>NW_027411644.1:26589815-28076547 GCF_047663935.1 Musca autumnalis | reverse complement strand
AAGTCATTATCATTTTGAATTGGTAACAGAAAATTACATTGCACTCGAAAATTGAACCCTACTGTCAAGATGCACACACACACGTACATAAAAAGTTACACTGAGTAAGAAATGCCCTCTGCCTCAAGTCATGGCATTCATTTGTAATCGAATAAATTGCACATTATGACATGCCCTAATGAAGAGGAAGAAAATAATCCTCATCACAGTATGTGTTGTTGTGGTGGGGGCAACCATCACCAAATCGTTGCCACATTTTATGCTTAATCCTTGCAATATTTTTTACTCCCTGCTATGATGTCCTGCTGTTTATAGGGTGCGGCTCATGTCACAGAAGAAAAAAATAACGAAACAATAAAAAATGAAATGTGTTCCGTTTTATTTTTGTCTTTTATTGTTATTTTAACTCTCCCTCTCACATTGCTGGTGTTGATGCAACTTTCTGTAAATTAATTGTTTCACACAATCCAGACAATAATCGCAGCAAAGCAAATGTGCAAGTGCAACAATAATTCCACCACATTGAATTGCATCCATTTCCCTCTCCCAAAAAAGGGGAACACAAAAACAAGCTAGAGTGCAATGAAAATGATGAACGTTTTTTTTCTTGATCTATCGTGAAATGAAAAAACTTACAACAACAAAAATAATAACTTTGTACATGTGCCTGTGTATGAATGGCAAATCTTCATGTGGCGGTTGTTATTCACAACTAAAAAATATTTGCCGCACTGCATATCACCAGGATTGTGTAGTTGCCTAGTTGCAGGTTGCAACCCGCAATACATTCACAACCATTCCGTACCATTGCAACATCTACAATAGCCGACAATAGTTACAACCACACAGCCTACGACATTCTTTTCAAATGAGAATACAATTGCGAGTAATAAATCACAAGCAGCAACAGCGGCACTTTAGCGAAATTTACTCCACATGCAGCGACACACGGAGAGCAGTAGCTCGACCAAAGTATACGAATGAGTGATGCTTGCTTGCTGCCTGTTAACTATGTGTCTATGCGTTGGTGTAATATGTAATATATATCTCTATACAACGGTCGATGGAAGTAAGTATAATCTGCTAGTCCCAACATTACACTATTTTTCAAAAACGGTTTGTATACACGCAAAAAAAAAATCGGCCTCTCTAACATATGTCCCAAACATATTTTGCAGCAAACATATATATGTTTGCAACAGTCCCAAACATAATATATGTTTGAGTCTGCAAACAAATATATGTTTGGGTGGAAACAAATATATGTTTGGGTGCAAACATATATATGTTTGTGTGCAAAGATATTTATGTTTGGGTGCAAAGATATATATGTTTGGGTGCAAACAAAGATATGTTTGGGTGGAAACAATTTTATGTTTGGGTGCAAACATTTTATATGTTTGGGTGCAAAAAAATACAAACCCAAAAGGCACAAAAAAAACAAACACATGCACCAGTGGGCGCTTACTGAGAGCAAGGGAGCGTAAAATTCAATGTAAAACACTTTAAAATGTGTGCTCACTTGCTCTCAGTAAGAGCTCACTGCCTATCTCTATAGTATACACACAAATGTTGTGGTTTTTTATTAAAAGGCAACAGAACAACAAACACATAGGTACATACAAAATTCCAAAGAAATACATAACACACTTTAATAAAAGAAAAACTGATTGAAATAATTTGTAGTCACACTTTTAAAAAGGAAAAATATATAGAAACGTAGTTGAACGCTTCTCCTTAGTTGTGAAATAAAACAAATTGTCCTCATAGTTGAAATCATCAGCGGGGAATCGGCATCTAGAATCAAATGATTATGTAATAAATAAATATGGATATGCCATATTTCAAATATACATAAGTATGTATGTAATTACCAATATTAAATGCGATTTCTTCCTTGTCCAATAAAATAATTACATTCAATTTTCCGATTCATTTATAAAATGTATTGGGTATTTAATTTACTAAAAACACAATTTCTTTAAGAAAACACAAAACACTGATTTATTCATTCACTTTACCGTCTTGACTCTACAAAGGCAACTAAAACACTGAACAAAGAAAAAAATATAATTCATATCATTTCTTCTTTTCTTCTTCGTTGGTTAGCAACAACAAAACAAGAAACACACGAGTTTGACGCATACATGCCACCAAAGCCCCCTTCTTCGCTTCTACGTCTTCTATTATACAATACACACAACTCTTTATTATAAAGCAGCATTCCACAGCCGCGAGAGCACTGTTGTTACTCTCGTTGAAAAACATCCTCTCTCCACCCATGAAAAAAATGTTCTAACATAAAAAATATGTTTTACCCAAACATATCAAATTGAGATATGTTACAAAATGTTGCAAACATATATTTGTTTGGACCCAAACATATTATGTTTGGATCCAAACATATATTTGTTTGCAACCGGTCCCAAACATATATTTGTTTGGATCCAAACATATGTCTAACATAAATTTTTCTGCGTGTAGGATAGCGAAAGTTTGATAGTCCGAATATACAAATCATATCCCAAAAAGTATTGAAAAAACAAGTAAGCAAAGGCTATAATCGGACGGGGCCGACCATGTGATACCCTACACCACAACCTATCGGAATTAGCTATGTGCAACGCCTTGCACGCTGAATGTCCGGGTTCGATTCCCATCAAATTGTCAATGGTAATGTTGGCGATATTTGCTGAGTATTTTAGCCATGAAAAACGTCTCTACAAATGGCAACTTAGGACACTATCAATAACTTAATATTAATCCATTGACATAAGAGAAGCCACCCTTGTCTTTACTGGGATGTTTGTGGAAAAATATATAAATTATACATTTCTAAATAATATTCGAAAATTGGAAAATTCACATTGATTAGCCCCTCCTGCTACATCTTCAATATGTCTTTGAGTATCAGGTTCCTCTTTGGAATACACCTAAAATAAATACATATATACCACGCAATTTGGTATATTTGATTATTGGGAAAATTGGGAGTTTATTGAAGATCTATCGTCCAAAATTGTGCACTTGTATTTTACATATGCTTCGAAAATAGTTCATTGTGGGCATATATTGTGATATCTAAAACATATTTTATACCGGTAGAAATAACCAATAATGAACAGAAATTCAAAAATTATTCATATTCAATTAAACAGCAACAAAGGAAGTGTAAGTCAGCGGCGCTAACGGTGATATACCTTTAGCCTCTAAAAATATATTTATTTTGTAACACGAGTTTGCTTCAAAATACGTGGAATCTGTAGGTATCGTAATATGGGGATATACCAAATCAATTTTAGTAAGCTAAATTCTAAGTTTTGGAAATATTTGAGAATTATTTTTTCAGATTTGTAATTCTAGTTGGAGCCGGCAGGGATTTTGGGAACTTCTGAACTATTATCTCAGGAAGTATGACTTACCCCGGGAAAGGGACCAGAATACGGAACGTAAAAAGAACCTTCTTCAAAAAGAAAATAATAATCAAATAGATACGATACGGGTCTTCAAACTGCACTTTTCCCAAATTTTGTTTGGGAGGTACTCGAAGGACGGACAGATATAGTCCATATTCGATGTGTAAAGTTTCGACCAATCAGAAAATTCCCTTGAGAGTTAACTTGCGGATTTGCGGCGCAAGTACAATCTGCGGAAAAAATTCATAACGATTCAAAGGGACTCTTAAATTTCCCTTTTTCCGAATTTTATGTAGGAGGTACCCTAAGGACCGATATAGTCTTATCCGATCTATATCTGGAAGGAGTAATAATATATGGAAAGTTTGGAGCACATCGATTGCTCACTTCGCCAGTTATCGTTCACACAAATTTACGAAAACAATTTTGAACTTTTTTGGGGGAGGTGTGGACCAACATAGCCTACATTCGAACTTAAACGAAGCTTGGGCAAAATATTACGAAGTATAAAATTTGGTTCTAATCGGTAGATCCGTTTGAGAGTTATCGTCCGCACCAGCCAGCTAGACATTAAGAGAGAACGGACAGGGCTAACTTGACTCTAAGTTGTCTGAAACGAATTTCGTCCAAATATACTTGGGGTCTAAAACCTATATTTCGATGAGACACATCTTTGGTCGTATTTTGTTTGTATCCCCTTTACCCTAAATCCTGAGGTATAACATAGGTGGCGAAGCGACCCCATGTTGCAATATTTGAATAAAAATCCAATTTGACAACTGAACTGAAAATTTCTCTGTCATGATAGAGACAATTTGTAGCATGGGAGGAAATTGTGGTTCTCTACACAAAACACATTATATATCAGGCAGAAGGTGCGTTATCTAGCAGACACATTATTGCAATTTGCATCAGGGGGAAGATCAGTAGTTATTTTTCCATATGTAGGCTCCTTTGCCGGTATATGCCCTCTAGGAATGAAAATATGGACCAAAAATAAAATTTGTATATTTTTCATACAAAAGTAATGGTCTATGTCAACCGTTAAATAATATCAGATAATCATGCAAAATTATAGGTATTTTCTTCAACCTAAACTCTTACCTCGTGCAAAATTTCGTGACTATTGAGCTGTAATTGCGACCTCTAGCCGGTTTATGATTACACTACAAACAAAAAACTGGATATATTAGGCTGTAACTCTGTTATCTGATCACGTACATCAACATAATTGACATCAATTAAAAGGTCAAGAGGTCGTCTTCCAAATATAACTCACGAGGTGGGAAGGTGTCTTTCAGGAACAAAGATATAAGCTGTTTATTAAAAATTTTCACAATTTTCACACAAAAGTTGTGGTCCATTTAACCCTCTAAATATTATCTGATCGCCGTCTCAAATTGCAAGCTTCTTCTTTGTCATATACTCTTACTTATTTAAAATTTCGAGGCGATCGGACTATTATTGCGACCTACAGAGCAGCTACAAAATCTGATAAAAATTATGTTTTTGGTCCATTTTACTCGCTAAATATTTCACGATCACCACCAATCAAAATAGCGATCTATTCTGAAGTGAAACCGACCTCCATACCAAATTTCGTGACGATCGGTCCATAATTGCGACCTGGATATTGATAACATTTTTTAATGGACAGACGGACAAACGAAAATAAAGTTGAAAACCAACACCAACGGTTAGGTGGCTGAACTACTGCCTTGCATGTAAGTGATTTGTTTTTATTGTTGTGATTTTCTTGCATAGAACTATATTTACATTCCATATTACAAAATGTCGCAATCATGATAAAATAGTTTTCAAATCATAAAAGAAGGATTGCCAGGTTTTTATATTGTTACAAATTACAATGCTCAACTGAGTCTTAAAGTTTTTGTGATACCTTTGGTAAAAAGTAATGTAGTAGTACCTCGAAATATTGATCTTTTTCATTGATCGATTCGAAAAAAATCACCGAAAACTATTTCTAAAATTCTTTTAATATTTGTTTATACCCTCAAAATGTAGGCCAACAAGATTGTCGAAATAATGATTTTAGACTCCAAGTATGTTTGGACGAAATCCATTTCAGACAATTTGCAGTCGATTTACCTATATCCGTCCGTCTGTCTGGTTGGCTGGTGCGCACGATAACTCTCCAAGGATCAACCTATTTGGTTCAAATTTTAGGTCCCGTAAATTTTGTCGAAATTTAGTATAAGTTCGAAGATGAACCATATCGGTCTAACCCTTCTGTTAATTACCCCCAAAGTTTAAAATTTTTCACTAAGGTTTTTCGCACGATAGTTGCAGAAGGCACTAAACGAATTGTTCCAAACTAGAATGTAGAAATATTACTTCCATGCATATATCAGGTTCGAATATGGACTATATCGGCCCTCTCCTTTGGAAAAAGTATAGTTTAACAGCTCTTCTAGAACCGTTTTGAATTTGTTTGAAACATGTTCGCCTTGCGGCGGTGCAATTTGTTTTGGAGGCACATCCATTCTTGCTGAGACGACGCCAACTAAACTGAGTAGTGCCTAAGATAACACTCGAAGGCAGAAACCGGCTTGGTCTTAATTTTGTACATCGTATTATTTCATAGATACTTGGGTTACGTCCGAATATGGACTACATCGTAACACTCCTTCGGGTGCTTCACACACAAATTTCGGAATCAGTGCCGTTTAAGGACTCGTCTTGGATTGTTTAATTTTTTTTTTGCGTTTTTTGTCTTTGTGGCCCTTGCTACGACCATGGTTTTTTTGGAGTCGGAGTCGAGCAATTTTGCAGGAGTCGGAGTCTGAGTCGAAAATGTCTTCTAGAAATAAAATATAGACCAAAAATTTAATTTGGATATTTTTCCCACAAATGTTCACTAAGAACTATCCGTCCATTATCGAAAATTGTAGGCATCTTCCGTGACCAAAATTCTTAGCTCGTGTAAAAATTTGTCAGTATTAAACTAATACTGTGAACTCTAGCATGGTTATTGTAACTACACACACAATTAAAACTGTGGTATCCCTGTATATACTAGGCAGTAACTCTGTTATCTGAGCAAGTACATCAACATAATTGACATCTATGGAAAGGTCGAGATGGTCTTTCAAAAATAAATCACGTGAGCGAAATCTGTCTACCAGGAGTAAAGATTAAGATATATACTAATTTGTTTTTAAATTTTCACACAAAAGTTTTGGTCCATTTCACCTATTAAACACTATCTGATCATCATGTAAAATTTCAAGCTTCTTTTCTGTCATAAGCTCAAACCTTATTTAAAAGTTTGCGCTGATCGGACTATGATTGCGACCGACAGAGCAGATACAAAGTCGGATAAGATTTTTGCTTTTGGTCCATTCCCGACGTAATGATTATACGCATAGGAGTACCTTTCAATATGCTCAAGGAACAACAAAACCAAAAACTTATATTTTTTACCTATAAACAGAAAAAATCTTTAAAACTAAAAGACAGAAATTCTTTAAAAATTATTCCGCAGGCGTAAAACTTCTGAGAGGTCTTATGTAGTGTAACGTCAGAAGTTCCCTCCATTGGCTGGGATAGTTCGCGGAGCCAGAGTCAATCACATACATTTGTAAAAGGGAGAAGGCCTAGAGGATGTTAATGGTCTTCTTAAGAGATTTGTACAATTCGAGGGATTTTGGTAATGTTTGGGGAGTATTCCGTGCTGGGGCTGGGCTCTCAACGCTCTGACTAAGTTCACTCTGACCATGTTCATTAAGAAATTCTTCCCTTGCGCTCTACCGGGCCGACCTGGTTAAGTTCAGCCAAATGCTCTTCCTTGTCTTCGCGCTATGTCGTCCTGGATAAGTTCACACGTAGACTCTTCATGGTCTTGTTGTTCTAAAGTCCCATCTTGGTCTTTTCGCTACGTCAGGATTATCTGCCTAAGTTCAGCCTAAAGTTCATCGTTTTGCGAGTCTGATGCCCCGTAGACCTAGATAAGTTCTCTCACCTAGCTTTTCTTCAACCTAACTCAGGTAAAGACAGCGAAGTAATGGTCGTCGAAGACTGTGACACAAGGAAACCCAAGGATTACGAAAAACCTTAACGGCCGGAACACGATTAACTCGAGGATGAGGAACACCTCAAGGACTTGGGCACGAGGAACCTATGAGTTATGGACAACTCAAGGGCTGGGACACAAGAAACCCAAGGATTACGGACACATCAAGGCCTGGGACACCAGTAACCGAAGGATTGTGAACACCTCAAGGACTGGGACACGAGGATTACAAGGATTGCGAACACGTCAATGGTTGGAGCACGAGTAAGCCAAGGATTGTGAATACCTCAAGAGCCAGAATACGAATAACCTTAGGATTCAGAACACCTCAAAGACTAGAACAAGAGTAACGGACACATCAAAGATTAAGAAACGAGGTACTCGAAGATACTCAAGGGCTGGGACACTAGTAACCCAAGGATTGCCACAACCTCAAAGACTGGAACATGAGTAACCCAAGATTTAGGGACACCTTAAGGGTGGGGATTCGTTAAACTTCGAGGGTCGGGGACACTTCGAGTACTAGGACTTGGGAAGGACGATAAGTGTCGAAGGATCTTCGAGTGGGTTACACGCGGAGGAACGCTGAAATATTTCGGACATTTCTGTTAGTTTAGGATTTCTTTTTAGCACCACTCTGATTCACCTGGTTATCTTACAATTGACTCCACTTCTTTACCTCCGAATTCGCGCACATATAGCTCCTGATTTCTTTGAACACTCACTGAAATAATTGCGAGAGGCTTTCTAAATACAGAAGTTCTTTGAGAGGTCTTCTAAAGATAGAATTCGCTTCAGAGGTTTTTCAAAAGCAGAAGATTTTTAAGAGGTCTTCCCTAGGTAGAAGACCTTTCGGAGGCCTTCTATAGACAGAAGACCTTTGAGAAGTTTTCTTTATTCAGAAGTCCTTTGTGAAGTCTTTTATAGACAGATTGTCTTTAAGAGGTCTTCTATAGAATGAACACATTCGATCAAAGGTGTTCCAAGCCATGTCTGAGTTTGGTATCCCTGCAAAAAAGTAGGAAAGAACCTCTCGGAACCTTTTGAAACAAAACGAGGTTCAGGCAAGGTGACAGCCTATCGTGTGACCTATTTAACATTCTATTGGAAAAGGTCATACGAAAAGCGAATTTATATACTGAAAAAAATTAAAAGTAGCACTATATACAATAAGGCTATAATGTTACTGGCCTACGTAGACGATATTGATATAATAGGTCGATCAACTCGATCCGTAACAGCCACCTTTGCGAAAATTTAAAAAGAGTCTTCCAAAGTGGGTCTGACAGTCAACTGCGATAAGACAAAGTTTATGGTATCACAACACGCAAGACATCCAGTAGAGTCGGACCATGTCGGATGTTCAGAAATACAATTTTGAAGTAGTAAATGACTTTCTTCACCTCGGCACCGCCATAAATAACACGAACAACATCAGTTTTGAAATCAAAAGAAGAATAATATTGGCCAACAGATGCTACTTTGGTCTAAGTAAACAGTTTAAAAGCAAAACCACCTCTCGTCAAAGAAAACTTACACTCTACCAGACACTGATACTACCCGTACTTATGTATGGATCTGAAGCATGGATACTTGCAAAAGCAGATGAGGCAGAACTTGGTGTGTTTGAGAGAAAAATTTTTAGAACGATTTATGGACCAATATGCGTTGACAGTGAATACCGACGTCGTATAAACCACGAGCTATACCAGCCGACCGACACCTTTGTAGTAAAACGTAATCGAACTACAACGATTGCGTTGGCTTGGCCATGTCAGCAGGATGGATAAAGGTGCCCCCGCCAAAAACATTTAAATACGAGCCACCTGACGGTATACGCCCCAGGGAAGGCCAAAACTCCGATGGAAAGACCAAGTTGAAGAAGATATCACAAAACATGGCATCCAAAATTGAAGAAGTCAAGCAAAAGATTGGTGCGTTTGAAAATTTGTTCTTAGTTCCGCTTATGCAATAAGACGTTCTGCTTAATATCAATGCCATCTACTTACTTATTTATTTAGCTGGCCCATTACAGAACATTTGTTCCATAGACCGAACTAAGAAAAGATCTCGAATTCTCTCTGTTTCGTGCTTCGCTTTTGGAATACCCCCCCCCCCCCCCTTGTCATCTCTTCATCCACTTGTTTGCTCCATCTAATCTTGGACCTGCCAATTCTGCGTGCTCCACCATGCGGCCCGAATTTATACGCCTTTTTAGCGGGTTTATCATCGCTCATTCTTATGATATGGCCTAGTCACGATACTTTTATCTATACTGATGTCGTTGTATAACAGATACAGCTCGTAGTTCATACGACGTCCATATTCACCGTCAACGGTGAATAGATCTTTCGAAGAATTTTTCTCTTAAACACTCCAAGCACTGCCTTGTCTGCTTGTGCAAGTACCCAGGCTTCTGAACCATACATTAGCACGGGTAGTATCAGTGTTTTGTAAAGCGTTATTTTTGTTTGACGAGATGTGGATTTATTCCTAAACTGCTTACTCAGCCCGAAGTAGCATCTGTTGGCCAACACTATTCTTCTTCGTATTTCACAAAATGATGTTGTTGGTTGTGTTTACGGCGGTGCCAGGTAGACGAAGTCCTTTACTACCTCAAAATTGTAGGAACCAACGTCAACAGTTGGCCCAATCTCTACGGACGCATTGAGCGACGACACCATCAGCTTGGTATTCTCGCCGTTTACCGCCAGACCCACTTTAGCAGATTCTCCTTCGATCTTCATAAAGGTATCGGTTACTTCTTTTACTGATCGTCCCATGATGTCTATATCATCAGCATAAGCAAGTAACATGTGACTATTGGTGTAGATTGTGCCACTTCTTTTGATGTTTGCCTCTCGTATAACATTTTCCAGCAGGATGTTGAAGAGATAACACGAAAGGCTGTCTCCTTGCCTGAAACCTCTTTTGGTACAAAACACTTCGGAGAGGTTCTTTCCTATTTTAACTGAAGATCTTGTGTCAGTTAGAGTCATTTTACAAAGCCGAATGAGCTTTGCGGGGGTACCAAATTCAGACATGGCTTGGAATACCTTTGAACGTAGCAGGCTGTCGTAGGCTACTTTATAATCGACAAAAAGGTAGTAGGTGTCGATCTGCATCTCTTGGGTCTTCTCCAGGATTTGCCGCAGGGTAAATATCTGGTCGATGGTGGACTTGCCAGGTCTAAAGCCGCATTGGTATGTTCGAATTATCTCGTTGACCGTAGGCTTTAGTCGTTCGCACAATATCCCTCACACGATCTTGTAGGCAATAGGGAGTAGACTTATGCCCCTATAGTTGGAGCATAAAGTCTTATCCCCTTTCTTATGGACGGGACACAGGATGCTCAAATTCCAATCGTCGGGTACGCGTTCTTCCTGCCAGATGGAGTTAACTGGCTGATGCATACACCTTATCAGCGTGTCGCCTCCGGTTTTAAACACCTCGGCTGGTAGGCCATCAGCTCCTGCTGCCTTATTATTCTTCAGCCGGTTTATTGCTATCTTTACCTCATCTTGGCCGGGTGGTACACATTCAATACCATCTTCTGGGATTGGATCAGTGGTATCTTCGTCGACTTCGCTACTATTGGATACCACCAGTTTGGAAAAATGCTCTTTCCATATCCTTAGCACACTATCTGTATCAATTACCTTGCTGGTCTCTACAGGAGGATGTGCCAGTTCCAAAGCCATCAGTTTGATGTTTCACTCTTTGGTAGAATTTTCTCACTCTCTCCATTTCCCTCTTTCTTCTGCAGAAAAGACGTTTCTCCTCTCTCCTTATCTCCCGATATCTCTCTCGTGCGCTACGCATTGTTACTGATTGTAAAGTAGCCCTATATGCCGCATTTTTCTCTTCGGTAGCAGCACGACACTCCTGGTCATACCATAGATTCCTTGGTGGAGGTCTCTGGTATGCAAGTGCTGATTTTGCGGCTGTTTGCATGGAGTGCGCAATATTTTGCCATTGTGTTGTTATGTTATCGGGACAAGGAGTGATCTCATTAAGTAATTGGGCTAGTTGAGTGGAATATGCTGTGGCTATCTGTTGTGTTTGCAGCCTATCGATGTCCAACTTCCGCGTTGTGTCTGTTCGTGCTTTATTTGCAACGTTTAGACGGGTACGTACCTTTGCTGCAAGAAGGTAGTGGTCCGAATCTATGTTTGCTCCTCGGAACGATCGTACATCCAACACGCTTGATGCATGTCTTCCATCTATCACCACGTGATCAATTTGATTTCTTGTTTTTTTGATCTGGCGACAGCCAGGTGCCCTTATGAATGTCGAGATGCTTAAATCTGGTACTGCTAACTACCATGTTTTTTGCAGCTGCAAAGTCTATCAGCCTCATACCATTGTCAGATGTTTCACTGTGGAGACTGAAGTTCCCGACTGTTGGGCCAAAGATATTCTCCTTTCCAATTTTGGCATTAAAATCGCCTAGTATAATTTTAATGTCATGGGCAGGGCAACGGTCATAAGTTTCTTCTAAGCGCTCGTAAAATATATCTTTGGTCTGTTCGTCCTTGTCTTCCGTGGGAGCATGAGCGCAAATAAAGCTGATGTTGAAGAATTTTGCTTTTAATCGAATTGCAGCGAGTCTTTCATTTACTGGGGTGAAGCTGGAGACCAGATGTTTTAACCTCCGTCCAACTACAAATCCGCAACCAAACTCATGCTTTGCATGCGGACATCCAAACCCAAGTTTTTAACGTTCTTATGGGTGAACGCGCGGCTCATGTTAGCTCACCACCTTTAACGAGTGTTAAAGACAGCTCCCCAGGTGACACCACGGGGAGGTCAGTATCCACTTGAGATGAAAGAGGGACCAAGATAAATCCTGGGCTTTGCCATGTTAAAGCCGGTCAGGACCGTTCCTTGGTATCTTCCATCCCCTACGTCACCAAAGCCATCTAAGTACGTAAATATCAAAAGCTTCCTAAGTTCTTTTATAGACATAAGACCTTTCACAGGCCTTCTATGGAATACCTTGCAAACGTTTTTCAAAATCCGATATCTGAAGTCTTTTCTAAACGGAAGACCTTAAAGTTTTTTTAGACAGAAATGCTACAACATTTTTACTGGTATTTCCATATTACAAATGTATTGAAGTTTGTTTACATTATTTTAGAGGTGGGGGGAAACCTCTTCCATGAAGTGTAACATCAATTTGTTATATCCGGTGTCACTGTTGCAATTTCGTTGTCAACTTTTCCCCAAGCGGTAGTTGTGTGCTGTTGAGTTTTTTTTCTTGTGTAACCGGCAGACCACACTGATGATGCAAACACTCTCACACAATGGTACTGTTACTGTGGTTATTGCGTAAAAACCAACTATGTCCACAACAACTTTTTCATTCAAACAATTTTGGACTATAAAGTAAATTTTTGGTTTGGTCCCAGGGCTGCACAAAAAAATGAAAAAAAAAATGTGTGTGGACACAGAGAGAAAAATGGCAAAGTAAGCAGAGAAAGTACACGGCATGAGAGAGAAAATATTTTTTTTGAAATATGAAATAAAAATGAATTGCAATCAAGCGGAATGTTGAAGTGGAGCTATTAAAAAATATATATTCCTCTATTGTTGTAAGTGTTTGTGGTGTCGAAGGAAAAAATGGAGGCAGCAAACTCCTGTTGCGTTTTGGTAACTGCTGCAAGAGAAGCAATACAATTTGTTACTCTTTTATTGTTAAGTGAGTGCGTGCGGGCGTTCATTTTGTGTGCAGTGTGATAGGTGCCTGGTTGGTGATATTTTTTTCTGCTCTCCATAAATCAATGTTGCATTTTTGTGGCATGATGCAGTTTTACAGTCAGTCCTTTTTTCCCTTTTCCTCCCGCACTATAATTTATAGCCAAAAAATGGAATTACAGTTTCATTTACCACCCGAATGACTTTTCCATGTATAAATAATGTGATTTTTTTCTATTTTTGGCAACTTTTCCATTGAGTAGCTCTGGTCTCTGGCATCGGCTATAATCAGAAACAAATTATTTAACAATATTTCGTCATACTTTCTGTAATACAAATTCCAATTTGTTAGCATTCTCCTCACAACATTGCCTGAGGTTTTCGATGATTATTTTGTGTATTTCAGTCAACAGAATGAAGAATATTTTTCAATTTTTTCTTTTAATTCAAGTGCCAAGAAATTATTGATGCCTAAGTCTATGTTGTGGAGCAGGAGTGGTTTACATGTTTTAAACAATTATATGTGTCAGAATAGAGTCGAGGGCAAATTTAACAAGTGAGCAAAGGCTATATTCGGGACGGGGCCGACCATGTGATACCCTACACCACTACCCCATGTGCATAAGCTTTTAATCAAAAAAATATGCCTCTTTCTCTCTGGGACCCCCCCATAAGCAACCAAAATTTTGTGACCATCCTATCAAAATTTCGACCTGTGGAATGGAAGAATTGGATGCATTACCGACTATTGTGGTATATCCCTTGTTTGACCACCACCTACTTTACACCAATGTACAGGTAATATTTTCTTCTTCCATTGACAGGCTTTGCCGTTGAAATAACCCTACTAGAAATCGATATATTCACAAAGAATAAAATTTTGAATTTGTCTCCACATGAGTTCTTCCCAATTCCGGTCCCTAAATAGTATCCGACTATCACCAAAATCAATAGGCATCTTCCTCTGTGGGACCCCCATCAACCCCCAAAAATTCGTGACTATCCGATCAAAATTCCAACCTGTAGCGTGATTACAAAAAATGGAAAAATTGGATATATTATATTTTTTATAATATATTTTGCGATATCTCGGTTGTTTGCCCACTTGCGCCAACATACTTTGCGTCAATAGAAAGGACATCTTTTTTTCTTCCATTGGCGGTCTTTCCTTTTGGAATGCTCCTACTAGAAGCGGAAATATTCGCATAAGAAAAAAACGTCGACTTTTCTATACATAAGCTTTTCGCTTATTCCATCTCCTGAATATAATCCGACCATCACCAAAATAAATAGGCTTCTTCCTCTGTAGGACCCGCATAAAATTCCAAAAACTTCGTGACGATCTGATCAAAATTGCGACCTGTAGCGTGATTACAAAAAAATCGGAAAATGGGATGCATTACCGACTATTGCGATATCTCTGTTGTTTGAGCAGCTAGGACAACCTACTTTACATCATTGTAAAGGTGATTTTGATATACCTTTTAAAGAAACAGAGATATTGATTTTTAAATAAAACGTTGACTTTCTCCAAATAAGTGTTTGCCCATTCCGACCCCTGAGCATTATCCGACCATCATCAAAATCAATAGGCTTCTTTCTCTTTGGGACCCCCATTAACCCCCCAAAATTTTGCGACGATCCGATCAAAATTGCGACCTGTAGCGTGATTACAAAAAGATCGGAAAATGGGATGCATTATAGACTATTGCCATATCTCTGCTATTTAACCACCTACGACAACATACTTTACATCGTCGTAAAGATGATATTTTCTACTTTCCTTGCCAGGTTTTGCTTTTGATACACCTCTTAAAGAAACAGAGATATTGGCTTTGGAATAAATTGTTGACTTTTCTCCAAATAAGTTTTTCCCCATACCGACCCCTAAATATTATCCGACCATCACCAAAATCAATAGGCTTTTTCCTCTGTGAGACCCCCATTAACCCTCAAAATTTCGTGATGATTCGATCAAAATTGGGACCTGTAGCCTGATTTCCCAAAAAATGGATAAATGGGATGTATTACCGACTATTGCGATATCTCCGTTATTTGGTTACCTACGCCGACCTAGTTTACATCATTGTAAAGACCGGATCTTCTACTTTCATAGTCAGTCTTTGCTTTTGGAAAGTTTCCAACCAAAGTTGTGATATTCGTCAATATAATTAAAATCGCAAAAATTAAAATTGGGATTTTATTTGCCACTATTGTGATATCTTCGTTGTTTGATCACCTACGAGCACCAACTTTACATCATTAGAAAGGTTATATTTTCTTCTTTCATTGCCAGGTTTTGCGTTTGGTATACCCCATATAGAAGCTGAGATATTCGCTTTAGAAAAAAACGTTGTCTTTTTATCCACATAAGTTTTTTGCCCATTCCGACCCCTAAATATTATCCAACCATCACCAAAATCAATAGGCTTCTTCCCCTCTGGGACCCTCATCAACGTCCAAAATTTCGTGACGATCCGATCAAAATTGCGACCTGTAGCGTGATTACAAGGTTTAGATGGACAGACGGACAGACGGACAGACGGACGGACGGACGGACTGACGGACGGACACACATAGCCAGATCGACTCAGCTCGTCGAGACATTCATTTTGGTATATATAAGTATGGGTCTACGACCATTATTTCGATGCGTTACAAACTTTTTGGCCAAAACCAACTTATAATACCCTCCCCACATAGTGGTGTAGGGTATAAAAATAGGTATCATGCAGTGCCTTTAGTTAGACCTAAACATGACACTTATGGCACTTTTGGGATTTCAAACATACATAGAACCTTATATAACTTAGGAAGTTACAAAGAATATCTATCCATCAGAATTAGCTTCAAACGCCTCAATCTTATGTGCCGACGATATGTCCTATTTCATTTGTTATTGACCTTTCCTAAGTGACATCGAGCATGTTATATTTCAATAATCTTTGTAGTGGAGCTAGCATATTGTTGTCAATTTATATATTTGCCCATATCACTGTCTGGTAGTTCATGCGACTCCAATATTCTCCTCTCCGACTTTCCCAAAAAATCTTCTAACAATACGAACGGTATATGTGTTTTAAGTTAGGTGTTCCTTGTCTGGCCCGATGTTATTTGGCTTTCGAACCTCTCGCTAAAGAAAGGTATCGGTGAGTATAGTAAGAACCCCTAAGGACTGACCCGCCGTGAGCCGAACTTCCGCGTTATGGCGTTTTGAAATTTTTGCTAGAGACCCTGTAAACCATCAGGAATTAGCGTTATATATTTTTTCACTGTTGTTTTAGCTTATTTTTTAGATGAGTCAAATCGAATGAGGATTATTTTCGTAGACCAATTTGACCTTCTAACTCGCTTCCTTCAATGTCCTTTTCGTCCTTTATTTTAAGGGCCGCTTTAAAAGTACCACAATATGACGTTTTTCAGCTTCGAAATGTTCTGCAAAAATGTCGCTCAAAAACTTTTAAGTACGACTCTCATTGACAACTAATCGATTTTGTCGCGTTTTCGTGGTCATCTTTGATATTTACCCCGGTTTATTATCCAATATGATTGGCATTTTCCTTGACCAAAACACTTAACTCGCAAAACTTTGACAGTATTGAACTATAACTGTGATATCTAGTATCATTATGATAACAGTGCACAATTGAATCTGTGGGATCCCTGAATAAAATAGGCTGTAACTCTGTTATCTGACCACGTACATCAACAACATTTGTATCAATGGAAAGGTCGAGAGTTCTTTTTATACCCTCCACCATAGTATGGAGGGTATATTAAGTTTGTCATTCCGTTTGTAACACATCGAACTAATCATTTGCGACCCTATAAAGTATATATATTCTTGATCAGGATAAAATTCTAAGACGATCTAGCCATGTCCGTCTGTCCGTCTGTTGTAATCACTCTAGCATCCGCAATAATTGAGATAGAGTGCTGAAATTTTGCACCCGAGGGTCTTTTTTCCATAGGCAGGTCAAGTCGAAGATGGGCTATATCGGTCCACTATTTGGTATAGCCCCCATATAACGGTACCTCCGAATTTGAGGTATTTTGACGTTCTTCGCCACATTTGCAGACCGAATTAGCTATAATTTGGCACTTGGGGTTCCTGGTTATCAATAAACTTATACCCCAAAGGATATGGGCATAGGTCCATGTTTTGGTATAGTCCCCATATAACGGTACCTCCCGATTTTCGGTATTTTGGGAATTTTAACCACAATTTTTTACCGAACTATCTGCAATTTGACACTGGAGGTTCTCAGTGGTCACGAAACATCTCCTCGGAACATCGTCAACATAGGTCCATGTTTTGGTATAGCCCCCATATATCGGTACCTCCCGATTTTCAGTATTTTGAACATTTTAGCTACAATTTTTAACCGAACTAGCTGTAATTTGTCATTTGAGGTTCTCAGTAGTCATGAAAAATCTCCACCAAACATCGTCAACATAGGTCAATGTTTTGGTATAGCCCCCATATAACGGTACCTCCCGATTTTCGGTATTTTGAGAATTTTAGCCACCATTTGTAACCGAACTATCAGCAATTCGACATTTGAGGTTCTCAGTGGTCATGAAACATCTCCACCAAACATCGTCAACATAGGTCAATGTTTTGGTATGGCCCCCTTATAACCGTACCTCCCGATTTTCGGTATTTTGAACATTTTAGTTACAATTTTTAACCGAACTAGCTGTAATTTGACATTTGAGGTTCTCAGTGGTCATGAAACATATCCACGAAACATCGTCAACATAGGTCCATGTTTTGGTATAGCCCCCATATATCGGTACCTCCCGATTTTCGGTATTTTGAGAATTTTAGCTACAATTTTAAACCGAAATAGCTGTAATTTGACATTTGAAGTTCTCAGTGGTCACAAAACATCTCCACGAAACCTCGTCAACATAGGTCCATGTTTTCGTATAGCCCCCATATATCGGTATCTCCCGATTTTCGGTATTTGGAGAATTTTAGCTGCAATTTTTAACCGAACTAGCTGTAATGATCGGTATTTTGAGAATTTTAGCTACAATTTTGTCTATTCAAAAATAATCGTCAATATAGGTCCATGTTTTGGTATATCCCCCCATATAACTGTACCTCCCGATTTTCGGGAATTTTCAGTGGTCACGAAATTTCTTCACTAAAATTCGTCAATATGGGTCCATTTTTTAGGGTCTACATTGTTTTGATGAAACTACCCTCAGTTTGACTATTGAAGTTCCCTGTAGCTATACAACTTTTCCGCCAAAAAAATTAAAGATAGGTTGACTCTTTGATATAGCCCCAAGGGTGGTACCTTTCACCTAGCTGAACACATTTTTTAGATTAGATTAGATAACACTGTGCAACAAAATGGAGGTGAAAGTCTGGGGCACGGAAAATTCCTCTTGGGGAAGAAAGGCCTTGGTGAGTATATTATGAACCCCGAAGGACAGATCCGCCGTGAGTCGAACTTCCGCGTTATGGCGTGATAAAATTTTTGATAGAGACCCTGTTGGCCATCAGGAATTAGCGTTATATCTTTGTTCACTGTTGCTTAAGTGCTCTACAGAAACAACAAACAAAGATATAATGCTAATTCATGATGGCTTACAGGGTCTCTTGCAAAAATTTCATCACGGCATAACGCGGAAGTTCGACTCACGCGCATCTGTCCTTCGGGGTTTTTACTGTACACACACCAAGGGCTTTCATTTCCAAAAGGAATTATCCCTGCCCCAACATTTGTGTTCACAGTGTAAATTAAGCAATAGTGGGAGGCAGTCGGAATTTATCCATTGTCGAAAAGTTGTTCCACCTAAAATTGTGAAAGGACCCTAATTATTCCATTTTAATTAAGACTATTTTATGGTGGAGGGTATAAAAAGTTCGGCCCGGCCGAACTTAACGACTTTTTACTTGTTTAAAATATAACATACGAGGAAGGAACATGTCTTCCAACAATAAATATATATATATATATATATATATATATATATATATATATATATATATATATATATATATATATATATATATATATACTAGCAAAGTGCCCGCTACTTCGTATGCGGAAAGGATATAAAAAACAAAGAAAAAAAAAACAATAAATAATATGGAAATGGCGAACACTAAAAAATTAACAGCGAGATCAACATTGCACACCAATACTCACACTAAATCCAAAAAATACAGATTCCAGCACTGTCCCTACGCCCAATGGTGCGATTTTCCAAAACTACCTCAATCCTTCACTTCACCAGTAATCTTAATTCCAAAAAAACAGGATTCCAGCGCTATCGGTGCACTCAAATTCAAATTGTATCATTTGGTATATTTCGTGACCATAAATACGAATTTCAAAAACTACTTCCATGTCTCATTCCTACACTCCAACCGTGCTCGTATTTTCAGGATTCCTGCTCTATTCGTTCGCCCAAATCCAAATTGTACCAATATTAGCACCAATTAGTACATTTCGTATACCAAAGTGCGAATTTCCACAACTATCTCCATATCCCAATCCTAACCTCCAAAATTAATCTTAATTCCAAACTTCAGAATTTTAGCTCCATCCATTCACCCTAATCCGAATTGGACTAAATTAAGTTCCATATATTACACATATGTACATACCTACGATTTTCCAACAGTAATCTTAATTCCAAATCTCAGGATTCTCAGGAAAATTATACATTTATAGTTCGAATGTCCAAAACCATTTGCTACACCTTTCTTATCCTCCATCAGTGACCCCCATTCCAAACTTTAGGATCCGTTCACCCAAATCCAAATTTTACTAAAGTTAGTACCATTTAGTACTTTTCGTACATTTATAGTTCGAATTTCTAAAAACCATTTGGTAGATCTTTCCTACTCTTCACCAGTGACCCTCATTCTAAATTTCAGGATACCAGCTCTATCCGTCTTAGTACCATTCAGTACTTTTCGTACATTTCCAAAAACCCTTTGTTACATCTTTCCTACTCGTCACCAGTGACCCTCATTCCAAATTTCAGGATTCCAGCTCTATTCGTTCACCCAAATCCAAATTGTACTAAATTTAGTACCATTTAGTACTTTTCGTACATTTACAGTTCGAATTTCCAAAAAACCTTTGTAACATCTTTCCTACTCTTCTCCAGTGGCCCTCATTCCAAATTTCAGGATTCCAGCTCTATTCGTTCACCCAAATCCAAATTGTACTAAATTTAGTACCATTTAGTACATTTATAGCTCGAATTTCCAAAAACCCTTCTGTACATCCTTCTTACTCTTCATCAGTGACTTTCATTCCAAATTATAGGATTCCTCCACTATCCGTTCACCCAATTGCAAATTGTACCAAATTTATTATCTTTTAGTACTTTTCGTACACTTTTTGTTCGAACTTCCAAAAATGCATCCGTAACCTTCATTCCATATTGCAGGTTTCCAGCTCTATCCGTTCACACATATTCAAAATGTACTAAATTTAGTACCATTTAGTACTTTTTGTACATTTATAGTTCGAATTTCCAAAAACCCTTTGTTACATCTTTCCTACTTTTATCCAGTGACCCTCATTCCAAATTTCAGGATTTCAGCTCTATTCGTTCACCCAAATTGTACTAAATTTAGTACCATTTAGTACTTTTCATACATTTACAGCTCGAATTTCCAAAAAACCTTTGTGACATCTTTCCTACTCTTCTCCAGTGACCCTCATTCCAAATTTCAGGATTCCAGCTCTATCCGTTCAACCTAAATCCAAATTGTACTAAATTTAGTACCATTTAGTACATTTCGTACATTTATAGCTCGAATTTCCAAAAACCCTTCTGTACATCCTTCTTACTCTTCATTAGTGACTTTCATTCCAAATTATAGGATTCCACCACTATCCGTTCACCCAATTGCAAATTGTACCAAATTTATTATCTTTTAGTACTTTTCGTACACTTTTTGTTCGAACTTCCAAAAATGCATCCATAACCTTCATTCCATATTGCAGGTTTCCAGCTCTATCCGTTCACCCAAATTCAAAATGTACTAAATTTAGTACCATTTAGTACTTTTTGTACATGTATAGTTCGAATTTCCAAAAACCCTTTGTTACATCTTTCCTACTCTTATCCAGTGACCCTCATTCCAAATTTCAGGATTTCAGCTCTATTTGTTCACCCAAATCCAAATTGTACTAAATTTAGTACCATTTAGTACTTTTCATACATTTACAGTCCAAATTTCCAAAAAACCTTTGTAACATCTTTCCTACTCTTCACCAGTGACCCTCATTCTAAATTTCAGGATTCCAGCTCTATCCGTTCCCCAAATCCAAATTGTACTAAACTTAGTACGATTCAGTACTTTTCGTACATTTACAGTTCGAATTTCCAAAAACCTTTTGATACATCTTTCCTACTCTTCACCAGTGACCCTCATTCCAAATTTCAGGATTCCAGCTCTATCCGTTCTCCCAAATCATAATTGTACCAAATTTAGTACCATTTAGTACTTTTCGTACCCATAAGTACGAATTTCAAAACTACTTCCATTTACTCTCCAACAGTAGCTTTAGTTCAAAATTTCAGGATTCCAGCTCTATCCATTCGCCCAAATCGTAAGTGTACCAAATTCAGTACCATTTAGTACTTTTCGACCCATAAGTACGAATTTTCAAAACTAATTCCGTTCTACTCTCCAACAGTAGCCTTAGTTCAAAATTTCAGGATTCCAACTCCATCCGTTCACCTTAATCGTAATTGTACCAAATTTAGTTCCATTTAGTACTTGTCGTACCCATAAGTACGAATTTTCAAAACTACTTCCAATCTACTCTCTAACAGCAGCCTTACTTCAATTTTCAGGATTCCAGCTCTATCCCTTCGCCCAAATCGTAATTGTACCAAATTTAGTACCATTTATTACTTTTCGTACCCATAAGTACGAATTTTTAAAACTACTTCCATTTTACCCTCCTACTGTAGCCTTAATTCAAAATATCAGGATTCCAGCTCTATTCGTTCAACCTAAATCCAAATTGTACAAAATTTAGTACCATTTAGTACTTTTCATACCCATAAGTACGAATTTTTAAAACTACATCCATTTTACTCTCCAAAGGTAGCATTAGTTAAAAATTTCAGGATTCCAGCTCTATCCGTTCGACCAATTCATCATTGTACAAAATTTAGTACCATTTAGTACTTTTCGTACCCATTAGTACGAATTTTCAAAACTACGTCCATTCTACTCTCCAACAGTAGCCTTAATTCAAAATTTCAGGATTCCAGCTCTATCCGTTCGCCCAAATCATAATTGTACCAAATTTAGTACCATTTAGTACTTTTCGTACACATGCGTACGCTTTTCCTAAACCACCTCCTTATGTCAACCGTGTCTTTTAACCTTGATTCTCACACCAAATTTCAACCTTTAACCTTTATCCGTTCACAAAATACGAATTGGTACCAAATTTAGTACACTTTAGTACTTTTCGTACACTTATAGTCCGAATTTCTAAAAACCCTTTATTACATCTTTCCTACACTCCATCAGTGACCATCATTCTAAATTTCAAAGTTCTAGATCTACCGGTTCGCCAAATACAAACGGTACCATATTTAGTACCTTTTAGTACTTTTCGTACCCTTCCAGTTCGAATTTCCAAAAACCCAGCCTTATCTGACCCCTTCGGACCAAGGGTGATCCACACCCAAAATTTCAGGATTCTAACTTTAGCCGTTTAGTCTGGGCGTTGATGAATCATTAAGTCAGTCAGTCAGTCAGTCAATCACTTTACTCTTTTATTAATATAGATATATATATATATATATATATATATATATATATATATATATATATATATATATATATATATATATATATAAATATATACTAAAAATGTTAGCAATCAGACTATTATTGCGACCTACAGGACCGCTCCAAAATCGGTCAAAAATTATATTTTTGGTTCATTTCACCCCCTACATATTTAACGATCATCTCCAAAAAGTAATCGTTTCTATTCTGGTCAGAACCCGACCAACATACAAAATTTGGTAACGATTGGTCCACACGGTGCTCTTGAACCAAATTTAAATGGAAGGTGCTTATACCTGGCAAGTTTTAGCGGATTCTGAAACTGCAATATTAATAGATGAGAAAAATCAAAAACAAAAAAAAAACAAGTTAAAAAGTATCAGTCGGCTTTGCCGACAGAGATATACCCTCAGCCTGTGCAAATTAAAACACTTTTTCACAAAAAAACGTATGTATTTAGGGGGTTTCAAAATTTTGGTCGTATGAACCGACAAAAATGTTGATTAGGATTAAGTTCAAAAATATTGCGGAGAAGGTACTTAAAGGAATGGACCGTCATAGACCATGGAGGTGCCATAGGGGGTTTTTACACCCTTCGGGCTGTTTTCTCAAGAAGTATGGACTTGCCCCTGAAACAACTTTTACCATCGTAATTGTGGCAGTGAATGTAAGTTGCTTCAACAAAAATCAAAGTGATTCAATAGCAGGTCTTAAAGTGAACTTATCCAAAATTTTGTGTGGGAGGTACGGGATCGAGTGGACAAATATAGTCCATATTCGAACCTTATCTATATCTGGTAGATATTATGAGAATGTGTAAAGTATGGACCAAGTCGGTCACTCCCATCAAGAGTTATCGTGCGCACAATTTTTCCGAATATTTTTGAACTTTTGTGGGGTAGGTACCTGAAGGAGTGGACCGATATGGCTTATCTACGAACTTAAACTAAGTTTGGAAACAATATTACGATGGCCAAATTTTGGCCAATCGGAATTTCCGTTCGAGAATTATCTTGCGCTTCCACCCATGAACATGGTGTCACAGGGTTTGTTTTTCAACTTTCAGGCTATTTTTTCAGGAAGTATGGACTTGCCCCTGAGGAAACTTTTACCTTCGTATAGGGGACAGTGATTACAAGATGTTACAACAAAAACCAAGGCGATTCGAGAGCAGGTCCTAAACTGAACTTTCCCGAAATTTTGTGTGGGAGGTACTCGAAGGAGTTTTCCGATTGAGTCCATATTGGAACCTCATTTAAGTCTGGTAGAAATTTCATTATGTGCAAAGTATGGACCAAATCGTTTACTTCCTTCAAGAGTTATCGTTCGCACAAATTTTCCGAACATTTTCGAACTTTTGTGGGGGAGGTACCGGAAGGAGTGGACCGATATAATCCATCTTTGAACTTGAACTAAGTTTGGACAAAATATTACGAAAGCCAAATTTTGGACCGAATCGGCGCTCCAACCACTACACACGGTGTCATAGGGTTTTGTGTAACTTTCAGGCTATTTTCTCAGGAAGTATGGACTTGCCCTTAATGAAACTTACAGCGTCGTATAAAGGACAGCGAATACAACTTGCGTAAACAAAAATCAAAGAGATTCGAGACCAGGTCCTAAACCGAACTTTTCCGAAATTTTGTGTGGGAGGTACCCGAAGGAGTGGACCGATTGAGTCCATATTGGAACCTCATCTAAGTTTGGTAGAAATTACACGATGTGCAAATCGGTTATTCCCTACAAGAGTTATCGTGCGCACAAGTTTTGCGACAATTTTTGAACATTTGTGGGGGAGGTACCTGAAGGAGTGGACCTATATGGCCCATCTTCGAACTTAAATCGAATCTGGACAAAATATTTCGATACCCAAAATTTGAATCGAATCGATTGATCCGTTCGAGAGTTATCGTGCGCACCAGCCAGACAGACAGACAGACGGACAGACAGACAGACAGACAGACAGACGGACGGACATCGCTAGATCTACTCAAAATTGTCTCAAACGGATATCGTACAAACATACTTGGGGTCTAAAACCATTATTTCGATGAGGCACATTTTTGGTCGTATCAAAGTGTAAATACCCTCTTTAGCCTAAAGGCTGAGGGTATAAAAACGAAAACAACGCAGGAGCGCTTTTTAAATAAGTCGCGGTCAAAGTTCACATCTTTAGGGGTTTTTTAGGTTTTTGCATTTTTGCTTGGAAACCGCAAGTCCTATCGAAATGGGATTAGAAAATATACTGTAGCTGTGAAAATTCTCTACAAGAGCATTGTACCAATTTGAACTTCTATATCTCAAAAATGGTAAAACCTACGAAAATATCATAAAGGTCAATAAAGTAGAGAATTTTCACTGCTTTAACATTTTTATACCCTCAGCATTTATGCTAACGAGGGTATATGGCAAATAACAAAATTCCTTTGCAATTCCATTTGAAAAAAATTAAAAATTTTTTTCGCGAGCACATCTACGATTTTTGGTATAGAGTTAAAGGAAAAAAATCTGGTTTCAAATCTGCTCGCGTTCACGAAATTGGCCGATGCGCGCAAAAGTTATAGCGGTTTTTATCCTCTTATAAAGAAAAAATATTTTAAAATTTTTAATTTTTTGTATAGAGAAAATGTAAGCATATATCAGTAACAGCATTTGATATCCATCCGTAGATGCACCAAAATTTCCAAAATGTGTTTTTATTTTCGCGGAAAATCAAACAAATTAAAAAAATCTGGCAATAAATTTAAATTATACTAACTCAGAGTCCGTATAAACCTCTAAAAAACTAAATTAAAAATACGTACAGAAACTAGACACCGCGTAAAAAAATGTGAAACCAAAATTATAAACATTGGCTTTATAAATTGCATATTATAACAACAACAAAAGAGAAACAACTCATTGTTGGAAAATATTGTTACAAATATATTTTTTGGTTTGTTTCGAAAAATTAGAAAAAAATATTTGAGACTTATCCAACTATTTCGCTAAAATCTAATACATATATTAAAGTATTCTGCTAAAAATTTATGGTTTACCATCTTGAAAGCTTAACTGCTTACTGTGATGACTTATAAGGATAGGAAATTAAGAGTAATATTGAAATTACTATCATTTAAAAGATATGAACATTTTAAAGCCTGTAACTCGCGAATTAGTTAAAGTCGTTTGATGCGCATCCGATTTTGGATAAAGCGAATCAATCTCTTTCAATATTTATGGATATTTCGATGTTTCACTCAGCGGCCATTGTGTGCCGCCAGTTGCATCGTGCACTGCAAAAAACCTTAAAGTTGGTAAAAGTCGCGCATTGTGCATACGATTTTGATGCGCATCCGGTTTCATCAGCGCCCATCAAAAATACGTCAATATACACCTATTTCAAATAGATTCTTCAAAAACCGCGGATGTGCCTCCACATTAAATTTTTGGCGAAATTCCCATATTACTCGCGTATCTCTGTTTTTTATGACACTTGTTTTCGCAAATATTATAATCGCGAGTAAAGGATTCCATTTATGTAAAAAATTTTAAAGAAAATCGCGGTTTAGTACGCGGATTTGTCAAAATATATTTTTGCTGATTTACCGATTTTCAAGGTATCTATATCCGCGGTTTTAGTAGATGAATTCGATCGCGGAAGGCTTCATTAGAACCGTCGCGTAAAAAAACTAAATTCACGGTTTCAAAGGAAATTGAATGACAGTTGTAAATCTTACACGCAAAAATATGTTTTGTAAGAAAATTCACGCATGAAATTTTGGCCTTTCGGCTCCAATTTCTAGGATGCTGTAAGGAGCACACTCATGAGATATGCACCAAACGACGTAAAATCACGAGTTCTATAATCGTGTTATGAGTTTGGAATATTATCTTCTTGCCCGTCCGGATTATTAAAAAGATTCAAAAAACCCCGAAATTCCGGCTTCAAAAAGTCAGCATCAATTTTAGGTGGATGCAGTGGACATATCGAAAAATCATATACAGCTATCTTATTGCCCATGGAGTATTCTGTGATTCATTCTTTAGGAATAGGTCTATAAAATGTACGGTTAAGCCAGAAATCGCATGGGAACATAAAAAAACTTGTTGGCTTCAACCCATTTTTACCCATTTTTCTACATTGATGCCAACACAGCTTCCACGAAAATTAATTTTAATGGTCGACATTATGGGATCCCTCCTAAAACACTTCATTTTAAATAACTGAAGTCATACTTTATAGAATATGTTAACAGTTCGCGAATTCTGAAAGGGTGAAACTCGGATTCATCTATTGCAAAACATTTTTGTTATTTACCATATACACTTTCATACGGGCAAAATGTGCCTCATCGAAATAATTTTTTTAGACCCCAAGTTTGTTTGGACGAAATGTGTTTCAGACAATTTGCAGTTGATTGAGCAATGTCCGTCTGTCTGTCTGTCTGGCTGGCTGGCTGGAGCGCACGATAACTCTCGAAGGGATGAACCGATTCAGTTCAAATTTTGGCTTTCGTAATATTTTGTCCAAACTTAGTTTAAGTTCGAAGATGGGCTACATCGGTCCACTCCTTCCGGTACCTCCCACACAAAAGTTCGAAAATGTTCGGAAAATTTGTGCGCACGATAACTATTGAAGGAAGTAACTGATTTGGTCCATACTTTGCACATCGTGAAATTTGTACCAGACTTAAATAAGTTTTCAATATGGACTCAATCGGTCCACTCCTTCGGGTACCTCCCACACAAAATTTCGGAAAAGTTCAGTTTAGGGCCATCTCTCGAATCGCTTTGATTTTTGCTTTAGCTGCTTGTATTCACTGCCCCCCATACAACGGTTCAAGTTTCATCAGGGGCAAGTCCATACTTCCTGAGAAAATAGCCTAAAAGTTGCACAAAACCTCTATGATACCGTGTGTAGTGGTTGGAGCGCAAGATAACTCTCGAACGGATTTGCCGATTGGGTCCAAAATTTGGCCTCAGTAATATTTTGTCCAAACATAGTTTAAGTTCGAAGATAAGCCATATCGGTAAACTCCTTCAGGTACCTCCCCCACAAAATTTCAAAAATGTTCGGAAACATTTTTCATACGGTAACTTTTGAAGGAAGTGGCCGAATTGGTAAATCTTTACACATCCTAATAAATCTACCAGATATAGATCAGGTTCAAATATGGACTATATTTGTCCTCTTCATCCAGTTCATCCCAAACAAAATTTCGGATAAGTTCACTTTAAGACCTGCTATCGAATCACTTTGATTTTTGTTTAAGTAACTTACATTCGCTGCCTCAATTACGATGGTAAAAGTTTTTTCAGGAGCAAATCCACACTTCTTGAGCAAACAGCCCGAAGGGTGTAAAAAACCCCTATAGCACCATATGTAGTGGCGACGATCCACTTCCATAATGGTCAATGTCGATCCACTCCTTTAAGTATTTCCTCCGCAAAACTTTAGCTCTTTAATCGTAATCAATCCTAATCAAACGTCCAAAATTTTGAAAACCCTCTAAATACATACGTTTTTTGGGAAAAAATTGTTTCATTATACACAGGATGAGGGTATATCTCTGTCGGCCAAACCGACTGATACTTTCTTACTTGTTTAGTTCCATTTTGATAGGGCTTGCGGTTTCCCAGCTAAATCGTGAAAACCTAAAAAACCCCTAAAAATGTCAACTTTGACCGCGTTTTATTTAAAAAGCGCTCCGGCAATCTTTTTTATACCCTCCACTATAGTATGGAGGGTATATTAAGTTTTTTTTTCTGTTTGTAACACATCGAACTAATCATTTGCGACCATATAAAGTATATATGAGGAAAAGTCAAAATTTTTTAGTTTCCATGAAGCCAAGGTTTGCACTATTATAATACGCGAACTATTGTAGTTTACCAGTAACTATGACTATTGCTGGATTAATTTAGATGTTTTTGTACAAAGCTCAAAAATGTAGCAAAAAAATTTAATTTACGTGGTAGTTACGACCGCGTAAAGGAAAAAACATAGGTAAAAACACGTTGTAGCTAAACAGGTTTTTTACATTGCTATTCGATTTCTGATTAAACCATTCAAATGACGGACATCTGTCCAAAGTAAAAGTAGGAGAATACAAAATGAAGATTACACTTCTAATGTATCACTTTCCTACATTTCCACTGCATCCACCTTTTATGGATTCTGACATTTTGAAGCCGGATTTCAGGTGTTTTTTGTATTTTTTATGTAACTGGGACGCGCATTCGGATATTTCGAAAATCAAATTATAGGATTAAAGAACTCGCGATTTCGCATAATCTGATATGTATATTGAGTATGTAGCCCACACAGCAGCAGAGTAATCTAGTGCCAAAGACCAACATTTAGTGCGATATTTTTTCTAAAAAACCTATTTTTTGGGTACAGTATTTACAATATCGTTTTGAGTGTGCTGGTACCCCGCGATATTTTAGTTTTTCGACGATCCGGATCATATGAATCACAGATCGTAAAAATCCATCTACTAGAACGGCGGAAATGGCTACTGCAAACATTGAAAAATTTGCGAAAAATGTTTTTCAAAATATCGCTGACTAATTCGCGTTTTATGTGGATCGTTTCCATTTCAATGAAGAAAGTGAATCATCACTCGCGTTTGTGCGAAAACAGCGGTTTGAAAAATTTAGTGGCATGGGAGCTGTATCCGATTTATCCAAAAAATACTGTGTGATGCTACATCCACGGTTCTTGATGGATTTTATTGAAATATGTTTAGATCGATGTATTTTTTCACGGTTGAAAGTGAAATCGGATGCGCATAAAAAGTGTATGCACTTTGTGCAAAATATAAGCGTTATACAGTTTGTTGCACACTAAACTGCAGACGATGCTACATCTTAGCGGCCAAAGTAAATCCTGGCAAATGTGTACAAATTAAAAGAGAAGGATTCGCTGTATTGGTAAACTGCATGCGCATCAAGTGATTTTGAGGATTTCGCGATTTACACGCATTTCAAAATGAACATTACCCGATACAATTTTATTTCAAGATTATACCCCATTTAAAGGAACCCAAAATTTATTTGAAAGATATCCATATCTTCTGCTAGATGTTAGCGTGTTTTCGAGAAGTGATTAGAATAAAAAATGTGATTTATTGCGTGAAATTTAACTAAAATAGAAGAAAAGCTCCGACCTATTTTTCTTACATTTTGTTCAACTAACTCACAAAATAAATTTTAATAAATATTTTCTCTTACAAAAATTTTATAAATTTCCTCAATATATTTTTTGTTTTTTGCAAACCGCTAAACGGATTTGTATAGTTTTGGTTTCATTTGAATCTTCGCGATGTTTAGATTACGTACATATTTTTTATATATTTTTCAGATGCATAAACAGCTTGAATTTTATTAGAACAAGTTGTAAACTACCAATTGTTTTGAATGCTTTCCTAATTTCCGCGAAAATTTACAACTTTTTCACTAAAGTTATGGGACCTCAGTAAACATATAGTATGTAGGGAGTCCCTAATTAAGAGAGTTTCTCAATATAATGATTAGAGTCTTTTAAAGATTTTTTTCTTTTTATCAGAATTGAAACCGCCAAAACTTTTGCGCGCAACAACCAAAATTAGTATCTCGAACAGATTTAAGAATGGGATTTTTTTCCCAATCTATGCACCAAAAATCTTTCATGTAGCTTAAAAAAATTTTATTAATTTTTTTTTATGGAAAACTAAAAAATTTTGTCTTTTCTTCATATATTCTTGATCAGTATAAAATTCTAAGACGATCTAGGTATGTCCGTCTGTTGTAATCACTCTAGCGTTCGCAATAATTGAGCTAGAGCGCTATATTTTTGCACCCGAGTGTCTTTTTTCCATAGGCAAGTCAAGTTCGAAGATGGGCTATATCGGACCACTTTTTGGTATAGCCCCCATATAATGGTACCTCCCTATTTTCGGTATTTTGTGGATTTTAGCTCCATTTTATGACCGAACTACCTGTAATTTCGCGCTTGGGGTTCCCAGTGGTCACAAAATATCTCCACTAAAAACCGTCAACATAGGTCTAGTTTTGGTATAGCCCCCATATAACGGTGCCTCCCGATTTTTGGTATTTTGAATATTTTAGCTAAAATGTTTGACCGAACTATCTGTAATTCGACAGTTGAGGTTCCTAGTTATAACAAAACATCTCCACCGAAAACTGTCAACATAGGTCCATGTTTTGGTGTAGCCCCTATATAACAGTATCTCCCGATTTTCGGTATTTTGTGGATTTTAGCTCCATTTTATGAACTAACTACCTGTAATTTCACGTTTGGGGTTCCCAGTGGTCACAAAATATCTCCACTAAAAACCGTCAACATAGGTCCATGTTTTGGTATAGCCGCCATATAACGGTACCTCCAGATTTTTGGTATTTTGAGGATTTTACCTAAAATTTTTCACCGAACTACATGTAATTTGACAGTTAAGTAGGGTGTCCAAAACCGAAACCGGTAAACCGGTTTTGACTTACAAAACCGAAACCGGTTTTCGCCAAAAACGTCATTTTCGGTTAACCGGAAAAACCGGTTATTTGTGTCGGTTAACCGGTTTTAAAAAAAGTAGTAATATTTTTAAATTTTCATTGCAATTGTATTCTTGAAAGTAAACTAAACTTAACTAACAAAAGGTACGGCTAAATTATAAATGTCAGATACCTTTAAACTTGAAAATATTTTGTGTAAAATGGCACAACTCCAATATAGTTCAATTGAACGATCATGAAAAAACTGCGTATACGTAATATTACACGGTTGTTTGAATGACGTTATTCATACGTTTTTGAATTATTACAGTAAACTAAGAACTTGTCGAATTTAAGGTTGTAAAGGGTAACGATAACAAAGTACATTTTGATTCCGGCACGATAATTTGAGGTTCTCAACGCAAGAAGGAGAATCCAGACTTAATGAAATGTAAATTTAATTCCTTTGGTACACAATCGTATATTTGTAAGGGCTTTTACTATTCTTAGAGCACAATTTCTGACTTATGTTTGCTGTCTCCACTTTAAGGTTGAATGTTAAATAACAAGGATATTATCAGATAATTACATAATAACGAATTAGTTATACTTAATTTACCCCTTGCCGCACATTTTTAATCAAATATTTATCAATTATGAGCAATTTTGTACCTATTTTACAAAACCGGTTAACCGGTTTGGAAAATTTTTGAAAACCGAAAACCGGTTTTTGAAAAAACTGAAAATTTTGGTTAACCGAAAACCGTTTTGTTTGGAAAAACCGGTTTTTTGGACACCCTACAGTTAAGGTTCCTAGTGATAACAAGATATCACCTTCAAAAACTGTGAACAGAGGTCTACGTTTTGAAATAGCCCCCGTATAACGTTACCTCCCGATTTTCGGTATTTTGAGGATTGTAGCAACAAATTTCGACCGAACTATTTGTAATTTGTCGTTTGAGGTTCCCAGTGGTCACAAAACATCTGAGCCAAAAACTGTCAATATAGGTCCATGTTTTGGTATAGTCCGCATGGAACGGTACCTCCCGATTTTCGGTATTTTGATGATTTTAGCTACAAATTTCGACCGAACTATTTGTAAGCCGACATTTGAGGTTCCCAGTGGTCACACAACATCTCCACCAAAAACTGTCAGCATAGGTCCATGTTTTTGTATAGCCACCCCCTTTTTAAATTGTCAACGTAGGTCCATGTTTTGGTATAGCCCCCATATAACAATACCTCCCCATTTTCGGTATTTTTGACCCAACTATCTGTAATTCGAAAAACTACCCACATAGGTACATGTGTTGGTGAAGCCCCCATATAACGGTATCTCCCGATTTTCGGATTTTAGCTACAATTTTTGATCCAAGTATCTGCAATTCGACATTTGAGTTTCCCAGTGGTCACAAAACTTCTCCACCAAAAACATAGGTCCATACTTTGATTTAGCACCATATAAGGTTCTCGACCGATCGAATACATGTTTTATGATTTTTTTACCTTATTTAGGTATAAGTGGTCACGGAATATCTCCTCCAAAAATTGTGGACAGGAAAGAAAATAATTATTCCGTTTTACTTCAGAATATTTTATGGTGGAGGGTATAAAAAGTTCGGCCAGGCCGAAATTAACATGTTTTTACTTATTTGTTTTTTTTTCGATTTTTCTCATCTATCAACATTGAAGTTTCAGAATCCGCACAAACTTCCCAGGTGTAGGAAGTTCAGGAGCACCGTGTTCATTAGAGTGGTTTTAAAAAATCGATGTCGAATTTTTTTATGCGTCACCTTCCTAAAATGTTTAGTTTTGTTAAAAATTAAGACTGCCAAAGTTTGAGCTCAATCGGAATATGTTAACACGTGCAACTGGGGCCTCAAAGTTTCCATGGGCCCTTTATATAGCTAATATTAAAATCTGATCCGAATTTCAAAATTTTTTGTAGGATTACTTGTTTAGCCACTACAAAGAACTGGTAAACTGTTTTCATCGATTGGATAATAAATGTGGTCTGTAGGAGGGTGCCGCATAAAAAAATCCGATATCGATTTTTTCCCTTTGAGTTAAAACCAGTCTAGTGCCCATAATTGCGGCCTATAGTTTGATTACAACTTTTAATGGACGGACAGACGGACACATATCTCAAAATCGCGTTATTGCGACCTGCAGAGCCTCTTCAAAATCGGTCAAAAATTTAATTTTTGGTCCATTTCATCCCCTCTTTACGATCATCACCAAAAACTAATCGTTTCTATTCTGGTCAGAACTAGACCTCCATATAAAATTTCGAGACGATTGGTCCATAATTGCGGCCTATAGTTTGCTTACAATTTGTAATGGACGGACAGACGGACATATATCTTAAAATCGCCTTATCTCGTCGAGATATGTATTTTGGTATACCACATGGGAGGTCTACGACGAATATTTCGCGATGTTACACGAATTCTCGGAAAAACATACTTATAATACCCTTTCCACATAGCGGTGTAGGGTATAAAAATGAGCACAACATTTCTTAGAAATTGTTGCTCGTTAAGCTTTCATATTCTTTTTATACCCTCAGCATTTATGCTAACGAGGGTATACACACTTTCATACGGGCAAAATGTGCCTCATCGAAATAATGGTTTTAGACCCCAAGTATGTTTGGACGAAATGTGTTTCAGACAATTTGGGGTTGATTTAGCCATGTCCGTCCGTGTGTCTGCCTGGCTGGTGCGCACGATAACTCTCGAACGGATCAACCGATTTGGTTCAAAATTTGCCTTTCGCAATATTTTGTCCACAGATAGTTTAAGTTCGAAGATGGGTTATATCGGTCCACTCATTCTGGAACCTCCCCCAAAAAAGTTCGGAAAATTTGTACGCACGATAACTCTGAAGGAAGAAACCGATTTGGCCACACTTTGCACATCGTGAAATTTTTACCAGACTTACATGAATATTTAATATGGACTCAATCGGTCCACTCCTTCGGGTACCTCCCACACAAAATTTCGGAAATGTTCAGTATAGGACCTGCTCTCGAATCGCTTTGATTTTTGTTGTAACAACTTGTATTCGCAGTCCCCATACGACGGTATAAGTTTTATCAGGGGCAAGTCCATACTTCCTGAGAAAATAGCCTGAATGGTACAAAAAACCCATATGACACCGTGTGTGTCCTTCAGATACCTCGCCCACAAAAGTTCAAAATTGTTCGGAAAAATTGTGCGCACGACAACTCTTGATGGGAGTGACCGATTTGGTCCATACTATACACATCCTAATATATCTACCAGATATAGATCAGGTTCGAATATGGATTATATTTGCCTACTCCGTCGGGTACCTCCCACATAAAATTTTGGATAAATTCACTTTAAGACCTGCTTTCGAATCACTTTGATTTTTTTGAAGCAACTTGCAATCGCTGGCTCAATAACGTCGGTCGGTTCATACGCCCAAAATTTTGAAAACCCCCTAAACCCATAAGTTTTTTTTTTTTGGCAAAAAGGATTTCAATTCACACATGCTCAGGGTATATCTCTGTCGGCATAGCCGACTGATACTTTTTTTATTTATTTTTTCTTCTTCTCTATTGTTGAGGACCTCTTGCTTGAATTAAAAAAATTAAATCAAGAAGAATTGCATCGTAAAAATATACAATTATTTAATCAATTATCTTTCGAGTTGAGCTAATATAACCCAAGACAATTTTTTATTCAAAAAGATTCCTAGAAAATTGTCTCGCCTATGTCTCTGTTTTAATTAGAAGGTTTATTAAAGACGGCAACTTGTAAACGTTTTTAAAGATTATAGAACTCTCAGTTATTTACAGTACGGATGTTTGTGACAAGTTTTAATTTCACTGCGTGTAATTGTTTGTGTCATGGAAAATTAACCATATTCTGACACCGCAGCGTAATGGAAGACGAAAAATAAGAAGACACGTGTCTCGGCGTTTTTCCCTGTTACTTCGAATTTCGCGGTTATGGGCCCCCAAAATCCTGAGGCCTTGATGTCAAAAAGGACCATTTTGTCAGGCTCATATCTTCTAAACCGCTAAGAATTTTGGTTTACTCGTGGAGGCAAAGTTGTAGCTCTCATCTTAAAGAATAATAATTGTGAAGACATAAAATCCATTCAACCTTATCTTCAAGGTCAAAATCGTTAAGGTCAAGTTCCAGTTATAATTTTTTCTCAGATTTTGGCCTACAGATATCAAACCGATCAAAATTGAATCAAACAACCAACTACAAAAATGTACCTTGGATCTCAATAAACAAATTTCTAGAACATACGAACCCTGTAGAAATGGTTCTTAAAGATCAAAATAGCAAAACAAATGCAATTTTTATTTTCTCTTTTCGGTTTCTGCTCCATAGAAATTAAACCATTCAAAATTCAAGAAAACATTTACCCACAATAATGTAGCGAATATATCAGTATATATCTTTGTGGAACATCAGAGCCCACTACGAACTGTTCTTAAAGGTCAAAATAGCAAAAATAGCAACTTTAGAAAATATTCGATTTTTATACTTTTTTCTCCGATTCTGGTCCATAGATACCGAACCGTTCAAAATTCAAGAATAAAAAGAACTACAAAAATTTACCTAAGATCTCAGTTAACAACTTCCTAGAACATATGAACATTCTAGGAACGGTCCTTCATGTTCAAAATTCACTAACAATTATACTATGGTTAATGCTCAGGTCTGGAAATAACAAACTGTTCAACACTCTAGAAAATCTGAAAGGCTTGTTATTTAAGGATCTGACCAGAAAGAATGAGTAAAACTAATGGAATTTTGAGCTTAAAGGGCGCTCCTAGAATGTTCATTTGTTCTAGAAAGTTGTTAACTGAGATCTTAGGTACATTTTTGTAGTTGCTTGTATTCTTGAATTTTGAACGGTTCGGTATCATGGACCAGAATCAGAGAAAAAAGTATAAAATCGAATTTTTCTAAAGTTTTTTGCTATTTTGACCTTTAAGAACAGTTCGTAGTGGACTCTGATGTTCCACAAAGTTGTATACTGATATATTCGCTACATTATTGTGGGTGAATGTTTTCTTGAATTTTGAATGGTTTAATTTCTATGGAGCAGAAACCGAAAAAAGAAAATAAAAATTGCATTTGTTTTTGCTATTTTGATCTTTAAGAACCATTTCTACAGGCTTCGTATGTTCTAGAAAGTTGTTTATTGAGATCGAAGGTACATTTTTGTAGTTGGTTATTTGATTCAATTTTGATCGGTTTGATATCTGTAGGTCAAAATCTGAGAAAAAATTATAACGGAAACTTGACCTTAACGATTTTGACCTTGAAGATAATGTTGAATGGATTTTATGTCTTCACAATTATTATTCTTTAAGATGAGATCTATAACTTTGCCTCCACGAGTAAACCAAAATTCTTAGCGGTTAAGGAGATATGAGCCTGACAAAATGGTCCTTTTTGACATCAAGGCATCAGGTCTTTGGGGCCCATAACCGCGAAATTCGAATTAACGGGGAAAAACGCCGAGCCACGTGTCTTCTTATTTTTCGTCTTCTATCACGCTGCGATGTCAGAATGTGGTTAATTTTTTTCGTGTCGCACAGTGTTTTACAAATAAACTGGAAAGCATATTATTCAGCTAAAAATGGTTCAGATCTTTTGACAGGTGTACATACGAAACATGAGTTAGTATAAACGTCCATGACATTGGCGACAAAATGTTTTTCCAAAAAATAAATGTTGCTCCCATATTCTTTAACATGTTCAAAGTTGGCTTTTCATTTAAAAAAAAAAAAAATATATAAACCATTTTTTTTCAATTTCTCATTAAACTTTTTTAATGAAAACCGTATACAGTTATAACAAACAAAAGCTGAAATTTTTAAGCAAGGCATAAGCATCTTAGTTTTTATCTATAACTTTGATGAGTTTTTAATGATTTTTGTTTTTTAAAACTTCTCTCCTCATTGTGAATTCCCTCCCAAATGAACCATTCATTGCTGCATTCATAACCAAACAATTCGAAAAGATAAAGTTATTAAATCTCTGGATTTTATTTCACAGCTTTTCTTTGGTTTGGCGTTCTTCTTTTTCTTCATCATTTCTTAAATACTTCTGGAGAACTTTTTCAAAAATGACCATAAAACGAGAGTCATAAATTTTATAAAGATTTTTAATTATGAAACTCAAATTGACCGCAAAGTAAACAAACTCCTTCACAAAAGACGCACCAAGCGGAAGAATTCTCAGCAGCAGCAACATAAGAAGAACAAAAAAACAACAACAATAATAATAACATTATTAATAATAAGCAAGGCCAATGGTAAAATTAAAGGATGGTAAGGGACCACAAAACAGAAACAGCGACAAAATGAAGGGAAAGCCAACCACAAGGAAAATTCATCATCAAAAGAAATATACTTAAGCTCCCGCTACTGCCACCGCCACCATTGGAAGCCATAAATTATAAGAATGTTTTAAAAGTGAAATAAAACAGAGCCGGATTTACTCTTAATCACCTCACCAAATACGCCTGCCACCTTGACCACAAGAACAACAAAAACAGCAACGATGAACAAGTGTTTATTGCTGTTGTAACTGTTTTTTGCTATGGCAAATTTGTTGCCACAGATTTTTTGCTTGATTGTTTTACATTTTCCCAATAAATATTTTTAAATTCATTTAAAGTGTAATAATATTTTGTACTTTTGCTGCTTTTTTGCTTGTTGGTCGTCATCATAAGTGTATGCTTCTTACCTCATTTCCGTTGTGAAGCCATTGACTCTTTGCAAAGTCTTCGCAGAATAAATAAGTAAAACAATAAATTTTTTAACTTTGTAACAAAATGTCTTCACTAATGAGACAATCAAATGTTGTCAATATCGCAGATTTTTTGAATGAGCAGAGAGAATGCTAAATATTCGGGAAGAAAGTCAGAGATAACAAACTGGATTTAAGAGCATTTTCAAAACCATCCTCCCCGACAATAAAGTCCGAAGGTCCAATATAGACCTTCTTGGATGAAATACTACAATTTCCAAACCTTCGGCCTAATCGGATACACAATTCGTAAGTCATCGTTCCCATTACATATATCAGTTAGTCACCGTAGAATTTTTTAAAGTTTCGATGAAAACACTTTACCATTGTAAACATGATCTCAAGGACTACCTTTTCGGAAAGCGATCAATGAACAGGCCCCAAACTGAGCTTGAGTGTCATTTTAGTGACAGAGCTTTGAGACCATAATCTCAAGATGTATAAACTAGATAAGGAAAAAATTACATAATTTTAATGAGGACCACAAGGTACTACTTGTAAGAATTCCTTCGGTAGGAATTCCACAACTATTCTCTAGCAGCATTTAAACTAAATTTAAAAAAACATTTTTGAACTTGTATGGGGGAAGTATTTCGAACTTGATCTAAGACCATATTTACATTTGGCAATTTTCCTTGCGGCAATTGTCAGTTTGTCGGTGAGAGAGGTTGTTGAGAGCCAAAGGGTTACCATATACCTCACCTCTCTCTCCTTCAAACTGACAATTGCCGCAAAGAAAATTGCCTAATATAAATATGGACTAAGTTTGAAACAAATATTAAGATGAAATTAAGAAATCCACGACCCATAAACAACAACTTTTCAAAAATACACGACTCATAAAGAATATTTTTAAAAAGCGATAAAAACATTTTTTAAAAAAATCCATGACTGATAAAAAATATTTTCAAAAAAATCCGCGACTGATGAAAAATATTTTCAACAAATCCACGACTCATAAAAATGTTTTTAAAAAATTTACAACTCATTTAAAAACATTTATAAAAAACTCCACGACTCATAAAAAATATTTTAAAAAATCCATCACTAAAAAATTTTAAAAACCCTCGACTAATAAAAATATTTTAAAACAAGTGAGCCAAGGCTATAGTCGGGTCGGGGCCGACGATGTGATACCCTACACCACTACCCCTGTTCATAAGCTTTTGACTAATAAAATTCAAAATATTAAAATTGGGATAGCTTAGCGCCTTTGCTCTGAATGTTTTCATTAACACAGGTCAATTTTTTTGAAACGCATTTAAGTGCATCGACAGTACAACCCAAATAAAAAGTGGAAAAGTGGGATGTTAGCCAACCATCAATAGGCTTTTTTCTCTGTTAGACCTCCACCAACCCCCAAAATTTCGTGAGGATCCGATCAAAATTTCGTAGTGTGATTGCACAAAAATGGAAAAAGGGATGCATTACCGACTATTACGATATCTCTGTTGTTTGACCACCTATGACAACCTACTTCACATCGTTGTAAAGGTGATATTTTCTACTTTCCTTGCCAGGTTTTGCTTTCGATATACCTCCTACAGAAGGGAGATATTAACTTTGAAATAAAACGTTGGCCTTTTTTCCAAATATTTATTTTGTTACATTCCGACCCCTGAATAATATCCGACCATTATCAAAAATCAAAAGGTTTTTTCCTCTGTGGGACCACCAATAACACCCAAAATTTCGTGACGATCCAATTAAAATTGCGACCTGTAGCGTGATTTCCAAAAAAGTGGAAAAATGGGATGTATTACCGACTATTGCGATATCTCCGTTATTTGGATACCTACGCCAACCTGCTTTACATCACTGTAATGATGGGATATTTTACTTTCATTGTCAGACTTTGCTTTTGGAAGGTCCCGAACCAAAGCTGTGATATTCGTCATTATTATTAAAATCGCAAAAATGAAAAGTTGTGTTCTATTAGCGGCTATTGCGATATCTTCGTTGTTTGACCACCTACGACAACCTACGTTGCAAAGGTCATATTTTCTACTTAGATCAGCAGGTTTGGCTTTTGATATACCCCTTTTAGAAGCGGAGATATTTGCTTTGAAATAAAACGTTGAGTTTTTCTCCAAATAAGTTTTTTGCCCATTCAGACCCCTGAATATTATGCGACCATCGCCAAAATCAATAGGCATCTTTCTCTGTAGGATCCCCATTAGCCCCCAAAATTTCGTGACGATCCGATCAAAATTGCGACCTATAGCGTGATTACAAAAAAATTAAAAAATGGGATGTATTGCCGACTATTGTAATATCTCCGTTATGTGGCCACCTACGCCAACCTACTTTGCATCACTGTAAAGATGGGATTTTTGCTTTCATAATCGGACTTTGTTTTTGGAAGATCCCCAACCGAAGCTGTGATATTCGTCATTATTTTTAAAATCGCAAAAATAAAAAGTTGGGTTCTATTAGCGGCTATTGCGATATATTCGTTGTTTGATCACCTACGAGAACCTACTTTACATCATTAGAAAGGCGATATTTTCTACTTTCATGGCCACGTTCTGCTTTTGGTATACCCCATATTGAAGCTGAGATATTCGCTTAGGAAAAAACGTTGTCTTTTCTCCAAATAAGTTTTTGCCCATTACGACCCCTAAATATTATCCGACCATCACCAAAATCAATAGGCTTCTTCATCTGTGTGACCCCCAATAACCCTCAAAATTTCGTGACGATCCGATCAAAATTGAGACCTGTAGCGTGATTTCCAAAAAAGTGGAAAAATGGGATGTATTACCTACTATTGCGATATCTCCGTTATTTGGTCACCTACGCCGACCTAGTTTACATCATTGTAAAGATGGGATCTTCTACTTTCACAGCCAGGCTTTGCTTTTGGAAAGTCCCCAACCAAAGCTGTGATATTCGTCATTATAATTAAAATCGCAAAAATGAAAATTTGGGTTTTATTTGCGACTATTGTGATATCTTTGTTGTTTGATCACCTACGAGCACCTACTTTACATCATTGGAAAGGTGATATTTTCCACTTTAATTGTCAGGTTTTGCTTTTGGTATATCCCGTATAGAAGCTGAGATATTCGCTTTGGAAAAAACGTTGTCTTTTTATGCACATAAGTTTTTTGCCCATTCCGACCCCTAAATATTATCCGACCATCACAAAAATCAATATTCTTCTTCCCCTCCGGGACCCCAATCAACATCCAAAATTTCGTGACGATCCGATCAAAATTGCGACCTATAGCGTGATTACAAGGTTTAGATGGACAGACGGACGGACGGACTGACGGACGGACACACATAGCCAGATCGATCCAAAATTGCGACCTATAGCGTGATTGCAAGGTTTAGATGGACAGACGGACGGACGGACTGACGGACGGACACACATAGCCAGATCGAGACATTCATTTTGGTATATATAAGTATGGGTCTATGACCATTATTTCGATGCGTTACAAACTTTTTGGCCAAAACCAACTTATAATACCCTCCCCCACATAGTGGTGTAGGGTATAAAAATCACTACTAATAAAAAGTATCTATAATAAAACCACGACTTATCAGAAATATTTAAAAAATCCACGACTAATAACAAATATTTTTAAAAAAATCCACGACTCATAATAAATATTTTCAAAAAATCCATAACTCATAAAAAATATTTTTAAGAAACCATCACTAAAAAAATTTTAAAATATCCTCGACTAATAAAAAATATTTTTAAAAAATCTACGACTAATAAAAAGTATTTTTAATAAAACAACGACTTAAAAGAAATATTTTAAAAAATCTACGACTTATAACAAATATTTTAAAAAAATCCACAATTCATAAAAAAAAAATAAAAAAATCACGAGTCATAAAAAATGATTTTAAAAAACCCCCGACAAATGAAAAATTACTTTTTAAAAATTCCACGACTAATAAACTTGTTTTTAAGAAAACAGCAACTCAGTTATAAACATTTTAAAAATCCACGATTCATGAAAATATTTTTAAAAATCCACGGCTCATAAACTAATCTTTAACAATATTTTTAATCAACCTTACAAAAAATAAACAAAAAATTAAAAAATCCTCGACTAATAAAAAGTATTTGAAAACAAATCTCGACTAATAATATATAGTTTCGAAACTACACGACTCGTGAAAAGTATTTTAAAAAAAATCCACGGCATTAAAAATAGTTTTAAAAAATCCACGACTAAAAAAATATTCTTAAAAAATCCGCGACTTAAAAAAGTATATTTAAAAACATCACTGCTCTTAAACATGTTTAAAAAAAATTCCCAATTTATTTAAAAACATTTTTAAAATAATGCACTCACTACTTATAAAATCCACGGCTTATAAGTATTTTTTTATTAGTCGTTACAGATGTTTTTAAAAATTCCACGCCTAATAAATATTTTTTTTAAATTTTTTTCATTCCACAACTAATATTTTAAAAAAAAAATCAGTGACTCGAAAAAATATTTTCAAAAACCCAACACTACAAAAAAATTCTAATATAAAATATTTTTAAAAAATTCACGTCTTATAAGAAATATTTTAAAAAATCCACAACTAATAAACAATATTTTTACAAAAACCCATCACTAAAAAAATTTAAAAAATCCTCGACTAACAAAAAATATTTTTAAAAACCCTACAGCTAATAAAAAGTTTTTTTTTTTTTAAATAAAACCGCGACTTATAAGATGTATATTAAACAATCCACTTCTCATAAAAAATATTTTCCAAACATGCACAATTCATAAAATATATAAAAAATATGTTTAGAAAAACCTCGACAAATAAAAAATATTTGTTAAAAAAATCACGAGTCATTAAAAATATTTTTAAAAAAAGACAAATATTTTTTTTTTTAATCCAAGGTTCATAAAAATATTTTTTTTAAAAATCCACGTCTCGTAAATATAAATTTAACTCAAAAAATATTTTTAAAAAAAATCACCTTTAAAAAATAAAAAATTAAAAAACCATCGACTAATAAAAAGTATTTTTTTAATAAATCCACGACTTAAAAAAATATTTTTAAAAATCAGCGACTCATAACAAAAATTTTTTTAAAAATCCACAACTCATAAAAATATTTTTAAAATATTCATCACTAAAAAAATAAAAAAAATCTAAAAAATCCTCGACTAATAAAAAATATTTTTTAACAATCCACAACTCATAAAAAAATATTTTTAAAATATTCATCACTAAAAAAATCTAAAAAATCCTCGACTAATAAAAAATATTTTTAAAAAATCCTCTACTAATAAAAAGTAATTTTAAAAAATGCACGACCAATGAAAAATATTTTTTTAAATCGACGACTTATAAGAAATATTTTTAAACAAATCAGGACTTACAAAAAATATTTTTAAAAAATCCTCTACTAATAAAAAATATTTTTAAGAAATCCACGACTCACAAAAAAAATTATCGAAAATCGGCTAATAACGAATATAATAATAATAAAAATCCACGACTAATAATTAATACTTTTAAAAATATTAAAAAAACCAGGACTCATAAAAAATATTTTAACAAATCAACGACTAAAAATATTTTTAAACAGACGGACGGCTCTGGTTACATCCAAACAAAAATTCGGATCCGTTAGTCATTATGTAACCCATTACAAAGTAATGTAAACAACAATAACTACTTAAATTACTCCTTACTAAGTTATGAGTACGGTGGCACAGAGCTAGTGTGTCCGACTACAAATCAGAGTGTTGTGTGTTCAACGCTCACCGTCGGCCGGGTACTTTTTGTCAAAAAAAAAAAAAAAAAAAAACAATGAACACTTGGTGGTGCACATGTAAGCATTGAAACAACCCTTAATGTTCGTGTGCTTGGGCTAGTATGTACCCAACAAACCAAATGTCGGATGTCCGACACGTCTGAACAATTTCGGAAGCAACGTCGTTCAGATTTCGTTCCGATTTCTAAACGATTTTTCGGAGCGGAAATAGTTCAGATTTTGTACCGATTTCATTTCGATTTCTGAAGGAATGTCGGAAAGAAATTTCCTTTCCGAATTTCCCAAGGATTTTCTTCAGATTTCGTTACGAAATCGGATCGAAATCGATACGATGCCGCTCCGACATTTCGTTCCGAAATAATGTCAACCACTTCATACAACTTTCGTTAAGATATCGTTACGATTTCGGATCCGACATCGGACGTATCGTCCGAATTTTGTTCCGATTTCCTTAAGATGTCGGTGCGAATGGTTTGCTGGGTAGTGCGTTCGGCTACAAAGCAGATGTTCGTGTGTTCAAATCCAGTAAGAGGCGAAATAAAATAAAAATGTGAAGTATGTTGAAATTGAAAACAAATTGTACCTAAACACTTCTAAAAATAAATAAAAATAGGTAAAAAAACTTTTTAAGTTAAACGGTTTTATGTTAAACATACATTGCAATGTTTAAGGTAAATTATCTAAAAACCAAAAAATAATAAAATAGATACAGTCGTGGGAATTATAAACATATGCATAGACTAGACTAAAATAAAACCGTGGGGCACGTCAATTGTCTACAATCGCTGATTAAAATATTTGTTTTGTAATGTTACACTATAATTAGGCAGTTGTTCAACCGACAACGATGGACGTGTGATAAGTAGGGCTAGAATGTGGAAACAAGCTAGCAAGCTCGATTATAAGCGAGTTTTAAGGTTTCATAGTGGTGAGCGAGTAGTACTTTGTCGGTTATAGAAAAACTACGAGCAGTGAAACGATTCCTCGCCAGCCAGCAGTGTGAATGTCCAACGATAAACTAGTTGAAACATCTCTTTTATTTACATGGAGTGTATAACTATTGGAATTTCCATGAGCAAGAAAATAGTAAGTAATTTCCTCACCGTCTGCGGGCCAACTGCCTTACGACGAATTAAACGATTCTTCTATCGCACATTAAGTCGATAATTTGTTGACAATTGACGTGCCCCACGGTTTTATTTTAGTATATTTCCCACGACTGTATCTATTTTATTATTTTTTGGTTTTTAGTCAATTTTTCTTAAACCTTGCAATGTGTGTTTAACATAAAACCGTTTAACTTAAAAAGTTTTTTACCTATTTTTATTTTCTAGTTTTTAGTTTTTATTTCGCATTCTGTTTAATTCATTTAGTGCTTCATTATTGCAAGGTTTCTTGCAGTCCAACTCCTCTATACGTAGTCCCTGCAAAGATCTTACTCTACTAAGAGCCACGTAGGCTTGACCTTCTTCAAACAGTTTCGCACCTAAGTATACGACTGCGTGATCCACAGTGCTGGCCTGCATTTTATGTATTGTAGAAGCCCATGATAGTATTAAAGGCAACACACATCTGTGTGTATCGCTCCCGTTGTTTTGTTAACCTGGCTTCATATTCTTCAGGCGTTTCTGACGCTATCATCTGTGTGTATCGCTCACGTTGCTTTGTTAACCTGGCTTCATATTCTTCAGGTGTTTCTGACGCCGTCATTTGTGTATATCGCTGACGTTGCTTTTTTAACCTGGCCTCGTATTGCTCAGGTGTTTTTGACGCTAATTGTTCCCGTCGTTTCTGTAATCGACTATTTCTATTCTATTTCTATTTCTACTTTTCTTTCGCTTTTTGAAGCCTTCGTTTACGTTGTGTTGCAGTTTCTGTTTTATTTGTGTTTGTATTTTTTATATTTTTTTACCATTTTGTTCCCACGAGTAATGGACATTTAAACGTTCGACCCCCCCCCCAGAGGTCCAATAAAGGGGCAAGGCTATGTACAATAAGATGCGCCTGAGTCTTGAGGGGAAAACGCTAACGACATATCATTTTTATCCACCCTAATGCCATACAGTTCTCGGCGCGTTTTAACCTTTCACCTTAACTTGGGTGGTGTACCGCTAACGACGTATCATTTTTAGCCAACCTAACGCCACACAGTCCTCAACACGATAAAAAATCTTGACTTGGGTGGTGGATTCAGGCTGGATTAATCAGATACCTAAATTACAGATTCAATTTCTAAATTGAAATCTTAATTATACGCCATTTAGTGGCTGCGTCCATCTTAAATATTGAGGTTGTATAGTGCACTGTATTCTTCTTGTCAAGCCCTTTTATTTAATACCCATATTGGTGGGATTGATAATTTGGTAGCGGCGGTCATCTTAGATTTCAATTTTGCATAGTAAATTGTATTCTACTTGTTGAGACCTTTCATTTGATACCCATGTTGATGGGATTGATAAAACCTAAGTTATCCGCCATTTTGTAGAGGCCGCCATCTTGGATTTTAATTTTATATAGTACATTGTATTCTACTGGCTGAGCACTTTAATTTGATACCCATATTGATGGGATTGATAAAACTTACGTTATCCGCCATTTTGTAGCGGCCGCCATCTTGGATTTAAAATTTTTATAGTATATTATATTGTGCTTGTTGAGCCCTTTCATTTGATACCCATATTGATGGGATTAATAAAACCTACGTTATCCGCCATTTTGTAGCGGCCGCCATCTTGGATTTAAATTTTTTAAAGTATATATTGTATTCTGCTTGTTGAGCCCTTTCATTTGATACCCATATTTATGGGATTGATAAAACCTATGTTGTCCGCCATTTTGTAGCGGCGGCGATCTTGAATTTATAATGATAATGAATAAACATAATTGTATTGTCACCAAAATCCAAAGTGTATACAAAATTTCAGATTAATCGGTTGACAGGAAGAGGGTGAAATTTGAATTACTAAATTTGACCCAAGAATAATAAATAAAACAAACAGGGTGAGCTAAATAAAACCATTTAAAAAAAATATTTTTTCGTATTGCTTATTTTTCAACTTCTAATGGCCGTAGAATAACTAGTTATTTTAGTGGTCATCGAATAACTAGTAATTAAGTGCGACATGCCCTTGTTAAAATAATGGTTTAGTAGGGGGATTTGTAAGTAGTTACGGCTGCCAAAAATCCCTTACAAAACCCATTATTTTGGGAGGATTTTTTTGTTTTTGCTGGGCTAAAGCTACATGCGTGACATAAATTCAAAGAAAAAATTTACACAACATTTCAGCACATCATTTACAGTGCACTTTTACACTGTGCAACATTTTTAAGGTGATCTTGTGCAAACAATTCGAACCGAGGATTTTTTGAAAGTACAGACCCATACGAAAAGAAGCCCTAGTTGGGTTTTGTTGTGTCAGATCCAGCTCGGATTTTATGGCCCCATCTAAACATGGTTAAATATTGAGTTTTTAAAGAAATTCGGGGCTATATCTCTGAAACCAATGCGAATCTTCTTCTGACCTCTGAAGCAAATTTGTAGATAAAGACAAGAATAACATATTTGGAGAAATAATGAACTCGAAAAACTACATTTATTGCCTCAAATTTCAAAATATATGCAAAAATTCCACAATTTTTATATATTTCGCACCGTATCTCCAAAACCGTTAATTTTTTCTGAATATTTTCTGTTTAAAAAATATTCCCTTGAATGTAATACAAAACTCTTCAGAACATGTCATTGTTGTAAAATGCCTCTATGCCGTAGTTTTCAGTACATTTTTCAACGACGATTTAATAAAAATGTCAATAATGTAGTGAAATCCGAAATGCGAAAATAAACTTTGGTGTGAACTGTGTTTGAAATACGTGCTGTAAAAGATATGATGCAAAATACCGCTAAAACAACATAAAGTAAGCATTTTAGAGTTTCAGAATGTTCTAAAAAATTGTTGAGAACTTTATTTGGAAGATTTTTGCAAAAGGTTACTTGGTTCAACTCCCAATAGTTTAGCCGATACTGACCAGAATTTCAGCAATTATTTCTATATTTTATAGATTTTGATGCCCTAGATGGAGTGTTTCTTATGTGATTTCTTCAAAACATATGTTCTACTAGTTTAGGGCTACAATATTGCTAAAGACAGCAAGGCCAAATTCCTATTCGTTTCTGAGATAAAGGCCTGATAAATGCCAAAAAAGTGTAGATTTAGCCCGGTTTGGATGAGGCCATAAAATCCGAACTGGATCTGACAGGACAAAACCCTACTAGGGTTTTTGTAGTCTAAATATGTATTTTCAAAAAATGCATACTAGAAGTTGCTTGCATTTTCAGTGTTGCATAGTGTTATTAAGTGTCCATTCTTTTCATTTTCTTGACTGACATTTTAATATGTTTTCTGACCATAAATCCATTGTCCTTTTGCTCTTGTTGTTGTTGTTTTGTTGGCTAAAGTCGATGATTAATTAAGGTTATCTTCAATTATTAATTACGTTACGTTTATTTGTTGTGCCACACGAATGGACGATATATTTACAAAAAGGTTGTCAACACTGTCTGACAGTCAGGTTTGGTTGCTGTTTTTGTTTTCCATAAGGCTTTCTTTAATTTCAATTTTCTTTCTTTTTAAGAGTCATTAATCTTTATAATTTCATTTCAGTTTTTTTTTCTTTTTCTTCTGTTCTTTGCTTCAGTTATTAAGTTACGTTAGCCGCCACGGTAGCAAGAACAATAACAGCCGTTGCAATACGGAGTCCTTAGTCAGGACATTCAACCAATGTGTAGCAGCATGGTAATGCATTATTTGGTATAATAAACAATCAATGTAAAACTTGTAAACAATTTTCGATACGAAGATTGAGTGAATACAGTTTTTCTGTCCCAACAATATGTAGAAGTTAAGGCGTTATAAAAATTAATTGATAAAAAAAATTATTTACCCAAACAAAGGCGTTAATTACAAAAGGTAAAAAAATGTTTGTGAATAGCATTCAAGAACTCTGTTGCACCCTGCATTGCTTCAACACACAATTTTCGACAGAAACTTCTTATTACTGATATGAATGTGTGAACATGTAAGGAAATCAGTGACACTATGGGACGTAAGATAAGTTTTCTATTAATCAGAGATGTCACTCAATTCACTGTCATCAATAATCACAATCAGCTATTTAATATTTAAAACTCTTTCAAAGCAAATATTTCAGCCACCAACTAACATTTACAACATCTCTCACCACAGACACGCGTAGAGCTCGCTATGTCTGTAGAGATTGGCCAGAAGTAGACATTTAAAGCAATTTATGCAAACAAAAATATTTACATATATATTTACAAAATTACCACCATTCCAAAATAATGAGAATGAATCATTATTCTGAGAAAATAAAATAACAACATCAAAAATTACTGCCACAAAAAAGGCTAAAGAAAAAATAAATATACAAACAAAAACAAAGTGCAAAAATATAACGTTGAAAATCCTTTAAGGACTAACCATAATTTACGACATACCGCAGCCAGTTATGCGAACTTTTTTTTCCCTTCTTCTTTGATCGCCGTCATTTCATTTATTTATGAGACAGATTGATTGCCCGCATGTCTGGCAGAGTTATTAAGGGTAAACAAATTATTTGCACATTTTAAATTATTTTGCACATTTTAAATTTTTTAAATCCATTGGTGGAATGACTGGCGTAGAGATTACATTAAATTGAAAAATAAATAAACTCATACTCACTATAAGGATAAGAGAGGCATTTTATTAGAAAACTCGATTTGCTTATAGAAAGATAGGATTAATATAAAGCTGATAGAAGAAAATTTGAGCAACTTAGGGGATGAAGGATTTTTTAAGAATATTTCTTCATTCAACACCAGACCACCAGATGTGGATTTTTTAAGAATATTTTTTCCTTCAACATCAGACCACTAAACCTGGATTTTTTTAAGAATCTTTTTTCCTTCAACATCAGACCACTAGGCGTGGATTTTTATACCCTCCACCATAGTATGGAGGGTATATTAAGTTTGTTTTTCCGTTTGTAACGCATTGAAATACTCATTTGCGACCCTATAAAGTATATATATTCTTGATCAGGGTAAAATTCTAAGCCGATCTGAGCACGTCCGTCCGTCCATCTGTGGTAATCACTCTAGCATCCACAAAAATGGAGATAGGACGCTGAAATTTGGGGAAAATGCGTATTTTGTTTGCAGGCAGGTCAAGTTCGATGATGGGCTATATCGGTCCACGTTTTGGTATAGCCCCCATATAACGGTACCCCCCGATTTACGGTATTTTGACGTTTTTAGCTACATTTTCAGACCGATTTGGCTATAATTTGACATTTAGGGTTCTTAAGTATAAATAAACATATATAACAAAACTTGTGGACATAGGTCCACGTTTTGGTATAGCCCCCATATAACGGTACCCCCCGATTTGCGGTATTTTGACGTTTTTAGCTACATTTTTAGACCGATTTAGCTATAATTTGACATTTAGGGTTGTTAAGTGTTAATAAACTTATATATTAGAAGTTGTGGACATAGATCCACGTTTTGGTATAGCCCCCATATAACCGTACCCCCGATTTGCGTTATTTTGACGTTTTTAGCTACATTTTCAGACCGATGTAGGTATAATTTGACATTTAGGGTTCTTAAGTGTCAATAAAGTTATATAACAAAAGTTGTGGACATAGGTCCACGTTTTGGTATAACCCCCATATAACTGTACCCCCCGATTTACGGTATTTTGACGGTTTTAGCTACATTTTCAGACCGATGAAGCTATAATCTGACATTTGAAGTTCTTAAGTGTAACTAAACTTATATAACAAAAGTTGTGGACCTAGGTCCACGTGTTGGTATAGCCTCCATATTACGGTACCGCCCGATTTCAGGTATTTTGAGAATTTTACCAACAAGTTTTAACCGAATTATCTGTAATTTGAACATTTGACATTTGAAACTCTTAGTGGTCACCACACCGCTCCACCAAAAATTGTCAAGAAAGCCCCCATATAACGGTACCTCCCGATTTTCAGTAATTTGATAATTTTAGCTACAATATTAAACCGAACTAGCAGTAATTTGACATTTGAAGTTCTTAGTGGTCGCAACACCTCTCCATCAACAATTGTCAACATAGGTCCATGTTTGGATATAGCTCCCATGTAACGGTACCTCCCAATTTTCAGTAATTTGGCCATTTTAGCTACAATTTTTAACAGAACTAACTGTAATTTGACATTTGAAGGTTGTAGTGGTCACCACGCATCTGCATCAACAATTTTCAACATAGCCCCAATATAACGATACTTCCCGATTTTCGGTACTTTGAGGATTTTACTTAAAATGTTTAGCCGAACGTAGGTCCATGTTTTTGTATAGCCCCAAAACAAACCTCCCGATTTTCCGTACCTTAGCTTTATTTTTGGACGAATTTTCTGTAATTTGAAATTTAAAAGTCAACAAAAATTGTTCATTTAAGTTCATATTTTCGTATAGCACAGATACCTCCGAACTAGCTGTTAATGACATTTGAAGTCCCCACGTTATGAACCGATTTTCGATATTTTGAGGATTCTAGCTAAATTTTTTAACCGAATTAGGAGTTATTTGACATTAAAGGCTCCCATCAAAAACTCTTAACATAGACCCATGTTTTATTATAACCCCTATATAACAGTACCTCCCAATTTCTAGCCCACCAAAAATTGTCAACAGTTAGATATAGGCACCATAAAAAAGGGCCTCCCGAATGAAGCATTTTATGTACATTATCTGACATTTTAACGTACTCACTTAAAGTTGGGGACAGGAATGAGGTGGAGGGTATGAAAAGTTCGGCCCGGCCGAACTTAATGCTTTTTTACTTGTTTAAAAATATGTTCTCCTTCAACACCAGACCACTAGGCGGGGATTTTTTAAGAATATTTTTTCCTTCAACATCAGACCACTAGGCGTGGATTTTTTAAGAATATTTTTTCCTTCAACATCATACGAATTGGAGTGGATTTTTTAAGAATATTTTTTTCTTCAACATCAGACCAAGGTAAGAGTTTCGGTCAAGGAAAATGCCAATATTTTTGGATATGATCGGGTATATTTACCGGGCGAAATTTACCATAATTTTCGTGGGAAAATTATCCAAAATTTATTAATTTGGTCCACATCTTACATTCTGAAAATCAACTGTTTACCTCTCCTTTGACGCTAATTATATCAATGTAGCGGTTAGACTACGAAACTGCTGCCTAACATATATGTAAGTGTGTTGGTTGCTTTTTTGGGTGACATAGGGGATGAAAGATACCAAGGAACGGTCCTGACCGGCTTTAACATGGTAAAGTCCAGGATTTATCTTGGTCCCTCTCTCATCTCAAGTGGACACTGACCTCCCCGTGGTGTCACCAGGGGAGCTGCCTTTAACACCCGTTAAAGGTAGTGAGCTAACATGTGCCGCGCGTTCACCCATAAGAACGTTAAAAACTTGGGTTTGGGCGAGGGGCTAGTAGCAACCCCCCCCCCTACAAAAAAGCTGCCTACTATGAAAAAACGAAAGAAAAGAAAAACAAACCCCTCTAAAGTTGACGACCCCTGCAAACGTTTTAAGGACCATGATTTGCGAATCTGCACCTGGAATGTTCGCACTTTTTATAGAGAAGGTGCAGTTTACGCGCTGGCAGATGTACTTGAAAAGTACAAGGCCGACATTACTGCCATACAGGAAATACGATGGACTGGGAAAGATGTCACAACAACACCTAGAGGTGACGCACTGTATTATAGCTGCCATGACACAAAGCATGAGTTTGGTTGCGGTTTTGTAGTTGGTCAGAGGTTAAACCATCTGGTCTCCAGCTTCACCCCAGTGAATGAAAGACTTGCTACAATTCGATTAAAAGCAAAATTCTTCAACATCAGCTTTATCTGCGCTCATGCTCCAACCGAAGACAAGGACGAACAGACCAAAGATATATTCTACGAGCCCTTAGAAGAAACATATGACCGTTGTCCTGCCCATGACATTAAAATTGTTCTAGGCGATTTTAATGCCAAAATTGGAAAGGAGAATATCTTTGGACAACAAACAGTTGGGAAATTCAGTCTACATAGTGAAACATCAGACAATGGAATGAGGCTGATAGACTTCGCAGCGGCAAAAAACGTGGTAGTTAGCAGTACCAGATTTAAGCATCTCGATATTCATAAGGGCACTTGGCTGTCTCCAGACCAAAGAACAATAAATCAAATTGATCACGTTGTGATAGATGGAAGACATTCATCGAGCGTGTTGGATGTACGATCGTTCCGAGGAGCAAACATAGATTCGGACCATTACCTCGTTGCAGCAAAGGTACGTACACGTCTTAACGTTGCAAATAAAGCGCGGACAGACACAACACGAAAGTTGGACATCGCTAAGCTGCAAACACAACAGATAGCCACAGCATATTCCACTCAACTGACCCAATTGCTTAATGAAAGCGCTTCTCGTCCCGATAACATATCAGCACAATGGCAAAATATTGCCCACTCCATGCAAACTGCCGCAAAATCAGTACTTGGATACCAGAGACCTCCACCAAAGAATCCATGGTATGACCAGGAGTGCCGTGCTGCTACCGAAGAAAAAAATGCGGCATATAGGGCTACTTTACAATCAATAGCAACGCGTAGCGCACGAGAGAGGTATCGGGAGAAAAGGAGAGAGGAGAAACGTCTTTTCCGCAGGAAAAAGAGGGAGATGGAAAAGAGGGAGTGTGAACAAATAGAGATGTACAGGAGACAGAACGAAGTCCGAAAATTCTACCAAAGAGTGAAGCATCAAACTGATGGCTTTGGTACAGGCATATCCTCCTGTAGAGACCAACACGGTAATTTGGTAACTGATACAGATAGTGTGCTCAGGATATGGAAAGAACATTTTTCCAAACTGTTGGTATCCGATAGCAGTGTAGACGGCGAAGATACCACAGATCCAATCCCATAAGATGGTATTGAATGTATACCGCCCAGCCAAGATGAGGTAAGGACAGCAATAAACCGGCTAAAGAATAATAAGGCGGCAGGAGCTGATGGCATACCAGCCGAGCTGTTCAAAACCGGAGGCGACACGCTGATAAGGTGTATGCATCAGCTAGTTAGCACCATCTGGCAGGAAGAACGCGTACCCGACGATTGGAACGTGACCATCCTATGTCCAGTCCACAAGAAGGGTGATAAGACTGTGTGCTCCAATTACAGTGGCATAATTCTGCTCCCTATTGCATATAAGATAGTATCTGGCATATTGTATGAGAGACTAAAGCCTATGGTCAATGAAATTATTGGACCCTATCAGTGCGGCTTTAGACCTGGCAAATCCACCATTGACCAGATATTTACTTGAGACAAATCCTGGAAAAGACCCAAGAAATGCAGATCGACACCTTCCACCTTTTCGTCGATTATAAAGCAGCATTCGACAGCCCTATACGTTCAAAGGTGTTCCAAGCCATGTCTGATTTTGGTATTCCTGCAAAGCTCATTCGGCTTTGTAGAATGACATTAACTGAGGCGAGATCCTCAGTTCAAATAGGAAAGAACCTCTCCGAAGAGTTTATTACCAAAAGAGGTTTCAGACAAGGAGACGGCCTGTCGAGTGAGAGACTAAAGCCTATGGTCAATGAAATTATTGGACCCTATCAGTGCGGCTTTAGACCTGGCAAATCCACCATTGACCAGATATTTACCTTGAGATAAATCCTGGAAAAGACCCAAGAAATGCAGATCGACACCTTCCATCTTTTCGTCGATTATAAAGCAGCATTCGACAGCCCTATACGTTCAAAGGGGTACCAAGCCATGTCTGATTTTGGTATTCCTGCAAAGCTCATTCGGCTTTGTAGAATGACATTAACTGAGACGAGATCCTCAGTTAAAATAGGAAAGAACCTCTCCGAAGAGTTTATTACCAAAAGAGGTTTCAGACAAGGAGACGGCCTGTCGTGTGATCTATTCAACATCCTGCTGGAAAAGGTCATACGAGACGCGAAGGTCAAAAGAAATGGAACGATATACACGAACAGCCATATGTTACTGGCATATGCCGGCGACATTGACATCATGGGTCGATCGGTAAAGGAAGTAACTGACACCTTTGCAAAAGTCGAAAGAGAATCTGCTAAAGTTGGTCTGGCAGTAAACGGCGAAAAAACCAAGTTGATGGTATCGACGCGTAATATTTCCACAAACCCCGCACCATTTGTGAATGTTGGTACCTACAATTTTGAGGTAGTAATGGACTTCGTCTACCTCGGCACCGCCATAAACACAACAAATAACATCAGTTGTGAAATACGAAGAAGAATAGTGTTGGCTAACAGATGCTACTTTGAGCTGAGTAAGCAGTTTAGGAATAAAGCCACATCTCCTCAAACAAAAACAACGCTGTACAAAACACTGATACTACCCGTGCTAATGTATGGTTCAGAAGCCTGGGTACTTGCACAAGCAGATAAGGCAGTGCTTGGTGTGTTCGAGAGAAAAATTCTTCGAAAGATCTACAGGCCAATCTGTGTTGACGGCGAATATCGGCGTCGTATGAACAACGAACTGTATCAACTATACAATGACATCAATGTAGTTGAACAAATCCAGATACAACGATTGCGATGGCTAGGCCATGTTATAAGAATGAGTGATGATGAACCCGCTAAAAAGGCGTATAAATACGGGCCGCATGGAGGTTCTCGCAGATCTGGAAGGCCAAAGGTTCGTTGGAGCGAACAAGTGAAACGAGATATCAGTAAGCTACATATCCCAGATTGGGAAAATAGAGCAGCAAACAGAGAGGATTGGAGATTTTTTCTTAGTTCGGCTTATGGAACAAATGTTCTGTAAAAGGCCAGCTAAGTAAAGTAAGTAAGTAAGTGTTGGTTGCTTTATCGTTTTGTTTTGTTTGTAAAGATCTACATTTACCTTCGATGTTACAAAATGTCGGAATCACGATAGAAGAGTTTTCAAATAATGACAGAGAAATTCCAATTTTTTTAAGTTAATGCAGATTATAACTCCATACGAGTTCTTGAAGTTTTTGTGCTAACTTTGGTAAGAAGTAATGTAATACCTCGAAATATTGATCGTTTATTCATTTGCCGATAAAAATCGTCCAAAACTATTTCTAAATGTCCTTAGATATTATTTGCTTGTTTAATACAAAAATGTACGGCTTTCCATTAAAAAATAAAGAAAATTAAACCTAAATTTTCCAGTAATGACGGTGTATGTATGTGCATTATTGCTGAGATGTTATCATGTATGTATATCAACTTATATATGTATGTATTATCGGGCGGCAAAAAGACTACGCAATCATACTAAATAGATTCCGTTGAAAACTGATGATACCCAAGGGTAGTTCGGTAGAGTATCATAGCCCTCTCTGACTTGTTTTGTTTATATAGTTGTTCATAAACATCCATACATTTTGCATAACCTTATTGTGACATCTTACTTTACTTGAAATCACTCCCCATGCCAGCACGTGCATTTGACCTTTTAATGAACTCTTGGCATCCCCTGCTATTACCATTTTTCCATAAAAATTTTATATCCACTAATTTCTGTATATCCCTCAGCACATGTATAGAAATCTACTTACAATCATCCCTACATACATAATAAATACTACCAAGGAATTATAAAACAAATTAATGTTCTTTAATCACAGCATGGACAGAACAACATAAAACCCAAACAAAAACGAAAGGTATGAGTATGAGAACATGCAAACATTCCAATACATAGAAGAAGAACATAAAGAATGGAATTAAAACATGATTAACTTTGAAGAAGGAATGAATACAACCAAATAAAAATATGTATGTACATTAGGGCGACCTAAAAAAATAAACAAAGTAAGTGAGGGCTATAGGCGGACGGGGCCGACCATTTGATAACCTTCACCACATCCTCTGGACACTGTTTAATATAACAGCGACCTCTAGCATATTTATGATTACACTACACGCAATTTAAACTATGGGATCTCTGTATATAATGTAAATACGTTATCTGACCATGTACATCAGCATAATTGATATCAATGGAAAGGTCGAGAGTTCCTCTTTTTTCCTATCAAATTTAAGAGGACAAAATTTTTCAAAAAAACATTGTAAATACTTCTACTCATCGCACAATGCTGGTGTCTGTGTCATATTAGAGAGGAGAGTATTGGATTTATATATTAATTAATTCAAGGAAAATACTAAAATTATTAAAAAGCAAGTAAAAGAGGGCTATAGTCGGACGGGGCCGACCACGTTGTAGCTTTAAAAAATACTCTACAAGATTCACCTTTATGACTTTTTCCTGGGTTTTACCATTTTCGAGGTATAGAAGTTGAAACTGGGACAAAGAACTGACTGTATCCCCTCCTTACAAAACAAGGTCATGCATGGTGCGCCCTAAATAACTGTAAGTGAAAGGTGCTTACACCTGGCAAATTTTTACAAATTCTGAATCTACAATGTTCATAGATGTGAAAAATCAAAAAACAAAAAAAAATCGACGAAGGGATTTTGAAATAAATTACGGTCAAAGGTCACATTTTTATACCCTCAGCCTTTAGGCTAAAGAGGGTATTTACACTTTGATACGACCAAAAATGTGCCTCATCGAAATAATGGTTTTAGACCCCAAGTATGTTTGTACGATATCCGTTTCAGACAATTTTGAGTAGATCTAGCAATGTCCGTCCGTCTGTCTGTCTGTCTGTCTGTCCGTCTGTCTGGCTGGTGCGCACGATAACTCTCGAACGGATCAATCGATTCGGTTCAAATTTTGGGTATCGAAATATTTTGTCCAGATTCGATTTAAGTTCGAAGATGGGCCATATAGGTCCACTCCTTCAGGTACCTCCCCCACAAATGTTCAAAAATTGTCGCAAAATTCTGCGCACGATAACTCTTGTAGGGACTAACCGATTTGGTCCATACTTTGCACATCGTGTAATTTCTACCAAACTTAGAGGAGGTTCCAATATAGACTCAATCGGTCCACTCCTTCGGGTACCTCCCACACAAAATTTCGGAAAAGTTCAGATTAGGACCTGGTCTCGAATCGCTTTGATTTTTGTTTACGCAAGTTGTATTCGCTGTCCTCTATACGACGCTGTAAGTTTCATAAGGGGCAAGTCCATACTTCCTGAGAAAATAGCCTGAAAGTTACAAAAAACCCTATGACACCGGGTATAGTGGTTGGAGCGCAAGATAACTCTCGAACGGATCTGCCAATTCGGTCCAAAATTTGGCTTTCGTAATATTTTGTCCAAACTTAGTTCAAGTTCAAAGATGGATTATATCGGTCCACTCCTTCCGGTACCTCCCCCACAAAAGTTCGAAAATGTTCGGAAAATTTGTGCGTACGATAACTCTTGAAGGGAGTAACCGATTTGGTCCATACTTTGCACATTATGGAATTTCTACCAGACTTAGATGAGGTTCCAATATGGACTCAATCGGTAAACTCCTTCGAGTACCTCCCACACAAAATTTCGGAAAAGTTCAGTTTAGGACCTGCTCTCGAATCGCCATGGTTTTTGTTGTAACATCTTGTATTCACTGTCCCCTATACGAAGGTACAAGTTTCCTCAGGGGCAAGTCCACACTTCCTGAAAAAATAGTCTGAAAGTGTATGGGTGGAAGCGCAAGATAATTCTCGAACGGGAATGCCATTTCCGGCCAAAATTTGGCCTTCGTAATATTGTTTCCAAACTTAGTTTAAGTTCGTAGATAAGTCATATCGGTCCACTCCTTCAGGTACCTACCCCACAAAAGTTCAAAAATGTTCGGAAAAATTGTGCGCACGATAACTCTTGATGGGAGTGACCGATTTGGTCCATACTTTACACATTCTCATAATGTCTACCAGATATAGATCAGGTTCGAATATGGACTATATTTGTCCACTCCATCCCGTACCTCCCACACAAGATTTTTGATAAGTTCACTTTAAGTCCTGCTGTTGAATCACTTTGATTTTTGTTGAAGCAACTTACCTTCGCTGCCTCAATCACGATGGTAAAAGTTGTTTCAGAGGAGAAAACAGCCCGTAGGGTGTAAAAACTCCCTATGGCACCCCCATGGTCTATGTCGGTCCATTCCTTTAAGTACCTTTCCCTCAAAAATTTTGAACTTTAATCCTAATCAACATTTTTGTCGGTTCATACGACCAAAATTTTGAAACCCCCTAAATAGATAAGTTTTTTTGTGAAAAAAGTGTTTCAATTTGCACAGGCTGAGGGTATATCTCTGTCGGCTCAGCTGACTGATACTTTCTTACTTGTTATGGTTTATTTAAGTGTGAGTACAACATAGAACATACATGGGTAAATTGACTCAGAATTTTGCGACGTATTAAACGTAACACTGGACAGTGGTCCCACTTGTTCCGGAAGGTGCGACAAAAATATTTTTAATTTTTTGATTTGTTCAGTACATGCTTAAAATAAGTAAAAAATACTCTAGCTAAAAAATCATCAATATGGGTCTAGTTTTTTCTACAGCCCCTATACAGCGGTACCACCCGATTTCAGGTGTTTTGAAGCTTTTATCAACATTTTCGGCTTGAAATAGGTGTAATTTGGTATATGGGGTTTCCAGTAGTCAGAAACATTCTGCAGGAAAAATTCTGGACATAGAACCAGGATTTGGTATAGACCCCATATAACGGACCAGGAAACTTTCCCAACAAAAAGTGTGGACATAGGTCCGATTTTGGTATAGCCCCCATATAACAGCACCGTCAGATTTCAGGTTCCTTGAAGTTTCTATTTACATTTTCAGGCTATATTGGCTGAAATTTGATTATGAGGTTTTCAGTGGTCAGAAAACCTCTCCGCCTGATATTGTGGACAGTAAAGGAAACTAACTGGGTGCCACCGTGGTGCATTGGTATGCACAACCGCCTTGCACGCTAAAGTCGTGAGTTCGTTTCCCAGGCCAGGCAACATCAAATTTTCAACGGTGGCAAAATACCCCTCAGTGATGTTGGCGACATTTTCTGAGTATATCAGCCTTGAAAAGCTTCTCTACAAGTGGTGTCTTACGACACGCCGTTCGGACTCGGCAATAGAGTAGGGGTGCACTCATTGATATGAGAGAAGTCTCCCTTATCCCGCATGGCATGTTTGTGGAACAATTATTATTAAGGAAACTAACTATTCTGTTTGAGCTAAGAATATTTCTTGGTGGGGGTTATAAAATAGTTCGGTCCGGCCGAACTAAACATTTTTACTTGTTTTTCATTTTCTATAGAGAATAGGAGTGCCACCGTGGTGCAATGGTATGCACACCCGCATTGCACGCTGAAGGTCGTGGGTACGATTCCCCGGCCAGGCAACATCAAAAAATTTCAACGGTGGCAAAATACCCCTCAGTAATGTTGGCGACATTTTCTGAGTATTTCAGCCATGTAAAACTTCTCTACAAGTGGTGTCTTAGGACACGCCGTTCCGACTCGGCGATAATCCAACATATAGACCAAAATTGTAGCCAACAAAATAGTTAAGAACTCTCTAGTACATCGCAAAAGTATTGGAATGATCCTTCAGGCAGCTTTGGCCTTGACACTGCGCAAATTTTTCGGCAAATATCGATAAATGACACTGTGCTACAAAAGTTTGCCAGAAAAATATTCAAGCGTTCACTTCGTTTTATTGTTTTAAAGGTGCAAATAATATCTGCCCTTGTGAATGTCGAGATGCTTAATTTTTTTTGCCTCTGCAAAAACGTGGCCCGTTATATTCTCCTTTCCAATTTTGGCATTAACATCGGCTAGAATAAATTTTAATGTCATACGTTTTTCCTTAGAGTTCGTAAACAATATCTTTGGTCTGTCCGTCCTTGCCTTCAGTGGGAGCATAAGCGCAAATAAAATTGATGTTGAAAAATTTAGCTTTAATCCGTCTTTCAAGCACTGGGGTGAAACTGGAGACCATGTTTAAACCTCAGACAAACTGCACATTCGCAGCAAAACTCATGCTTTTTGTCATGGCAGCTACAATAAAGTGCCTAACCTTTAGGTGTTGTTGTGACGCATTTCCTAATCCATCGTATTGTAGTAATAACGGCCTTGTACTTTCAAGTACATCTGCCAGTGCATAGGCTGCACCTTCTTTATAAAGAGTCCGAATATGCAGATCGTGGCCCTTAAAACCAACGCCCAACACAAGTTTTTAATATTCATTTGGGAGTTAAAGGCAGCTCATCAGGTAACACCACGGGTAGGACAGTACCTACTTGAGATGAAAGAGCGACCAAGATAAGTTCTGAACTTTGCCATGTTAAAGCCGGTCAGGGTAGTTGCTTGGCATCTTTTATTCTGTCCTTCGCCCTTAACGCCTAGCTCAACTGTTTATGTTTTCTTGGTACAAATTGGAGCAGTCTGAAAATTAAAAATGTCACATGAAATGCTAAAAAATTTGTGTATGGTTCAAGTTCAATATCGGCTCTTCAAATTTAACCACCATTTAGATGAATCTTAACAATTGTCATGTTATGATGTAGATTATAAAACATTACGTTGACTCTAAAGTAGTCGACTAAATTATTTTCCAAGTTTTTCAAAATTCCTTTAGCATATAAAATTGGGAATTTTCAATTACCCAGGGGTAAAATAATCACAAATTTATGCTTTTCCAATATAAATACCTCTTAGAGATACAAATGGTAATTTTAATAAAGCACAAAGCACAGCATGCATTTAATAAACCCCTCCTGGCATAATAACAACTCTATCAAGCGTTAGTGCTATACCAGAGAGACAGACAATGAATACCACCACCCACACTCAAGTGCTGTTGATGATTAGTTTTTTTTTTTTCTTCTTTTCCTTTTTAATAAAAAATCAAAGCTGAACACTTCTTAACAATTACTCGGCTCTTTTCTGTTTATGCTCTCTTGATTATTTTGTTGGTGTTGTTATTGTTACCGTAAACCAAACATATTTGCCTTCAAACAAAACAAACAAAAGAATGAAGAATAAGAAAAACAAAAAAGCGGAAGAAAAGAAAACAAAAGCACAAACATTTTTTCAAAACATAACTATCTTCATTGCTTTAATGTTGTTGACAGTATCTACTTTCCCCATACCATGTCACCCACGACATTTTTTGCTTCGTGGAAAACTGGGAGAATTTGCTGGTCCATGGTTGCTGTGTGGGAGACACACATTTTTTGTTGCCCGCTACAAATACATATACATTGGCATTTACGCATCTTTCTAATTATTCATGTGCATTTCAGCAAGTGCCATCAAGGGTAAAGTGTTAGAGCGGGAGAGTGAGAGAGAGAGGTAGCTACAAAAGGGTTAGAAATCATATGGTGGAGAGGAATTCATATGGAATGCAACTCTCAATGAATAGAATAACTAACTTACTCTCTGAGTAAGATTTCTTTTCCATGGAATCCCAGATGTCCGGTATGTGAAATATGAGATGCATGTAAAACAGAGTGCAAAGATAGTGAGAGTAAAGTTTTATTTTTCAAAGAGACAGAGAATTCGGACAACTTTCCAATGCAAGCTTTCAATCAAAAGCTTTTGAGACCTACGCCAATAAATGATAATTTAGACAGGAGAAACGAGTTGAGAGAAAATAATGGATAATGTCAAAAGTTTATTTTCATGGGCTTTTAATTTTCTTTTTTTTCTTGTCACGCTTTACATCTTCGTTCGTCGATGTTTACAAACAACAACATGACACGTATACGCACACTTGTATAGCTAAGAATAAAAGAGGAATAACAAGTATACGACTAGGTGAACACATCGACACACTCACACATAAATTACACCTTTGCAATTTCCCAGCATTAGCGGAAAACTAAGCAGTCAACCAAACATCCCACCAACCTAAAATTGTTGACGGGGCTATTGAAATTATTACAAAAATAGTTTGTCTGACTTCCCACAAAGGTTTTCCTTGGATTTTAGAAATTCTTCTTCTTCTTCCTTAAATATTATAAGCTTAGAAGCTGGGAGGCGGTGTTGGTATGTGAAAAAATATTGCATGCATGTGTTGGCATGATTAAGGAAGATTCTCCGAAAACTGAAAAAAATATAATCAAACCTTATAAGCGTATTATGTTAGTTTGAGTGTTTACTATGAAGCATTTCTTTCGAAGAAATTTCTATTTTGTGGTTTATAAATATTTGGGTAAATAAAAAAAGAAGAAATGTGGAGAGTACATAACATGGATTACGTTAATGAAGTTGTTTCAATTACCAGCAACAGAGTCAATAAAGAAATTACGAAAATGAGGTAAGGATAACACGAAAACAGAACTGTTGCATTTAGCGGAAAAATAAAATCATTTGCAAATAGAAACAATTTGTAATGAGAAGCGATTAAGGGGAAGTGGAAATATTTAGAATTTATAAAAATTTAAGAGAAAACATGTTTTGCATGGAAAATGTTTTTATATAGAAAAACCTTCCTACGTAAATTGAGAAAGTTTTTTTATTGAAAAAAAAAACTGTGCTTGGCAATTTGTTCAAAATAAATGAGAAAAATAACGTCCTCAGAGAAGTGAGGAATTTTTTCTATAGGAAATCAACGTCCTTAGAGTAGTTAAGATTTTTCCTACAGAGAATGTAGAGAATGGAGGAATTTTTTTTATAGAGAAAAACATACACAGAAAACTGAGACATTTTTTATATAAAAAAACATCCTCAAAGAACTACGAATATTTTTTCTATAGAAAGAAAAATTTTCCTCACAAATCTGAGGATTTTTTCTATAGAAAAACCATTCTCAGAAAAATTATGAATTTTTCCTATAGGAAAAAAACATCCTCGAGAAAGTGCGGAAATTATTTTCTATATGAAAAATTTCCTCCGGTCTCTGAAGATGGAATTTTTTCTATAACAATTTATGTATAGAAAAAACCTTCCTCAGAGGCCTGAGGAAATTTGTTGTATGGAACAAACCATACTCAGAGACCCGAGGACATTTTTTCTATAGACAAAAACCATCCTCAGAGACCTAAGGATTTTTTTCTTTAGAAAACCCCATCCTGAATGAACTGAGGGAATTTTTTTTCAGGATGGTTTTTTTTCTATAAAAAAATCCTCAGATCACTCAGGATTGTTTTTTTATAAAAAAAATCCTCAAGTCTCTCGGGATGGTTTTTTCTAAAGAAAAAAATTCCTTAGGTCTCTGAGCATGGTTTTTTTATAAATTTTTTTTTTTAGAAACTTTTTGTTTAGAAGAAACCTTCCTCAGAGACCTCAGGTCTCAGGTCTCTCAAGATGTTTTTTTTATAAAAAAATTCCTCAGGTCTGTCAGGATGGTTTTTTCTAAAGAAAAAAATTCCTTAGGTCTCTGAGGATGGTTTTTGTCTATAGAAAAAATTTCCTCGGGTCTCTGAGTATGGTTTGTTCCATACAAAAAATTTCCTCAGGTCTCTGAGGAAGGGTTTTTCTATATAAAAAGTTTCTATAAAAAAATTTCCTCAGGTCTCTGAGGACGGTTTTTTTCTATAGAAAATTTTTCCTCAGTTTTCTGAGGAAGGTTTTTTCCTACACAAAAAATTTCCTCAGTTTTCTGAGGACGGTATTTTTGTATAGAAAAAATTTCCTCGGTTTTCTGAGGACGGGTTTTTCTATAGAAAAAATGTTCTCAGTTTTCTAAAGACAGTTTTATCATTAGAAAATCATAAATTTTTCTGGTGACGGTTTTTTCTATACAAAAATTTTCTCAGTTTTCTTAGGACGGTTCTTTTCTATACAAAAAATTTCCTCAGTTCGGTTTTTTCTATAGAAAAAATTTCCTCAGTTATCTGAGGACGGTATTTTCTATAGAAAAAAATTCCTCAGTTTTCTAAAGAAGGTGTTTTCGATAGAAAAATTTCCTTAGTTTTCTAAAGACGGTTTTTTCGATAGAAAAAATTTCCTCAGTTTTGTGAGGAAAAAATAGAACAAATTTCCTCAGTTTTCTGAGGACGGTTTTTTATAGAAAAATATCCTCAGTTTTCTGAGGACGGTTTTTTTCTATAGAAAATATTTCCTCCGTTTTGTGAGGAAAAAATAGAACAAATTTCCTCAGTTTTCTGAGGACGGTTTTTTCTATAGAAAAAATTTCCTCAGTTTTCTGAGGACGGTTTTTTTCTATAGAAAAAAAATTCCTCAGTTTTCTGAGGACGGTTTTTTCTATAGAAAAAAATTCCTCAGTTTTCTGAGGACGGTTTTTTCTATAGAAAAAAATTCCTCAGTTTTCTGAGGACGGTTTTTTCTATAGAAAAAAATTCCTCAGTTTTCTGTAGAAAATCTTCCTCAGTTTTCTGAGGACGGTTTTTTCTATAGAAAAAATTTCCCCACTTTTCTGAGGACGGTTTTTTCCATAGAAAAAATATTCCTCAGCTATCCGAGGATGGTTTTTTTTTCTATAAAAAAATCCTCAGATCACTCAGGATTGTTTTTTTTGCTATAAAAAAATTCCTCAAGTCTCTCAGGATGGTTTTTTCTAAAGAAAAAAATTCCTTAGGTCTCTGAGCATGGTTTTTTTTATAATTTTTTTTTTTATAAAAACTTTTTGTTTAGAAGAAACCTTCCTCAGAGACCTCAGGTCTCAGGTCTCTCAAGATGTTTTTTTTTTTATAAAAAAATTCCTCAGGTCTGTCAGGATGGTTTTTTTCTAAAGAAAAAAATTCCTTAGGTCTCTGAGGATGGTTTTTGTCTATAGAAAAAATTTCCTCGGGTCTCTGAGTATGGTTTGTTCCATACAAAAAATTTCCTCAGGTCTCTGAGGAAGGGTTTTTCTATACAAAAAGTTTCTATAAAAAATTTCCTCAGGTCTCTGAGGACGGTTTTTTTCTATAGAAAATTTTTCCTCAGTTTTCTGAGGAAGGTGTTTTCCTACACAAAAAATTTCCTCAGTTTTCTGAGGACGGTATTTTTCTATAAAAAAAATTCCTCGGTTTTCTGAGGACGGTTTTTTCTATAGAAAAAATGTTCTCAGTTTTCTGAGGACGGTTTTTTCTATAGAAAAAATTTCCTCAGTTCGGTTTTTTCTATATAAAAAATTTCCTCAGTTTCCTGAGGACGGTATTTTCTATAGAAAAAATTTCCTCAGTTTTCTAAAGAAGGTTTTTTCGATAGAAAAATTTCCTCAGTTTTCTAAAGACGGTTTTTTCGATAGAAAAAATTTCCTCAGTTTTCTGAGGATGGTTTTTTCTATAGAAAAACTTCCTCAGATTTCTGAAGATGGTTTTTTTATAGAAAAAATATCCTCAGTTTTCTGAGGACGGTTTTTTTCTATAGAAAAAATTTCCTCAGTTTTGTGAGGAAAAAATAGAACAAATTTCCTCAGTTTTCTGAGGACGGTTTTTTCTATAGGAAAATTTCCTCAGTTTTCTGAGGACGGTTTTTTCTATAGAAAAAATATCCTCAGTTTTCTGAGGACGGTTTTTTCTATAGAAAAAATTTCCTCAGTATTCTGAGGACGGTTTTTTCTATAGAAAAAATTTCCTCAGTTTTCTGAGGACGGTTTTTTCTATAGAAAAAATTTCCTCAGTTTTCTGAGGACGGTTTTTTCTATAGAAAAAATTTCCTCAGTCTTCTGAGGACGGTTTTTTCTATAGAAAAAATTTCCTCAGTTTTCTGAGGACGGTTTTTTCTATAGAAAAAATTTCCTCAGTTTTCTGAGGACGGTTTTTTCTATAGAAAAAATTTCCTCAGTTTTCTGAGGACGGTTTTTTCTATAGAAAAAATTTCCTCAGTTTTCTGAGGACGGTTTTTTCTATAGAAAAAATTTCCTCAGTTTTCTGAGGACGGTTTTATGTAGAAAATAATTGACAGAAGACACAAATGTTGTTTTCAGTTCAGAAGTTTATTACAAGAATAAAAGCACAAATAGTTTGTAGGCAACATAAACAATATGAAAACCAAAGCCTACTAGGTAGAGATATTAGGTTTGAACAGTAAGTGTATTCTAGCAAGTATATTTCCAACATTTTTTCTATAGAAAAAATTTCCTCAGTTTTCTGAGGACGGTTTTTTTTATAGAAAAAATTTCCTCAGTATTCTGAGAACGGGTTTTTCTATAGAAAAAATTTCCTCAGTATTCTGAGAACGGGTTTTTCTATAGAAAAAAATTCCTCAGTTTTCTGAGGACGGTTTTTTCTATAGAAAAAATATCCTCAGTTTTCTGACGACGGCTTTTTCTATAGAAAAAATTTCCTCAGTTTTCTGAGGACGGTTTTTTCTATAGAAAAAATTTCCTCATTTTTCTGAGGACGGTTTTTTCTGTAGAAAAAATTTCCTTAGTTTCCTGAGGACGGTTTTGTCTGTAGAAAAAAATTCCTTAGTTTCCTGAGGACGGTTTTTTGTAGAAAATAATTGACAGAAGACACAAATGTTGTTTTCAGTTCAGAAGTTTATTACAATTCTAAAAGCACAAATAGTTTGTAGGCAACATAAACAATATGAAAACCAAAGCCTACTAGGTAGAGATATTAGGTTTGAACTGTAAGTGTATTCTAGCATGTATATTTCCAACACTCCCCCTCAAACCGAATATCGTAATTACACAAATTACTTTAAATTCTTCAACTCTACAAATTACTTATGTTTCGCTCTCGGCAAATTCTTCTTATAAATATCCGCAACCATTCCATTAGTGTTGACATATTTCGTTTCGATTTGCCCTTTTATTGATTTCTTTCCAGACGACGGATCAACTAATGACCCTGTTTTATTTGTCTTCCAAGCATCACACCCTACTGGTATTGCTTTCTTCCATTGACTTGCTTTTTCACAGCTCACGGCTTCTTTTTCACTCACCACATTAAATTGTTTTCTTGGCCTTCCTTTATTACCTTCTCGTAATAATCTAGGTCTTCCTCGACCTCATCTCTACTCTTCTTTATACACAATTCCTTCTATCTCGTGGTCCTCTTCGGCAAATTGCTGTATTGTAGCTTCCTCTTCTGGATTACTACTATTCTCATCATCTGTGTTGAACACCTCTTCCTGGCCTACATGTCCTTGTGAGTTTTGACGAACTTCTCCCAATTTCGATCTTTGAATTTTCGGGTACTCACATCTGTAATGGCACAAGTTCTCTCTGTTCAAAGCTGCATTCAAACGATGATTAGATTTTCCGGTCACGACAAACAAACTTTGCTCTCTCTTGGCCTTCATGGTAACATAACTATCAGTATCCATTATATTTACGCCATTCGAATTAAATATTGCCGTATAACCCTTTTCGACAGCCTTGCTTATTAAAATAAAGTTTCCACGCAGTTCCGGAAAATACAGAACATCTTTTAGACGAACTTCAAATTCACATTAATCACAACTTCACATTTTCCATTCGTTGTTATGAAATTTCCACCCGCCAGGAATATCTTCTCATTACATTTTTCAAACTTTGTGAATAAATCTTGATTATTGCACATATGAGATGTTGCGCCACTGTCTATGTACCAAACATCAGACTTAAAACCGCTGGATGTCGCTAGCAGTGCGCTTGATCTTTGCTCTCCAGGTTTCTTTTCACGGCAATCTCGAGCATAATGTCCCTTGCGAGGACAAACGTAGCATTTACCAGAAAAATTCCGCTTAGATCTCGAACTCTTCATATTCCAGACGTTTTCTTTCGGCTGAGAACGTGCAACGAATGCTTGTTGTGAACCACTAGCCTCTAATGTGTTATTAGCACTTACACGACGTTCGCCTTCCTCCAATAGTTTTAATTTCAGTTCGTGGAATGTCGGCAACTTATTCCGTGTTTCCATAGCGATAACGAAATTCTCAAAACTTGGTGGCAAACTTGACAGAAGAATAATTGCCAACAGCTCATCCTGTAGCTCTATTCCGACATCGGCCAGTTTCTCCATAATACACTCAAATTTGTTCACATATCGGGCCATGTCTTCGTTTTCCGCCATCTTGTAATTCATGAGCTTCTTATATAACATGACCTTCTGGACTGGACCTCACGGCTTGTACACCTCGGCTAATTTGTTCCAAGCCTCCGCAGAATACTTACATTTCTTTATGTAATTCAGCTGACTGCCCTTGACGCTGAGCATTATAATTGCTAAAGCCTTTTCATCACTGCTTTCCCATTCTGCCTTTTGCGCTGGTGTCCAATTCGGTTCACATTTATGACTTCCATTTGCGTATTTCCAAAGCTTGTTGTGTACCAGAACGCTTTTCATATGCATATGCAAGGAATCATGATTCCCTTCATCCAATTTTTCTATTTGCAGGTACGGCGATGTCATCTTGAAAAATTATTTCTCCTCTTATAGAAATTATTGTTCCAAAAACACAAAAATTGTATGAATTTCATCTGGGCTCATAACCAATGTAGAAAATAATTGACAGAAGACACAAATGTTGTTTTCAGTTCAGAAGTTTATTACAAGACTAAAAGCACAAATAGTTTGTAGGCAACATAAACAATATGAAAACCAAAGCCTACTAAGTAGAGATATTAGGTTTGAAAAGCAACTGTATTCTAGCAAGTATATTTCCAACATTTTTTCTATAGAAAAAATTTCCTCAGTTTTCTGAGGACGGTTTTTTCTATAGAAAAAAATTTCTCCATTTTCTGAGGACGGTTTTTTCTATAGAAAAAATTTCCTCAGTTTTCTGAGGACCGTATTTTTCTAAAGGAAAAATTTCCTCAGTTTTCTGAGGACGGTTTTTTCTATAGAAAAAATTTCCTCAGTTTTCTGAGGACGGTTTTTTCTATAGAAAAAAATTCCTCAGTTTTTTGAGGACGGTTTTTTCTATAGAAAAGATTTCCTCAGTTTTCTGAGAACGGGTTTTTCTATAAAAAAAAATTCCTCAGTTTTCTGAGGACGGTTTTTTCTATAGAAAAAATTTCCTCAGTTTTCTCTGCACGGTTTTTTCTATAGAAAAAATTTCCTCAGTTTTCTGAGGACGGTTTTTTCTATAGAAAAAGTTTCATCAGTTTTCTGAGGACGGTTTTTTCTATAGAAAAAGTTTCATCAGTTTTCTGAGGACGGTTTTTTCTATAGAAAAAAGTTCATCAGTTTTCTGAGGACGGGTTTTTCTATAGAAAAAATTTCCTCAGTTTTCTGAGGATGGTTTTTTCTATAGAAAAAGTTTCATCAGTTTTCTGAGGACGGTTTTTTCTTTAGAAAAAAGTTCATTAGTTTTTTGAGGACGTATTTTCTATGGAAAAAATTTCTTCAGTCTTCTGAAGATGGTTTTTCTGTAGAAAAAAATTTCTCAGGTCTCTGAGTATGGTTTTTTCTAGGGAAAAACTTTCCTCTGGTCCCTGAAGATGGTTTTTTCTATAGAATACCATTTCAAGTGTCTCAGAGGTTGGTAGTTTTCTATAGAAAAAATTTCCTAAGGTATCTGGGGATAATTTTTCCATAGAAACTATTTCTCCAGTTTTCTGAGGACGGTTTTTTCTATAGCAAAAAAATGTCTTCAGTTTTTTCAGGATGGTTTTTTCTATAGAAAAATAGAAATATAACAACAGATACTTCAGTCGGAAACCATTATGGTTCATGAGTCACTGCTGTACCAGTGGAAATGTTGAACACTGGCATTGCATCCCATAACGATAAGGCTTGAGCTCCCCATTTCAGGTAGCAGCCTTTCCATATGTTGGCCGGATAAGCAAGTAAGCTTAACACGTTTGCAAAAAGTGACGCTCCTAAACTGTGTGTTGGCGCTATCCCCTTCTCCCGAGAAAACAATGTCTCCCAAGCATTTTTCGAATAGCAGCCATCGACTTTCCCCAATTTGTCCCTTGGTGGCAGCCCTATCAATGACTGCTACACGGAAACTATCTGGGGTCATTTTTGGGGTTGAGGTTGAGATCGAGTTAACGTCTTTTAGAGGACAACTTGTGGTTAGGAACAGCTTTTACGGCTGTCCCGACGATGTAGTTCCTCTTCAGATCCAATTTCGGGTAACAGATGGATAGTTCGACCTCCAGACCCGTAGATGTTTTTTTCGAGAAAAGATGTGGTTCCACAGTTGATCTCTTACCTGAGGTAGGTGTTGGAGGGTGCGGGTTAAGATTTGGTTCAACATTCTTACCAATGGAAACTATATTTCAGCCTGATCGACTAAAAGCTTTCTTTTGCTCGATTCTCCCCGTGCCCTCTGAGACCGTGCTCACCTTGGAGACTCCACTGTAAGTATTTTTAGCGGTGAGAGTGTATGATACGTCTATCTTCGTTTTCTCTCCCAAAGAAGACATCGAAAGTGAGATTCCATCAGTAATGCTGGACTTCTTGGGTAGCTAAGGGTAGTTTCTTTCGAATTTCTCAATTATCTTTAGGTTCATCAAGCCAATGCTTAATAGAGGAAAACCTAAGAGTTACGGCACTTCTTTGAGTTAACGTGATAAACCTGCGGTCACCCGAGGGTTAATAAGGGCAATCTAAGAGTTATGTACATTACTTTGGCTCTAGGAGGGATGTGACTCGAGGTAAACCATAAGGTTGCAGACACGACTGAGGTTCCCGGAAGGATATGACCCGAGGGAAACCAGAAGGTTGCGGATACCACTAAGGTTCCAGGAAAGATGTGACGTGAGTTATGGCATGTGAAAAATCAGAGCGTTACGGACACAATTAAAGTTCAGAGAAGAAGATAGCTCAAACCAGAGGGCTTCGTATCCGCAATCCCAAGGTCCTGGAATGGATATGGCGCGAGGGAAACTTGCAACCACTAAAGTTCTATTGAGAATATGGTGCGAGGGAATCCAGAGGATTGCGAACACCACTAAGGTTCTGAAAAGAAAATGGCGCAAGAGAATCCAGAGGCTGGCGGAAACCAGATGGTTGCGGATAGCTAGAAGGTTCTGAGAAGAAGATAGCGCAAACCATTGGGCTGCGGATACCACCAAGGTTTTAGTAAGGGTATGGTGCGAGGGAAACTATGGGGTTGCGGACACCACTTTTTCAGATTGCGAACACCACTAAGGTTCTGAGAAGAAGAGGACGCTAGGGAAACCATATGGTTGCGGACACCACTAAGGTTCTGAGAAGAAGAGGACGCTAGGGAAACCATATGGTTGCGGACACCACTAAGGTTCTGAGAAGAAGAGGACGCTAGGGAAACCAGATGATGTTGCGCATGGGAAAACAGAGGATTGTGGATAACTTTAAGGTTCTGGTAAGGGTATGGCTTGAGGGAAACCGTAAGGTAGCGGACACCACTGAATTGCTTACACCACCAAGGTTCTAGGAGGGATGTGATCAAATTGAAGCTATAGAGTTGCAGACGCCACTGGGGTTCTAGTAAGGATATGGCGTGAGGAAAACCAGAGGATTGCGAAAAGATGTTGCTCATGGGAACGCAGAGGTTCTGGAATGGATATGGCGTGAAGAAAATCAGTGGGTTGCGAACACCACTAAAGTTCTGAGAACAAGATTGCGCGAGGTTAACCAAAGGATTCTAGGAAGGATGTGGCGCGAGGGAAACCAGAGGATTGCGAACACCACTAATGTTTCTGAAAGGATATTTCGCTCGAAAGATGTGGTGCGAGAGAAATTACAGGGTTACGGATACCTCTAATGTTTTAGAAAGGATAGGTACGGGAGGACACCTCTTGTGGCCTATATACCACTTTCTCTCATTGTACTCACCTGCAAGACACGTGCTACTTGCTGTGTCGCCTTCTAAATGGGCCAAAATTAAATGACGCTTTAGATGGTTATTACGATAACAATTAATTCTGGGCCTTTTGATCACTGAAACCCATTTCATTCCACTCAAAAAAAAAATCGACATATTTTTATGCTTCGAACTTTTTTAATTTTTCTTAAATTGAACTTGTTTCCCAACCGTTTTTTTGTAATATTTTAACTTAAGATCCCGCCCCAAAACATTCAGTGCTCAAGTATCCCTCTAAAGTCAAGAACTAAACTCATTGTCATCAACGCTCTTCAAAAAATATGAAATTCAATTCTATCGAATATTTCAGTTTGAATGTCATAGACCGGTATTGAGATATTGACGATATCGAGATTGTTATTGAATTCCTCTATTTTTTATTGAATTCCTCTATTTTTTCCCGCAACAGTGGCAATACAATTCACAACACTTGACCGTGCCGCATAAAAAAAGTTCTAACTAAGAGTGCAGTACTCACAAAGGCATAGTACCTCGAAGAGTGTTGTGAGTGAGAAGAAACGAAGAGCCTTCAATAACAGTTATGTTCCACCGTTTGCTGAAGAAAGGGAAAAAACACAAATCACAAATTCCAAGTATTTGCTTAGTACTTTAAAACTGAAAAGCAAAAATATAGACGAAGAAGAAGAAAAAAACCTTCAGGACAAATAAAGGACTAGGCATTGAGCCCTCTTTGTCAACGACTAGCTAAGGAGAATGATTCACCAATACACATAAGTGTCCCTGGTTATTACAGCAATAAACCATGCAGCAATTGAAAATGAAGTTGGAAAAAAAAAATAGCAAAGAATGCCTAGGCCAACAATGACATACCACACTTCCTCAGATCGATGGATATAAACTATAAAAATTGAATGAATATACCAGCAATTTCACAAAATCCCTGCTTATCATCACATGGGTTTTATGATGAATACAATGATTGTTGAAATGGTATTCCAGCTTCCTACTGGTTACCCTAAGATTCCATAAATGCCAATGATAGCACTTAAAACTTTTGCAGCATACTCAGACATTACCTTAAAGTATTGAGAATGGCAAGGATTTTTCCTTTGAATAAATACACAATCTGCATAACGTGTATGTGTGGATGTATGTGTTTGTGCCATATTTTTTTACGGCCACAGGATTATAAGGATTATGGCAAACAAAAAACCGTAACCCAAAGACATCGACCATTACCGGCAAGCACTGAATGGTTTTGAGTGCCACAGTTTCAAGGGCTAAAAATCGAGCTTAGGCAAAGGTCAAAAGGTATCCAACAGAAATCACAAAAACTACTTTATGTCTAAAAGCAAAAAAAAATAATATTTCACAACAACCCGCATAGCCCTTCATCCACACAGGGATACACATCTGGTTGTTGGATAAAATAAATGTAAAAGTAAACAAACATCGTCAGCCTCATATTGGCCATGCAATTTTACTTGTCTAGTCTTCCTGTTGCGGAGTTTGAAAACGTTGCTGCTGCCCATGCTGCTGCTACCAATGATGATGGTCATCATCCATATTTGGGGTTGGGAAATATTAAAAAAGGAAATCTGTCATAAATATTACAGTTAGAAGTATACTGGACCACTACCACCGGCACATCATCATCCCCACCACCCCTTCCGTCCACCAAAACACAATCAACAAACAAACATTCTTCATGGGGAAAAATTGTACAAATCTTTATGTCCATCACTCACGCATACAAACTATGTTTGAATTGTTGTTGATGTTGCTGGTTTTTGTTCGTTTTTTCCGCTGCCCTTCTTCCTGATACAGGAAATATTAAAGATCCCCTTTGTTAAAGTGGGGGAAAATTCTAAATGTCTATGATGTTTCTTTAAGTCCATGGTTGGGTCACTTAAATTCCAACCTTAAATGATTGTGGCTGCTTGTTCATGACAAAAAGTTAGAATCTTTTTAGACGGACTATGAGACATGTCACCGTGGATTTTTAACAGTATAGAATTAATTTTGAAATTTAATCACAATATAGCTTTTGTAAATAGTCTGTATTTACAAAAGCTATAAAGAGTAATTGGGTGCCACCTCTTTCGGGGGCTTTTACAGGCGAGAAGACCCATTAAAGGGACTTCAATGTCGAGAGTACGCTTTAAAGAGTCTATAGTCGAGAAAACCCCTTAAAGAGGCTTCTTAAATCTGTTTCTGATGTCGAGAAAATCCGTTAAAGGGGCTATGGTAGTATTAGTAATATTAAAAGGGACTTCTGTAGAAAAGAAGTCTTATTACAGAATGTTTTATTATCGTGAAGACTGTTTAAAGGGACTTCGATGGTCGAGAAGACCCTTTAAAGAGGATTCTATAGTAAAGAAGACCCTTTTAAAGTGGCTTCTATAGTGGAGAAAAATTCTTTATTGGGTTTTGTACACGAGACTTTCAAGGTTCAAGAAGATCCTTTAAAGGGGCTTCTATAATCGATTAGACCTTTTTAGGGGGTTCTATAGTCGAGAAGACCCCTTAAAAAGGTCATTAAAACAGCTTCCAAAGTCAAGAAGACCCTTAAAGCGGCTTCAATTGTAGAGAAGATACCTTAAATAAGCTTATGTAGTCGAGAATACTCGTTAAAAGTAGAAAACCCCCAATCGGGGCTTTTATAGACGAGAAGACCCATTAAAGGGACTTCAATGTCGAGAGTACGCTTTAAAGGGTCTATATTCGAGAAGACCCCTCAAAGAAGCTTCGATGGTCGATCAGACCTTTCCCCGAGAATACTCTTAAAGCGGCTTCTTAAATCTGTTTCTGTTGTCGAAAAAATCCGTTAAACTGGCTACGGTAGTATTAGTAACATTAAAAGGACTTCTGTAGAAAAGTAGGTCTATTACAGGGTGTTTTATAGTCGTGAAGACTCTTCAAAAGGAATTCGATGGTCGAGAAGACCCTTTAAATGTGGCTTCTATAGTCGAGAAAATTCCTTTATGGGGTTTATAGGCGAGACAACCCTTTAAAGGCACTTCGGTGGACTTTAGAGTTCAAGAAGATCCTTTAAGGAGGCTTCTATAATCGAAAAGACCTTTTTGGGGGTTCTATATTCGAGAAGACCACTTAAGGAGGCTTTAATTGTCGAGACGACCCTATAAAGAAGCTACGAGAGTCAAAATGACCTATAAAGCGGCATTTATTGTCGAGAAGTTCCCTTAAAGTCCTTAAAAGGCCTTCTATAGTCGAGCAGACTCATTACAGTCGTGAAGACTGTACAAAAGGGCTCCTGTATCCGAGAAGACTCTTAAAGCGGCTTCTACAGTCCTTAGCCCAAAATGCCATTAAAGCAGCTTCCAAAGTCAAGAATACCCTTAAGGCGGCTTAACTAAGCTTCTTAAATCTGTTTCTGTTGTCGACAAAATCCCTCAAAAGAGCTTTGGTAGTGTTAAAAGTTGGTATTATAAGGCCATCTGTAGACAAGAAGATCTATTACAGGGTTTTTTATAGTCGAGAAGACCCTTAACAGAGGATTCTATAGTCGAGAAGATCCCTTCAAGGGGTTCTATAGTCGGGAAAACCCTTAAAAGTGACTTCAATGGTCGAGAAGATCCCTTAAAGGGGGCTTCTATAATCGAGAAGACCCCTTTTAAGGGGTTCTACAGTCGAGAAGACCCCCTAAAGAGGCTTCGATAGTCGATAAATGTCATTGAATGGTGCTTCGCAACTATAGAACCCCTTGAAAGTGTCTTCTCGACTATAGAACCCTCTGTAAAGCGACTTCTATTGTCGAGAAGATGCCTTAAGAGAGCTTTAGTAGTCGAAATACCCATTAAAAGTATATAGGCCAGAAGTCCTCTTACAGGGGCTTTTGTAGACGAGAATATGAATTTCTATAGTCGAGAAGAGCAGTATAGTCAGAAGACCCCTTAAAGGGACTTCTATAGTCGAGAAGACGCCTTCTGTCGTCGGGAAGGCTCCTTAAAGGGGCTTATATAGTAGAGAATATCCCTTAAAAGAGCCTTCTACAGTCCGTTCTATAGTTCAGAAGACCCTTAAAAGGGGCTCCTATTGTCGAGAACATCCCTTAAAAGGGCATCTATTGCAGAGAATATCCCTTCAAAGAGGTTTTTATAACCTCTTCTATAGTTGAAAATACCCTTAGAGGAGCTTGAGAAGACCCTTAAAAGAGTTTTTTTAGTCGGGAATGTCCCTTAAAAGGAGCTTCTAACATCGAAAATACCCATTTCAAAAGCTTTTTTCGAGAATACCCCTTAAAAGGACTTCTATAGGTAAGAAGACATTGCAGTAGCTTCTATTGTCGAGAAGATCCCTTAAAGGAGATTTCGTAGTCGTGAATACCGAAAATACCCTTTTCACACGCTTTTTTATTTAGAGTATCCCTTAAAGAGACTCCTACAGTTCATAGTCGCGAATATCCATTAAAAAAGCTTCCATAGCCGAGAAGACCCCTCACAAAAGTTTACATAGCCGAGAAGACCACCTAAAGCGGATTCTATAGTAGTGAAAATCCCTTAAATGACCTTCTATAGTCGAGATCACCCCTTACAGAGGCTTTTATTGTTGAGGTTATCCCTTGCAGGTTATCCTATAGTTAGTTACAATACCCTTAAGGGCACATAAATGTGGACTTTATAGTCGAGAATTTCCCATAAAGGTGCTACTACAGCCGAAAAGGCCATTAAAGCAGCTTACAAAGTCAAGAAGACCCTTAAAGCGGCTTCAATTGTGTAGAAGATCCCTTAAATACGCTTCTTAAATCTGTTTCTGTTGTCGACAAAATCCATCAAAGGAGCTTCGGTAGTATTAAAAGGTGGTATTATAAGGGCTTCTGTAGAAATGAAGATCTATTACAGAGTTTTTTAAAGTCGAGAAAACCCTTTACAGAGGATTCTATAGTCGGGAAGACCCCATCAAGGGGTTCTATAGTCGCGAAGACTCTTTAAAGGGACTTTAATGGTCGATAAGATCCTTTAAAAGGGCTTCTATAACCGAGAAGACCCCTTAAAAGCGGAGTGTTGCAATGGATGGCGTCAATGGGAACATTTCAAGACTCGTTGAGGCCTGACCTTGCACAGGAAGTACAGCGATATGGATTATGTTGTTTTGTGGTACCCCAACTTGATCAATAGTCTGTCTTCGTTGAAAGTTGGAAACTCCCCCTACAGTTACAGTCCCAGCCGCAGCCCCTAACACCGAGTATGGCTGTTTCAGTTCCTGATAATGATACATCACTGCTAACACATTTAACTACGATGGTCTTCTTGGGAATGTCAATGAGATAGTGAAATTTAAAACAGAAGACCTCTTAATATCTTCAAACTAAAACTTCAAAATAAACTTTTTAAAGTTCCTCTGCAGAAAAAAAGAAGACATTTGAGTGTTCTCCAGAACTTTTGAGGTCATCCATAGCCATCGTCAGACATCTTGAAGTTTTCTATACACAACAGAATACCTATTGAGGTCCCCTATATAAAACAGAAGGCCTTGTGACGTCCCCTTTACACAACAGGAGACCTCTTGAAGTCTTCCATAGACAATAGAAAACCATTTAAGGGCCCCTATGGACAGCAGATATTATATTGCCTATAGAAGACGCAAGATGTCTGACGATGCATATGGATGACCTCAAAAGTTCTTATCTTGTCTGCAGAACACTCAAGATGTCTTTGGTTTTCTACAGAAGACCTTAAAAAGTTTATGTTGTTAATAGTAGATATCAAGAAGTCTTCTGTTTCAGATAGAAGACTTGAAGAGGTCTTTCTTGACTAAAGGAAACCTCAAGTGGCCTCCTTTTTCTCTAGGGGTCTTCTGTTTTTTATAGAGGACCTCAAGATATTTTCTATTGTGTATAGAAATATCGTATTCATTGTCTAGCCTATAGGAAACCTTAAGAGGCCTAACTATGTTCATGAAAGACCTCGTGAGGTCCTCTGTTGTTATAAAGATCTCCCGACGTCTTCGTTTATCGACAGAACACCTCATGAGGCCTTCTGTTACCATAGAGGATCTTAAGTGGCCTTATGATGTCTAAAGAGTATCTCAAGTGGTCTTTTTTTTCCGTTTTACACCATGGTAATATTTTATCCCACAACCACGCAAAATTCCCATTAAATTTTTAAGCCAACGGCAGGAATTTACGTTTGTTAACTTCCTTCCATTACTTTTTACGCACAAAATACCTACTTATTTATATTAGTGTTGAAGAACTTTCTTTGAATGTTTGTACTGGGCAAAAACATTTGATTTTTTGGCAACTTTTTATATTTTCTAGCATGTGTTTGGTTTTTAGGGTCTTTCGATTGTGTTTGGCTTGATAGAAGAAACTATGTTGGCCGAACGCACTTACACACAAACATACATAATGCGCAAAAAACAACCCAACATAGTTTTTATCCTACACTCCACCAAAAATACGGAGTTTTATGTTCCAACCACAACACGTTTCCAATTCGAACTAAACTTAACAAATTTTTGCCAACATTACCAAACAAAAACAGTAATCCAACAAAAAATTGACATCAACACTTCGTACATTTTTCATGGGCCACTGTAGACGTTGCGTTTTTTGGGTTAATAAAATCAATTCTGTCTCTTGGTAGCTACTGCTGTTTTTTGATTTCTTATTCAAGACAACAACAAAATTGGTTTGTTGATATTATAAAGCTGAAAATGTTTAGCAGAAACATTTCCACGAACTTTTTAAATTAGGTTCGGTTTAAAGCGTTTGTTGTGTAGCCTTGATGCCGATAACCAAATTTCTACCCAAAGGATAAGTAAAAAAACAGGGAAATGTAAATTGTCGTTTTTATACCCTTCACTATAGTATGGAGGGTATATTAAGTTTGTTTTTCCGTTTGTAACGCATTGAAATAATCATTTGCGACCCTTTAAGGTATATATATATTCTTGATCAGGGTAAAATAACTGAGTCGATCCATGCGTGTTCGTCCGTCCATCTGTGGTAATCACTCTAGCATCCAGGACGCTGTTGTTTGCAGGCAGGTCAAGTTCGATGATGGGCTATATCGGTCCACATTTTGTATAGCCCCCATATAACGGCAACGCCCGATTTCTGGTATTTTGACGTTTTTAGTCTAATTTTTAAACCGAATCAGCTATAATTTGACATTTAGAGTTCACTAGGAACTCCAACCTTTACGAAACTTCTCCACAAAAAATCGCCAATATAGGTCCATGTTTTGGTATAACCCTCATTTAAATGTAACTTCCGATTTTCGGTATTTTGAGAATTTTAGCTAAAATTTTTAACTGAACTACCTCTAATTTAAGATTTTTAGTGGACACGAAAATTTTCCCCAAAAAATCTTCAACATTGGTATAGCACTCGCGCTGGTACCTCCCGATATTCGGTATTTTGAGGATTTTAGCTACAATTTTTAACCGAACTAGATGTAATTTGATATTTAAGGTTCTCAGTGGTCACGAAAATTCTCCACTAAAAATCGTCAACATAGAATTTTGTTTTGGTATAAGCCCCCATATATCTGTAATTTGACATTTGAGGTTCTCAGTGGTCACGAAAGTTCTCCACCAGAAATCGTCGACATAGGCCTAGGTTTTGGTGCAGCCCCCATATAACGGTACCTCCCGATATTCGGTATTTCGAGGATTTTAGCTACAATTTTTAACCGAACTGGCTGTAATTTGGCATTTAATGTTCTCACTGGTCAAGAAAATTCTCCACTAAAAATCATCAACATTGGCCCATGTTTTGGTATAGCAATCATATAATGGTACCTCCCGATGTTCGGTATTTTGAGGATTTTAGCTACAATTTTAAACAGAGCTATCTGTAATTTGACATTTGAGTTTCTCAGTGGCCACGAAACGTCTGCACCGATATAGGCTTTTGTTTTGGTATAGCCCCCACATAAGGGTAACTCCCGATTTTCGGTACTTTGGCGGTCGTTTGACGGAACTACACGTACTTAAACTTTGAGGTTCTCTGCAGTTATACAACTTTTCTACCAAAAAATTGTAAAGATAGGTCGATACTTTGATACAGCCCCGTAGGTGGTACCTTTGACCTGGCTGAACATATTTTTTAGATTAGATAATTTAGGCATTTGGTCGAAAAATGTTTCCACCTAAAATTATGAAGGCAACTAATTCTTCCATTTTAATTAAAGCTATTTTATGGTGGAGGGTATAAAAAGTTCGGCCCGGCCGACTTTTTACTTGTTTTTTTGGGAATTACAAACTTTATGAATGTACATATTTAAATATGTTTTGTTTATTTTTTTTTTTTGTTACCCTATTTTCGGAAAATTCATGTAACACAGCGAAATATTCGTCGCAGCGATTTTGAGATGTGTCCGTCCACAGTCCGTCGGCCGTCCATTCAAAATTGTAATCACACCACAATTATGGACCAATCTTCACTTTTCAATTTTGTATGGCGATGATCGTGAAATATTTAGGGGGTCAACAAAATGTTTATTCAATTTTGTAGCGGCTCTGCAGGTTACAATTGTAGTCTGAAATTTTATGTATGGTTTGTGTTTACGACAGAGAAGTAGCTTGCAATTTAACGTTATGATCACATAATATTTAGGGGGTTAAATGGACCAGAAATTTTGTGCAATTTAACGTGATGATCACATAATATATAGCAGGTTAAATGGACCAGAACTTTTGTGTGAAAACTGGTAAAATTTTTAGTGAAATATATACTATATCTTTATTTCTGGAAACTATGTTAAATCCATGTAAGTTATATTTAGAAGAGGAAAGCTTGACCTTTCAATTGGTACCAATTATGTTGATGTATGTGGTCAGATAACAGAGTTCCTGCCCAGTATACATATACAGGGATCCCTCAGTTTTAATTGTGGGTAGTGTAACCATAATCACGATAGATGTCGTAATTATATTTGTATATATATTAGATTAGTTTATTATTATAATTTAAATTCTAGTGGCACACTGGTTGGTGGTATACAATTTTCCACCTAAAATTTTCCGTTATTGCTCCATGTCTTCATATAGCCCCTTTGAACGGCCCCTCCCAATTTTCTGAATTTTGAAGATTTTGTCTCCAACATCCCGTCGATGTATAAAAATTTCCACCAAAAATTTGTCGGTGTAGGCCTACCTACGTCTTCATATTGCCCCTATAGAACGGTACCACCGATTTTCGGTATTTTGAAAGTTTTGGTATTTAGTCTTCGCTAGAGGTAGAACACATTTTTACAGGTACAAAGCACCCTTTGCAAAGAATCAAAAAAAGATAAAAAACTTACTCTCAAAAACTCGAGAATTGTTAATATTGGTACATGTTTTGGAAATAACTACGATGACGCCCCATATGAGCACTTTTGGAGCGGGAGTAGAAAGAGGAAGAACTTAGTACTTTTATAGACGAAAGGAGACTAAGTGTTCCTATTCACTTCAATACATTTCATGTAACACCGCAAAGTATTCGTCGTAGACCTCCAATGTTATATACCATTTTTCAAATCTCGACGATATAAAGCGATATAGCGATGTGTGTCCGTCCGTCTGTCCATTATAAATTGTAATCAAACTGCAGGCCGCAATTATGGACCGATCGTCACGAAATTTGGTATGGAGGTCGGTTTCATATCAGAATAGATCGTTACTGTTATTGGTGATGATGACTGCGACTAAAGGTAGAGTTACATTAGGCAAATATTTGCTCCAGCGACCGGCATTGTGCACTTACTGAGATCAAGTGGGTGTTAGTAATACATTGAATTTATGCTCACTTGCTCTCAGTAAGCGCACAATGCCGGTCGCTGGAGCAAATATTTGCCTAATGTGACCTTACCTTTACATAATTGTTCCAAACTAGGGATGTGGAAATATTACTTCCATGCATATATGAGGTTCGAATATGGACAATATCGGCCCACTCCTTTGAGTTTGAATTTGTTTGAAACATGTTCACCCTGCGGCCCCTTTTACGACGGTGCAATTTTTTTTGGGCAAGTCCATAACCATCGAACGGAAAAACCGGTTTGGTCTTAATTTTGTACATCGTATTATTTCTTAGAGACTTGGATTATGGACTACATCGGAAGACTCCTTTGGGTGCCTCCCACAAAAATTTTTTAAATAGTGCCGCTTAAGGACTCGTTTTGGACTGCTTCAAGTAAGAGCGGCGTTAAGTTCGGCCTCGCCGAACTTGTTATACCCTCCACCACGAGTTATATTGAAGTCAAATGGAACAATTAGTTTCCTTTCGTTTATGAAGAAGACTTATTACCAAATTTCAACAAATTTCGTCGATCTATACCGACAAAATTCCGGGGGAAAGTTTTATACCCCTAGCGAAGACAAAATACCAAATTTTAGCCATTTCTGAGGAATATTGAGGCCACAACCTGCAAAATACCGAAAATCGGGAGGTACCGTTCTATGGGGGCTATATGAAGGCGTGGACCCATACCAACAAAATTCGGGAGGTACCGTTCTATGGGGCCTATATGAAGGCGTGGACCTATACCGAAAAAATTCCGAGGGAAAGTTGTATACCCTCACCGAAGACTAAATACCAAAATTTAGCCATTTCTGAGGAATATTGAGGCCACAACCTGCAAAATACCGAAAATCAGGAGGTACCGTACTATGGGGGCTATATGAAGGCATGGGCCTATACCGACAAAATTCGGGGGGAAAGTTTTATACCCCCAGCGAAGACTAAATATTAAAATTTAGCCATTTCGGAGGAATATTAAGGCCACAACCTTCAATAAACCGAAAATCGGGAGGTACCATTCTATGGGGGCTATATGAAGGAGTGGACCTATACCGAAAAAATTCCGGGGCAAAGTTTTATTCCCCCAGCGAAGACTAAATACCAAAATTTAGCCATTTCGGAGGAATATTGAGGCCACAACCTGCAAAATACCAAAAATCGGGAGGTACCGTACTATGGGGGCTATATGAAGGCGTGGACCTATACCGACAAAATTCTGGGGGAAAGTTTTATACACAACGAAGACTAAGTACCAAATTTCAGTCATTTCGGTGTGATAATGAAGCTAAAATCTTAAAAATATCGAATATCGGGTGGTACCGTTATATGGGGGCTATATCAAAACGTGGACCGATATAGCCCATTTGCAATACCAAACATCCTAGGTGTAATAGAAACTTCTATACCAAATTATAAAGCTCTATCTTAACAATTGCGAGCAGTATCTTAATTTCAACAGACGGACGGACAGACAGACGGACAGGGTTATATCGACTTAGAATTTTACCCTGATCAAGAATATATATACTTTATAGGGTCTCCGATGAATATTTCGATGTGTTACAAACGGAATGACAAATTTAATTATACCATACATATTATGGTAGAAGGTATAAAAACGTAGTATTGAGTTTAATTATTTTCTCTGTGTCCTAAGCTAAAGATATATCTCCGTCGGCACAGCTGACTGATACTTTCTAACTTCTTTTAATAACATGTAGCAAAAAAGTCCCGATTGGTCATTATAAAATACGAAAAATAATACCTTACGTTGCCAATAAAGACGGCGTATATATGTATGTATATTCTATATCTCTGGTATGTTACCATGTTTATCAACTTATGTATGTATGTATGATCGGACAGCTAAAATATAAAAAGAAATTTCTTGGAAAATAGTGCCCAGGTGTAGGGGAGTAGGGTATCACATGGTCGGCCCTGTCCGACTATAACCCTCCCTTACTTGTTTTTTTATTTGTCTCATCTATGAACATTTTACTTTCAGGATCCGCAAAAACTTCTTAAGTGTAAGCACCTTTCATTTAAAGTTGGTTCAGGCGCACCGTGACATAAATTTTGTTTATTTTATAGTTTTGGTTTGTTTATAAAGAACTACGTTTACCTTCCATGCTACAAAATTTCGCAACCATGGTAGAAAAGAATTAAAATCATGATTTAGGAATTCCCAGTTTTTATTTTTAATTGATGCAAATTACGATCCTGTAGGGGGTTTTGAAATTTGTATGCTATCTTTAATTAGAAGTAATAAAATACTGATCCATTTCATTGATCGAATCGGATAAAGTCACCAAAAGCTATCTCTAAATACGTTTGTTATTTTCTCTTTTTTTGTAATACAAATTTTTAATTTTTTAAAGAAATGTGTATGTATATATAGCCAAAGTGGTCCCTCTGTCCATTACGGAATAGTCAAAATAATAGATAACGTGTCGCAATTATACATAAATACATATATTCCCACAATATCCCCGAAGGAATAAGGGAGACATCCAAATAATATAAATAAATTCCGCGGAAAACTAGTGCCCAGGGGAAGTGGTGTAGGATATCACATGGTCGGCCCCGTCCGCTTTAACTTGTTTTTAAATTGTTTTTCTAAGATTTTATTTTAAGAAAAGACAACAAATCGGCAAATCGTAACATTTCATTTGAGAAGGTCTTCTGAGTAACTCCCCCACGAGCATTCCATAAAACTTAAAAATAATAATTCTTTTCAATAATTCAAAAATTTTCTGCATTTCAATAACTTATTTATGCTATAAACATTTGAAAAATATACTTTTTTTTTGACAAGCCAACGATGCAGCTTCCAACAGAAATCCTTTGCAATAAAATATTTTGTAACATCTTCCACTTCAAAGTGGTTTAAGAAAAAACTTCCCTACAGCAAATTGCTGGTAAAAATACTTTCAAAATTCTATTGAAATAACTTTGACACCAAGAGCAACGACTCGCACATGGCAATGGCATGGGGAAATAAATATTGTAAATATTTCAATTCTCTCCAAAAATATAAAATGTTTTTGGTTAATATATCAAAACCAAGAAATTTCTAACATCTGCAGAAAAGCACACACGCACCGTAATATAAAGTGCAATCCACAACGCACTTCACTTTCTCAATTTTCTGCATTTGACTTTTTTCCGGTTTGTTGGAACTCTAACGAAGTAATTTTTTTTTAGTTGAACTCCGGCAATGTTTTCTGAACGGAACTTTTCTTTTCAAACAAAAATGTATGCAATTCTTTCAATATATACCGGAATCACTTTCCCTTTGCAAAAGAGAGAAAGGGAAGGGAGAGAGCGGAAGTAACAAAATATGAACAGCTCCGTTGTGAATGTTTGTTAATGTTTAAAAGTTTTCAAAGTCCATTTTTTGTAGTTAGAGTGTCCGTATTCGGGTATGTGAGTGTGTGTGTGTGTGAATAATCCTTGTTTGTATTCACAAGTCAAGAGCTCTTGCCACCTACTCATCCCTCTACTCCAATCCAATCCAAGCACATCAACACAAAAGCCCATCCATTCGATGCGTATGCATATGTATCATCATTTATGATTGTTTCTTTCATTGTTGTTGTAGTCGTAAAGTTTAGCTCATGTTAAAGAAACGTTTAGCATTCCATTGTGTCAAGGTAAAGCATATCTTTGCTAAGGTAGTTGTTCTGGAATATCAAGTGTATGTGTGTGCGTTCGGGGATAAAAGGGTTTTGTAACAAGAAAACGAATATGAAAAGTCCATACTGTAAAATGCCGGAAGTCAATGAATATTAAATCCATTCTGGACAAGTTGCATTTTAAAGTTGTTTTTCATTTTGTTCATTGTGTTTGCATGGCAACAACATGAGGGCTATGTTGTATTGGGATGTCACGAACATGTTCAGATATCGACTGTTTAATGAAAAAATATTCTTTAAAAAATCCACGTATGTTGGAAAAATATTTTTTTGTTTTTGAAATCTACGATTGGTGGAAAAATATTCCTAAAAAATCCACGATTGGTGGAAAAATATTCCTAAAAAATCCACGATTGTGGACAAATATTTTTAAAAATCTACGGTCGGTGGAAATATATTCTTAAAAAATCCACGATTAATGGAAAAATATTCTTAAAAAAATCCACGATTAATGGAAAAATATTCTTAAAAAATCCACGATTAATGGAAAAATATTCTTAAAAAAATCCACGATTAATGGAAAAATATTCTTAAAAAATCCACGATTAATAGAAAAATATTGTTAAAAAAATCCACGATTAATGGAAAAATGTTCTTAAAAAATCCACGATTTATGGAAAAATGTTCTTAAAAATCCACGATTAATGGAAAAATGTTCTTAAAAATCCACGATTAGTGGAAAAATATTCTTAAACAAGTAAAAAAGTATCAGTCGGCTTTGCCGACAGAGATATACCCTCAGCCTGTGAAAATTTAAACACTTTTTTCACAAAAAACCTATGTATTTAGGGGGTTTCAAAATTTTGGTCGTATGAACCGACAAAAATGTTGATTAGGATTAAAGTTCAAAAATTGTGCGGAAAAGGTACTTAAAGCAATGGACCGACATAGACCATGGGGGTGCCATAGGGGGTTTTTACACCCTTCGGGCTGTTTTCTCAAGAAGTATGGACTTGACCCTGAAACAACTTTTACCATCGTAATTGAGGCAACGAATGTATGTTGCTTCAACAAAAATCAAAGTGATTCAATAGCAGGTCTTAAAGTGAACTTATCCAAAATTGTGTGTGGGAGGTACGGGATGGAGTGAACAAATATAGTTCATATTCGAACCTGATCTATATCTGGTAGATATTATGAGAATGTGTAAAGTATGGACCAAATCGGTCACACCCATCAAGAGTTATCGTGGCCCAATTTTTCCGAACATTTTTGAACTTTTGTGGGGTAGGTACCTGAAGGAGTGGACAGATATGGCTTATGGTTTGTTTTTCAACTTTCATATTATTTTTGCAGGAAGTATGGACTTGCTCCTGAGGAAACTTGTACCTTCGTATAGGGGACAGTGAATACAAGATGTTACAACAAAACCAAGGTGATTCGAGAGCAGGTCCTAAACTGAACTTTTCCGAAATTTTGTGTGGGAGGTACTCGAAGGAGTTTACCGATTGAGTCCATTTTGGAACCTCATCTAAGTCTGGTAGAAATTTCAAAATGTGCAAAGTATGGACAAAATCGGTTACTCCCATCAAGAGTTATCGTACGCACAAATTTTCCGAACATTTTCGAACTTTTGTGGGGGAGGTACCGGAAGGAGTGGACCGATATAATCCATCTTTGAACTTGAACTAAGTTTGGACAAAATATTACGAAAGCCAAATTTTGGACCGAATCGGTAGATCCGTTCGAGAGTTATCTTGCGCTCCAATCACTACACACGGTTTCATAGGGTTTTTTGTAAGTTTCAGGCTATTTACTCAGGAAGTATGGACTTGCCCCTAATGAAACTTACAGCGTCGTATAGAGGACAGCGAATACAACTTGCGTAAACAAAAATCAAAGCGATTCGAGACCAGGTCCTAAACTGAACTTTTCCGAAATTTTGTGTGGGAGGTACCCGAAGGCGTGGACCAATTGAGTCCATATTGGAACCTCATCTAAGTTTGGTAGAAATTACACGATGTGCAAAATATGGACCAAATCGGTTATTCCCTACAAGAGTTATCGTGCGCACTAGTTTTGCGACAATTTTTGAACATTTGTGGGGAGGTACCTGAAGGAGTGGACCTATATGGTCCATCTTCGAACTTAAATCGAATCTGGACAAAATATTTCGATACCCAAAATTTGAACCGAATCGATTGATCCGTTCGAGAGTTATCGTGCGCACCAGCCAGCCAGACAGACAGACGGACAGACAGACAGACAGACAGACAGACGGACGGACATTGCTAGATCTACTCAAAATTGTCTGAAACGGATATCGTACAAACATACTTGGGGTCTAAAACCATTATTTCCATGAGGCACATTTTTGGTCGTATCAAAGTGTAAATACCCTCTTTAGCCTAAAGGCTGAGGGTATAAAAATTCCACGATTAAGGGAAAAATATTCGTAAAAAATCCAATATTTATGAAAAACTATTCTAAAAAAATCCACGATTAAAGGAAAAGTATTCCTTAAAAATCCACGATTAAAGGAAAAATATTCTTAAAAAATCCACGATTAATGGAAAAATGTTCTTAAAAAATCCACGATTTATGGAAAAATCTTCTTAAAAATCCACGATTAATGGAAAAATCTTCTTAAAAATCCACGATTAGGGGAAAAATATTCTTAAAAAATTCCACGATAAAGGGAAAAATATTCGTAAAAAATCCAAGATTTATGAAAACCTATTCTAAAAAAATCCACGATTAAATGAAAAATATTCTTAAAAAATCCACGAATAATAGGAAAATATTCTTAAAAATCCACTATTAGTGGAAAAAGATTCTTAAAAAATCCACGATTAATGGGAAAATATTCGTAAAAAATCCACGATTAATAAGAAAAATATTCTTAAAAAATACACGATTGGTGGAAAAATGTTCTTAAAAATCGACGATTAATGGAAAAATATTCTTTAAAAAAACACTATTAGTGGAAAAATATTCGTAAAAATCCACGATTAAAAAAACCCACGATTAATGGAAAAATATTCTTAAAAACCCACGATTAACGGAAAAATATTCTTAAAAAATCCACGATTAATGGAAAAACATTCTTAAAAAATGCACGATTATTGGAAAAATATTCTTAAGAAAATCCACGATTATTGGAAAATATTCTTAAAAAATCCACGATTAATGGAAAAATATTCTTTAAAAAATCCACGATTGGTGGAAAAATATTTTTTTTTTTTTGAAATCTACGATTGGTGGAAAAATATTCTTAAAAAATCCACGATTAATGGAAAAATATTATTAAAAAATCCACGATTAATGGAAAAATATTCTTAAAAATCCACGCTTCATTGAAAAATATTTTAAAAAATCCACGATTAATGGAAAAATGTTCTTAAAAAATCCACGATTAATGGAAAATATTCCTAAAAAATCCACGATTTATGGAAAAAATATTCCGAAAAAATCCAAGATTAAGAAAAAAATATTCTTAACAAATCCACGATTAATGGAAAAATATTCTTAAAAAATCTACGATTAATGGAAAAATATTCACGATAAATATTCTTAAAAAAATCACGATTAATGGAAAAATATTATCAAAAAATCCACGATTAATGGAAAAATATTCTTAAAAATCCACGATTAATGGAAAAATATTCTTAAAAATCCACGATTAATAGAAAATATTCTTAAAAAATCCAATATTGCTGGAAAAATATTCTTAAAAATTCTCGCTTGGTGGAAAAATATTATTTAAAAATCCACGATTAATGGAAAAATATTCTAAAAATCCGCGATTAATTGAAAAATATTCTTAAAAAATCCACGATTAATGAAAAAATATTCTAAAACAATCCAGGATTAATGGAGACATATTCTTAAAAAATCCACAATTAATGGAAAAATATTCTTAATGGTAAAATATTCGATTAATGGAAAAATATTCTTAAACAATCCACGATTAATGGAAAAATATTCTTGAAAAATCCACGATTAATGGAAAAATATTGTTAAAAAATCCACGATTAATGGTAAAATATTCTTAAAAAATTCACGATTAATGGTAAAATATTCTTAAAAAAATCCACGATTAATGGGCAAATATTCTTAAAAAATTTACGATTTATGGAAAAATATTCTTAAAAAATCCGCGATTAATGGGAAAATATTCTTAAAGATTCCACGATTAATGAAAAAATGTTCTTAAAAATCCACGATTAATGGAAAATATTCTTTAAAATCCACTATTATTGGAGATAAATCTTAAAAAATTCACTATTACTGGAAAAATATTCGAAAAAAATCCACGGTTAATGGAAAAATATTCTTAAAAATCCACGTTTAATGGAAAAATATTCTTTAAAAACATCCACGATTAACTGAAAAATATTCTTAAAAAATCGACGATTAATGGAAAAATATTCTTAAAAAATCCAATATTTATTGAAAAATTTTCTTAAAAATTCCACAATCAATGGAAAAATATTCTCAAAATATCCACGATTAATGAAAAATATTCTCAAAAAAATCCACGATTAATGAGAAAATATTCTTAAAAATTTTACAATCAATGGAAAATTATTCTCAAAAAATCCACGATTAATGGGAAAATATTCTTTAAGAATCCACGATTGGTGGAAAAATATTCTTTAAGAATCCATGATTGGTGGAAAAATATTCTTTAAAAATCCACGATTGGTGGAAAAATATTCTTTAAAAATCCACAATTGGTGGAAAGATATTCTTAAAAAAATCCACGATGGGTGGAAAAGTATTCTAAAAATCTACGATCGGTGGAAAAATATTCTTAAAAAAATCCACAATTGGTGGAAAAAATTCAATCTTTGTGGAAAAATATTTGTAAAAAATCCAAGCGGGGTGGAAAACTATTCTTTAAAAAAATCCACTTTTTGTGGAATAATATTTTCAAAATCCACACTTGTATGTGAGTGAAAAATAATGTTATTAATAATCACGTCTTAATGCTAAATGAATTAACATCAAGTATAGTCTAGTTGGGGCAAATGCTCCCATGAGAGTTCAATCGTCACGGTGCGCCCTAAATATTTTTAAATGAAAGGTGCTTACTCCTGGGAAGTTTTTGTGGATTCTGAAACTACAATGTTCATAGATGAGAAAAATCACAAAACAAAAAAATTGCCGGAGGGATTTTCAAATATATCGCGTTCAAACTTCCCAGTTTTAGGGCTTTATTAGGTTTTCACGATTTTGCTTGAAAACCGCAAGTCCTATCGAAATGGGATTGGAAAAAATATTGTCGCTGAGAAAATTCTCTACAAGATTGACCTTAATGGTATGTTTATAGGTTTTACCATTTTTGATATATAAAAGTTCAAATTGGGGCGATGCACTGACTGTATCGCCTTCTTATAAAATAATTTCATGAAGGGTGTGCCTTAACTAACTTTAAATAAAAACCGCTAACATGTGGGAAGTTTTTGCGGATTCTGAAGCAGCAATGTTCATAGATATTTAAATAAATCACGGTCAAGGTCACAATTTTAGGTTTTCAGTATTTTGCTTGGAAACAACAAGTTCAATTGAAATGGGACTAAAGAACAACAGAGGATTTTCACTGCTACAACAGTTTCTTTTAATCAACAAAGTCAACAGAGTTTTTAAAAAGTTACACCTCCCCAAGACATTTACCAATTTAAAATGTATCCAAAATATAAAAAAAAACTGCGAAACATAAAAGTTGAGGGTTACAACTTGTATATTTCCAACATATTCCATAGCTTAAAAATCAACGTCACCACCTTCACCACAGCTTTTCGCCACCATTACACACTTGAAACTTGGAACTATTCATTATCCTCACTTCCTAGAAAAAACAATCAGCATAACCGTTAGCATCTATCGATACCAGCTAACAGCATCTAGCCCTCAATAGTAATCAAATTTCAGAGAAGTTTTTATTAAAAACCTTTCCACAATCAGCCCAAAAATCGCTGCTCATGTGGGTGTGTGTGTCTTTCAAGTATTTAATAGCCCCTAGCTAACAGTTCAAATGACCGTCATCTAAGATTTTTTTACAATATTTTTTTTTATATTGGAAGCGCACAGTGGTCAACTAGAAATAAAAATTCTTGGCACTGAAATTCCACATTCAAACAAAGAGTGCCGTATGTCAGCATCTGCATAAGTTGAGTGTAATAGGCTTATGCTATTTGTTGTGTTGGCAGCTTCTCCACATCCAACTTCCGTCCTGTGTTAGATTGTTGTTGTAGCAGCATATGATATGCCCGTATATTAATTTTCCTGTGGATTTGGGTCTGGCACTAGATCCAGGTCTAAGAAAGTGGCTGTTATAAACGCAAAGCTACTAGAGTTAATGAGGTACCTATAGTTCAGTCAATAGAGACATACGTATAAAGGGGAAATAGCAAAAATTCCCACAAAGTTGAATTCTGTTCTGGAGGTAGTGTTTGTTATGAAAAGGCTTTGTGTTAGGTATTTCTATAAGCTTTCAAACGAAACCAATTTTGAATATGATTTTTCGGGTCAAATAACCTGCGAACCGGATCCGCCGCCCATGAAAGTTATACATTTCCGTAATCAGCACAAAAACTCTATCTTTGGAGATAAATTAAAAAAACAGTAAGGAAAGGATTAAAGTCGGTCGGGGCCGACTATATGACTGCATACACCAATGTGAATATGTAAAATATATATGGGAGATATATCGAAGTCTGAACCGATTCCGATATAATATGGCACACTTATTTCTAGACCAAATTCCCTCAAATTTGGACAGATATAGGGTGTTTGGTTTATCAAATACATCAAATCGGCCGAAAATATATATGGGAGCTATATCCAAATCTGAACCGATTTCGATATAATTTGGCAAATTTGATCGAAATCGGACTTATATAGCGTGTTTGGTCTGACCCAAGAGAAGTGACGGGTTGCCAGGTAGCGTCATTTGTCAAACCGCGTGAAACGATAGTTATGTCTGGCCAACTATGGCATTCTCCGCTATTTTTGGTAGTGCCCGTCCTCATTGGTCTTGGCCATAAAGTCCCCTAAGGTTATTCAATTCTCATTTTCCAAAAGCAGTTAGGCTCATAACTTTGAGTACAGCTAGTCCTCACATATGAATCTTCTATCTAAGGAAAATCTCTGAAATGGGTCTTCATCAGGAGCAGACCTTAAAGTGAATCTTCTACTTATAGAAGGCGTTCTAATATTTATGGAAGACACCATAAGGCGATCTTCTATATGCAGAAGACTTCATAAGGGAATTTTATATCTACAGAAGACCTCATAAAGGGATAGAATACCTAAAGAAGACCTACAGAATGGGTCTTCTTCATCTATAGGAGACATAAAATAAGGTATTTTACATATAGACAATTTTCTACTTATAGAAGGCAGTCTTCAATTTATACAAGACATCATAAAGGGGTCTTCTACATGCAGAAGACTTCATAAGGGGGTACTATATCTGCAGAAGAATAGACAAAGGATTCGTCTATCTAAATAAGACATCATAAAGAGGTCTCATAAGTGGGTCCTCTATCTGTAGAAGATTTTACAAGGGGTCCAATATCCGCAGAACGCCTCCTTAACGGGACTTGCATCTATGGAAGATCTCATAAGTAGGTATTCTACCTTTAGACGATTTCACAAGTGGGTTTTCTATCTTGAGTAGTTCCCACATGGGGTCTTGTACCTAGAAAAGATCTCACATGGAGGTCTTATATCTACAGAGAAACCTCATAAAGAGGTCTTTTATCTAAAGAAGATTCTACAAAGAGGTATTCCATCCGGAGGATGATGAGGAGGAGAAGAGGTATTCTATAGATGAAAACCAGATGGAAGACCTCCTTGTGAAATCTTCTTAGTGGGTCTTCCGTCTATATAGGATATTATAAGGGGTCTTATATCTAAAAAAGATCCCATAAAGAGGTCTTCCCTCTATAGAAGACCTCATAGGTGGGTGTTCTATCTATATAAGATCTCACAACGGTCCTAATAAACGTGACTTTCCTCTATGGAAGACCTCATAAGTGGGCCTCATAAAAATGTATTGCATTTACAGAAGACATTATAAGTGGGTATTTTATCTGTAGGAGATCTCTTCTTATATCTACAGATCTCACAAGGGGGATCTTATATCTACAGAAAGCTCATAAAGGGGTCTACCATCTTTAGAAGACCTTCCAAGTGGGTCTTCCTCTCTTTTGTTTTGTTTAGAAAAGCGGTGGTTTTTTATTTAAGAATAGTTGATATCCGAACGAGACTTCTCCATTACTTGGGGATAAAGAGCTGTCCAATTTATTACCACCGTTCTTCTGTAGCATCACTAAACCATACTCTTCCGAAAAATCCGTTAAAATCCAATGTCACTTTTTAAGCGGTGTTTGGTAGCACTTAAATTCACTCAGAGAGTAGTTTTGTTATCTCTAAAAACGAACAGGTTGTCACACACATACATTCATTTCAGAAATACCATTTTTTATACCCTCCACCATAGTATGGAGGGTATATTAAGTTTGTTTTTCCATTTGTAACGCATTGAAATACTCATTTGCGAAAGTATACATATTCTTGATCAGTGTAAAATTCTGAGTCGATCTGTGCACGTCCGTCCTTCCGTCCGTCTGTGGTAATCACTCTAGCATCCACAAAAATGGAGATAGGTCGCTGAAATTTTAGGAAAATGCGTCTTTTGTTTGCAGGCAGGTCAAGTTCGATGATGGGATATATCAGTCCACGTTTTGGTATAGCCCCCATATAACGGTACTTCCCGATTTACGGTATTTTGACGTTTTTAGCTACATTTTCAGACCGGTTTAGCTATAATTTGACATTTAGGGTTCTTAAGTATCAATAAACTTATATAACAAAAGTTGTGGACATAGGTCCACGTTTTGGTATAGCCCCCATATAACGGTACCCCCCCCCGATTTACGGTATTTTGCCGTTTTAAGCTACATTTTCAGACCGATTTAGCTATAATTTGACATTTAGGGTTCTTAAGTGTCAATAAACTTATATAACAAAAGTTGTGGACATAGGTCCACGTTTTGGTATAGCCCCCATATAACGGTACCCCCCGATTTACGGTATTTTGACGTTTTTAGTTACATTTTCAGGTCGATTAAGCTATTATTTGACACTTAGGGTTCTTAAGTGTAAATAAACTTATATAACAAAAGTTGTGGACATAGGTCCACGTTTTGGTATAGCCCCCATATAACGGTGCCCCCGATTTACGGTATTTTGACGTTTTTAGCTACATTTTCAGACCGATGTAGCTATAAATTGACATTAAGGGTTCTTAAATGTCAATAAACTTATATAACTAGTGGACATAGGTCCATGTTTTGGAATAGCCCCCATATAACGTTACCGCCCGTTTTCAGGTATTTTGACGTTTAAATTCACATTTCTAGACCGAATTAGCTATAATTTGATAGTTAGGGTTCTTAGGGTTACCAAAAAACTTATATTCGAAATAATTATGAACGTATTTCCATGTTTTGGTATAGCCCCATATAACAGTACCTCGGTATAACGGGTTTCGGTATCCACATATAACGGATTTTCGGTATTTTGAGAATTTTACGTACAAATTTTAACCGAATTATCTGTAATTTGAACATTTGACATTTGAAATTCTTAGTGGTCACCACACCTCTCCACCAAAAATTGTCAAGAAAGGTCAATGTATTGATAAAGCTCCCATATAAAAGTACCTCCCGATTTTCAGTAATTTGATGATTTTAGCTACAATATTAAACCGAACTAGCAGTAATTTGACATTTGAAGTTCTTAGTGGTCACAACACCTCTCCATAAAAAATTTTCAACATAGGTCCATGTTCGGATATAGCTCCCATATAACGGTACCTCCCAATTTTCAGTAATTGGCAATTTTAGCTACAATTTTTAACCGAACTAACTGTAATTTGACATTTGAAGGTTGTAGTGGTCACCACACATCTGCAACAACAATTTTCAACATAGCCCCAATATAACGATACTTCCCGATTTTCGGTACTTTGAGGATTTTACTTAAAATGTTTAACCACGTAGGTCCATGTTTTGGTATAGCCCCAAAACAAACCTCCCGATTTTCTATAATATATAATTGTTCCACAACATCCCATAGGGACAAGGGAGACTTCTCTCATATCAATGAGTGCACCCCGATTCATATTCGCTCAATGATATGGGACCTACAGTTTATCGTCGAGTCCGAACGGCGTGTCTAAGACACCACTTTTGTAGAGAAGTTTTACATGGCTGAAATACTCAGGAAATGTCGCCAACATTACTGAGGGGTATTTTGCCACCGTTGAAAAGTGTGTTGATGTTGCCTGGCCGGGGAATCGAACCCACGACCTTATGTGTGCAAGGCGGGTGTGCATACCATTGCACCACGGTGGCACCCGATTTTCTATACCTTAGCTTTATTTTTTGGACGAACTTTCTGTAATTTGAAATTAAAAGCCAACAAAAATTCTGCAACAAAAATTGTTCATTTAAGTTCATATTTAGTATAGCCCACATACCTCCGAACTAGCTGTTAATGACATTTGAAGTTACCACGTTACCCATCAAAATTTTATGGAAGTGGTTCCATGAGATGCCATGATTTCACTGGATCTTTTGCATTGGTTCAAATGAAGTCGTGAAAGATCCGATCGTTTCATCAGCATTTGAACCAATTCAAAGGAAGTCGTGATAGATCCGATCTTTTCCTTAGCATTTGAACCCATTCCATCGATCCAATAGAGATGAATTTTGTGTTTTTATTTTTACACATGTATATATTCTTTTATTTATCTAAATATGTACGTTTAAAGCAATGTATGATTTATTATGCTAGGAAGTCCCAATCATTGAGCTAAAAGTAGATTCGGACTGCACTCTTTGGTATTAGTCGTGTTCTTTTACGTGCCTGAGGTTACCAGTTTTTACCCGCAAAGTGTTTCCTTACTTTTAAAAGCATACAATTTATATGAGAGCAGTTCACCACTTTTACCATTTTTCCAACAATTACCATTTTTTAAAGTAAAGGGACAGACCAATTATAAAAGTTTCCTTGCCTGCTCTAGAGAACCCTGCTCAACAAGTCGATTTGTAAATCCCTACAAAACAACAACTATAGTTCTTCCAGCATCAGAAATAACTTTCCAGTTGCCGATCAATAGTATAGGATCCGTAAGCAGCACAACAACTGCGCTGAAGGCCATCTCCATCTCCATATTAGCAGAGGACTCACTCAGAGCAAGCCGTGATCATAATCTAGAAAGAGAAGTCTAACGTTACAAGAGAGAACCTCTAGATCAACAAGCCTTTCAACCAGGTTTAAGTAGCATTCACACGAATGCAGTCGTAGATGCAGTAAACAGTTTTCGTGTGAATGCGGTCCTTGGAGAACATCCACCATCTATCGCAGCTGAGAAGCGCCAGCTGTCAGGACAAACCAGAGTAGTTTTGGGTCAATACGCTCGGGATGGTGCAGCCGTCAAAATTCCTATAGGGCAAGTACTGATGACACCGTGGAAAACATCTGCCCAGCATACAGCACAGGCCCCCACGACACACTGCTCCTTTTCAATTGCCCTACCAATCCTGCTAAGAAACTTAAGTTTGCAGCTTTGTGGTTACAACCCATATAAATAGCGAAATAGCCTCATTTTTACGACTGATAGACCCAGAGTCAGATTAAGCAGAAAAATGAGAATACAAACATATTAACTACTGTTACAACAACGAGAACAAACTGCAATTATAGATGTAAACTTTATGATGATAAATAAATTACAGTTATTTCATTAATTCCTTTGAATTAATAAAATAAAAAAAATGAAAATCATTTTTCAATACAGCATTTTCCATTTTCCGAACAAGACGTGAAAATTACATGCCAAAGAGTTGGTGAAAATGACATGCCAAAGATTAGTGAAAATGCTATTCTTGGGAATTGCTTAAGATGGCATGCCAAAGGATTGGTATAGATGCCATGCCAAAGAATTGATGAAGATGCCGTTCCATCGAGTTAGTAAAGATGACATGCTTAGGATCTGAAAATGAATTGCATCTTTTGGGGATCACGCTCTTGTAAAAAGAATGAGTGAAGATGCTGAAAAAATTACATTCCATTTCACTTGCACCCATTCTTGAATAGCATCTTTGGCATCGAACATTTTGCTGGGTATGTACCGATTTTCGGTATTTTGAGGATTCTAGCTACAATTTTTAACCGAATGAGGTGTTATTTGACATTAAAGGCTTCCATCAAAAACTATCAACATAGGTCCATGTTTTATTATAACCCCTATATAACGTTACCTCCCAATTTTTATCCCACCAAAAATTGCCAACAGTTAGATATAGGCACCATAAAAAAGGGCCTCCCGAATGAAGCATTTTATGTACATTATCTGACATTTTAACGTACCCACTTAAAGTTGGGGACAGGAATGAAAACTAATTATTCCATTTTATTTCAGAATATTTTATGGTGGAGGGTATGAAAAGTTCGGCCCGGCCGAACTTAACGCGTTTTTACTTGTTCATCCTTCAGATTCCCCCATCAAATGTCTGGCAGAATATTCTGACGATAAGCGGGCAATGAAATGGAAAAACAATAAACTTTGACTATCAACAGTCGATCGAATAGCTTGGAAAAAGGCGATGAAACAAAAAGGAGAAAAACGACAAATTTCTAGATACATTTTATGCATGTACAGTGAAGCTACAACTAATGCAATATCTGTAAAAAATTTTGGAAAAATAGAAACGTGTTGGATTATCCAGAGTGGAAGAAATAAATGTGGGTGTATGGAATGCACAATTTTTTCTTGCAAATACCTCTTTGTCTATTTTAAGACAATAATATACAAAACTTTGACATTATGATGACGTTTGATAAACTTTCTCTGTCTTACCCTGTTGAACTCCATTTCATAGTTATAACGTTTTGTTTGCTTTTACACACAAGTTTTTTTCTTTAGCTATCTTTTTACCTTATTTATCTTCGTACCAACCTTGGCGAAATTTGAATGTTCATACATACAATACACCTATATGCTACCAAATTTCTTTTAAAGTACAGCTAAAAGACGTGCACATACACACACACTCATCATTCAAAGAGGGTAACGCATCAGCCATACATGCAGTCAATAGAATACGTAAGTTTTACTTTTTTTATTCTTCGCCAGTTGAACAGTACAGAGCTCGGATGATGAGGAATTTATTGATGTGGGTAGAGGAAGAAAGTTATTAAGGGCTGTTCGAGAATGGTTTTGAAAATCTCATTCAAGGTAGTCCAGATTGCAACGATATAATGTTTTTCGTTGGCAAGTCCACGCATAAAGGCTTGAGAGCTCTAAGGATCTTAAGTTTTCCAACTAAATGCTTGATAGATATGATAACTATCGAAAGGAGTGACGGACACCGTAAACCAAGTTTGAAGATGAACTATGTCGGCTAATTTTTTGGGTACTCTACCCCATGTTTTTTCGGATTTTATTGAAATTTTAATAGCAGGTAGTCCTTGCGATGATGAATATCAAGGGGAAACCAATACTTCCCGAGACATAGGTCCACTCTTCCATACAACTCCCGCACAAAAGTGCAATTATCTCCCTCCATCTTCTTCCGCAGATAGCACATATTTGTGATCTTTGATTCCAGCGACCCACTTTAATAAATAACCTTAACACGTATGAGTCAAGTAAACTCATGACAAATACATCCACTTGAATATTTAAGCGAGTAATAAATCCACTTTACATTTAAATCTCATCTTTACATCAGGTAAGTATTTTTCTTCTTCTTCTTCCTCTTCCATGTACTTTGTTTGTTATTTTCTTTACTTATGGCTCTTTCTGCTGCTTGCTACCAGGGCAAGTTGGTTTATGAAGGAAAATGGTATAATTATTCTGTCATTAGGTTTGCATATCTAGGAAGTACCAATCAAGACGTAATCTGAATAAGATTACAAAAAACTTTAAAAGGTAACATTATTTTCAGAGATAGAGAGAGGGAGGGAGAGAGAGAGAAGATATACTTAAGTTATATTGTTGGTACATAAACGTTGTAAGACAACAATCTCTGAAGTGAGTCCCTTGGAAATTTTAAAACCGTATTAAACTCCCAAGTCTTTTAGTAATTTAAAGAAGTAAAATTTTCAAAACGATTCTTGAACAGTCCTTAAACTCCATTTAAGCGAAATTTATGAAATTTTGTTTGAAAGAGAAGATATACTTAAGTTATATTGTTGGTACATAAACGTTGTACGCCAACAATCTCTAAAGTGAGTTCCTTGGAAATTTTAAAACCGTATTAAACTCCCAAGTCTTTTAGTAATTTAAAGAAGTAAAATTTTCGAAACGATTCTTGAACAGTCCTTAAACTCCATTTAAGCGAAAATTTATGAAATTTTGTTTGAAAGAGAAGATATACTTAAGTTATATTGTTGGTACATAAACGTTGTACGCCAACAATCTCTAAAGTGAGTTCCTTGGAAATTTTAAAACCGTATTAAACTCCCAAGTCTTTTAGTAATTTAAAGAAGTAACATTTTCAAAACTATCCTCGAACAGCCCTTAAACTCCATTTAATCGAAAATTTATGAAATTTTGTTTGAGAGATAACAGAAGGATTGGACCAAATTGTCGAATATGATTTACATTTTTGGAAAAAAAAAATATATTACAATGCACAAAGTTTGGACCAAATCGGTTTGTCTTTTCGATACAGACAGTCGGACATAGCTACCTACCAAATTATATATACATACCATCCTAAGTATGCTCACGGTGCTCATGACCCAACTTTAAATGAAAGAAGCTTACACCTAGGAAGTTTTTGCTGATTCTGAAACTACAATGTTCATAGATGAGAAAAAACAAAAAAAAAAATCGCCGGAGTGCTTTTAAATAAATCGCTGCCAAAGTTCACATTTTTAGGGTATTTTTAGGTTTTCATGATTTTGCTGAGAAACCGCAAGCCCTATAAACATGGAACTAAAACACATTTTATAGCTGTGAAAATTCTCTACAAGAATGGCTATCGTAATTTTTTCCTAATTTTTACCATTATTGAGATATAGAAGTTTAAATTGGGACATTTCACTCATTGTATCGTTTCCATATAAAAAAATATCTCAAAAATGGTACAACCTAGAAAAAAATACAAAAGCCAATCTTGAAGAAAATTTTTACAGCTATAAGATTTTCTCTAGTCCCGTTTTGATAAGACTTGCCGTTTTCAAGCAAAATCGTGAACATCTAACAAAAAACCTAAAAATGTAAACTGCCTCTCTGTATCTCAAAAATGGTAAAACCTAGGGACAGATTATTAAGGTCAATCCTCTAGAGAATTTTCACAACCACAATATTTTCTTTAGTCCCATTTCGATAGTACTTGTGGCAAAATAGCAAAAATTAAGATAAATCTAAAAATGTGCCCTTTGTCCGCGATTTATTTAAATATCCCTCCAGCGATTTTATTGTTTTTGGACTTTTCTAATCTACGAACATTGCTGTTTCAGAATCTACAAAAACTTTCTAGGTGTAAGCGGTTTTTATATAAAGTTAGTTAAGGCGTAGCGTACATGACATTGTTTTGTAAGGAGGCGATGAAGTCAGTGCATTGTCCCAATTTGAACTTCAATATCTCAAAAATGGTGAAAGCTACGAAAATATCATACAGGTCAATATTGTAGAGAATGTTCACAACTACAATATTTTTTCTAATCTTATTTCGATAGGACTTGTGGTTTCCAAGCAAAATCGTGAAAACCTAAAAAAACCTAAAAATGTATTTATTTAAAAAGCGTTTCGGCGTTTTTTTTCGTTTTTTGATTTTTCTCATCTAAGAACATTGTAGTTCCAGAATCCGCAAAAATTTCCCAGGTGTAAACTCCTTTCATTTAAAGTTGGTTCAAGAGCACCGTGTGCTATAAAGTCTACGAGTCTTTCAAAACTCCTTTTGAGGAGTTTACGAGGGCAGTTCGGAAACTTCTTAGCCTTGCACAAAAAGCGCGGTATAAACAGAAAAAAGTTAAGTGTTTTGGAAACTTCCATCTCTGTTATGAACACATGCTAAATTTTGTTTCGATCTGGCAACTCCTTCATATAGAAACAGCTGTTCAAAAAGGACGCATCCGCAATTTTTTTACAATGGAAAAATTAGAAATGCGTTCTGTCATTAAATATTTACATAACAAGTTAAAAAGTACCAGTCGACTTTGCCGACAGAGATATACCCTCAGCCTGTGCAAATTAAACACTTTTTTCACAAAAAACGTATGTATTTAGGGGGTTTTAAAATTTTGGTCGTATGAACCGACAAAAATGTTGATTAGGATTAAGTTCAAAAATATTGCGGAAAAGGTACTTAAAGGAATGGACCGTCATAGACCATGGGGGTGCCATAGGGGGTTTTTACACCCTTCGGGCTGTTTTCTCAAGAAGTATGGACTTGCCCCTAAAACAACTTTTACCATCGTAATTGTGGCAGTGAATGTAAGTTGCTTCAACAAAAATCAAAGTGATTCAATAGCAGGTCTTAAAGTGAACTTATCCAAAATTTTGTGTGGGAGGTACGGGATCGAGTGGACAAATATAGTCCATATTCGAACCTTATCTATATCTGGTAGATATTATGATATTATGATAATGTGTAAAGTATGGACCAAATCGGTCACTCCTATCAAGAGTTATCGTGCGCACAATTTTTCCGAATATTTTTGAACTTTTGTGGGGTAGGTACCTGAAGGAGTGGACCGATATGGCTTCTCTACGAACTTAAACTAAGTTTGGAAACAATATAACGAAGGCCAAATTTTGGCCGGAATCGGAATTTACGTTCGAGAATTATCTTGCGCTTCCACCCATGAACATGGTGTCATAGGGTTTGTTTTTCAACTTTCAGGCTATTTTTTCAGGAAGTATGGACTTGCCCCTGAGGAAACTTGTACCTTCGTATAGGTGACAGTGAATACAATATGTTACAACAAAAACCAAGGCGATTCGAGAGCAGGTCTTAAACTGAACTTTTCCGAAATTTTGTGTGGGAGGTACTCGAAGGGGTTTTCCGATTGAGTCCATATTGGAACCTCATCTAAGTCTGATAGAAATTTCATAACGTGCAAAGTATGGACCAAATCATTTATATCCTTCAAGAGTTATCGTTCGCACAAATTTTCCGAACATTTTCGAACTTTTGTGGGGGAGGTACCGGAAGGAGTGGACCGATATAATCCATCTTTGAACTTGAACTAAGTTTGGACAAAATATTACGAAAGCCAAATTTTGGACCGAATCGGCAGATCCGTTCGAGAGTTATCTTGCGCTCCAACCACTACACACGGTGTCATAGGGTTTTTTGTAACTTTCAGGCTATTTTCTCAGAAAGTATGGACTTGCCCCTAATGAAACTTACAGCGTCGTATAGAGGACAGCGAATACAACTTGCGTAAACAAAAATCAAAGAGATTCGAGACCAGGTCCTAAACCGAACTTTTCCGAAATTTTGTGTGGGAGGTACCCGAAGGAGTGGACCGATTGAGTCCATATTGGAACCTAATCTAAGTTTGCTAGAAATTACACGATGTGCAAAGTATGGCCCAAATCGGTTATTCCCTACAAGAGTTATCGTGCGCACAAGTTTTGCGACAATTTTTGAACATTTGTGGGGGAGGTACCAGAAGGAGTGGACCTATATGGCCCATCTTCGAACTTAAATCGAATCTGGACAAAATATTTCGATACCCAAAATTTGAACCGAATCCATTGATCCGTTCGAGAGTTATCGTGCGCACCAGCCAGCCAGTCAGACAGACGGACGGACATTGCTAGATCTACTCAAATTGTCTGAAACGGATATCGTACAAACATACTTGGGGTCTAAAACCATTATTTCGATTTTTGGTCGTATCAAAGTGTAAATACCCTCTTTAGCCTAAAGGCTGAGGGTATAAAAAAGGTTTAGCGGGACAAGAAATTCATAATAATATGGTGAATGTGTTAGGTGAAAGTGCTCCTTCATATGCAACAGTAAAAAATTGGGTTGCTGAATTTAAACGTGGTCGTACAAGCATTGAAGATGAACCACGTAGTGGACGTCCAAAAACAGCAACAACAACAACAGAAATTGTAGCCAAAGTGCATGATATGGTATTAAATGATCGACGAATACAAGTGCGTGAAATTGCTAATATCATGAGCATCTCAAATGATCGAGTTCATTTAGTTTTGCATGAATAGCTTTCTGCAAGATGGGTGCCGCATTTGTTAACAGTCGATCATAAGAATGAACATTTCTCAAGCTTGTTTGGATCGTTTTAAGCGAAATAAAATGGATTTTAAGCGTCGTTTCATAACTGTTGATGAGACATGGATCCACCACTATACTCCAGAGACAAAAGAACAATCCAAACAATGGACTGAAGCTGGAGGAAGTGCCCCAAAGAAGGCAAAAACAATTCAATCGGCTGGTAAGGTTATGGCAACGGTTTTTTGGGACTTCAAACGTATTTTATTGATTGACTATCTGCAAAAGGGTAAAACAATAAATTCATAGTACTATTGCAACCTTTTGGATCAATTAAATGTACAAATTCGAGAAAAGCGTCCTGGCTTACAACACAAAAAATAATTTTTCATCAAGACAACGCACCAGGGCACAAGAGTGTTTTAACAATGGCTAAAATCAACGAATTAAAGTACGAGTTGCTTGACCACCCACCTTATTCTCCTGATTTAGCTCCCAGTGACTTTTACTAGTTCCCAAATCTAAAAAAAAATCCTTGCTGGCAAGCGTTTTACCTCAAATGAAGATGCAATTACAGTTGTAAACCACTATTTTGAAGACCTTGAGGAAAACTATTTTAATCAAGGGATAGAATTGCTAGAAAAGCGTTGGACTAAGTGTATTGAAGCTTCAGGAGATTATATTGAAAAATAAAAATATTTGTGAAAAACTAACTATTCTCTTTCATTGATAAGCTAAGAAGTTTCCGAACCGCCCTCGTACTCCTCCTTTTTAGGAGTCTATTAATAGTCCTTTTGAGAAGTCAATGAAGACTCGTTTCGAGGAAACTATTTTTTTTCAATTCAATTCAATGTTCTTTATTTTCAAATTACGTTATAAAATTATTATAAATAAAATATTAAATGTTACGACTTATAAAGAATATATCAGCATGGTTTATATTCTAACCGTGTGCTGGAAAATTGAGTTTTAATTTGAATTTTATTTACGTCTTCTTAATAGTTGAATTCGTTTATTAGCATAGTTCTATATCTTAAGGCCTCCTTTAGAAAATTGCATAAATTAGCCCAACAAAAATCTTCATCACCATTTAGTACGTTTATAATATCATTTGCAGTTAATAGGGTGGAATAAAAGTATTTAACCCGTATGTGTCTCAATATTGGACATCGCCCAATAAAATGTATTATCGTTTCCGCTTCACCAAAATTACACAACGAGCATCTTTGAGTATCTGCATTTCCATATTTGTTGTAATTAAGCCACAACAAGTCTCCTCTAGCTTTGATTATAAGAGTGATTTGATCTTGTGTTAAAGTTTCATTGCAGTATAAGGGACCAACATTATGATTAAGGAATTTGTATATTCTGCGCTCGCTTTCTTGCGATTTTTGCACATTTGTGTCAAACGCTTTTGCTTTCAATGCCATTATCAAGTTATATCCTGCCTCCATCCAACGTTTCTTATCTGTTTTGACATTCATATTGTTAATGTCGTATTCATCAAGTTTTGACAAAAAGTCTTTAAACCAGGCTAAGTTTTTATTTGCTAGTTTTACAGCGAGTGTGTGAGGCAAGCGTTGATTATCTAGGTCAAATAAAACCTTAGACAAATATTTTATATGGAGTGAATATGTGTAGATGAAACCAGGTTCGTATCCCGTTTCCAGAGAAAGTACGTAATTCGGTGCTGATTCTGGTAATTTCAAAATTCTTTTTATAAAGTACTTATATAGTTTATCAACTTCATTAAAATATGCGTTTCCCCATACTTGCGCCCCATAACTATGTATGGAACGACAAACAGCCAGGAACATTTTCCATTTTGCCGTTAGGGTTACTGTAGGTTTAGATATAAAACTCTTCCACGTTGAGTTTATTGCCATTTTTGTGGTTTCTTCTTTTTTGTGTAAATGTTTTGTGAAAGATAATTTAGGCGTTAAGATCATTCCCAGATATTTATATTCATTTACAATTCTTATTGATTTGCCATTATACGTCCATTTTTCATTTTCCGACAGTTTGCCTCCTTTTCGGAAAACCATAATCTCTGACTTCATTTGATTTACTTCCATATCCCATTTATTACAATAAGATTCTAGATTATCAATCATACTTTGTAGAATCTTGGGACTATCAGCCAATAAAACAATGTCGTCCGCATACATTAAAAGACGAATATTGGTTTCTTCTACATACAAACCACCATCAAGATTATCGTGCAAATCATTCAAATATATTGCAAACAAAATAGGTGACAGCAAACACCCTTGCTTTACTCCTGTGTATGTTTTAAAGTATTCTGACAGCACATTTCCAGACCATACTGCAGATTTCGTGTCTTGGTACATTTTTTCAACAAACCACACTATTCTCGATGATAGACCTATTTCGTGAAGTTTATAGACTAAGAGGTTTCTTGGCACCCTATCGAAGGCTGCCTTAAAATTGACGAAGAAGGCATAAACCTTCTTGTTTTCATTCCTTTTTAGATTTACCACTGCAGCCAGGTTAAATAGGTTGTCTACTGTAGAATATCCCTTGCGAAAGCCCGCTTGATATTCGTTCAGTACTTGGTATCCGTTTATCCATTCTGATATTCTAAGATTTACCATTCCGATCATCAATTTCACAATGCAATTCATAAAAGAAATACCTCTATAATTATTGACATCTGTTACATCACCTTTTTTGTGAATTGGGAATATTATGGATGAACGAAATAATTCAAAATCGTCACTCCCATTCAAAATGCCTGTATACACAGCGCAAAGTGATTTTAAGAATTCATCAGTGGCGTTAATGAAAAATTCATATGGTATACAATCCTCTCCTGGTGCTTTATTTACTTTCACACACTTTAATTGATTCTTTATTTCTGTAATCGTGAATTCTCTATCTAAAAGATCATCTGACACATTGTTAGGAACATAATAAATCGGTTCCGTATTACAAGTGGGGTTAAGCAGTCGTTCAAAATATACTCTTAGCTCTTCTGCGGGGATACTACAATTGTTTCCGTTATCAACTTGTCGAATCTCCTTTGCCAGCGACCACCAAGTTTTACTATCTGACACTGTATCCAACTTTTGTCCCAATTGTTGATAATACTCAGACTTTTTGCGTTTGCATAACCAAGCATACTGTTTCTTTTGTTCGATATATAAAAGTCTATCGTTTGTACTCCCCGATTTTCTAAATTTATTCAGTTTTTTCATAGCTTTCCTTCTGCCTTTTAAACATTCAGTATCGAACCATTTACTTTTAAACTGTTGTTTTTTGTTATTTTGGGTTGGGTATGACTCTTTAATTATTGTGGATAAGTCGTGAAATAGATGTAAGTCTGTGTAGGTTTCTATTTATATTGGTTTGGTATAAAAGTTTATGCCTTTCGTTCCATTTAAGTTTGGGAGCAATATTGGTTTTTCTCGCTATTTCCTTTTGTGAGTATGGTATTGATAACGTTAATATTATTGGGAAATGATCCGACCATATCTGTTTGTCTACTTGGAATGTAGTTACATATCGAAGTATTTCGATTGATGTAGCACAAAAATCGATTACTGAGCTTCCGTTTTTATTTGAAAAAGTATAAGTTCCGTCAATGTCTCCAGGGCACCGACCATTTAAAATAACTAGGCCGTTATTATTACACATGTCTATAAATCTTCTACCATTTGTGTTAATAGTCGTATCGCATGATCTTCTGTTGCTAAAACAATTTCTAAGAATTTCTTCTGGAAGTTCTTGTTCTTCACCAATTCGACAATTGTGATCGCCAATTACAATTTTGTTACATTCGGAATTCTCGATACCCCTCTTTAATTTGTCGAAATCTTCGTTCCAATTCGCTCCTCTTAGATAAACAGGTAGAATTTCGAATTTCGTTGCGTTAAATTCACATTGGAGAACATTTTGATTATCTTTCTGGGCGAAAACATGCTTAAACCCTCTACTCTCTAATTGCCTTCTTATGCCGTATAATAGTCCGCCGATTCCTCTGCCTCTAGTATTAGTTCTGGTAGCCGAAATCCAGTAAGTATTGAAGTTTTGAAATTTTTTGGAATAATAAGCTTGATTCTTCAATTCGACGTGAGTTTCCGTGAGGATAAAAATATCAAAACTATTTAAATATTGAAAGAAAAGATGATGAAGATTTTTGTTGCCCAAACCATTTATATTATAGGCTATTATTCTTAATGGATCATTAACAATTTGTTCGATAATTTTTGTACTAATGTTATTATTTTTATGAGGATTGTTAGCGATCTTATTATTAGATTTTATTAGTTTTTTGATATCAACTTTTCAACAAAATGTTTATAATTTATATTTACATTTTGGATATCTTCCCCAAAAATATTGGTTAATACGTCTATGTAGACTCCTCTCATAGACTCCGTTCCTATAAAGTCTCCTTTTGAAGAATCTAAAAAGACGAATAACTAGGAGTTTTCTTTCGAGGAGACTGCCCATACCCATATCGAGGAGTTTATAGAGACTACGTTCGCATAGTCCACAGAGATTTCTTTCGAGAAGTCTATAAAAAACTCCTTTCAAGGTTTCTATAAGGACCACTTTCGAAATGTATATAAAAATGCCTTACGAGGGTATATATAGACTCCTTTTGAGAAGCCTATGAAGACCTTTTAAAATAGACTACAAAGACTCCTCTATAAGAGTCAATGGGAACTCCTTCAGAGGAGAATATATAGAAGTTCCCTTATAGAAATATAAAGACTTATTTCGAGATGTGGTCTTCTCCCCAGGCGTCTATAGAAAATCCTTTCAAGGAGTCTATGAAGTTGTCATAGGCACCTATTCGAACACAAATATATTTGCCTATGTTCGTGAGCATCTGAGCACCTTACTTTCGCAATTGGTGCCCGTGAGAATGGGGGCAGTATGTACATGACTGCTAAATATACTCTATCAGGAGTCCATATAGACTCCCTTGGAGAAATTTATTGTGACTCCTTACGAAGAGTCCATAGAGTTGATTTTCGATGAGTCTATGAAGGCCCCATAAGAGATTACCATAAAAACTAAATAAGAGAACCCTATAGACGCTCCTTCATGGGAGTTTATAAATAATCCTTCCGAGGAATCTAGAGAAGCTATATTAGAGTAGTTTATTGGGATTCCTTTCGAGGAATCTATGAAGCCCACTCAAGACTACAGACTTCAATTGGGGAGGCCTTTGCAGGGGTTTGTCAATACTTCTTTCGAGGTCTTCATATAGAAGACCACAGGCATTCATATAGGAGACCACAGGTCTTCATAGAGAAGACCGGTCTTCCTATAAACGACTACAAGTCTTCCTATAAAATACCACATTTTTTAATATAGAAGACTACAGGTCTTCAAATAGAAGACCACAGGTCTTCATTTAGAAGACTATAGTCTTCATATAGAAGACCACAGGTCTTCATATAGAAGACCACAGGTCTTCATATAGAAGACCATCGGTCTTCATTGAGAAGACCAAAGGTCTTCATATAAAAGACCACAGGTCTTCTTTTGGAAGACCACAGGTCTTCAGTTGGAAGACCACAGGTCTTCAGTTGGAAGACCACAGGTCTTCATTTGGAAAACCACATGTCTTCCTATAGAAGACCACAGGTCTTCATTTGGAAGACCACATGTCTTCATTTGGAAGACCACAGGTTTTAATTTGGAAGACCACAGGTCTTCATTTGAAAGACCACAGGTCTTAATTTGGAAGACCACAGGTCTTCATTTGGAAGGCCACAGGTCTTCATTTGGAAAACCACATGTCTTCTTATAGAAGACCACAGGTCTTCATTTGGAAGACCACATGTCTTCATTTGGAAGACCACATGTCTTCATTTGGAATACCACAGGTCTTAATTTGGAAGACCACAGGTCTTCATTTGAAAGACCACAGGTCTTAATTTGGAAGACCACAGGTCTTCATTTGGAAAACCACAGGTCTTCATTTGGAAGACCACTGGTCTTCATTTGGAAGACCACTGGTCTTCACTTGGAAGACCACAGGTCTTCAGTTGGAAGACCACAGGTCTTTATTTGAAAGACCACTGGTCTTCATTTGGAAGACCACAGGTCTTTATTTGGAAGACCACAGGTCTTCATTTGGAAGACCACAGGTCTTCATTTGGAAGGCCACAGGTCTTCATTTGGAAGGCCACATGTCTTCCTATAGAAGACCACATGTCTTCCTATAGAAGACCACAGGTCTTCAGTTGGAAGATCACAGGTCTTCATTTGGAAGACCACAGGTCTTCATTTGGAAGACCACAGGTCTTCATTTGGAAGACCACAGGACTTCAGTTGGAAGACCACAGGTCTTCATTTTGAAGACCACAGGTCTTCATTTGAAAGACCACAGGTCTTCATTTGGAAGACCAAAGGTCTTCATTTGGAAGACCACAGGTCTTCAGTTGGAAGACCACAGGTCTTAATTTGGAAGACCACAGGTCTTCACTTGGAAGATCACAGGTCTTAATTTGGAAGACCACAGGCCTTCATTTGGAAGACCACAGGTCTTCATTTGGAAGACCACAAGTCTTCAGTTGGAAGAACACAGGTTTTCAGTTGGAAGGCCACAGGTCTTCAGTCGGAAGACCACAGGTCTTCAGTCGGAAGACCACAGGTCTTCAGTTGGAAGACCACAGTTCTTCATTTGAAAGACCACTGGTCTTCATTTGGAAGACCACAGGTCTTCATTTGGAAGACCACAGGTCTTCATTTGGAAGGCCACAGGTCTTCATTTGGAAGACCACATGTCTTCCTATAGAAGACCACAGGTCTTCAGTTGGAAGACCACAGGACTTCAGTTGGAAGACCACAGGTCTTCAGTAGAAAGACCACAGGTCTTCAGTTGGAAGACCACAGGTCATATAGAAGACCACAGGACATATAGAAGACCACAGGTCTTCATTTGAAAGACCACATGTTTTTATATACATAGATGACCGCAGGTCTTTATATAGAAGCCTACAAGTCTTCATATAGTACACCACAGGTCTTCATATAGTAGACCACAGGTCTTCATATAGAAGACCACAGGTCTTCATATAGAATACCACAGGTTTTCATATAGAAGACCACAGGTCTTCATATAGAAGACCACAGGTCTTCATATAGAAGACCACAGGTCTTCATATAGAAGACCACAGGTCTTCATATAGAAGACCACAGGTCTTCATATAGAAGACCACAACAGGTCTTCATATAGAAGACCACAACAGGTCTTCATATAGAAGACCACAGGTCTTCATATAGAAGACCACAGGTCTTCATATAGAAGACCACAGGTCTTCATATAGAAGACCACAGGTCTTCATATAGAAGACCACAGGTCTTCATATAGAAGACCACAGGTCTTCATATAGAAGACCACAACAGGTCTTCATATAGAAGACCACAGGTCTTCATTTGAAAGACCACAGGTCTTCAGTTGGAAGACCACAGGTCTTCAGTCGGAAGACCACAGGTCTTCAGTTGGAAGACCACAGGTCTTCATTTGAAAGTCCATTGGTCTTCATTTGGAAGACCACAGGTCTTCATTTGAAAGACCACTGGTCTTCATTTGAAAGACCACTGGTCTTCATTTGGAAGACCACAGGTCTTCATTTGGAAGGCCACAGGTCTTCATTTGGAAGACCACATGTCTTCCTATAGAAGACCACATGTCTTCCTATAGAAGACCACAGGTCTTCAGTTGGAAGACCACAGGTCTTCATTTGGAAGACCACAGGTCTTCATTTGGAAGACCACAGGACTTCAGTTGGAAGACCACAGGTCTTCAGTAGAAAGACCACAGGTCTTCAGTTGGAAGACCACAGGTCTTCATTTGGAAGATCACAGGTCATATAGAAGACCACAGGTCTTCATTTGAAAGACCACATGTTTTTATATACATAGATGACCGCAGGTCTTTATATAGAAGCCTAAAAGTCTTCATATAGTCGACCACAAGTCTTCATATAGAAGAGCACAGGTCTTCATATAGAAGACCACAACAGGTCTTCATATAGAAGACCACAACAGGTCTTCATATAGAAGACCACAAGTCTTCATTTGAAAGACCACAGGTTTTCATATAGATGACCGTAGGTCTTTATATAGAAGACTACAAGTCTTCATATAGAAGACCACAGGTCCTTATATGAATGACTACCGGTCTTCATTGATAAAACCACAGGTCTTCATTGATAAGACGCAGGTCTTCATTTGGAAGACCACATGTATTCATGTCTTCATACAGAAGACCATATGTCTTCATACAGAAGACCACATGTCTTCATATAGAAGGCAACAGGTCTTCTATATGAATTAGTACCGGTCTTCATTGATAAGACCACACGTCTTTATTTGTATTCATATAGAAGACCACATTTCTTCATACAGAAGACCAAAGGTCTTCATACAGAAGACCGAAGGTCTTCATATAGAAGACCGAAGGTCTTCATATAGAAGACCATATGTCTTCATATAGAAGACCATATGTCTTCATATAGAAGACCATATGTCTTCATACAGAAGGTCACAGGTCTTCATTCAGAAGATCACAAGTCTTTATTCAGAAAACCACACGTCTTCATATAAAACACCACAGGTCTTCATTTGGAAGACCACAGGTCTTCATATAGAAGACCACACGTCTTCATACAGAAGACCAGAGGTCTTCAATTGGAAGACCACAGATGTTAATTTGGAAGACCACAGGTCTTCATTTGGAAGACCACAGGTCTTCATTTGGAAGACCACAAGTCTTCATATAGATGACCACAAATATTCATATAGAAGACCACAGATCTTCACATAGAAGACCGCAGGTCTTCATATCGAAGACCACAGGCCTTCATACAAAATACAACAGGTCTTCATTTGGAAGAACACAGGTCTTCATATAGAAGACCACACGTCTTCATATAGAAGACCAGAGGTCTTCATTTGGAAGGCCACAGATCTTAATTTGGAAAACCAGGTCTTGACATAGGAGACCACATGTCTTCATACAGAAGTCCACAGGCCTTTATATAGAATACTGTTTTTGGACCTTCGTTTTTTAGCGACTATCGGCCACGATTGAATTCATTAAACCAGTTTTTCATAGTGACATAGGATGGTCCTTTAACGACATACAAATATTTAATTTGATCGATGCACTCTTGCTGTGATTGTCCAAATAAAATCAAACACGCAGTGTTGCCTAGGCCAGAAAGTTATCGAACAGCCTTCGTACATCCGTCATACGCCATGAGCGTCATCCATCTATTCCACTTTATCATCATCATTATGTGATGAATATTTTATCGAATATTTTACTCTGACGGCTAAACATTTCTCTGACGGCTAAACATTTCTTACAATTCGGCCAAACATATCCTTTTTGCAACTTTGGCATAAATATCGCCTAGAATAATTGTTCTCGGTCACACGGTACTTCGAGGGGCTCTTAATATATATCTTTGGTGTGCTAGAGTTTGTCTTCGGTTTTGAAATAGACTGATCTTGAAAAAATTTAGCTTCTATCGGAAATGTCTCACGTCATTAATCAACTGGGATGAAACTGAATACAAGATTCATAAGGCCTTGGATAACGGCAAACGCCAGTCGAAGCCACTCGTTGTGTTCATAGGTGCTATGACATTTAATCTCATACTGTTCCTTCGTATCAGTTGGATTGTCCGTTGCTATTTTTATTTAATTCACAGCCACTCATTAAAGCTACTAGGTATTCTATTTTCCACAACCAGTGGCTCCGGAAGCACTAAGTGTGAATACAATCAACATCCCATAACTCGTTCGACCATAAATCAAATTTAGAATTTACATTGAATCACAAAAACGACCTTGACACACTTTAGCTTTCCCAATTAACGTCACCAACTTTAAGACGACAAATTTTTTGTAAATATCTCTCATGAGCTGGGGAAGAGGATATTTCAAATTAGTTACTGAGTGATTAGCAAACGAATTACTTCAATTGGATTTCATCTTTGTATTCAATGCTCTATGCAGGAGGACACTTTCAGAAGAAAAATCTTAAATTCTTAGTTTGCAAAACTTGCCAAACACGTCCTCACTGCCCATAGAGGGATACAAAAAAGTAGCAGGAAAAAACAAAGACTGAATTCAAAGCATATGACGCTCGAGAACAAAAATGAGAAAAAAAAAAACTACAACGAAGATTGGCTGTGTCCTGTTAAGTGTTGTAACAGCAGCAACACCTCGTCAGCTTCAACACACTGAGCAACACAGCAGCACCACCACCACTACCACGAACAGTTGGAATATCAAGTCATAGTTAAATTGACTATTGTTTTGCCAACATTTGTTTCGTCGAACTTTTCTACATTCGTTTTAATCAAAATGCACAAGAATTTCAGCTTTTTTTCTTCATTCTCTCTCTGTTTTTGCTCCCAAAACGAAGGAACCAAACCAACTTTATCAGTTGGCAGAAAGTTTTTTCTGGTTCTTCTTTATTTCTTTTACTTTCCGTTTTCCATGCACCCAAATGGAAAGGGAATATTGAAACGCAACGTCAAAACTATAAAGCCTTCTGTCGAACCGTAACTGAGTGCAAGTGAGCACGAACGAACAAGAGTGTGTAAGAGTTGGTAATACTTTTTTTATAGTCTTACTTGAAGTTGTCCAACCGATGATACCGTCACCACCACACCATCGCCACCACCAACATTGGCATCTTCTGACTGCGGAGAAGGAACAACCAGTGGCAGTCAACATTATCATCACCATCATCACTGGCATGACATGAGGCCCTGAACAAATGAAGAACACTTGGGTAATATTTCAGAGATTGTTGTTTTTTGCCTTCGCTTCGTTCTTTCTTTCTTCATCGTTATAACTGTGGCTTAAAAAAAGTTTATCATGTATTGTGAATTATTGGCAAGAAAGGGTAATGAAATAAATACTTGAGGTGCTTAAGAAATTTGTGGTGAAGATTTTTATAGGAGTCTGTGAAGACTCTCTTAAAATAGTCTATGGCAGAGTAAGGGAATGTGACTTTCGTGAGCGTAAATTTACTCTCGCTCACCTCCAGTTAGAGTCTACACAAGTTGTGAGCGAGAGTAAATTTACGCTCACTAAAGTCACATTGCCTTACTCTGGTCTATGGAGACTCATCCAAAGGAGTCTATAGGGACTCCTATAGAGGAGCCTATAAAGACTGCTACAGAGGAGTCTGTGAAGGATCCTATAGAGGAGTTTATAAAGACTCCTATAAAGGAGTCTGTAAAGGCTCCCATAGAAGAGACTGTAAAGACACCTATAGAGGAGTCTGTGAAGACTTCTATAGAGGAGTCTGTGAAGTTTTTAGGAGTATATGAAGACTTCTTTCCATGAGTCTATGAAGACTCCTTTCGAGGAGTCTATAAAATCTAAAATCTAAGTCTAAAAAAACCTGTGGTCTTCCATATGAAAACCTGTGGGCTTTGCATATGAAGATCTGTCGTCCTTCATATAAAGACAAATCGTCGTCTATACCTGTTGCCTCCCATGTGCAGTCCTGTGGTATTCAATATAAAGACATGTGGTATTCCACATGAAGATCGTGTTCTTCCATATAAAAACCTTTGGACTTCTATATGAAGACCGGTGGACTTCTATATGAAGACCGGTGGACTTCAATATGACATTAGGTTCCAAGGTTCCGTTAAGAAGAGTTAGCTAAGGTTTACTAAAAATGTGCAGGACTAAAGCCTAGACGTTATTTGTATATAGGTACGACTGCCTTTTTTTAAAGTGTGGATTTTTATAAGATATTTTTTTCAAGCGTTGATTTTTTAATAATAATATTTTATACAAGCGTGGATATTTTAAAAATATTTTTTCAAGCGTGGATTTTTTTAAATTTTTTTCTTCAAGCGTGGATTTTTTTAAAAATATTTTTTCAAGCTTGGATTTTTTTAAAAATATTTTTATCAAGCGTGGATTTTTTTACATTTTTTTCTTCACGAGTGGATTTTTTTAATTTTTTTCTTCAAGCGTGGATTTATTTAAAAATGTTTTCTCAAGCGTGGATTTTTTTAAAAATATTTTTATCAAGCGTGGATTTTTTTAAATTTTTTTCTTCAAGCGTGGATTTTTTTAAAAATATTTTTTCAAGCGTGGATTTTTTTAAAAATATTTTCATCAAGCGTGAATTTTTTTAAAAATATTTTTCAAGTCTGGATTTTTTTTTAAAAATATTTTTCAAGTGTGATTTTTTTTTTAAAATATTTTTCAAGTGTGGATTTTTTTTTAAAAATATTTTTCAAGTGTGGATTTTTTAAAATTATTTTTTTCAAGAGTGGACTTTTTTAAATATTTTTTCAAGGGTGGATTTTTTAAAAAATTTTTTTCAAGCGTTGATTTTTTTAAAAATATTTTCTTAAGCGTAGATTTTTTTAAAAATATTTTTCAAGTGTGGATTTTTTTAAAAATATTTTTCAAGTATGGATTTTTTAAAATTATTTTTTTCAAGAGTGGACTTTTTTAAATATTTTTTCAAGCGTGGATTTTTTAAAAATATTTTTTCCAAGAGTGGACTTTTTTAAATATTTTTTCAAGCGTGGATTTTTTAAAAATATTTTTTCCAAGAGTGGACTTTTTTAAATATTTTTTCAAGGGTGGATTTTTTAAAAATATTTTTTCCAAGAGTGCTTTTTTTAAGTATGGATTTGTATACCCTCCACCGTAAGATTAGAGGTATATTAAGTTTTTCATTCCGTTTGTAACTACTCGAAATAATCATTGTAGATCCCACAAACTATATATAGTCTTGATCAGCGTGCAATTCTACATCGATATAGCCATGTCCGTCCGTCTGTCCGTCTGTCTGTCTGTGGAATCACTCTAGCGTCCGAACGGATTGTAGTAGGTGGATGAAATTTTGGTAAAATCTATTATATGTACGTAAGACTTTTGGTATTGACAGCGGGCTATGTAGGTCCACGTTTTCGTATAGCCCCCATACAAAGTGACGCGTCGTCGTTTTAAGGAATTTTTAAGATATTTGTCCCATTTGACCACCGAATCGGTTGTAATTTGGTATTATGTCTTTTCAGAGGCTAAAAAATATTTCTACCAAAGTTTGTTTATATAGGTCCACGTTTTGGTATAGCCCCCATATAACATCCCGTATATAGTACGCGTCACTTTACGATATTTTGAATGTATTAGTCCCATTTTACCACAAAATCGGTTTTAACTTTGTATTTTGTGTTTCCAGAGGCTAAGAAACATTTCTACCATAAAATGTTTACATAGGTCCACGTTTTGATATACTCGTAGTCCCCATAGGACGATACCTCCAGATTTTCGGTATTTTGAAGGCCTCATTATCGCAGCGAAATGGCTGAAATTTGGTATTTAGTCTTCGTTGTGGGTACAAAACTTTCCCCCAGAAATTTTTAGGTATAGGTCCACGCCCTCATATAGCCCCCATAGAACGGTTCCTCCAGATTTTCGGTATTTTGAAGGTGGTGGCCACTTTAATCCACCGAAATGGCTGAAATTTGGTATTTGGTCTTCATTTGGGGTATTAAACGTTCCATAAAAGTAGGGAGTTTAGTCACCAAAGTTGTCTTCAGTGATAGCTTCGCTTACCCTGTCGCTCAAGTTGTCTTACACGAATACTGGGACATTTGTGTGAAAATTTCATTGATGATTTCACATTGCTGTCTGCAAGGTGTCTTCAGGGATATATCATTGTCGTTAACGATTCGTCAATGTTGTCTTCAAGACACTTTCTACTGGGAAAACAAAAGCTCTATTTTTCAATTGTGTGAGTGAGCAAATTGACACACACACCGACAGCAGAAGTGCGCCTTTGATCAGCTCTAGTATAGGTCCACGTCTCGATATAGCCCCCATAGAACGCTACCTCCCGATGTTCGTAATTGTGCAGGATGTGACGTCACTATTCCACCGAAATGACTGAAATTTGTTATTTAGTCTTTCATGGGGTTATATGGGTTATATAGGTTCACGTCTTCCTACATCCCCCATTGAAGCGTACCTCTTGATTTACGGTATTTTTTTTAGGTTTTTAACCACATTTTCTTACTGAAATATCGGAAATTTGATCTTCTTTGAGTCTAAAACCTTTACGCCAGAAATTTGTCGGCATAGATCGATGTTTTAATATAGCCCCCATAGAACGGTACCTCCCAAATTTCGGTATTTTGAATGTTAGCGCCATTGTTTTACCAAAATTGCTGAAATTTGGTATTAACCCATTTCGTACTTGGTGTTCGATTTTTCGAACAGTAAAATCACTTTTTGTCAAAAAAATATTTTTGGGTGAAAAAGGTTAAATAAAAAAAAATAAAAAAAATTGTTCCCTTGAAAACCCCACCTCCTCCTCGATGTTAAGGGTAGATTTTTTAGGCCTATATTTTTGGATCTTTTTTAAATTAATTTTAAAAATTTATAAAAAGAGTGAAATTAAAAAAGTAATTATGGGGAATTATTGCCAATATATGTAGCCGTTTCACAAAATATAGAGAACTTGATTTAAATGCGCAAGCGCGACTTTACAGATGTGCAAAGTTGACTGTTCGAAATTTCGAACGCTGGTACTTAACCTACATATCGATGGGTATATCAAAACGTGGAAATTTACTGACAAATTGCGGGGAAAAGTTATTATAGCACCATATAAGACTAAATACTAAATTTCAGCCATTTCTAAAGGATAGTACGGCTAAAAGCCTGAAATACCCTAAAATCGTAAGGTACAATTCAACGGAGGCTATATAAAACGTGGACCTATGCTGACAAATTTCTGGAGGAAAGTTAAGTAACCTCAAAAAAGACTAAATATGTATTAATTTACAGTCATTTCTGTAGGACCATGCAGCTAAATCCTTGAAATCTCCCGAAAATCGGGCGGTACCGTTCTATGGGGAGCAATCCAAAACGTGGACCAGTGCTGACACATTTCGGGGAAAGGTTTTGTAGGTCCAAAGAAATCTCAATACCAATTTTCAACCATTTTTTCATACAAAAATTGTGAAATAAATCAGTAAAACGGCAAATAAATGAATTTTATTTTACTTCTTTACATATAGCTTAAGTACCAGTGTTCGAAATTTCGAACACCACTTTCCGAGAAAACGAAAAATAGGAAAAAAAATTTCGAGTTGATTTTTGACATCAGTGGGCCCTAATTACTCTAAAAAGTGCTTTCTTTTTAAAAAAAATAGATAAAAATTTTTTCTCGGTACGATATGGGTTAACTCTTCTTCATAAACGAAAGGAAACGAATTGTTCCATTTTACTTCAATATCACACGTGGTGGAGGGTATAACAAGCCCGGCCGAACTTAAAGTCGTTCCTACTTGTTTAAATATTTTTTTACAAGCGTGCATTTTTTAAATATATTTAAAAACGTTAACTTTCTTTAAATATTTTTTCCAAGTGTACATTTTTTAATTTTTATACCCTCCACCATAGTATGGAGGGTATATTAAGTTTGTCATTCCGTTTGTAACACATCGAACTAATCATTTGCTACCCTATGAATTATATATATTCTTGATCAGGATAAAATTCTAAGACGATCTAGCCATGTCCGTCTGTCCGTCTGTTGTAATCACTCTAGCGTCCGCAATAATTGAGATAGAGTGCTGAAATTTTGCACCCGAGGGTCTTTTTTCCATAGGCAGGTCAAGTTCGAAGATGGGCTATATCGGTCCACTCTTTGGTATAGCCCCCATATAACGGTACCTCCGGATTTGAGGTATTTTGACGTTCTTCGCCACTTTTGCAGACCGAATTAGCTATAATTTGGCACTTGGGGTTCCTAGTGATCAACAAACTTATATTCCAAAGGATATGGGCATAGGTCCATGTTTTGGTATAGTCCCCATATAACGGTACCTCCCGATTTTCGGTATTTTGAGAATTTTAGCCACAATTTTTAACCGAACTATCTGCAATTTGACATTTGAGGTTCTCAGTGGTTATGAAACATCTACACGAAACATCGTCAATATAGGTCCATGTTTTGGTATAGCCCCATATATCCGTACCTCCCGATTTTCGGTATTTTGAGAATTTTAGCCACAATTTCTAACCGAAATATCTGAAATTTGACATTTGAGGTTCTCAGTGGTCAGGAAACATCTCCACGAAACATCGTCAACATATGTTCATGTTTTGGTATAGCACCCATATATCGGTACCTCTCGATTTTCGGTATTTTGAGAATTTAAACTACAATTTTTAACCGAACTAGCTGTAATTTGCCATTTGAGGTTCTCAGTGGTCATGAAACATCTCCACCAAACATCGTCAACAAAGGTCCATGTTTTGGTATAGCCCCATATAACGGTATCTCCCGATTTTCGGTATTTTGTTTAACCGAACTAGCTATAATTATCGGTATTTTGAGAATTTTAGCTACAACTTTGTCTATTCAAAAATAATCGTCAATATAGGTCAATGTCTTGGTATATCCCCTAATATAACTGTACCTCCCGATTTTCGGGAATTTTCAATGGTCACGAAATTTCTTTACTAAAATTCGTCAACATGGGTCCATTTTTGAGGGTCTACATTGTTTTGATGAAACTACCCTCAATTTGACTCTTGAAGTTCCCTACAGCTATAAAACTTTTCCTCCAAAAAATTTAAAGATAGGTTGACTCTTTGATATTGCCCCTTAGGTGGTACCTTTCACCTAGCTGAACACATTTTTTTAGATTAGATTACATAACACTGTGCAACAAAATGGAAGTGAAAGGCTGGGGCACGGAAAATTCCTCTTGGGGAAGAAATGCCTTGGTGAGTACATTATGAACCCCGAAGGACGGATTCGCCGTGAGTCGAACTTCCGCGTTATGGCGTGATGACATTTTTGTTAGACACCCTGTGGGCCATCAGGAATTAGCGTTATATCTTTGTTCACTGTTGCTTAAGTGCTCTACAAAAACAACAAACAAAGATATAATGCTAATTCATGATGGCTTACAGGGTCTCTTGCAAAAACTTCATCACGCCATAACGCGGAAGTTCGACTCACGGCGCATCTGTTCTTCGGGGTTTTTAATATACACACACCAAGGGCTTTCATCTCCAAAAGGAATTATCTCTGCCCCAACATTTGTGTTCACAGTGAAATTTAAGCAATAGTGGGAGGCAGTAGGAGTCTATCCATTGTCGAAAAGTTATTCCACCTAAAATTGTGAAAGGACCCTAATTATTCCATTTTAATTAAGACTATTTTATGGTGGAGGGTATAAAAAGTTCGGCCCAGCCGAACTTAACGACTTTTTACTTGTTTAAAAATAATTTTTTCACGCATACATTTATTTCAAGCGTGGATTTCTTTTAAAATATTTTTCCAAGCGTGGATTTTTTTAAAAATAATTTTTTCACGCATACATTTATTTCAAGCGTGGATTTCTTTTAAAATATTTTTCCAAGCGTGGATTTTTTTAAAAATAATTTTTTCACGCATACATTTATTTCAAGCGTGGATTTCTTTTAAAATATTTTTCCCAGCGTGGATTTTTTTAAAAATAATTTTTTCACGCATACATTTATTTCAAGCGTGGATTTCTTTTAAAATATTTTTCCAAGCGTGGATTTTTTTAAAAATAATTTTTTCACGCATACATTTATTTCAAGCGTGGATTTCTTTTAAAAATAATTTTTTCACGCATACATTTATTTCAAGCGTGGATTTCTTTTAAAAATAATTTTTTCACGCATACATTTATTTCAAGCGTGGATTTCTTTTAAAATATTTTTCCAAGCGTGGATTTTTTTAAAAATAATTTTTCCAAGCGTGGATTTCTTTTAAAATATTTTTCCAAGCGTGGATTTCTTTTAAAATATTTTTCCAAGCGTGGATTTCTTTTAAAATATTTTTCCAAGCGTGGATTTTTTTAAAAATAATTTTTTCACGCATACATTTATTTCAAGCGTGGATTTCTTTTAAAATATTTTTCCAAGCGTGGATTTTTTTTAAAAATAATTTTTTCACGCATACATTTATTTCAAGCGTGGATTTTTTTTAAAATAATTTTTTCACGCATACATTTATTTCAAGCGTGGATTTCTTTTGAAATATTTTTCCAAGCGTGGATTTTTTTAAAAATAATTTTTTCACGCATACGTTTATTTCAAGCGTGGATTTTTTTAAAAATAATTTTTTCACGCATACATTTATTTCAAGCGTGGATTTCTTTTAAAATATTTTTCCAAGCGTGGATTTTTTTAAAAATAATTTTTTCACGCATACATTTATTTCAACCGTGGATTTTTTTAAAAATAATTTTTTCACGCATACATTTATTTCAAGCGTGGATTTCTTTAAAAATATTTTTCCAAGCGTGGATTTTTTTAAAAATAATTTTTTCACGCATACATTTATTTCAAACGTGGATTTTTTTTAAAATAATTTTCCAAGCGTGGATTTTTTTAAAAATAATTTTTTCACGCATACGTTTATTTCAAGCGTGGATTTTTTTAAAAATAATTTTTTCACGCATACGTTTATTTCAAGCGTGGATTTCTTTTAAAATATTTTTCCAAGCGTGGATTTTTTTAAAAATAATTTTTTCACGCATACATTTATTTCAACCGTGGATTTTTTTAAAAATAATTTTTTCACGCATACATTTATTTCAAGCGTGGATTTCTTTTAAAATATTTTTCCAAGCGTGGATTTTTTAAAAATAATTTTTTCACGCATACATTTATTTCAAACGTGGATTTTTTTTAAAATAATTTTCCAAGCGTGGATTTTTTTAAAAATAATTTTTTCACGCATATATTTATTTCAAGCGTGATTTCTTTTAAAATATTTTTCCAAGCGTGGATTTTTTTAAAAATAATTTTTTCACGCATACATTTATTTCAAGCGTGGATTTTTTTAAAAATAATTTTTTCACGCATACATTTATTTCAAGCGTGGATTTCTTTTAAAATATTTTTCCAAGCGTGGATTTTTTTTAAAATAATTTTTTCACGCATACATTTATTTCAAAGGTGGATTTCTTTTAAAATATTTTTCCAAGCGAGGATTTTTTTAAAAATAATTTTTTCACGCATACATTTATTTCAAGCGTGGATTTCTTTTAAAATATTTTTCAAAGCGTGGATTTTTTTTAAAAATAATTTTAAAGCAAGTACTTTTTTAAAAAAAAATTTAAAGCAAGTACTTTTTTAAAAAAAAATTTAAAGCAAGTACTTTTTTAAAAAAGGTTCATTTCAAGCGTGGATTTCTTTTAAAATATTTTTCCAAGCGTGGATTTTTTTAAAAATAATTTTAAATCAAGTACTTTTTTAAAAAAGGTTACTTTCAAGCGTGGATTTTTTCAAATTTTTTTTTAATCGTGGATTTTTTTAGATATAGTTTTTTTATAACATGGATTTTTTTAAAATATTGCTTTCAAGCGTGGATTTTTTTAATATTATTTTCAAGCATGGATTTTTTTAAATATTTGTACAAGTATGTTAGAACTCAATTCGCAGAGTATATAAAAACTCCTTTGGTCGGGTCTATAAAGACACATTATGTACTTCTCGAAAGAAGTCATCATTGACTCCTTTCAAAGAATCCATTTAAGCAGTCTATAAATAGTGATCCGGGATTTGCAAAATCTATTTTCGAGTAGTCTCTAATGAGTCAATATGTGCTTCCTTTCCAATACCCCACTTTATCTGTTTCCTAGTTTTTTATTTAGTTTTCTCATAAAGTAATTTTTTTTTTTTGTTTTATAAATTCCTTTTCAACTTAGCTTTGGTTGTATGTCCAGCTGTTCCGAACCAATCTACTATTGCTGGCGCTGTTACAATGCTTTTGCCTCTGCTGACACTTGTAATGTTTGTAGCTAATATTAAACATAATTTGTATTTACGACTGTGATAAATATTTACTTGACTGGCCACCCTGGCCCCCATTTGCCCAGACTCAACTTTTGTGTGGTGTTACATTTCGATTTATTGGTGACATATTTTTGTAGTAGTTTTTCTTTTTGACATTGCAGATGCAACTTTGTAACTGCAGCTACTTCATGTTCTCTAGCAACTTGTTAAGTGGCGATCCACAAAAGAAGTAAAAACAAAGTTTGTTTTTTCGAATTTTGTAATCCTGTCAAAGAAGCAAAATGGTGGTAGGGAAGAAGAAAGTGAGACCAGTCAATAATGTCGGAACGTTTTTCCATTTACTAAGCTAAGGATATTGATATATATGTTTGTTTTAAGTGTGATAGTGTGTACGTGAGTATTAGAGTCTCATTGTGAACTGATTATTAAGTTAATTGAAATGGCACATCGGTAACAGCTACAGATTAGCTTCTCATATCCGTTTCCTTCTTTTATCGAGCCAAGTAAGTGTTATCGTTTTGAGTTTCCTTTAAAGGTTGTTTGCTACTGAAAGAGTTTGTTTAGGTAAATTGAAACTTTTATCCTGTCTCTGGAAGAAAATACATTAAAATAGCTTCCGTTACTTTAACTATCTACAAACAAACTATAGCTTTTCTCTAACTCTTATCGGCACGTATATTCCAATATTCTAGCACTTAAATTGTTGCCCTTGTCCTTGCTGAATGCCATGGCGGGGAAGATAGTTAAGTGCGTCACAGCACTTAAGGTGATAATTTGTGAAAGATGAGACTAACAATGCTTAACATAAAACCACCTTGACTCCTTTTAGTGACACCATCAGGGTTGGTGAGCGTCATCATCATTTTCTTACTGACTTTTACTTGAAACATTGAAAATATGACAGACAAGTTTCCATTTCCGTTAGAGGTATTTTCCCAACGATTTTATGGTTTGAATGACAAGCAAATTTAATGCCCTACACACTTAAATGTATTTGTGTTCTCTATTCACTACCTTGGAAGATGAACGTTACGGTTTTACTCGAATGGCATAATTGTCACTGGTATAAGAAAGGCTATCCCGGCATTTCTAACTTTTATTTTTCCTTATCTTAGTAATGATCTCCTAAGAAGAATTTTAACCTTAAAGCACCAATTTCTACATTACAGATCGATGTGTAAGGTGTATGGATTTTTTTCCTTGGATGTCATTCTTTTTTTCCCCTATTTGAAGAATTTATTCCATCTTTAAAAACACTTCTTTCTTCCATACTTCCGTTGCCCCATACAAACACACTTACATTGGGAAATATTCAACCTTTTTAACTTAAATATTTTTTTAAACCTAACCTTTAAAAATGCCCCCAACTGCCTTATGTCAAAACTGATAAAATGAATGAAGGAAAAAAATCCAAAAAAAGGAAACTGTCAAAAAGATTCATGCTGACAGATAGTATTTAAGAGGCATTTGTCATCTTTCAAAAAGGATATTGGATAAACATCAATTACAAAATCTTCACACGAACACACACACCCACACTCACATCTATCAACATATTGACACTATGGCTACATAAAGAGGAATAAACAAATGAAAAAAGACGATGATAAACCTAAGAAATGATAAAAGAAACTGACGTTTAGACATGTGAAAGGTTCAAAAGATCAAAAGAAGGAAGAGTAAAAAACATGCATTTCTTTTTAAGAAAAAAAAATAATGTTTTATATAGAGTTCATCTGAGGTATGGAGACAATAAATGAATTAATGGATGTAATTTTAGTTATGACAGTTATAACGTTAAAAAAGTTTTTTTACAGTGTTTTATTTAACTTGCTTTGGTGTCCGTTTAGTTCAAATCTGCTAACTCATTTTTAACACAGTTGCAGTTGACCAATCGGACTAAAACTTTGCACACTTTTCAGATTTGGATGACAATACATGAATATGAAACCAAATTCAACATGGGTCCATTTTTCCTATAGCCTCCATATAGCGGTACCACCCGACTTACATACATACTTCAATTCTAGTAACTCATTTTTAACTCAGTTGCAGTTGACCAATCGTACTGAAATTTTGCACACTTTTCAGATTTGGATGACAATACATGAATATGGGCCCATTGTTTCCTACAGCTCTCATATAGCGGTACCACCCCATTTCAGGTATTTTGAGGATTTTATCTTCAGTTTTGCCCGAATTAGCTGTCATTTGGCATTTGGGATTTCCAATGATACAGACATTTCTCCACCATAAATTGTGAACATACGTCCAGGTTTTGGTATAGACCCCTTATAGCGGTACCACCCGATTTCAAGTATTATGAGGATTTTATCTTCATTTTTAGGCCGAATTGGCTGTAACTTGGCAATGGCACACCCCATTGGTACAGAAACTTCCTCACTAAAAATGATGGACATAGGTACAGGTTTTGGTATAACCCCATATAGCGGTTCTTAGTGGTCAAAAAATTTATTTACTAAAAAGCTAAAAATAAAAAAATAATTAAAAAATTAAGTTTCAGTGTTTTATTTAGAAATGCACTTAAAACTAAAAAATTATTTGTAGCTTATCCTCAATTAATATATTTTTTCTCATGATGGAAGCTCTCAAATAAAACGCTTGCATTCAAATTATAAATGGTGGCAAAATTAAACGGCAAGCGTTTTATTTGAGAGATTCCATGATGAGAAAGAATATATTTATTGAGGATAAGCCACAAATTATGTTCTAGTTTTAAGTGCATTTCTAAATAAAACACTGAAACTTAATTTTTTAAATTATTATACCCTCAGCATTTACGCTAACGAGGGTATATCAGGAATATTGTCAATTATTTCATATTCCATTTCAGAAAAAAAGGATAATTTTTTTTCGCGCTACATCAACGATTTTTGATATGTAGGTTAAGAAAAAGATTTCTAGTACGATTCTGGTCGCGAGCCAGTTTTTAGTTGTTGCCGACAAAAGTTATGGCGCTTTTATTTCGCTTTTTAAGAAAAAAAATATTATAAAAACTCTAATTATTTTAATGAGCACAATTGTTACAAAAAAGTTCTCTCGGAGTGACTTCAGCGAGTAGATTGCATAATACCTGCAAAATGTTACACAGAATTCGCGGAATGTACATAAGATTGATAAATTACTGATTATAAGTCAACTTTTTTCAAAATTAAGGCCCATTTAGTGGTCATATAATTACATAAAAAATTGTTGTGGATCCAAACTTCACGGCGTATCAAATGAGACTGCAATCATTCAGATTGGTGTTATAGTTTGGATGTTACAGCCAAAATAATGACATATTTTGGTCAAAAAATAATTTTTTGTTTGAAAAAATATTTTTTCACATTCATTATGTAGTAGAAAATATTGTAAAAATTTATAGGAATACTTCCTTCATTTTGCTTAAATCTCCTAAGAAAATAGACAGATTTTGCTTTATTGACATTCATATTAAAGCTTTCCCATTAGGGAAGCTAATTGGGTTAATGAGGATATATGTTAAAGCTTCTGAAATGGAAATAGAGGTCAAATAACCCATTTTTATTTATATACATTTTAAAATACGTGTAAATCGCGTAATTATCAAAATCATTTTGTCCGCATGTGATTTTCATGTACAGCAAGACCATATCTGTTAATTTGTATATATTTTTCGAAATTTAATTTGGAGGCTAAGATGTAGCATCAGCTGCATCTTAGCATTAAAATACCTATAAAATATCGCTAATTTGCGCAAAGTGCATATAATTTTTGTCCGCATCCGATTTCAACGTCCACCAGGAAAATCTACATCGATGTATATCTATTTCAAGGCGATCAATTAAGAACCGTGGATGTAGCATCACACACCATTTTTTGAGATAAAATGAATGTAGCTCCCTTATCAGTGAAGTTTTCAAATCTCTGTTTCCGCAAAAGCGAAAAGGCTGTATCAACTGTTTCATTGCCGTGGGAATGACACACAGAAAACGCGATGAAATACGCGATATTATCTAAAACAATTTTAGGTGATTTTGCTATGCTGGATTTTTTCGTAACTCGCGATTTAGTAGATGGATTTTCACGGGGAATGATTTATTACATCCGGAACGTAAAAACCTAAAATGTGCACTAGAGTACGAGGTGATCGAATGACAATTGTAAATATTAGACCCGAATAATATGATTTTTAGAAAAATATTCACACAAAATTTCGTCATTTCGATACATATTTCTGTGAAGCTGTGGAGGCTACATTCACGATATACGTATCAAAAAACTCAGAATCGCAAGTACTATAATCCTATTAAAGCCTTTTTGGAAAATCTGTTTGCGGAACGCGACTAAAAGAAAATGTCAAAAAACACTGTAAATTTGGCTTCAAAATGTCAGCATCATTTAATGGTAGAAGCAGTTCAAATTTTGAAAAGTAATACATAAGTGAGATGATCCTTATTTAGTTAGCTTCTACTTTTACTTTGACAGGAAAATCGTGAGAAGTGTGGTTTACTCACAAATCGAGAGAAAACAAAAAAAGACACGTTGGCTTCAACCCATTTTTACCCATTTTCTAACATAAATATAGCCACAGCTTCCACGCAAATTAACTTTTGAGGCCAATATTTTTTGCCACGTCCAAAAACATTTCATTTTATCCATAAACATTTAATTTGTATAATATACAATCACATGTCGCGTGTTCTAAAAGGGTAAACCTTGGCTTCAGCTATGTTAAATTTTCAAAAATATTGGTGATATACACTTTCATACGGGCAAAATGTGCCTCATCGAAATAATGTTTTTAGACCCCAAGTATGTTTGGACGAAATGTGTTTCAGACAATTTGGAGTCGATTGAGCAATGTCCGTCTGTCTGTCTGTCTGGCTGGCTGGAGCGCACGATAACTCTCGAACGGATCAACCGATTCAATCCAAAATGGCTTTCGTAATATTTTGCCCAAACTTAGTTTAAGTTCGAAGATGGGCTATATCGGTCCACTTCTCCCGGTACCTCCCCCACAAAAGTTCGAATATGTTCGGAAAATTTGTACGCACGATAACTCTTGAGGATTTGTGCCAATACTTTGCAAATCGTGAAATGTCTACCAGACTTAGATAAGGTTCCAATATGGACTTAATCAGTCCACTCCTTCGGGTAGCTCCCACACAAAATTTGGGATAAGTTCAGTTTAGGACCTGCTCTCGAATCGCTTTGATTTTTGTTTTAGCAACTTGTATTCACTGCCCCCCATACGACGGTACAAGTTTCATCAGGGGCAAGTCCACACTTCCTGCGAAAATAGCCTGAAAGTTGCAAAAAAACCCCTATGACACCGTCTGAGGTGGTTGGAGCGCAAGATAACTCTCGAACGGATCTGCCGATTGGGTCAAAAATTTGGCCTTAGTAATATATGGTCCAAACATAGTATAAGTTCGAAGATAAGCCATATCGGTCCACTCCTTCAGGTACCTTCCCCACAAAAGTTCAAAAATGTTCGGAAAAATTATTCGTACGGTAACTCTTGAAGGGAGTGGCCGAATTGGTCCATACTTTACACGTCCTAATATATCTACCAGATATAGATCATGTTCAAATATGGACTAATTTGTCCACTCCATCCGGTACCTCCCACACAAATTTTCGGATAAGTTCACTTTAAGACCTGCAATCGAATCACTTTGATTTTTGTTGAAGCAACATGCATTCGCTGTCTCAATTACGAAGGTAACATTTTTTTCAGGGGCAAGTCCATACTTCTTGAGCTAACAGCCCGAAGGGTGTAAAAACCCTATGGCACCATATGTAGTGGCTGGAGAACGCAATAACTCTCGAACTGATTAACCGATTTGTTCCAAAATTAAAAAGATCTACTTCCGCATTATTAGCGAGGTTTAGTTCATACACCCAAAAGGGCCACAATATCTGAAACCTCCTTAATACATCATTATTGGGGAAAAAGATTTTGGTTGATGAAGGTATTAACTCGCACAGGCTGAGGGTATATCTCTGTCGGCAAAGGCGACTGATACTTTTTCACTTGTTTTCTATAAAAATGTCCATAATTTAATTTTTTTGTTCAACTCACCTTGATTTCTGTAGTGAGAGAAAATTGCCTCACATTCTCACTTTTTTGGCATTTATGATAGCTACTTTTCTCACGAACGTGAGTTTTGTTCTCCCTTATGATGTTTATAATAAGGGAGGAGGCGAGAGTGAGAAAACTCACGGTGAGATGATGTTTATGATTGGTCTGATAAGTTTCAATAAGCGGGAGAATTCGACATAAAAATTTTTTTAACTGTTTTTTCAAAATAGTCTGGCTTAATCCCATTGTTGTTGTTTTAATATTTTAAAACAACTATTTTATTAGTGGAAAAGATTTGGCATTGTTCGCCAAGGGGTAAGGCAGGGAATACTATAGTTTCGATCCACGCCACTGGATCTCATCAGTTCCCTTGTTTCTTGTTTGAGGATATTCTCCACCGAAGTTATGTTTCAATAACTTCTTCAACAAGAAACTTTTTATACCCAAACATCAATCGTCAGCTCGAAGTATAAAGGTAAGCAAAGAAAAAAGTTCAATGAGAAGTTTTTCCCTGCCTTACCCCTTGGCGAACAATGCCAAATCTTTTCCACTAATAAAATAGTTGTTTTAAAATATTAAAACAACAACAATGGGATTAAGCCAGACTATTTTGAAAAAACAAAATTGCAAACGCTATCCCAATAAAAAACGCCACAATGCTTCAAATTTTTTTAACTTTTATAATTAGATCGCTTTAGCAAAAAGAAATAAATCCTAAACAGCATCAATGGGCGAAAAAAATCGACAAAGTCCGTATGAGAATAGACAAAATCTGCAGATACATTTAAAATCCTCCTCGGTTTGAAAATGGACCGAAAAACTGAGTTAGAAAATACCAATTTTTGAATTGTCAAGCATAAAGGCCATAAAAAGTTGTCATTAAAACTCATTACGACGGGCCAGAAAAGCGAACCGGGGTCTGCTAGTTTTGTAATAATTTTGGTTGTGCAATAAATTAGTTGACTAACTGTATATTTACGTTTTTATCTTCTCCAAAACGTTAAGCGAAATGAAACGGAGAGCCATTGTGCCCCTGTCTGTGGGAACATACATATATAAGAAGTGAGCAAAGGTTATAGTCGGGACGGGACCGACTATGTGATACCTACACCACTACGCCTGTGCATCTACCCCGACATCTACTTGGTACTGATTGAAGTCTTTGCTGGTCTTCTTGATTAATATTTTCCATGTCTTTAATACACCAAATAGAAACAGAAGTATTTGTCATTAAAGTAAAGACTTCAAGATATTAAAATTGTGATAGCTTGGCGCCTTTTGCAATAACTCTGATATTGTACCATATATGCCACATTTTGTATTAATTTAAATCTCAGATGGTTTAGTTTCATTATCAAGTTCTCCCTTGGAATATGTTTAATAGAAGCAGAATAAAATTCCATAAATTGGAAATTGGGATATCCTAGCGTCTGTAGAAGCTCTGGTTAGGTACATTTTTAAGGTACCTAACCAGAGCTGTGATATTCGTCATTATAATTAAGGTCTCAAAAATAAAAAGTTGGGTTTCATAAGCGATTATTAAAAAGGCTTTAGAAAAAAGCTTTGACTATTTCTACAAATAATTTTTTTTGCCATTCCGACCCCTAAATATTAACCGACCATCACATAGGCTTCTTCCCCTCCGGGACCACCATCAACACCAAAAATTTCGATCCGATCAAAATTGCGACCTGTAGCGTGATTACAAGGTTTAGATGGACAGATGGACACACATAGCCAGATCGACTCAGCTTGTCGAGACATTCATTATGGTATATATAAGTATTTCGATGCGTTACAAACTTTTTGGCCAAAGCCTACTTATACTACCCTCCCCATATAGTGTAGGGTATAAATATGTATCTATCCTCGATAACCCCCAAACATATCACACTTTTCCATTAAAAAAATTAAATAAACATTCAACAATTTTATCAATTCTAAAAATATGTAACAGATTTATCTTCAAATCTTTTAATCTCCGTGTAATTTCAACAACAAACACATCATCAGATACATAGATGTAAGTGATACAAAGTAATTATTTTCTAATGATTACATTTAATTTATGATGCGGTTAAAAAAAATCTAATTTATTTCTGTGATTATCCTGTGTGTTAGAGATTTGTTACCAGCTTTTGTTGTGAATATGGTAATTTTATATTTGGGGATTATGGTTAACATGTTATTATTTACAGTTTAGAAAACACTTGTCAACCAAATGCCATACTTGTATTAAGGATGTGTTGAAATATTTTCTAATATTTTAATAATTAGTTGGCTTAATGACTACAGACACATAATTAGCAAACAAAAAATTCTTGTAATCACTTATGACAAATTAGATAATAATATTTTGATAGTGTAATTTATCTTCCAGAGTGAAAATGATAATGTAAATTTACTGCAAAGGATAAATTACAGATTCATCACACAAAAGTTACAACACAAAATACTACGTAGGAAAATAGAAACGAATTTAAGTAAATTGTGTTAGATTTAAATATTTAAAGGCTCCTTTTAAGAACCATATACGTATAATAATTTTAAATTACCTGATGAACATTACGCCTTAAGCCAGGAAGAATCAGGAATTTAAAAATTCTAAAAAAGAAAGAAAATGTAAATGTCTGTCAAAGATCAAAGGAACAAGAACAATTCTTGACAATGATGTACTTAACCTCTCTCGCACATACACATTCCTTCAATACAATTGATAATAACAGCAGACATATACATTCCCTGCAAGCAAAAGCTATCGCGGAAGTGACTTAGGCGTGTCGCCCAGGGCGATGGAAACAGTCGCGGCGATAGTCGCGGAAGGCACCCTGGAGTGCCCTCCGTTGTGAAGAAATGAACCACGCCGGCGTGTCGTCTTGGAAGTCACTCCAGGGACACTTCTGGAAGATCGTTTCCGCGATAGTTCTTGAAATTAAAAAAAAAATATTTTTCTTTATTTTTTTTTTTTCAATTTATTTTTCTTTTATTTTTGTTTTTTATTAGGAGGATTGGCGGTTTTTATTTTTTTTTTTTTTTTCATTTTACTTATTTTTTATTTTTAAGTACGCTCTTTTAGAGAAATTATTCATTGGAATTTCCACCTACATTAATTTTGTTATTTTAAAAATGTGATGTTATGCTGCCTGACTTGGGAAGCGAACCCGGACCTTCAGAGTGCAAAGCGAGTATGCTTACCACTGCACCACCGTCTCATTTAATACTCACATAGAAAATGTTCTATATTTGTTCAATGTGCTGGATCATGAAATAAATGTAAACAATCGCCTTAGAAGTAGCTCAGAAGTCACTCCGAAGTGTCGCCATACGCGATAAAAGGTAATCACAAGAAGGCAATAGAAATTGTTTGTGTAATTCAACAACGATCTTCCTTGGCGTGTCTCCGGAGTGACTTCCTAGGCGAGGGAGTGAGTGAGTCACTTCCAAATGCTGGCAGGGTTCCGTCCTATAGAGTATGTATGTAACTGTGTGTGAAGATGTATTAAAGTATATAGGAAGATAGATACATGCAACAGCTTTTATACTTTATACATCGTTTTGTAAGTAATGCCTTTAAGTGTGAGTGTTCATATATATGTGTGAGTGAATGAAAGGTTAGGTACACATATCCACACGAATATTCAAATAACAAAAACACAATGACAACAAAGGAAATTTTTCACACAGGTCCTTACACTGGCCCAGCCCATTGAACCTCTTACCTCTTCAGTTGAAAATTTACTGTTAAATATGGCCCTAGGAAAGTTATGTGATGAGAGGCAACGTTCAGGACAACTTACAATGAAGATAAATAAATCTTTATCCTTCACACATGTCTTCACATGGAGACTATTGTAAAATATTCAAAGAGCTATACAGTAATGGGTCATGATATTATGATGATTCTTGAAGAGAACAAAAGGCGGTTAGCGGGGAGAACTTCCAGACGACCAGAAAGGGGTCTTTTAAAACAAGAATAAAGGTTTCCTATTAAACAGACCAACGTAGAGAGACTTCCGAGCGAAAATAGTCCTCCCAAAATCATGGGTTTTGTAAGGGATTTTTGGGAGCCGTAACTACTCGCAAACCCCCTTTCTTCCCCATTATTTTTACAAGGGCATGTCGCACTCAGTTTGTAGTTATTTTATGACCACTAGAATAACTAGTTATTCTGTGGCCACTAGAAGTTGAAAAGTAAGTTGAAAAAAAATTCTATTTTAGAACAGTTGATGTAGAGATTTTTTTTAATTTCATCACACTTTTTACTTTTATTTTACTTTATTTTATTTCGCTCGCTGTGCGAGTTGAACACACGAACCCTCTGATTTCTAGACAAAGACACTACATACCATGCCACGCACACGAACATTAAGGGTTGCTTAAGAACTTAAATGTGCAGTGCACATGTGCACCACGAACTGTTATTTTTTAATTAAAAAACTCGCGTGCCGACAGTGAGCGTTGAACACACAACCCTAGGATTTATAGTCGGACACACACTCACTGTGCCACCGTCCTCATTACTTAGTGAGGAGCAAAGTAAGTAGGTTTGCCTTGTAATTTTTTTAAGAAGTATCCCATTACTTTTCAGATTACTTGTAATGGGAAAAGAAGTTTGTTTACATTACTTTGTAATGGGTTACGTAATGACTAATGTATCCGAATTTTTGCTGGGTTCATACACCAATACAAGGGAGTATTATTAACCATAGTTTTTTAATGCATACTTGATAAATATATTCCTTAAAAAAACATCCCCTATAAATATATTCTTTAAAAATAAACGCTTTAAAAAATATTTTTTTAAGTTAAAATATCCACGCATGAACAAATATTTAAAACAAATGCAAAAAATATTATTAAAAATCCACGTATAAAAAATATATAAAAATTATTTAAAAATCCACAAAAAAAAATATTTAAAAATCCACATTTAAAACTTGTTTAAGAATCCACGTATAAAAAAATTATTTAAAAATCCACGTATACAAATTGTTTATAAACCCACCTATAAAAATTATTTACAAATCAACGTACACAAAATTATTTAAAAATCCACACGTGAAAAACATTATTTACAAATCAACGTACACAAAATTATTTTAAAAAAATATTTAAAAATCCATGCGTGAAAAAAATTATTTAAAAATCCGCGCGTGAAAAAAAATTATTTAAAAATCCACGCGTGAAAAAAAATTGTTAAAAAATCCACGTTTGAAAAAATATTCTTTAAAAAATCCACGCATAAAAAAATCTTTAAAAATCCAGGATTAAAAATATTTTTAAAAGTCTACGCGGAAAAAATATATATCTTTAAACAAGTAAGAAAAGTCTATAGTCGGACGGAGCCGACCATGGGATACCCTATACCACTATCCCTGGACAATCGCTCTCCACGGAACTTCTTTTCAATGATTGTGAAAATTTAATTATCAAATATCAGAGATGTAATGTATAATACTTATGACCAAAACAAAAAGTTATCTAGCATGACAAAGACTTTTTTGTAGCAGGAAAGGAAAATTTAGTTCACACAAACTAAAATGTAATGAAACCCACTTATGTAGTACTACTACTTCCGTTGTTTAACCGCTACGTTATTGAAATTTTTGGCAATTTCACACAAAAGTTTCAGTCCATTTAACCTGCTAAGTATTATCTGATCTTCACGTTGGTTTGTAAACTTCTTCTTCATCATAAACTCAAACTTTGTTTAAAATTTTGCGGGTTATTAATTTGACCTACAGAGCCGCTACAAAATTGGTTAAAATTTTGTTTTTGGTCCATTTCATCCCCTGAACATTTCACGATCATCACCAAAAACTAATCATTTCTATTCTAGCCCGAACCCAACCTCCTTAAAAAAATCGTTACAATCGGTCCATAATTGCGGCCTTAAGCTTGTTTGCAATTTTTAATGGACGGACACACATCGCTAAATCGCTTTATCTCGTCGAGATATGAATTTCGGCATACCAAATAAGGGGTCTAGGACGAATATTTCGTGGTGTTACATAAACTTTTGGAGAGACAATAAGTAGCATGGGATAAAAATGTGGTTCTCTACACAGAACCCATTATATATTAGGCAGTAGGCCCGTTATCTAGCAAACACTTTATTGCAATTTACATCAGAGGAAGGGTCAGTAGCTTTTTTCCATATGTAGGCTACTTTGCGAAATATATATGTCCTCAAGGAATTAAAATATCGACCAAAAATAAAATTTTTATATTTTTCATACAAAAATAATGGTCCATTTCTCCCGCTAAAGAATATCAGATCATCATTCAAAATTGTGGGCATCCTTTTCGACCTATACTAATAATTGCGACTTCTATCGACTTTATTATTACACTACAAACAAATAACGTAATATATTAGGCTGTAACTCTGTTATCTGATCATGCACACCAACATAATTGGCATCAATTGAAAGGTCAAGCGTTCCACTTTCAAGTATATCTCATTTGTCCGGAATGTCACTTCCAGGAATTAAGATATAAGCTGTATATTAAAATTTTTCACAATTTTCACACAAAAGTTTTGGTCCATTTAACCCTCTAAATATTATCCGATCGCCATCACAAATTGCAAGCTTCTCCTTTGTGATATACTCTTACCTTATTTAAAATTACGCGTTGATCGGACTATTATTGAGACCTACAGAGCCGCTAGAAAATTGGATAAATATTATGTTTTTGGTCCATTTCACCCTTTAAATATTTCACGATCATCACCAATAAGAATAGGGATCTATTCGAATCTGAACCCGACCTCCATACAAAATTTCGATCGGTCCATAATTGCGCCCTGGAGCGTTTTTACAATTTATAATGGACAGACGAACGGACGGACGGACACACATCTCAAAATCGCTTTATCTCGTCGAGATATGAAGATTGGTCTCCGACCGCGGTGTTACATGAATTTTTACCAAAACAAACTTATAATACCCTTTTCCACATTGTGGTATAGGTTATAAAAATCCACGCACACAAAATTATTTAAAAATCCAGGTTAAAAAATATTTTAGAAAATCTACGCTTGAATAATATACTTTAAAAAATCCACGCTTGAACAAATATTGTAAAAAAATCCACTTTTAAAAATGTTTTAAAAAATCAAAGCTAGAAAAAATATTTTTATAAAAATCCACGCTTGAAAAAATATTTTAGAAAATCTAAGCTTGAATTATATACTTTAAAAAATCCGCGCTTGAAAAAATATTTTAAAAAATCCACTTTTAAAAATATTTTAAAAAATCAAACCCAGAAAAAATATCTTTAAAAAAATCCACGCTTGAAAAAATATTTTTAAAAAATCCACGCTAGAAAAAATTTAAAAAAAAATCCTCGCTTGGAAATATACATATTTTAAAAAATTCACGCAAAAGATTATTAAAAAAATCCTAGCTTGAGAAAAATTTTTTTTAAAAACTACACTCTTGAATTTTTTTTCAATCCACGGTTGAAAAAATATTTAAAAAAATCCTCGCTTGGAAATACATTTTAAAAAAATCAACGCTAAAGAATATTAAAAAAATCCTCGCTTGAGAAAATAATTTTTTAAAAAAACTACACTTGATTTTTTTTCAATTCACGCTTGACAATTTTTTTTCTAAAAAATCCACGCTTGAAAAAATATTTTCCAAAACATCCACGATTGAAAAAATATTTTCTAAAATATCCACGCTTGAAAAAATATATTTAGAAAATCCACGTTTGAAAAAATATTTTCTGAAAAATTCACGCTCGAAACAAAATTTAAAAAAAAAAAACAAATATTTAAAAAAAATCATAAAATCCACACCTTAAAAATATTTTCTAAGAAAATCCACGCTTGAAACATTTTTTTTAAGAAAATCCACGCTTGAAAAATTTTTTCTAAGAAAATCCACGCTTGAAAAAATATTTTCCAAAACATCTACGATTGAAAAAATATTTTCTAAAATATCCACGGTTCAAAAATACTTTAAAAATAAATGCCTGAAAAAATATTTTTTCTGAAAAATCCACGCCTGAAACAATATTCTAAAAAATACTTTTGTAAAAACTCCAAGTTTAAAAAAATACTTTTTCTAAAAAATCTACGCTTGAAGAAATGTTTCACTAAAAAATCCACACTTGAAGAAATGTTTTTCTAAAAAATTCACGCTTGAAGATTTTTTTTGTTTCTAAAAAATCCAAGCTTGGAGAAATGTTTTTCTAAAAAATCCACTCATGAAAAACATGTTTAAAAAATTCAAGCTTGAAAACATATTTTCTAAATAATCCACGGTTGAAAAATATTTTTTAAAAATTCCACGCTTGGAACATTTTTTTAAAAAAACTCCACGCTTGAAAAATATTTTCCACAAAGCCCACGCTTAAATAAAATTTTTAAAAAATACCACGCTTGAAATTTTTATCTAAAAAGTCCGCGCTTATATAAAATTTTTAAAAAATACCACGCTTTAAAATTTTTTTCTATATTCACGCTTGAAAAAATATTTTCTAAAAAATCCACACTTGAAAAATATTTTCTAAAAAATTCAGGCTTAAAAAAATATTTTCTAAACAATCCACGTTTGAAAAAATATTTTCTGAAAAATTCACGCTCGAAACAAAATTAAAAAAAAAAACAAATATTTAAAAAAATTCAAAAAATCCACATTAAAATTTTTTTTTAAGAAAATCCACGCTTGAAAAATTTTTTCTAAGAAAATCCACGCTTGAAAAAATATTTCCCAAAACATCTACGATTGAAAAACAATTTTCTAAAATATCCACGCTCAAAAAAACATGTTTAAACAAGTGAGAAAAGGCTATAGTCGGTACGGGGCCGACTATGTGATACCCTACACCACTACCTCTGTGAATAATCTTTTCACTCGAAAACATTTCTTTTATGGAGACACGAAAGTTTTCACCTATCTGGCTTTTATACCAAATGACTTAAGGCGAACTGAACCAAAATAATTAATATTTAATTTTATATTTGACTACTGTCGACATCACCAACATCAATAGGCTTCTATCTCTGTGAGAAAATTTCGTGATGATCCGATCAAAATTCCGACTTGTAGTGTGATTGCAGAAAAAGTGGAAAAAAGGGATGCATTAACGACTATTGCGATATCTGCGATGGGACTTTCTACTTTCTTAGTCAGGCTTTGCTTTTAGAAGGTCCCCAACCAAAGGTGTGATATCCGTCATTATTATTAAAATCGCAAAAATGAGAAGTTGGGTTTTATTAGCGACTATTGCGATATCTTCGTTGTTAGACCACCTACGACAACCTACGTTACATTGTTGTAAAGGTGATATTTTATATGTATTGACTTTTTCTCCAAATAAAGATTTTGCTCATTCCGACCCCTAAATATTATCCGACCATCATCAAAATCGATAGGCTTCTTCCTCTGTTAGACCCTCATTAACCCTTGAAATTTCGTGACGATCCGATCAAAATTGCGCCCAGTAGCGTGATTTCCAAAAAAAAATGGAAAAATGGGATGTATTATCTCCGTTATTTGGTCACCTACGCCGACCTAGTTTGCATCGTTGTAAAGGTGGAATCTTCTACTTTCATAGTCAGGCTTTGCTTTTGGAAAGTCCCCAGCCAAAGCTGTGATATTCGTTATTATAACTAAAATCGCAAACATGAAAATTTGGGTTTATTTGGGACTATTGTGATATCTTCGTTGTTTGATCATCTACAAGAACCTACTTTACATCGTTAGAAAGGTGATATTTTCTACTTTCATTGTCAAGTTTTGCTTTTGGTATACCCCTTATAGAAGCTGAGATATTAGCTTTGGAAAAAAACGTTGTCTTTTTATCCACATAAGTTTTTTGCCCATTCCGACCCCTAAATATTATCCGACCATCACCAAAATCAATAGGCTTCTTCTCCTCCGGGACCCCCATCAACACCCAAAATTTCGTGACGATCCGATCAAAATTGCGACCTGTAGCGTGATTACAAGGTTCAGATGGACAGACGGACAGACGGACGGACTGACGGACGGACACACATAGTCAGATCAACTCAGCTCGTCGAGACATTCATTTTGATATATATAAGTATGGGTCTACGACCATTATTTCGATGCGTTACAAACTTTTTAGCCAAAACCAACACATAGTGGTGTAGGGTATAAAAATCCACGGTTGAAAAAATACTTTAAAAAATAAATGCTTGAAAAATATTTTTCTGAAAAATCCACGCCTGAAACAATATTCTACAAAAAAAAAAATTTGTAAAAACTCCAAGTTTAAAAAAATACTTTTTCTAAAAAATCTACGCTTGAAGAAATGTTTCACTAAAAAATCCACAATTGAAGAAATGTTTTCTAAAAAATTCACACTTGAAGAATTACATTTCTAAAAAATCCACGCTGAAAAATTTTTTTTGTAAAACTCCGAGTTTAAAAAAATATTTTTTCTAAAAAATCCAGGCTTGAAAAATATTTTCTAAAAAATCCACGCTTGAAAAAATGTTTTTCTAAAAAATCCAGGCTTGAAAAATATTTTCTAAAAAATCCACGCTTGAAAAATATTTTCTAAATAATCCACGCTTGACATTTTTTTAAATCCACGCCTGAAAAATTGTTTTTCTACAAAATCCACTATTGAAAAATTTTTTTTTAAAAATCCGCGGTTAAAAAAATTATATACATATAAAAATCATTGATAAAACATTTTATAAACAAATTTATGCTTGAAGAAATATTTTTTTAAAAATTCAAAGCTTGAAAAAATGTTTCTTAAAAAATCCAAGCTTGAAAAAATGTTTTTTAAAAAAATTCACGCCTAAAAAAATATTTCTTAAAAAGGGAAATCTACAGCTGAAAAAATACCTTTTTTAAAAAATCTACGCTTCAAAAATTATTTTTAAAAAATCTACGCTTGAGAAAATATTTTTAAAAAATCTAAGCTTCAAAAATTATTTTTAAACAAGTAAGAAAGTATCAGTCAGCTGAGCCGACAGAGATATACCCTCAGCCACGTACGCGAAGATAAAAAGTTAACACAATACTTCTGTAGGTTTTTAGCTGTTGATCCGATGTAGTACATATTCGGACCTAATACAAATCTGTAGGAAATAATACGATTTACAAAGTTTGAGCTAAATCGATTTCTCTTTTAAAGGGTTATTTTACACATTAGCCAGTTTAGGTGGTGCCGGTAGGATTTTCTGGACCTTTTTGGGTCATTATCTCAGGAAGTATGGACTTGCCCACGAAAAAAATTACAACGTCGTAACAGGGGCCGCAAGTGTAACCTGCTGCATCACAAATTAATAAGATCAGAGAGGAGTTGTTAAACTATACTTTTTCAAAATTTTGTGTGGGAGGTACCCAAATGAGTGGACCGATATAGTCCATATTAGAACCCGATCTACGCCTGAAAGTAATATTACCAATAGCAAAGTTTGGCTCAATTCGGTTACTCCCTCCTAGGGGAGGTACCGGAAGGAGTGGACCGATATGGTCTATCTTGGAGCTTAAACTAAGTTTGGACAAAATATTGAAAGACCTAAAATTTTAACCAAAGATGTTGATCCGTTCGAGAGTTATCGTGCGCTCTAACTACGACACATGGTATAACTCGTATATGGGTTGTTTGCAGTTTTCGTGTTGATTTCTGAGGTAGTATGGACTTGCTCCTGAAAAAAATTGTATTGTCGTAATGGGGGTAGTAAATACAAGTTGCTGCAACAAAAATCAAAGCGATTCGAGAGCAGCCCTTAAACTGCACTTAAGCAGAATTTTGTGTGTGAGGTACCCGAAAGAGTGAACCAATAGGGTCCATATTGGAACCTTATCTATGTCTGGTAGAAATGTCACGATGTGCAAAGTATGGACTTATTCGGTTACTCCCTTCAAGAGTTATCGTGCGGACAAATTTTCCGAACAATTTTGAACTTTTGTGGGGGAGGTACCTGAAGGAGTGGACCGATATGGCCCATCTTCGAACTTAAATCAAATCTGGACAAAATATTTCGATACCCAAAATTTGAACGGAATCGATTGATCCGTTCGAGAGTTATCGTGCGCACCAGCCAGCCAGACAGACAGACAGACAGACAGACGGACGGACATTGGTAGATCGACTCAAAATTGTCTGAAACGGATATCGTACAAACATACTTGGGGTCTAAAACCATTATTTCGATGAGGCACATTTTTGGTCGTATCAAAGTGTAAATACCCTCTTTAGCCTAAAGGCTGAGGGTATAAAAATCTACGCTTGAGAAAATATTTTTAAACAAGTAAGCAAAGGCTATAGTCGGGACGGGGCCGACCATGTGATACCCTACACCACTACACCTGTGCATAAGCTGTTCACTGGTAAACATATCTATTAGGGAATACAATCCGACTGCCACCAAACATAATATGCCTCTTTCTCTCTGGGACCTCCATAAACAATCAAAATTTCGTGACCATCCGATCAAAATTGCGACATAATATGCCTCTTTCTCTCTCGGACCTCCATAAACAACCAACATTTCGGGACCATCCGATCAAAATTGCGACCTGTAGCGTGATTGCAAAAAATGGAAGAATTGGATGCATTACCAACTGTTGTGGTATCTCCCTTGTTTGACCACCTTCGCCAACCTGCTTTACACCAATGTACAGGTAATATTTTCTTCTTCCATCGACAGGCTGTGCCGCTGAAATACCCCTACTAGAAACCGATATATTCACAAAGAATAAAACTTTGAATTTCTCAAAAAAATCAATAGGCTTCTTTCTCTGTGGGCCCCCATCAACCCCCAAAATTTCGTGACTATCCAATCAAAATTCCAACCTGTAGCGTGATTACACTTACACCAACATATTTTGCAACAATATAAAGGAGATATTTTCTTCTTCCATTGGCGCGCTTTCCTTTTGGAATACTGCTACCAGAAGCGGAGATATTCGCATAAACAAACGTTGACTTTTATCCACAAAAGCTTTTTGCTTATTCCGACTCCTGAATATTGTCCGACCAAGCTTAATAGACTTCTTCCCCTGTGGGACCCGCATCAACTCCCAAAAAATTCGTGACGATCCGATCAAAATTGCGACCTGTAGCGTGATTACAAAAAAAAATCGGAAATGGGATGCATTACCGACTATTGCGATATCTCTGTTGTTTGACCACCTACGACAGCCAACTTTACTTCGTTGTAAAGGTGATATTTTCTACCTTCCTTGCCAGGTTTTGCTTTTGATATACCTCTTAAAGAAACAGAGCTATTGACTTTAAAATAAAACGTTGACCTTTTCCGAAATAAGTTTTTGCCCATTTCGACCCCCGAATATTATCCGACCATCATCAAAATCATTAGGCTTCTTGATCTGTGGGACCCTCAATAACTCCCAAAATTTCGTGACGATCCAATCAAAATTGCGACCTGTAGCGTGATTACAAAAAAATCGGAAAATGGGATGCATTACCGACTATTGCGATATCTCCGTTATTTGGCCACGTACGCCGACCTAGTTTGCATCATTGTAAAGATGGAATCTTCTACTTTCATAGTCAGGCTTTGCTTTTGGAAATTCTCCAACCATAGCTGCGATATTCGTCATTATAATTAAAATCTTAAAAATGAAAATTTGGGTTTTATTTGCGACTATTGTGATATCTTCGTTGTTTGATCACCTACGAGAACCTACTTTACATCATTAGAAAGGTGATATTTTCTACTTTCATTGTCAGGTTTTACTTTTTGTATACCCTATACATAAGCTGAGATATTCGCTTTGGAAAAAAACGTTGTCATTTTATCCACCTAAGTTTTTTGCCCTTTCCGACCCCTAAATATTATCTGACCATAACCAAAATCAATAGGCTTCTTCCCCTCCGGGACCCTCATCAACACCCAAAATTTGGCGACGATCCGATCAAAATTGCGACCTGTAGCGTGATTACAAGGTTTAGATGGACAGACGGACAGACGGACGGACGGACGGACTGACGGACGGACACACATAGCCAGATCGACTCAGCTCATCGTTTTGGTATATATATTCATTTTGGTATATATAAGTATGGGTCTACGACCATTATTTCGATGCGTTACAAACTTTTTTGGCAAAACCAACTTATAATACCCTCCCCACATAGAGGTGTAGGGTATAAAAATCTACGCTTCAAAAATTATTTTTAAAAAATCTACGCTTGAAAAAATATTTTTTAAAAAAACCACGCTTGCTCTTTTTATTCCTTAAAAATTTACGCTTATCAATTGTTAAAAAATATTCTTCAAAAATCCACGCCTATCAACTATAAGAAAAATATTCTTTGAAAAATTCACGTTTGATGGACAAGTCTTACGGTCAGCGGAAAATATTCTTTAAAAAAACCTTAAATTTTAATTGAGTGACGGAACACTGTAGCTTCTATGTGTTCCGGAAAGGCTTTCTATAACAATGAATACCAGTTAATATCTATGTATTTATGTGTGTATGTATATTAGTGTTTATGTGCCGGAAAATAGGTAGGCAAAACATTGTACTTTTGTATTTTTTATACATATGTGGTAAATTTAAGCCACAGTAAGTGTTTTTTTATTCCACAAATCCTTCTCAAACCCTCAAATTGATTCTTAAATTTTTTCTTTTGATTCCTTTGAATACTTTAAAGAGGGTCATGAAAGGTATATTCTACCTTTACGGGTATTAAGGAAAACAGTTTTTTTGAATACAGTTTTCAAATCTCTGTGATTTATTTGAATAGAAAATCCACACACCCTCTCAAATACAAATGACTTATAATCGCTACTTACGGCCACACTTTGTGTGCTAATCCTTAGTGACATAAGATTTTAAGGAAGTTTTTAAATCTGTGGGTTTTATGCGCTTAAGGACATTTAAGCGAATGTCCTTGAACAAGGTTTTGCTTTAACACTTTTTAAATATTAACCTGAAAAAAAGCAAGCAGGGACTACCACAAGAATGTGAAAACATGGAGTTGGAGGTGCTGATAAGGTCCGAGAAAATACTCATGTCAAGTATGCCATATATAGACCACCACAAAACCTCACCATTATTTTAAATGTCCATATGCCTTATGAGCTCAAAATCCTCTTCCATTTTTAAAGCCAATTGATGACGTTTTTTTAATATTTTATTAATAATTTCTCTTAAAGCTGTTTTTCAACATCTGGCCTTGAAAATAAAACCACGTTCCATAAACGCACCCAAATGATGACAGCTCGAAGACAATCATCAGCAAATTGTAATTGAAAATTTGAAAAAATCATAAATCAAAAAGTCGACAACCCGAAACCACAATTGAAGGCTGAAAAACAGCGGGGCGATAAAATTAACACTTTGCTCCCTACTGGGCAGAGATGGTGATACCGCTGTTGGTGTTGCTGCCGCTGTCATATATTGGCTGAAAGATAAAAATCCTGCAGTTGTTGAAAGTTGTGTATATACGCGTCTTTTTTGCTATAAACACCCAGGAGCTTGTATGCTTGTATGTGTGCCTGTTGCCTGCCTCCAAGTTGATCATACAAAGGATAATTGAACGCAACAGTAGCAATGACAAACATACATGTCCCTGGCTAACAATCAACAATCCGTCAATGTCAAAATATTCTTATGTTGATTCGTGGCACCACACACATACAAATGTATGTGTGCCAGGCGTAAAGTCTTGCAGCCAAAGAGAGACGCAGATAGTGGATTGGTTTACTTGCAAAATAATGATAAAAATATAGCCGAGAATTGCTGCTGAAAGCTGTCATGAAATATAATACAAATCAAATATTAATTTTTTAAAAAAGAAATGACGGCATATATACTCATCTTCAAGATAACCTTGTGTACGGTTTTTAAGAGAAAAACTTTTTCTGATGAATAATTTTATTCTATTTTTATTTATTTAAATATTTATTAAAGAATATTTTTTTAATGACCCAACAATAAGTAGATTTTTAAAGAATGTTTTTCAATGACCCAACAAGCGTGGGTTTTTTAAGCATTATTTTTTCAATGACCCTACATGCGTGGATTTTTTAAAAAATATTTTTTCAATGACCCAACAAGACGTGTTTTTTTTTTAATATTTTTAATGACAAAGCGAGGATTTTTTAAAAAATATTTTCAATGAAAAAACGTGGCTTTTTAAAATATATTTTTTAATGACAAACCGTGGATTTTTTAAAAAAATATTTTTAATGATAAAACGTGGATTTTTTAAAACATATTTTTTAATGATAAAACGTGGATTTTTTAAAAAATATTTTTTAATTATAAAACATGGATTTTTTAAAACATATTTTTTAATGGTAAAACGTGGATTTTTTAAAAAATATTTTTTAATGATAAAACGTGGATTTTTTAAAAAATATTTTTTAATGATAAAACGTGGATTTTTTAACAAATATTTTTAATGACAAAAGGTGGATTTAAAAAAAATTAAAAAATATTTTTAATGACAAAAGGTGGATTTAAAAAAAATTAAAAAATATTTTTAATGACAAAAGGTGGATTTAAAAAAAATTAAAAATAGTTTTAATGACAAAACGTGTATTTTTTTAACAAAAATATTTTTTAATGACCAAACGTGTATTTTTTAAAAAATATTTTTATGAAACGTGGTTTTTTAAAAAAATATTTTAATGACAAAACGATGAGTTTTTAAAAAAATATTTTAATGACAAAACGTGGAGTATTTAAAAAATATCTTTTAATGCCAAAACGTGAAGTTTTTAAAAATGTTTTTTAATGACAAAACGTTGAGTTTTAAAAAAAAATATTAAGGACAAAACGTTGAGTTTTTAAAAAAATATTAAGGACAAAACCTTGATTTTTTAATTTAATGACATAACGTGTTTTTTAAGAACATAAATATTTTTGTCAAGATTTGAACAAAAATTTTTTTACCATTCTATCAGGCGTAGGTATTTTTGCCCATCCATCAGTCTGTATGATTGTTGACGTAACGTATGCGCCACAGTGGTTGTGTTAGTGCTCCGATTAATCCAACTATGATTCATAAATTTTCGCCCAATTAAAGTAACTCGAAAGTATCTGCTATAGAGTTGTGCCAAAGGAACTATATGAAACTATCTCGTTCACTTCGCAGTTCCAATGGCCCACGTTTTTTCTTTGAACAAACTGCGTATACTTACTATCACACGTTATATTTAATGATGTTACTTATACGTTTTGGAACTAGTACATGGAACTAGGAACTAGATTACCCAACTCTAATCTGCTAACAGTTATCTTTCCCCTCTATCCTCTGTCTCTTTATTTAAATGTCTGCTAGAGACAAGTAAACACATTTGCATGATATGGAAATAGTTGATGGTAATTAAGAATGTATCCACTTGAAATGTTTGTTCCCATGGGGTCGTTTGTCTGCCTCTTCGTTCGTTGGTTGGTTTATTGTCCTTTAGTGTAAAGTTTCCGGCTAATGTAATGTGTAATGCAAATATTTTTGGTTCTATTTTGGCAGTTATAACAACAACTTGTGAAAATACCCAAAACTTCACCACCGACGCCACCATTCTGACCTGCATTGTTTTCGAACAACAGCAACACAAAGTAATTATCCATTTAAAGCTGGCTATACAAACAGTGAGCCAGACTGAGCAGATATGGCTGCATGCTAAAGTAAAATGCTCGACAAGGCTTAGGTCCAAATAGTTTTAATATACCAAACACAACCACTCAAGCGATGGCAATGAGAGGGCGGTGTTGGTCAGAATTCCAAGCCATATATACAAATGTAATTCCATGCTGATTCTGTGAATGGGAATGAAGTTGATGAGTTGTGTAATTACATGGAGCACGTGTCTGTTGGTTGGGTACACTAATTTATTCACAGCACAAATGTTGGAAGCTGAAATTTCCAAAAAAAAAAAAAAAAAAACATTTGCAAACATTTTTTTGTTCTTCCACTTACGTTAAAGTTCTCTTTTCCCTTGAATGCATTTTGAATTATGATGTTCAGATCAGCATAGCATTTCTTTTGTGTCTGCCAAATTACACCAGCGCCTACAGAGCATAGATAATTAATCCTATTTCCAAAAGTTCTGTAACTGTCTAAATATTTCACCCAATTTTAGTGAAATGTTAAATGATGAAACATAGTTTCTAAGTGAAGCAAAATTTGGCATACAGCTTTTAAGGTTTTGTCGGGATTTTCCTTTAGTTTCAACTGTGGGCATTGTGTACTTAACCCAAATAAAAGGCCACATAAAGGTACATATCGCGATGAGAGCTTCTCAAGTGGTTGGGAGACACTTTTATTCGTTTGTATATAGAGGAGAAACCCATTATTTTTAGGACAAAGAGACGAATGTGCTAGGATTTTTCAAAGAACAAAACTTGAATTAAAAAAGTGTTTTTTAACGAAAAAAAATAATTGCCAATAGTACAGACAATAAGCGTGGATTTTTGTAGAATATTTTTCAATGATCAATATCAATGGACCAAAAAAAGTTCCCAAGATTTCTAAAAATATTTTTAAAGAAATTACGACTCATAAATACATTTTTTAAAGATCTACTAATTGTAAAAAAATATTAAAAAATCAACGTCTCCTAAAAATAATCTTCTTAAAAGCTGTATTTCTCAAAAAAAAAAAAAAATTAAAACACTTTTAAAAAAATTAAATGCTCTTACAAAATATTTTATAATGAATTCAAGTTCAATATATTTAAACTATATAAAAATATATTTTAAATATTTGAAAAAAACAATCCTAAACGGCTCCTAAAAATACCCTTTTTAAATGCTGTAATTCTCAAAAAAGTTAAAAAAAAACACTTTAAAAAAATTAAAAAAATTAAAAAAAAATAAAAATATATGAAAATATATTTTAAATATTTGAAAAAAAAACAATCCTAAAAATATTTTTTAAAAAAATAATAATAAAAATATAATATTTTATTAAAAAATCCACGACTCCTAAAGATATATTTTTTAACAAATCCACGACTAATATTTTTTTAAATCCACGGCAATAATTTAATTTTTAAAATCCACGACTCATAACATGTTTAAAATAAAATCGAAAATTTACGAAAAATTAAAAAAAAAATATCCACGACTTCCAAAAATATGTTTAAAACTAGCAAAATGCCCGCTACTTCGTATGCGGAAAGGATATAAAAAAACAAATAAACAATATATAATATGGAAATGACAAACACTGAAAATTTGGTCGCACTAATACCAATTTTAATAAATATTTATTTTTATCTTAGTACTTTACGTACCCCTTAAGTTCGATTTTCAAAAAGATCAGCCGTATCTCACCCTTATACATTAACAGCGAGATCAACGTTGCACACCAATACACACCCTAACTCCAAAAAATAAAAATTCCAGCACTGTCCCTACACCCAAAAACAAATTGAGTACCATTAATTAATTTTCGTATACTTATGGTACGTATTTCGACGACATATCTCAGCCATACACGGACATTAATACAAAATAATTACAGTAAATTCCATAATAATTACAGATCTCAAGATTCCAGCTGTATCCGTTCGTCCAATTCCAAATTGTACCAAACTTAGTATCAAGTCGAACTCTTCGTACCCATAAGTAAGATTTTCCAAAACTACCTCAATCCTTCACTTTAGTAGTAATCTTACTTCAAAATTTCAGGATTCAAACTCTATCCGTTAAACCAAATTAAAATTGCACTAAATTTAGAACAATTTATAACTTTCGTACCAATTTTCAAAACTTCCTCAACGCAACAGGGCTACAATAATCATACTTTCAAATTGCAGGATTCCACCGCTATCCGTTCACCTACATACAAATTGTACTAAATTTAGTACCATTTAGTGCTTTTCGTAACCATAAGTTTGCTTTTTCAAAACAACCTGAATCCTACTCTTCGACTGTAATCGTAATTCCAAATTTCAGGCTTCCAGCTCTATTAATTCACCCGAATCCAAATTGTATCAAATTTAGTACCATTTCTTTCCCAAACAAAAATTTCAGGATTCCAGCTCTACCCGTTCACCCAAATCCATATTGTACCATATTTAGTACCATTTAGTTCTTCTCTTACCCATACATACGACTTTTAAAAATTTCCTCAATACTACACTCCTACAGTAATCTTAATTCCTAATTCCAACACTATCCGTTTACTAAAATTCAAATTGTACCAAATTTAGTGCTTTCTGTACCCATAAGTACGAATTTCCAAAACTACCTCAATTCTACTGTCCGGCAGTAATCTTAGTTCCAAATTTCAGAATTCCAGCTCTATCCGTTAATCCAAATCCAAATTGTACCAAATGTAGTACCATTTAGTACTTTTCGTACCCAAAGGTACGAATTTCCAAAACTATCTCAATCCTACACCCCTACAGTAATCTTAATTCAAAACTTTTCACCCAAATCCAAATTTAGTACTGCTCGTAATCATAAATACGAACTTCCAAAACCATTTCCTTATTTCAACGCCATTTCCCAACCTTGATTCCCATACCAAATTTGAAGATTCTAGCTTTATCCATTAAAAATATGCAATTGGTACCAAATTTAGAAACTTTTAGTACTTTTCGTACATTTATAGGTCGAGTTTCTAAATACCCTTTGGTACATCTTCCTAACTCTCCATCAATGACCATTCGTTCAAAATTTCAGATTTCTAGCTCTTCGCGTTTGCCTAATACAATGGATTCCATATTTAGTACACTTTAGCACTTTTCATACCTTTCTACGACGAATTTCCAAAAACCCCTTTACACAAAAACAAATTATACCAAATTCTGTACAATTCGATTTTCCAAAACAACCTTAATCCTTCACTTCAACAGTAACCATAATTCCAAATAACAGGATTCCAGCGCTATCCGTGCACTCAAATCCAAGTTGTACCATTTGGTACATTTCGTAACCATAAGTACGAATTTCAAAAACTACTTCCATCTCAATCCAATACTCCAACAGCAGTCTGACCAAATTCCAGGATTCCAGCTCTATCCGTTCCCCCAAATCCAAATTGTACCACAGGTAGTACCACTTAGTACTTTTCGTACCCTTACTACCTCAGTCCTACACTCCAATAGTAATCCTAATTTCAAATTTCAGGACTCAAACACTATCCGTCACCCAAATCCAAATTCTACCTCTATAGCCTACCGCGAACGGGTTGCAAATTCTAACTCTTTCCGTTTACAAAAATTCATACTTTAAATTAAAATAAAAAAAATTAAAATACTTAAAATTCAGGATTCCAGTTCTATCCGTTCACCCAAATCCAAATTGTAATAAATTTAGTACCATTTAGTACTTTTCGTACACATAAACACGAATTTCCAAAATTTCCCCAATCCTATGCTCCAACAGTAATCTCAATTTCAAATTTCAGGATTCCAGCTCTGTCCGTTCACTCGAATCCCTATTGTACCAAATTTAGTACTTTTCGAACACATAAGTACGAATTTCCAAAACCACCCTCATATCTCAGTCCTACAGTTCACAGTAATCTTAATTCCAAATTTCAGGTTTCCAGCTACATACATACGTTCACCCAAATCCAAATTGTACTAAATTTAGTACCATTTAGTACTTTTCGTACCCATAAGTACGAATTTTCAAAACTACCTCAATTCTACACCCCACCAGTAATCTCAATTCCAAATTCCCAAATCCCCAATTGTCTCCCAAATCCCCATTGTCTCTAATTTAGTACCATTTAGTACTTTTCATTCACATAAGTAAGAATTCCCAAAACTTCCCCAGTCCTACACTCCAACAGTAATATCAATTCCAAATTTCAGGAATCCAGCTCTATCCGTTCACCCAAATCCAAATTGTACTAAATTTAGTACCATTTAGTACTTTTCGTACACTCAAGTTTCCAAAAACCCTTTGGTGCATCTTTCTTACTCTTCATCAGTGATCCTCAGTCCAAATTTGAGGAATCAAGCTCTATCCGTTCACCCCAATCGAAACTGTACCAAATTTAGTGCTATTTAGTACTTTTCGTACCCATAAGTACGAATTTTCAAAACTACCTCAATTCTACACCCCACCAGTAATCTCAATTCCAAATTTCGAGATTCCAGCTATTATCCGTTCACCCAAATCCTCATTGTATAAAATTTAGTACCATTTAGTACTTTTCATACACATAAGTACGAATTTCCAAAATTTCTTCAATCCTACACTCCAACAGTAATCTCAATTCCAAATATCAGGATTCCAGCTCTATCCGTTCACCCAAATTCCTATTGTACCAAATTTAGTACTATTTAGTACTTTTCGTACACATAAGTACGAATTTCCAAAACTACCCTCATATCTCAATCCTACACTACAACAGTAACCTTAATTCCAAATTTCAGGTTTCCAGCTCTTTACGTTCACCCAAATCTAAATTGTACTAAATTTAGTACCATTTAGTACTTTTCGTACACATGATTGGTAATTTTGCAAACCATTTCCTTTTAGAAGCACCACTTCCCAACCTTGATTTCCATACCAAATTCCTATATTCCTGGGGCCTATTATTGATTTCATTAATTATTTAGCGATTTCTTCAAATTACAGATTTTGAAATTGAATAGTTGTAACTGTACATCTCCATGTACGATAAAATTCTTAATTGCAAATAAATCGTGGTAATATGCACAATTTTATTGCACTTTCATTGATTTGCAAACATTTAGTTATTACCAAAAAGTGAGGTCCATACAGTTTTTAGTTGTTGTTATTTCTGGCCGATTTCTGAATTTATTCCCATAATGTTGTCTTCAACAGCAACTCATTTGTTTAACAAACCCAACATCATTTATTGAAAGAATTTTTGTTTTAATTTTAAATTGAAAATCAAAATTTTTACAAATGCATCGTTTGTAATCATTTTTTCTAACTCGATTTTAACGAATGAAAATCTTTTGTGCGACACCTGTTATGTGAAAACTAAATCAGGATCGGTTTGTATTTTTCGCGTAATTGATGTTTATATCATTATCACCAACTGCGACATCTGTTGCAATGGAAGATAACAAATGTCTTGTCTTTCTATTATTTAGTGGTTTACGGTAAAATAAGTGCGCCTAGAAGTAAACTACAAAATTTGAAATTATGTGTGATCGTTTACGGTATCATGAAGTTATAGCATTGTTAATTTGACACATGTCTTGCAGAGGGCCAACTAAGTGAATAAGTACGTAATAATAATGAAAAATAAGGATTTTTGTTGTTATTTTTTGTGGTTCCAGGACGAATTTTCTAAAACCCGGCCTTATCTCGCACATTTGCATCAACAGTGACCCACTGGTAAAATTTCAAGCTCCTAGCTTTAGCCGTTTTGGCTGGGCGTTGATGATGAGTCAGTCAGTCAGTCAATCACTTATCACCAAGCTAATTTATATATATTTTAAAATTTAAAATAATTAAATAAAAAATGTACGACTCCTAAAAATACTTTAAAAATCCATGACTAATAAAAATATGTTTAAAATATTATTACAACAATTAGTTTAAACAAAATCCAGGATTCCCAAAAGTCCTTTTTTTAAAAAATTCAGGATACCTAAAAATATTTAATATTTAATATTTAATTTCAGGATTCCTAAAATATTTTTTTTTTAAAAACCCATGACAGTTTTTTGAATCCACGATAAAATTTTTTTTTTAAAAATCCACTATTCACATTTTTTTGAGTTACTAAATTTGAACTAAACGGACACCAAAGCAAGTAAAAAATAAAACTGTAAAAAATCAAAACTCCTAAAAATATTTTTTAAAAAAAATCCACGACTCCTAAAAATATTTTATTAAAAAATACACTACTCCTACAAATATTGTATTAAAAAATCACGTCTCCAAAAATATTTTATTAAAAAATCCACAACTCCTAAAGAATTGTTTTTAAACAAATCCACGACAAATATTTTTTTAACAAATCCACGACTAATATTTTTTTAAATCCACGACAATAATTTATTTTTAAAATCCAGGACTCATAACATGTTTAAAATAAAATCTACAACTTACGAAAAATTTAAAAAAATCCACGACTTCCAAAAATATTTTTAAAATATTTAAACAAAAAATTACGACTCCTAAAAATACTTTAAGAAATCCATGACTAATAAAAATATGTTTAAAATATTATTACAAAAATATTTAAAAAAACCAGGATTCTTAAAATACTTTTTTTTATTAAAATTCAGGATACCTACAAATATTTTAAAAAATTCAGGATTCCTAAAATATTTTTTAAAAAATTCATGACTCATACATTTTTTTAAATCTACGATAAAAATATTTTTTTTAAATCCACTATTCACAAAAGTATTTTTTAAAAATCTACGACTAATTTTTTAAATCTAAGTCTACTAAATTATTTTTAAAAAAATCCTCGACTTGTAAACATGTATATTTTTTTAAATCCAAGACTTATAAAAATATTTTATAAAAAATGCAATTTTTCAAAAAAGCCACGACTCATTAAAATATATAAAAATACAATAAAAGATAAAAAAGTATTTTTATAAAATCAACGCCACATAAAAATATTTTTTAAAAATGTACGACTTATAATTTTTTTTAAAAAATCCAGGACTATTAACACTTCCACTACTCGCAAAATATATTTTTTACGTCAAAGACTCACAAACATATTTAAAAAACGCGCGACTCATAATTTTTTTTATAAATCCTAGACAAATAAAAATATTTCTTAAAAAATCCACGATTCAAACTAATATTAAAAATTCCAAGACTCATCAACAATTTTTTATTAAAAAATCGATGACCCATAAAAATGATGCGCGACACATAACATAAAATCAATTAAAAAAAAAACGAACAACATAAAAAAGTTAAAAAAACCACAACTCATTAATTAATTATTTTTTAAATTTTAATTAATTATTTTTTAAATTTTATTTTTTTTAAATTTTAAAATGTTTTTTAAACTGTCCACGCCAGCTAAAATATTTTTAAAAATATCTACCACTCCTAAAATTATTTTTAAAAATATCTACGACTCCTAAAATTATTTTTAAAAATATTCACGCTTGCTAATAATATTTTTAAAAATATTCACGCTTGCTAAAAATATTTCTAAAAATATCCACGCCTCCTAAAAATATTTTTAAAAAAATCCACACCTCCTAAAATATTTTAAAAAATATCCCCGCTTCCTAAAAATATTTTAAAAAATCCACGCACGCTAAAAACATTTTTAAAACTCCATGCCTCCTAAAAATAATTTTAAAAATATCCACGACTCCTAAAATAATTCTACAAATATCCCCGCTTCCTAAAAATAATTCTAAAAATATTCACGCTTTCTAAAAATATTTAAAAAAGTCCACGTCTCCTAAAATACTTTTAAAAATATCCACGCCTCCTAAAAATAATTCTACAAATATCCACGCTTCCTAAAAATATTTAAAAAAAAATCCACGCCCCCTAAAATATTTTAAAAAATACAAGCCTCCTAAAACTAATTTTAAAAATATCCACGCCTTCTAAAAATATTTTTTAAAACTATCCACACATCCTAAAAACATCTTTAAAAAATCCACGCCTCCTAAAAACATCTTTAAAAATCCACGTCTCTTAAAAATATTAAAAAAATACGCCGTCTGTAAATAGTTTTAAAAATATCTACGACTCCTAAAATTATTTTTAAAAATATTCACGCTTGCTAAAAATATTTTTAAAAATATTCACGCTTGCTAAAAATATGTTTAAAAATATTCACGCTTGCCAAAAATATTTTTAAAAATATTCACGCTTGCTAAAAATATGTTTAAAAATATTCAAGCTTGCTAAAAATATTTTTAAAAATATTCACGCTTGCTAAAAATATTTTTTAAAATATTCACGCTTAGGAGGGTTGGCGTTTTTTGTTTGGGATGACGACTTCTATTTTGTTTTTCAAAATAGTCAGGCTTAGTCCCATAGTCGTTGTTTTAATATTTTATTAAAACAACTTTAATTTATTAAATATTAAAACAACGACTATGGGATTAAGCCTGACTACTTTGAAAAACAAAATAGAAGTCGTCATCCCAAACAACAAACGCCAACCCTCCTAATTGTGAGACCGGGCACCGTCAAAATGTTGTTTATTGCTGTAGTATGCAATACCAACAAATTAGTTATGTGTTTTTTCGTCGAGAATCGACGAACGCATAGCAGTGGGAAAAATTTGGTTTTGTTTGCAAGTGAAGTAGCTAGAGATTAGGTAGTGCCAAAGAAATTCTCGATCAGAGTGTTTCTTTGCGCACGTATCTATTTGAGCTAGCAATTGACACTTGGGTATAAAAAGTTTCTTCTTGAAAAACAAGCAATAACGGAACTGATGAAGATCTGTGGCGAGATCTGAAACTATAGTATTCCCTGCCTTACCCCTTGGTAAACACCGCCAATTTTTTCCCACTAATAAATTAAAGTTGTTTTAATAAATAATAAAACAACGACTATGGGATATTCACGCTTGCTAAAAATATTTTTAAAAATATTCACTCTTGCTAAAAATATTTCTAAAAATATCCACGCCTCCTAAAAATATTTCTAAAAATATTCACTCTTGCTAAAAGTATTTCTAAAAATATCCACGCCTCCTAAAAATATTTCTAAAAATATTCACTCTTGCTAAAAGTATTTCTAAAAATATCCACGCCTCCTAAAAATATTTCTAAAAATATCCACGCCTCCTAAAAATACTTTTAAAAATATCCCCGCTTCCTAAAAATATTTTTAAAAAATCCACGCCTCCTAAAATATTTTAAAAAATCCACGCCTCCTAAAAATAATTTTAAAAATATCCACGCCTCCTAAAAATAATTCTACAAATATCCACGCTTCCTAAAATATTAAAAAAAAAAAAATCACGCCTCCTAAAATATTTTAAAAAATCCAAGCCTCCTAAAAATAATTTTAAAAATATCCACGCCTCCTAAAAATATTTTTATACCCTACAAAAGGCCAAAAAGTTTGTAACGCATCGAAATAATGGTCGTAGACCCATACTTATATATACCAAAATGAATGTCTCGACGAGCTGAGTCGATCTGGCTATGTGTGTCCGTCCGTCCGTCCATCCGTCTGTCCATCTAAACCTTGTAATCACGCTACAGGTCGCAATTTTGATCGGATCGTCACGAAATTTTGGATGTTGATGGAGGTCCCGTAGGGGAAGAAGCCTATTAATTTCGGTGATGGTCGGATAATATTTAGGGGTCGGAATGGGCAAAATACTTATGTGGATAAAAAGACAACGTTTTTTTCCAACGCGAATATCTCAGCTTCTGTACGGGGTATACCAAAAGCAAAACCTGACAATAAAAGCAGAAAATATCACCTTTCTAATGATGTAAAGTAGGTTCTCGTAGGTGATCAAACATCGAAGATATTACAATAGTCGCAAATAAAACCCAAATTTTCATTTTTGCGATTTTAATTATAATGACGAATATCACAGCTTTGGTTGGGGACTTTCCAAAAGCAAAGCCTGGCTATGAAAGTAGAGGATCCCATCTTTACAATGATGTAAACTAGGTCGGCGCAGGTGACCAAATAACGGAGATATCGCAATAGTCGGTACTACATCCCATTTTTCCACTTTTTTGGAAATCACGCTACAGGTCGCAATTTTGATCGGATCGTCACGAAATTTTGAGGGTTAATGGGGGTCACACAGGTGAAGAAGCTTATTGATTTTGGTGATGATCGGATAATATTTAGAGGAAAAATACAACGTTTTTTTCCTAAGCGAATATCTCAACTTCAATATGGGGTATATCAAAAGCAGAACCATGGCCATGAAAGTAGAAAATATCGCCTTTCTAATGATGAAAAGTAGGTTCTCGTAGGTGATCAAACAACGAATATATCGCAATAGCCGCTAATAGAACCCAACTTTTTATTTTTGCGATTTTAATAATAATGACGAATATCACAGCTTCGGTTGGGGATCTTCCAAAAACAAAGTCTGACTATGAAAGAAGAAAATCCCATCTTTACAGTGAAGCAAAGTAGGTTGGCGTAGGTGGCCACATAACGGAGATATCAAAATAGTCGGCAATACATCCCATTTTTTCATTTTTTTGTAATCACGCTACAGGTCACGAAATTTTGGGGGCCAATGGGGATCCTACAGAGAAAGAAGCCTATTGATTTTGGTGATGGTCGGATAATATTCAGGTCCGAATGGGCAAAAAACTTATTTGGAGAAAAAGTCAATGTTTTATTTCAAAGCGAATATCTCCGCTTCTGAAAGGGGTATATCCTGCTAATGAAAGTAGAAAATATCACCTTTGCAATGATGTTACGTAGGTTGTCGTAGGTGGTCAAACAACGAAGATGTCGCAAAAGCCGCTAATAGAACACAACTTTTCATTTTTGCGATTTTAATAATAATGACAAATATCACAGCTTTGGTTCGGGACCTTCCAAAAGCAAAGTCTGACAATGAAAGTAAAAAATCCCATCATTACAATGATGTAAAGCAGGTTGGCGTAGGTATCCAAATAACGGAGATTTCGCAATAGTCGGTAATACATGCAATTTTTCACGCTACAGGTCGCAATTTTAATTGGATCGTCACGAAATTTTGGGTGTTATTGGGGGTCCCACAGAAAAAAACCTTTTGATTTTTGATAATGGTCGGATATTATTCAGGGGTCGGAATGTGAAAAAAAATATTTGGAAAAAAGACCAACGTTTTATTTCAAAGTTAATGTCTCCCTTCTGTAGGAGGTATATCGAAAGCAAAACCTGGCAAGGAAAGTAGAAAATATCACCTTTACAACGATGTGAAGTAGGTTGTCATAGGTGGTCAAACAACAGAGATATCGCAATAGTCGGTAATGCATCCCTTTTTCCATTTTTGTGCAATTACACTACGAAATTTTGATCGGATCCTCACGAAATTTTGGGGGTTGATGGGGGTCTAACAGAGAAAGAAGCCTATTGATGGTTGGCATACATCCCACTTTTCCATTTTTTATTTGGGTTGTACTGTCGATGCACTTAAATGCGTTTCAAAAAAATTGACCTGTGTTAATGAAGACATTCAGAGCAAAGGCGCTAAGCTATCCCAATTTTAATATTTTGAATTTTATTAGTCAAAAGCTTAGGAACAGGGGTAGTGGTGTAGGGTATCACATAGTCGGCCCCGACCCGACTATAGCCTTGGCTCACTTGTTTAAAACTCCTCCTCCTTACTTACCTCCTTAAAATACTTTTAAAAATATCCCCGCTTCCTAAAAATAATTCTAAAAATATCCACGCATCCTAAAAATATTAAAAAAATACGCCGTCTATAAATATTTTTAAAAATATCTTCGACTCCTAACATTATATATATTTGTTCCACAACATCCCATAGGGACAAGGGAGACTTCTCTCATATCAATGAGTGCACCCCGATTCATATTAGCTCAATGATATGGGACCTACAGTTTATCGCCGAGTCCGAACGGCGTGTCTAAGACACCACTTTTGTAGAGAAGTTTTACATGGCTGAAATACTCAGGAAATGTCGCCAACATTACTGAGGGGTATTTTGCCACCGTTGAAAAGTGTTTTGATGTTGCCTGGCCGGGGAATCGAACCCACGACCTTATGTGTGCAAGGCGGGTGTGCATACCACTGCACCACGGTGGCACCCCGACTCCCCGACTCCTAACATTATTTTTAAAAATATTCACGCTTGCTTAAAATATACACCTCCTAAAAATATTTTTAAAAACATCAACGCCTAATAAAAGTATTGTTAAAAATATCCACGACTGCTAAAAATATTTTTAAAAAATCCACGACTTTTAAAAACTTATATGTATATTTAAAAAATCCAAGTCTTATAAAAAGTATTTTTAAAAAATCCACGCCGTGTAAAAAATATGTTTTAAAAAATCCACGACTTACTAAAAATATTTTTAAAAAATCCTAAAGATTTCTATTAGAATCCACACCACCTAAAAATATTTTTAAAAAATCCTAAGAATTATATTAAAATCCAAGTCTTCTAAAGATACTTTTAAAAGATCTAAGCCTCCTAAAAATATTACAAAAAATTATTTTTGAAACATCCGCCCGCCACATCCGCCAGGTATGTATGTCTACGGTAATACAACATTTGCAGTTTATTTCGCCTTCTAGCCTTTCAAAAAAATAGAGACTCCAAGAAGTTTGTCAATGGTTTTATCGTAATTTTCAACATTTAAATGTCACATAAATTGAAAGTAATACCTCCACCTCCTCCTTCCATTACAATTGAAACGCCTTCGACTGCTCAGATATGTATTAAAACCAACAATGTTTTGTATGTTACCATCGAAATTCCCACCAAGTGGGTAGCATATGTGAAGTAAGTTTCCACCTGTCAGTGGGTTTAAAGAACAATATATTTAAGTTTCCATTTTAAGAAAATTAATATATACGTTTGAACAAATACCGCATAAATTATGAACTCACTTTTTCTATTTTTTCTATGCCCTGGCTGTTGTTGTCGTTTTTTGTGCACAAGGTGCACCAAACTAAAATGCATAATACCCACTTACATAGAGACATACATACATATACAGCCCGTTGTGAATTTCTATCTCTACATGTATGTATATTTATGAATGTATGTGAGAGCTTTACTAAAGTGGTTTCTATTCTTAACAGGATATTAGCATACATTTCCACTGCCTGGTTCAACATTCATATAAGACAACTACAAATGCAATTTGTATTGTCCCACACAGATAAAAAACGTTTTGGTCGTACGCTTGTGGGTGGCAGGACATACACATTGTAATACAATTACCATATCTTCTAACATATAAAGGAAACATTCACCACAAACGCTGCAACTTGCCAGAAATGGTTTCAAAGTTTCTTTTCTCTTTTTTTTTTTTTTTGTTAGGTCGAGATATGTGAATTTCAGGTGCGCCAAAGAGGAGGAGTTTGTTGTGGGTCATTCCATTCCATTCTTAAAAACTCCCCGCATCTTAAAAAAATTAATAATCCCTGAATATGTTTTAAAAAAACTGCTGCTATTAAAATTATTTAAAAAAACATCCTACAAATATTAAATAAACACTCCTATTAAAAATATTTAAAAAATCCGTAATCCACGCCAACCATAAATATTTCTTTTAAACAATTCCACTGCCAAAATTTAAAAAATAAAACAAATAAAAATATTATTAAAAATATCCACGCCTCCTAAAAATAGTTTTAAAAATATCCACGCCTCCTAAAAATAGTTTTAAAAATATCCACCCCTCCTAAAAATAGTTTTAAAAATATCCACGCCTCCTAAAAATAGTTTTAAAAATATCCACCCCTCCTAAAAATAGTTTTAAAAATATCCACGCCTCCTAAAAATAGTTTTATAAATATCCACGCCTCCTAAAAATAGTTTTAAAAATATCCACGCCTCCTAAAAATAGTTTTAAAAATATCCACGCCTCCTAAAAATAGTTTTAAAAATATCCACGCCTCCTAAAAATAGTTTTAAAAATATCCACGCCTCCTAAAAATAGTTTTAAAAATATCCACGCCTCCTAAAAATAGTTTTAAAAATATCCACGCCTCCTAAAAATAGTTTTAAAAATATCCACGCCTCCTAAAAATAGTTTTAAAAATATCCACGCCTCCTAAAAATAGTTTTAAAAATATCCACGCCTCCTAAAAATAGTTTTAAAAATATCCACGCCTCCTAAAAATAGTTTTAAAAATATCCACGCCTCCTAAAAATAGTTTTAAAAATATCCACGCCTCCTAAAAATAGTTTTAAAAATATCCACGCCTCCTAAAAATAGTTTTAAAAATATCCACGCCTCCTAAAAATAGTTTTAAAAATATCCACGCCTCCTAAAAATAGTTTTAAAAATATCCACGCCTCCTAAAAATAGTTTTAAAAATATCCACGCCTCCTAAAAATAGTTTTAAAAATATCCACGCCTCCTAAAAATAGTTTTAAAAATATCCACGCCTCCTAAAAATAGTTTTAAAAATATCCACGCCTCCTAAAAATAGTTTTAAAAATATCCACGCCTCCTAAAAATAGTTTTAAAAATATCCACGCCTCCTAAAAATAGTTTTAAAAATATCCACGCCTCCTAAAAATAGTTTTAAAAATATCCACGCCTCCTAAAAATAGTTTTAAAAATATCCACGCCTCCTAAAAATAGTTTTAAAAATATCCACGCCTCCTAAAAATAGTTTTAAAAATATCCACCCCTGCTAAAAATACTTTAAAAAATATCCACGACTCCTAAAAATATTTTTAAAAGTATCCACGCATCTTAAAAATATTTTTAAAAATATCCACGCATCCTAAAAATATTTTTAAAAATATCCACGCATCCTAAAAATATTTTTAATTTCCTAAAAATATTTTTGAAAATATCCACGCCTCCTAAAAATATTATTAAAAACATCCGCGCCTGCTAAAAATATTTTTAAAAGTATCCACGCATCCTAAAAATATTTTTAAAAATATCCACGCATCCTAAAAATATTTTTAAAAATATCCACGCATCCTAAAAATATTTTTAATTTCCTAAAAATATTTTTGAAAATATCCACGCCTCCTAAAAATATTATTAAAAACATCCGCGCCTGCTAAAAATATTATTAAAAACATCCGCGCCTGCTAAAAATATTTTTAAAAATATCCACGCACCCTAAAAGTATTTAAAAAAAAAATATCCACGCCTCCTAAAAATATTTTTAAAAATATCCACGCCCCCTTAAAATATTTTTAAAAATATCCACGCCTCCTAAAATATTTTTAAAAATATCCACGCCTCCTAAAAATATTTTTAAAAATATCCACGCCTCCTAAAAATATTCTTAAAAATATCCATGCCTCCTAAAAATATTTTTAAAAATATCCATGCCTCCTAAAAATATTTTTAAAAATATCCATGCCTCCTAAAAATATTTTTAGAAATATCCATGCCTCCTAAAAATATTTTTAAAAATATCCACGTCTCCTAAAATTATTTATAAAAATATCCACGCCTCCCAAAATTATTTTTAAAAAAATCCACTCCTGCTAAAATATTTTAAAAAATATCCACGGCTCCTAAAAATATATTTAAAAATATCCACGCTTCCTAAAAATTTTTTAAAAAATATCCACGCTTCCTAAATTTTTTTTAAAAAATATCCACGCCTCCTAAATTACTTAAAAAGAACACGCTTGCTAAAATATTATAAAAACACGCAGCTTAAAATTATTTTTAAAAATATCCACGCCTCCTAAAAAATTATAAAAACACGCCGCTTAAAATTATTTTTAAAAATATCCACGCCTCCTAAAAATATTTTTAAAAATATCCACGCCTCCTAAAAATATTTTTAAAAATATCCACGCCTCCTAAAAACATTTTTAAAAATATCCATGCCTCCTAAAAATATTCTTAAAAATATCCATGCCTCCTAAAAATATTCTTAAAAATATCCATGCCTCCTAAAAATATTTTTAAAAATATCCATGCCTAATAAAAATATTCTTAAAAATATCCATGCCTACTAAAAATATTTTTAAAAATATCCATGCCTCCTAAAAATAGTTTTAAAAATATCCACGCCTCCTAAAAATATTTTTAAAAATATCCACGCCTCCTATAAATATTTTGTAAAATATCCACGCCTCCTAAAAATATTTTTAAAAATATCCACGCCTCCTAAAAATATTTTTAAAAATATCCATGCCTACTAAAAATATTTTTAAAAATATCCATGCCTCCTAAAAATAGTTTTAAAAATATCCACGCCTCCTAAAAATATTTTTAAAAATATCCACGCCTCCTATAAATATTTTGTAAAATATCCACGCCTCCTAAAAATATTTTTAAAAATATCCACGCCTCCTAAAAATATTTTTAAAAATATCCACGCCTCCTAAAAATATTTTTAAAAATATCCACGCCTCCTAACAATATTTTTAAAAATATCCACGCCTCCTAAAAATATTTTTAAAAATATCCACGCCTCCTAAAAATATTTTTAAAAATACTCACGCCCCCTAAAAATATTTTTAAAAATACTCACGCCCCGAATAATATTTTTAAAAATACTCACGCCCCCTAAAAATATTTTTTAAAATATCCATGCGTACTAAAAATGTTCTTAAAAATATCCATGCCTCCTAAAAATATTTTTAAAAATATCCATGCCTCCTAAAAATATTTTTAGAAATATCCATGCCTCCTAAAAATATTTTTAAAAATATCCACGCCTCCTAAAATTATTTATAAAAATATCCACGCCTCCCAAAATTATTATTAAAAATATCCACTCCTGCTAAAATATTTTAAAAAATATCCACGCCTCCTAAAAATATTTTTAAAAATATCCACGCTTCCTAAAAATTTTTTAAAAACTATCCACGCTTCCTAAAAATTTTTTAAAAAATGTCCACGCCTCCTAAATTACTTAAAAAGAACACGCTTGCTAAAATATTATAAAAACACGCCGCTTAAAATTATTTTTAAAAATATCCACACCTCCTAAAAATATTTTTAAAAATATCCACGCCTCCTAAAAATATTTTTAAAAATATCCACGCCTCCTAAAAATATTTTTAAAAATATCCACGCCTCCTAAAAACATTTTTAAAAATATCCATGCCTGCTAAAAATATTCTTAAAAATATACATGCCTCCTAAAAATATTTTTAAAAATATCCATGCCTCCTAAAAGTATTCTTAAAAATATCCATGCCTCCTAAAAATATTCTTAAAAATATCCATGCCTAATAAAAATATTGTTAAAAATATCCACGCCATCTAAAAATATTTGTAAAAATATCCAGGCCTCCTAACAATATTTTTAAAAATATCCAGGCCTCCTAAAAATATTTTAAAAAATATCCACGCCTCCTAAAAATATTTTAAAAAATATCCACGCCCCCAAAAAGTATTTTTAAAACTATCCAAACCTACTAAAGAAATTTAAAAGAATGAGCGCCTCTTAAAAATATTTTTAAAAAAATCCGCGGCTCCTAAAAATATTTTAAATAATCCTCGCCTCCTTAAGATATTTAAAAAAAAATCTTATTTTTTTTTTAAATCCATGTCTCCCCAAAATTTTCTTTAGGAGCCAACCATATGTGATGAGTTTAAAAGTAGGTAGTACAACTTTCACGTATGTATGTACGTCTGTCATGGACAGGCATAGAGAGCAGAGTTAAAGCAAAGCAAGACCAGCAGGAAACATAAGCACAAAAACCTTCACAATGTGAAAATCTTTATGCAAATTGTGCAGCAACAACTGCAAACGAAGTCTACAAATGTATACTGGGAAGACACACACACCACTACTAGAAATATAAAAAAATCACAAAAACAAAAGAAGTAAATAAATTGAGTTTTTATGCAATTGTTTTCATTCTACTGTTATTGTTGTTATTGCCCGTGTATATTTTGTTGAGATACAGGAATTTCTTCCTTTTCGAAAAAAAAACACACAAAAGCAACAACAAGAAAAGCACACATTCCAGGAAACATAACTCAGTTCAGATTTCAAGGAGAACTTTTGTTTGCCACTGTTACCACACTAACACATTTATCCGACAAGAAGCACAGAACAGCTCATTGCAATACATGGAGAAGGTATGGCAGAGAGAAATGTAATAACAACAACAAACACGACAACAATAAAAAGATTAAATTAAAAATCAAAATGCACAATTTCGTTAAGAGGAAAAAAAGAAGTGAATCACAGCATTGTAAGGAAAAAACGCTCTACGTGAGAACCAGATGTGAAAGCCTAGAAATACAACCACGTACCGCATAACTGTTTTAATTATTTTTCCTTTTTTTTAATATTCTTGGTGGAAGATAATGTAAGAAAATTCCTTCTTGATATTGGAGATAATGTTTTCTTTAATGAATTTTATATTCATTCATGGGCAAAGAAAAACTTAATAGAGATACTGTGGCAGTCAGTTAAGCTCAAAACACACTCAAAGGTGCACATGGTTTTATGCCTTTGGGAATATTAAATTAAGATAGATTTGTTAAATATACGTACAAAAAATGTAAGAAATATTTTTTTTAAATATAAACAAGAAAAGAAAAACTTTATTGGATTTGCAGCATACTTAATTGGGTTATGACTTTTTGACCTTTTTTTCTCAAAAACGATTTCCTGTATCGGAAATGAATGAAGGTTTACCTATTAATCACTAAACTAACGTTTAATCCATTGAAATATAAAAAAGGTCATACACAAATTGATTTAAAAAAAATTTAAAAAAATGTATGGAATGAAAAAAATATCTGAAAATTTTTTTCTGTTGCACCTATGGATAAACTTAAGCCTACTAATAACTAATATAACGTTTATTCCATTCAAATAACGGAAGAGGTCATGCACCAACCACGTTGAATTTTTTTTTTCATAATCACGAACGTTCCACAAGAAAAAAAGGGGCATCAAAACCAAAAAAAAACTATCATCCATTAAATTAATTTTTAGCCATTTTACAAAATTTTTCAAAATTCTCCACAGTTAATGAGGCTCATTTTATGTGACTTATTTCAAACAAATGTTACATTTTGCAATTTGTTAATACCCCCCCCCCCCCCCCCCCTTAATCTTCGAACTTTTTCTGAAAATAATGGAGCAAGTTTGGTACTTCTCACACAAATAAAACTTCATTCCATCCCCTTGGTTACAGTCGTAACATAAAGAACAGCTCAGGATATACTCATTACAAAGAACTGTAAACAAATATCTGGAACGGTATCGTTAATGTAAAAACCCCTTTTTTCTATAAGCATTAATTAACATTTCAAGTAGCAACTTGAAGAAAGTTTCCGTAATTTAAAACTGGAAAACAACATTTCTATGTGCTGTGAAAATTATCGGTTTGATGGTTGGGTGGTTCGATGGATAGATGTAGAATTGTGTATCAGATTTTAAAACGTAAAAAGTATTTAATGTTCAAGTTTATTCAAGGCCAAATGTTGCCACGTACTATTCGCAAAGTAACATAAACGTATATTTTTTAAATATATTTTTGACCAATAAGAGTGGATTTTTTTATTTTTTTTTTCAAAGCGTTGATTTTTTATATTTTTAAATCCTGGATTTCTTCAAAGCTAGGATTTTTTAAAATATTTTATTCCAAAGCGAAGATTTTTTTTAATATTTTTTCCAAATTGTGGATTTTTTTCTATATTTTTTCCAAAGCTTGCATTTTTTCAACATTTTTTTTTTCAAAACGTAAATCTTTTAAAATATTTTTCAATGCGTGGATTTTTTTATATTTTTGCAAAACCTGAATTTTTTTAGAATATTTTCCCCAAAGGGTATATTTTTTATAATTTTTCCAAATTGTGGATATTTTTTAACAATTTGTCCAAACCGTGGATTTTTTATAATTTTTCCAAATTGTGGATTTTATAAATATTTTTCCAATGCGTCGATTTTTATACCCTACAACACTATGTGGGGAGGGTATTATAAGTTGGTTTTGGCCAAAAAGTTTGTAACGCATCGAAATAATGGTCGTAGACCCATACTTATATATACCAAAATGAATGTCTCGACGAGCTGAGTCGATCTGGCTATGTGTGTCCGTCTGTCCATCTAAACCTTGTAATCACGCTACAGGTCGCAATTTTGATCGGATCGTCAACAAATTTTGGGTGTTGACGAGGGTCACGGAGGTTGGAATTTTGATCGGATAGTCACTAGATTTTGGCGGTAGATGCGGGCCCACAGAGGAAGAAGCCTATTGATTGTAGTGATAGTCGGATAATATTTAGGGGTCGGAATGGGGAAAAACTCATGTGGAGACAAAGTTTTATTCTTTGTGAATATATCGGCTTCTAGTAGGGGTATTCCAACGGCAAAGCCTGTCAATAGAATAAGAAAATATTGCCTTAAAATTGGTGTAAAGTAGGTTGGCGAAGGTGGCCAAACAAGGGATATACCACAATGCATCCAATTCGTCCATTTTTTGCAATCACGTTACAGGTCGCAATTTTGATCGGATGGTACCGAAATTTTGGTTGCTTATGGGGGTCCCGAGAGAAGGAGGCATATTATGTTTGATGGTATTCGGATTATATTCCCTAAAAGAAATGTTTACCAGTGAAAAGCTTATGCACAGGGGTAGTGGTGTAGGGTAACACATGGGCGGCCCCGTCCCGACTATAGCCTTTGCTCACTTGTTTTTTTTAATTTTTCCAAATTGTGGATTTTTTTAAAAAATGTCCAAACCGTGGATTTTTTATAATTTTCCATATTTTGAATTTTTTAAATAGTTTTGCAATGCGTAGTTTTTAATAATTTTTCCAAGGCGTGGTTTGTTTTAAATATTTTTTCCAAGGCGTGGTTTGTTTTAAATATTTTTTCCAAGGCGTGGTTTGTTTTAAATATTTTTTCCAAGGCGTGGTTTGTTTTAAATATTTTTTCCAAGACGTGGTTGTTTTAAATATTTTTGTCCAAGGCATGGTTTGTTTTAAATATTTTTGTCCAAGGCATGGTTTGTTTTAAATATTTTTTCCAAGGCGTGGTTTGTTTTAAATATTTTTGTCCAAGGCATGGTTTGTTTTAAATATTTTTTCCAAGGCGTGGTTTGTTTTAAATATTTTTTCCAAGGCGTGGTTAATGGTAAATATTTTTTCCAAAGCTTGGTAGTTTAAATATTTAAATATTTTTTCCAAAACGTGTTTTGTTTTAAATATTTTTTCCAATGCGTGGTTAATGGTAAATATTTTTTCCAAAGCTTGGTAGTTTAAATATTTAAATATTTTTTCCAAAACGTGTTTTGTTTTAAATATATTTTCCAATGCGTGGTTAATGGTAAATATTTTTTCCAAAGCGTGCTTTGTTTTAAATATTTTATCCAAAGCGTGGTAGTTTAAATATTTAAATATTTTTTCCAAAACGTGTTTTGTTTTAAATATTTTTTCCAAAGCTTGGTTAATTGTAAATATTTTTTCCAAAGCGTGCTTTGCTTTAAATATTTTTTTCCAAAGCGTGGTTTGTTTTAAATATTTTTTCCAAAGAGTGTTTTGTTTTAAATATTTTTTCCAAAGCGCGTTTTGTTTTAAATATTTTTTCCAAAGCGAGTTTTGTTTTAAATATTTTTTCCAAAACGTGTTTTGTTTTAAATATTTTTTCCAAAGCGTGTTTTGTTTTAAATATTTTTTCCAAACGGTGTTTTGTTTTAAATATTTTTTCCAAAGCGTGTTTTGTTTTAAATATTTTTTCCAAAACGTGTTTTGTTTTAAATATTTTTTCCAAAGCGTGTTTTGTTTTAAATATTTTTTCCAAAGCGTGCTTTGTTTTTAATATTTTTTCAAAAGAGTGCTTTGTTTTAAATATTTTTTTCCAAAGCGTGTTTTGTTTTAAATATTTTTTCCAAAGCGTGTTTTGTTTTAAATATTTTTTCCAAAGCGTGTTTTGTTTTAAATATGTTTTCCAAAGCGTGGATTGTTTAAAATATTTTTTCCAAAGCATGGTTTGTTTTAAATATTTTTTCCAAAGTGTGGTTTTGTTTTAAATATTTTTTCCAAAGCATGGTTTGTTTTCAATATTTTCCCAAAGTCTGGTTTGTTTTAAATATTTTTCAATTCCTTCACTTAGAGGACCTTTTTAATTCCTGTCCTCTAAAAAAAATGGAATTTTAATTATTTACCATCATGCTTCCCGCATTTAGTTCATTTTGTTTCTTCAATTTCGAAGTCCAATGACCGGGAAATGAATGAATGAATTACGAAACGAATATAATTGTTTACTGCAGGATTCTACAAAAGGGAAAGAGGAACGAAAAATTGCAGAAAAAATAATAATAAACATTGTTATTGTTTTCGCTGCCACTGCTGGTGTTCCGGCTGATCCGACACTGGCCAAAAACAATGCACAAGGATTCTAAATAAAGATGTGGCATTCGTCAACATTAGCATCAGGCAGTATTCACAATGGTACCACACGCACACACACCTAAACACCTCTGAATGTCCACACACATATACAGTCAACAAGCCCACAATTATGAGTTGTTGTTAGGAAATAAGTGGTCATTGAAAGTTTTTCAAAAGCTTTTGACTTCTTGACACGAAAATATTGGCCAAAGCCCCATCATTGAAACACAAACATTTTAGAATACATGCAACAAAAACCTGTAACAGTGACGGTGATGATGGTGATTATGATTACAACAATAACAACTAACAGTCCTGGCCGTTGTTGGCGATTTTAGACACAACAAACCACATAAGTAGCGGAGTATACAGCTTTTCCGACATGCCACCCAATGTAATTAAAACCCTAATAATGCGGCATCCGAACATGACTTTCACAGATGGGAAAAATTCAAAACTTTTTTGTTGTGTCCTACGGCCAACGTCGGTTGTCATGATGGCTATTCGTCATTATTGCGACCATGATGATGACAATGTGGATGTTTTGAATGTCAATAATGACGAAGGGTGAGTACCAGTGTAATTTACAAGTACAGTGTAAGTTCAAGTACTACTCGGAATGAACGAAAACAACAACTATCACAACATGTAACATCGAAGTGGACTCATTTTGCATTACATCTAATAAAACGCTTTAACGTTTCCGCTATAAGTAGTTACTATGAGATGGTGAAATTGAACCATTTTTTTTTTTGTTTGAAAAATTATAGTCTTCGGTTTCTTTGGAGTCGACACTGTTTTGTTAGCAGATTTTAAAAAATGTGGTTAGTACCAAAGCAAATCAAATCCATGCAATCAAAGGGGTACATTGGTGCATATAAGTGTTGTGGCAACGTATACGCCGTGCTGTACTTGCAAGACATGTATAGGAGATTTTGTCTTCAAAGTTTCGTAACGATTAAATTACTTTAGATATCTCCGTTAGGCGTAAGATTTTGAGAAAATTTTTCTAAATTAAAAATAATTTTCAGGGCTGCAAGAACAATATGTGTGCAATTTTGAGGAATAGTTTTATAAGGACTTTTAGAACATTACGCTTAAAGGGTCTTCTTTAGAAAAGTAGACTCACAAAATGATTTTTATATAACGAAAGACCCGTGGAAGGGTAATTTATAGAATAGGCGACTAAACAGAAGAGTCATAGAAGGGTCTTTTATAGATAAGAAAATCCTCTATATAATAAACAATGAGGAAACTCCATAGAGAAAAATGTTTTTTAATTCAATCCAATCCAATAACCAACTTGGAAAAATATTTAAAAAAATCCACGCTTGCAAAATATTTTTTAAAAAAATCCACGCTTGGAAAAATATTTTGTAAAAAAAAATCCAAACTTGGAAAAATATTTTTTTAAAAAATCCACGCTTGGACAAATATTTTTAAAAGAAATTCACGTTTGGATTTTATTAATACACGCTTGGAAACACATTTTTTAAAATAGCCACGCTTAGAAAATATTTTTTTTATAAAAATCCACGATTGGAAAAATATTTTTAAAAAAATCCAAGCTGGGAAAAATATTTTTAAAAAATTACACGCTTGTATTTTTTTTAATCTAAGTTTGGAAAAATGTTTTTTAAAAAATCCAAGCTTGGAAAACTATTTTTTAAAATAATCCAAGCTTTGTAAATTACTTTTTCAAAAATCCACGCTTTCAAAAATATGGTGATTGCAAAAGTATTTATTAAAAAATCTACGCTTGAAAAAATATTTTATAAAATTATTTACGTTTGGAAAACTACTTTTAAAAAAATACACTCTTACAAAAAAAAAAAACATGGTGGAAAAATGTTGTTTAAAAATCCATGCTTGGAAAAATATTTTTTAAAATAATTCATAATATGTTTTAAAAAAATCCATGCTTGGAAAAATTTTGTTTGAAAAATCCATGCTTGGAAAAATATTTTTTAAAAAAAGCCACGCTTGGAAATATATTTTTAAAAAATCCATGCGTGGAAAAATGTTTTTAAGACAATCCACGTTTGGAAAAATGTTTGTTAAAAAAATACACACATGGAAAAATATTTTGAAAAAAATTCACGCTTGGAAAAACATTTTAAAAAAAATCAACATTTGGAAAATATTATTTAAAAAAATCCACGATTGGAAAAATATTTTTTTTTAAAATATCCATGCTGGAAGGAGAAGTCTCCCTTGTCTCGTATGGGATGTTTGTGGAACAATTATTATGCTTGGAAGGACGTTTTTTTTTTTAAATCCATGCTTGGAATTTTTTTTTAAATTCCATGCTAGGATATGTTTTTTTAAAAATCCCTGCTTGAAAAAAATATTTTTTAATAAAAATTAACGCTTGGAAAAATATTTAAAAAAATACACGCTTCGAATAATATTTTTAAAGAGTAACACGCCAGGAAATATACTTTTAAAAAAATGCACGCATGAAAAAATATTTTAAAAAAATTACACGATGGAAAAAATATTTTTAACAAAATCCACGCTTGAAAAAATATTTTTAAATTTAATTTGAAAAAATTATTTTTAAAAAGTCAATGCTTTGAATGAATAGATTTTAAAAAATCCATGCATTGACAAAAATATTTTACAAATCCACGCTTAAAAAATATTTTTAAGAAAATTCCCGCTTGAAAAAATATTTTTAAGAAAATCCACGCTTGAAAAACATTTAAAAAAATAGCTTGAAAAATATTTTTAAAGAAATCCAGGCTAAAAAAGAAATTTGTAAAAAATCCAGACTTGAAAAAAAATTTGTAAAAAAAATCCAGAAAATATTCTTAAAAAATCGACGGTTGAAACAATTTGTTTTTAAACCAGCTTGATTAATCATTTGAAAATTATAGCCCTGTCTGCCTCTGCTTCAAAGCATTTGTGTCTTAAACCGCTTGACCTTCTGATTTGATGCCTTCAACCTTTGATTAGCCATGTTAAGTTTGTCATTACACAATAAAACGTATAACGTGTAACGTGTATGCGTGTACGTGTGTCAGGACTTTTCCCTATGCGCATAGTGTATGTAGAATAAATGATTGACTTCTAACGACAACTGCACAATAACAATGACCACATACACATAAGGCACACTGCTAAACATGCATGTCTGCACTGACTGAACTGAATAATTTTTCAATTTGAAACGATGACGACTGACATGTCGTGCAATTGCCACACACACATATACATGCGGATGTACATGTGTGTGTCCATATGTGTTAGTACATGTGTGAGTTCCACTTGCCATTTGTATTTCAAATGCTTTTGAATATTTCAACAAAGCGAAGCGCGTTGTTATTCTCTGTCAATGCCAACCTAACCAACCAGCCCGCGAACCAACCAACCGACCAACATCAGACATTAACAACAACTAAAAATAGTTGCATGAAATATATAATCCAATGAATGTGAAAATCATGATTGGGACACAAGAAGTGCATTTTACAGACAGTTGCTACAACTCGACTCCACTGCCTGTCTATTTGTTTCTAAATTGAAGTGACAGATTCGTTGCTGTTGTTTGAGTTGCCTTTGTTGTCACTTGATTTGTTATTACGGGTTTGTGTACGTGTGTGTGGGCGTGTTCGTGAGTGATGTTTTGAGTGTTAAAATAAAATAATTAAATTATTATTTAAATTGAACATTTTTTGGAAGACTGAATCTGTAAGGGATGATTTAAAAGAATAGACATCCTTCTCTTGATGTATTGATGGGAAGAAGACACTCCACCTCCTCGAGGGATATGTCCACTTGAAAGATAGGTCAAGATATGACCTCGACTTTTAATTTATTAATTTTTTTAAATGGGAACCTAGCCCGCTGGACCATGAACGGTTCCAGAAACCACAACACATTAACTACTCCAAAATCTAAAAGACAATCAGTACCTTACCTGTAAAAGGGCATTGCCTTTGTCACCCCTCTCTTAAAAAATAACGTGAAAAATTAACAATTTAATAATTTCTAAAAATTGAGGTTAAAATGTTCTCGCACAAACTCAACCGCTCTTCCTTTACTTGGCAAAGTCACATAATTATTTCTATGTTCCAACACGACACATGTCTGTGTGTGCGTGTGTCTTTAAATTACCGGGAAGTGCAACAATCCCACCTTTAAAAGCGAATGACTAAATTGTTCGAAGCATGATTTACCGGAGAAGACGTGCAGCCCCTGTGAACTTTGTATAGCCTGCAAAGCCTGACAAGCATGACAATAATAGGCTAACACAACCATGACAGAATGGGTAAGCATAGTAGATGTATGTGTGTGTGCGCATGTATTAGTAATTATTAAAAACGCTGAAATACGTGACAGTCTCAAAGGATATGCAGTTGAATTTAATTAGATAATGGCAAGTGTGGTTGGTATGTTAATAGTCCGGTCAAAATAGACATTGAAATAGCAAAAATTCCCACAAAGCTGAATTTTGGTGGAGAGCTAGGGTTTGCCGTTAGAAGCAACGTCCTAAAAGTCCCCATCGATCCCAATTGTGCAAAAAAAATTATTCGGGGTCAAAGGTCAAATTTTAAGGGTTTTTAGGTTTTCGGATTTATTTCTTGAAAACGGTTGATCTAATCAAAAAGTGACAAAAGTAAATATTGTAGACAGAAAAATTATCTACAAGTTTGACCTTAATAATTTTTTTCCTAGAAGGAACCATTCTTGAGATATAGCTGTTCTAAAAAACACATGATTTTTATGCACTTATAAGGGAAATATGCACATTATCAGACGAACCGGCTAAAATAAACGAAGTAATCGGGTCTGTCCCCCAAAAAAATATATTTTTTCTTGAAGAGCGAAATTATAGCTATCCTCTAAAAAAAATTTCAAAAAAATCGGAGCCTGTTTAGTAGAATTATTCAATGTTAGAGTCATTTTATGCGAAAATGGCCCATTTAACCCACATGTATAATCGAAAGCCCAACGGGAACGACCCCAACGAAAACTTTCCGATTTTTTTCAAGTTTTGTCCGAAGGTAGGGTTTGTTGCGCTGATTACGGAAATGTATAATTTTCAACGGTTGCGGATCCGGTTCGCCGGTTATTCGACCCGAAAGGCCAAATTTAAAAACCGGGTTAGACCCGGTTCTACTGAACCGATTACTGCAAAGTTGATATCGTTTGAAAGCTTACGGAAGTATCTAACACATAGTGTCGTTACTTTAACCGGCTCGTCTCATAATGTACTTATGCGGCTAATTTTTTATTTGACCTTTAGATCGCGATATCTCGAAAATGGTAAGTTTTTTTTAAGAATCATAAAGACCACTCTTGTAGACAATTATTAAATCTACAACTTTTACTTTAGCCGGCTTTTGCTAAGTCTTACCGTTTTTGAGAAAAATTAAAAAAACTGAATAATGCCTCCAAAAATGACCTTTGACCCCGAATAACTTGTTTTGCACACATGGGATCGATGGGGACTTTTAGGACGTTGCTTCTAATAGCTAACCCTAGCTCTCCACCAAAATTCAGCTTTGTGGGAATTTTTGCTATTTCCCCCTTATACGCATGTCTATTTTGACCGGACTATAAAAGAAAAGGAAAATATGCCAAATGTTGAACGCACATACATATACAAAAGCACATGTGTACTGATATGCATACGTGTGTGGATGAGCAACTGCAATATCAGGTATTGTGGTAATCCACACACTTTAATAACAAAACATTGTATTAATATATATGTGAGAATAATTAACATATTAGTAAGGATTTCCATGTCTTCAAGCACATCGTTATCACATGTTACGAGAACAATCCCCGAAGGGACAAGGAAGACTTCTTCTCAGTGAGTGCACCCCGATTCATATAAGCTAAATGTTATGGGACCTTCTTCTTATACTCTAGTCTGAACGGTGTTTCTTAGGACACCACTTATACATATATTGTTCAAGCGTTCATTATACCCTACACCACTATGTGGGAGGGTATTATAAGTTGGTTTTGGCCAAAAAGTTTGTAACGCATCGAAATAATGGTCGTAGACCCATACTTATATATAGCAAAATGAATGTCTCGACGAGCTGAGTCGATCTGGCTATGTGTGTCCGTCCGTCAGTCCGTCCGTCCGTCCGTCCGTCCGTCTGTCCGTCTGTCCATCTAAACCTTGTAATCACGCTACAGGTCGCAATTTTGATCGGATCGTCACGAAATTTTGGATGTTGATGGGGGTCCCGGAGAGGAAGAAGCCTATTGATTTTGGTGATGGTCGGATAATATTTAGGGGTCGGAATGGGCAAAAAAACTTATGTGGATAAAAAGACAACGTTTTTTTCCAAAGCGAATATCTCAGCTTCAATATGGGGTATACCAAAAGCAAAACCTGACAATAAAAGTAGAAAATATCACCTTTCTAATGATGTAAAGTAGGTTCTCGTCGGTGATCAAATAACGAAGATATCACAATAGTCGCAAATAAAACCCAAATTTTCATTTTTGCGATTTTAATTATAATGACGATTATCACAGCTTTGGTTGGGGACTTTCCAAAAGCAAAGCCTGGCTATGAAAGTAGAAGATCCCATCTTTACAATGATGTGAACTAGGTCGGCGTAAGTGACCAAATAACGGTGATGTCGCAATAGTCGGTAATATATCCCATTTTTCCACTTTTTTGGAAATCACGCTACAGGTCGCAATTTTGATCGGATCGTCACGACATTTTGAGGGTTAATGGGAATCACACAGGTGAAGAAGCCTATTGATTTTGGTGATGGTCGGATAATATTTAGGGGTCGTAATGGGCAAAAAACTTATTTGGAGAAAAAGACAACGTTTTTTTCCTAAGCGAATATCTCAGCTTCAATATGGGGTATACCAAAAGCAAAACCTGACAATAAAAGTAGAAAATATCGCCTTTCTAATGATGTAAAGTAGGTTCTCGTAGGTGATCAAACAACGAATATATCACAATAGCCGCTAATATAACCCAACTTTTTATTTTTGCGATTTTAATAATAATGACGAATATCACAGCTTCGGTTGGGGATCTTCCAAAAACAAAGTCCGACTATGAAAGTGTGATGATGAAAGTGATGCAAAGTAGGTCGGCGTAGGTGGCCATATAACGGAGATATCACAATAGTCGGCAATACATCCCATTTTTTTATTTATTTATTTTTTTTTTGTAATCACGCTACAGGTCGCAATTTTGATCGGATCGTCATGAAATTTTGGATGTTAATGGGGGTCCCAGAGAGGAAAAGATCTTTTGATTTTTGATAATGGTCGGATATTATTCAGGTGTCGGAATGTGAAAAAAAATATTTGGAAGAAAGACCAACGTTTTATTTCAAAGTTAATATCTCCCTTCTGTAGGAGGTATATCAAAAGCAAAACCTGGCAAGGAAAGTAGAAAATATCACCTTTACAGCGATGTGAAGTTGGTTGTCATAGTTGGTCAAACAACAGAAATATCGCAATAGTCGTTAATGCATCCCTTTTTCCATTTTTGTGCAATCACACTACGAAATTTTGATCAGATCCTCACGAAATTTTGGGGGTTGATGGGGGTCTAACAGAGAAAGATGGTTGATGGTTGGCATACATCCCACTTTTCCATTATTTATTTGGGTTGTAGTGTCGATGCACTTAAATGCGTTTCAAAAAAATTAACCTGTGTTAATGAAGACATTCAGAGCAAAGGCGCTAAGCTATCCCAATTTTAATATTTTGAATTTTATTAGTCAAAAGCTTATGAACAGGGGTAGTGGTGTAGGGTACCACATAGTCGGCCCCGACCCGACTATAGCCTTGGCTCACTTGTTTTTATACCCTATACCACAATGTGGAAAAGGGTATAATAAGTTTGTTTTCCCAAAAATTCATGTAACGCCGCGAAATATTCGTCGTAGACCCCTCATGTGGTATACCAAACTTCATATCTCGACGAGATAAAGCGATTTAGCGATGTGTGTCCGTCCGTCCGTCCGTCCGTCTGTCCGTCCATTAAAAATTGTAATCAAGCTAGAGGCCGCAATTATGGACCGATTGTCACGAAATTTAGTATGGAGGTCGGGTTTGGACCAGAATAGAACTGATTAGTTTTTGGCGATGATCGTGAAATGTTAAAGGGATGAAATGGACCAAAAACAAAATTTTTGCTCGATTTTGTATCCGCTCTGTAGGTCGCAATAATAGTCCGATCGGCGCGAAATTTTAAACGTAGTTTTGGTTTGAGATGAAGAAGTAGCGTGCAAGTCAACGGTATGATCGGATAATATTTAGCGGGTTAAATTGATCAAAACTTTTGTGTGAAAATTGGTAAAATTTCTAATGCACATCTTATAACAGCTAGCCCGGAAAGCTAGTGCACAGGGATAGTGGTATAGGGTATCACATGGTCGGCCCCGTCCGACTATAGTCTGTTCTTACTTGTTTTTTTTTTAAAAATATTTTCAAGCATGGATATTTTAAAAATATTTCTTCAAGTTTGGATATTTTAGGAATATTTCTGCAAGCATGGACTTTTTAAATACATTTTCAAGCATGAATTTTTTTAAAATATTTCTTTACATATATTCTAGATACATATATTTTTTTAGATATATTTAATGCATAAAAAATGCATTCTTAAAAAAATATTATTTCATGGGTTGATCTTCTAATATTTTAAAAATATTTTTGAGTGTGGTTTTTTAACAAACATTTTTCAAGCGTTGTTCTTTTCAAAAAATATTTTTCCAAGCGTGGATTTTTTATTTAAAAAAATATTTTTCCGATTATTATTTAAAAAATATTTTTCGAGCTTAATTATACCCTCAGCATTTATGCTAACGAGGGTATATACTCATCGAAATAATGGTTTTAGACCCCAAGTATGTTTGGACGAAATGTGTTTCAGACAATTTGGAGTCGATTGAGCAATGTCCGTCCGTCTGTCTGGCTGGCTGGAGCGCACGATAACTCTCGAACGGATAAACCGATTCGGTTCAAATTTTGGCTTTCGCAATATTTTACCCAAACTTAGTTTAAGTTCGAAGATGGGTTATATGGGTCCATTCCTTCCGGTACCTCCCTCACAAAAGTTCAAAAATGTGCGGAAAATTTGTGCGCACGATAACTCTTGAAGGGAGCAACCGATTTGGTCCATACTTTGCCCATCGTGAAATGTGTTCCAGATTTAGATAAGATTTCAATATGGACCCAATCGGCCTACTCCATCGGGTACCTCCCACACAAAATTTCGGAAAAGTTCAGTTTAGGACCATCTCTCGAATCGCTTTGATTTTTATTTTAGCAACTTGTATTCACTGCCCTCCACACGAAAGTAAAAGTTTCATCAGGGGCAAGTCCATATTTCCTGAGAAAATAGCCTGAAAGATGCAAAAAACACCTATGACACCGTGCGAGGTGGTTGGAGCGCAAGATAACTCTCGAACGGATCTGCCGATTCGGTCCAAAATTTGGCCTTAGTAATATTTTGTCCAAACATAGTTTAAGTTTGAAGATAAGCCATATCGGCCCACTCCTTGAGGTACCTCCCCACAAAAGTTCAAAAATGTTCGGAAAAATTGTTCGTACCGCAACTCTTGAAGGGAGTGGCCGAATTGGTGTAAACTTTACACATCCTAATATATATACCAGATATAGATCAGGTTCAAATATGGACTATATTTGTCCACTCCATCCGGTAACTCCCACACAAAATTTCGGATAAGTTCACTTTAAGGACTGATATCGAATCACTTTGATTTTTGTTGAAGCAACTTGCATTCGCTGTCTCAATTACGATGGTAAAAGTTTTTTAGGGACAAGTCCATACTTCTTGAGCAAATAGCCGGAAGAGTGTAAAAACCCCCTATGGCACCATATGTTGTGGCTGGAGATCCACTTCCATAACGGTCAATGTCGATCCATTCCTCTTAGTATCTCCTCCGCAATACTTTTGATCTTTAATCCTAATTAACATTTTTGTCGGTTCAAACGACCAAAATTTTTAAAACCCCCAAAATAGATACGCGTTTTGGGAAAAAATTGTTTCAATATACAAAGGCTGAGGGTATATCTCTGTCGGCAAAGCCGACTGATACTTTTTTACTTGTTTTTTTAACAAATATATTGATTTAAAAAAATCGAGAATTGAGTTTTTGCGTAATTTTTTTAAGCTAGGACTTTTTTAATAAATAATTTTTCAAGCATGGATTTATTAAAATATTTTTCAAGCTTGGATTTTTTAGAATATCTTTCAAGCTTGGATTTTTTAACATTTAAGGTTGGATTTTTATACCCTCAGCATTTATGCTAACGAGGTTATATACACTTTCATACGGGCAAAATGTGCCTCATCGAAATAATGGTTTTAGACCCCAAGTATGTTTGGACGAAATGTGTTTCAGACAATTTGGAGTCGATTGAGCAATGTCCGTCCGTCTGTCTATCTGTCTGTCTGTCTGGCTGGCTGGAGCGCACGATAACTCTCGAATGGATGAACTGATTCGGTTCAAATTTTGGCTTTCGTAATATTTTGCCCAAACTTAGTTTAAGTTCGAAGATGGGCTATATCGGTCCACTCCTTCTGGTACCTCCAATACAAAAGTTCGAAAATGTTCGGAAAATTTGTGCGCACGATAACTCTTGAAGGGAGTAACCGATTTGGTCCATACTTTGTACATCCTGAAATGTGTACCAGACTTAGATAAGGTTTCAATATGGACTCAATCGGTCCACTCCTTCGGGTACCTCCCACACAAAATTTCGGAAAAGTTCAGTTTAGGGTCATCTCTCGAATCGCTTTTTTTGTTTTAGCAACTTGTATTCACTGCCCCCCATTCGACGGTACAAATTTTATTAGGGGCAAGTCCATACTTCCTGAAAAATAGCATGAAAAGTGCAAAAAACCCCTGTGACACCGTGTGAGGGGCCTGGAGCGCACAATAACTCTCGAATGGATCTGTCGATTCGGTCCAAAATTTGGCCTTCGTAATATTTTATCAAAGCATAGTTTAAATTCGATGATGGGCTATATCGGTCCACCTTCAGGTACCTCCCCCACAAAACTTCAAAAATGTTCGGAAAGATTGAGCGCAGGATAACTCTTGAAGGGAGTGACCGATGTAATCTATACTTTGCACTTCCTAATATATCTACCAGATATAGATCACGTTCGAATACGGACTATATTTGTCTACTCCTTCTGGTACCTCTCACACAAAATTTCGGATAAGTTCACTTTAAGATCTGCTCTCGAATCACTTAGATTTTTGTTGAAGCGATTTGCATTCGCTATCTCCATTACGGCGGTGAAAGTTTTTTCAGGGGCAAGTCCATACTTCTTGGGAAAACAACCCGAAAGGTGTAAAAAACCCCTATGTCACCATGTGTGGCGTTCGGAGAGCACGCTAACTCTCGAACTGTTCAACCGATTTGGTCCAACATTTGGTCTTGGTCATATTATATCCAAACTTAGTTGGATGGGCAATACCGGTCCACAACTTTCGGTATTTCTCCCCAATATTTAAAAAATGTCACTAAATGCTAGGACGATATCAGTTGAATGGGGCAACAAATTTGGTCCAAACTTTGGATCTCCTTATATTTTATCAAAATTTAGTTTAACTTCTAAAATGGCCCATATCGGTCCTCCCTAAGGGTACCTGCCCTACAAAATTTCAACATTTGTGTCTTCCTAATCCACATTTTTGTCGGCAAGTTCAAATGTCCAAAATGGGCCACAAAATTCTAAAGAGAACGTAAATACATTCGATCTGTCCGGCGGTAAAAGTTTCGCTTCACATTGGCTGAGGGTATATATCTGTCGGCAAAGCCGACTGACACTTTTTTACTTGTTTTTAATTATTTTTTCAAGCGTAGGTCCTTTAAAAATAATTTTTTTTAGGCGTGGATCTTCAAGTAAAAAAAAGTAGATTAAAAGATAAGAGTGTATTTTAAAAAAATTCAAGAGGGGATTTTTTAAAAATTATATTTTTTAAATAATTATATACAAGCGCAGACCCTTTAATTTTTTTTCAAGCGTAGATCCTTAAATTTTTTTTTTTGAAGTGTGAATTAAAAAAAAAATAAGAGTGTATTTTAAAAAAAATTTAAGAGTGGGTTTTTTAAAAATATTAAGAGTGGATTTTAAAAAAAAATTTAGACTGGATTTTTTAAAAAATATTTTTCAAGTCTAGATTTTTAAAACATATTTTTCAAGAGTGGATTTTTGTAAAAATATTTTTCAAACTCTGATTTTTTTTCAAGCGTATTTTGCTTAAATATATTTTTTCAATAGTAGATTTTTAACATATTTTTTTGCAAGCGTTGATTTAAAAAAAAATATTTTTCAAGCGTGTATATTTTAAGAGATAATTTTTAAAGAGTTGATTTAAAAAAAAAATAACTTTTCAAGCGTTGATTTTTTCAAGCATGGTTTTTTTAAAATATTTTTTCAAGCGTGGTTTCTTTATAAATTAGTCTTTCAAGCGTGGTTTCTTTAAAAATTATTCTTACAAGTGTGGATTTTTAAAAATTATTTTTTCAAGCGAGGATTCTTTAAAAAATTATTTTTTCAAGCGTCGATTCTTTAAAAATTATTTTCTCAAGGGTGGATTCTTTAAAAATTATTTTTTCAAGCGTAGATTCTTTAAAAATTATTTTTTCAAACTTGAATTCTTTAAAATTTATTTTTTCAAACTTGAATTCTTTAAAAATTATTTTTATTTTTTAATTCGTGTTTTTTTTTTAATTATGTTTTCAAGCGTGGATTCTTTAAAAATAATAAAAAGAGTGGATTAAAGAAATAAGAGTGGATTTTAAAAAATTCAAGAGTGGATTTTTCAAAAATTATATTTTTCAAGTGCAGATCCCTTAATTTTTTTTTTTTCAAACGAAGATCCTTAAGAAATTTGTTTGAAGCGGGAATTTAAAAAAAAAATTAACAGTGTATTTTTTTATACCCAAGTGTCAATTGCTAATTGCAAATAGATACGTGCGCAAAGAGACACTCTGATCGAGAATTTCTTTGGCACTACCTAAACTCTAGCAACTTCACATGCAAACAAAACCAAATCTTTCCCACTGCTATGCGTTCGTCGATTCTCGACGAAAAAACACATAACTAATTTGTTGGTATTGCATACTACAGCAATAAACAACATTTCGACGGTGCCCGGTCTCAGAATTAGGATGGTTGGCGTCATCCCAAACAAAAAAAAAAAAAAAACGCCAACCCTCCTAAAAAATAATATTTTAAGCGTTGATTATTGTTAAAAATTTTTTTTCAAGCATGAATTTTTTTCAAATATTTTTTCAAGCGTTGTTTCTTTAAAAATTATTCTTTCAAGTGTGGATTTATTAAAAATTATCGTTTCAAGCGTGGATTCTTTAAAAAAAATTATTTTTTCAAGCATGGATTCTTTAAAAATTATTTGTTCAAGCGTAGATCTTTTTAAAAATAATTTCTTCAAGCGTGGATTTTTAAACAAAAAAAATTAGAGTGGATTTTAAATAAATAATATTTGATTTTAAAAAAAATTTCAAAATTAAGGGTGGATTTTTAAAAATTTAAAAAAAAATTTGCGTGTGGATTTTTAAAAAAATATTTTTTTCAAGAGTGGATTTTTCAAATAATTTTTTTAAGCTTTGATTTTTTTCAACCTTGTTTTTTAAAATTTTTTCACAATATATTTTTTAAAAAATATTTTGCAAGCGATTATTTAAAAAATATTTTTCAAGCGTGGTTATTTTAAAAAATTTGTAGGAGTTGATTTAAAATAAATAATTTTTCAAGCATTGATTTTTTTAACATATTTTTTCAAGCTTGTATTTTTTAAAAATATTTTTTGAAGCGTAGATTATTTAAAATTTTTTTCAAGCGTGAATTCTTTAAAAAATTTTTTTTTCACACGTGGATTTAAAAAAATGTAAGAGTTGAGTTTAAAAAACGCAAATCTGGATTTTAAAAGAAAAAATTTCAAGCCTGGATTTAAAAAAAACTCTGAGCGTGGATTTAAAAAAAAATATATTTCAAGCTTGGTATTTTGTAAAAATATTTTTCAAGCTTGGATTTTCTTAAGCGTTGATTATTTAAACATTTTTTGAAGCGTGGACTATTTAACAAATATTTGTTGAAGCGTGGATTCTTAAACAAATATTTGTTCAAGCGTGGATTCTTTAACAAATATTTGTTCAAGCGTGGATTCTTTAACAAATATTTGTTCAAGAATGTTTTTTTAACATGTTTCAAGCTTGGATATTTTATAAAATATTTTTTCAAGAGAGGATTTTTTAAACAATTTTATTTCAGGGGATATTTTAAAAATATTTTTCGGGTGCTGATTTAAAAAAAAAAAAATTTCAGGCGTGGATATTTTAAAAAATAGTTTTTCAAGAGTGGATTTTTTAAATAATATTTTTCGGGAGTTGATTTAAAAAAAAATTCATGCGCAGATATTTTAAAAAAATATTTTTTCAAGAGTGGATTTTTTAAAAATATTTTTTTAGGGTCGGATATTTAAAAAAACATTTTTTCAAGATTGGATTTTTTAAAAAATATTTTTCAAGCGCGGATATTTTAAAATATCTTTTTCAAGCGCGGATATTTTAAAATATATTTTTTTGGGTGTGGATTTTTTAAAAAAATATTTTTCAAGAGAAGTCTTTTGGAAGGGACAACTTCTCACATATCAAAGAGTACACAACTTATTAGTTTCGAAGCTTTTCACGACCTGTATTTTTGTCACCTTTAGGTCATTAAGGAGAAATCTTTAAAAATATTTCAGGGCGCAAGAAATGACTCCTCGACATGTATATATAACTGATTTTCTATGTCTAACGAGGTAACATACACTTTGATGCGATCAAAAACAGCACATCCAATTAATGGTTTCGAATGCTATATTGGATGCACGATCATTATCGAAAGGAGTAACGAAAGTCCCCCAATGCCATGCGGTTATGACCTTTTAAAAGCGGCGGGCCTATAACCTGGAGTATAGCTGTTTTTCGGCGGGATATATACTTAAAGCAACTCTACCTCGCTAGTTCCACACCCGACTGCTAATCTCAAACGTGGATTTTAAAAAAAAACTTTAAACTTCAATTTTTTAAAAAAAATATTTTTTTTAAATTTGGATTTAAAAAAAAAATATTTTTTTTAAACTCGCATTTTTAAAAAAATATTTTTTGAAACTTCGAATTTTTAAAAAAAATTCAATCTTGGTTTTTTAAAAAAAATATTTTTCCAAACTTGGATTTTTAAAAATATTTTTTTAAACTTGCATTTTTAAAAATATTTTTTCAAACTTGGATTTTAAAAATATTTTTTAAACTTTGATTTTTAAAAAATATTTTTTCAAACTTGTATTTTTAAAAATGTTTTTTCAAACGTGGATTAAAAAATATTTTTTCGAACGTGGAGTAAAAAAAATGTTTTCAAAAATATATTTGAAATATTTTTCAAAAGTGGATTTAAAAGAAAACATTTTTCAAAAGTGTATTAAAAAGAAAATATTTTTTCAAATGTGGATTTAAAAAAAATATATCTTTAAACGTGGATTTAAAAAAAACATGTTTTCAAACGTGGATTTAAAAAAATATGTTTTCAAACGTGGGTTTAAAAAAAATATTTTTTCAAACAAAAATTCAAACGTGAATTTTTAAAAAAAAAAATTTTCAAACTGGGATTAAAAAAACAAAAATTCAAACGTGAATTTTTAAAAAATATTCTTCTAAACGTGGATTTAAAAAAGTTCAAGCGCGAATTTTTTAATACTATTTTTCAAATGTGGCAACGGGTGGTGTTAAGTGCGAGTGCGGCTGACGTTAGGTGGACTGCGGGGTAGTCTCGTATTGTGATGAAGACGGCGACTCACTGAGGCTGTGTTGACCCAACACGCATAGACCCTGTCATAGTCCTCACATGGACGAATCCAGAGCAACTTCCTACCCAGTCGATACACTCTTTCATGTTGCCGTTCTTTGGTGACTTTACAATGATGGATTTTTTCCGCTTTGGAGAGAGTCTTTCTTCCTCCCAAGCTTATACGCAGTCGAAGTAGCTCAGCTGCGAATCTGCCTTCGGTTTAATCCTGTAAACCGTCTTCTCCTGCTGCCATATTTCTTTTCAGTTGTTGAATTGCCACTTTTTTCGTTCAAGACGTCGATCTTATAAGGTACCTAAAATGGAAGACCATCCCTAATGATTTTCAATAAGACACAAATCTGTGGAGTAACCCATATATTTAATAAATCAATAAATCTTTGCGCTACAATATGTAAATTTATTTCTTTATAAATTATCTATTTACAAATGTTATTCAATGCAGAGCTCAGAATGACAACATATGTGCACATTTTACCATGTGTAACATGTACTCCATTATGTGTGTCACTATGTCTTTGCTTAGTAATCAAATATACGTATGTACACACATATACATCGTACATATGTTAAAGCATCACCTGCTGCTACAAATTCTAATTAAAATTGTTTTCGAATTAATTATGCAACATTTTTAATTAATCAGCATTGAGGTAATTAATTGGCCAAATGATTAATAAGCTTACATATACATATTTTAATAATACAATTAAAATTACATTAAAACACAAATAATTGTTGGCAACAATAACAACAACCAGCCAATTGTAACCTCTTTAGCTGTAGATGCTATGCAATTCATTTTGAATAAATTAAATTTACACCAAAACTATTTCAAACATTCCATATAAATGTAAAACTATTCGCCAAGGTGTGTTATTTACAAATATTTATGTAGGCATGTGTGTGTGTCTGCATATTTAATGGTTAATTAATGATTTAATTTGAAATAATTTCATTAGAGATAGCACCAATAGCAAGTGTTTGGATAAAGAGTTTATTAAGGAGAGTATGTAATGATTTAGATGTAAAGTAGGTCGCCACAAATTGCTTAATGAAGAAAAAGATTAGTAATAAATTAGCTGAGCAAAAGACTCTAAAATTATTTTTCAAACGTGGATATTTAAAAAAATATGTTTTCAAAAGTAGGTTTCTTATAAAATAATTTCAAACGTATATTTCATAAAAAATATTTTTTTTCAAACGTTGATTTATTTAAATTTTTGTAAAAGTGGATTAATTTAAAAAAATATTTTTTTCAAACGTGGATATATTTCAAAGATAATTTTTTTCAACCGTCGATTTGTTAAAATTTCTTTCAAACATGGATTTAAAAAAAATATTTTCAATCGTGGATTTATTAAAAAACATTTTTTCAAGCGTGTATTTATTTATTTAAATTTTTTTAAACGTGGATTAATTTAAAAAATATTTTTTTCAAACATGGATTTACTTAAAAATATTTTTTTCACACGTGGATTTATTTAAAAAATATTTTTTCAAACATGGCTTTAAAAAAAATATTTGTTCATCGTGGACTTATTTTTTTTAATAGTGGATTTAAAAAAATATTTTTTTCAAACATGGCTTAAAAAAAAAATATTTGTTCATCGTGGACTTATTTTTTCAAACGTGGATTTATAAAAAATATTTTTTCAAACGTGGATCCAAAAAAAAATATTTTTGGTTTATTTTGTTTATTGTTTGAAGATATTGGCAGCGATCAGTAAAATTTTGCAACACTGTCAGTTCATTTTGAAAAATATTACTCTCTGTAATAGAGAGTAATAATGTAGTTAAGCCATTGGAGGAATACTCCAGACTTAAGCAATCAAAAAATATTTTTCACACATGGATTTAAAAAAACTATTGTTTCAAACGTGGATTTAAAAAATATTTTTTCAATAATGGATTTATTTAAAAAATATTTTTTTGAAACGTGGCTTTAAAAAATATATTTTTTCAGTCGTGGATTTTATTTCAAAATTACTTTTTTTTCAAATTTGCATTTAAAAAATACTTTTTCAAATGTGAAATTTTTAAAAAATATTTTTTCAAACATGGATTTAAAAGAAATATATTTTTAATACATTTTTAATTTTTGTTTAAGTTTATTTTTAAAAAATATTTTTCTCTACGGTGGATTTTTAAAAAATATCAAGGCAATCAAGAATATTACCCTCGGAATTTTCCGCGCTTAAAATAATTTTAAAAAGGAAAATTCTTTAAAAATGTTATATTTCGAAAAGTTTAAAACTAATAGCATCACTTAATTATGGCATATTCATTTTTTTAAAAGTTTAATTAAAACAAGTAAAAAAGCATTAAGTTCGGCCGGGCCGAACTTTTCATACCCTCCACCATAAAATATTCATTCCTGTCCCCAACTTTAAGTGAGTACGTTAAAATGTCAGATAGTGTACATAAAATGCTTCATTCGGGAGGCCCTTTTTTATGGTGCCTATATCTAACTATGTATGTTGACAATTTTTGGTGGGCTAGAAATTGGGAGGTACTGTTATATAGGGGTTATAATAAAACTTGGGCCTATGTTGACAGTTTTTGATGGGAGCCTTTAATGTCAAATAACTCCTAATTCGGTTAAAAAATTTAGCTAGAATCCTCAAAATATCGAAAACCGGTACATAACGTGGGAACTTCAAATGTCATTAACAGCTAGTTCGGAGGTATCTGGGCTATACGAAAATATGAACTTAAATGAACAATTTTTGTTGCAGAATTTTTGTTGACTTTTAAATTTCAAATTACAGAAAGTTCGTCCAAAAAATAAAGCTAAGGTACGAAAAATCGGGAGGTTTGTTTTGGGGCTATACAAAAACATGGACCTACGTTCGGTTAAACATTTTAAGTAAAATCCTCAAAGTACCGAAAATAGGGAAGTATCGTTATATTGGGGCTATGTTGAAAATTGTTGATGCAGATGTGTGGTGACCACTACAACCTTCAAATGTCAAATTACAGTTAGTTCTGTTAAAAATTGAAGCTAAAATTGCCAAATTACTGAAAATCGGGAGGTACCGTTACATGGGAGCTATATCCGAACATGGACCTATGTTGACAATTTTTTATGGAGAGGTGTTGTGACCACTAAGAACTTCAAATGTCAAATTACTGCATGTTCGGTTTAATATTGTAGCTAAAATCATCAAATTACTGAAAATCGGGAGGTACCGTTATATGGGGGCTTTCTTGACAATTTTTGGTGGAGAGGTGTGGTGACCACTAACGATTTCAAATGTCAAATGTTCAAATTACAGATAATTCTCAAAATACCTGAAATCGGGCGGTAACGTTATATGGGGGCTATTCCAAAACATGGACCTATGTCCACTAGTTATATAAGTTTATTGACATTTAAGAACCCTAAATGTCAATTGATAGCTAAATCGGTCTGAAAATGTAGATAAAAACGTCAACATGCCGTAAATCGGGGGTGCCGTTATATGGGGGCTATACCAAAACTTAGACCTAGGTCCACAACTTTTGTTATATAAGTTTAGTTACACTTAAGAACCCTAAATGTCAAATTATAGCTATATCGGTCTGAAAATGTAGCTAAAAACGTCAAAATACCGTAAATCGGGGGGTACCCTTATATGGGGGCTATACCAAAACGTGGACCTATGTCCACAAGTTTTGTCACATAAGTTTATTGCCATTTAAGAACTTCAAATGTCAAATTATAGCTAAATCGGTCTGAAAATGTAGCTAAACCCGTCAAAATACCGTAAATCGGGGGGTACCGTTATATGGGGGCTATACCAATACGTGGACCTATGTCCACAACTTTTGTTATATAAGTTCATTGACTTTTAAGAACCCTAAATGTCAAATTATAGCTAAATCGTTCTGAAAATGTAGCTAAACCCTTCAAAATACCGTAAATCGGGGGGTACCGTTATATGGGGGCTATACCAATACGTGGACCTATGTCCACAATTTTTGTTATATAAGTTTATTGACTTTTAAGAACCCCAAATGTCAAATTATAGCTAAATCGGTCTGAAAATGTAGCTAAAATCGTCAAAATTCCGCAAATCGGGGGGTACCGTTATATGGGGGCTATACCAAAACGTGGACCTATGTCCACAACTTCTAATTTATAAGTTTAATAACACTTAAGAACCCTAAATGTCAAATTATAGCTACATCGGTCTGATAATGTAGCTAAAAACGTCAAAATACAGTATATCGGGGGGGACCGTTATATGGGGGCTATACCAAAACGTGGACCTATGTCCACAACTTTTGTTATATAAGTTTATTGATACTTAAGAACCCTAAATTTCAAATTATAGCTAAATCGGTCTAAAAATGTAGCTAAAAACGTCAAAATACCGTAAATCGGGGGGTACCGTTATATGGGGGATATACCAAAACGTGGACCTATGTCCACAAGTTTTGTTATATATGTTTGTTGACACTTAAGAACCCTAAATGTCAAATTATAGCCAAATCGGTCTGAAAATGTAGCTAAAAACGTCAAAATACCGTAAATCGGTGGGTACCGTTATATGGGGGCTATACCAAAACGTGGACCTATGTCCACAAGTTTTGTTATATATGTTTATTGACACTTAAGAACCCTAAATGTCAAATTATAGCCAAATCGGTCTGAAAATGTAGCTGAAAACGTCAAAATACCGTAAATCGGGGGGTACCGTTATATGGGGGCTATACCAAAACGTGGACCGATATATCCCATCTTCGAACTTGATCTTCCGACGGCTAAAAAAATGGTATTCCCCAATTTTCAGCGAAATCGGTCAACAAATGCGACCTGTATGTTGTGAACGGACGGACGGACGGACGGACGGACGGACATGCATAAATCGACTCAGAAAGTGATTCTATGTATATCCCTAGAAGGAACTATGGGTCTATCTCGCTTCCTTTTGTATGTTACATACAAATGCACTAACACATAATACCCCTTACCACATAGTGGTGTAGGGTATAAAAAAATATATTTCTCAAACGTTGCTTTTTAAAAAAATTTTTTTCACAGTGGCTTTTTAAAAAAGATATGTTTTCAAAATTTTATTTGTAAAAAAAATATATTACTCAAACCTGGATTTAAAAAAAATATTTTTTCAACAGTGGTTTTTTAAAAATATATATTTTTAAACTTGGATTTTTTAAAAAATATTTTTTTTCAAATATGGATTTTTAAAGAACATTTTTATCAAACGTGGATTTATTAAAAATAATTTTTTCAAACGTGGATTTTTAAAAAATAATTTTTTCAAACGTGGATTTTTAAAAAATAATTTTTTCAAACGTGGATTTTTAAAAAATAATTTTTTCAAACGTGGATTTTTAAAAAATAATTTTTTCAAACGTGGATTTTTAAAAATAATTTTTTCAAACGTGGATTTTTAAAAAATAATTTTTTCAAACGTGGATTTTTAAAAAATAATTTTTTCAAACGTGGATTTTTAAAAAATAATTTTTTCAAACGTGGATTTTTAAAAAATAATTTTTTCAAACGTGGATTTTTAAAAAATAATTTTTTCAAACGTGGATTTTTAAAAAATAATTTTTTCAAACGTGGATTTTTAAAAAATAATTTTTTCAAACGTGGATTTTTAAAAAATAATTTTTTCAAACGTGGATTTTTAAAAAATATTTTTTTCAATATTATTTAAACGTGGGGTTTTTTTAAAAGATTATTTTTAAAAGTCAATTTGTTAAAAAAAAAATATTTTTTTCAATATTATTTAAACGTGGGGTTTTTTTAAAAGATTATTTTTAAAAGTCAATTAAAAAAAAAAATATATTTTAAACATTTTTTTAAACGCGGAAATTTGTAAAAATTATTTTAAAAATATTTTTTTAAAAGTGGATTTTTTTTAAAGTAATTTTTCAAACCTACTTTTTTTAAAAAAAATAATTTTTTTCAAACTGTGATTTTTTAAAAAAATTGTTTATTCAAACGTGGATTTTTTTAATTTTTTTTTCAAACGATGATTTAATAGAAAATATTTTCAAACGTTGATTTTTTTAAAAAAATATTTTTTTTCCAACTTGGATTTTGAAAAAAATAATTTTTTCCAACATAGATTTGTTAAAAAAATAAATCTTTCCTCTGTGGGTTTTTAAAAAAATATTTTTTCCAACGTGCATTTAAAAAAATATTTTTTTTCTAATTTTTAAAAAAGTATTATTTTAAAAAGTTTTTATACCCTCCACCATAGTATGGAGGGTATATTAAGTTTGTCATTCCGTTTGTAACACATCGAACTAATCATTTGCGACCCTATAAAGTATATATATTCTTGATCAGGATAAAATTCTAAGACATGTCCGTCTGTCCATCTGTCCGTCTGTTGTAATCACTCTATCGTCGGCAATAATTGAGATAGAGTGCTGAAATTTTGCACCCGAGGGTCTTCTTTCCATAGGCAGGTCAAGTTCGAAGATAGGCTATATCGGTTCACTCTTTGGTATAGCCCCCATATAACGGTACCTCCGGATTTGAGGTATTTTGACGTTCTTCGCCACATTTGCAGACCGAATTAGCTATAATTTGGCACTTAGGGTTCCCAGTGATCAACAAACTTATATCTCAAAGGATATGGGCAAAGGTCCATGTTTTGGTATAGTCCCCATATAACGGTACCTCCCGATTTTCGGCATTTTGAGAATTTTAGCCACAATTTTTAACTGAACTATCTGCAATTTGACATTTGAGGTTCTCAGTGGTCATGAAACATCTCCACCAAATATCGTCAACATAGGTCCATGTTTTAGTATAGCCCCTATATATCGGTACCTCCCGATTTTCGGTATTTTGAGAATTTTAGCTACAATTTTTAACCGAACTACCTGTAATATGCCATTTGAGGTTCTCAGTGGTCATGAAACATCTCCACCAAACATCGTCAACATAGGTCCATGTTTTGGAATAGCCCCCATATAACGGTACCTCCCGATTTTCGGTATTTTGAGAATTTTAGCTACAGTTTTTTACCGAAATAGATGTAATTTGACATTTGAAGTTCTCAGTGGTCATAAAACATTTCCAACGAAACATCGTCAACATAGGTCTATGTTTTGGTATAGCCCACATATAACGGTATCTCCCGATTTTCGGTATTTTGAGAATTCTAGCTGCAATTTTTAACCAAACTAGCTGTAATGATCGGTATTTTGAAAATTTTAGCTACAATTTTGTCTATTCAAAAATAATCGTCAATATAGGTCCATGTTTTGGTATATCCCCCATATAACTGCACCTACCGATTTTCGGGAATTTTCAGTGGTGACGAAATTTCTTCACTAAAATTCGTCAACATGGATCCATTTTTGAGGGTCTACATTGTTTTGATGAAACTACCCTCAATTTGACTCTTGACGTTCCCTGCAGCTATAAAAAAAAATTAAAGATAGGTTGACTCTTTGATATATCCCCGTAGGTGGTACCTTTCACCTAGCTGAATACATTTTTTTAGATTAGATTAGATAACACTGTACAACAAAATGGAGGTGAAAGTCTGGGGCACGGAAAATTCCTCTTGGGGAAGAAAGGCCATGGTGAGTATATTATGAACCCCGAAGGACAGATCTGCCGTGAGTCGAACTTCCGCGTTATGGCGTGATGAAATTTTTGTTAGAGACCCTGTGGGCCATCAGGAATTAGCGTTATATCTTTGTTCACTGTTGCTTAAGTGCTCTACAAAAACAAAAAACAAAGATATAATGCTAATTCATGATGGCTTACAGGGTCTCTTGCAAAAACTTGATCACGCCATAACGCTGAAGTTCGACTCACGGCGCATATGTCCTTCGGGGTTTTTAATATACACACACCAAGGGCTTTCATCTCCAAAAGGAATTATCTCTGCCCCAACATTTGTGTTCACAGTGTAATTTAAGCAATAGTGGGAGGCAGTAGGATTCTATCCATTGTCGAAAAGTTGTTCCACCTAAAATTGTGAAAGGACCCTAATTATTCCATTTTAATTAAGACTATTTTATGGTGGAGGGTATAAAAAGTTCGGCCCGGCGGAACTTAACGACTTTTTACTTGTTTCCATAAAATGTTTTGTAATCAATATTTTTTCAAACGTGGATTTTTTAAATATTTTTTCAAACGTGGATTTTTAAAAAAAAATTTTTCTAAAAAAATATTCTTTCAAACGTGGAATTCTAAAAAAAAACTTATTTTTCAAAAGTGGATTTCTAAATACAAAGTTTTTCAAACGTGGATTTCTAAAAAAAAATTAAAAAGTGAATTCCTAAACATATATTTTCCAAACGTGGATTTCTAAACAAATATTTTTTCAAGCGCGGATTTCTAAAAAAATATTTTTTTTTTTCAAACGTGGATTCCTAAAATATATTTTTTCAAACTTGGATTTCAAAAAAAAAAAATATTTTTTCAAATGTTGATTTCTAACAAAAAATTTTTAAAACGTGGATTTCTAAGCAAATAATTTTTAAAACGTGGATTTTTCAAAAAAATATTTTTTTAAACGTGGATTTCAAAAAAATATTTTTTTAAACGTGGATTTCTAATAAAATAGTTTTACAAGCGTGGATTTTTCAAAAAATATTTTTTTCAATAGTTGATTTTTCAAAAAAATGTTTTTTTAAACGGGGATTTCTAATAAAATATTTTTACAAACACGGATTTTTCAAAAAATATTTTTTTCAATAGTGGATTTTTCAAATTTTTCTCTATGGATGGTTTAGTTTTGCGATAGGCACAGCAATAAAAACAAAGTCCCTTATTACTAACTTCAAATGTATACTTTCGTATATTTATTATAACCAAATTCTAGATAAAAAAATAATTTGAAATAATCTCCAGTTCATCATGAAAAATAAAAATACAAAAAACTCCGCTTCCGTAAAATATTGTATCAACTTAATTGGAAAACTTTTATGACCAACATTTACCAAAAAACTGGTAATATCCCCACGCAAAAAAAACTCCACAACAAAACTAAAACTCTCTTAAATTCGTTTACTGTGAAGATTCACTTAACCGTAAATGTTGGCGATAAAAATTGTGTGGCTTTTATGGTTTTCTGTTTTTGTTGTTGTTGTTATTTCGCAGAGTTTATCGATATGAAAAATTCATCACATTTAAATGCATCAAATTTGGAGTAGTGTTGGGGAAGCTTTGCAACAAATATGAAAATAATCGCATAACACCAACTGACACAATGTAAAGAGTTTAACAAAAAAGAAGCGAAGCACAGTAACTTTTCCAGTGAACAACCCAAACAAATGACAAAAAAGAAAATCATGATGCATGATGTCAGGAATTATACCCCTAGATTTTTTTATTTGATCTTGCTATTGAGACGCGTATTCCCAAGCTGTTTAATGGCAATTTAAGTCAATGCTTGATGAGCGGGATGTCAATTTACATTTGCCATTTTGGTACCCAAATTTGCGGCTAAAAACACCCCTGGAGGTGGCACATCTACTTCTGAAAGCCATGAATATCACAAAATTACAAAATGCTACCATTTGACACATACATATTTGCATTATGCTGATGGCTTCACATTACATTTGGCAGATGTCCCATTCACCTGTATGTGATCCCCCCAGACCCCACACAAACACATTTGTCATGAGGCTGGATGTGATGCCTTTGATTATACAGATGCCACACTTTGTAGTCATTTGGTGTAGTCCCTTCCCAGATAGCATTTAGAAGACTGTTTTTTCAAAAATCACATTGAGGAGTCTTTTTAGAGTCCTTTTGGTGATCAAAAATTGATTAAGTCGCTTGTGTGATCAGAAAGGGACTCGAAAGTGACTCCCTGTAATGATTAAAAAGAGTTCAATTTAAAATACAACAACAAATGTGTAGCAATCACAAATAAATCATTGAGGTGTTTAAAATGTGACAATTTTTTGTTATTTATTGTCACATTTTGATCATCTGGAAGATTGAAAAATGCTTAATCAAAAAAGGGTCATACAGGTGTTTGAAAAGTGATTATAATTATGTATACTCTGATCATATTTTGAACAGTTAGGTGATAAAAAACTGATTGCTTTGTTTTATTTTTAATTGGTTGTAAATAAAAAAATAAAATTCTCATATACACTTTCTACAAAATTTTGATATAAATGTAACGTATAATATTAAAGGTACAGACAAACACAACACAACAGGTTTTACCAAGTGAAATGAAGAAGCAGTATACTAACCACCAAGCAACATAAAGGATAATTAAAAGACATAGCAAAGCAGAAAAGACTATAAAACAAAGGAAAGAAACAAAGAAGAATAAAAAGAAATTTTTTTTAATTTATTTCGTCTAACAAAAAGACTCATAAATGACTCCCTAAAGACTCATAAATGATTATAAACATGACTCTAAAAAGACTCGAAAAAGGGTCCGAAATTAATCAACAAAACACCAATAAATGATTGAAATACGACTCGAAAAAGACTCATTTGTGATTTGTTTAGAAGAGTCGCCTGAGGTTATGTTTTCCTACCGACAAAGGAGTCATTTATGATCAGAAAATGAGCTCATATTCTAGCTTTTTAATCGTGCAGTCGGATCAAAAAAGACTCGAATTTGATTAAAATTTTCAAAAAATGCTGACTGGGTTGTAATTTGGTGCGTGCGTATGTATGTGAGTGTTCATTTGGTGGCACCCATTATTGTCAAGCCTACTAATATTTCACTCAGCATTCAGCTGCAACTTCTGGTGACATGATAAACATAAATAAACGCCATGTGAATTATTAATGTGGGTCAAAGTGTAAAAATCCACACCGTTAAAATGTGATACGATTTGAATCAAACGGCAATAATTCGAAGAAGATGTGCATCTGTCGCAGACGAAACAGTGGGTCAGGGGAAGATAGGAATATTTTTAAAAAATATAAATAATTTTTCAAGGACCATCCACAAACGTGAATTTCTTAAACATATTTTTTAAGCAACATCAACAAGCATTGATTTAAAAAAAATATTTTTTGAAGGACCCTCCACAAGCCTAGATTTTATTAAATAAATTTTAATGGACCAACCACAAGCGCGGATTGAGCCATCCAGAAGCATGGATTTTTTTAATAATTTTTCAAGGACCAAAAACAAGCGTGGATTAAAAAATTCACAGATCCCCCAGAAGCGGGGATTTTTAAAAAATATTTTCAAGGATCCCCACGGGAGCGGATTTTTTAAAAATATTTTCAAGGACCACCCACAAGTGGGGATTTTTTAGAAAATATTTGTCAAGGACCATCCACGAGTGTGGATTTTTTAAAAAATATCTTTCAAAGACCACCCACAAGCGTGGATTTTTAGAAAATATTTTTCAAGGAATATCCAATATTTTTCAAGGTCCGTCCACAAACGTGGATTTTTTTGAAAATGTTTATCCACAAGTATACACTTTTGTATTTTTATTTTTAATCCACAAGCGTGGAATTTTGAAAATATTTTTCATACACCAGAGTGGATTTTTTTAAAATATTTTTTTCAAAGACCAAGCGTGGATTTTTTAAAAATACCTTTTCAAAGACCACCCACAAGCGTGGATTTTTCTAAATAATTTTTTTTTTTCAAGAAACATCCAATAGGAACACCACAACGTGGATTTTTTTTATAAAGACCACCACAACGTGAATTTTTTTCTAAAAATATTTTTTCAGGGACCACCACAACTTGGATTTTTTTAAAAAATATTTCTTCACAGACGATCAACAAGCGTGGATTTTTTAAAACATATTTTTTCAAGGAACATCCACAAGCGTGGATTTTTAAAAAAATAGTTTTTCAAAGACCCTCCGCAAGCATGGATTTTTAAAAAAATAGTTTTTCAAAGACCCTCCGCAAGCATGGATTTTTTAAAAAATATTCTTGAAAGACCTCCACAACGTGGCGTTTTTAAAAAATATTTTTTCAATGTCCACCTTAATGTGGACTTTTTAAAAAATATTTTTTCAAAGTCCACCTTAATGTGGACTTTTTAAAAAATATTTTTCCAAGGGCCACCACTACGTGTATTTTCTAAAAAATATTTTTTCAAGGACCACCACATCGTGTATTTATTCTAAAAATATTTTTTCAAGGACCAACACAACGTAGATTTAAAATAAAAAATATTTTTTTAAGGACCACCACAACGTGGCTTTTTTAAAAAACATTTTTTCAAGGACCACCACAACGTGGCTTTTTTAAAAAACATTTTTTCAATGTCCACCTTAATGTGGATTTTTTAAAAAATATTTTTTTAAGGACCACCACAACGTGGATCTTTTAACAAATATTTTTCAAAGACCATCCGCAAACGTGGATTTTTTAAAAAATATTTCTTCATGGACCATCCACAAGCGTGGATTTTTTAAAAAAATATTTTTTTAAGGACCACCACAACGTGGATCTTTTAACAAATATTTTTCAAAGACCATCCGCAAACGTGGATTTTTTAAAAAATATTTCTTCAAGGACCATCCACAAGCGTGGATTTTTTAAAAAATATTTTTTTCAAACACCATGGATTATTTAAGACATATTTTTTCAAGGACCACCAAACGTGGATTTTCTAAAAATATTTTTTCAAAGACCACCACAACGTGGATTTTTTAAAAAATATTTGTCAACGACCACCACAACGTGGACTTTTAAAAAAATATTTTTTCAATGTCCACCACAATGTGGATTTTTTAAAAAATATTTTTTAAATGTCCACCACAATGTGGATTTTTTAAAAGATATTTTTCAAGGACCACCACAACGTGGAATTTTTAAAAAATATTTTTGAAAGTCCACCACAACGTGGAATTTTTAAAAAATGCTTTTTAATGACCACCACAACGTGGATTTTTTTCTAAAAATATTTTTTCAAGGACCAGCATAACGTGGATTTTATAACAAAATATTTTTTCAAGGACCACCACATGTGATTTTGGACAAGCGTGGATTTTTTAAAAAAATATTTTTCAAGGTCCACAAGCGTGGATTTTTTAAAAATATTTCTTCAAAGACCACAAGCGTGGATTTTTTAAAAATATTTCTTCAAGGACCACAAGCGTGGATTTTTTAAAAATATTTCTTCAAGGACCACAAGCGTGGATTTTTTAAAAATATTTCTTCAAGGACCACAAGCGTGGATTTTTTAAAAATATTTCTTCAAGGACCACAAGCGTGGATTTTTTAAAAATATTTCTTAAAAGGACCACAAGCGTGGATTTTTTAAAAATATTTCTTCAAGGACCACAAGCGTGGATTTTTTAAAAATATTTCTTCAAGGACCACAAGCGTGGATTTTTTAAAAATATTTCTTCAAGGACCACAAGCGTGGATTTTTTAAAAATATTTCTTCAAGGACCACAAGCGTGGATTTTTTAAAAATATTTCTTCAAGGACCACAAGCGTGGATTTTTTAAAAATATTTCTTCAAGGACCACAAGCGTGGATTTTTTAAAAATATTTCTTCAAGGACCACAAGCGTGGATTTTTTAAAAATATTTCTTCAAAGACCACAAGCGTGGATTTTTTAAAAATATTTCTTCAAGGACCACAAGCGTGGATTTTTTAAAAATATTTCTTCAAGGACCACAAGCGTGGATTTTTTAAAAATATTTCTTAAAAGGACCACAAGCGTGGATTTTTTAAAAATATTTCTTCAAGGACCACAAGCGTGGATTTTTTAAAAATATTTCTTCAAGGACCACAAGCGTGGATTTTTTAAAAATATTTCTTCAAGGACCACAAGCGTGGATTTTTTAAAAATATTTCTTCAAGGACCACAAGCGTGGATTTTTTAAAAATATTTCTTCAAGGACCACAAGCGTGGATTTTTTAAAAATATTTCTTCAAGAACCACAAGCGTGGATTTTTTAAAAATATTTCTTCAAGGACCACAAGCGTGGATTTTTTAAAAATATTTCTTCAAGAACCACAAGCGTGGATTTTTTAAAAATATTTCTTCAAGGACCACAAGCGTGGATTTTTTAAAAATATTTCTTCAAGGACCACAAGCGTGGATTTTTTAAAAATATTTCTTCAAGGACCACAAGCGTGCAGTTTTTAAAAATATTTCTTCAAGGACCACAAGCGTGCAGTTTTTAAAAATATTTTTTCAAGGACCACAAGCGTGGATTTTTTAAAAATATTTTTTCAAGGACCACAAGCGTGGATTTTTTAAAAATATTTTTTCAAGGACCACAAGCGTGGATTTTTTAAAAATATTTTTTCAAGGACCACAAGCGTGGATTTTTTAAAAATATTTTTTCAAGGACCACAATCGTGGATTTTTTAAAAATATTTTTTCAAGGACCACAAGCGTGGATTTTTTAAAAATATTTTTTCAAGGACCACAAGCGTGGATTTTTTAAAAATATTTTTTCAAGGACCACAAGCGTGGATTTTTTAAAAATATTTTTTCAAGGACCACAAGCGTGGATTTTTTAAAAATATTTTTTCAAGGACCACAAGCGTGGATTTTTTAAAAATATTTTTTCAAGGACCACAAGCGTGGATTTTTAAAAAATATTTTTTCAAGGACCACAAGCGTGGATTTTTTAAAAATATTTTTTCAAGGACCACAAGCGTGGATTTTTTAAAAATATTTTTTCAAGGACCACAAGCGTGGATTTTTTAAAAAATATTTTTTCAAGGACCACAAGCGTGGATTTTTTAAAAAATATTTTTTCAAGGACCACAAGCGTGGATTTTTTAAAAAATATTTTTTCAAGGACCACAAGCGTGGATTTTTTAAAAAATATTTTTTCAAGGACCACAAGCGTGGATTTTTTAAAAAATATTTTTTCAAGGACCACAAGCGTGGATTTTTTAAAAAATATTTTTTCAAGGACCACAAGCGTGGATTTTTTAAAAAATATTTTTTCAAGGACCACAAGCGTGGATTTTTTAAAAAATATTTTTTCAAGGACCACAAGCGTGGATTTTTTAAAAAATATTTTTTCAAGGACCACAAGCGTGGATTTTTTAAAAAATATTTTTTCAAGGACCACAAGCGTGGATTTTTTAAAAATATTTTTTCAAGGACCACAAGCGTGGATTTTTTAAAAATATTTTTTCAAGGACCACAAGCGTGGATTTTTTAAAAATATTTTTTCAAGGACCACAAGCGTGGATTTTTTAAAAATATTTTTTCAAGGACCACAAGCGTGGATTTTTTAAAAATATTTTTTCAAGGACCACAAGCGTGGATTTTTTAAAAATATTTTTTCAAGGACCACAAGCGTGGATTTTTTAAAAATATTTTTTCAAGGACCACAAGCGTGGATTTTTTAAAAATATTTTTTCAAGGACCACAAGCGTGGATTTTTTAAAAATATTTTTTCAAGGACCACAAGCGTGGATTTTTTAAAAATATTTTTTCAAGGACCACAAGCGTGGATTTTTTAAAAATATTTTTTCAAGGACCACAAGCGTGGATTTTTTAAAAATATTTTTTCAAGGACCACAAGCGTGGATTTTTTAAAAATATTTTTTCAAGGACCACAAGCGTGGATTTTTTAAAAATATTTTTTCAAGGACCACAAGCGTGGATTTTTTAAAAATATTTTTTCAAGGACCACAAGCGTGGATTTTTTAAAAATATTTTTTCAAGGACCACAAGCGTGGATTTTTTAAAAATATTTTTTCAAGGACCACAAGCGTGGATTTTTTAAAAATATTTTTTCAAGGACCACAAGCGTGGATTTTTTAAAAATATTTTTTCAAGGACCACAAGCGTGGATTTTTTAAAAATATTTTTTCAAGGACCACAAGCGTGGATTTTTTAAAAATATTTTTTCAAGGACCACAAGCGTGGATTTTTTAAAAATATTTTTTCAAGGACCACAAGCGTGGATTTTTTAAAAATATTTTTTCAAGGACCACAAGCGTGGATTTTTTAAAAATATTTTTTCAAGGACCACAAGCGTGGATTTTTTAAAAATATTTTTTCAAGGACCACAAGCGTGGATTTTTTAAAAATATTTTTTCAAGGACCACAAGCGTGGATTTTTTAAAAATATTTTTTCAAGGACCACAAGCGTGGATTTTTTAAAAATATTTTTTCAAGGACCACAAGCGTGGATTTTTTAAAAATATTTTTTCAAGGACCACAAGCGTGGATTTTTTAAAAATATTTTTTCAAGGACCACAAGCGTGGATTTTTTAAAAATATTTTTTCAAGGACCACAAGCGTGGATTTTTTAAAAATATTTTTTCAAGGACCACAAGCGTGGATTTTTTAAAAATATTTTTTCAAGGACCACAAGCGTGGATTTTTTAAAAATATTTTTTCAAGGACCACAAGCGTGGATTTTTTAAAAATATTTTTTCAAGGACCACAAGCGTGGATTTTTTAAAAATATTTTTTCAAGGACCACAAGCGTGGATTTTTTAAAAATATTTTTTCAAGGACCACAAGCGTGGATTTTTTAAAAATATTTTTTCAAGGACCACAAGCGTGGATTTTTTAAAAATATTTTTTCAAGGACCACAAGCGTGGATTTTTTAAAAATATTTTTTCAAGGACCACAAGCGTGGATTTTTTAAAAATATTTTTTCAAGGACCACAAGCGTGGATTTTTTAAAAATATTTTTTCAAGGACCACAAGCGTGGATTTTTTAAAAATATTTTTTCAAGGACCACAAGCGTGGATTTTTTAAAAATATTTTTTCAAGGACCACAAGCGTGGATTTTTTAAAAATATTTTTTCAAGGACCACAAGCGTGGATTTTTTAAAAATATTTTTTCAAGGACCACAAGCGTGGATTTTTTAAAAATATTTTTTCAAGGACCACAAGCGTGGATTTTTTAAAAATATTTTTTCAAGGACCACAAGCGTGGATTTTTTAAAAATATTTTTTCAAGGACCACAAGCGTGGATTTTTTAAAAATATTTTTTCAAGGACCACAAGCGTGGATTTTTTAAAAATATTTTTTCAAGGACCACAAGCGTGGATTTTTTAAAAATATTTTTTCAAGGACCACAAGCGTGGATTTTTTAAAAATATTTTTTCAAGGACCACAAGCGTGGATTTTTTAAAAATATTTTTTCAAGGACCACAAGCGTGGATTTTTTAAAAATATTTTTTCAAGGACCACAAGCGTGGATTTTTTAAAAATATTTTTTCAAGGACCACAAGCGTGGATTTTTTAAAAATATTTTTTCAAGGACCACAAGCGTGGATTTTTTAAAAATATTTTTTCAAGGACCACAAGCGTGGATTTTTTAAAAATATTTTTTCAAGGACCACAAGCGTGGATTTTTTAAAAATATTTTTTCAAGGACCACAAGCGTGGATTTTTTAAAAATATTTTTTCAAGGACCACAAGCGTGGATTTTTTAAAAATATTTTTTCAAGGACCACAAGCGTGGATTTTTTAAAAATATTTTTTCAAGGACCACAAGCGTGGATTTTTTAAAAATATTTTTTCAAGGACCACAAGCGTGGATTTTTTAAAAATATTTTTTCAAGGACCACAAGCGTGGATTTTTTAAAAATATTTTTTCAAGGACCACAAGCGTGGATTTTTTAAAAATATTTTTTCAAGGACCACAAGCGTGGATTTTTTAAAAATATTTTTTCAAGGACCACAAGCGTGGATTTTTTAAAAATATTTTTTCAAGGACCACAAGCGTGGATTTTTTAAAAATATTTTTTCAAGGACCACAAGCGTGGATTTTTTAAAAATATTTTTTCAAGGACCACAAGCGTGGATTTTTTAAAAATATTTTTTCAAGGACCACAAGCGTGGATTTTTTAAAAATATTTTTTCAAGGACCACAAGCGTGGATTTTTTAAAAATATTTTTTCAAGGACCACAAGCGTGGATTTTTTAAAAATATTTTTTCAAGGACCACAAGCGTGGATTTTTTAAAAATATTTTTTCAAGGACCACAAGCGTGGATTTTTTAAAAATATTTTTTCAAGGACCACAAGCGTGGATTTTTTAAAAATATTTTTTCAAGGACCACAAGCGTGGATTTTTTAAAAATATTTTTTCAAGGACCACAAGCGTGGATTTTTTAAAAATATTTTTTCAAGGACCACAAGCGTGGATTTTTTAAAAATATTTTTTCAAGGACCACAAGCGTGGATTTTTTAAAAATATTTTTTCAAGGACCACAAGCGTGGATTTTTTAAAAATATTTTTTCAAGGACCACAAGCGTGGATTTTTTAAAAATATTTTTTCAAGGACCACAAGCGTGGATTTTTTAAAAATATTTTTTCAAGGACCACAAGCGTGGATTTTTTAAAAATATTTTTTCAAGGACCACAAGCGTGGATTTTTTAAAAATATTTTTTCAAGGACCACAAGCGTGGATTTTTTAAAAATATTTTTTCAAGGACCACAAGCGTGGATTTTTTAAAAATATTTTTTCAAGGACCACAAGCGTGGATTTTTTAAAAATATTTTTTCAAGGACCACAAGCGTGGATTTTTTAAAAATATTTTTTCAAGGACCACAAGCGTGGATTTTTTAAAAATATTTTTTCAAGGACCACAAGCGTGGATTTTTTAAAAATATTTTTTCAAGGACCACAAGCGTGGATTTTTTAAAAATATTTTTTCAAGGACCACAAGCGTGGATTTTTTAAAAATATTTTTTCAAGGACCACAAGCGTGGATTTTTTAAAAATATTTTTTCAAGGACCACAAGCGTGGATTTTTTAAAAATATTTTTTCAAGGACCACAAGCGTGGATTTTTTAAAAATATTTTTTCAAGGACCACAAGCGTGGATTTTTTAAAAATATTTTTTCAAGGACCACAAGCGTGGATTTTTTAAAAATATTTTTTCAAGGACCACAAGCGTGGATTTTTTAAAAATATTTTTTCAAGGACCACAAGCGTGGATTTTTTAAAAATATTTTTTCAAGGACCACAAGCGTGGATTTTTTAAAAATATTTTTTCAAGGACCACAAGCGTGGATTTTTTAAAAATATTTTTTCAAGGACCACAAGCGTGGATTTTTTAAAAATATTTTTTCAAGGACCACAAGCGTGGATTTTTTAAAAATATTTTTTCAAGGACCACAAGCGTGGATTTTTTAAAAATATTTTTTCAAGGACCACAAGCGTGGATTTTTTAAAAATATTTTTTCAAGGACCACAAGCGTGGATTTTTTAAAAATATTTTTTCAAGGACCACAAGCGTGGATTTTTTAAAAATATTTTTTCAAGGACCACAAGCGTGGATTTTTTAAAAATATTTTTTCAAGGACCACAAGCGTGGATTTTTTAAAAATATTTTTTCAAGGACCACAAGCGTGGATTTTTTAAAAATATTTTTTCAAGGACCACAAGCGTGGATTTTTTAAAAATATTTTTTCAAGGACCACAAGCGTGGATTTTTTAAAAATATTTTTTCAAGGACCACAAGCGTGGATTTTTTAAAAATATTTTTTCAAGGACCACAAGCGTGGATTTTTTAAAAATATTTTTTCAAGGACCACAAGCGTGGATTTTTTAAAAATATTTTTTCAAGGACCACAAGCGTGGATTTTTTAAAAATATTTTTTCAAGGACCACAAGCGTGGATTTTTTAAAAATATTTTTTCAAGGACCACAAGCGTGGATTTTTTAAAAATATTTTTTCAAGGACCACAAGCGTGGATTTTTTAAAAATATTTTTTCAAGGACCACAAGCGTGGATTTTTTAAAAATATTTTTTCAAGGACCACAAGCGTGGATTTTTTAAAAATATTTTTTCAAGGACCACAAGCGTGGATTTTTTAAAAATATTTTTTCAAGGACCACAAGCGTGGATTTTTTAAAAATATTTTTTCAAGGACCACAAGCGTGGATTTTTTAAAAATATTTTTTCAAGGACCACAAGCGTGGATTTTTTAAAAATATTTTTTCAAGGACCACAAGCGTGGATTTTTTAAAAATATTTTTTCAAGGACCACAAGCGTGGATTTTTTAAAAATATTTTTTCAAGGACCACAAGCGTGGATTTTTTAAAAATATTTTTTCAAGGACCACAAGCGTGGATTTTTTAAAAATATTTTTTCAAGGACCACAAGCGTGGATTTTTTAAAAATATTTTTTCAAGGACCACAAGCGTGGATTTTTTAAAAATATTTTTTCAAGGACCACAAGCGTGGATTTTTTAAAAATATTTTTTCAAGGACCACAAGCGTGGATTTTTTAAAAATATTTTTTCAAGGACCACAAGCGTGGATTTTTTAAAAATATTTTTTCAAGGACCACAAGCGTGGATTTTTTAAAAATATTTTTTCAAGGACCACAAGCGTGGATTTTTTAAAAATATTTTTTCAAGGACCACAAGCGTGGATTTTTTAAAAATATTTTTTCAAGGACCACAAGCGTGGATTTTTTAAAAATATTTTTTCAAGGACCACAAGCGTGGATTTTTTAAAAATATTTTTTCAAGGACCACAAGCGTGGATTTTTTAAAAATATTTTTTCAAGGACCACAAGCGTGGATTTTTTAAAAATATTTTTTCAAGGACCACAAGCGTGGATTTTTTAAAAATATTTTTTCAAGGACCACAAGCGTGGATTTTTTAAAAATATTTTTTCAAGGACCACAAGCGTGGATTTTTTAAAAATATTTTTTCAAGGACCACAAGCGTGGATTTTTTAAAAATATTTTTTCAAGGACCACAAGCGTGGATTTTTTAAAAATATTTTTTCAAGGACCACAAGCGTGGATTTTTTAAAAATATTTTTTCAAGGACCACAAGCGTGGATTTTTTAAAAATATTTTTTCAAGGACCACAAGCGTGGATTTTTTAAAAATATTTTTTCAAGGACCACAAGCGTGGATTTTTTAAAAATATTTTTTCAAGGACCACAAGCGTGGATTTTTTAAAAATATTTTTTCAAGGACCACAAGCGTGGATTTTTTAAAAATATTTTTTCAAGGACCACAAGCGTGGATTTTTTAAAAATATTTTTTCAAGGACCACAAGCGTGGATTTTTTAAAAATATTTTTTCAAGGACCACAAGCGTGGATTTTTTAAAAATATTTTTTCAAGGACCACAAGCGTGGATTTTTTAAAAATATTTTTTCAAGGACCACAAGCGTGGATTTTTTAAAAATATTTTTTCAAGGACCACAAGCGTGGATTTTTTAAAAATATTTTTTCAAGGACCACAAGCGTGGATTTTTTAAAAATATTTTTTCAAGGACCACAAGCGTGGATTTTTTAAAAATATTTTTTCAAGGACCACAAGCGTGGATTTTTTAAAAATATTTTTTCAAGGACCACAAGCGTGGATTTTTTAAAAATATTTTTTCAAGGACCACAAGCGTGGATTTTTTAAAAATATTTTTTCAAGGACCACAAGCGTGGATTTTTTAAAAATATTTTTTCAAGGACCACAAGCGTGGATTTTTTAAAAATATTTTTTCAAGGACCACAAGCGTGGATTTTTTAAAAATATTTTTTCAAGGACCACAAGCGTGGATTTTTTAAAAATATTTTTTCAAGGACCACAAGCGTGGATTTTTTAAAAATATTTTTTCAAGGACCACAAGCGTGGATTTTTTAAAAATATTTTTTCAAGGACCACAAGCGTGGATTTTTTAAAAATATTTTTTCAAGGACCACAAGCGTGGATTTTTTAAAAATATTTTTTCAAGGACCACAAGCGTGGATTTTTTAAAAATATTTTTTCAAGGACCACAAGCGTGGATTTTTTAAAAATATTTTTTCAAGGACCACAAGCGTGGATTTTTTAAAAATATTTTTTCAAGGACCACAAGCGTGGATTTTTTAAAAATATTTTTTCAAGGACCACAAGCGTGGATTTTTTAAAAATATTTTTTCAAGGACCACAAGCGTGGATTTTTTAAAAATATTTTTTCAAGGACCACAAGCGTGGATTTTTTAAAAATATTTTTTCAAGGACCACAAGCGTGGATTTTTTAAAAATATTTTTTCAAGGACCACAAGCGTGGATTTTTTAAAAATATTTTTTCAAGGACCACAAGCGTGGATTTTTTAAAAATATTTTTTCAAGGACCACAAGCGTGGATTTTTTAAAAATATTTTTTCAAGGACCACAAGCGTGGATTTTTTAAAAATATTTTTTCAAGGACCACAAGCGTGGATTTTTTAAAAATATTTTTTCAAGGACCACAAGCGTGGATTTTTTAAAAATATTTTTTCAAGGACCACAAGCGTGGATTTTTTAAAAATATTTTTTCAAGGACCACAAGCGTGGATTTTTTAAAAATATTTTTTCAAGGACCACAAGCGTGGATTTTTTAAAAATATTTTTTCAAGGACCACAAGCGTGGATTTTTTAAAAATATTTTTTCAAGGACCACAAGCGTGGATTTTTTAAAAATATTTTTTCAAGGACCACAAGCGTGGATTTTTTAAAAATATTTTTTCAAGGACCACAAGCGTGGATTTTTTAAAAATATTTTTTCAAGGACCACAAGCGTGGATTTTTTAAAAATATTTTTTCAAGGACCACAAGCGTGGATTTTTTAAAAATATTTTTTCAAGGACCACAAGCGTGGATTTTTTAAAAATATTTTTTCAAGGACCACAAGCGTGGATTTTTTAAAAATATTTTTTCAAGGACCACAAGCGTGGATTTTTTAAAAATATTTTTTCAAGGACCACAAGCGTGGATTTTTTAAAAATATTTTTTCAAGGACCACAAGCGTGGATTTTTTAAAAATATTTTTTCAAGGACCACAAGCGTGGATTTTTTAAAAATATTTTTTCAAGGACCACAAGCGTGGATTTTTTAAAAATATTTTTTCAAGGACCACAAGCGTGGATTTTTTAAAAATATTTTTTCAAGGACCACAAGCGTGGATTTTTTAAAAATATTTTTTCAAGGACCACAAGCGTGGATTTTTTAAAAATATTTTTTCAAGGACCACAAGCGTGGATTTTTTAAAAATATTTTTTCAAGGACCACAAGCGTGGATTTTTTAAAAATATTTTTTCAAGGACCACAAGCGTGGATTTTTTAAAAATATTTTTTCAAGGACCACAAGCGTGGATTTTTTAAAAATATTTTTTCAAGGACCACAAGCGTGGATTTTTTAAAAATATTTTTTCAAGGACCACAAGCGTGGATTTTTTAAAAATATTTTTTCAAGGACCACAAGCGTGGATTTTTTAAAAATATTTTTTCAAGGACCACAAGCGTGGATTTTTTAAAAATATTTTTTCAAGGACCACAAGCGTGGATTTTTTAAAAATATTTTTTCAAGGACCACAAGCGTGGATTTTTTAAAAATATTTTTTCAAGGACCACAAGCGTGGATTTTTTAAAAATATTTTTTCAAGGACCACAAGCGTGGATTTTTTAAAAATATTTTTTCAAGGACCACAAGCGTGGATTTTTTAAAAATATTTTTTCAAGGACCACAAGCGTGGATTTTTTAAAAATATTTTTTCAAGGACCACAAGCGTGGATTTTTTAAAAATATTTTTTCAAGGACCACAAGCGTGGATTTTTTAAAAATATTTTTTCAAGGACCACAAGCGTGGATTTTTTAAAAATATTTTTTCAAGGACCACAAGCGTGGATTTTTTAAAAATATTTTTTCAAGGACCACAAGCGTGGATTTTTTAAAAATATTTTTTCAAGGACCACAAGCGTGGATTTTTTAAAAATATTTTTTCAAGGACCACAAGCGTGGATTTTTTAAAAATATTTTTTCAAGGACCACAAGCGTGGATTTTTTAAAAATATTTTTTCAAGGACCACAAGCGTGGATTTTTTAAAAATATTTTTTCAAGGACCACAAGCGTGGATTTTTTAAAAATATTTTTTCAAGGACCACAAGCGTGGATTTTTTAAAAATATTTTTTCAAGGACCACAAGCGTGGATTTTTTAAAAATATTTTTTCAAGGACCACAAGCGTGGATTTTTTAAAAATATTTTTTCAAGGACCACAAGCGTGGATTTTTTAAAAATATTTTTTCAAGGACCACAAGCGTGGATTTTTTAAAAATATTTTTTCAAGGACCACAAGCGTGGATTTTTTAAAAATATTTTTTCAAGGACCACAAGCGTGGATTTTTTAAAAATATTTTTTCAAGGACCACAAGCGTGGATTTTTTAAAAATATTTTTTCAAGGACCACAAGCGTGGATTTTTTAAAAATATTTTTTCAAGGACCACAAGCGTGGATTTTTTAAAAATATTTTTTCAAGGACCACAAGCGTGGATTTTTTAAAAATATTTTTTCAAGGACCACAAGCGTGGATTTTTTAAAAATATTTTTTCAAGGACCACAAGCGTGGATTTTTTAAAAATATTTTTTCAAGGACCACAAGCGTGGATTTTTTAAAAATATTTTTTCAAGGACCACAAGCGTGGATTTTTTAAAAATATTTTTTCAAGGACCACAAGCGTGGATTTTTTAAAAATATTTTTTCAAGGACCACAAGCGTGGATTTTTTAAAAATATTTTTTCAAGGACCACAAGCGTGGATTTTTTAAAAATATTTTTTCAAGGACCACAAGCGTGGATTTTTTAAAAATATTTTTTCAAGGACCACAAGCGTGGATTTTTTAAAAATATTTTTTCAAGGACCACAAGCGTGGATTTTTTAAAAATATTTTTTCAAGGACCACAAGCGTGGATTTTTTAAAAATATTTTTTCAAGGACCACAAGCGTGGATTTTTTAAAAATATTTTTTCAAGGACCACAAGCGTGGATTTTTTAAAAATATTTTTTCAAGGACCACAAGCGTGGATTTTTTAAAAATATTTTTTCAAGGACCACAAGCGTGGATTTTTTAAAAATATTTTTTCAAGGACCACAAGCGTGGATTTTTTAAAAATATTTTTTCAAGGACCACAAGCGTGGATTTTTTAAAAATATTTTTTCAAGGACCACAAGCGTGGATTTTTTAAAAATATTTTTTCAAGGACCACAAGCGTGGATTTTTTAAAAATATTTTTTCAAGGACCACAAGCGTGGATTTTTTAAAAATATTTTTTCAAGGACCACAAGCGTGGATTTTTTAAAAATATTTTTTCAAGGACCACAAGCGTGGATTTTTTAAAAATATTTTTTCAAGGACCACAAGCGTGGATTTTTTAAAAATATTTTTTCAAGGACCACAAGCGTGGATTTTTTAAAAATATTTTTTCAAGGACCACAAGCGTGGATTTTTTAAAAATATTTTTTCAAGGACCACAAGCGTGGATTTTTTAAAAATATTTTTTCAAGGACCACAAGCGTGGATTTTTTAAAAATATTTTTTCAAGGACCACAAGCGTGGATTTTTTAAAAATATTTTTTCAAGGACCACAAGCGTGGATTTTTTAAAAATATTTTTTCAAGGACCACAAGCGTGGATTTTTTAAAAATATTTTTTCAAGGACCACAAGCGTGGATTTTTTAAAAATATTTTTTCAAGGACCACAAGCGTGGATTTTTTAAAAATATTTTTTCAAGGACCACAAGCGTGGATTTTTTAAAAATATTTTTTCAAGGACCACAAGCGTGGATTTTTTAAAAATATTTTTTCAAGGACCACAAGCGTGGATTTTTTAAAAATATTTTTTCAAGGACCACAAGCGTGGATTTTTTAAAAATATTTTTTCAAGGACCACAAGCGTGGATTTTTTAAAAATATTTTTTCAAGGACCACAAGCGTGGATTTTTTAAAAATATTTTTTCAAGGACCACAAGCGTGGATTTTTTAAAAATATTTTTTCAAGGACCACAAGCGTGGATTTTTTAAAAATATTTTTTCAAGGACCACAAGCGTGGATTTTTTAAAAATATTTTTTCAAGGACCACAAGCGTGGATTTTTTAAAAATATTTTTTCAAGGACCACAAGCGTGGATTTTTTAAAAATATTTTTTCAAGGACCACAAGCGTGGATTTTTTAAAAATATTTTTTCAAGGACCACAAGCGTGGATTTTTTAAAAATATTTTTTCAAGGACCACAAGCGTGGATTTTTTAAAAATATTTTTTCAAGGACCACAAGCGTGGATTTTTTAAAAATATTTTTTCAAGGACCACAAGCGTGGATTTTTTAAAAATATTTTTTCAAGGACCACAAGCGTGGATTTTTTAAAAATATTTTTTCAAGGACCACAAGCGTGGATTTTTTAAAAATATTTTTTCAAGGACCACAAGCGTGGATTTTTTAAAAATATTTTTTCAAGGACCACAAGCGTGGATTTTTTAAAAATATTTTTTCAAGGACCACAAGCGTGGATTTTTTAAAAATATTTTTTCAAGGACCACAAGCGTGGATTTTTTAAAAATATTTTTTCAAGGACCACAAGCGTGGATTTTTTAAAAATATTTTTTCAAGGACCACAAGCGTGGATTTTTTAAAAATATTTTTTCAAGGACCACAAGCGTGGATTTTTTAAAAATATTTTTTCAAGGACCACAAGCGTGGATTTTTTAAAAATATTTTTTCAAGGACCACAAGCGTGGATTTTTTAAAAATATTTTTTCAAGGACCACAAGCGTGGATTTTTTAAAAATATTTTTTCAAGGACCACAAGCGTGGATTTTTTAAAAATATTTTTTCAAGGACCACAAGCGTGGATTTTTTAAAAATATTTTTTCAAGGACCACAAGCGTGGATTTTTTAAAAATATTTTTTCAAGGACCACAAGCGTGGATTTTTTAAAAATATTTTTTCAAGGACCACAAGCGTGGATTTTTTAAAAATATTTTTTCAAGGACCACAAGCGTGGATTTTTTAAAAATATTTTTTCAAGGACCACAAGCGTGGATTTTTTAAAAATATTTTTTCAAGGACCACAAGCGTGGATTTTTTAAAAATATTTTTTCAAGGACCACAAGCGTGGATTTTTTAAAAATATTTTTTCAAGGACCACAAGCGTGGATTTTTTAAAAATATTTTTTCAAGGACCACAAGCGTGGATTTTTTAAAAATATTTTTTCAAGGACCACAAGCGTGGATTTTTTAAAAATATTTTTTCAAGGACCACAAGCGTGGATTTTTTAAAAATATTTTTTCAAGGACCACAAGCGTGGATTTTTTTAAAAATATTTTTTCAAGGACCATCCACAAGCGTGGATTTTTTAAAAAATATTTTTTCAAGGACCATCCACAAGCGTGGATTTTTTAAAAAATATTTTTTCAATGAAAATCCACAAGCGTGCATTTTTTAAAAAAAAAATTTTCAAGGACCATCCACAAGCGTGGATTTTTTAAAAAATATTTTTTCAATGAAAATCCACAAGCGTGCATTTTTTAAAAAAAAAATTTTCAAGGACCATCCACAAGCGTGGATTTTTTAAAAAATATTTTTTCAAGGACCATCCACAAGCGTGGATTTTTTAAAAAATATTTTTTCAATGAAAATCCACAAGCGTGCATTTTTTAAAAAAAAAATTTTCAAGGACCATCCACAAGCGTGGATTTTTTAAAAAATATTTTTTCAAGGACCATCCACAAGCGTGGATTTTTTAAAAAAAAAAATTTTTTCAAGGACCATCCACAAGCGTGAATTTTTTAAAAAATATTTTTTCAAGGATCATTTACAAGCTTGGATTTTTTAAAAAATATTTTTTCAAGGATCATTTACAAGCTTGGATTTTTTAAAACATATTTTTTCAAGGACCACAACCGCGGATTTCTTACAAAATATTTTTTCAGGATTGTATTTTTTAGAAAATATTTTTTCAAGCGTGGAGTTTCTTACAAAATATTTTTTCAAGGGTGGATTTTTTTGAAAAAAAATTTTTTCAAGCGTGGATTTTTTTGCAAATGTTTTTTCAAGCGTGGATTTTTAACAAAATATTTTTCAACCGTGGATTTTTTACAAAATATTTTTTTCAAGTGTGGATTTTTTACAAAATATTTTTCAAGCGTTGGTTTTTTTACAAAATATTTTTTTCAAGTGTGGATTTTTTACAAAATATCTTTTCAATCGAGGATTTTTTACAAAATATTTATTCAAGCATGTATTTTTTACAAAATATTTCTTCAAGCGTGGATTTTTTAAAAACATCTTTTCAAGCGTGGATTTTTTTACAAAATATTTTTCAAGCGTTGGTTTTTTTACAAAATATTTTTTTCAAGTGTGGATTTTTTACAAAATATTTTTCAAGCGTTGGTTTTTTTACAAAATATTTTTTTCAAGTGTGGATTTTTTACAAAATATCTTTTCAATCGAGGATTTTTTACAAAATATTTATTCAAGCATGTATTTTTTACAAAATATTTCTTCAAGCGTGGATTTTTTACAAAAAATTTTTTCAAGCGTGGATTTTTACAAAAAAAAATTTCAAGCGTGGATTTTTACAAAAAATATTTTTCAAGCGTGGTTTGTTACAAAATATTTCTTCAAACTTGGATTTTTTACAAAATATTTTTTCAAGCATGGATTTTTTACTAAATTCTTTTTCAATCGTTGATTTTTTACAAAATATTTTTTCAAGCATGGATTTTTTATTATATAGTTTTTCAAGCGGGGATTTTTTTAAATATTTTTTTATATCCTGCATCTTTTTGGTTTTTTTTTAAAATATTTTGTCAATTTTGGATCTTTATAAATTGTTTTTTTCAATCCGGGATTTTTTAAAAAATTGTTTTTCAATCCTGTATTTTTTAAAAAATATTTTTTCAAGCTTTGTTTTTATATAATTTTTTTTTCAAGCGTGGATTTCAAAAAATAATTTGTTAAGTGTGGAATTCAGAAGAAAAATTTAAGCGCGGATTTAAAAAAAATTCAAGCGTGTATTTAAAAAAAATTTCAAGCGTGTATTTAAAAAAAAATTAAGCGTATTTTTAAAAAAAAACATTTTTTCAAGCGTGAATTTCTAAAAACATTATTTTTTTCATTCGTAGATTTAAAAAAAAAAAAAATTTCAAGCGTGAATTTCTAAAAATATTTTTTTTTTATTCGACCACAAGCGTGGATTTTTTAAAAAATATTTTTTCAAGGACCATCCACAAGCGTGGATTTTTTAAAAAATATTTTTTCAATGAAAATCCACAAGCGTGCATTTTTTAAAAAAAAAATTTTCAAGGACCATCCACAAGCGTGGATTTTTTAAAAAAAAAAAATTTTCAAGGACCATCCACAAGCGTGGATTTTTAAAAAAAAAAAATTTTTTCAAGGACCATCCACAAGCGTGGATTTTTTAAAAAAAAAATTTTTTTCAAGGACCATCCACAAGCGTGAATTTTTTAAAAAATATTTTTTCAAGGATCATTTACAAGCTTGGATTTTTTAAAAAATATTTTTTCAAGGATCATTTACAAGCTTGGATTTTTTAAAACATATTTTTTCAAGGACCACAACCGCGGATTTCTTACAAAATATTTTTTCAGGATTGTATTTTTTAGAAAATATTTTTTCAAGCGTGGAGTTTCTTACAAAATATTTTTTCAAGGGTGGATTTTTTTGCAAAAAAATTTTTTCAAGCGTGGATTTTTTTGCAAATGTTTTTTCAAGCGTGGATTTTTAACAAAATATTTTTCAACCGTGGATTTTTTACAAAATATTTTTTCAAGCGTGGATTTTTTACAAAATATCTTTTCAAGCGTGGATTTTTTTACAAAATATTTTTCAAGCGTGGATTTTTTAAAAAAATATTTTTTTCAAGTTTGGATTTTTTACAAAATATCTTTTCAATCGAGGATTTTTTACAAAATATTTAATCAAGCGTGTATTTTTTACAAAATATTTCTTCAAGCGTGGATTTTTTACAAAACATCTTTTCAAGCGTGGATTTTTTTACAAAATATTTTTCAAGCGTTGGTTTTTTTACAAAATATTTTTTTCAAGTGTGGATTTTTTACAAAATATTTTTCAAGCGTTGGTTTTTTTACAAAATATTTTTTTCAAGTGTGGATTTTTTACAAAATATTTTTCAAGCGTTGGTTTTTTTACAAAATATTTTTTTCAAGTGTGGATTTTTTACAAAATATCTTTTCAATCGAGGATTTTTTACAAAATATTTCTTCAAGCGTAGATTTTTTACAAAAAATTTTTTCAAGCGTGGATTTTTACATAAAAAAATTTCAAGCGTGGATTTTTACAAAAAATATTTTTCAAGCGTGGTTTATTACAAAATATTTCTTCAAACGTGGATTTTTTACCAAATATTTATTCATGCATGGATTTTTTACAAAATATTTTTTCAAGCATGGATTTTTTACTAAATACTTTTTCAATCGTTGATTTTTTACAAAATATTTTTTCAAGCATGGATTTTTTATTATATAGTTTTTCAAGCGGGGATTTTTTTAAATATTTTTTTTTATATCCTTCATCTTTTTGGTTTTTTTTTTTAAATATTTTGTCAATTTTGGATCTTTATAAATTTTTTTTCAATCCGGGATTTTTTAAAAAATTGTTTTTCAATCCTGTATTTTTTAAAAAATATTTTTTCAAGCTTTGTTTTTATATAATTTTTTTTCAAGCGTGGATTTCAAAAAATAATTTGTTAAGTGTGGAATTTAGAAGAAAAATTTAAGCGTGGATTTAAAAAAATTCAAGCGTGTATTTAAAAAAAATTTCAAGCGTGTATTTAAAAAAAATTTAAGCGTATTTTTTTAAAAAATATTTTTTTCAAGCTTGAATTTCTAAAAATATATTTTTTTCATTCGTGGATTTTTTAAAAAAAAATATTTTTTCAAGCGTGAATTTCTAAAAACATTATTTTTTTTCTTTTAAAGTTTTTGCCTTTTTAGGGGCGAAGGCCATTATTTGTGAGATTTAATTAATTTAATTAATCGAGCTTTTTTATGACCTAAGGAGATTACATTGAAAAATTGATATCTAGCGAAGTCCTACACACACACACATCAACCACTATGCGACGATCGTTTCGTTAGCTGGTTAGGCTAACATCATCAGGCATATTAATGTGTTGTTGTTGCTAGACAATTTTCGCCATTTGGAGCTCCTATTTATACATCCAAGATTGCAAATTTTGCATTTGTGAAGTTCAAATTGCAGCTTTTTATTTCCAAAGACGACTCATTTGTCCCCCTTCTATTCCAGAAATCAATTTTTTCAATGTTACATTCATATTACAGTCGATAGCTTTTTTTTCCATCGAAGACTGTATATATGTCTTTCAAATCGAAAGATTTTTTAAGTGGATTGTGGTTTAGAACGCTAAGACGTCAGCAACATTGTCTGTTAGTTGGCGACGACCCAGGTTCGAATCCCAGCCGGGCTCAGCTGAATGTTTTATTTTAAAGTTTTTGCCTTTTTAGGGGCGAAGGCCATTATTTGTGAGATTTAATTAATTTAATTAATCGAGCTTTTTTATGACCTAAGGAGATTACATTGAAAAATTGATATCTAGCGAAGTCCTACACACACACACATCAACCACTATGCGACGATCGTTTCGTTAGCTGGTTAGGCTAACATCATCAGGCATATTAATGTGTTGTTGTTGCTAGACAATTTTCGCCATTTGGAGCTCCTATTTATACATCCAAGATTGCAAATTTTGCATTTGTGAAGTTCAAATTGCAGCTTTTTATTTCCAAAGACGACTCATTGTGTAGGACTTCGCTAGATATCAATTTTTCAATGTAATCTCCTTAGGTCATAAAAAAAGCTCGATTAATTAAATTAATTATTTTTTTTCATTCGTAAATTTTAAAAAAAAAATATTTTTTTCAAGCGTGAATTTCTAAAAATATTTTTTTTTCATTCGTGGATTTTTTAAAAAAAATATTTTTTCAAGCATGGATTTCTAAAACTAATTTGTTAAGGGTGGATTTAAAAAAATCAAGAGTGGATTTTTTAAGAAAATATGTATTTTCTCACATGCGTATTTTCTTAAAAAAAACTTTCTCAGATGCCGATTTTTTAAAAAAGCGGCGATTTTTTAACAAATAAATTTTCAATCGCGGATTTTTTAAAAAATATTATTTCAATCGTGGATTTTTTAACAAATATTTTTTCAATCTCGAATTTAAAAGAATATTCTCTCAAACATGGATTTTCTCACTTATTGAAACCACTGTCTTATTTTAAATCCATTCAAATTCTACATTTTACAGTCTAAACACAAATGATAACAACAAACCCAATAACAAGAATGTGGCAGTGTTCTTTGTATTTTTGTCCTTCAGTATTCAAATATATCCTTCGACATGACATGAAATTAATATTGGGAAAGTCGAATAAATTTATACGCACCTTGAATATTCAACCGAGATACGCACATTTACATTCAGAATTCAACAAACCAAACGCCTGACAACAACAAAATGATGGCAACTTTTTGTTACAAGTACAATGACACTTTGTGTGTAGATGTAACAGACATACATACGTGACATTTATTGTGTGTGTATGGGAATTTTATTTTTATAACCCCTCCAAATAAAAGATGATTCTACACCGAAATTTTCTTGAATTGCATTTTACAACTGACTGCATTAGAAATAACGATGAATCGTAAATGTGGCCAACCGCCACCCTTCCAGAATATGTTTTGTTAAGATGATATTTCATGCGCCCTACAGGTTGAATTGTGTTTAATATTTTTTCGTTTTAACGCCATAAAATAATCATCATCCACCCAAAGACTGTGTGGACAAAAAGAGGGCCAAAAAAGTTTTTTAAAAAAATATTACTAAGAAAATGATGAATCATAAGCACAGGTCTTAGAAGGAAAGATAAATACAGGGTTAGACAAGATTTTAAGAATCGAAATATGAGCAAAACTTTCGATATTTAAAGATGGATTTTTTAAGAAGCCTCCTACGGAGCTCTTCTATTCTAATGAAGCCTCCTACGGAGCTCTTCTATTCTATTGAAGCCTCCTACGGAGCTCTTCTATTCTATTGAAGCCTCCTACGGAGCTCTTCTATTCTATAGAAGCCGCCTACGGAGCTCTTCTATTCTATATAAGCCTCCTACCACTTTTTGATGGAAAATTTACTTTTGTTTAAATTTCATTTAAATTCCAACCAGAAATAACTTATCTTGAAAACACCTAACTTGGCCATAAAATCACTGCTGTACATGAAAAACAAAATTGCAAGAACAAATATTTTTTCTATTTTAAAGTAATTCGGAGGGTTTATGTTAATAATCACGCAAAAATGAATGCAAAATTTCCAAAGGAACGACCATTCATTCATTCATTTACGAGCATTTTCAATGTTCTTTGGAAATCAACATTGGTTGTAGCCGCAAGTAATCATCATAAAGAATGAAATTACACGGCATTACTATGCCGCTAAAGGCAGCTAGGTAAGTGTAGAGGGGGGCTAAACTAAGCACGCATTCCGTTAATGTAAACCAAGCGTCAAACAACGTTTATTATTTCTTCGCTTTTTTTCTTCTGATTTTTTTATTTTAATAAAGAAAAATCAAGAGAAATGAACAGCGAATGCTGAAAACGATATATTCTTCTTCTGCTTCTTCGGTTCGGTTTCTTAACGCCACAAACTTTTCATTTCAATTTATATTTGGTTATTTTCGTTGTCTTGGTTGTCACTACAGCGGCCGAATATTTTGTTTCAAGCTTGCTGTTTGCATAGGGTAACTCATCCAACCATGAGAAAATTTACCGAATAAAGAATTAGACCAGCTAGAATAGGGGGGTGGAGGACACGTTTCGATGGATGGATGTTTCGTCTTAAGGCACAAAATGGACAAATATACCAACAACAACAAAATATAAAGGTGAAGATGAAGATGAAGACGAATTACAAGAACAACACAAATATTGAAACAACAGCAAAGGCCACAAAAAACACAAAAGCAACTGAAATGGAAATTAAGTAACGGGCTACGACCATTCAGATATGCTACAACTGATAGGAACGAATTATTATTAAGCAAGGTTTTGAAAATAGTACTTATGGCGGTACTCTAATTTATAGAAGTCTTCTATTCTATAGAAACCTCCTACGGAAGTCTTCTATTCTATAGAAGCCTCCTAACGGAGGTCTTCTATTCTATAGAAGCCTCCTAACGGAGGTCTTCTATTCTATAGAAGCCTCCCAACGGAGGTCTTCTATTCTATAGAAACCTCCTAAAGAAGGTCTTCTATTCTATAGAAGCCTCCCAACGGAGGTCTTCTATTCTATAGAAGCCTCCTAACGGAGGTCTTCTATTCTATAGAAGCCTCCTAACGGAGGTCTTCTATTCTATAGAAGCCTCCTAACGGAGGTCTTCTATTCTATAGAAGCCTCTTAACGGAGGTCTACTATTCTACAGAAACCTCCTAACAAAGGTCTTCTATTCTATAGAAACATCCTAACGGAGGTCTTCAATAGAAACCTACTAACGGAGGACTTCTATTCTATAGAAACCTCCTACGGAGGACTACTATTCTATAGAAACCTCCTAACGGAGGTCTTCTACTCTATAGCAGCCTCCTAACGAAGGTCTTCTATTCTATAGAAACCTCCTAACGGAGGTCTTCTATTCTATAGAAGCCTCCTAACGGAGGTCTTCTATTCTATAGAAGCCTCCCAACGGAGGTCTTCTATTCTATAGAAACCTCCTAAAGAAGGTCTTCTATTCTATAGAAGCCTCCCAACGGAGGTCTTCTATTCTATAGAAGCCTCCTAACGGAGGTCTTCTATTCTATAGAAGCCTCCTAACGGAGGTCTTCTATTCTATAGAAGCCTCCTAACGGAGGTCTTCTATTCTATAGAAGCCTCTTAACGGAGGTCTACTATTCTACAGAAACCTCCTAACAAAGGTCTTCTATTCTATAGAAACATCCTAACGGAGGTCTTCAATAGAAACCTACTAACGGAGGACTTCTATTCTATAGAAACCTCCTACGGAGGACTACTATTCTATAGAAACCTCCTAACGGAGGTCTTCTACTCTATAGCAGCCTCCTAACGAAGGTCTTCTATTCTATAGAAACCTCCTAACGAAGGTCTTCTATTCTATAGACGCCTCCTAACGAAGGTCTTCTATTCTATAGAAGCCTCCTAATGGAGGTCTTCTATTCTATAGAAGCCTCCTAACGGAGGTCTTCTATTCTATAGAAGTCTCCTAACGGAGGTCTTCTATTCTATAGAAGTCTCCTAACGGAGGTCTTCTATTCTATAGAAGCCTCCTAACGAAGGTCTTCTATTCTATAGAAACCTCCTAACGAAGGTCTTCTATTCTATAGACGCCTCCTAACGGAGGTCTTCTATTCTATAGAAACCTCCTAACGAAGGTCTTCTATTCTATAGAAGCCTCCTAACGAAGGTCTTCTATTCTATAGAATCCTCCTACGGAAGTCTTCTATTCTATAGAAACCTCCTACGGAGGTCTTCTATTCTATAGAAACCTCTTACGGAGGTCTTCTATTCTATAGAAACCTCCTACGGAGGTCTTCTATTCTATAGAAACCTCCTACGGAGGTCTTCTATTCTATAGAAACCTCGTACGGAGGTCTTCTATTCTATAGAAACCTCCTACGGAGGTCTTCTATTCTATAGAAACCTCCTAACGGAGGTCTTCTATTCTATAGAAACTTCCTAACGGAGGTCTTATATTCTATAGAAACCTCCTAACGGAGGTCCTCTATTCTATAGAAACCTCCTACGGAGGTCTTCTAGTCTATAGCAGTCTCCTAACGGAGGTCTTCTATTCTATAGCAGCCTCCTAACGGAGGTCTTCTATTCTATAGCAGCCTCCTAACGGAGGTCTTCTATTCTATAGAAGCCTCCTAACGGAGGTCTTCTATTCTATAGAAGCTCCTTAACGGAGGTCTTCTATTCTACAGAAACCTCCTAACAAAGGTCTTCTATTCTATAGAAACCTCCTACGGAGGTCTCCTATTCTATAGAAACTTCCTACGGAGGTCTTCTATTCTATAGAAACTTCCTACGGAGGTCTTCTATTCTATAGAAACCTCCTACGGAGGTCTTCTATTCTATAGAAACCTCGTACGGAGGTCTTCTATTCTATAGAAACCTCCTACGGAGGTCTTCTATTCTATAGAAACCTCATAACGGAGGTCTTCTATTCTATAGAAACTTCCTAACGGAGGTCTTATATTTTATAGAAACCTCCTAACGGAGGTCCTCTATTCTATAGAAACCTCCTACGGAGGTCTTCTAGTCTATAGCAGTCTCCTAACGGAGGTCTTCTATTCTATAGCAGCCTCCTAACGGAGGTCTTCTATTCTATAGCAGCCTCCTAACGGAGGTCTTCTATTCTATAGAAGCCTCCTAACGGAGGTCTTCTATTCTATAGAAATCTCCTAACGGAGGTCTTCTATTCTATAGAAGCCTCCTAACGGAGGTCTTCTATTCTATAGAAACCTCCTAACGAAGGTCTTCTATTCTATAGAAGCCTCCTAACGAAGGTCTTCTATTCTATAGAAACCTCCTACGGAAGTCTTCTATTCTATAGAAACCTCCTACGGAGGTCTTCTATTCTATAGAAACCTCTTACGGAGGTCTTCTATTCTATAGAAATCTCCTACAGAGGTCTTCTATTCTATAGAAACCTCCTACGGAGGTCTTCTATTCTATAGAAACCTCTTACGGAGGTCTTCTATTCTATAGAAATCTCCTACAGAGGTCTTCTATTCTATAGAAACCTCCTACGGAGGTCTCCTATTCTATAGAAACTTCCTACGGAGGTCTTCTATTCTATAGAAACCTCCTACGGAGGTCTTCTATTCTATAGAAACCTCCTAACGGAGGTCTTCTATTCTATAGAAACTTCCTAACGGAGGTCTTATATTCTATAGAAACCTCCTACGGAGGTCTTCTAGTCTATAGCAGTCTCCTAACGGAGGTCTTCTATTCTATAGCAGCCTCCTAACGGAGGTCTTCTATTCTATAGAAGCCTCCTAACGGAGGTCTTCTATTCTATAGAAGCCTCTTAACGGAGGTCTTCTATTCTACAGAAACCTCCTAACAAAGGTCTTCTATTCTATAGAAATCTCCTAACGGAGGTCTTCTATTCTATAGAAGCCTCTTAACGGAGGTCTTCTATTCTATAGAAACCTCCTAACGGAGGTCTTCTATTCTATAGAAACTTCCTAACGGAGGTCTTATATTCTATAGAAACCTCCTAACGGAGGTCCTCTATTCTATAGAAACCTCCTACGGAGGTCTTCTAGTCTATAGCAGTCTCCTAACGGAGGTCTTCTATTCTATAGCAGCCTCCTAACGGAGGTCTTCTATTCTATAGCAGCCTCCTAACGGAGGTCTTCTATTCTATAGAAGCCTCCGAACAGAGGTCTTCTATTCTATAGAAGCCTCCTAACGGAGGTCTTCTATTCTATAGAAATCTCCTAACGGAGGTCTTCTATTCTATAGAAGCCTCTTAACGGAGGTCTTCTATTCTACAGAAACCTCCTAACAAAGGTCTTCTATTCTATAGAAGTCTCCTAACGGAGGTCTTCTATTCTATAGAAACCTCCTACGGAGGTCTTCTATTCTATAGAAACCTCCTAACGGAGGTCTTCTATTCTATAGAAACTTCCTAACGGAGGTCTTATATTCTATAGAAACCTCCTAACGGAGGTCCTCTATTCTATAGAAACCTCCTACGGAGGTCTTCTAGTCTATAGCAGTCTCCTAACGGAGGTCTTCTATTCTATAGCAGCCTCCTAACGGAGGTCTTCTATTCTATAGCAGCCTCCTAACGGAGGTCTTCTATTCTATAGAAGCCTCCTAACGGAGGTCTTCTATTCTATAGAAATCTCCTAACGGAGGTCTTCTATTCTATAGAAGCCTCTTAACGGAGGTCTTCTATTCTACAGAAACCTCCTAACAAAGGTCTTCTATTCTATAGAAGTCTCCTAACGGAGGTCTTCTATTCTGTAGAAACCTCCTACGGAGGTCTCCTATTCTATAGAAACTTCCTACGGAGGTCTTCTATTCTATAGAAACTTCCTACGGAGGTCTTCTATTCTATAGAAACCTCCTACGGAGGTCTTCTATTCTATAGAAACCTCCTACGGAGGTCTTCTATTCTATAGAAACCTCCTACGGAGGTCTTCTATTCTATAGAAACCTCCTACGGAGGTCTTCTATTCTATAGAAGCCTCCTAACGGAGGTCTTCTATTCTATAGAAATCTCCTAACGGAGGTCTTCTATTCTATAGAAGCCTCTTAACGGAGGTCTTCTATTCTACAGAAACCTCCTAACAAAGGTCTTCTATTCTATAGAAGTCTCCTAACGGAGGTCTTCTATTCTGTAGAAACCTCCTACGGAGGTCTCCTATTCTATAGAAACTTCCTACGGAGGTCTTCTATTCTATAGAAACTTCCTACGGAGGTCTTCTATTCTATAGAAACCTCCTACGGAGGTCTTCTATTCTATAGAAACCTCCTACGGAGGTCTTCTATTCTATAGAAACCTCCTACGGAGGTCTTCTATTCTATAGAAACCTCGTACGGAGGTCTTCTATTCTATAGAAACCTCCTAACGGAGGTCTTCTATTCTATAGAAACCTCCTAACGGAGGTCCTCTATTCTATAGAAACCTCCTACGGAGGTCTTCTAGTCTATAGCAGTCTCCTTACGGAGGTCTTCTATTCTATAGCAGCCTCCTAACGGAGGTCTTCTATTCTATAGCAGCCTCCTAACGGAGGTCTTCTATTCTATAGAAGCCTCCTAACGGAGGTCTTCTATTCTATAGAAATCTCCTAACGGAGGTCTTCTATTCTATAGAAGAGTCCTACGTTAGGAGGCCTCCTAACGGAGGTCTTCAATTCTATAGAAGCCTCTTAACGGAGGTCTTCTATTCTATAGAAGCCTCCTAACGAAGGTGTTCTATTCTATAGAAGCCTCCTAACGAAGGTCTTCTATTCTATAGAAACCTCCTACGGAAGTCTTCTATTCTATAGAAGCCTCCTAACGGAGGTCTTCTATTCTATAGAAGCCTCCTAACGGAGGTCTTCTATTCTATAGAAACCTCCTATCAAAGGTCTTCTATTCTATAGAAACCTCCTAACGAAGGTCTTCTATTCTATAGAAACCTCCTAACGAAGGTCTTCTATTATATAGAAACCTCCTAACGAAGGTCTTCTATTCTATAAAAACCTCCTACGGAAGTCTTCTATTCTATAGAAACCTCCTACGGAGGTCTTCTAGTCTATAGCAGCCTCCTAACGGAGGTCTTCTATTCTATAGCAGCCTCCTAACGGAGGTCTTCTATTCTATAGCAGCCTCATCACGGAGGTCTTCTATTCTATAGAAGCCTCCTAACGGAGGTCTTCTATTCTATAGAAACCTCCTACGGAAGTCTTCTATTCTATAGAAGCCTCCTAACGGAGGTCTTCTATTCTATAGAAGCCTCCTAACGGAGGTCTTCTATTCTATAGAAACCTCCTAACGAAGGTCTTCTATTCTATAGAAACCTCCTAACGAAGGTCTTCTATTCTATAGAAACCTCCTAACGAAGGTCTTCTATTCTATAGAAACCTCCTAACGAAGGTCTTCTATTCTATAGAAACCTCCTAACGAAGGTCTTCTATTCTATAGAAACCTCCTACGGAAGTCTTCTATTCTATAGAAGCCTCCTAACGAAGGTGTTCTATTCTATAGAAGCTTCCTAACGGAGGTCTTCTATTCTATAGAAGCCTCCTAACGAAGGTGTTCTATTCTATAGAAGCCTCCTAACGAAGGTCTTCTATTATATAAAAGCCTCCTAACGGAGGTCTTCTATTCTATAGAAGCCTCCTAACGGAGGTCTTCTATTCTATAGAAGCCTCCTAACGGAGGTCTTCTATTCTATAGAAGCCTCCTAACGGAGGTCTTCTATTCTATAGAAACCTCCTAACGGAGGTCTTCTATTCTATAGAAACCTCCTAACGGAGGTCTTCTATTCTATAGAAACCTCCTAACGAAGGTCTTCTATTCTATAGAAACCTCCTACGGAGGTCTTTTATTCTATAGAAACCTCCTACGGAGGTCTTCTATTCTATATAAACCTCTTACGGAGGTCTTCTATTCTATAGAAATCTCCTACAGAGGTCTTCTATTCTATAGAAACCTCCTACGGAGGTCTCCTATTCTATAGAAACTTCCTACGGAGGTCTTCTATTCTATAGAAACTTCCTACGGAGGTCTTCTATTCTATAGAAACCTCCTACGGAGGTCTTCTATTCTATAGAAACCTCCTACGGAAGTCTTCCATTCTATAGAAACCTCCGACGGAAGTCTTCTATTCTATAGAAACCTCCGACGGAGGTCTTCTATTCTATAGAAACCTCCTACGGAGGTCTTCTATTCTATAGAAACCTCCTACGGAGGTCTTCTATTCTATAGAAACCTCCTACGGAGGTCTTCTATTCTATAGAAACCTCCTACGGAGGTCTTCTATTCTATAGAAACCTCCTACGGAGGTCTTCTATTCTATAGAAACCTCCTAACGGAGGTCTTCTATTCTATAGAAGCCTCCTAACGGAGGTCTTCTATTCTATAGAAGCCTCCTAACGAAGGTGTTCTATTCTATAGAAGCCTCCTAACGAAGGTCTTCTATTCTATAGAAGCCTCCTAACGAAGGTCTTCTATTCTATAGAAACCTCCTACGGAAGTCTTCTATTCTATAGAAGCCTCCTACGGAGGTCTTCTATTCTATAGAAACCTCCTACGGAGGTCTTCTATTCTATAGAAACCTCTTACGGAGGTCTTCTATTCTATAGAAATCTCCTACAGAGGTCTTCTATTCTATAGAAACCTCCTACGAAGGTCTCCTATTCTATAAAAACTTTCTACGGAGGTCTTCTATTCTATAGAAACTTCCTACGGAGGTCTTCTATTCTATAGAAACTTCCTACGGAGGTCTTCTATTCTATAGAAACCTCCTACGGAGGTCTTCTATTCTATAGAAACCTCCTACGGAGGTCTTCCATTCTATAGAAACCTCCTAACGGAGGTCTTCTATTCTATAGAAACCTCCTAACGGAGGTCTTCTATTCTATAGAAGCCTCCTACGGAAGTCTTCTATTCTATAGAAGCCTCCTAACGGAGGTCTTCTATTCTATAGAAGTCTCCTAACGGAGGTCTTCTATTCTATAGAAGTCTCCTAACGGAGGTCTTCTATTCTATAGAAGCCCCCTAACGGAGGTCTTCTATTCTGTAGAAGCCTCCTAACGGAGTTCTTCTATTCTATAGAAGCCTCCTAAAGGAGGTCATTTATTCTATAGAAGCCTCCTACGGAGGTCTTCTATTCTGTAGAAGCCTTCTATTCTATCTATTCAATGAGTGCACCCCGATTCATATTTAGCTCAATGATATGGGACCTACTGTTTATCGCCGAGTCCGAACGGCGTGTCTTAAGACACCACTTGTGGAGAAGTTTTTCAAGGCTGAAATACTCAGGAAATATCGCCAACATTACTGAGGGGTATTTTGCCACCGTTGAAAAATGTTTGATGTTGCCTGGCCGGGGAATCGAACCCCCGACCTTCTGCGTGCAAGGCGGGCGTGCATACCATTGCACCACGGTGGCCTCCTACGGAGGTCTTCTATTCTATAGAAGACTCCTACGGAGGTCTTCTATTATATAGAAGCCTCCTACGGAGGTCTTCTATTCTATCAAAGCTTCCTACGGAGGTCTTCTATTCTATCGAAGCCTCCTACGGAGGTCTTCTATTCTATAGAAGCCTCCTACGGAGGTCTTCTATTCTATAGAAGCCTCCTAACGGAGGTCTTCTATTCTATATAAGCCTCCTAACGGAGGTCTTCTATTCTATAGAAGCCTCCTAACGGAGGTCTTCTAGTCTATAGAAGCCTCCTACGTAGGTCTTCTATTCTATAGAAGCCTCCTACGTAGGTCTTCTATTCTATAGAAGCCTCCTACGGAGGTCTTCTATTCTATAGAAGCCTCCTACGTAGGTCTTCTATTCTATAGAAGCCTCCTACGTAGGTCTTCTATTCTATAGAAGCCTCCTACGTAGGTCTTCTATTCTATAGAAGCCTCCTACGGAAGTCTTCTATTCTATAGAAGCCTCCTACGGAAGTCTTCTATTCTATAGAAGCCTCCTACGGAAGTCTTCTATTCTATAGAAGCCTCCTACGGAAGTCTTCTATTCTATAGAAGCCTCCTAACGGAGGTCTTCTATTCTATAAAAGCCTCCTAACGGAGGTCTTCTATTCTATAAAAGCCTCCTAACGGAGGTCTTCTATTCTATAGAAGCCTCCTACGTAGGTCTTCTATTCTATAGAAGCCTCCTACGGAGGTCTTCTATTCTATAGAAGCCTCCTACGTAGGTCTTCTATTCTATAGAAGCCTCCTACGTAGGTCTTCTATTCTATAGAAGCCTCCTACGTAGGTCTTCTATTCTATAGAAGCCTCCTACGGAAGTCTTCTATTCTATAGAAGCCTCCTACGGAAGTCTTCTATTCTATAGAAGCCTCCTACGGAAGTCTTCTATTCTATAGAAGCCTCCTACGGAAGTCTTCTATTCTATAGAAGCCTCCTAACGGAGGTCTTCTATTCTATAAAAGCCTCCTAACGGAGGTCTTCTATTCTATAGAAGCCTCCTACGTAGGTCTTCTATTCTATAGAAGCCTCCTACGGAGGTCTTCTATTCTATAGAAGCCTCCTACGTAGGTCTTCTATTCTATAGAAGCCTCCTACGGAAGTCTTCTATTCTATAGAAGCCTCCTACGGAAGTCTTCTATTCTATAGAAGCCTCCTAACGGAGGTCTTCTATTCTATAAAAGCCTCCTAACGGAGGTCTTCTATTCTATAAAAGCCTCCTAACGGAGGTCTTCTATTCTATAAAAGCCTCCTAACGGAGGTCTTCTATTCTATAGAAGCCTCCAACTGATGTCATATTCTACAGAACATATGACCTTTCAACGGATATGTCTCATTCGTATAGATGCCACCAACGGAGGTCTTCTATTCTATAGAAGCCTCCAAAGTAATTCTTCTATTCTAAAGAAGCCTCCAACGGAGGTGATGCCGTGTGTAGAGTATCACGCCGACCAGAACAAATATTTAATTTACTCGTGTACTTTTTTAAAATTGAATTTACATTTCAGGTCTTTCTTGACTTACCTGTTTCTGTTTGTCTCTCTGTGCCTTCTTTGGATATTACAAGACCATGGTTACATCAACATTTTCCTTGGTTGCCCTACCGGCCACCCCCTCCCCCTTCCTTCCCTTTTCTAATTTATTACAGGTTTCATTGAGTTAAACATAACAATTTCCTTAGCCGCCCTAAGAAAAAGCGTGCAATTGGTGGTGGGAATGGCGGCTGTGGACAGAACTGTTTGACTCATATTCATTCATTATACAAATGTTTTTAGATCAAATTTGGCTAACTTAGTTTCAAAGACAACACTAAACTCTCCGCTCAGCAGCGGGACCATCCGTAGCCATAGAAAAAAGACAAATCTAGCCTTTTTTCTCGCGTATCAAAGGCAAACACAAAACGCTCGTTTTGTGTTTTGGTTGTGGCTAATATGTATTTAGAACTGCTGGTACACCAGAAAGTTCCAAAGTTATGGAAAATAATTAAATTAAAATATTTTCCCCCAAACACAACAAAAAGACACACAAAATGAAATCAACGAAACGTGTCGTCAAACTGTGGGTTGCCTTTGCCAACCAAATTATGTTTCAGTTTGTTGTATTTTTCTTGGTGTGTGATGCAGAATAAAAGTAATTATTTTACGAGTTATTTTAGAAAGTTTTTCAATATTTGAATGTTTGAACCCTTTTTTTGTTTCAAAGAAACTGGGTTAATATAAATATCCGGAAACCGCATATTGACAATTATGAAGCTAAAAAGATGTTAATTGTTTTATAATTTCATTAAATATGAATTTTCCGTTTGTTGGAGAAAATATAAAGATAGCTTTATTGGCTATTTTAGCGTGTCCGCTAAGGGTACTAAAGGTAATTGTTTTAAAATCTGTCAGAACAACATCACAATTTTGGGCGGTGTTATAATCGTTGAGGTTAATGCTGCTGGCTTCATATTCTTAATATATCTTCTATGAATAGGAGATCTACTAAAGGAGTTTCGATAGAAAACATTCTGAAGGTTTTTTGTAAATATCCCTAACTTGTCTTCAATAGACAGAAGTCTAAAGGAGGTTTCTATTAACAAAAATGCTCTTAAAGTGTCTTCTATAGAAAGACGATTTTCTAAAAATTCTTTAATAAATAGAAGACCTTCTGTATGACCATCTATAGATAGAGGACCTCCTAAAGGTGTACTTTATAAATATACCCAGCAAAATGTTTGCCTCCAAAGATGCAGTTAAATTATATGTACAAGTAATCTGGAAGTGCATCCAATTATGCATTTTCACTCATGATTTTTACAAGAGCGTGACTACTGAAAGATGCACTCCATAGCACTGCATTTTAACTAACCCCTTGGCACTGCATTTTAACTGACCCTTGCCATTGCATTTTAACTGCAAATGGATGTGATTCTTTGGATTGCATCCAAAAGCGGTTAAAATATGAGGAATGGAGTGCCTTTTTCATGACTCCGTTTGAACTGCATCAAAACATGCCGTGATGGAAGTAGTCTACATTGCACTGCTTCCAATTTATTTTGCTGGGTATGATCTCCTAAAGTTCTCGTCAATAGATAAAAGGAGTCTTCTATGTACAGAGCCCTTTAACTATTTTCTGACTATAGAAAGCACCTAAATAGTATAAAAGCTTCCTAAAGGGGCTTTCGATCAATATAAGTCCTCAAGATATCTTATTGAACTAGAGTAGCTTCTGGAGGTTTCTCCTATTGATATAAAATTTTCTAAAGGTGTCTTCAGTAGATTAAGACCTCGTAAAGGAGTCTTCTATAGATGGAAGCCTTTCTGACGGGGTACTATATAGATAGGTGTCTTTTAAGATTCCTCTTTAGATAAAGGCCTACATAAGGTGTCTTATTTAGGAAGAAGATGTCTTATTTAGGAAGAAGCATACATTTTTAAATATCTTTCGAGAGTGGATTTTTTGAAAACATTTTTCAAACGTGAACTTTTTGGAAAAGGGGTGGATTGAAATATGTTTATATCCTACACCACTATGTGGAAAGGGTATTATAAGTTTGTTTTGGTAAAAATTCATGTAACACCGCGAAATATTCGTCGGAGACCCCCAATGTGGTATACCAATCTTCATATCTCGACGAGATAAAACGAATTTGAGATGTGTGTCCGTCCGACCGTCTATCCATTACAAATTGTAATCAAACTACAGGCCGCAATTATGGCCCGATCGGCACGAAATTTTGTATGGAGGTCGGGTTCAGACCTAAATAGTTCTCTATTTTTGTTGGAGATGATCGTGAAATATTTAGCGGGTGAAATGGACCAAAAAACACAATTTTTATCCAATTTTGTAGCGGCTCTGTAGATCGCAATAATAGTCCGATCAACGCGAAATTTTAAATATGGTAAGAATATATGACGAAGAAGTAGCTTGCAATTTTTTTTTTTTTTTTTTTAATTTCTCTTTACTTGCAATCTATTAAATAATAGTAAGCAAAAGAAATAACATTTTACAATAAAAATGACAGAAATAACTGATGATCCTATTCTTTCTTTAGAATAGGATAACTATACATATATATTCCAATATAGAGATGATAAGTGGTGGTTTAATGCCGGAATGGTTAATCTAGGACATGACATCTTTTGAGTCGTCTTACAGTATCAATTTCGTCCAGTAATGTAATTGCCAATACATTCGTGTGGTTGCTTAATCTTTCCAAATATTTGGTACTGAAGTTGTTGATTTCTGATTCTACGAAAGGAATGCCAAGATCATTGTGTATAGTTTTATTGGTAACATACCATTCAGCGCCCGTAATGCTTCGTAGGATTTTTGATTGTACTGTTTGAATCATTTTTATATTCGATTTGCTACAGGTACCCCAAAGGTGTATCCCGTAGGTCCAAATAGGCTTAATTATTGATTTATATAGCATAACCTTATTCTCCAAACTTAACTCGGATTTCGCCCCAAGAAGTCAGTACATCTTTTTAAATTTCATATTTATCTGATTTTTCTTGGCTTTCAAATGCTCTTTCCATAACAATTTTCTATCCAAATGTATGCCTAAGTATTTGACGGATAAACAATGTGGTATTATCGAACCATTTAAATTAACGTCAGGACAATCTCCATGTCTGAGTGCAAAAGTAATATGAGATGATTTTTGAGTGTTAATTATTATGTTTCAAGCAATTAACCATTCCCATAACATGTCTAACTGCCTTTGGATTATCCGTGAAGCCTCAATTTTACATTCATTAGAGTATAGAAAAGCAGTGTCGTCTGCATAGGTTGCCACAGTTACCCCTTCAATACAGGGCATATCATAAGTAAATATAGTGTATAGAATAGGACCTAATACACTTCCCTGGGGTATGCCAGCGTGAATATTATAAATTCGCGACTGTTTATCATTTACTTTGACATAGAAGCTTCTTTCATGAATATACGATTTAAAAAATATTTGTAAGGCGCAGGAAGTATTTTCTTTAACTTATAAAGTAAGCCCAAATGCCAGACTTTGTCAAATGCTTGTTGCACGTCCAGAAATACAGCTGAGCAATACATTTTCCGCTCTAAAGCATTAGCTATAACATTTACGATTCTGTGACATTGTTCCGGAGTTCCATGTTTATGTCGAAATCCAAATTGGTGTTCCGGAATAATATTATATCTCTCCAAAATAGGCAGTAGCCTTTGTACAAATAGCCTCTCAAATATTTTAGAAAATGTAGTGAGAAGACTGATTGGCCTATATGATGAAACTCGGTTTTCTGGCTTATTTGGCTTGGGTACCATAACAATTTCAGCACATTTCCATTGTGTCGGGAAATGTTGTAATCGCAGGATAGAGTTGAATATGAATGTGAGAAATAGCACTGCTTTCCATGGGAGAGCTTTAACGACATTGGAGTTTATTTTATCATAACCTGGCGCTTTATGATTGTTTAAATGTTTTATTTCTGTAGAAACTTCTTTTGGCGTTATGTGTGGTATGGGTTTATCCATTTGACAAGCGATATCTAAGAACTGTGAAATTTCGTCTTCATTTGAAGTTAAATTGTTTGGGCGAAAGGCATCATGCAAGTGGACAGCAAAAGCAGATGCTTTTTGTTCATTACTGCGACACCAAGTGTTATTAACATCTTCAATTGGGACATTTCGTTTAGCTGGTCGTTTCAAGTATTTGGTTGCGTTCCATAGTTTATAGTCTGCATCAGTGGAAGTAGGATTGAGTTTGCGTAGGTAGGAAGATATTTCTTCGTTTTTATAAATTCGGATTTGTTCAGAGAGATGTTTTGTTGCTGCATTCAGATTTCGTTTATCAACAGGATTTCGACTATTTTTCCAAATTCTACGCAGTCTCCTTTTGTTTGTTATTAAGTTTCTTATTTCTGCTGAAACTCTGACATAATCACCATTTGGTACATAATCATTTGGTTTTGGGGTAGACATCGAAGCCGATTCACAAATTTCCCGATTAAGCATTTCAATTGCATCGTCTAAATCATCTCCTGTGTTAATACGTAAGTTAAGATCAATTTTGTTTTGTAATAATTGACCAAACAGCTTTAGATCAGTTTTGCCAGAAATCAATGCGGAATTTTTTGGAATTAAATGGACTGATGTTCTGTAATTTATTATTAAAGTCGAGTGGTCTGAATTTAACTCGTCGTCATTTATTATATCCATTTTATTTTCTGGTATTCCACTGTACACAGCAAAATCCAATAAATCGGGTATTTTATTTGGATCAGAAGGCCAGTATGTGGGTCTGCCACCGGAAAGCGTTTTAGAATTATGTTTGACAATACAGTTGTATAATTGTCTACCCTTAGGATTTATTAAACGAGAGCCCCACCAAGGATGTTTTGCATTAAAATCACCAGCAACAATAAATCGTGTTCCAATTTTTAAGAAGAATTGTTCAAAATCTTGTAGTGTCACACTATGTCTTGGTGGAAAGTATATTGAGTAAATGGTTAATGACTGATCGTTGCCCTTGAGTATGATGCCAGCAGCTTGAAATAGTGGCTTTTCGATTATATCATCTATGTCATACGCAATAGTTGATTTTATTAATATTCCCGACCCAGCATGAGCCCTTTCTCCAGGATGATTGGCACCAATATAATCGTATCCTCTTATTCGTATAAAAGACCGTTTAGTTGAATGCGTTTCAGATAATAAAAATATATCAATGTGTTGAGTTTTAAGATATAGTTCAATTTCATTCACTTTATTTCTTAAGCCATTGGCATTCCATACGGCAATACGTAAATCTAATTGCATAGTTTTGTAATAAGGAGAGACATCATGTTCATAAGTGTTGAAGTTAGTTCAATTTGCTTATTTAATAATGTTTCTATATTTTTCATGACATTGTTTTCACTTTCATTACACCTCAAGGATGCAGCATAAGACTGACCATTTTGGGTATGGTTAGCAAATGTATTTGGAATATTTCCGTTATTGCGATTTAGATTAGGAAAATCTGTATTATTGTGTGTATATGACGGATTAGTATGTGGTCTTTTATTGGGTAGTTTTCTTCGCAAGAGAGTTTGGTAAACTTGACAACCTTTGTAGTTCGCAGTATGGCTTTCATGGCATAGGGCACACTTTGGAGGTTCTTCTTTTAACTTTGGGCAATTTAATGTTGGATGTTGTAGGCCACATTTGACACAGGCATATGGTCTTTTGCAGTAACCTTTGGTATGTCCATATTCCTGACATCGGTAGCATTGAACAATATCATTTGTTTTTATTGGGGACTCTATTTTGACACTTGCCTTTCCAATATATTTTATGTCGAACACCTCTTTATTATTGGGATTCGGATCCAAATCAACAAAAAACATTGGTAAAGGTTCCTTTGTAATTCTATGTTTAATGTTAGCAACATTCCTAACTTGATGTCCTTGCAATAATAAAGACGCCTTTATATTTTCCACAGGTGTTGAATGGTGAAGATTTTTAATGACAAATCGAAAAGCACGTTCTGATTTAAGTTGATAGGTGTGAAAGCAAATGTTATTATTTTCAAAATATTTAACAAGTTTTCTATATGAATCAACCGATTTAATGTTTAACTTGATTTCATTTCTTAATGACTTATAGTTGAAATCATTGTCTGTAATAACATTAGCAACACTTCTAATCATTGAGCATATATTTTCAACTCCAGGAACAAAAATTGGAGGAGGTTTTGGCATTGCTTTATCATTATTATCATTGTTTTCACTTTTTTCTTCGTCTTCACTAAGTTCTGCATATTTATTGTTATTTAGTACTACAGAAGTACCAGAAACATCATCTCGTTGTTTTTGTTTTGTATTGATATTAGAAATTGTTGCTTTTTTTTGCGTTTTGAATTCATTATTTGCCAGTCCAAGCTGTCGTCGTTGGTATCATCAGTTGAAGCATTTGCTTCATCCATGATGTTGTTATTGTTTGTAAGCAAGCACCTTCACATAAAATGCACTTGCAATTGAATGCACTTGAAGTTAAATGTACTTGTTCTTGTAAGACTACAAGAACAAATTACTGTATGAATGCAAATTGTTTAGTCAGGTAGAAAATGTTTTTTTTTTTTTTGCAAATTTTAACACAATTTTGCGAAGGGTACGTCTGTACTCTATCACATTTAGAACAAGACTGCTTGCAATTTGAGATTCCGATCAGATAATATTTAGAGGTTTAAATGGACCAGAACTTTTGTGTGAAAATTGTGAAAAATTTTAATATACAGCTTATATCTTTGTTCCTGAAAGACACATTCTTCCCTCGTGAGTTATATTTGGAAGACGATTTCTTGACCTTTGCACTGATGTTGATGACGTTGATGTACGTGATCAGATAACAGAGCTACATCCTAATATATCCAGTTTTTTGTTTGTAGTGTAGTAATTAACACTCTAGAGGTCGCAATTATAGCTCAATAGTCACGAAATTATGCACGAGGTAAGAGTTTAGGTAGAAGAAGATGCTTACAATTTTGGATGATGATCTGATATAATTTAGCGGGTGACATAGACCATTACTTTTGTATGAAAATACACAAATTTTATTTTTTGTCCATATTTTAATTCCTGGAGGGGATATACCGGCAAAGTAGCCTACATATGGAATAATAACTACTGACCTTTCCCCTGATGAAAATTGCAACAATGTGTCTGCTAAATAACGGGCCTACTGCCTAATACATATATAATAGGTTTTGTGTAGATAACCTCAATTTCCTCCCATGCTACACATTGTCTCTATCATGACAGAGAAATTTTCAGTTCAGTTGTCAAATTGGATTTTTTATACAAACATTGCAACGTGGGGTCGCCTCGCCACCAATTTTATACCTCAGTATTCAGGGTTAAGGGGTGTCTCATCGAAATATTGGTTTTAGACCCCAAGTATGTTTGGACGAAATTCGTTTCAGACAATTTTGAGTCTATTTAGCCCTGCCGTTCATCTGTCTCTCTTAATGTCTAGCTGGCTTGTGCGCACGATAACTCTCGAACGGATCTACCAATTAGAACCAAATTTTATACAAACTTTGTTTAGGTTCGAATGTAGGCTATGTCGGTCCAAACCTCCCCCAAAAAAGTTCAAAATTGTTTTCGAAAAATTATGTGAACGATAACTGGCGAAGTGAGCAATCGATTTGCTCCAAACTTTCCATATATTATTATTCCTTCCAGATATATATCGGATAATACTATATCGGTCCACACCTTAGGGTACCTCCCACACAAATCAAATCGTTTTGAAATTTTTTCAGCAGATTGTACTTGCGCCGCAAATCCGCAAGATAACTCTCATGGGGATTTTCTGATTGGTCGAAACTTTACACATCGTATTATTCATCCAGTCATGTGTCAGGTTGGAATATGGACTATATCGGTCCTCCCTTCGAGTACCTCCCACACAAAATTTGGGAAAAGTGCAGTTTGAGGACCCGTATCGGATCTATTTGATTATTCTAGTTTTTTTTTTTTTTTTGAAGAAGGTTCTTTTCACGGTCCATATTCTGGTCTCTTTCCGGGGTAACTCATACTTCCTGAGATAATAGTCCAGAAGTTCCAAAAACCTCTGCCGGCTCCAACTAAAATTACAACAAAAATAATTTTCAAACTTTTCCAAAACTCAGGAGTTATCTTACTAAAATTGATTTGGTATAACCTCATATCACGATACCTACATATTCCACGTATTTTGAAGCAAACTCGTGTTACAAAATAAATATATTTTTATACGGCAGAGGCTGAGGGTATATCACCGTTAGCGCAGCTGACTTATACTTTATTCTTTGCTGCGTAATTGAATATGAATAATTTTGGGATTTATAAATTCGTATGCATGCAAAATTTTTGAATTTCTATACGTTGTTAGTTATTTCTACCGGTATAAAATATATTTTAGATATCACAATATATGCCCACAATGAACTATTTTCAATGCATATGTGAGGTACAAGTGCACAGTTTTGGACGATAGATCTTCAATAAACTCGCAATTTTCCGAATTATCAAATATCCCAAATAGCATGGTATATATATTTATTTATTTTAGTTGTATTCCAAAAAGGAACTTGATATTCAAAGACAATTTGAAGATGTAGCAGGTGGGGTTTATCAATATGAATTATCCAATTTTCGAATATTTTTTAGAAATGTATAATTTATATATTTTTCCACACACATCCCAGTAAAGACAAGGGAGTCTTCTCTTATATCAATGGATTCATATTAAGTTATTGATATGTGACCTAGTTTTTATCGCCGAGTCCGAACGGCGTGTCCTAAGTTGCCACTTGTAGAGATGATTTTCATGGCTGAAATACTCAGGAAATATAGCCAACCTTACTAAGGGGTATTTTGCCACCGTTGACAATTTGATGGGAATCGAACCCGGACATTCAGCGTGCAAGGCGGTTGCACATAGCTAATTCCTACAGGTTGTGGTGAAGAGTATCACATGGTCGGCCCCGTCCGACTATAGCCTTTTCTTACTTCTTAAATTTGATCTCGAATTCCACTGCAACCGTTTGACAGAATATGATGGGTTTTATCGTGTCGGAAAGCTGATAGTGTTTTCTGTCGAACAAAAATTGTGAAAATAAATCTATCCGTTAAAAATTTACCGAGTTTTGACCAGGAAAAAACGATTTTGAACCACTATGTGTGGGCTCTAAAAAAATACTACAGTTACCAACTAAAATAGCTGATGGGCACGATAGCAACTGAAAGTTGCGACTTATGTTGGTTAAACCAATTCAAATCCTGAAACTTTTTCCAAACGTACATAATTTTTCAAGAAGGTATGTATCAGATGACACCTTCGGGTTCCTCCCTCATCAAAGTTTAACAGTTTCGCTTAAGTGCCGTTTAAGGACTGTTCGAGGATTGCTTCGAAATTTTCGTCGGATCATTGTGAAAATCACTTATTCCTGAAAAAATGACCGGAAAGCTAAACAATTACAAGACATTGAAAAGAGTGACTCTCATAATTAGATCTAGTTCCAAGTTCCAGTTTCCTCAGATACATCAACCAAGTGTATACTCGGAATGTAGGAAGTATTGTATTACTTTGGTGTAGACTGTATTGAGTTGGTCTGTCACTGTTTATGATACTTATGCCACAAACGACTGATTCCGGTTTACTTGTTTTCGTATATTTTGAAAGCCTTCATGTATCCGATGGTCTTTAAGTCATTCATTTCGCTGGCCAATATGTCACTTAGACGATTACTTTGAAAATGTAGTAAACAAATTTTTAGCAGAAATATCAAAGTTCCCTAGCACAGCCAATAGTTCCCTGTGGAGGGAGTCCTAATTAAATACATATTATTATCTTTATCAGAAAGGGAAATTTTTATAGTCTAGCATAAAATTAACGTTAATAAAATACAACAATGACTACAAACAACAACAATAATAACACCACCCGATCAGTTAGTTCCCTTATGGACACAATAACCCGGCCTCTTTTCATTTGCTATTTAAACACTCAAACGGTTTTATTTATGCTTTTTGATGGGCTTTAGATTATTAAATCAAACTACATCCGCTGTAGACATGGGCCGCCAGAACCACCAACGAGAGAATGGATGAATTAATGCATGACTGGCTAACTGACTGACTCGATGAATGGACGGACGGACGATTCAACGTACGAAATGAATGAATGGAATGAAATGACAGAAATGAATAATGAAAACGAATGAATAAAAAACGAACAAATAAAGCAAAGAGTAGGGAATATTAAGTGAAAATCTTTTGAAAAATTTTTATGACTGTTTTGCACAGAGCTTTACAAATTGTCATGCCATTTGAAATGTTGACCTATTTTGGAAATTTTACGCGGAAGTCTGTGCCATTCTATATGAGTGGTGAATACCGGTGTTCTGTCCCTGCTTTAACAGAGGCCAAGGAAAAATTTTCTCGTTTTTCAAACAATGTGTCACTGGGTATATTTCCAAACAGCCATCCAACCAGACAGTCAGTTAGCCAACCAGCTAGTCAACATAACCAAAGCAAACCATGACAGTCGAACACAACCAAACAGCTGTCAAACCAAGGCAAACACGTTTTAATAAACGTCTGTCTGTTGACAAATGAAATTGTAAACATTGCCAAAAGGCATAAACCATAAGGCGGTAAAATATGGCCATAACGGAGAGAAAAAAGGGACAAGCGAATGCAAATGGTTAAAAAGAAGGTTCATAGCTCATCAACCTCATAACAAATAAGCCTCAATTTGATCCTGGGCCATAGTAGACACTCAAGTAAACCAACGGAAATTGAAAGAGCGGGCTTGTTGATGCAGTGACAGAACTGTTAGAAAAATACCCAACAGCCACGAAGAAGGAATGAAAAGCTTTTGTAATATGTATTGTCAAAAAATAAACAGTTGGTCATCGTTTCAACAAATATTTTATTTCTTTGCGGCCGCCCAGCAGAGAAGTATTAAAAAATTCAATTAATTCGAAAACCAAAAGTTACACAGCACAACAAAATCGACCTTTTTTAAAAGATTTTAAAATTACAAAAAACCCCGCGCATATTATGAAAGGGGACCGAAAAAAAGAAGACACGTGTATCGGCGTTTTGAAAGTTTACGCCGGGAAGTAACCTAAATAGGCGTAGTAAGTTCCGCCTATTTCAACAGGTTTTGAAATATTCGACATCCGATTCCTTGGAATCCTTGCATTTTAGGTATAAAGTGTCTTTGGCAATATTACTGACAACAATGCGGGGTATCTTTTTATGAAAAAAATTAACCCTCATGCGGGTCACTAAGGGGGTCTTTTTGGTCCCTTTTTTCAAAAACGTTTAAAAACTCCTTTAAAATGTGATCGTATCAGATCAAAATATTCTACAAAATTATATGTCATAAAACTTTACTATAGGTCCCTGAATACACCAAAACCCTAATACGCCAAAAATAAAATCACGTTTTAGGGTTAATGTTGTACTTTATTTCAGTTTATTAAGTTTTGTCCCACAAAACTTCATCCTAGATAGAAGACGTCAAAGACAAAAATAATCTCCATCAAATTGCAAAATAAGTCATCGAATAAATAAAATATATGTTTTTGCAATATATATCATGAAAATATATACATCAAATTTGCCAACAAAACACCCAAATATTTATACCCTACACCACTATGTGGAAAGGGTATTATAAGTTTGTTTTGGGAAAAATTCATGTAACACCGCGAAAAATTCGTCGGAGACCCCCAATGTGGTATAACAATCTTCATATCTCGGCGAGATAAAGCGATTTTGAGATGTGTGTCCGTCCGTCCGTCCGTGTGTCCGTCTGTCCATTATAAATTGTAATCAAACTCCAGGCCGCAATTATGGACCGATCGTCACGAAATTTGGTATGGAGGTCGGTTTCACATCAGAATAGATCGCTATTTTAATTGGTGATGATCGTAAAATATTTAGCGGGTGAAATGGACCAAAAACATAATTTTTATCCGATTTTGTAGCTCCTCTGTAGGTCGCAATAATAGTCCGATCGCCTCGAAATTTTAAATAAGGTAAGAGTATATGACAAAGAAGAAGTTTGCAATTTGAGATGGCGATCAGATAATATTTAGAGGGTTAAATGGACCACAACTTTTGTGTGAAAATTGTGAAAATTTTTAATAAACAGTTTATATCTTTGTTGCTGAAAGACACCTTCCCCACTCGTGAAATATATCTGGAAGACGATCTCTTGACCTTTCAATTGATGTCAATTATGTTGATGTACGTGATCAGATAATAGAGTTACAGCCTAACATATCCAGTTTTTTGTTTGTAGTGTGATCAGAAACCCGCTAGAGGTCGCAATTATAGTTCAATAGTCACGAAATTATGCACGAGGTTAGAGTTTAGGTTGAAGAAAATGCATATAATTTTGCATGATGATCAGATATTATTTAGCGGTTGACATACACCATTACTTTTGTATGAAAAATATACAAATTTTATTTTTGGTTCATATTTTGATTCCTGGAGGGCATATACCGGCAAAGTAGCCTACATATGGAATAATAACTACTGACCTTTCCCCTGATGCAAATTGCAATAATGTGTCTGCTAGATAACGCACCTACTGCCTGATATATAATGTGTTTTGTGCAGAGAACCACAATTTCCTCCCATGCTACAAATTGTCTCTATCATGACAGAGAAATTTTCAGTTCAGTTGTCAAATTGGATTTTTAAACAAATATTGCAACATGGGGTCGCCTCGTCACCTATTTTATACCTCAGGATTTAGGGTAAAGGGGATACAAACAAAATACGACCAAATATGTGTCTCATCGAAATATTGGTTTTAGACCCCAAGTATATTTGGACGAAATTCATTTCAGACAATTTGGAGTCTATTTAGCGCTGTCCGTTCATCTGTCTCTCTTAATGTCTAACTGGCTGCTGCGCACGATAACTCTCGAACATATCTACCGATTAGAACCAAATTTTATACAACGTAATATTTTGCCCAAACTTTGTTTAAGTTGGTCCACATCTCCCCCAAATAAGTTCAAAATTGTTATCGAAAAATTGTGTGAACGATAACTGGCGAACTGAGCAATCGATTTGCTCCAAACTTTTCATATATTATTATTCCTTCCAGATATAGATCGGATAAGACTATATCGGTCCTTAGGGTACCTCCCACACAAAATTCGGAAAAGGGAAATTTAAGAGTCCTCTCGAATCGTTTTGAATTTTCTTCAGCAGATTGTACTTGCCCCGCAAATCCGCAAGTTAACTCTCAAGGGGATTTTCTGATTGGTCGAAACTTTACACATCGTATTATTTCATCCAGTCGTGTGTCAGGTCGGAATATGAACTATATCGGTCCGTCCTTCGAGGATCTCCCACACAAAATTTGGGAAAAGTGCAGTTTGAGGACCCGTATCGGATCTATTTGATCATTATTTTCTTTTTTTGAAGAAGAATGCTCTTTTTACGGTCCCTATCCTGGTCCCTTTCCCGGGGTAAGTCATACTTCCTGAGATTATAGTCCAGAAGTTCGAAAATCCCCTGCCGGCTCCATCTAAAATTACAAATCTGAAAAAAATAATTCTCAAACTTTTCCAAAACTCAGAAGTTACCTTACTAAAATTGATTTGGTATAGCCCCATATTACGATACCTGCAGATTCCACGTATTTTGAAGCAAACTCGTGTTAGCGCAGCTGACAATAATTTTGGGATTTATAAATTTGTTTGCATGCATGTTTTTGAATTTCTATTCATTGTTACCGGTATAAAAAATACTTTTGATATCACAATATATACACACAATGAACTATTTTCGAAGCATATGTGAGGTACAAGTGCACCATTTTTGGACGATAGATCTTTAATAAACTCGCAACTTTCCCAATGATCAAATATACCAAATTTCATGGTATATACACTCTGTTTCATGTCAATAGCACATTTCAAATTGCTTTTTGTTACTTCAGTGTAGTCGATATCCGTGGAATAACCTCGGGAAAGTTTATATACCTTGGTTTGTAATTTTATGAAGTATCTTTCAACAGAAAGTTTGGCTTCGATAACGTACCGTTATAATTTTTTTATTTTCTTTCAAAAATCCCAAAAGTTGTACGGTTTAAATTGTTTCATCGGAATAGCACAATTTTTAATAACTTTAGTAAAACTGTAAATTTTTAATGCTACTGTTACGATTCTTTAAAATTGTAATAAATAAAAGCTATTTCAATAAAATAAGACCTTATGAAAGCTGTGGACTTTAATTGTCTATAATACGTTAACAATTTGGCATAAATTGAGAGTTTCTTCTTAGTTTTATAAAAAACTAATGAAAAACGAAGGAACGAAGAGAGATAATGCAAAATAAACTTGAAATTCTACTGAAAATTGGGTATTTTTGATCGAGAAAATTTAAATTCCTACGATTTCTATTCCATAATACGGGTCAATGATGACATTAAGAAAAGTTAATCATTAAAATATCAGGTGATTGTTATTGCTCTGAGTCTGAGCCAACATACTATAAAGAAAAAACGAGATCGTTCCCATACACAGAAAGAAAATAGGTTATATTTCTTACACAGACATAAACTGGAGATAACCTTAAATTTTGTACCGCAATATTTTGTACTTTCCGATTCCATGAGGCGGTCACCTCGGCAATGCAGATGGTATATTATGTTCTTCTCTTCCAGGAGATAAAAGAAGTGAAAGTTTCTGCCATTGAGAACCTGCAATTAATGATTATTTTGCCTCGGGAAATTTCTACTGGTTTTTTCCTTATAATATTCATTATACCTGCCACAGAAATTCCACCTAGTTTCTTTCTGTGTATAGGAAGGACCTCGTTTTTTCTTGATAGTATGTTAGCTCAGACCCAGAGCAATAACAATCACTTAATATTTTAATGATTAACTTACCTTAATACCATGATTGACCCGTATTATGGAATAGAATTCGTAGGAATTTGAAGTTTCTCGATCAAAAATACCCAATTTTCAGTAGAATTTCAAGTTTATTTTGCACCATCTGTCTTCATTCCTTCGGTTTTAATTAGTTTTTTATAAAACTAAGAAGAAACTGTCAATTTCTGCCAAATTGTTAACGTATAAAAGACAATTAAAGTCCACAGCTTTCATAAGGTCTTATTTCCCCGGTATTAAAGTCATAGTTAGACCAATTTTAGCGTTTTAAACTTGAAATAGCTTTTATTTATTCCAATTTTAAAGAATCGTAACAGTAGCATTAAAATTTACATTTTTACTCAAGTTATTAAAAAATGTGCTATTCCGATGAAACAATTTAAACCGTACAACTTTTGGGATTTTTGAAAGAAAATTAAAAAAAAAAATTGTAACGGTACGTTATCGAAGCCAATATTTCTGTTGAAAGATACTTCATAAAATTACAAACCAAGATTATAAACTTTCCAGAGGTTATTCCACGGATATCGACTAAACTGAAGTAACAAAAAGCAATTTGAAATGTGTTATTGACATGAAACAGAGTATATATTTATTTATTTTAGGTGTATTCCAAAAAGGAACCTGATATCCAAAGACAATTTGAAGATGTAGCAGGAGGGGCTAATCAATTTGAATTTTCCAATTTTCGAATATTTTTTTAGTAATGTAAAATTTATATATTTTTCCACAAACATCCCAGTAAAGACAGCCTCCCTTGTCTTTACTTGGATGTTTGTGGAAAAATATATAAATATATCTCTTATATCAATTGATTCATATTAAGTTATTGATATGTGACCTAGTTTTTATCGCCGAGCCTGAACGGCGTGTCCTAAGTTGCCACTTGTAGAGACGTTTTTCATGGCTGAAATACTCAGGAAATATCGCCAACATTACTAAGGGGTATTTTGTCACCGTAGACAATTTGATGGGAATCGAACCCGGACATTCAGTGTGCAAGGCGGTTGCACATAGCTAATTCCTACAGGTTGTGGTGTAGGGTATAGGACGGGGACGACTGTAGCCTTTGCTTACTTGTTTTAATTAATAATGACCAATGATGCAAGTGCAAAAGGAAAGCCGAAGATTCGAACCCACACAACCACCACTATGTGACATGCATGTTCCGCTTTTGGCAGAGGCTCTTCAAACATATCGGCTGTGGAGCGGCTTCTCTGTGATCGAACTTTTCTTCTTTCAAATGAATTTTTTGTTTTTTTTACAATAGTAATGGGTATTTGCCCATTTAGTTGTGCTTTCATGACAAACGTGGTTCTAAATATTTTTTTAACAACGTGAATTTGTTCTAAATATATTTTTTCAACAACGTGGATTTTTTTAAAAAATATTTTTTTTTTCACAACGTGAATTTGTTTTAAAAATATTTTTTCAATAACATGGATTTTTTTTAATTTTTTTCAACAACGTGATTTTTTTAAAGAATATTTTTTCAACAACGTCATTTTTTTAAAAAAAATATTTTTTTAACTACGTGAATTTTTTTATATTAGGAGGGTTGTCTTTTTTTATTTGGGATGATCCCAGTGTGAAAATGGGGAATGTATTACATTTGTTATCGAGAAAGGAATGCAAATGACAAAAAAAAAAATGGCACATTGATTACCCACTATATTCCCAAATCCAATGGCAATGAAATCAGTACACACACAATTCGTAGATTACACATTCATTTCGTCTGGACTCACAAAAAAAAAGCATTATTTTCCTAGGACATGTTCCGTGTTAACAATAATGTATTCTGGAATCAATAAACCATAGTGTTTCTGCATTACCTTCTCGTTTACCATTGCTTCCATTTTCCCACTGGGATGACTTCTACTTTGTTTTTCAAGATAGTCAAGCTTAATCCCATAGTCGTTGTGTTAATATTTTATTAAAACAACTTTAATTTATTATTTGGCAAAATTGGCGATGTTTACCAGGGGTAAGGCAGGGAAGACTACAGTTTCGTAAAGTGTTTTCATCGATCGGGCCATAATTGTGGCATTTAGAGAACTTTGGTGAAAATGCGACTTTGGCCCCACACAAATTACTATGGAAACAAAGATCGCTCCTTGGCACCGGTTAACGTTAACCCATCGCCATAAAATTTCAAATATAAGGTTTTTGGATCAAATGGAACAAATTTAGGGTGTAGGAAGTCCTAAAAAATGTTGTTTTTTTTTTGGGTCACCCTACAGTATGAATTTTTCAACATGAATTTTTCTAAAAATATTTTTCAAAATCTATATTTTTTAAAAATAAGATTTTCAAAATCATAGATTTTTTAGAAAATAATTTTTTTTTAACAACATAATTTAAAAAAATATTTTTTCAACAAAATGGATTAAAACAAGTAAAAAAGTATCAGTCGGCTTTGCCGACAGAGATATACCCTCAGCCAGTATATATTGAAGCAATTTTTTCCCAAACAACGTATGTATTTAGGGGTTTTTAAAAATTTTGGGAATTTGAACAGACAAAAATGTTCATTAGGATTAGAGATCAAAAGTTTTGCGGAGGAGATACTAAAAGGAATGGATCTACATTGACCATTATGGAAGTGGATCTCCAGCCACAGGGGGGGTTTTTACAACCTTCGGGATGTTTGCTCAAGAAGTATGGACTTGAAAAAAACGTTTACCATCGTAATTGAGGCAGCGAATGCAAGTTGCTTCAAAAAAATCAAAGTGATTCGACAGCTAGTCTTAAAGTGAACTTATCCCAAATTTTGTGTGGGAGGTACAGGATGGAGTGGACAAATATAGTCCATATTTGAACCTGATCTATATCTAGTAGATATATTAGGATGTGTAAGGTATTGACCAAGTCGGCCACACCTTTCAAGAGTTACCGTATGAACCAAATTTCCGAACATTTTTGAACTTTTGTGGGGGAGGTACCTGAAGGAGTGGACCGATATGGCTTATCTTCAAACTTAAACTATGTTTGGACCAAATATTGCTAAGACCAAATTTTGGACCGAATCGGCAGATCCGTTCTAGACTTATCTTGCGCTCCAATCACCTCACGCGGTGTCATAGGGTTTTTTTTTGCAACTTTCAGGCTATTTTCTCAGAAAGTATGGACTTGCCCCTAATGAAACTTGTACCGTCGTATGGAGGGCAGTAAATACAAGTTGCTAAAACAAAAATCAGAGCGATTCGAGAGATGACCCTAAACTGAACTTTTCCGAAATTTTGTGTGGGAGGTACCCGAAGGAGTGGGCCGATTGAGTCTATATTAAAACATTATATAAGTCTGGTACACATTTTACGATGGGCAAAGTATGGACCAAATCGGTTACTCCCTTCAAGAGTTATCGTGCGCACAAATTTTCGAACATTTGCGAACTTTTGTGGGGGAGGTACCGAAAGGAGTGGACCGATATAGCCCATTTTCGAACTTGAACTAAGTTTGGGCAAAACATTACGAAAGCCAAAATTTGAACCAAATCGGTTCATCCGTTCGAGAGTTATCGTGCGCTCCAGCTAGCCAGACAGACAGACCGACGGATTGACATTGCTCAATCGACTCCAAATTGTCTGAAACACATTTCGTCCAAACATACTTGGGGTCTAAAACCATTATTTCGATGAAGCACATTTTGCCCGTATGAAAGTGTATATACCCTCGTTAGCATAAATGCTGAGGGTATAAAAAATAATCAAAAGAAATTTTAAAGCTAAGGTTTTTTCAAACAAGTAAAAAAGTATCAGTCGGCTTTGCCGACAGAGATATACCCTCAGCCTGTGCAATTTTAAACACTTTTTTCACAAAAAACTTATGTATTTAGGGGGTTTCAAAATTGTGGTCTCGTATGAACCGACAAAAATGTTGATTAGGATTAAAGTTCAAAAATTTTGCTGAAAAGGTACTTAAAGGAATGGACCGACATAGACCATGGGGGTGCCATAGGGGGTTTTTCAAGAAGTATGGACTTGCCCCTGAAACAACTTTTACCATCGTAATTGAGGCAGCGAATGTAAGTTGCTTCAACAAAAATCAAAGTGATTCAATAGCAGGTCTTAAGGTGAATTTATCCAAAATTTTGTGTGGGAGGTACGGGATGGAGTGAACAAATATAGTCCATATTCGAACCTGATCTATATCTGGTAGATATTATAAGAATGTGTAAAGTATAGACCAAATCGGTCACTCCCATCAAGAGTTATCGTGCCCACAATTTTTCCGAATATTTTTGAACTTTTGTGGGGTAGGTACCTGAAGGAGTGGACCGATATGGCTGATCTACGAACTTAAACTAAGTTTGGAAACAATATTACGAAGGCCAAATTTTGGCCGGAACCGGCATTTCCGTTCGATAATTATATTGCGCTTCCACCCAGTAACATGGTGTCTTAGGGTTTGTTTTTCAACTTTCAGGCTATTTTTTCAGGAAGTATGGACTTGCCCCTGAGGAAACTTGTACCTTTGTATAGGGGACAGTGAATACAAGATGGTACAATAAAAACCAAGGCGATTCGAGAGCAGGTCCTAAACTGAACTTTTCCGAAATTTTGTGTGGGAGGTACTCGAAGGAGTTTACCGATTGAGTCCATATTGGAACCTCATCTAAGTCTGGTAGAAATTTCATAATGTGCAAAGTATGGACCAAATCGGTTACTCCCTTCAAGAGTTATCGTACGCACAATTTTTCCGAACATTTTCGAACTTTTGTGGGGGAGGTACCGGAAGGAGTGGACCAATATAATCCATCTTTGAACTTGAACTAAGTTTGGACAAAATATTACGAAAGCCAAATTTTGGGCCGAATCGGCAGATCCGTTCGAGGGTTATCTTGCGCTCCAACCATTACACACGGTGTCATAGGGCTTTTTGTAACTTTCAGGTTATTACCTCAGAAAGTATGGACTTGCCCCTAATGAAACTTACAGCGTCGTATAGAGGACAGCGGATACAACTTGTGTAAACAAAAATCAAAGCGATTCGAGACCAGGTCCTAAACTAAACTTTTCCGAAATTTTGTGTGGGAGGTACCCGAAGGAGTGGACCGATTGAGTCCATATTGGAACCTCATGTAAGTTTGGTAGAAATTACACGATGTGCAAAGTATGGACCAAATCGGTTATTCCCTACAAGAGTTATCGTGCGCACAAGTTTTGCGGCAAGTTTTGAAAATTTGTGGGGGAGGTACCTGAAGGAGTGGACCTATATGGCCCATCTTCGAACTTAAATCGAATCTGGACAAAATATTTCGATACCCAAAATTTGAACCGAATCGATTGATCCGTTCGAGAGTTATCGTGCGCACCAGCCAGCCAGACAGACAGACAGACGGACAGACAGACAGACAGACGGACGGACATTGCTAGATCTACTCAAAAATGTCTGAAACGGATATCGTACAAACATACTTGGGGTCTAAAACCATTATTTCGATGAGGCACATTTTTGGTCGTATCAAAGTGTAAATACCCTCTTTAGCCTAAAGGCTGAGGGTATAAATATTTTTTAACTACGTGATTTTTTTTTATATTAGGAGGGTTGTCTTTTTTATTTGGGATGATCCCAGTGTGAAAATGGGGATTGTATTACCTTTGTAATCGAGAAAGGAATGCAAATGACAAAAAAATGGCACATTGATTACCCACTATATTCCCAAATCCAATGGCAATGGAATCAGTACACATACAATTCGTAGATTACACATTCATTTCGTCTGGACTAACAAAAAGAATGCATTTTTTTCCAAGGACATGTTCCGTGTTAACAATAATGTATTCTGGAATCAATAAACCATAGTGTTTCTGCATTACCTTCTCGTTTGCCATTGCTTCCATTTTCCCACTAGGATGACTTCTATTTTGTTTGGCTTGTCAGGCTTAATCCCAAAGTCTTTGTTTTAATATTTTATTAAAACAACTTTAATTTATTAGTTGGCAAAATTTGCGATGTTTATCAAGGGGTAAGGCAGGGAAGACTATAGTTTCTTAAAGTGTTTTCATCGATCGGAGCATAATTGTGGCATTTAGAGAACTTTGGTGAAAATGCGACTTTGGCCCCACACAAATTACTATAGAAACAAAGATCGCTCGTTTGTCACGGATCGCTTGTTAACGGTTACCCATCGCCATAAAAATTTCATATATAAGCTTTTGGATCAAATGGAACAAATTTAGGGTGTTGGAAGTCCAAAAAAAGAAATTTTGTTTTTTTTTTTTTTGGGTCACCCTACTGTATGAATTTTTCTAAAAATATTTTTAAAAAATTATACTTTCAACAACAAAATTAAAAAAAATCAACAAAATTGGTTTAGAAAAATTGAAATGAATTTTTAAGCCAAGGTTTTTTAAAATATATTTGCAATTTGTGGATATTTAGAAAAGTAGTTTCGAAAATTGGGTAAAAGTCTTCTCATTTATTCTCTTAACATAGGAACCCAGAGCGTTTAGTTGTTATTAAAAATACGTACTAGGGTTATAATAGCTCGACAATAGATTTGTTTAATCTCGTTTGCTTATGAGTGATTTAATACAAAGGAACGCGTGGATGTTGATCTTATGGTTTTTTTGAAAAAAAATTTTCTTTTAAACGTGAATTTTTTAAAAAATATTTTTTTAATAACGTGAATTTCTTAAAAACTGTTTTTTAATAACGTGGATTGTTTTAAAACATATTTTTTCAATAACGTGGATTTTTTAAAAAAAATATTTTTTCAATAACATGGATTTTTAAATATTTTTTCAGCAACTTTGATGAAAATGTGTCTTTGGCCCCATACAAATTACTATGGAAACAGAGATCGCTGGGTTGGCACGGGTTAACGTTAACCCATCGCCATAAAATTTTATATATAAGGTCTTTGGATCAAATGGAACACATTTAGGGTGTAGGTGTCCAAAAAAAGAAGTTTTTTTTTGGGTCCCCTGTATGAATTTTTCAACACGGATTTCTCTAAAATTTTTTTTTCAAATATTATATTTTTTAAAAATTATATTTTCAACAACACATATATTTAAAAAATATTATAATATATTTTTTCAACAAAATGGGTTTAAAAAAATGTTTGAAAAGAATGTTTAAAGCTAAGGTTTTTATACCCTATACCACAATGTGGAAAAGGGTATTATAAGTTTGTTTTGGTAAAAATTCATGTAACACCGCGAAATATTCGTCGGAGACCCCCAATGTGGTATACCATTCTTCATATCTCGACGAGATAAAGCGATTTTGAGATATGTGTCCGTCCGTCAGTCCGTCCGTCCGATCGTCTGTCCATTATAAATTGTAAACACGCTCCAGGCCGCACTTATGGACCGATCGTCACGAAATTTTGTATGGAGGTCGGGTTCAGATCAGAATAGATCCCTATTCTTATTGGTGATGATCGTGAAATATTTAGCGGGTGAAATGGACCAAAAACATAATATTTATCCAATTTTCTAGCAGCTCTGTAGGTCTCAATAATAGTCCGATCCACGCGTAATTTTAAATAAGGTAAGAGTATATCACAAAGGAGAAGCTTGCAATTTGAGATGGCGATCGGATAATATTTTGAGGGTTAAATGGACCAAAACTTTTGTGTGAAAATTGTGAAAATTTTTAATATACAGCTTATATCTTAATTCCTTGAAAAGACATTCCGGACAAGTGAGATATACTTGAAAGTGGAACGCTTGACCTTATGTTGGTGTGCATGATCAGATAACAGAGTTACAGCCTAATATATCCCGTTATTTGTTTGTAGTGTAATAATAAACTCGCTAGAAGTCGCAATTATACATCAATAGTCACGAAATTTTGCACCGGGTAAGAGTATATGTCGAAAAAGATGCCTACAATTTTGAATGATGATCTGATATTCTTTAGCGGGTGAAATGGACCATTACTTTTGTATGAAAAAATTAAAAATTTTATTTTTGGTCGATATTTTAATTCCTTGAGGACATATACGAGTATATTTCGCAAAGTAGCCTACATATGGGAAAAAAACTACTGACCTTTCCTCTGATGTAAATTGCAATAAAGTGTTTGCTAGATAACGGGCCTACTGCCTAATATATAATGGGTTCTGTGTAGAGAACCACATTTTTATCCCATGCTACATATTGTCTCTCTAAAAGTTTATGTAACACCACGAAATATTCGTCCTAGACCCCTTATTTGGTATTCCAAAATTCATATCTCGACGAGATAAAGCGATTTAGCGATGTGTGTCCGTCCATTAAAAATTGTAAGCAAGCTTAATGCCGCAACTACGGACCGATTTTAACAAATTTTTTAAGGTGGTTGCGTTCGGGCCATATTATAAATGATTAGTTTTTGGAGATGATCGTAAAATGTTCAGGGGATGAAATGGACCAAAAACAAAATTTTAACCAATTTTGTGGCGGCTCTGTAGGTAAAAATAATAACCCGAAAAATTTTAAACAAAGTTAAAGTTTATGATGAATAATAAGCGTACAAATCAACGTGAAGTTCAGATAATACTTAGCGGGTTAAATGGACTGAAACTTTTGTGTGAAATTGGTAAAAATTTCAATAACGTAGCGGTTAAACAACGGAAGTAGTACTACATAAGTGGGTTTCATTATATTTTAGTTTGTGTGAACTAAATTTTCCTTTCCTGCTACAAAAATGTCTTTGTCATGCTAGATAACTTTTTGGTTTTGGTCATAAGTATTATACATTACATCTCTGATATTTGATAATTAAATTTTCACAATCATTAAAAAGAAGTTCCGTGGAGGGCGATTGTCCAGGGATAGTGGTATAGGGTATCCCTTGGTCGGCTCCGTCCGACTATAGACTTTTCTTACTTGTTTTACCAATTAATTTGTACTTCCTAGATTCCGAATAACCACAACTTAGCTGCAAAAAGCTACAAATCTTGCTGATAAATGGTCTTGAAAAATAGCTTATATCCTCAAAATACCAAAAATCTGACGGTACAGTTATATGGGGGCTATATTAAAATGTAGACCTATGTTCACAATTTTTGGTGGTCATCTTATTTGGTCTGAAAATGTAGACAAAATTCTAACAATACCGAATATTGGGAGGTACCGTTACATTGGGACAATATCAAAACGTAGACCTATGTCCATAATTTTTAATTGAGAATGTTTGTGTCCACTGGGATCCTCAAATACCAAATTACACCTAATTTGGCCGGAAAATGTAGCATTAAACACCCAAAATACTGAAAATCGGGAGGTACCTTAAAAGGGGCCTATACCCAAACGTGGACCTATGCCCACAATTTTTGGTGAAAAGGTTTAGTGATCACTAGAAACCCTAAGTACCAAATTACAACTAATTTGGAAGGAAAGTGTGGCTTAAATCTTCAAAATACCGAATATCAGGAGACACCGTTATATGGGGACTATACCAAAATATTAGCCGATGTTGTTCATATTTAGTCTATTATTTGTGCAAAATTTCAGAAAGATATCTCAATTTGTTTCCAAGTTATTAATTTTGCGCCGCTAGATCAGTGATTTCGACCACAGTGCAACGTGGATTTTTAGAAAAGAATTATCAAAACGACTTCGGTAGAATAGTCCGGTCAAAATAGACATGCGTATAAGGGGGAAATAGCAAAAATTCCCACAAAGCTGAATTTTGGTGGAGAGCTAGGGTTGGCCATTAGAAGCAACGTCCTAAAAGTCCCCATCGATCCCATGTGTGCAAAACAAGTTATTCGGGGTCAAAGGTCATTTTTGGAGGCATTATTCAGTTTTTTTAATTTTTCTCAAAAACGGTAGTACTTAGCAAAAGCCCGTTAAAGTAAAAGTTGTAGATTCAATAATTGTCTACAAGATTGGTCTTCATGATTCTTAAAAAAGACTGATCATTTTCGAGATATCTCGATCTAAAGGTCAAATAAAAAATTGGCCGCGTAAGTACATTATGAGGCGAACCGCTTAAAGTAACGGCACTATGTGTTAGATACTTCCGTAAGCTTTCAAACGATACCCACTTTGCAGTAATCGGTTCAGTAGAACCGGGTCTAACCCGGTTTTTAAATTTGGCCTTTCGGGTCTAATAACCGGCGAACCGGATCCGCAACCGTTGAAAATTATACATTTCCGTAATCAGCGCAACAAACCCTACCTTTGGACAAAACTTGAAAAAAATCGGAGAGTTTTCGTTTGGGTCGTTCCCGTTGGCCTTTCGATTATACATGTGGGTTAAATGGGCTATTTTTGCATAAAATGACTCTAACATTGAATAACTCTACTAAACACACTCCGATTTTGTTGGAATTTTTTTTAGAAGATAGCTATAATTTCGCTCTTCAAGAAAATATATATATTTTTGGGGGACAGACCCGATTACTGCCCTTATTTTAGCCGGTTCGTCTGAATATGTGCATATTTCCCTTATAAGTGCGTAAAAATCAGGTGTTTTTTAGAACAGCTATATCTCAAGAATGGTTCCTTCTAAGAAAAAAATTATAAGGGTCAAAATTGTAGATAATTTTTCTGTCTACAATATTTACTTTAGTCACTTTTTGATTAGATCAACCGTTTTCAAAAAATAAATCCGAAAACCTAAAAACCCTTAAATTTTGACCTTTGACCCCGAATAATTTTTTTTGCACACATGGGATCGATGGGGACTTTTAGGACGTTGCTTCTAATGACAAACCCTAGCTCTCCACCAAAATTCAGCTTTGTGGGAATTTTTGCTATTTCAATGTCTATTTTGACCGGACTAGAAGTCGTCTCGTTTATTCTCTTAACATTGGACCCTAGAGCGTGTGGTTGTTATTAAAAAATATTAAAGTATAAATCATACGCACTAAGGTTTCAATAGCTCGACATTAGAGTTGTAAAATCTCGTTTGCTTATGAGTGATTTAATACCAACGAACTTATGAAAGTTTGTCTTAATGATGCAAGTATATAAAAATATCTACAGCATTAAGATCAACTACAAATTTCTGTCCCCATTCGGAGTATGAAATATGGAGCTATTAATAGCTTTCTTTAACTTCTCTATAGAATACTCAACATCTGATACATTTTAAAACTATAAACACATTTACACGTATAGTTGTATAACTTAGGAGAAAGGGATAATAGAATTGAGGTAAATGTCTGTTTTTGTTATGCTATTACTATGCATTGCATGTAAACAATAGCAAAACTTGAAAGCTTCTTTATAAAGCAACAACAATAGATTTGTGTAGTATACATTTGGGCAGATTTTCCATGTGTGTGCTGCTGTGTCTGTTAATGTGAATTTTAGTGATATGAAAATAAGATGCACCTGGTTGGTATTACAACGTTGTTATTGTACCTAAATTCAAAGGAGAATATGATTTAATAGAGAAGTTGTTAGATATGAGCATAATCACCTCTTTAGAAGAACACAAGGTTTTCTTTTAGAAAAAGAAAAGAAGGATAATCCCTGAAAATTAAAAATAATTAATATCCAATTTGGTCTGTTACTTCAAATATTAGTTTATTAAATATCCAAATTTATGTTGGTCTTTGAAAAAATTCTTTAAAAATCCTTTTTGTAAAAAGGATATATAAGACCAGTAGGTCTTTTATTTAAGACATATGATGGCCCATGGTCGGCCATAAAATATTTCCCTTTGTCCTGTGTATATCTATATTTGCCTTATATTAATTTAATATTATTTCAGTGTCGCCAATTAATAGCATTTTCAAATTTATTTTAAAAGCATATACAGACATTGTTGTGATAAATGTCCCACTGTGTAATAAGAATTCAAAAGTGAACATTCCGATAATTTGCCTGAATTGGCAAGTAGTCAATAACTTTTATTGTAAAAAACAATCAATCTCTGACTCAACACCAACCCCGTGCCGCCCCATGGCCACATTTTAATCATTTCAATTTCACAAACGAGGCCACATTGCGCGCCATGACTCAAGCCGCCTAAAAAGAGAATCGATGAAAATAAATTGCCAAAAAGTGTGCTATAATTTGTTTCCAAAATAAGGTAATGAGCGCACGAAAAATTTGTTGTTTACGTTTCTTCTTCTAGGCACAACAATGTGAGAGAAAAGGAGTTTTGTGTAAGTGTATACGTAGGTCAGTAAATTAGAATTTTATTATTTTCCGAATAGCAGCTTCAATATAATTCCTGTTAATTTGCCAAGAAAATCAATTCATGATAAACTTTCCATTCAAAAGTTCAATTGCAAACGAGTGAACAGTATAATTGACTAGCCTAATAATTCTCAAACTGCATAATTATAAAACTGCAATATTGCGTTACGCAGAATGATGATGGTATTTATGAGAAGTGGATTTTTTAAAGAATATTTGTTCAAGGTCTATATAAGACGTGGATTTTTTAAAGAATATTTTTTCAAGGTCTATATAAGACGTGGATTTTTTAAAGAATATTTTTTCAGGGTCTAAACTACACGTGGATTTTTTAAAGAATATTTTTTCAGGGTCTAAACAACACGTGGATTTCTTAAAGAATATTTTTCAGACTGTAAACAACACGTGGATATTTTAAATAATATTTTTTCAGGGTCTAAACAAGATGTGACTTTTTAAAGATTATTTTTTCAGTTTTATACAAGACATGAATTTTTTAAAGAATATTTTTTCAGGGTCTAGACAAAACGTGGATTTTTTAAAGATTATTTTTTCAGGGTCTAGACAAAACGTGGATTTTTTAAAGATTATTTTTTCAGGGTCTAGACAAAACGTGGATTTTTTAAAGATTATTTTTTCAGGGTCTAGACAAGACGTGGATTTTTTAAAATTATTGTTTCAGGGTCTAGAAAAGACGGGGATTTTTTTAAGATTATTTTTTCAGGGTCTAGACAAAACGTGGATTTTTTAAGATTATTTTTTCAGGGTCTAGACAAAACGTGGATTTTTTTAAGATTATTTTTTCAGGGTCTAGACAAAACGTGGATTTTTTAAAGATTATTTTTTCAGGGTCTAGACAAAACGTGGATTTTTTAAAGATTATTTTTTCAGGGTCTAGACAAAACGTGGATTTTTTAAGATTATTTTTTCAGGGTCTAGACAAAACGTGGATTTTTTTAAGATTATTTTTTCAGGGTCTAGACAAAACGTGGATTTTTTAAAGATTATTTTTTCAGGGTCTAGACAAAACGTGGATTTTTTAAAGATTATTTTTTCAGGGTCTAGACAAAACGTGGATTTTTTAAAGATTATTTTTTCAGGGTCTAGACAAAACGTGGATTTTTTAAAGATTATTTTTTCAGGGTCTAGACAAAACGTGGATTTTTTAAAGATTATTTTTTCAGGGTCTAGACAAAACGTGGATTTTTTAAAGATTATTTTTTCAGGGTCTAAACAAGACGTGGGTTTTTTAAAGATTATTTTTTCAGGGTCTAAACAAGACGTGGGTTTTTTAAAGAATATTTTTCAGGGTCTAAACAAGACGTGGATTTTTTAAAGATTATTTTTTCATTTTCTAGACAAGACGTGGATTTTTTAAAGAATATTTTTCAGGGTCTAAACAAGACGTGGGTTTTTTTAAGATTATTTTTTCAGGGTCTAGACAAAACGTGGATTTTTTAAGATTATTTTTTCAGGGTCTAGACAAAACGTGGATTTTTTTAAGATTATTTTTTCAGGGTCTAGACAAAACGTGGATTTTTTAAAGATTATTTTTTCAGGGTCTAGACAAAACGTGGATTTTTTAAAGATTATTTTTTCAGGGTCTAGACAAAACGTGGATTTTTTAAAGATTATTTTTTCAGGGTCTAGACAAAACGTGGATTTTTTAAAGATTATTTTTTCAGGGTCTAGACAAAACGTGGATTTTTTAAAGATTATTTTTTCAGGGTCTAGACAAAACGTGGATTTTTTAAAGATTATTTTTTCAGGGTCTAAACAAGACGTGGGTTTTTTAAAGAATATTTTTCAGGGTCTAAACAAGACGTGGATTTTTTAAAGATTATTTTTTCATTTTCTAGACAAGACGTGGATTTTTTAAAGATTATTTTTTCATTTTCTAGACAAGACGTGGATTTTTTAAAGAATATTTTTCAGGGTCTAAACAAGACGTGGGTTTTTTAAAGAATATTTTTCAGGGTCTAAACAAGACGTGGATTTTTTAAAGAATATTTTTCAGAGTCTAAACAAGACGTGGATTTTTTAAAGAATATTTTTCAGGGTCTAAACAAGACGTGGATTTTTTAAAGAATATTTTTCAGGGTCTAAACAAGACGTGGATTTTTTAAAGAATATTTTTTCATGGTCTAGACAAGATGTGGATTGTTTAAAGAATATTTTTTCATGGTCTAGACAAAACGTGGATTTTTTAAAGATTATTTTTTCAGGGTCTAGACAAAACGTGGATTTTTTAAAGATTATTTTTTCAGGGTCTAGACAAAACGTGGATTTTTAAAGATTATTTTTTTAGGGTCTAGGCAAAACGTGGATTTTTTAAAGATCATTTTTTCAGGGTCTAGACAAAACGTGGATTTTTTAAAGATCATTTTTTCAGGGTCTAGACAAAACGTGGATTTTTATAAGATTATTTTTTCAGGGTCTAGACAAAACGTGGATTTTTTAAAGATTATTTTTTTAGGGTCTAGACAAAACGTGGATTTTTTAAAGATTATTTTTTTAGGGTCTAGACAAAACGTGGATTTTTTAAAGATTATTTTTTAGGGTCTAGACAAAACGTGGATTTTTTAAAGATTATTTTTTTAGGGTCTTGACAAAACGTGGATTTTTTAAAGATTATTTTTTCATGGTCTAGACAAGACGTGGATTTTTTAAAGATTATTTTTTCATGGTCTAGACAAGACGTGGATTTTTTAAAGATTATTTTTTCATGGTCTAGACAAGACGTGGATTTTTTAAAGATTATTTTTTCATGGTCTAGACAAGACGTGGATTTTTTAAAGATTATTTTTTCATGGTCTAGACAAGACGTGGATTTTTTAAAGATTATTTTTTCATGGTCTAGACAAGACGTGGATTTTTTAAAGATTATTTTTTCCTGGTCTAGACAAGACGTGGATTTTTTAAAGATTATTTTTTCATGGTCTGGACAAGACGTGGATTTTTTAAAGATTATTTTTTCATGGTCTAGACAAGACGTGGATTTTTTAAAGATTATTTTTTCCTGGTCTAGACAAGACGTGGATTTTTTAAAGATTATTTTTTCATGGTCTAGACAAGACGTGGATTTTTTAAAGATTATTTTTTCAGTTTTGATTATTTAAAGAATATTAGCTGTGTCTTTTTACGTAATAATTAGTAATAATTATTACTAATGTAGCATATTTTGAAAGTTATATAAAGGAAAATTTGCTGAAAAAATGTTTCAGCAAACATTTAGTAAGTAAAAAGATACACCTAATATTTTTTCAGGGTCTAGACAAGATTTTAATTATTAAAAGAAAAATTTTCCGGGTCTAGACAAAATGTAGATTATTTAAAGAAGATTTTTCCGGGTCCAGGCAAGACACGGATTGTTTTTTTTTTGAGAAAAAATTTTCAGGCTTTTCATTGTTTCGATTTTTAATAGCTCAGTACTTTCAGTTCATCTATATTTTCTTGGCTCATCGCTACATTTACAATTTAATAGATTTTATTTGGCCGAAATGATTGCAGATGTATTCAAAATAAATAAATGCTAAATTTTGAGACCTTATATATTTTGATTGTTCTTATAGCGTGTCTCTTTGCCATTTGCCTATCGTTTGTTTTGTAAGCAGATTGCCATTAACACTAATGTACACACACGAATATACAAATAATCTTAGATATGATATATCATCGATGTTCTCGTCATCGTTGGCAGCCTCACTCAATTGAGTTGCAATGCAAACATTATTGTTACTGCAAAAGCTTTAAGCATGACCTTATAAATATTTGTACGTATGGGATATGTAAGGGACAGGACCTGGACAAATGCTAGCCATCGCTTCATTGCATTGGTATCTGTAATGTTATCGACACCTGTGCAACACACTCCCAAAGTGTAGGAGTATTTTATTTGGTGTTTGCCATGTTCAAATATGCTGAAGTATTCGGATTGTTAGTTTATTGTGGGTGTTGTAAAATTGATGATATTGATGTTGTTGTTATTAAATTTATTTAAATAAAATAAACATATTTTGTTTGTTTTGTTGTAGTTGTCCACAAACGTGTGTTTTGCCATCGTCGGTCGTTGATCACATATTTTTGTTCAATTGGTATCGTTAAATAATCATTTATTGAATATTTTTCGAAAAACACATTTTTCGTATTTTAATTTGCTTTCGGAAATCAGAGGTTGACAGAAACCATGAAAAAATAATTACATTTTGCACTAAATTGATCGGTGATGAATTCGATTTGCATTGCATATTTTCCATCATTGGTCGATATACGAGTATGACAATGAATTAATATTTATTGTTATATTCAACACAGATGCACAAATGTATATAGTTACTGTTTGGGATAATTGGTCCAATATTAATATAGACATTATTTACATAAAATATAAAAATGTTATGAAAACGAAAATAATAAAAAAATCAGAATATCTCAATTAATTTCTCGTTAGAGTCGAGCTTAGTGACCTGTGATGCAAGTGAAAAAGGAAAGCCGAAAATTCGAACCCACCCTTTGGTATAGGCTCTTCAGATATATCGGCTGTGGAGCGGCTTCGCTATCATCTAACTTTTCCTCTTTCAAATGCAATTTGTTTTTTACAACGCCGAATATTTGTTCAATCATTGTATGTCTTTCATGACAAACGCTTGGCGTAGTCTTTGAAAGTTATGAGTTTGGCTTTTAACACTAACACGCCATGACAACACTTTTTTGTTTCATATATTTTTCAAGGACGTGCGTTCAAACCCAAGCCTGGCTCAAGCTGATTTTTATTTGAAAATTTTTCCTATTAGGCCTAACAATATTTGTAATATTAATTTTAATTAATTTCTCGTTAGAGTCGCGCTTAGTGACCAATGGTGCTGGTGAAAAAGGAAAGGCGGAGATTAGAACCCACACAGGTACCAGAATATCTTTTTGTGGAATCGATGTGAAAAATTAAGAGAGAATACTTCAACAAAGTGGATTTTTAAAGATATCCTTTTATTAAAAATGCGGTTTTAGAGCTAATTTAAGTTTGTATAAAACACACGGGTGACGTAGGGGATGGAAGATACCAAGGAACGGTCCTGACCGGTTTTAACATGGCAAAGCCCAGGATTTATCTTGGTCCCTCTTTCATCCCAAGTGGACACTGACCTCCCCGTGGTGTCACCTGGGGAACTGCCTTTAACACCCGTTAAAGGTAGTGAGCTAACATGTGCCGCGCGTTCACCCATAAGAACGTTAAAAACTTGGGTTTGGGCGTCGGGTTAGTAACCCTCCCCTAGAAAAAACAGCCTACTATGAAAAAACGAAAGAAAAGAAAAACAAACCCCTCTAAAGTTGACGAACCCCGCAAACGTTTTAAGGACCATGATCTGCGAATCTGCACCTGGAATGTTCGCACTCTTTATAGAGAAGGTGCAGTCTTCGCATTGGCAGACGTACTTGAAAAGTACAAGACCGATATTACTGCCATACAGGAAATACGATGGATTGGGAAAGGCGTCACAACAACACCTAAAGGTGACGCACTGTATTATAGCTGCCATGACGTAAAGCATGAGTTTGGTTGTGGATTCGTAGTTAGTCGGAGACTAAAACACCTTGTATCCAGCTTCACTCCAGTGAATGAAAGACTTGCTGCAATTCGAATAAAAGCTAAATTCTTCAACATCAGCTTTATCTGCGCTCATGCTCCCACTGAAGAAAAGGATGAACAGACCAAAGATATATTTTACGAGCGCTTAGAAGAAACATATGACCGTTGCCCTGCCCATGACATTAAAATCATTCTAGGCGATTTTAATGCCAAAATTAGAAAGGAGAATATCTTTGGCCCAACAGTCGGGAAATTCAGTCTACACAGTGAAACATCTGACAATGGTATGAGACTGATAGACTTTGCAGCTGCAAAAAACATGGTAGTTAGCAGTACCAGATTTAATCATCTCGATATTCATAAGGGCACCTGGCTGTCTCCAGATCAGAAAACAAGAAACCAAATTGATCATGTTGTGATAGATGGAAGACATTCATCGAGCGTGTTGGATGTACGATCGTTCCGAGGCGCAAACATTGATTCGGACCACTACCTTGTTGCAGCAAAGGTACGCACCCGCTTAAACGTAGCAAACAAAGTACGAACAGACACAACACGAAAGTTAGACATCGGTAAGCTGCAATCACAACAGATAGCCACAGCATATTCCACTCAACTAGCCCAATTGCTTAATCAAAGCCCTCCTCATCCCGATAACATATCAGCGCAATGGCAAAGCATTGCCCACTCCATGCAAACAGCCGCAAAATCTATACTTGGATACCAGAGACCTCCACCAAGGAATCCATGGTATGATGAGGAGTGTCGTGCTGCCACCGAAGAGAAAAATGCGGCATATAAGGCTACTTTACAATCTGTAGCAACGCGTAGCGCACGAGAGAGATACAGGGAGAAAAGGAGAGAGGAGAAACGACTTTTCCGCAGGAAAAAGAGAGAGATGGAAAAGCGGGAGTGTGAAAAAATCGAGATGTACAGGAGCCAGAATGAAGTCCGAAAATTCTACCAAAGAGTCAAGCATCAAACTGATGGCTTTGGTACAGGCACATCCTCCTGTAGAGACCAGCAAGGTAATTTGGTAACTGATACAGATAGTGTACTCAGGATATGGAAAGAACATTTTTCAAATCTGTTGGTATCCAATAGCAGCGAAGACGACGAAGATACCACAGTCCCAATCCCAAAAGATGGTATTGAATGTATACCGCCCAGCCAAGATGAGGTAAAGACAGCAATAAATCGGCTGAAGAATAATAAGGCAGCAGGGGCCGATGGCTTACCAGCCGAGCTGTTCAAAACCGGAGGCGACACGCTGATAAGGTGTATTCATCAGCTAGTTAGCACCATCTGGCAGGAAGAACGAGTACCCGACGATTGGAACCTGAGTATCCTGTGCCCCGTCCACAAGAAGGGAGATAAGACTGTATGCTCTAACTATAGGGGCATAAGTCTACTCCCTATTGCCTACAAGATCGTGTCAGGGATATTGTGCGAACGACTAAAGCCAATGGTCAACGAGATTATTGGACCATACCAATGCGGCTTTAGACCTGGCAAGTCCACCATTGACCAGATATTTACCCTGCGGCAAATCCTGGAGAAGACCCAAGAGATGCAGATCGACACCTACCACCTTTTTGTCGATTATAAAGCAGCCTTCGACAGTCCGCTGCGCTCAAAGGTATTCCAAGCCATGTCTGAATTTGGTATTCCCGCAAAGCTCATCCGGCTTTGTAAAATGACTTTAACTGACACGAGGTCCTCAGTTAAAATAGGAAAGAACCTCTCCGAAGAGTTTGGTACCAAAAGAGGTTTCAGACAAGGAGACAGCCTTTCGTGTGACCTCTTCAACATCCTGCTAGAAAAGGTTATACGAGAGGCAAACGTCAAAAGAAGTGGCACAATCTACACCAACAGTCACATGTTACTTGCTTATGCTGATGATATAGACATCATGGGTCGATCAGTAAAAGAAGTAACTGATACCTTTATAAAGGTCGAAGGAGAATCTGCTAAAGTGGGTCTGGTGGTAAACGGTGAGAAGACCAAGTTGATGGTGTCGACGCGCAATGCGTCCATTGAGCTCGGACCGACTGTGGAAGTTGGTTCCTATAATATTGAGGTAGTAAAAGACTTCGTCTACCTCGGCACCTCCGTCAACACAACAAACGACATCAGTTGTGAAATAAAAAGAAGAATTGTATTGGCCAACAGATGCTACTTTGGATTAAGTAAGCAGTTTAAAAACAAAGCCACATCTCGTCAAACAAAAATAACGCTCTACAAAACACTGATACTACCCGTGCTGATGTATGGCTCCGAAGCCTGGGTACTTGCGCAAGCAGACATGGCAGTGCTTGGTGTGTTTGAGAGAAAAATTCTTCGAAAGATCTATGGACCAATCTGCGTTGACGGTGAATATCGACGTCGCATGAACCACGAGCTGTATCTGCTATACAACGACATGAATATTGTTAAACGTATCGAGATGCAGCGATTGCGTTGGCTAGGCCATATCATAAGAATGAGCGATGATGAACCCGCTAAAAAGGCGTATGAATACATGCCACATGGCGGTGCACGCAGAATTGGCAGGCCAAGGAATAGATGGCGCAAACAAGTGGATGATGAGATGACAAGGCGCGGTATTCCAGTGTGCAAAGCAACAAATAGAGAGGAATGGAGATCTCTTCTTAGTTCGGCCTATAGAACAAATGTTCTGTAATGGGCCAGCTAAGTAAGTAAGTAAGTAAGTATAAAACACACCCTCAAGAGGATTTATATCTACAAAAGAACGCTTCGATGTATGAATGACACCAATATTAGCATTTATATTCAAAAAATACATATGTATGTAGGAGGTCTTTTTTCTATAGAAGACCCCTCTAGAAGGTCTTCCATCTATACAAGATGCCTCTAGTAGGTCTTTTATTTTTAAAATACCTCCCTTCTTCCATCTGTATAAAAACCTATAGAATAACTTTTAAAGTATATTTTTTATGGAAGATCGCTTTAGGAGTTTATTTACTTAGCTGACCCATTACAGAACATTTGTTCCATAGGCCGAACTAAGAAAAGATCTCCAATTCTCTCTTTTTGTTACTTCGCACTCTGGAATACCGCGCCTTTTCATCTCTTCATCTACTTGTTTGCGCCATCTATTCCTTGGTCTACCAATTCTGCGTGCACCGCCAAGCGGTTATACGCCTTTTTAGCGGTTTATACGCCTTTTTATAGGTTTATACGCCTTTTTAGCGGGTTCATCTTAGTCCATTCTAATGATATGACCTAGCCAACGCAATCGCTGCATCTCGATACGTTTATCTATACTGATTTCGTTGTATAGCAGATACAGCTCGAGGTTCATGCGAAGTCGATATTCACCGTCAACGCAGCTTGGTCCGTAGATCTTTCGAAGATTTTTTCTCTCAAACACACCAAGCAGTGTCATGTCTCCTTGCGCAAGTACCCAGGCTTCGGAGCCATACATCAGCACGGGTAGCTTCAGTGTTTTGTAGAGCGTTATTTTTGTTTGACGAGATGTGACTTTGTTTTTAAACTGCTTACTTAAACTAAAGTAGCATCTGTTGGCCAATACAATTCTTCTTTTTATGGCACGACTGATGTGGTTTGTTATGTTTACGGAGGTGCCGAGGTAGACAAAGTCTTTTACTACCTCAAAATTATAGGAATCAACTTCCACAGTTGGTCCGAGCTCAATGAACGCATTTCGCGGCGACACCATCAGCTTGGTCTCCTCGTCGTTTAGCGCCAGACCCACTTTAGCAGATTCTCCTTTGACTTTCATAAAGGTATCAGTTACTTCTTTTACTGATCTCCCATGATATCTTTATCATCAGCTTTAACAAGTAACATGTGGCCAAATTGTGCCACTTCTTTTGCGTTTGCCTCTCGTATAACCTTTTCCAGCAGGATGTTGAAGAGACCACACGACAGGCCGTCTCCTTGTCTGAAACCTCTTTTGGTAATAAACTATTCGGAGAGGTTCTTTCCTATTTTAACTGAGGACCTGGTGCCAGTTAAAGTCATTTTACAAAGCCGAATGAGCTTTGCGGGGATACCAAATTCAGACATGGCTTGGAATACCTTTGAATACAGCGGGCTGTCGAAGCCTGCTTTATAATCGACAAAAAGGTGGTAGGTGTCGATCTGCATCTCTTCGGTCTTCTCCAGGATTTGCCGCAGGGTAAATATCTGGTCAATGGTGGACTTGCCAGGTCTAAAGCCGCATTAGTATAGTCCAATTATCTCGTTGACCATGGGCTTTAGTATCTTGTAGGCAATAGGGAGCAGACTTATGCCCCTATAGTTAGAGCATACAGTCCTATCTCCTTTCTTGTGGACGGTACACAGGATACTCAGGTTCCAATCGTCGGGCACTCGTTCTTCCTGCCAGATGGTGCTAACTAGCTGATGAATACACCTAATCAGCGTGTCGCATCCGGTTTTGAACAGCTCGGCTGTTAAGCCATAGGCTCCTGCTGCCTTATTATTCTTCAGCCGATTTATTGCTGTCTTTACCTCATCTTGGCTGAGCGGTATACATTAAATACAATCTTCTGGGATTAGGTCTGTGGTATCTTCGTCGTCTTCGCTGCTATTGGATACCAACAGTTTTGAAAAATGTTCTTTCCATATCCTGAGCACACTATCTGTATCAGTTACCAAATTACCTTGCTGGTCTCTACAGGAGGATGAGCCTGTACCAAAGCCATCAGTTTGATGATTGACTCTTTGATAGAATTTTCTGACTTCATTCTGGTTCCTGTAGATCTCGATTTTTTCACACTCCCGCTTTTCCATCTCCCTCTTTTTTTTTTGTGGAAAAGACGTTTCTCCTGCCTCCGTTTCTCCCGATATCTTTCTCGTGCGCTACGCTTTGCTACGGATTGTAAAATAGCTCTATATGCCGCATTTTTCTCTTCGGTAGCAGCATGACACTCCTGATCATTCCATGGATTCCTTGGTGGAGGTCTCTGGTATCCAAGTATGGATTTTGCGGCTGTTTGCATGGAGTGCGCTGATATGTTATCGAGATGAGGAGTGCTTTGATTAAGTAATTGGGCTAGTTGAGTGGAATATGCTGTGGCTATCTGTTGTGATTGCAGCTTACCGATGTCTAAAATTCGTGTTGTGTCTGTTCGCACTTTGTTTGCTACGTTTAACCGGGTGCGTACCTTTGCTGCAACAAGGTAGTGGTCCGAGTCTATGTTTGCTCCTCGGAATGAACGCACATCCAACACGCTCGATGACAGTTTTCCATCTATCACAACGTGATCAATTTGATTTCTTGTTTTCTTATCTGGAGACAGCCAGGTGCCCTTATGGTTGTCGAGATGTTGAAATCTGGTGCTGACTACCATGTTTTTTGCCGCTGCGATGTTTCACTGTGGAGACTGAATTTTCCGACTGTTGGGCCAAAGATATTTTCCTTTCCAATATTGACATTAAAAAGCCTAGAGTAATTTTAATGTCATAGGCAGGACAACGGCCATATGTTTCTTCTAAGCGCTCATAAAATATGGTAACATGGGGCGCCTTCGCCACTGGGGCGCCTTCCCCAGCACCGATTTTCTTGATAATTATAACTGCTACAGAAATGCCGTTAAAGGAAAAATTGTGAGTTTAACGAAGATCTTTCATCTCCCAAAAATTGGCATTTCTATCAAATATATGATTGCTGATGCACGCGGTTTCATGTTTTTGGGGTATTGCGAAAAATATTTATGGTAGGTATATTTTGTGATATCTTGTATACCTTTTGTGATATCAAAATTATATTTTATACCGTTAATAGACAACTACTGAAGAATATAAATCCAAATAATTTGCATGATAAAAGTAATTATAAATGTCAATATATTCATATTATGAATTATGTAGGGGGTGGGGCGGCTACGCCATGATAGGGGTGTTGTGGGTTAATGTGAGAAATATGTCAGGTTTAACTTAAATTGTTTATGCTATTGATATACCACGCTATAATGTGAAGTTGAAATCAAACATTGTGCTAAACCTATCTAATTTGGAAAAAATTTCATTTTTATGCCTAAATTCATGGTACCTACTTCAATTAACGGCTAGAATAGCTTTCTTTTTGTAAATTTAAGAATCACTTTTGATTATTAAATAGAAAACATGTTCCTTTTATGCATAATGTTGATATTTGGGGAGGAAGTATGGTAAATGCCATTTTTAGAGTCCGTTGATATATGTCCTATGTCGATGGCGAAGCTACCCCATGGGTGGGAAGGCTTCGCCACTTTTTAGACATTTTGTAAATGCTCAAAAATAATATTTTAAAAACAAAATTATAATCATTTATATATCAAAACTTATAGTCAAGACATGCTAATATTCTTACCAAAAATAATATTTGGAAAAACTTTAATGATGTCGATATGAGAACATTTTGAAAAAAACGTGGCGAAGGCGCCCCATGTTACCATATATCTTTGGTCATTTGTGACGACCAAAAATCACCTGGGTTCATGTTTGCCCACACCCAGTGAAGTTTACATATTGAATTATTTTTCTTCGTATACACTGAATAAATCAATTTAGTCTTAACTAACGTGAGCGACTTTTGTGTTCTGAGGCCACATTACAGATAAAGAGAGAGAGAGAGATCCGCCGTTATCGCCCAAAAACAACGAGGCAGCAGTCATCACTACCATGTGGTGATGATCACTGGCTGTGTTGTTGGGATGTTCAAATTTGGTAAACAAGTTCCCGTTGCTCCATTACAAACATTTGGTGGAGTGGTAAGTAAGGTCCCGTTGATCCACCACAGAACACGTGCCTGGCTCCCACTATAAAAGGGCGACCTAACTTAGAACGGGGACAGTCAGCAACAGACCAGTGAAGCAGCAACATCGACCTCGGTAAGTAATAGAATCCCCAGGAAAATCCTTGGGCATCCTGGAATATCCTGCCGGCCTCCCTGAGTATTCTGCCGACATTCTTGAGTATCCTGCCGACATCCTAGAGTATCCTGCCGACATCCTTGAATATCCTGCCGACATCCTTGAGTACCCTGCTGACATCCTTGAGTATCCTGTCGACATCCTTGAATATCCTGCCGACATCCTTGAGTATCCTGCCGACATCCTGGAATATCCCTTATACTTCCTTGAAGAATCCTCGGACGTCCTTTGTACCCAGTATCCCCGGACAACCGTAGGGTACTTACCCAAGTCTCCGTTAAATCAACCTCCCGGCTTTCCCGTTCCACCACCAAGAGTACTTATCCAGGTCTCTGTTAAATCAACCCCTCCGGCTTCCCCATTGCACTACCACGAGTACTTATCCAGGTCTCGTATCCCGAATCCAGTGAGCCCATTTAATAACCCGTGGACGGCGGACCATTATACCCCATTATACCCCATGTAACACTTTATACTCTTAGATGTACAATAAATCAGTGAACTTATTATATATAAAATCCTTTAGTCATTGAATAAAATTTGATTTAGAGAACAAGAAGACATACTGCTCTTTCTCTCTCACACAAATTCGAAATAAATTTCTGTACGAACCGCTGGACCCCGGCGAGCTATTCTAGCCCACGGGGAGAAATCCCGTCGTTACACAGTTCGTCCTTGTCTTCAGTGGGGGCATAAGCGCAAATAAAGCTGATGTTGAAGAATTTTGCTTTTATTTCAATTGTGTGAAGTGAAGCTGGAGACCAGGTGTTTTAACACCCCACCAACTACAATTCCGCAACCAAACTCATGCTTTATATCATGGCAGCTATAATACAGTGTGTCACCTTTATGTGTTGTTGTGGCGCCTTTCCCATTCCCTCGTATTTCCTGTATGTCAGTAATGTCGGCCTTGTAGTTTTCAAGTAAATCTGTCAATTCGTAAACTGCACCTTCTCTATAAAGAGTGCGAACTTTCCCGGTGCAGCTTCGCAGATCATGGTCCTTAAAACGTTTGCGGGGGTCGTAAACTTTTGAGGGATTTGTTTTTCTTTTGTTTTTTCATAGTAGGCTGCTTTTTCGAGGGGAGGGTTACTAACCCTTCGCCCAAACCCAAGCTTTTAACGTTCTTATGAGTGAACGCGCGGCACATTTTAGCTCACTACCTTTAACGGGTGTTAAAGGCAGGTACCCCAGGTGACACCACGGGGCGGTCAGTGTCCACTTGAGATGAAAGAGGGAGCAAGATAAATCCTGGACTTTGCCATGGTAAAGCCGATCAGGACCGTTCCTTGGTATCGTTCATCCCCTACGGCACCTTCGCTTTAGGAGTAATCCTCTTAAAAACCTTCAAGCTATGGAAGACCACTTTCCCCCTTAGATAGCACTCTTTTTAGATAGAGGACGTCTTGAGATGTTCTGTTACTAAAATGCATTAGTACATTATAGTCCATGGATACATGGACCTTTTATCTAAGCTTTATCTTTTATCTATGGAAGTTCATGGTAGTACAGAAAACAGAAAACTTTTCTTCTTCCATTGATGGGCTTTCCTTTTTGAATAATCTTACTAGAAGCGGAGATATTCGCATAAAAATAAAACGACCCTGAATATAATCCGACCATCTAGGCTTCATTCTCTCTTCCCCATTAACTCTCAAAATTTCGTGACGATCCGATTAAAATAGCGACCTGTAGCGTGATTAAAAAAATATGGAAAAATGGGATGTATTACCGGCTACTACCATATCTCCATTATTTGGCCACCTATGCCAATCTACTTTGCATCATTGTACGGATGGAATTTTCTACTTTGATAGTCAGACTTTGTTTTTGGAAAGACCCTAACCAAGGCTGTGATATCATGTCATTATAATTAAAATTACAAAAATGAAAAGTTGGGTTTTATTTGCGTCTATTGTGATATCTTCGTTGTATGATCACCTACGACAACCTACTTCACATCGTTAGAAAGGTGATGTTTTCTTCTTTCATTGTCAGGGCTTGCTTTTGGCATACCCTGAGATATTCGTATATGAATAAAACATTGACTTTTTCTTCAAATAAGTTTTTTGACCATTCCGAGCCCTAAATATTATCCGACCATCACCAAAATCCATAGGCAATATTTGGTGACGATCCGATCAAAATTGCGACTCAGCTCGTCGAGACAATTATTTTGGTATATACAAGTATGGGTCTACGACCATTATTTCGATGCGTTACAAACTTTTTAGCCAAAACCAACTTACCCTTCTCATAGTGGTACAGGGTATACAAACTGGGAAATTCTCATGGCTTAAAAACTTATCTATAATGATTGTGACATTTTCTAGCATGAAGTAAACGTAGTTAAATCATAAATCATAAGTTATACTCTTCTGTAGAAAAGATACAGTTATGAGGAGAGGATTACTCTACAACGTCATGTTCAAAGACAAACTACATGCGTAAATAAATATTACAGTCACATATTTTATTTAGTAATTCAGTATGAGGTAATACAATTCCTTTTTACGGGTTTTGCTTTAAATTGCTAATAACATGATGCAATAACCAGGTGTCTCTATAAGCCAAGAAGAAGAAGAAGAAGACATCAGACTTCTCTTGTTGTCAAAATACATTTTTGTTTTAAAAAATTATCCAAAATATTTCATTTCGAGCAAAAGTATAATTTTACAATTTCTCAATTTGAATTTTGCCAATAATTTCGTTGCTTTATTAATTTTGGTGGATTCCTCACCACAAAAACTCTTTTCACCAACAGAATTTTGAGGTCTGAATTCGCCTTCTATGTCACCTCCACCTTGGTTATTACCACTGTGCCCTTACAATAGTCTACAATACCACACTTAATATTATGGTGAAATAGAAATTGTGGGGAGAAAGAAATATAACAGATGTGACTCTCAAACAGTACCATAGGTGAAATGGTTATATCCTTTCAACTTTACAGAAGGTGAAGGTGCATTCTCAAACTGTAATATAATGGTTTCATATTTAACGCATTTACAGTTTGAAAGAACAGAAAAAAATGTTAAAAGAAAAATGTTCAACATCAAAACAAATTAATTTTATAATAAACTAGCGGGTCCGGCGAACTTCGTCTCGCTATTAAGGAATAAAATTTCATACAAAAACTCAATTTTCGATTTTTCCAATTTTCCGACTTTTCCAGAGAGATTTTCCAAAATTATCTTCCGTAAAGACCTTCTCCTCGAAAATACGAATAACTGACAAAAAATTTTACAGAAATCGGCCTAGCCGTTCTCATTTTATGAATTACTATACATTTTTTACACCATTTTTATATATATAGATACCATCAGTGGTACATATGGACCATTAAATATAACACAATAAGACAAACTAGCTGTCCAAATAATTGGTTTGCTTAAAAATAAGTTCCAAAGATTAATGTGTTGACAAAATGTTTTTTTTTTAAATCCACTCACTTGAAAAAATATTTTCTTAAAAAATCCAAGTCCTCGAATAAAATATTTTTTAAAAAATCAACGTCCTTGGAGAAAGATATTTTTTAAGTCCTTAAGCAAAATATTTTTTTTAAAAAATCCAAGTCCTTGAAAAACTATTTTTTAAAAAAAACCCGGTACTTAAAAACAATATTTCTAAAAAAATCCACGTAATTGAAAAAATAATGTCCTTGAAAATATATTTTTTTAAAAATCCATGTCCTTAAAACAAAATATTTTTTTAAAAATCCATGTCCTTAAACAATTTTTTTTTTTAAAATCCACGACTTTAAAACAAAATTTTTTTTAAAAATTCACGTCTCAAAAACGGAGTATTCTTTAAAAAATCCACGTCCTTGAAAAAAAATATTTTTTTTTCAAATTCCACGTCCTTGAAAAACAATTTTAAAAAATCCACTTCCTTGAAAAACAATTTTAAAAAATCCACGTCCTTGAAAAAATATTTAAAAAATCCACGTCCTTGAAAAAATTTTTAAAAAATCCACGTCCTTAAAAAAGTATTTTTTAAAAACCCACGTCCTAGACACAAATATTTTTTAAAAAAATTCACGTCCTTAAATAAAAAACATTTTGTAAAAAATCCACGTCCTTGAACAAATTTTTTTAAAAAACTAAGTCCTGAAAAAATATTTTTCAAAAAAAATCCAAGTCCTTGAATAAAATATTTTTTACAAAATCCACGTCTTTGAAAAAAATTTTCAAAAATCAACGTCCTTGAAAAAAATATTTTTTTTTAAAATTCAAGTCCTTGAAAAAAAAAATATTTTTTAAAAAATCCATGTCCTTTAACAACTATTTTATAAAAAATCCAAGTCTTTGAGAAACAATTTTTTTAAAAAATCCCCGTCCTTTAAAAAAATATTTTTTTTTAAATCCTTAAAACAAGGGGTTTTTTAAATCCGCTTTCTTAAAGTAAAATATTGTTTTAAAAAATCCACGTCCTTAAAACAAACTGCTTTTTGAAAATCTACGTCCTTAAAACAACCCTGTTTTTTTAAAAATCAATGGCCGTGAAAAGCAATTTTTTATAAAAAATCCATGTCCTTGAAAAAATATTTTTTAAAAAAAATCCAAGTGTTTGAAAAAATATTTTTTAAAAAATCAAAGTCCTTGAAAAAATAAATTTTTAAAAATCAACGCCCTTGAAAAAATACTTTTAAAAACTATAAGTCCTTAAAACAGAATATCTTTTAAAAAATCCACGTCCTTGAAAAATATTTTTTAAAAAATCGACATCCTTGAAAAATTTATTTTAAAAAGTCACGTCCTTCAACAAATATTTTTTTAAAACATATATGTCCTTAAAACAAGATATATTTTAAAAAATCCACTTCCCTGAAAAAAATATTTTTTAAAAAACCCACGTCCTTGACAAAAATTAGTTATTAAAAACCCACGTGCTTGACAAAAATATTTTTTAAAAAACCCACGTCCTTGACAAAAATTAGTTATTAAAAACCCACGTCCTTGACAAAAATATTTTTTGAAAGATTCACGTTCTTAAAAAATTTTAAAACCCGTTTTACTTAAAGCATTTTTTTTTAAATACACCTTCTTAAAAACCACGTCCTTAAAATAATTTTTTTTTAAGAAATCCACGTCCTTAAAAAATATTTTTTCTTTTTAAAAAGTCACGTCCTTAAAACAGAACATTTTTAACTAAACAACGACCTTAAAACAAAACATTTTTAAAAAATCCACGTCTTTAAATCAGAACTTTTTTAAAAAATCAACGTCCTTGAAAAAATATTTTTTAAGAAAATCCACGTTCTTGAAAAATAATAATAATTGTTCCACAAACATCCTAAATGGGACATGGGAGACTTCTCTCATATCAATGAGTGCATTGACATGGGAGCTCAATGATATGGGACCTACAGTTTATCGCCGAGTCCGCACGGCGTGTCTTACGACACCACTTGTAGAGAAGTTCTACATGACTGTAATACTCAGATAATGTCGCCAGCATTACTGAGGAGTATTTTGGAACCGTTGAAAATGTTGATGTCGCCTGGCCGGTGAATCTAATCCTTGAAAAACAATTTATTTAAAAATCCGCGTCCTTAAAACAATTTTTCACTTTCTTAAAACGTAGATTTTTTAGGTCCCTAAAACAAAATATTTTTTTTTAATCCACGTCCTTAAAACAAGATGTTTTTAAAAAATCCCCGACCTTAAAACAAAGTATTTTTTTTAAATCCACTTCCTCAAAACAAACATTTTCAGACTTCCTTGATACAATTATTTTCAGTCTTCTTTAAAACAAATATTTTTTTAAAAGACTCACGTCCTTAAAATAAAAAAAATTTTTAAAAATCCAAGTCCCTAAAACAAAATATATTTTAAATCCAAGTCTTTGAACAAACAATTTTTTTAAAATTCAAATCCCTGAAAAAACATATGTTTTAAACAACCAAGTCCTTGAAACATTTTTTTTTTAAATCCCCGTGCTTGAAGCTAATGTTTAAAAAAATCCACGCCATATAAAATGTTCTTACAAATCCACGTTCTATTATTTTTTTTTTTAATCTACGTCCTTTAATTTTTTTAAATCCAATTTCAAAGACGTCAAAATATATATGTATATTTTTAAAAAATCCACATCTTTATTTTTTATATTTTTCTTAAAAATTCAATGTTCCTCTTTTAAAAACCCCAAGTCTTAAAACAAATTCAAGTCCTTGAAAATATATATATATATATATATATATATATTTTTTTTTTTGTTAATCCAAGACCTTAAAACGAAATATCGTTTAAAAATTCAAATCCTTATACAAAATATCTTTAAAAAATCCACTTTCGTGAAACAAAATAAAAAATTCACGTCCTTAAAAAAATATATTTTTTTAAAACAAAATATCTTTTAAAAAATCCAAGTCCGGCAGGGTTGGCGTTTTTTATTTGGGATGACGATTTCTATTTTTGTTTTCAAAATAGTCAGACTTGATAACATAGTCGTTAGGCTTCACTTTTAAAGCCCAAAAATACAATTTTGCGTGATTTTTTTTTTTTTTCACGAAAGAGGACATCTCCAGAGGACATCTCTCTGAAAGAGGACATCTCCAGCAAAAATTTGGATCCGTTAGTCATTATGTACCTCTTACAAAGTTATGAGTACGATGGCACAGAGCGTGTGTGTCTGACTACAAATCCGGGTTGTGTGTTCAGAGCTCACCGTCGGCAGGGTACTTTTTGTTAAAAAAAGGACAGTTTGTGGTGCACATGTGAGCGTTTAAAGAACTCTTAACGTTCGTACTTGTGATATAGTGTGTAGTGTGTTTGGCTACAAAGCAGAAGTTCGTTAGTTCAAATCCAACAAAGATCGATATAAAATAAAAATATGAAGTGTTTTGAAATTAAAAACAAATTCGACCTCATCTATTCTAAAAATAGAAAATATTCTTTTATCTTGGGCCATAAAATAAGCTGTTATTATAGTGCTCATAGAATAACTAGTAAACCAGTACGACATGCCCTTGTTTAAATAATGAGTTAGTAGGCAGTTTTGTACGTTGTTGCGACTACCAGAAAATTCATTATTTAGTATTGATTTTTTTGCTGGGTCGTAATCTAGTGTCTGATTTTTTTTTTGTTTTTTTTTTTAATATTATGTGTTTTTGTGGCAAATGGCCATCCTTTCTTTGGACACGTATATATTGGTGCGCTCAATTGACACTTGGGTATGAAAAGTTTTTTGTTGAATAAAAAACAAGGAAGCTGATGAGGGTCTATGCCGAGATCCGAAACTATAGTCTTCCCTGTATTAACCCTTGGTAAAAATCGCTAACTTTTTACACTAATAAATTAAAATTGTTTTAATAAAATATTAAAACAAAGACTATGGGATTAAGCCTGTCTATTTTGAAACAACATATTTATTAAACAATGCACGTCCTAGGAAAAAATATTTTTTAAAAAATGCTCGTCCTTGAAAAATATTTTTTTAAAAATCCTCATTCTTCAAAAATATTTTTAGAAAATACTCCTTAAAAAATATTTTTTAAAAAATCCAGGTCCTTGAAAAATATTTGTTAAAAAATCCACGTCCTTGAAAAATATTTTTTTAAGAAATCCAACTCCTTAAAAAATATTTTTAAAAAAATCCAGGTCCTTGAAAAATGTTTTTTTAACAAATCCACGTCCTTGAAAAATATTTTTTAAAAAATCCACGTCCTTGAAAAATATTTTTTAAAAAATCCAACTCCTTAAAAAATATTTTTAAAAAAATCCAGGTCCTTGAAAAATATTTTATAAAAAATCTACGTTCTTAAAAATTTTTTTTAAAAATTCCACGTCCTTGAAAAATTTTTCTTAAAAATACACCACCTTAAAAAATATTTTTAAAAAAATCCACGTCCTTGAGAAAAAATTATTAAAAAATCTATGTCCTTGAAAAAAAATTATTAAAAAATCTATGTCCTTGAAAAAAGAGTTATTAAGAAATCCACGTCCTTGAAAAAAATATTTCTTAAAAAATCTACGTCCTTAAAAAAATATTTTTTAAAAAATCTACGTCCTTAAAAAATATTTTTTAAAAAAATGTACGTCCTTAAAAAATATTTTTTAAAAAATCCACGTTCTTGTAAAACATACTTCATAAAAAATCCACGTCCTTGAAAAAAATATTAAAAAATCAACGTCCATGAAAAAAACTTAATAAAAAATCCACGTCCTTGAACAAATATTTTTTTAAAAAAATCGACGTCCTTAAAATTTTTTTCTAAAAACACCAAGTAATTGAAAACAAGTAAGCAAAGGCTATAGTCGGACAGGGCCGACCATGTGATACCCTACACCACAACCTCTAGGAATTAGCTATGTGAAACCGATTTGCACGCTGAATGTCCGGTATCGATTCCCAGGCCTGGACATATCAAATTTTCAACGGTGCAAAATACCCTTTAGTACTGTTGGCGATATTTCCTAAGTATTTCAGCCATGAAAAACTTCTCTACAAGTGGCAACTTACTGCGATAAAAACTAGGTCACATATCAATGACCCAATATGAATACATTGATATAAGAGAAGCCTCCCTTGTCCCTACTGGGATGTTTGTGGAACAATTATATAAATTATACATTTCTAAAAAATATGCCAAAATTTGAAAATTCACATTGATTAGCATATCCTGCTACATCTTTAAATTGTCTTTAAATATCAAGTTCCTTTTTGGGATACACCTAATATAAATAAATATATATACCTACAATGCAATTTGCCATATCTCTGAAATTTGATATTTGGGAAAATTGTGAGTTTATTAAAGATCTATCGTCCAAAAATTGTGCACTTGTACCTCACATTTGCCTGACAATGCACGCACTTTTGTGATTTTCAAGGCATTTCGAAAATAGTTCATAGTTGTGGATATATTTTGTAATATCAAACATATATTGTATACCGGTAGAAATAACTAATAATGAATAGAAATTCAAATAATTTGCATGCAAACAAATTAATAAATCCCAAAATTATTCAAATTCAATTACACACCAAATATGATAGTATAAAGTACAGTACACATTGCCAGTTTTGAGTGACGATTTTTTGCAATTATCGATAACTGTCCAACCGTACAGCAACCAAAAAAATGAAAATATGAACGGCCACACTAGCAAGCAACAACAAAGCTATCATTCAAAACTGACAATGTGTACCCAGCTTAAGTCAGCTGCGATAACGGTGATATAACCTCACATTCTGAACAAAAAAAAAAGAAACAAACACAATAATTATGCAGTATAAAAAATATATTGATTTTATATCACGAGTTTGTTTCAATATATGTACGTGGAATCTGTAGATATCGTAATGTAAGGCTATACCAAATCAATTTTAGTAAGGTAACTTCTTTGAAAAGTTTGAGAATTATTTTTTTAGAAGTATGGACTTACTCCGGAAAAATTTTACCGTTTCGATGGAGACAGTGAAAGGAACCTTTTTAAAAAAATCAAATAGATCCGAGACGGGTCCTCAAACTGCACTTTTCCCAAATTTTTTGATGGAGGTGCTCGAAGGACGGGACCTATATAGTCCATATTCCAACCTGATACATGACTCGATGAAATAGTAGGATGTGCAAAATTCGGACCAATCAGAAAATTTCTTTGAAAGTTATTTTGCGGATTTGCCATTTAGTCAGTTTTCTTGTTTATTTTTCAGGGTTTCTTGGATCTTTTCGGCCACAATCTCTGGAGGTATGGACTTGCCATTGCAATTGTACCATCGTAAAGTGGGCCGCAAGGACAATCTGCTGAAAAAATCAAAACGATTCGATAGGACTCTTAAATTTCACTTTTCCAAACTTTGTGTGGGATATACTCGAAGGTGTGGACCGATATAGTCTTACCCGATCTATATCTGGAAGGAATAATAATATATTGAAAATTTGGACCAAATCGATTTCGCGTTTCGAGAGTTATCGTTCACACAATTTTTCAGAAAAATTATGAACTTTTTTGGGGGAGTTGCTGAGGGTATAAAATAGGTGGCGAAGCGACCCCATGCTGCAATATTTGTATAAAAGTTCAATTGGACAACTGAACTGGAAATTTCTGTGTCATGATTGAAACAATTTGTAGTATGAGAGGAAATTGTGATTCTCTACACAAAACCCATCATATATTAGGCAGTAGGCCCGTTATCTAGCATACACATTATTGCAATTTGCATCAGGGGAAGTATCAGTATTTATTTTTCCATACTTAGGGCCATTATTACATGTGTTCTTTTACTATCTGAGGGATTTGAAAATGCAAAATAAACTAATTTGGAGGCATTCAAAATATAATTTTCACATTGAAAGTTAATGACAAGAAGCTCCTTCTTTAAAATTAATCATCACTTTTAACTTTAAGTTAACCGGAACGCTATAAATCTGTTCGGTAAATCGAAACTATAACAAAAGAAGACTTATAATAATGGGGGTATGGCTACTTTGCCGGTATATGCCATCCAGGAATAAAAATATGGACTAAAAATAAAATTTTTATATTTTCCATACAAAAGTAATGGTCCATTTTACCCGCTAAATAATATCGGATCATCATCCAAAATTTTAGGCATCTTCTTCGAACTAAACCCTTACCTCGTGCAAAATTTCGTGACTATTGAGCTATAATTGCGACCTCTAGTGGGCTTATGATTACACTTGAAGCAAAAAACTGTAATTCTGTTATCTGACCGCGTAAAACAATATAATTGGCATCAATGGAAAGGGCAAGAGTTTTTCTTCCAAATATTATTTACGTGGGCGGAATGTGTCTTCCAGGAATAAAGATATAACCGGTATATAAAAATTTTTCACAACTTTCACACAAAAGTTATGGACCATTTAACCCACTAAACATCATCCAATCACCATCTCAAATTGCAAGCATCTTCTATGTCAGATACTTACCTTGTTCGAATTTTCGAGACCATCGGGCTATTATTGCGGCCTACAGAGCACCTACAAAATCGGATAAAAATTATGTTTTTGGTCCATTTCACCCGCTAAATATTTCATCACCAATTAAAATAGCGATCTATTCTGATGTGATACCGACCTCCATACCAAATTTCGTGACGATCGGTCCATAATTGTGGCCTGGAGTTTGATTACAATTTATAATGGACAGACGAACACACAGACGGACAGACGGACACACATCTCAAAATCGCTTTATCTCGCCAAGATATGAAGATTGGTATACCACATTGGGGGTCTTCGACGAATATTTCGCGGTGTTTCTTTTTTCCAAAACAAACTTATAATACCCTTTCCACATAGTGGTGTAGGGTATAAAAAGTAAAAAGTCCACTTCCTTGAAAAGAAATTCTTTAAAAAAACCCAAGTCCTTCACAAAATAACCTAAGTCATTTTCAAAATTCTTACTTTAAAAAATCCACGTCCATGACGAAACTAACCTTTAAAAATTCACTTCCATAAAAGGGATTTTTCTAAAAAACTCGATGTTGTGGGAAGATATTTTTTTAAAACACCCACGTTGATGAAAAAATAATCTTTGAATAAACCACGTTCAGAAAAAAATATTTATAAAAAAATCACGTTGAATGCAAATGCAAAAAATCCAAGTCGAACAAAAAAATGTATTCTTGAAAACGCGGCTCAATTCAAAAAAAAATGCCTAAAAAAGCACGTTATGGAAAAAAACCTAAAAAATCCATGTTAAAAAAATATTTAAATATTCCTCTATTTAAAAAAATATTCTTTAAAAATTACTTCCTTAAAAAATAATTTTTAAAAATTAAATTTTTCTACAAAAAAAAATATTTTTGGCCGAAAAGAAACCCCATTGAGTAGATTTAAGAGTTCTCAATAAAGAGAATAAAAATGTGCTACATTATTTTATTTTATTTTATAATAGTTATCTTATTATCTTCCGCACTACCTAGAATTAGTAAATTGTTTGGTATCAAAACCAGTTATCTAATAATTCCGAAAATAAGAGAAAATAATTTTTCGGCAGAAAATCGTATGAGTAAATTGAAGCTTTCTCAAAAATGAGATAATGAAGATAACCTGAATCTTTGTTCATTATCTATGGAACGGCTTCTATTATCTAAATTTTAATCTAATAATAACAAAATTTTTGTCTATTCCAATGACTTAAGAAACAAGAGAAAGCAATATAATTTATTATTTTTAATTTTCTCTTGCTATGAGTATTATTTAGAAGTCCACGTTCTTTGATAAAATTTTGTTTAAATGTTAATATAATAATAACAAATGTTTGTGTAATAATTCCAATAGCTCAAGAAACAAGAGAAAGCAATATAATTTAAAATATATTTTTTTATTTTCTCTTGCTCTGAGTATTCTTTAGAAGTCCACGTTCTTTGAAAATTAACTATTTTCCTAAAAAAACAATAAATAGATATTTTTGGTCGAAATATAGCAAATGAGTAGATTTAAGTTTTTCAACAAAGAGAATGTAAAGTTTTACTGTATCGTTGATTATAAATATTTATGTTATTAACTACCACTCTCTCTCTCTCTCAGGAATTAGATAAAATATATGTTAGCAAGATTAGTGGCTATGAAGCAAGATAAAAAATAAAGTTGTACCTTTAACATTTTGTATAATACTTATCTTATTATCTTTCGCAATCTCAGGAATTAGATAAAATGTTTGGTAGCAAAACCAGTTATCTAATAATTCCAATGGCTCCGAAACAAGATAACAAAAATGTTGGTCGGAGAAAACCAAATGAATAGATTTAAGTTTTCTCAACAAAGAGAAAATAACTTTATCATTGTTTATAATACTTATCTTATTATCTTTCGCCATCTTAGGAATTAGATAACATGCTTCTTAGCATAATAATTCCAATGTAAGCAAGAGAAAAATAAAACTTTATACTGAAAAAAGAGAAAATAAATTTGTAAATGTAAATTTGTTTATAACACTTCTCTTATTATCTGCCGCTCTCTAGTTTTCTCTGGAATTCGATAAAATGTTTATTAGAGAAACTATTTGTCTGGCTCATAAAACAGGAGAAAAATTAAACTTTATTTATAACTTTTCAGAATCTTTTGGATTCTCTCTTGCTCTGAATGGAGAGCGATTAATTTATAACAACAACCTGTTTTGTCAAAAATTAAATGTCACAGATAGAGGGTGACATTTCTCTCTCTCTCTCTCTCTCTGAGATATATTAATATTTCCTTTCCTAAACCTTCAGTGAGTCCCATTTCGCTCCCTCTCTAGTTCTAATATTTCCTTTCCTAAGCCTCCTTTCCGGGGTCACTTTTAAAATAGTTAATGCAAACCAACGTGGGCCACAAAAAGAAAGCTTTCGTGAGCCCAAGAAAAAAATACACATTGACTGGTTTTGTTGTTTGTTGCTCTGTCATGGTACTCATTTGCCATGCATTTCCAATTTTTATGAAACTCCGTCATACATCCCTTATTGTGCTTTCATCCCTTATGGCAGTGTTTCCAGTTCAACTGTAAAGTGAAGACGTGTGGCGAGTGAACGGATTTCGGGATTATTATTGTTTTTTTTTCGTCTGTGTGTGTGTGAATGTTTTCATTTAAAGAAGAAATTAATCATTGATAAGCAAAGAAAGTCAAAACGAAGAAGAAATAATAAAACAACATTTACAATGTTTTGTAAAGGCATTTAAATGGGTTATAAAGTATTTGAATGAAACAAAGTTGAAAATACATGGATACAAATAGAGAAAATCATCACAAAATAAAGCCTAATTTTCGGCAGTGTTACACATTTCTATACTGTAACATACTTTTAGGTTGCTGAATGAGTGTTATATAGAAATCAAGAGGAAAAAAAGATGAAGCTTGTGATGATGAAAGGCAGCAGTGAATTTGAGAAAAAATTTAGATAATTGGAATGTAAAAAAGTGGCGGAAAAAGTGAACTTAAAAACGGCAACAAATCCTGCCTTTCATTTAACCTCAAAACACACAACAAAAATCCATCTTATCATTATCAATGACACAGCCTGGTGATGCACTACTCGGTGATTTTGATATTTAATTAAATTTCATGAATAATAAATAGCCACAACACCAACAACGTGAAAATAAAAATACATCAGACATATATACTGTATATACACACTGTGATTTTAATGAGTGTAGGTCGTGTATTTGAATGATGCCTACATTTCCAGCTGAGAGTAGTGGTGATGAAAAGTTGACAGAAGAAAGTTAAAATGCAAAAACCGTATCAAGGTAACATGCAAATCTGAATAAAGTTAAGAGAACTGAATTTAGTTAAAAGCAAATGAGAACAAAATAAAACAGCATCTCATCATCACAGAAACTAGGGGGAGCTAAAAAGAAACCTAAACCCAAGGCAGGCCAAAGTGCAGTTGTAGTGAAACCCTACAAAAATAAGTTCAAATGGTTGTTCTGGTCAGAAATGAAAATAAAAGGAAGAACAAAAAACTAACAACAATAATATATAAAATTTAGCTTCCAATTAACAAGAAAACATGGTGGAATAACAATTTTTATTTTTCAACGAATCTATGCAAATTATTACTGAAGCGTGGTAGTAGTAATGCAAAGCCTTTGAAAGGAAAAAGTACCGCATAACAAAACAAAACAGATAAATATAAAATACACAAGGGCTCCAATAAAACAGTTTGAACCATGTAAAAAGCTCCGTAATAATACTTAAAGGTATTGCGTGACAAACAAAAAGCGGCATAAATTTATAATAAAACAGTTGAATACTAACAATAACAAAAAATCACGTGAATAATAGCAACAAAAACAATTCTATTCTGTTTTTTCATCAAATAAAATAGACCATCAATCGAATATTTTTATGACGCAGAAAACAAACGCACTACCTACACACGTGTGTAACACATTCAACTCCAGTGAATCCTTCAACTACTCACCAGACCACCATCATCACCGTCGTCGTTGTTGTCATCATTTGTATTCATGTTGCTACCGTCGTGAAAGCCGCCTGCCGTTAATAAGTGCGTGAGTGTACAACACGAGCTTACACACGCAAATACCCCACATTCAAGGACTACAAAAAACCAAAAAAACTTAAATAAAACAAGTAAGAAAAGCGTTAAGTTCGGTCGGGCCGAACTTTTTATACCCTCCACCACAAATTTCAGCCATCTCGGTGTGATAATGAGGCGAAAACCTTTAAAATACCGAAAATCGGGAGATATCGTCCTATGGGGGCTATATCAACACGTGGGCCTATATAAACATTTTATGGTAGAAATGTTTCTTAGCCTCTAGAAACACAAAATACCAAGTTACAACCGATTCTTTGGTCAAATTGGTCTAATACATTCAAAATATATTAAAATGACGCGTACTTTATAAGGGGCCTTATGTGGGGGCTATACCAAAACGTGGACCTATATAACCCAACTTTGGTACGAATGTTTTCTGGCCTCTGAAGACACAAAATACCAAATTACAACTAATTCTGTGGTCAAATGGGTCTAATACATTCAAAATATATTAAAATGACGCGTACTTTATATGGGGCCTTATATGGGGGCTATACCAAAACGTGGACCTATATAACCCAACTTTGGTAGGAATATTTTTTGGCCTCTGGAGACACAAAGTACCAAATTACAACCAATTCGGTGGTAAAATGGGCCAAATATCTTAAAAATTCCTTAAAACGACGACGCGTCACGCGTCATTTTGTATGGGGGCTATACGAAAGCGTGGACCTACATAGCCCGCTTTCAATACCAAAAGTCCTACGTAAATATAACATATTTTCCCAAAATTTCATCAACCTACGTCAATCCGTTCGGACGCTAGAGTGATTTCCACAGACGGACAGACGGACAGACGGACAGACGGACGGACATGGCTATATCGATGTAGAATTGCACGCTGATCAAGAATATATATACTTTGTGGGGTCTACAATGAATATTTCGAGTAGTTACAAACGTAGTGACAAACTTAATATACCCCCATCCTATGGTGGAGGGTATAAAAAGTCATACGAAAGCAGAAACCTCCCATCAACCTACATTTTTGGCCATATGTGAAGGTGTGTAACCACTTTGGCCTGGGCTGTTTGGATATTTAAGGATAACATATTATTATTACGAGGACATTGCCAACAACAACAATAACTTGTTAAGCATTTAAAACAACCACAACAATAATAAAAATAAAAAATAAATACAAGGTAAGGCTTCCCCACCTCAGGTGACACACATAAATATCTAATAATCGAGATCTGTTGAACTCATGAGTGTCAATAGATTTAACGATAATAATAATAATAATGGGGGAAATCATCTATTCCATAGAAGCCTTCCACGGATGTCTTCTATTCTATAGAAGTCACCAACAAAGGTCTTCTATTCTGTAGAAGCCTCCAAGGAAGGTCTTCTATACTATAGAAGGCTCCAACTGAGGTCCTCTATACTATAGAAGGCTCATACTGAGGTCCTTTATACTATAGAAGCCTCCCACGGAGGTCTTCTATACTATAGAAGCCTCCCACGGAGGTTTTCTATACTATAGAAGCCTCCCACGGAGGTCTTCTATACTATAGAAGCCTCCCACGGAGGTCTTCTATTCTATAGAAGCCTCCCACGGAGGTCTTCTATTCTATAGAAGCCTCCCACGGAGGTCTTCTGTTCTATAGAAGCCTCCCACGGAGGTCTTCTGTTCTATAGAAGCCTCCCACGGAGGTCTTCTGTTCTATAGAAGCCTCCCACGGAGGTCTTCTGTTCTATAGAAGCCTCCCAAGGAGGTCTTCTATTCTATAGAAGCCTCCCACGGAGGTCTTCTATTCTATAGAAGCGTCCCACGGAGGACTTCTATTCTATAGAAGCCTCCCACGGAGGTCTTCTATTCTATAGAAGCCTCCCACGGAGGTCTTCTGTTCTATAGAAGCCTCCCACGGAGGTCTTCTGTTGTATAGAAGCCTTCCACGGAGGTCTTCTATTCTATAGAAGTCACCAACAAAGGTCTTCTATTCTGTAGAAGCCTCCAAGGAAGGTCTTCTATACTATAGAAGGCTCCCACTGAGGTCCTCTATACTATAGAAGGCTCCCACTGAGGTCCTTTATACTATAGAAGCCTCCCACGGAGGTCTTCTATACTATAGAAGCCTCCCACGGAGGTCTTCTATACTATAGAAGCCTCCCACGGAGTTCTTCTATACTATAGAAGCCTCCCACGGAGGTTTTCTATACTATAGAAGCCTCCCACGGAGGTCTTCTATACTATAGAAGCCTCCCACGGAGGTCTTCTATACTATAGAAGCCTCCCACGGAGGTCTTCTATTCTATAAAAGCCTCCCACGGAGGTCTTCTGTTCTATAGAAGCCTCCCACGGAGGTCTTCTATTCTATAGAAGCCTCCCACGGAGGTCTTCTATTCTATAGAAGCCTCCCACGGAGGTCTTCTATTCTATAGAAGCCTCCCACGGAGGTCTTCTATTCTATAGAAGCCTCCCACGGAGGTCTTCTATTCTATAGAAGCCTCCCACGGAGGTCTTCTATTCTATAGAAGCCTCCCACGGAGGTCTTCTATTCTATAGAAGCCTCCCACGGAGGTCTTCTATTCTATAGAAGCCTCCCACGCACAATGCCGCGAGTTCATATTAACTGTGACCAAAAATAGAAGGAGTTGTCGTAGGTGCATCAATGTTGGTACACGTACCTATTATTGACTTACAATCTTCAGGACAAAAAATTGGGTTGGTCGGTCCACGTTTTGATATAGTATTTTGAATGATTTAGACACAATGACCAACCGAAAGTATTCAAATTTTGTGGTTAGTCTTCGGCAGAGGTATCAAACATTCCACAGAGAATTGTGGGCTTAGGTCCACGTTTTGATGTAGGCCCCATAGAACGGTACCTCCCGAGTATAGGTATTTTGAAGATTTTAGCCTCATTATTACACGAAATTGCTGAAATTTGGTATTTAGTCTTCGTATGGGGCATTATACCTTCACCTTGAAATTTGTCTGCATAGGTCCACGCCTTCATATAGCCCCCATAGGACGGTACCTCCCGATTTTCGGTATTTTGGAGCTTTTAGCCTGATTATCACACCAAAATGGCTGAAAATTGGTATTAAGTCTCCGTTGGGGGACTTATAACCTTCCACCAGAAATATGTCGGTATAGGTCCTCGTCTTCCTATAGCCCCCATAGAACCGTGCCTCCTCATTTTCGGTATTTTGAGTGTTGTGGCCCCAATATCCACCCGATATGACTGAAATTTGGTGTTTAGTCTTCATATTGTTTGTGAGCATATTGGATATATCAAACTCTTGTCTTTATATATGAGAAATTTCCTTAAAAAATTTTTTTGACCGATTAGTGCTCTAAAAACGGTAAATTTTTTGTAAAAAATCGAATTTTGATTTTCGCAGTTCACAATTTTTTTTAAAAATTTATTATTTTAAAATTCTCTCGTTTTAAAGCAAGACTATTAGGTACTTAATAAGCCCACAAAAATATATGATGATCGGTTCATTCGTTTTCGCGCTATAGCCAACACCGCAAAACGATTTGTTAAAAAAGGGGGTATCTCAGTGAGGTGGTCGCTGAAAAAGAGAAATGACACGTTCGTCTGCAAACCTCTGCAGCTGGGACCTTTATATATTTGAAGTACTCACTTTTTACTACTCATACAGCAAAAAATATCGATATACACTTTTATACAATTTTTTCCCACTCCACTCAATTTAAAATTTGCTTCAGAAAATTAATAAACTAAATATGTTATAAAAGCCTCATACACTGGTCTTTTATTGTATGGAAGCCTCCAACGGAGTTCTTCTACTCTAAAAAGGCCTGCAATGGAGGCCTTCTATGTTATAGAAGCCTCCAACGGAGGTCTTCTATTCTATAGATGCCTCCAATGGAGGTCTTATATTCTATAGATGCCTCCAATGGAGGTCTTCTATTCTATAGAAGCCTCCTACGGAGGTCTTCTATTCTATAGAAGCCTCCTACGGAGGTCTTCTATTCTATAGAAGCCTCCTACGGAGGTCTTCTATTCTATAGAAGCCTCCTACGGAGGTCTTCTATTCTATAGAAGCCTCCTACGGAGGTCTTCTATTCTATAGAAGCCTCCTACGGAGGTCTTCTATTCTATAGAAGCCTCCTACGGAGGTCTTCTATTCTATAGAAGCCTCCTACGGAGGTCTTCTATTCTATAGAAGCCTCCTACGGAGGTCTTCTATTCTATAGAAGCCTCCTACGGAGGTCTTCTATTCTATAGAAGCCTCCTACGGAGGTCTTCTATTCTATAGAAGCCTCCTACGGAGGTCTTCTATTCTATAGAAGCCTCCTACGGAGGTCTTCTATTCTATAGAAGCCTCCTACGGAGGTCTTCTATTCTATAGAAGCCTCCTACGGAGGAAGTCTTCTATTCTATAGAAGCCTCCTACGGAGGTCTTCTATTCTATAGAAGCCTCCCACGGAGGTCTTCTATAATAAGGAAGCCTCCCACGGAGGTCTTCTATAATATAGAAGCCTCCCACGGCGGTCTTCTATAATATAGAAGCCTCCCACGGAGGTCTGCTATCCTATAGGAACATCCAAAGGAAGTCTTCTATGCTAGGTGGTCTTCTATACCATAGAAGCCTCATAAAGAGATCTTCTATGCTATAATAGCCTTCTAAGGAGGTCTTCCATGGAGGTCTACTATGCTATAGAGACCACCTCTGGAAGTCTTCTTTGCTTTAAAAAGCGTCTAATTGAGGTCTTCTAAATACGTTATAAAAGCCTACTACACTGGTCTTTTAATGTATGAAAGCCTGCAACGGAGTTCTTCTACCTTAAAAAGGCCTGCAATGGAGGTCTTCTATGCTATAGAAGCCTCCAACGGAGGTCTTCTATTCTTGAGAATCCCCCAACTGAAGTCTTCTATTCTATAGACGCCTCCTACGGATGTCATCTATTCTATAAAAGCCTCATACGGATTTCTTCTATTCTAGAGAAGCCTCCTACGGAGGTCTTCTATTCTAGAGAAGCCTCCTACGGAGGTCTTCTATTCTAGAGAAGCCTCCTACGGAGGTCTTCTATTCTAGAGAAGCCTCTTACGGATGTCTTCTATTCTATAGAAGCCTCCTACGGAGCTCTTCCATTGTATAGAAGTCTCTATAGAAGCCTCCTACGGAGCTCTTCCATTGTATAGAAGTCTCTATACAAACCTCCTACGCAGGTCTTCTATTCCATAGAAGCCTCCTACGGAGGTCTTCTTTTCTATACAAGCCTCCTACGGATGTCTTCTATTCTATACAAGCGTCCTACGGAGGTCTTCTATTCTACATAAGCCTCCATCGGAGGTCTTCTATGCTATAGAAGCCTCCTACGGAGGTCTTCTATGCTATATAACCCTCCTACCGAGGTCTTCTATGGTATATAAGCCTCCTACGGTGGTCTTCTATTTTATAGATATAGAACCTTCTAACTGAATATAATTTTTAAAAGCATCTAGCGGAGGCCTTATATTTCTTAGAAACCGCCAACGGAGGTCTTCTATTTAACGGAGTAGGTCCTCTGTTTTGTAGAAGCCACCAATTTAGGCCTTTAATTCTACAGAAAAACTGTTTTATGGAATATAATTCTTATGAGGGCTAGTACTCGGGATATTATCAATCCTATACGAATGGGAGTAATAAATGAAACCAAAACAGCGGAAACGCTTGGTTTTGGGATCCGTCATTACAACAAAATCTGTGATATTATCCCATTTTCTGAAATGCCATTTCTTGAATAGGATCGTTGTTTTTGAACGTAGAAGCTTGAAATTTTTCCAGAGAATGTATTTTTACTTTATGTATCAGATCCCATCAAAAAACGAATTTCGATTTGCGTGTGGGTTTCGTCTTCAGACATTTTTGGTGACGATATGTATGTATGACTTTATACACATATATACATGTATGTACGTTAATTAAGTTCTCTTTAACAAAAATGCCTTAATGATTGCATAATTATAAGTAAATATTCCCGTAGTATGGAAAAAAATCCGACTCATAAAAAATCACTTAAATTCATAAATTAGTGTCATTTGAAACTAATAAACATTCTCAAACATTCTGCTATTTTCATCATCACTGTTGTCTTTTCGCTTTTGCTGCCAATTCATAAAAATTACAATATTATTTTCATTTTAACATGTGCATTAATAATGGCTATAATGGTTTTTTTTTACATTTTGCTGGTGCTGCTGTAACAGAATATCATTAATATTTTAGGAGAGCTCAATTTTGTTACTCGTTGTTGTGTTATTGTCTTCGTTGTTCTTGTAATAATTGAGGGTTGGCCAGATAATAATAAAATTTGGTTTAGAAAATAATAAATACATCGAAGTATTTATTTCTGGTACTTGCTTCGCCTCTTTTTAGAGTCTCTTCTGTCTGAGTTATAAATATTTCAATGAGAGCAAACGTATGCCTGAATTGTGTGTAGAGACCGTATAGCAGACTTGCAGACAGACGGCGATGCTGTATAACTTGTAAAAAGACAACAAACATGTGACTGCAATAAAATCACAGCAACAACAAAGCTACGTCGTTATTACAAGAAAATAAACAAGTTGTCATATAATGTTATTAAGTCGTTACACAGAAACAAAATTGCTTTATAATGGAAATTTATTGTTGGATATGGATATTTATTAGTATTTCCTGTTTTTTGTTAACAATTTTCCAAAAGCAAAGGGAGAAATAAAATAAGTCAAAACAGAATTAACAATTAACAAGTAAAAAGTTGTTAAGTTCGGCCGGGCCGAACTTTTTATACCCTCCACTATAAAATAGTCTTAACTAAAATGGAATAATTAGGGTCCTTTCACAAGTTTAGGTGTAGCAACTTTTCGACAATGGATATACTCCTACTGCCTGCCACTATTGCTTAAATTACACTGTGAACACAAATGTTGGGGCAGAGATAATTCCTTTTGGAGATGAAAGCCCTTGGTGTGTGTATATTAAAAACCCCCAAGGACAGATGCGTCGTGAGTCGAACTTCCGCGTTATGGCGTGATGAAGTTTTTGCAAGAGACCCTGTAAGCCATCATTAATTAGCATTATATCTTTGTTTGTTGTTTTTGTAGAGCACTTAAGCAACAGTGAACAAAGATATAACGTTTATTCCTGATGGCCCACGGGGTTCATAATATACTCACCAAGGCCTTTCTTCCCCAAGAGGAATTTTCCGTGCCCCAGACTTTCACCTCCATTTTGTTGCACAGTGTTATCTAATCTAGTCTAAAACAAGTAAAAAAGCATTAAGTTCGGCCGGGCCGAACTTTTCATACCCTCCACCATAAAATATTCATTCCTGTCCCCAACTTTAAGCGAGTACGTTAAAATGTCAGATAATGTACATAAAATGCTTCATTCGGGAGGCCCTTTTTTTTAACTGTTGACAATTTTTGGTGGGCTAGAAATTGGGAGGTACTGTTATATAGGGGATATAATAAAACATGGGCCTATGTTGACAGTTTTTGATGGGAGCCTTTAATGTCAAATAACTCCTAATTCGGTTAAAAAATTTAGCTAGAATCCTCAAAATATCGAAAATCGGTACATAACGTGGGAACTTCAAATGTCATTAACAGCTAGTTCGGAGGTATCTGGGCTATACGAAAATATGAACTTAAATGAACAATTTTTGTTGCAGAATTTTTGTTGACTTTTAAATTTCAAATTACAGAAAGTTCGTCCAAAAATAAAGCTAAGGTACGGAAAATCGGGAGGTTTGTTTTGGGGCTATACAAAAACATGGACCTACGTTCGGTTAAACATTTTAAGTAAAATCCTCAAAGTACCGCAAATAGGGAAGTATCGTTATATTGGGGCTATGTTGAAAATTGTTGATGCAGATGTGTGGTGACCACTACAACCTTCAAATGTCAAATTACAGTTAGTTCGGTTAAAACTGCCATTTGCCAAATTACTGAAAATCGGTGGGTACTGTTATATGGGAGTTATATCCAAACATGGACCTATGTTGACAATTTTTGATGGAGAGGTGTTGTGACCACTAAGAACTTCAAATGTCAAAGTATTGCTTGTTCGGTGTAATATTGTAGCTAAAATCATCAAATTACTGAAAATCGGGAGGTACCGTTATATGGGGGCTTTCTTGACAATTTTTGGTGGAGAGGTGTGGTGACCACTAAGAATTTCAAATGTCAAATGTTCAAATTACAGATAATTCGGTTAAAACTTGCTGGTAAAATTCTCAAAATACCTGAAATCGGGCGGTAACGTTATATGGGGGCTATTCCAAAACATGGACCTATGTCCACTAGTTATATAAGTTTATTGACATTTAAGAACCCTAAATATCAATTGATAGCTAAATCGGTCTGAACATGTAGATAAAAACGTCAAAATGCCGTAAATCGGGGGTACCGTTATATGGGGGCTATACCAAAACTTGGACCTAGGTCCACAACTTTTGTTATATAAGTTTAGTTACACTTAAGAACCCTAAATGTCAAATTATAGCTATATCGGTCTGAAAATGTAGCTAAAAACGTCAAAATACCGTAAATCGGGGGGTACCGTTATATGGGGGCTATACCAAAACGTGGACCTATGTCCACAAGTTTTGTCACATAAGTTTATTGACATTTAAGAACTTCAAATGTCAAATTATAGCTAAATCGGTCTGAAAATGTAGCTAAACCCGTCAAAATACCGTAAATCGGGGGTACCGTTATATGGGGGCTATACCAATACGTGGATCATGTCCACAACTTTTGTTATATAAGTTTATTGACTTTTAAGAACCCTAAATGTCAAATTATAGCTAAATCGGTCTGAAAATGTAGCTAAACCCGTCAAAATACCGTAAATCGGGGGGTACCGTTATATGGGGGCTATACCAATACGTGGACCTATGTCCACAACTTTTGTTATATAAGTTTATTGACTTTTAAGAACCCCAAATGTCAAATTATAGCTACATCGGTTTGAAAATGTAGCTAAAAACGTCAAAATACCGCAAATCGGGGGGTACCGTTATATGGGGGCTATACCAAAACGTGGACCTATGTCCACAACTTCTAATTTATAAGTTTATTAACACTTAAGAAACCTAAATGTCAAATTATAGCTACATCGGTCTGATAATGTAGCTAAAAACGTCAAAATACTGTATATCGGGGGGTACCGTTATATGGGGGCTATACCAAAACGTGGACCTATGTCCACAACTTTTGTTATATAAGTTTATTGATACTTAAGAACCCTAAGTTTCAAATTATAGCTAAATCGGTCTAAAAATGTAGCTAAAAACGTCAAAATACTGTATATCGGGGGGTACCGTTATATGGGGGCTATACCAAAACGTGGACCTATGTCCACAACTTTTGTTATATAAGTTTATTGATACTTAAGAACCCTAAGTTTCAAATTATAGCCAAATCGGTCTGAAAATGTAGCTAAAAACGTCAAAATACCGTAAATCGGGGGGTACCGTTATATGGGGGCTATACCAAAACGTGGACCGATATAGCCCATCATCGAACTTGACCTGCCTGCAAACAAAAGACGCATTTTCCCAAAATTTCAGCGTCCTATCTCTATTTTTGTGGATGCTAGAGTGATTACCACAGACGGACGGACGGACGGACGGACGGACGGACGGACGGACGTGCTCAGATCGACTTAGAATTTTACCCTGATCAAGAATATATATACTTTATAGGGTCGCAAATGAGTATTTCAATGCGTTACAAACGGAAAAACAAACTTAATATACCCTCCATACTATGGTGGAGGGTATAAAAATGTGTTCAGCTAAGTGAAAGGTACCACCTACGGGGCTATATCAAAGAGTCAACCTATCTTTAAATTTTTGGCGGAAAAGTTTTATAGCTGCAGTGAACTTCAAGAGTCAAATTGAGGGTAGTTTCATCAAAACAATGTAGACCCTAAAAAATGGACCCATGTTGACGAATTTTAGTGAAGAAATTTCGTGACCACTGAAAATTCCCGAAAATCGGGAAGTACAGTTATATAAGGCCTTTCTTCCCCAAGAGGAATTTTCCGTGCCCCAGACTTTCACCTCCATTTTGTTGCACAGTGTTATCTAATCTAATCTAAAACAAGTAAGAAATGTCTATGGTCGGACGGAGCCGACCATGGGATACCCTATACCACTATCCCTGGACAATCGCTCTCCACGGAACTTCTTTTCATTGATTGTGAAAATTTAATTATCAAATATCAGAGATGTAATGTATAATACTTATGACCAAAACCAAAAAGTTATCTAGCATGACAAAGACATTTTTGTAGCAGGAAAGGAAAATTTAGTTCACACAAACGTTGGTTTGTACGCTTCTTCTTCATCATAAACTCAAACTTTGTTTAAAATTTTGCGGGTTATTATTTTGACTTACAGAGCCGCTACAAAATTGGTTAAAATTTTGTTTTTGGTCTATTTCATCCCCTGAACATTTCACGATCATCACCAAAAACTAATCATTTCTATTCTGGCCCGAACCCAACTTCCTTAAAAAATTCGTTACAATCGGTCCATAATTGCGGCCTTAAGCTTGTTTACAATTTTTAATGGACGTGTGTCCGTCCATCGCTAAATCGCTGTATCTCGTCGAGATATGAATTTTGGCATACCAAATATGGACGAATATTTCGTGATGTTACATAAACTTTTGGAGAGACAATATGTAGCATGGGATAAAAATGTGGTTCTCTACACAGAACCCATTATATATTAGGCAGTAGGCCCGTTATCTAGCAAACACTTTATTGCAATTTACATCAGAGGAAAGGTCAGTAGTTTTTTCCATATGTAGGCTACTTTGCGAAATATATAAATACTCAAGGAATTAAAATATCGACCAAAAATAAAATTTTTATATTCTTCATACAAAAGTAATGGTCAATTTCACCCGCTAAAGAATATCAGATCATCATTCAAAATTGTAGGCATCTTTTTCGACCTATACTCTTACCCGGTGCAAAATTTCGTGACTATTGCGACTTCTAGCGTATTTATTATTACACTACAAACAAATAACGGAATATAATAGGCTGTAACTCTGTTATCTGATCATACACACCAAGATAATTGGCATCAATTGAAAGTTCAAGCGTTCCACTTTCAAGTATATCCCACTTGTCCGGAATGTCACTTCCAGGAATTAAGATATAAGCTGTATATTAAAAATTTTAACAATTTTCACACAAAAGTTTTGGTCCATTTAACCCTCTAAATATTATCCGATCGCCATCTCTAATTGCAAGCTTCTCCTTTGTGATATACTCTTACCTTATTTAAAGTTACGCGTTGATCGGACTATTATTGAGACCTACAGAGCCGCTAGAAAATTAGATAAATATTATGTTTTTGGTCCATTTCACCCGCTAAATATTTCACGATCATCACCAATAAGAATAGGGATCCATTCTGATCTGAACCCGACCTCTATACAAAATTTCGTGACAATCGGTCCATAATTGCGGCCTGGAGCGTGTTTACAATTTATAATGGACAGACGGACGGACACACATCTCAAAATCGCTTTATCTCGTCGAGATATGAAGATTGGTATATCACATTGGGGGTCTCCGACGAATATTTCGCGGTGTTACATGAATTTTTACCAAAACAAACTTATAATACCCTTTTCCACATTGTGGTATAGGGTATAAAAATGTGTTCAGCTAAGTGAAAGGTACCACCTACGGGGCTATATCAAAGAGTCAACCTATCTTTAAATTTTTGGCGGAAAAGTTTTATAGCTGCAGTGAACTTCAAGAGTCAAATTGAGGGTAGTTTCATCAAAACAATGTAGACCCTCAAAAATGGACCCATGTTGACGAATTTTAGTGAAGAAATTTCGTGACCACTGAAAATTCCCGAAAATCGGGAAGTACAGTTATATGGGTGGATATACCAAAACATGGACCTATATTGACGATTATTTTTGGATAGACAAAATTGTAGCTAAAATTCTCTAAATACCGATCATTACAGATAGTTCGGTTAAAAATTGCAGCTAAAATTCTCAAAATACCGAAAGTCGGGAGATACCGTTAAATGGGGCTATACCGAAACATGGACCTATATTGACGATGTTTCATTGGAGATGTTTTATGACCACTGAGAACTTCAAATGTCAAATTACAGCTATTTCGGTTAAAAACTGTAGCTAAAATTCCCAAAATACCGAAAATCGAGAGGTACCGATATACGGGGGCTATACCAAAACATGGAGCTATGTTGACGATGTTTCGTGGATATGTTTAGTGACCACTGAGAACCTTAAATGGCAAATTACAGCTAGTTCGGTTAAAAATTGTAGATACAATTCTCAAAATACCGAAAATCGGGAGGTACCGATATATGGGGGCTATACCAATACATGGACCTATGTTGACGATGTTTGGGGAGATGTTTCATGACCACTGAGAAACTCAAATGTTAAATTATAGCTAGTTCGGTTAAAACTTGTAACTAAAATGCTCAAAATACCGAAAATCGGGAGGTATGGACCTATGTTGACGATGTTTGGTGGATATGTTTCATGACCACTGAGAACCTCAAATGTCAAATTGCAGATAGTTCGGTTACAAATTGTGGCTAAAATTCTCAAAATACCGAAAATCGGGAGGTACCGTTATATAGGGGCTCTACCAAAACATGGCCCTATGTTGACGACGTTTGGTGGAGATATTTCATGACCCCTGAGAACCTCAAATGTCATATTGCAGATAGTTCGGTTAAAAATTGTGGCTAAAATTCTCAAAATACCGAAAATCGGGAGGTACCGTTATATGGGGACTATACCAAAACATGGACCTATGCCCATATCCTTTGGAACTCTAAGTGCCAAATTATAGCCAATTCGTTATGCAAATGTGGCGAAGAACGTCAAAATACCTCAAATCCGTAGGTACCGTTATATGGGGGCTATACCAAAGAGTGGACCGATATAGCCCATCTTCTAACTTGACCTGCCTATGGAAAAAATACCCTCAGGTGCAAAATTTCAGCACTCTATCTCAATTATTGCGGACGCTAGAGTGATTACAACAGACGGACAGACGGACATGGCTAGATCGTCTTAGAAATTTATCCTGATCAAGAATATATATACTTTATAGGGTCGCAAATGATTAGTTCGATGTGTTACAAACGGAATGACAAACTTAATATACCCTCCATACTATGGTGGAGGGTATAAAAAAAGTGTCAGTCGGCTTTGCCGACAGATATATACCCTCAGCCAATGTGAGGTGAAATTCACCTACGGACAGATCGAATGTATTTAAGATCTCTTCAGCATTTTGTGGCCCTTTTTGAACATTTGAACTTGCCGATAAAAATGTGGATAAGGAATTAACTGTACTAAGACACAAATGTTGAACTTTTGTGGGAGAGGTACCCTTAGGGAAGACCGATATGGGCCATTTGAGAAGTTAAACTAAATTTTGACAAATATTAGGAGCTCCAAAGTTTGGACCAAATTGGTTGCCCCATGCAAGCGACATCGTCCTAGCATTTTAGTGAAATTTTTTTAAATATTGGGGAGAAGTACCGGAAATTGCGGTCCGGTATTGCCCCATGAAACTAAGTTTGGATATAATATGACGAAGACCAAATGTTGGACCAAATCGGATGAACATGCTCTCCGACCGCCACGTGCTCTCCGACCGCCACATATGGCGACATAGGGCTTTTTTACACCTTTCGGCCTTTTATCCTAAGAAATATGGACTTGCCCCAGAAAAAACTTTTACCGTCGTAATGGAGGTAGCGAATGCAAATCGCTTCAACAAAAATCAAAGTGATTCGAGAGCAGGTCGTAGAGTGAAGTTATCCGAAATTTTGTGTGAGAAGTACCAGAAGGAGTAGACAAATATAGTCCATATTCGAACCTGATCTATATCTGGTAGATATATTACGATGTGCAAAGTATGGATTACATCGGTCACTTCTCAGGAAGTATGGACTTGCCCCTGATGAAACTTGTACCGTCGTATGAGTGAGGGGGGGGGGGGGGGGGTGGTGTCAATGATTGCAAGTTGTTGCAACAAAAATCAAAGCGATTCGAGAGCAGGTCCTAATCTGAACTTATCCGAAATTTTGTGTGGGAGTTACCCGAAGGTGTAACTAAGTCTAGTAGAAATTTCACGATGTGCAAAGTGTGGATCAAGTCGGTTACTTCGTTCCAGAGTAATCGTGTGCACAAATTTTCCGAACATTTTCGAACTTTTGTGGGGGAGGTACCGGAAGGAGTGGACCGATATAGCCCATCTTCGAACCAAGTTTTGGACCGAATCTTTTAATCCGTTCGAGAGTTATCGTGCGCTCCAGCCAGACAGACGGACGGACATTGCTCAATCGACTTCAAATTGTCGGAAACGGATTTCGTCCAAACATACTTGGGATCTAAAACCATTATTTCGATGAGGCACATTTTGCCCGTATGAAAGTGTATATGGGCAATATTATTGAAAATTTAACATCGTTGAAGCCAAGGTTTACCCCTTTATAACTCGCGAATAGTGGTTGTATATTGTACAATTTAAATGCTTTTGGATAAAATGAAATGTTTTTAGACTTGGCAAAAAATATTGGGTTTCAAAGTTGATTTGCGTGGAAGCTGTGGCTATATTTATGTTAAAAAATGGGTAAAAATGGGTTGAAGCCAACGTGTCTTTTTTTGTTTTCTCTCAATTTGTGATTAAACCACACTTTTTACGATTTTCCCGTTAAAGTAAAAGTAGAAGGCAACTAAATAAGGATCATCTCACTAGTGTATAACTTCTCAAAATTTGATCTGCGTCTACCATTAAATGATGTTGACATTTTGAAGCCAGATTTAAAGTGTTTTTTGAAATTTTCTTATAATTTCGTTCCGCAAACAGGTTTTTCAAAAAATCATATATAGGAATGAAGAACTAACGATTCTGATTTATTTGATATATGTGTCGTGAATGTAGCCTACACAGCTTCAGAGAAATCTGTATCCAAATACGAAAATTTTGTGCGAACAAATTTCTAAAAATCATATATTTCTGGTCTAATTTTTACAATTGGCACTCGATTTACTCGTGCATGATTGCAAATTTTGGATTTTTACGTTGCGGATCTAATAAATCATTATTCGTTAAAATCCATCTACTAAAACGCGAGATAGGAGAAATTCCAAGGTAGGAAAATCACCTAAAATTGTTTTTGAAAATATCGCGCATTTTATCGCGTATTCTGTCGGCAGCTTGCACTGCTATGAAAAAACTAGTGCAGGATCTTCCTTTTTGCGGAAACAAAGATTTAAAAACTTCACTGATAAGGGAACTACATTCATTTTATCCCAAAAATAGTGTGTGATGCTACATCCACGGTTCTTGACTGATTGCCTTGAAATAGGTATATATCGATGCAGATTTTCATGGTGACACTAAAACCGGATGCGGAACGAAATTGTATGAACTTTGGGAAAATTAGCGATGTTTTATAGGTTTTTTAATGCTAAGATGCAGCCGATGCTACATCTTAGCGTCCAAATTATATTTCGAAAAATATATACAAATTAAAAGATATGGTCTTGCTGTACATGAAAATCACATGCGGACAAAACGATTTTGATAATTACGCGATTTACACATATTTTAATAATGCATATAAGTTAAAGCGGTTTATTTGAACTCTGTTTCCGTTTAAGAAGTCTAATGATTTATTTCAACAACCCGACAACTTTCCTCAATGGGAAACCTTCTATGTGAATGTAGATAAAGCAAAATCCGCCCATTTTTTTTGGAGTTTCAAGAAAAATAAAAGAAGTACTCCTATAGAATTTTTCCAATATTTTCAACTCTAGAATGCATATAAAAACTATTATTCCAAACCAAAATTTGTTTTTTGTAACACAAATATGTGCTTATTTTGGCTATAATATCCTAACTACTATCCCGATGATTATAAGTTTGGTCTCATTTGATTCCCCGTGATGTCTTTATTTAAAACTGTTACTTTTTTGTAATTTTTGACGGGTAAATTGACCTATATTTTCAAAAAATTCGGATTACATTTAAAATTTTTTCAATTTTTTCTAAATTCCGCGAATGCTGAGCAACATTTTACAAATATTATGCAATCTACTTAATGACGTCACTTCGTGATAACTTTTTAGTGACAATTGTGCTCAATAAAATAATTAGCGTTTTTATAATATTTTTTTCTTAAAAGCAGAAGTAAAACCGCGATAACATTTGTCCGCAACAACCAAAAATTTGCTCGCGAGCGGATTTGTACAGGGGAATTTTTTCTTAATCTATGTACCAAAAATCGTTGATGTAGCGCGAAAAGAAAAAATTCAATTTTTTGGAAATGGAATATGAAATAATTGGCAGTTTTGCCCATATATATATATATATATATATTTTTTTTTTTTTTTTTTAAGTCCATGCTTACGGTTGCTCTTTTAAGAAAATATTTAAAAAAAATCCACGCTTACGGTTGGTCTTTTAAGAAAATATTTTAAAAAATCCACGATTACGCTTGGTCTTTTAAGAAAATATTTTTCTTAAAAATCTTATGTCGATCTTTTAAAAATATATTCTTAAAATATCCACGCTTATGCAGGTCTTTTAAAATATATTTTTGTTTTAAAAATCCATGCTCATCTTGGTTTTTTAAAACAACTCTTTTTAAAAATTCCACGCTTATGTTGGTATTTTGTAAATGTTAAATTTTTTTCTTTTAATTTTTCTACATTTTTTATTTCCATGTTGGGCTTTAAATTTTCTTTTAAATCCAAACTCATCTTAGTCTTTTATTTTTTTTTAAATCCAGGCTCATGCTGGACTTTTAGATGTTTTTTTAATCCAAAATCTTTTAAAAATATCTTTTTTAAACTCACGCTCATGTTGGACTTTTAAATGCTTTTTTCTTGCTCTTAACAATGCTCTTAAAATGTTGCTCTTAAAAATTTAAAGTCACGCTCATGTTGGCCTTTTAAAAATTATTTTTTTAGTTTAAACTTTCTTTTTCCATATCCATGTTTTCTTGAAAGGAAATATTTTTTAAAGAAATCCAAGCTCATGTTGGTCTTAAAATAAAATTAAATCCAACGCCCGTGTTGGTGTTTAAAAAATATTTTTTAAAAAATCCAGGTTAATGTTGGCATTTTAAAAAATTATTTCTTAAGTTGGTCGTTTAAAAAATATTTTTTAAAAATCCACGCTCATCTTGGTCTTTAAAATATATATACATTTTTTAAATCCATACTAATGTGGGTCTTTAAAAATATATATATTTTGTTTTTAAATCCACGCTTATGTTGGTCTTTTAAAAAATATTTTTTAAAACCTACACGCCCATGTTGGTCTTTTAAAAAATACGTTTTAAAAAATCCATTCTTTTAAGAAAATATTTTAAAAAGATTCACCCTTACGGTTGGTTTTTCATGAAAATATTTTTTAAAAAATCCACGCTTGCGGTTGGGTTTTTAAAAAAACATATATATTTTTTAAATCCACTCTTACCGCGGGGCTTTTAAGAAAATATTTTTTAAAAAATCCGCGCTAACGGTTGTTTTTTAAAGAAACTATTTTTAAAAAAATCCACGCTTACGGTTGGTTTTTTAAGAAAATATATATATATATATATATATATATATATATATATATATATATATATATATATATATTAAATTCTCTCTTACCGCTGGGCTTTTAAGAAAATATTTTTTTTAAAAAATCCACGCTTACAGTTGGTTTTTAAGAAAATATTTTTTAAAAAATCCACGCTTACGGTTAGTTTTTTTAAGAAACTATTTTATTTAAACACACGCTTAACGTTGGACTTTTCAGAAAATATTTTTTAAAAAAATCTACGCTTACGGTTGGTCTTTTAAGAAAATATTTTTAAAAAAAAACCATGTTTATGTTGGTCTTTTAAAAAATGTTCTTAAAAACTCCACGGTTATGCAGGCCTCTTAAAGTATATTTTTTAAAAAATCCACGCTCATCTTGGCCTTTATAACAACACTTTTTAAAAAAATCCACGCGTATGTAGGTCTTTTAATTTTTTGTTTCAATTCAAGCTCATTTTTTCTTTTAATATTTTTAAATCCATGCTCATGTTGGACTTTAAAATTTTCTTATGAATCCAAACTCATCTTTGTCTTTTATTTTTTTTTAAATCCAGCCTCATGTTTGACTTTTAAATGTTATTTTTAAATCCACGCTGATGTTGGTCATTTAAGAAATATTTTTTTTTAAATTCACGCTCATGTTGGGCTTTTAAAGAATATTTTTTTTTTAAACCACGCTCTTTTAATTTTTCTTAAAAGTCCACATCCATGTTATTCTTTTAAAGAAATATTTTTTAAAGAAATCCAAGTTCATGTTGGTCTTAAAATGAAATAAATCCAACATCCATGTTGGTGTTTAAAAAAATATTTTTTAAAAAATGAAGGCTAATGTTGGTATTTTAAAAAATTATTTTTTAAAGATCCACGATTAAGTTGGTCGTAAAAAAATATTTTTTTGAAAATCCACGCTTAAGTTGGTCGTTTAAAAATATTTTTTAAAAATCCACATTAATGACTGTCTTTTAAAAATATATTTTAAAAAAATCAAAGCTTATGTTGGCTTAATTTTTTTAATCCACGTTATTTTATATTTTTTTTTTAATCACACCTATTATTGTTTTTAAAAGAATATTTAGAAAAATCCTTCGCTTATGGTTGCATTTAACAAAATATTCTTAAAATATGCACAGGTTTTAAAGACCATCATCATTCAAAAGGTTTTTAAAAAATCCACACTCATGTTGATATGTTAAAAAATATTTTAAAAAAATCCACGCTTATGTTTGCTTTTAACAAAATATTTAAAAAAATTCAAGGTTGTGACGACCTACAGAAATTGGTTTTAAAAATTCAACGCTTACGTTAGTCTTAAAAAACATTTCTTAGAAATCCATGCTTATGTTCGTCTTTTAAATAAAATATTGTTTAAAAAATACACGCTTATTTTTGCCCTTAACAAAATATTCTTTAAAAATCCTGGCTCATGTTGGTATTTTAACAAAAATCACGCTAATGCTGTTCGTTGCAAAAATATTCGTTAAAAAGACCACAGTTATGTTGGTCCTTGAGCATGTTTTCTATAAAAAATCTATCCGTTGAACTTAATTAGTTTATGTATTATTCTGGTATTCTTTTCCAATACAATTTTAAATTTTCCTAAAGCGCCAACCAAGCGGATCCACAGCAAAGGTAACATTAAACTGCACACAATGACCCGTCTGTCACTAACAACTGTGGAAAACAATAAAGTGTTGTCCCATATAAATAACCCAACAACTCATTGTATTCTAAAAATAAACTTTTGTGAAAATATGTATATTAAATCTCATTTGGTTCAAATCGTTAGTAGGTTAGATGCCTGCCTTCTTGGCCCATAAAAGCATTTTCCCTGAAAAATAATGAAGTCATAAATGTTCTCTACTGTAGTATCAATGCTAATCGTTCATCACATTTCGTTAATATTTATTACTCTTTCTAAAAGGAGAGAGAGAGGAAGATCTACGACATTGATAACTCAGATGATAATGCTGCTTTGCTCCTTTTGGTTGTCACTTGTCATTGTTGCCAGGCAATTTTTATTACTTTCCTTTATTCGTCTTTGGAAGATGAAATTGAAAAACATGTACAAATAGGTTGACAATGGCCTGATGATGGTCTTTTTCCAGCGGCATTCAATTTTCGTTGAACACGCACAAACACACGCTAACACATAGCACAAGCTGTTCTATCTAAAATTTGTTTCTTATGCAAGAGCATCTACGGAAATATATTTTCAGTTACCAACACTTGAGAGACTTAATAATAAATCCAAGTACTGACAGTAGATATGTTCCCAGCAGGATATTATTCACAGACTAAGCCATTTTAGTGTTTGATTGTCCGGGCCACTCTACCAGACCAGATCCAAACATCCAGCAGCAGCATCATAATAATCATCAACAACACAATCTACTAGCAGACAACGGCAACATTTAAATCTTCCTGTTAGTGTTTCACTCACAGCTTTTCTATTGATTTTCCTCTTTGTGATTGTTTGTTGGTGCTGTGTGTGTTTGCGGGCGGCAACTATCGGTTGCTGGTCTCTACCCAAACATAAAGAAGATTGTAGAAGACTATCAGAATATTTGTATTTGGTTATGGAATTATTGAATAGCCCATCGTTCGTCGTCGTCTCTAATGGGCTGTTGAGAGTTTATTAATGTTTGTATGTGTGTGTGCGGTTGAATATGTTATCGTTGAGCACTCAAGAGAGTGGTTTATATATCCGTTTAGATGAGAATTTGTGCATGTGTGGCAACATTGATTGCATTAAATTCAAACTACAGTGGAAGAAGGATGGACAACATTAGCGTGAATTTTCAAATAACATTTTTGAATGACCAACAAAAGACAATGTAAAGCTTGGAATTAAAACATAATGTTCAACGTCAAACATAAGCATGCGTTTTGTAGAGAATATTCAGTGTCGGACGAAACTAAAGCACACCCTCGGTACATATTTTTTAAACGATAATTTTTTTAAGAAAACTAAGCTGTATTTTTCTTTTTATTTATTTATATCTTTATTGTTGGAAAACACAAACATAAGGAATTCAGAATTTAATAAACAAAGTTAAAATTAAAAAACCATTTTAGGTTGCAAATATAAGCGGACAAAACTAAAGCACCCCCCAATTTCAGATACAACAAAAACTATTGAAAATATTTCGTTGCGTACCCTTTATACTGGATGTCACAAGGACATCTTTCAGTCATAGAGTTATTAAGTTATTATTTATTTCAGAGAAAATAATTAATTTTCGGAAAATGTAGCTTAAATCCTCAAAATATTGAAAATCGGGATGTACCGTTATATGGGGCTACACCCAAACGTGGACCCAGGCCCACAATTTTTGGTGGAAAAGTTTTGTGACGACTAGGAACCCTAAGTACCAAATTACAGCTAATTTAGTAGGAAAATGTGGCTTAAATCGTCAAAATACCGAAAATCGGCAGCTGCCTCTATAAGGGGGCTATACCAATACAATAGCCGATATTGTTCATATTCATCCAAAAATGATGCTACAGCATCTTCTAGTCAAATATAAAATCGCTTCGATTTAAAAGTTCGCAAATGAACGATTCACAGAAGAGCGGTATAGACAGGCTTATTCAGTCGACGACCATCAAAAATCTTTCATATCGAAAACATTTAAAAAACCAGACTGGAATTCGCCAAGACCCATATGAACTGTAATGTCCAAAAATTGAGGTCTGTGCTATTTTCTTATGAATAAAAGTTTAATTTAAACGATTCAAATGGAATAAGCGCGGACCAAATGGGCAACGGGTAAATCCTAAATATTGGAAAGGCGGAACACGATGGTCTGGGCAAGGGATTGGACCAATTCATAAAATTAATTGAATTATGGATCTTATCAAGTATCCTAACGTACTAAAATGCATGATGTTGCCTTATGCTGAAGAAGAGATGCCACTTAGATGGACATTCCAGGAGGATAACGAGAAAGATATGCCTAAAACATGTGCTTGTGTCATCCAGAATAAAGGATATGCAACGACATATGAATTTCAATAGTTTTTGTTGTACTTCAAATTGGGGGTTGCTTTAGGTTTTGTTTATTTAATTCTGAATTCCTTATGTTTGTGTTTTTCAACAATAAAGATATAAATAAATAAAAATAAAACAAGTAAGAAAAGTCTATAGTCGGACGGAGCCGACCATGGGATACCCCATACCACTATCCCTGGACAATCGCTCTCCACGGAACTTCTTTTCAATGACTGTGAAAATGTAATTATCATTTCACGATCATCAGCAAAAACTAATCATTTCTATTCTGGCCCGAACCCAACATCCTTAAAAAGTTCGTTACAATCGGTCCATAATTGCGGCCTTAAGCTTGTTTACAATTTTTAATGGACGGACACACATCGCTAAATCGCTTTATCTCGTCGAGATATGAATTTTGGCATACCAAATAAGGGGTCTAGGACGAATATTTCGTAGTGTTACATAAACTTTTGGAGAGACAATATGTAGCATGGGATAAAAGTGTGGTTCTCTACACAAAACCCATTAAATATTAGGCAGTAGGCCCGTTATCTAGCAAACATATTATTGCAATTTACATCAGAGGAAAGGTCAGTAGTTTTTTTCATATGTAGGCTACTTTGCGAAATATATATGTCCTCAAGGATGAAAATATCGACCAAAAATAAAATTTGTATATTTTTCATACAAAAGTAATGGTCCTTTTCACCCGCTAAAGAATATCAGATCATCATTCAAAATTGTAGGCATATTTTTCGACCTATACTCTTACCCGGTGCAAAATTTCGTGACTATTGATGTATAATTGTGACTTCTAGCGAGTTTATTATTACACTACAAACAAATAACGGAATATATTAGGCTGTAACTCTGTTATCTGATCATGCACACCAACATAATTGACATTAATTGAAAGGTCAAGCGTTCCACTTTCAAGTATATCTCACTTGTCCGGAATGTCATTTCCAGGAATTAAGATATAAGCTGTATATTAAAATTTTTTACAATTTTCACACAAAAGTTTTGGTCCATTTAACCCTCTAAATATTATCCGATCGCCATCTCAAATTGCAAGCTTCTCCTTTGTGATATACTCTTACCTTAATTAAAATTACGCGTTGATCGGACTATTATTGAGACCTACAGAGCCGCTAGAAAATTGGATAAATATTATGTTTTTGGTCCATTTCACCCGCTAAATATTTCACGATCATCACCAATAAGAATAGGGATCTATTCTGATCTGAACCCGACCTCCATACAAAATTTCGAGACGATCGATCCATAATTGGGGCCTGGAGCGTGTTTACAATTTATAATGGACAGACGGACGGACGGACACACATCTCAAAATCGCTTTATCTCGTCGATATATGAAGATTGGTATATCACATTGGGGGTCTCCGACGAATATTTCGCGGTGTTACATGAATTTTTACACAAAACAAACTTATAATACCCTTTTCCACATTGTGGTATAGGGTATAAATACAAAAAATGCAACTTTGTTGTCTTGAAAAAATATAATTTTAAAAAAATTTACTGAGGGGTTGCATTCGTTTTGGCCGACACTGTATATCAACAATCAACGTAGGAGTGGATTTTTTAAAAATATTTTTGCGATGGTCATTAATAAAAATTTATTTATTTTTTTTTAAACACGTGGAATTTAAAAAAGGAAGATTTTTTTAAAAACTTTTTTTTACTTGAATTTTTTTAATAAATATTCTTTCACCATAAATATTATTTTTAACAACTTGGATTAGTTTTAAAAAATATTTTCAAAAACTAGAATTTATTTGAAAAATATGTTTTCATCAACTTGGTCTTCTTATTCAATAATGTGGATTTTATAAAAATATGTTTTATTTTTTTTAACAATATTTTTTCAAAAACTTAGATTTTTTAAATTTTTCATCATCGGGATTTTTTTTTTTAAATATTTTTCCAACAATGTGGATTTTTTAAAAATGTACTTGCAACAACCGGCATTTAAAGAAAAAGACAGTTTTTAAAATATTTTTTTTAGCTTCGTGGATTTTTTAAAAAATATTTTTTCAGCAACTTGGATTTTTTTTAAATATTTGTGGGTCGTATGTTGATAAATATGGACCACATAGATCCGCGGTTTCCAATAGCCCCCATGTATCGGTGGTGACCATTTTTAGATATTTGGTTTATTTTTCAACCGATTTTGCTGCATATTGGTATATTGGGGTTTCAGTGGACGGGGAACATGTGTACAAAATATTGTCAATATCTGTTCGCGTATTGGTATAGCCCCCATTGAGCGATACCAGCCAATATATCATATTTTACAGATTCCAAGCACATTTACCAATCTATTTGTTGCATTTTGGCATTTTATGTTCTCCGTAGGTAGAAAATCGTTTTGCGAAATTACAGCAACGTATTTCCTCGTTTTGCTATAGCCCCAATATGAAGGGGCACCCGATTTGGGATATTTAAATGGTGTCATTGATACGAAACCAACACTGACCTCAAATGCCGGTCCTTCTATCAAATTTTCAAAAATATAGATATACGAATATTCCAATGACTTTCTGAAAAAGGCGCATATCTCTCAAATCTGCGCAAACCTGCAGCTAATTTTTGGTTTGTCCATAGAAAAATATCCTACTTCTCAGAAAATGTGAGATTTTTTCTGCAATTCACCAAAATTCTTAAAAAAAACTCCAAAACTTATAAAAAATAATTTGGTAGACTTTAAAAACAAACACATTTTTGGGGAACGAATAGCAACCAAACTAAATTAGATATTACAACTGTATAAACACCAAATAATTAAAAAGTTGTCAAGAATTATAACACCGACAAAAAATATAGTCAATTAACTTACAATTTATTTGTATAACTCTATTACTTAAGCAAAGCTAGAAGCAATTTTTAAGGCAAAAAAACATTACTCTCTGCAATGAGGGTAGGGATGAAGTTAAGCCAATGGGGGAATACTCCAGACTTAAGCAATCATATGATTGAATCTTCAACTAAAACAAAACAAACAAAAACAGCGAAGACACGCGCAAAAGGGAATCTTTTAAATAAAATTCCGACAACATACCCACAGGTAACTGTGCTGATGTTATTTCAACTTAACAGAAATCGATGATTTCTTAGTTGAATCGTGCTGTCAGCTTGCAAATATTTTGTTCTGGTGTTTTTTTTTTTTTGGGAAAGCCGAAAAGTGAGCATCATTCTCATTAACATGAGAATACTTGATGCTTAAAGAGTTCAGGTTTTCACTAAAAAAATCATCATTTCAAAAACTGAAAAGCCAATTGATAATTCCCTTCGCCGGGATAAAATAATGATATTGTAAACACTACACTCTGCGTTTTGTAAACACTACTCTCTGCAAAGAAGGTAGTGATGAAGTTAAGCCAATGGGGAAATACTCCAGACTTAAGCAAGCAAATAAATATTGTGAAACAAAAGTGCAACTTTTTAGTGCATTTCTAGTTGTTTCGCGGTGTAAATAAAAAAACTGAATATGAGGCATTTATCGTGTGATACTTAGCAATGCATCCCAACAATAATATTGTTAGTTCTATGTACTTTAATTTTTGAGTAAAGTTCCCATATTTCGCATTGTGCAACGTGATGTTTTTATTCAAAAATATAAACAACTTGAATTTTTAAAAAATATTTTTTCAACAAAAATTTTTTTATACCCTCCACCATAAAATAGTCTTAATTAAAATGGAATAATTAGGGTCCTTTCACAATTTTAGGTGGAATAACTTTTCCTACTGCCTCCCACTATTGCTTAAATTACACTGTGAACACAAATGTTGGGGCAGAGATAATTCCTTTTGGAGATGAAAGCCCTTGGTGTGTGTATATTAAAAACCCCGAAGAACAGATGCGCCGTGAGTCGAACTTCCGCGTTATGGCGTGATGAAATTTTTACAAGAGACCCTGTAAGCCATCATGAATTAGCATTATATCTTTGTTTGTTGTTTTTGTAGAGCACTTAAGCAACAGTGAAAAAAGATATAACGCTAATTCCTGATGGCCCACAGGGTCTCTAACAAAAATTTCATCACGCCATAACGCGGAAGTTCGACTCGCGGCGAATCCGTCCTTCGGGGTTCATAATGTACTCACCAAGGCATTTCTTCCCCAAGAGGAATTTTCCGTGCCCCAGACTTTCACTTCCATTTTGTTGCACAGTGTTACGTAATCTAATCTAAAAAAATGTGTTCAGCTAGGTGAAAGGTACCACCTAAGGAGCTATATCAAAGAGTCAACCTATCTTTAAATTTTTTTGCGGAAAAGTTTTATAGCTGTAGGGAACTTCAAGAGTCAAATTGAGGGTAGTTTTATCAAAACAATGTAGACCCTCAAAAATGGACCCATGTTGACAAATTTTAGTAAAGAAATTTCGTGACCATTGAAAATTCCCGAAAATCGGGAGGTACAGTTATATTAGGGGATATACCAAGACATTGACCTATATTGACGATTATTTTTGAATAGACAAAATTGTAGCTAAAATTTTCAAAATACCGATAATTATAGCTAGTTCGGTTAAACATTGCAGCTAAAATTCTCAAAATACCGAAAATCGGGAGATACCGTTATATGGGGCTATACCAAAACATGGACCTTTGTTGACGATGTTTCATGACCACTGAGAACCTCAAATGGCAAATTACAGCTAGTTCGGTTAAAAATTGTAGCTTAAATTCTCAAAATACCGAAAATCGGGAGGTACCGATATATGGGTGCTATACCAAAACATGAACATATGTTGACGATGTTTCGTGGAGATGTTTCATGACCACTGAAAACCTCAAATGTCAAATTACAGCTAGTTCGGTTAAAAATTGTAACTAAAATGCTCAAAATACCGAAAATCGGGAGGTACGGTTATAAGGGGGCCATACCAAAACATGGACCTATATTGACGATGTTTCGTGTAGATGTTTCATAACCACTGAGAACCTCAAATGTCCAATTGCAGATAGTTCGGTTAAAAATTGTGGCTAAAATTCTCAAAATACCGAAAATCGGGAGGTACCGTTATATGGGGACTATACCAAAACATGGACCTATGCTCATATCCTTTGGAATATAAGTTTGTTGATCACTAGGAACCCTAAGTGCCAAATTATAGCTAATTCGGTCTGCAAATGTGGCGAAGAACTTCAAAATACCTCAAATCCGGAGGTACCGTTATATGCGGGCTATACCAAAGAGTGGACCGATATAGCCCATCTTCGAACTTGACCTGCCTATGGAAAAAAGACCCTCGGGTGCAAAATTTCAGCACTCTATCTCAATTATTGCGGACGCTAGAGTGATTACAACAGACGGATAGACGGACAGACAGACGGACATGGCTAGATCGTCTTAGAATTTTATCCTGATCAAGAATATATATACTTTATAGGGTCGCAAATGATTAGTTCGATGTGTTACAAACGGAATGACAAACTTAATATACCCTCCATACTATGGTAGAGGGTATAAAAAAGAAAATAATGTTTTTCAAAATGAGCTGACAATGTTGCAAAATTTTACTGATGGCCACCAATATCATGATTTCATCCCAGTGAGGAAAATTATCAATTAGCTTTTCAGCTTTTTGAAATGACGCCTTTTTTAGCGATAACCTGTACTTTTTAAGTGTCTAGTATTCTCAAATAAATGGGAATAACACTCACATCAGAATAAAAATATTTGCAAACAACTATCAGCACGTTTCAACTAAGAACTCATCGAGTTCTGTAAGTTAAAAAAAAAAACAAGTAAAAAAGCGTTAAGTTCGGCCGGGCCGAACTTTTCATAGCCTCCACCATAAAACATTCTTAACTAAAATGGAATAATTAGCTTTCATCCCTGTCCCCAACTTTAAATGGGTACGTTAAAATGTCAGATAATGTACATATATGGTGTCTATATCTAACTACGTATGTTGACAATTTTTGGTGGGCTAGAAAGTAGGAGGTACTGTTATATAGGGGTTATAAAAAAACACGGAAGCATGTTTATGGAGCCTCTAATGTTAAATAACTCCTAATTCGGTTAAAAATTATAGCTAAAATCCTCAAAATACCAAAAATCGGTACCTAACGTTATATGGAGGCTATACCAAAACATGGACCTAAGTTCATAATTTTTCGAATATAACTTTTTGGTCACTAAGAACCCTAAACCGGTCTAGAAATGTGGCTTAAAACGTAAAAATACCTGAAATCGGCCGGTACCGCTATATGTGGGCTATTCCAAAACATGGACCTATGTCCACTAGTTTTGTTATATAAGATTATTGACACTTAAGAATCCTAAATGTCAAATTATAGCTAAATCGGTCTGAAAATGTAGCTAAAAACGTCAAAATACCGTAAATCGGGGGGTACCGTTATATGGGGGCTATACCAAAACGTGGACCTATGTCCACAAGTTTTGTTACAAAAGTTTATTTACTCTTAAGAACCCTAAATGTCAAATTATAGCAAAATCGGTCTGAAGATATAGCTAAAAACTTCAAAATACCGAAAATCGGGGGTACCGTTACTTAAGAACCCTAAATGTCAAATTATAGCAAAATCGGTCAGAAATATATCTAAAAACGTCAAAATACCGTAAATCGGGGGTACCTTTATATGGGGGCTATACCAAAACGTGGACCTATGTCCACAAGTTTTGTTATGTAAGTTAATTGACACCTAAGAACACTAAATGTCAAATTATACCTAAATCGGTGAGAAAATGTAGCTAAAAACGTCAAAATACCGTAAATGGGAGGGAGGGGGTGGGTGCCGTTATATGGGGGCTGTACCAAAACGTGAACCTATGTCCACAAGTTTTGTTACAAAAGTTTATTGACACTTAAGAACCCTAAATGTCAAATTTTAGCTAAATCGGTCTGAAAATGTAGCTAAAAGCGTCAAAATACCGTAAATCGGGTGGTAACCTTATATGGGGGCTATACCAAAACGTGGACCTATTTCCACAAGGTTTGTTATATAAGTTTTGTTATCGATGTAGTCCATCATCGAACTTGACCTGCCTGCAATTTTCCCAAAATTTCAGCGTCCTATCTCCATTTTTGTGGATGCTAGAGTAATTACCACAGAGGGACGGACGGACGGACATGCACAGATCGTCTTAGAATTTTATCCTGATCAAGAATATATGTATATACTTCATAGGGTCGCAAATGAGTATTTCAAAGCGTTACAAACGGAAAAACAAACTTTATATACCCTCCATACTATGCTGGAGGGTATAAAAACATCACCACAGTTGCCTGTGAGTGAGAGCTGTTGGAATTTATTTCAAATTCCCCATGCACGTGTCATCCGCTGTTTTTTTCTTTGTTTTGTTTTGGTTGAAGATTCAATCTCATTTGATTGTTTTTATGTCTGGAGTATTATGCCAATGGCTTAACTTTACCATTACTTTCTGTTACAGAGAGTAATGTTTTTCAAAATGAACTGTCAGTGTTGCCAAATTTTATTGATCGCTACCAATATCATGATTTCATCCCGGTGAAGGAAATAATCAATTGGCTTTTCAGTAAAATTTTGCAACACTGTCAGTTCGTTTTGAAAAACATTACTCTCTGTAACAGAAAGTAATGATGATGACTCCAGACTTAAAAACAATCAAATGAGATTAAAACTTCAACCAAAACAAAACTAACAAAAAATATTTTCTCATCAATGTGGATTTTTTTAAAAAAACATATTTTTCCAACAACGTGGATTTTTTAAAAAAATTATTTTTTCAACAACTTGGATTTAAAATAAAATATTTTTTTCAACAACGTTGTTTTTGTAGACAAATATTTTTTCAACAACGTTGTTTTTTTAGAAAAATATTTTTTCAAAAACGCGACTTTTTAAAAAATATTTTTTAAAAATTTAATGATCAATTTAAAAAATATATATTTTTTTCAAAGACGACATGGTCGAAAAACAAAAAAATTAACGACCATTTGGACTTCAAAAAATTTAACGTGAGGTTATGAATTTATTATAAATTTGCCTTCTTAATATTATTAATAGAATGTCATTTGTAACATTTTACAATGCATTTTGGGCGGGAACTGAACAAACAAATTAAACAAACTTTACTATCTCTAAACAGCAACAACAATAACCGCAATGTCCCAACTACACTGAGAGACTAGCCTTATATTTTTAATGTTACTCACATTAGAGATAATTTGTTACCTAATGTTGATATGTTTGGATGTTTGTTTTTTTTGAGATTTTATTTAAAAATGCAAGGACAAATTCACAGCCGCCCTTGATCATAGTGCATTTAGGGGACATATGTATGTACATACTGGGATATTGCCGTATATTTTTTTGGGGAACGTCTCCTTCTTATTCTTTAGGTTCTTGAGCAGCTCGGCTTGGTTGACGGCATCAAAGGCCTTCGATAGGTCAAGAACCACCATGACAGTTCGGTCACACGACCAATTCTAGCTCAGACCTCACTTATATGCTTGAATAAAGTTGTTGTGCAACTGTGTATTTTCCTGAATCCATGCTGATATTGTATTCTCAACATGAATATTAGCTACTGGCGACAGGAAGGATATTGGTCTGTACGATTCGCCCCTACTTGTAACAGTAACAAGCCGCTCAAAAAGAACAACAACAATGAAACATAATCTCAATATGAATGAATGAAATTAAGATTCAGTGGTATTCCGATTCTGGGTGTATTTCTTTCTTCGTAACGCATATTATTTAATTTAATGAGCAGATTAAATGCACAAAACATCATCCTCTTATCTGGAATCCATAACAAAAAGTGTTGCATGCGACAAGACATTGTGGCACTTGAATGTAAATATTATTGTGGGTATTTCCATGTGTGAGTGCGTGTGTGCTCTTTGGTAACGCCTGCCAACATTTCCCCTTACAATATTATTTGTTTTTATAATTTCAGTATCCAGCTGCGGGGGATGATGTGTGCAGAACCATTTTATTTTAAATTAAAAACAAGCAGCAGCGTACCACACACATATATACAAATATTCGGAAACCTACTGCGGAGCCTAGGTTTCCATTAAACACCTGTAACAGCCTAGAGCTATGTTATGTCGTTTGTCGTCTACAATGGCTTTGGGCCTAATGTCAATCACACAAATATTTGCATCTGTGACAAAGCATTATTAAATTTAATAGTAATATAATGAGATGATGCTGCAAATATGGGGAAGGAAGAAAATGCAAATTAAGTAGAATTCCTCATTTTATGGGTGTCATTGTGGTAAAGTCATACGTTATTCTTTGAAAATAATATAAAAAATTATATAGTTGTAATAGGTATAACATAGCGCAAAGGTGTGGACCTTTTGTGGATGATGTAACTGATAAAGGTACTAACAGCATCTTCCATAGAATATATGTAAAAAAAACCTACGAAAGAGGCAAATATAAGGGTTCTTTCTCAAATAGGATATTTCCAAAAAGGTACTGTTATATGTATATTTAATACCACCTACAGATGCCTCTTGTGAATAGAGAGGGGGGTATTCTGTAGGTAGACAATCTAATAGAGGCCTCCTAGAAAACTCTTTTAGAAGACCACGGGTCTTCTCCAGATAGACGACCTTCTAGAGAGGTATTCTATAGGCAGACGACCTCCTAGAATGGTCTTTTAGAAGGCCTTCTATACGGATTTTTATACAGATAGAGAGTTTTTCATCTAGACAGGTATGTTATAAATGAAGACTTGCAAAAAAGGTCTGCTATAGACACATGACTTCCTAGAAAGGTCTTCTCTAGACAGAAGATCATCTAGAGTGAGATTCTATAGATATAATATATTCTATTCTAGGAAAGTCTTCTGTATATAGGTAACCTCCTAGGGGCTTTCCAGAATGGGCGTCAAGAAGAACTCATAGAGACATTCTATAAATAAGGAACTTTTAGAGGGGTGGGTCTTCTATAAATGGGTCTTCTATCTATATAAAACACTTAGAGAGGTATTTATAGAAGTCCATTTTAGGAGGACTTTTTCCCCTGTGGGATCATCTATAGAAAGACGACTTTCAATTTTTAGCGAGGCATTTTATAGATAGATAAAATCATAACGCTATCTTCTATAGATAAACGACGTCCCAGCGGGTTCTTCTATAGACACAAAACCTGTTGAGGGGTCTTATATAGACGGGTTTTTATTTAGATATAAGTAGGAGGTTTTCTATAGATAGGGTATTCTAAAGATAGAATTTAATCATTTATTTACCTTAAAGGCTCATCCTCAGATAATAAGACTCTTAAAGGGGGCTTCTGCAGGTACAGGACTTCCCTATGGACTCTTCCATGGTTCACGTAAATGACGTGACGTGACGTGACGTTGTTGAAACACTTTTTTCAACGACGTGGTTTTTTTTAAAATATATCTTTTCCTGGATTGTGTAATAAAAAGGATTTCAACAACGTGAATTAAAAAAAAATGTTTTCAACAACGTGGATTTTTTAAACAATATGTATGTAGGCTACATTTCCTGAGTATTTAAGCCATGTAAAACTCTCTACAAACTGGTGTCATAAGACGCCGTTCGGACTCGCCGATAAACAGTAAGTCCCATATCATTGAGATAATATGAATCGGGGTGCACTAATTGATATGAGAGAAGTCTCCCTTGTTCTGCATGGGATGTTTGTGGAACAATTATATTTGTTTTCAACAACGAGGGTTTTTCAAAATATATTTGTTCAACAACGTGGATTTTGTAAAAAAATTATTTTTCCAAAAGCCTGAATTTAAAAAAAATATGTTTTCGACAACGTGGATTTTTTAAAATATTTTTTTCAACAACGTGGATTTAAAAAATATCTAACAACGTGTATTAAAAAAATCCAACAACGTGAATTTTTAAAAAAATTGTTTTCAACAACGTGGATTTTTAAAATATTTTTTCAACAACGTGGATTAATAAAAATTATTTATTTTATAACGTGGATTTCTTAAAAAATATTTTTTTTGTAATAACGTGAATTTTTTAAAGAATATTTTTTTATAACTTGATTTTTTTAAAAAATATTTTTAATAAGATGGATTTAAAAAAAAAATGTTTTTTCAATAACCTTGACTTTTTAAAAAAATATTTTTCAATAACGTGGATTGTTTAAACATTTTTTCAGCAACGTGGATTTATTAAAAATATTTTTTCAACAATGTGGATTTTTGCAAAATATTTCTTCAACAACGTGGATTTTTACAAAATATTTTTTCAACAACGTGGATTTTTGCAAAATATTTCTTCAACAACGTGGATTTTTACAAAAGATTACTTCAACAATGTGGATTTTTACAAAATATTTCTTCAACAATGTGGATTTTTACAAAATATTTTTTCAACAACGTGGATTTTTGCAAAATATTTCTTCAACAACGTTAATTTTTACAAAATATTTCTTCAACAACGTGGATTTTTACAAAATATTTCTGCAACAACGTGGATTTTTACAAAATATTTCTGCAACAACGTGGATTTTTACAAAATATTTCTTCAACAACGTGAATTTAAAAAAAAAAAAAATTTAACAGAATTTTTCAAAACAAAATTTTAACAACGTGAATTTGTTTTAAAAATATTTCTTCAACAACGTGAATATTTTTAATAAAAATGTTTTTTTCAACAACCTGAATTTTTTAAAAAATATTTTTTCAACTACGTTATTGTTTTTTTTTTATTAAAGTAGGAGGGTTGTCTTTTTTTATTTGGGATGATAACTTCTATTTTGTTTTTCAAAATAGTGAGGCTCAATCCCATAGTCGTTGTTTTAATATTTTATTAAAACAACTTTAATTTATTAGTTGGCAAAATTGGCGATGTTTATCAAGGGGTAAGGCAAGGAAGACTTTATTTTCGAAAAGTGTTTTCATTGATCGGACCGACCATATTTGTGGCATTTAGAGAACTTTGGTGAAAATGCGGCTTTGGCCCCATACAAATTACTACGGAAACAAAGATCGCTAGGATGGCACGGGTTAAAGTAAACGATAATTTCATGTATAAGGTTTTTGGATCAAATGGAACAAATTTAGGGTGTTGGAAGTCCAAAAAAAAGAAATTTTGTTTTTTTGGGTCACCCTACTATATTTTTCTATAATATACTTTTCAAAAATTAAATTTTTTAAAAATTATATTTTCCACAACAAAATTTAAAAAAGAACAAAAATTTTCAACAAAATTGAAAAGAATTTTTAAGCCAAGGTTTTTTAAAATATATTTGCAACAATGTGGATATTTAGAAAAGAATTTTCAAAACGACTTGGGTAAAAGTCTTCTCATTTATTCTCTTAACATAGGAACCCAGAGCGTATAGTTGTTATTAAAAAATATTATAGTATAAATCATACGCACAAGGGTTCTAATAGCTCGACAATAGAGTTGTTTAATCTCGTTTGCTTATGAGTGATTTAATACAAATGAACGTGTGGATGTTGATCTTATGGATTTTTTGAAAAATATTTTTTTAATTTTTTAAAAACTGTTTTTTAATAACGTTTATTTGTTTAAAAATATTTTTTCATTAACGTGGATTTTTTAAAAAACTGTTTTTTCAATAGCACGGATTTTTTAAATATTTTTCAGCAACTTTGGTGAAAATGCGTCTTTGGCCCCCATACAAATTACTATGGAAACAAAGATCGCTAGGTTGGCACGGGTTAACGTTAACCCATAGCAATAATATTTCGTATATAAAGTTTTTGGATCAAATGGAACAAATTTAGGGTGTAGGAAGTTCAACAAAAAAAAAATTTGTTTCTGTTTTTTTTTTTTTGGATCACCATACTGTATGAATTTTTCTAAATTTTTTTTTTTTTCAAAAATTATATTTTTAAAAATTATATTTTCTTCAACACAGATTTATATTTAAAAAAATATTATAATATATGTTTTCAACTAAATATGTTTAAAAATTGTTTGAAAAGAATTTTTAAAGCTAAGCTTTTTTAAAATATATTTGCAACAATGCACTGTGGTTCCTGTGGTAAGGTACTGTGGTACCTTAAAAACGAAAAAATGATCGGTTTGCGGATCCGTAGCTTATGAGTGAAATTATAAAAAAATTAAGAGGTAAATGCACAATTTCCAAAATTAAACTTATAGTTGATTGCATTGACAATATTCTTACGAAAAAACAAATTCAAAATTCGTTTTTTAAGTTCCTTAAAAATAAATTTTTTGTAAATGACTTTTTGTGCTATTTTTAATATCATTGCTATTAATGTATGTTGAGTTTTACTAATGTTGGCCCCGTAAGTGGAAGTCCATATTTTTTTAGAATACAGGGGAAACTCTAGTTTACGATAAAAAGAAATCCAGCTGCCACCATCTGCCACCCTGTAAGTTATTTCCGTTATAACACGCCTGTAAAATCGCCAAAATTCCGAAAATCGGGAGGTACGTTTATATGGGAGCTATACCGAAATGTGGATGTATATTGAATATTTTTTTCAATGAGGTATGGTGTTTCCTCAGAATGTAAAATGCAAAATTACAACCAAATTGGTTGAAAAATTTGGCTAAAATCGTCAAAATACCGAATATCGGGAGGTACATTTATATGGGAGCTATACCTAAACTTGGACCTATATTGAACATATTTTGCACGGACGTATGATCTTCCCTCCGAAGTCCAAATACAAAATTACAGCCAACTCGGATAGAAAATCTGTCTAAAATAGTCAAAATACCGAATATAGGGAGGTACGTTTATATGGGAGCTATACCTAAACGTGGACTTATATTGAACATTTCTTGCAAAGTGGTATGTTGTTCCCTCAGAACAAAAAATGCAAAATTACAGTCAAATCGACTGGAAAATTTTGCTAAAATCGTCAAAATATAAAAAAATCGGAGGGTACCTTTATATGGGGGCTACACCCAGGGTTTCGGAATCGAGATATTTTGGGCTCGACTCCGGCTCCGACTCCAGACCAATTTTTTTCACGACTCCTTCGGGTCGACTCCGAGGGTAAAATTCTATACCGCTAAAATTAAGAAATGTGCACAAATTTTTAACTTTTTCGTATATTTGGGCCCATATAGGCTAATCTGTTGATTTTTCCTATCATATTATTTAGAAAGGGCATCCGTTCGAATATAATACTCAACTACAGAACATAAACATGAAGTAAAATTCATGTCTATGTTGTTTCTGCTGAATCTTACATTGGAAAATAGGAAAAATACTAGTTAGAAAGCATTTATCGGTTTTGCCCGTTGCTTGCACGAGAATATTCGGAAATAACTTTTATCCGTCAGAAAATATGTGAAAATGAAGGGTCAATACAAATCATAAGGACTACACGCAGTAGAAATTATAAGCAATTCATGAACAGGTTTTAAATGAATATAAGCCAACAGGTTAGATTTCTTCGAGAGCCCCAGCCCAAAAAAGCCAAATAAAAACCATTTTGCATGATTTTTTTTCGAAGAAAACCACGAAAATTTTGTGGTAGGTTTTTTCCTTCATCTGAAAGACCCACTAAATTAATCTGCTTTCTGAATTTTTTGTTTAAAATATTATGGGCCTGTTTATGTATATCGATAAGAAAATGAACAAGTAAAAAAAGATTCAGTCTGCTTTGCCGACAGAGATATACCCACAGCCTGTGTGAATTAAAACATTTTTTTCCAAAAACGTGTAAATTTAAGGGGTTTTGACAATTTTAAGCGTATGAACCGACAAATATCGCGTGTACTATTTTAGCTAATATTATCGATTTTTGTGCGGGAGGTACCCGAAGGAGTGGACCTACAAGCACCACCTTCGAATTTCATCTAATATTCCAATAAATATTACGATATGCAAAGTGTGGATCAACTCAGTATTTGGTTCGGGAGTTGTCGTGCTCTCCAGCCACTACATGGTGCCAAGTTGTTTTCCCAAGAAGTATGGACTTGCCCCTGAAAAAACTTTTACCGTCGTAACTGAGGCATTGAATGAAAGTTGCTTCAACAAAAATCAAATTGATTCCAGAGCAGTCCTTAAAGTGAACTTATACAAAATATTGTTTGGGAGGCACCCGAAGGAGTGGACAAATGTAGTCCATACTCGAACCTGATATATATTTGGTAGATATACTGGGATGGCTAAAGCATGGACCAAAGCGGTCACTACCATCAAGGGTTATCATGCGCAGAATTTTTCCGAACATTTTTGAACTCTTGGGGGGAGGTACCTGAAGGAGTAGACTGATATGGCTTATCTTCGAACTTAAACAAAATTTGGACAAAATATTACGAAGGCTAAATTTTAGACGAATCGGCAGATTCGTTCAAGGGTTATCTTGCGCTCCAACCACTACACACTGTATCATAGGGGTTTTTCGTAACTTTCAGGCTATGTTTCCGGAAGGATGGACTTGCCCCTGATGAAACTTGTACTGTCGTATAGAGGACAGTGAATATAAGTTACTGCAACAAAAATCAAAGCGATTCGTGAACAGGTCCCAAACTGAACTTCTCCGAAATTTTGTGTGGGAGGTACCCGAAGGAATGAACCGATTGAGTCTATATTGGAACCTCATCTAAGTCTGGTAGAAATTTCACGATGTGCTAAGTATGGACCAAATCGGTTACTTCCTTCAAGAGTTATCCTGCACACAAACTTTTCGAACATTTTCGATCTTTTGTGGGGGACGTACCGGAAGGAGTGGACCGATGTAGCTCATCTTCGAACTAAGTTTGGGCAAAATATTACGAAAGCCAAAATTTGAACCGAATCGGTTCATCCGTTCGAGAGTTATCGTGCGCTCCAGCCAGCAGGACAGACAGACAGACGGACGGACATGGCTAGATCGACTCCAAATTGTCTGAAACATATTTCGTCCAAACATACTTGGGTCTAAAACCATTATTTCGATAAGGCACATTTTCATCGTATCAAAGTGTATATACCCTCTTTAGCCTAAAGGCTGAGGGTATAATGAGTAAGAAACACTACCAAATTTGAGTGTGTTTTTCAAATAAGTTGTTTTTCTGCAAGAAGTTTTGTGAAAAATGACCGTCTACGAAACATTGTTTCATTGAAGCGTTTTGCGGTGCCAACTCTAGCTCGAAAACTAATAATCCGTTTGTCAGATATTTTTGTGGGCTTATCAAATACATCAAAATCTAGTCCTTCATTGATCGATTTTGTAAAAAGTATTAGATTTTACGGAAATGGCGGACAGAAAAAACAAAATTTCTATTTCTGGCTTTACAAAAATGACGTTTTTGGTTATAGCATGGAAGATTTGAATAATAAAATCAATCGATGAATTACTAGAGGAACATTTCTGTAAATATTTTTAATTTAGAAAGTCTGATTTTCATTTTCAGTTCAAGAACAAAAAGGACATGGAAGGAACTAAGCTAGAAGAACAAAATAATCTACAAAAGGATTCTTCATTCTATTTATCAGAAAACATTTCATCTCAAAATGATGAATCAATATCGCCAAACAAAGATATAAAGCTACTTACTCAAGCATTATTGGGGTTCAATAAAAATCATTACGTCATTGCTCTGAAACTTCTGCGATGGGTCCTTTGGAGCTCTAAATATATTCAATAGGGCTTTCATTCCCAACGTGAATTTTTTACCTCCAGACCTTGAATTCCATGTTATGTCCAGTGTAATCAGTAGAATTTCCCATAGCGAACACAATGTCCTTCATAGGAGTCCAACAGGCCCTTTAGTAGAAGACAAGGATGACATCTCACAAAAGACAAAATAAGAAGATCAGTAGATTTGTTTGTGAGAAGACCACTAGATTTTCTAACAGAAGACTTGTAGGGCTTCTATAAAAGACTTTAAATGTCCAATTATAATTCGATTGTCATAGAACTTTACTTTTGCTTGCAAAAAATTAATGGATCAATTGGACCAAAAAATATTCTGGACATGAATTTTTTAATCAAAATAGAGATGAAAAGAATACACTTCAAGGACAGTAAATATCCTGTGAATCGTCCTCTAAATTTGTATAGTATACTGTTTGCTTAAATATTTTCTTTTAGCTACATTTTAAAATAAATAATGATTTTTGAAAAAAATGGTGTCCAGAATTTAATGTTATATTCCTAGTTGTAGAAAAAATTGCCCGGAGTCGGAGTCGAGTTATTTATTTCGACTCAGACTCCGACTCCAGCAAAATTGCTCGACTCCGACTCGTAGACTCCGACTCCGAAACCCTGGCTACACCCAAATAGCCTATACCCAAATGTGGAGCTACATCCATACAATTTGTTTTTCTCCCTTTTGGGCTCGTTATAAAACTATGTTTAAAATTTCGATGCGTTAACTCGATTAGAACTATGTTTGGCACTCCTTTCCATACAAGTGGGACCACTGTGCAATGTGGATATTTAGAAAAGAATGTTCAAAACGACTTGGATATAAGTCGTCTCGTTTATTCTCTTAACATTGGAACCCAGAGCGTATGGTTGTTATTAAAAAATATTATAGTATAAATCATACGCACTAAGGTTCCAATAGCTCGACCATAGAGTTGTAAAATCTCGTTTGGTTATGAGTGATTTAATACAAACGAACTTATGGAAGTTTGTCTTAATGATGCAAGTATATAAAAAATATCTACAGCATTAAGATCAACTACGAATTTCTGTCCCCATTCGGAGGAAATGAAATGTGGAGCTATTAATAGCTTTCTTTAACTCCTCTACAGAATACTCAACATCTGATACATTTTAAAACTATAAACACATTTACACGTATAGTTGTATAACTTAGAAGAAAGGGATAATAGGATTGAGGTAAATTTCTGTTGTTGTTATGCTATTACTATGCATGCTACTTATGTTCGCTCTGTGTATTTTATGTTTCTTTGTCCCTAATTCTATTATATTCTTCTCATGTGTTTGAATGTAAACAATAGCAAAACTTAAAAGCTACTTTATAAAGCAACAACAATAGATGTGTGTAGTATACATTAGGGCAGATTTTCCATGTATGTATGTGCTGTGGTGTGTGTTAATGTGAATTTTAGTGATATAAAAATAAGATGCACCTGGTTGGTATTTCAACGTTGTTATTGTTCCTAAATTCAAAGGAAAATATAACTTAATAGAGAAGTTGTTAGATATGAGAAGAACACATGGTTTTCTTTTAAAAAAGGAGAAGAAGGATAATCCCTGAAAATTAAAAATAATTCATATACAATTTGGTCTGTTACTTCAAATATTAGTTTATTAAATAGCCAAATTTCTCTTGGTCTTTGAAAAAATCTTTAAAAATCCTTTTTGTAAAAAGGATATATAAGACCAGTAGTTCTTTTATTTAAGACATATGATGGTCCATGATCGGCCATGAAATATTTCCCCTTGTCCTGTGTATCTCTATATTTGCCTTAGATTAGTTTAATATTATATCAGTGTCGCCAATTAATAACTTTTTAAATTTATTTTAAAAGCATATACATACATTGTTATGAAAAATGACTCACTGTTATAAGAATTCAAAAGTGAACATTCCGATAATTTGCCTGAATTGGCAGGTAGTCAATCACTTTTTTCGACGTTATTGTAAAAAAAAACAATCAATCTCTGACTCAACACCAACCCCGTGCTGCCCCATGGCCACATTTTAATCATTTCAATTTCACAAACGAGGCCACTTTGCGCGCCATGACTCAAGCCGCCTAAAAAGAGAATCGATGAAAATAAATTGCCAAAAAGTATGCTATAATTTGTTTCCAAAATAAGGTAATGAGCGCATGAAACATTTGTTGCTAATGTTTCTTCTTCTAGGCACAACAATGTCAGAGAAAAGGAGCTTTGTGTAAGTGTATACGTAGGTCAGTAAATTAGTATTGGTAACAAGAGGGGTGAAGAGGGGAGGAAAAGTCAAATTTTATTATTTTCCAAATAGCAGCCTCAATATAATTCCTGTTAATTTGCCAAAAAAATCAATTCATGATAAACTTTCCATTCAAAAGTTCAATTGCAAACGAGTGAACGGTATAATTGACTAGCCTAATAATTCTCAAACTGCATAATTATAAAAGACAATATTGCAGTTTCTTGCGCAGACGTGGATTTTTTAAAAAATATTTTTCAGGTTCTAGACAAGACGTGGTTTTTTTTATTTTTTCAGGGCTAGACAAGACGTGGTTTTTTTTTATTTTTTTCAGGGTCTAAACAGGATGTGACTTTTTAAAGATTGCTTTTTCAGTGTTTATACAAGACATGAATTTTTTAAAAAATATTTTTTCAGGGTCTGGACAAGACGTGGATTTTTTAAAGAATATTTTTTCAGGGTCTAGACAAGACGTGGATTTTTTAAAGAATATTTTTTCAGGGTCTAGACAAGACGTGGATTTTTTAAAGAGTATTTTTTCAGGGTCTAGACAAGACGTGGATTTTTTAAAGAATATTTTTTTCAAGGTCTATATAAGACGTGGATTTTTTAAAGAATATTTTTTCAAGGTCTATATAAGACGTGGATTTTTTAAAGAATATTTTTTCAGGGTCTAAACTACACGTGGATTGTTTAAAGAATATTTCTTCAGGGTCTAAACAACACGTGGATTTTTTAAAGAATATTTTTTCAGGGTCTAAACAAGATGTGACTTTTTAAAGATTATTTTTCAGTGTTTATACAAGACATGAATTTTTTAAAGATTATTTTTTCATGGTCTAGACAATACGTGGATTTTTTAAAGATTATTTTTTCATGGTCTATACAATACGTGGATTTTTTAAAGATTATTTTTTCATGGTCTAGACAATACGTGGTTTTTTAAAGATTATTTTTTCATGGTCTAGACAATACGTGGATTTTTTAAAGATTATTTTTTCATGGTCTAGACAATACGTGGATTTTTTAAAGATTATTTTTTCATGGTCTAGACAATACGTGGATTTTTTAAAGATTATTTTTTCATGGTCTAGACATTACGTGGATTTTTTAAAGATTATTTTTTCATGGTCTAGACAATACGTGGATTTTTTAAAGATTATTTTTTCATGGTCTAGACAATACGTGGATTTTTTAAAGATTATTTTTTCATGGTCTAGACAATACGTGGATTTTTTAAAGATTATTTTTTCATGGTCTAGACAATACGTGGATTTTTTAAAGATTATTTTTTCATGGTCTAGACAATACGTGGATTTTTTAAAGATTATTTTTTCATGGTCTAGACAATACGTGGATTTTTTAAAGATTATTTTTTCATGGTCTAGACAATACGTGGATTTTTTAAAGATTATTTTTTCATGGTCTAGACAATACGTGGATTTTTTAAAGATTATTTTTTCATGGTCTAGACAAGACGTGGATTTTTTAAAGATTATTTTTTCATGGTCTAGACAATACGTGGATTTTTTAAAGATTATTTTTTCATGGTCTAGACAATACGTGGATTTTTTAAAGATTATTTTTTCATGGTCTAGACAATACGTGGATTTTTAAAGATTATTTTTTCATGGTCTAGACAATACGTGGATTTTTAAAGATTATTTTTTCATGGTCTAGACAATACGTGGATTTTTTACAGATTATTTTTTTATGGTCAAGACAATACGTGGATTTTTTAAAGATTATTTTTTTATGGTCAAGACAATACGTGGATTTTTTAAAGATTATTTTTTCAGGGTCTAGACAAAACGTGGATTTTTTAAAGATTATTTTTTTAGGGTCTAGACAAAACGTGGATTTTTTAAAGATTATTTTTTTAGGGTCTAGACAAAACGTGGATTTTTTAAAGATTATTTTTTTAGGGTCTAGACAAAACGTGGATTTTTTAAAGATTACTTTTTTAGGGTCTAGACAAAACGTGGATTTTTTAAAGATTATTTTTTTAGGGTCTAGACAAAACGTGGATTTTTTAAAGATTACTTTTTTAGGGTCTAGACAAAACGTGGATTTTTTAAAGATTATTTTTTTAGGGTCTAGACAAAACGTGGATTTTTTAAAGATTATTTTTTTAGGGTCTAGACAAAACGTGGATTTTTTAAAGATTATTTTTTTAGGGTCTAGACAAAACGTGGATTTTTTAAAGATTATTTTTTTAGGGTCTAGACAAAACGTGGATATTTTAAAGATTATTTTTTTAGGGTCTAGACAAAACGTGGATTTTTTAAAGATTATTTTTTTAGGGTCTAGACAAAACGTGGATTTTTTAAAGATTATTTTTTCATGGTCTAGACAATACGTGGATTTTTTAAAGATTATTTTTTCATGGTCTAGACAATACGTGGATTTTTTAAAGATTATTTTTTCATGGTCTAGACAATACGTGGACTTTTTAAAGATCATTTTTTCATGGTCTAGACAATACGTGGATTTTTTAAAGATTATTTTTTCATTGTCTAGACAATACGTGGATTTTTTAAAGATTATTTTTTCATGGTCTAGACAATACGTGGATTTTTAAAGATTATTTTTTCATGGTCTAGACAATACGTGGATTTTTTACAGATTATTTTTTCATGGTCTAGACAATACGTGGATTTTTTAAAGATTATTTTTTCATGGTCTAGACAATACGTGGATTTTTTAAAGATTATTTTTTCATGGTCTAGACAATACGTGGATTTTTTAAAGATTATTTTTTCATTGTCTAGACAATACGTGGATTTTTTAAAGATTATTTTTTCATTGTCTAGACAATACGTGGATTTTTTAAAGATTTTTTTTTCATGGTCTAGACAATACGTGGATTTTTTACAGATTATTTTTTCATGGTCTAGACAATACGTGGATTTTTTAAAGATTATTTTTTCAGGGTCTAGACAAAACGTGGATTTTTTAAAGATTATTTTTTTAGGGTCTAGACAAAACGTGGATTTTTTAAAGATTATTTTTTTAGGGTCTAGACAAAACGTGGATTTTTTAAAGATTATTTTTTTAGGGTCTAGACAAAACGTGGATTTTTTAAAGATTATTTTTTTAGGGTCTAGACAAAACGTGGATTTTTTAAAGATTATTTTTTTAGGGTCTAGACAAAACGTGGATTTTTTAAAGATTATTTTTTTAGGGTCTAGACAAAACGTGGATTTTTTAAAGATTATTTTTTAGGGTCTAGACAAGACGTGGATTTTTTAAAGATTATTTTTTCATGGTCTAGACAAGACGTGGATTTTTTAAAGATTATTTTTTCATGGTCTAGACAAGACGTGGATTTTTTAAAGATTATTTTTTCATGGTCTAGACAAGACGTGGATTTTTTAAAGATTATTTTTTCATGGTCTAGACAAGACGTGGATTTTTTAAAGATTATTTTTTCATGGTCTAGACAAGACGTGGATTTTTTAAAGATTATTTTTTCATGGTCTAGACAAGACGTGGATTTTTTAAAGATTATTTTTTCATGGTCTAGACAAGACGTGGATTTTTTAAAGATTATTTTTTCATGGTCTAGACAAGACGTGGATTTTTTAAAGATTATTTTTTCATGGTCTAGACAAGACGTGGATTTTTTAAAGATTATTTTTTCATGGTCTAGACAAGACGTGGATTTTTTAAAGATTATTTTTTCATGGTCTAGACAAGACGTGGATTTTTTAAAGATTATTTTTTCATGGTCTAGACAAGACGTGGATTTTTTAAAGATTATTTTTTCATGGTCTAGACAAGACGTGGATTTTTTAAAGATTATTTTTTCATGGTCTAGACAAGACGTGGATTTTTTAAAGATTATTTTTTCATGGTCTAGACAAGACGTGGATTTTTTAAAGATTATTTTTTCATGGTCTAGACAAGACGTGGATTTTTTAAAGATTATTTTTTCATGGTCTAGACAAGACGTGGATTTTTTAAAGATTATTTTTTCATGGTCTAGACAAGACGTGGATTTTTTAAAGATTATTTTTTCATGGTCTAGACAAGACGTGGATTTTTTAAAGATTATTTTTTCATGGTCTAGACAAGACGTGGATTTTTTAAAGATTATTTTTTCATGGTCTAGACAAGACGTGGATTTTTTAAAGATTATTTTTTCATGGTCTAGACAAGACGTGGATTTTTTAAAGATTATTTTTTCATGGTCTAGACAAGACGTGGATTTTTTAAAGATTATTTTTTCATGGTCTAGACAAGACGTGGATTTTTTAAAGATTATTTTTTCATGGTCTAGACAAGACGTGGATTTTTTAAAGATTATTTTTTCATGGTCTAGACAAGACGTGGATTTTTTAAAGATTATTTTTTCATGGTCTAGACAAGACGTGGATTTTTTAAAGATTATTTTTTCATGGTCTAGACAAGACGTGGATTTTTTAAAGATTATTTTTTCATGGTCTAGACAAGACGTGGATTTTTTAAAGATTATTTTTTCATGGTCTAGACAAGACGTGGATTTTTTAAAGATTATTTTTTCATGGTCTAGACAAGACGTGGATTTTTTAAAGATTATTTTTTCATGGTCTAGACAAGACGTGGATTTTTTAAAGATTATTTTTTCATGGTCTAGACAAGACGTGGATTTTTTAAAGATTATTTTTTCATGGTCTAGACAAGACGTGGATTTTTTAAAGATTATTTTTTCATGGTCTAGACAAGACGTGGATTTTTTAAAGATTATTTTTTCATGGTCTAGACAAGACGTGGATTTTTTAAAGATTATTTTTTCATGGTCTAGACAAGACGTGGATTTTTTAAAGATTATTTTTTCATGGTCTAGACAAGACGTGGATTTTTTAAAGATTATTTTTTCATGGTCTAGACAAGACGTGGATTTTTTAAAGATTATTTTTTCATGGTCTAGACAAGACGTGGATTTTTTAAAGATTATTTTTTCATGGTCTAGACAAGACGTGGATTTTTTAAAGATTATTTTTTCATGGTCTAGACAAGACGTGGATTTTTTAAAGATTATTTTTTCATGGTCTAGACAAGACGTGGATTTTTTAAAGATTATTTTTTCATGGTCTAGACAAGACGTGGATTTTTTAAAGATTATTTTTTCATGGTCTAGACAAGACGTGGATTTTTTAAAGATTATTTTTTCATGGTCTAGACAAGACGTGGATTTTTTAAAGATTATTTTTTCATGGTCTAGACAAGACGTGGATTTTTTAAAGATTATTTTTTCATGGTCTAGACAAGACGTGGATTTTTTAAAGATTATTTTTTCATGGTCTAGACAAGACGTGGATTTTTTAAAGATTATTTTTTCATGGTCTAGACAAGACGTGGATTTTTTAAAGATTATTTTTTCATGGTCTAGACAAGACGTGGATTTTTTAAAGATTATTTTTTCATGGTCTAGACAAGACGTGGATTTTTTAAAGATTATTTTTTCATGGTCTAGACAAGACGTGGATTTTTTAAAGATTATTTTTTCATGGTCTAGACAAGACGTGGATTTTTTAAAGATTATTTTTTCATGGTCTAGACAAGACGTGGATTTTTTAAAGATTATTTTTTCATGGTCTAGACAAGACGTGGATTTTTTAAAGATTATTTTTTCATGGTCTAGACAAGACGTGGATTTTTTAAAGATTATTTTTTCATGGTCTAGACAAGACGTGGATTTTTTAAAGATTATTTTTTCATGGTCTAGACAAGACGTGGATTTTTTAAAGATTATTTTTTCATGGTCTAGACAAGACGTGGATTTTTTAAAGATTATTTTTTCATGGTCTAGACAAGACGTGGATTTTTTAAAGATTATTTTTTCATGGTCTAGACAAGACGTGGATTTTTTAAAGATTATTTTTTCATGGTCTAGACAAGACGTGGATTTTTTAAAGATTATTTTTTCATGGTCTAGACAAGACGTGGATTTTTTAAAGATTATTTTTTCATTGTCTAGACAAGACGTGGATTTTTTAAAGATTATTTTTTCATGGTCTAGACAAGACGTGGATTTTTTAAAGATTATTTTTTCATGGTCTAGACAAGACGTGGATTTTTTAAAGATTATTTTTTCATGGTCTAGACAAGACGTGGATTTTTTAAAGATTATTTTTTCATGGTCTAGACAAGACGTGGATTTTTTAAAGATTATTTTTTCATGGTCTAGACAAGACGTGGATTTTTTAAAGATTATTTTTTCATTGTCTAGACAAGACGTGGATTTTTTTAAAGATTATTTTTTCATTGTCTAGACAAGACGTGGATTTTTTTAAAGATTATTTTTTCATTGTCTAGACAAGACGTGGATTTTTTTAAAGATTATTTTTTCATTGTCTAGACAAGACGGGGATTTTTTAAAGATTTTTTTTTCATGGTCTAGACAAGACGTGGATTTTTTAAAGATTATTTTTTCATGGTCTAGACAAGACGTGGATTTTTTAAAGATTATTTTTTCATGGTCTAGACAAGACGTGGATTTTTTAAAGATTATTTTTTCATGGTCTAGACAAGACGTGGATTTTTTAAAGATTGTTTTTTCATGGTCTAAACAGGATGTGGATTTTTTAAAGATTATTTTTTCATGGTCTAAACAGGATGTGGATTTTTTAAAGATTTTTTTCAGTGCTTAGACAAGACGTTGATTTTTTAAAGATAATTTTTCAGTGCTTAGACAAGACGTTGATTTTTTAAAGATAATTTTTCAGGGTTTAGACAAGACGTGGATTTTTTAAAGATTATTTTTTTAGGGTCTAAACAATACGTGGATTTTTATACCCTACACCACTATGTGGGGAGGGTATTATAAGTTGGTTTTGCCCAAAAAGTTTGTAACGCATCGAAATAATGGTCGTAGACCCATACTTATATATATCAAAATGAATGTCTCGACGAGCTGAGTCGATCTGGCTATGTGTGTCCGTCCGTCAGTCCGTCCGTCCGTCCGTCTGTCCGTCTGTCCGTCTGTCCATCTAAACCTTGTAATCACGCTACAGGTCGCAATTTTGATCGGATCGTCACGAAATTTTGGATGTTGATGGGAGTCCCGGAGGGGAAGAAGCCTATTGATTTTGGTGATGGTCGGATAAAATTTAGGGGTCGGAAAGGGCAAAAAACTTAGGTGGGTAAAAAGACAACGTTTTTTTCCAAAGCGAATATCTCAGCTCCTGTATGGGGTATACTAAAAGCAAGATATGACAATAAAAGTAGAAAATATCACCTTTCTAATCATGTAAAGTAGGTGCTCGTAGGTGGTCAAACAACGAAGATATCACAATAGTAGCAAATAAAACCCCAATTTTAATTTTTGCGATTTTAGTTATATTGACGAATATCACAGCTTTGATCGTAATCTTTCCAAAAGCAAAGCCTGACTATAAAAGTGGCAGATCCCGCCTTTACAATGATGCAAACTAGGTCGGCGTAGGTAACCAAATGACGGAGATATAGCAATAGTCGTTAATACATCCCATTTTTCTATTTTTTTTTTTAAATCACGCTACAGGTCGCGATTTTGATCGGATCGTCACGAAAATTTGAGGGTTAATGGGGGTCTCACAGATGAGGAAGCCTATTGATTTTGGTGATGGTCGGATAATATTTAGTGGTCGGAATGGGCAAACACTTATTTTGAGAAAAGTCAACATTTTATTTCAAAGCCAATATCTCTGTTTCTTTAAGAGGTACATCAGAAGCAAAACTTGGCAAGGAAAGTAGAAAATATCACCTTTACAACGATGTAAAGTAGGTTGTCGTAGGTGGTCAAATAGCAGAGATATGGCAATAGTCGATAATGCATCCCATTTTCCGATTTTTTTGTAATCACGCTACAGGTCGCAATTTTGATCGGATCGTCACGAAATTTTGGGGGTTAATGGGGGTCCTACAGAGGAAGAAGCCTACTGATTTTAATGATGGTCGGATAATATTCAGGGGTCGGAATGGGCAAAAACTTATTTGGAGAAAAGGTCTACGTTTTATTTCAAAGCCAATATCTTAGTTTCTTTAAGAGGTATATCAAAAGGAAAGAAGAAAATATAACCTTTACAACGATGTAAAGTAGGTTGTCGTAGCTGCTCAAACAACAGAGATATCGCAATAGTCGGTAATGCATCCCATTTTCTGATTTGTTTGTAATCACGCTACAGGTCGCAATTTTGCTCGGATCGTCACGAATTTTTTTGGAGTAGATGCGGGTCCCACAGAGGAAGAAGCCTATTTAGTTTGGTGATGGTCAGATAATATTCAGGAGTCGGAATAAACGAAAAGCTTATGTGGAGAAAAGTCAACGTTTTTTTTCTTATGCGAATATCCCGCTTCTGGTTGGAGTATTCTAAAAGGAATACCCGTCAATGGAAGAAGAAAAGATCTCGTTTATATTGATGCAATGTATGTTGGCGTAAGTGAGCAAACCGAGATATTGCAAAATTCAGTAATAAACCCAAATTTTCCAATTTGTGTAATCACGCTACAAGTTTTGATCGGATAGTGACGAAATTTTGGTGGTAGATGGGGGCCCCACAGATGAAGAAGCCTATTGATGTTGGTGATAGTCGGATAATATTTAGGGGTCGGAATGGGGAAAAACTCATTTGGAGACAAATTCAAAGTTTTATTTTTTGTGAATATATCGGCTTCTAGTGGGGGTATTACAACGGCAAAGCCTGTCAATGGAAGAAGAAAATATTACCTTTACATTGGTGTAAAGCAGGTTGGCGAAGGTGGTCAAACAAGAGAGATACCACAATAGTCGGTAATGCATCCAATTCTTCCATTTTTTGCAATCAAACTACAGGTCGTAATTTTGATCGGATGGTCACGAAATTTTGGTTGCTTATGGGGGTCCCAGAGAGAATGAGGCATAATATTTTTGGTGGTAGTCGGATTATATTCCCTAAAAGAAATGTTTACCAGTGAATAGCTTATGCACAGGGGTAGTGGTGTAGGGTATCACATGGTCGGCCCCATCCCGACTATAGCCTTTGCTCACTTGTTTAAAGATTATTTTTTCAGGGTCTAAACAGGATGCTGATTTTTTAAAGATTTTTTTCAGGTTCTAAACAGGATGCTGATTTTTTAAAGATTTTTTTCAGGGTCTAAACAGGATGTGGATTTTTTAAAGATTTTTTTTAGTGCTTAGAGAAGACGTTGATTTTTTAAAGATAATTTTTCAGGGTTTAACAAGACGTGGATTTTTTAAAAATTATTTTCTCAGGGTCTCGACAAGACATGGATTTTTTAAAGACTATTTTTTCTGGGTTTAAACAAGACGTGGTTTTTAAGAATATTTTTTCAGGGTCTAGACAAGAGTGGATTTTTAAAAGATTATTTTTTCAGGGTCCAGACCAGACGTGGATTTTTTAAATATTATTTTCTCAGGGTCGGACAAGACGTGGATTTTTTAAATATTATTTTCTCAGGGTCGGACAAGACGTGGATTTTTTAAATATTATTTTCTCAGGGTCGGACAAGACGTGGATTTTTTAAATATTATTTTCTCAGGGTCGGACAAGACGTGGATTTTTTAAAGTTGTTTTAAAGGTCTATAAAAGACGTGGATTTTTTAAAGTTTTTTTTAAAGGTCTATAAAAGACGTGGATTTTTTAAAGTTTTTTTAAAGGTCTATAAAAGACGTGGATTTTTTAAAGTTTTTTAAAGGTCTATAAAAGACGTGGATTTTTTAAAGTTTGTTTAAAGGTCTATAAAAGACGTGGATTATTTAAAGATTATTTTTTAAGGGTCTATAAATGACGTGGATTATTTAAAGATTATTTTTTAATGGTCTATAAATGACGTGGATTATTTAAAGATAATTTTTTAAGGGTCTATAAATGACGTTGATTATTTAAAGATTATTTTTTAAGGGTCTATAAATGACGTTGATTATTTAAAGATTATTTTTTAAGGGTCTATAAATGACGTTGATTATTTAAAGATTATTTTTTAAGGGTCTATAAATGACGTGGATTATTTAAAGATTATTTTTCAAATTGTTTTTAAAGTGATTTTTAGTGATTATGAGGATTAGGCTTTTTAACGATTGGGAATTTTTAGATTTTTGGATTTTTTTGTCGCATCACAAAATTTACAATTTAATAGATTTAATGAGGCATACACGGTTACATATGGATTCAAGGTACATACATAAATAAACCTTAAATTTTTGGTACATTATGTGATTTGCTTGTTGGTTTCTGATAGCTTGTCTCTTTGGCATTTGTCTATTGTTTGTTTTGTAAGCAGATTACCATTAACACTAATGTATCCACACAAATACAAAAACACTCATAGATATGATATATCATCGATGTTCTCGTCATAATCGACAGCATCAACAACACTCAATTGAGTTGCAATGCCAATATTGTTGTTACTGCAAAAACTTTAAGCATGACCTTATAAATATTTGCACTTATGTGATATGTAAGGGACAGGACCTGAGCAAACGCTAGTCAAATGGTGTTTGTGTGTGCAGGCCATTGTGCAATGGTATTAGTTATAGCTACTGGACTGCAACAAGGGTGTTTATATTACAGAGATAATAAATTTATGCACTACAGTCATAGATCGCTTCATTGCATTAGTACTGGAATCTGTAATGTTATCGACACTTGTGCAACCCACTCCCACTCAAAGTGTAGGAGTATTTAATTTGGTATTTGTCATGTTTACATGTGCTGAAGTATCAGTAGTATTAGTTCATTTTGGGCGTTGTAATTTTTTTCTTTTTGATTGGATTAAAACGTTTTGTCCTGCTGATGGTTTTCAGTAAACAAAAATGGAAAAAATAACTCTTGGAAAATAGCAGCACACATTGTTGCATCATGACATACAACACCTTATAAAACGTACACGTTTTTGCTATTCAATTTATTTAAATAAGATTTTGTTTGTTTTGTTGTAGTTGCCCACAAACGTGTGTTTTGCCATCGTCGGTCGTTGTTCATATATTTTTGTTCAATTGGTATCGTTAAATATTCATTTATTGAATATTTTTCGAATAACACATTTTTTGTATTTTAATTTGCTTTTGAACCTCAGAGGTTTACAGAAACCAAGAAAAAATAATTACATTTTGCACTAAACTGGTCGGTGATGAATTCCATTTGCATTGCATATTTTCCATCATTGGGCGATATACGAGTATGACAATGAATTAATATTTGTTGTTATATTCAATACACACGCACATCCATAGTTACTGCTTGGGATAACAGGTCGAATATTAATATAGACATTATTTACATAAAATATAAAAATATTCAGAATTTCTTTTTGGGGAATACATGTGAAAAATTTAGTGACAATACTTAAAACAAGTAAAAAAGTATCAGTCGGCTTTGCCGACAGAGATATACCCTCAGCCTGTGCAAATTGAAACACTTTTTTCACAAAAAACTTATGTATTTAGGGGGTTTAAAAATTTTGGGCGTATGAACCGACAAAAATGTTGATTAGGATTAAAGTTCAAAAATTTGGCGGAAAAGGTACTTAAAGGAATGGACCGACATAGACCATGGGGGTGCCATAGGGGGCTTTTACACCCTTCGGGCTATTTTCTCAAGAAGTATGGACAACTTTTACCATCGTAATTGAAGCAGCGAATGTAAGTTGCTTCAACAAAAATCAAAGTGGTTCAATAGCAGGTCTTAAAGTGAACTTATCCAAAATTGTGTGTGGGAGGTACGGGATGGAGTGGACAAATATAGTCCATATTCGAACCTGATCTATATCTGCTAGATATTATGAGAATGTGTAATGTATGGACCAAATCGGTCACTCCCATCAAGAGTTATCGTGCGCACAATTTGTCCGAATATTTTTGAACATTTGTGGGGTAGGTACCTGAAGGAGTGGACCGATGTGGCTTATCTACGAACTTAAAGTAAGTTTGGAAACAATATTACGAGGGGCAAATTTTGGCCGGAATCGGCATTTCCGTTCGAGAATTATCTTGCGCTTCCACCCATAAACATGGTGTCATAGGGGTTGTTTTTCAACTTTCAGGTTATTTTTTCAGGAAGTATGGACTTGCCCCTGAAGAAACTTGTACCTTCGTATAGGGGACAGTAAATACACGATGTTACAACAAAAACCAAGGCGATTCGACAGCAGGTCTTTAACTGAACTTTTCCGAAATTTTGTGTGGGAGGTACTCGAAGGAGTTTAGCGATTGGAACCTCATCTAAGTCTGGTAGAAATTTCATAATGTACAAAGTATGGACCAAATCGGTTACTCCCTTCAAGAGTTATCGTACGCACAAATTTTCCGAACATTTTCGAACTTTTGTGGGGGAGGTACCGGAAGGAGTGGACCGATATAATCCATCTTTGAACTTGAACTAAGTTTGGACATAATATTACGAAAGCCCAATTTAGGACCGAATCGGCAGATCCGTTCGAGAGTTATCTTGCGCTCCAACCACTACACACGGTGTCATAGGGTTTTTTGTAACTTTCAGGCTATTTTCTCAGGAAGTATGGACTTGCCCCCAATGAAACTTACAGCGTCGTATAGAAGACAGCGAATACAACTTGCGTAAACAAAAATCAAAGCGATTCGAGACCAGGTCCTAAACTGAACTTTTCCGACATTTTGTGTGGGAAGTACCCGAAGGGGTGGACCGATTGAGTCCATATTGGAACCTCATCTAAGTCTGGTAGAAATTTCACGATGCGCAAAGTATGGACCATATCGGTCACTTCCTTCAAGAGTTATCATGCGCACAAGTTTTGCGACAATTTTTGAACATTTGTGGGGGAGGTACCTTAGGGAGTGGACCTATATGGCCCATCTTCGAACTTAAATCGAATCTGGACAAAATATTTCGATACCCAAAATTTGAACCGAATCGATTGATCCGTTCGAGAGTTATCGTGCGCACCAGCCTGCCAGACAGACAGACGGACGGACAGACAGACGGACGGACATTGCTAGATCTACTCAAAATTGTCTGAAACGGATATCGTACAAACATACTTGGGGTCTAAAACCATTATTTCGATGAGGCACATTTTTGGTCGTATCAAAGTGTAAATACCCTCTTTAGCCTAAAGGCTGAGGGTATAAAAATTGGATTTTGAAAGACTACTTCCCAGCAAAAATCCTCATAACAAACCTCCTTTCCCACCCATTATTTTAACAAGGACATGTCGCGCGAAATATCTGGTTATTTTGTAACCACTGACCAAAGGAGGTTGTAACCACTGAAATAAGTAGGTACTTAGTAGATTCTGACTACTTATTTCAGTGGTTACAAAATAACCAGATATTTCGCGCGACATGCCCTTGTTAAAATAATGGGTGGGAAAGGAGGTTTGTAATGAGGATTTTTGCTGGGTTACTACATTTTCAGGGTCTAGAAATGCGGTTTTTAAGCAAATTTAAGATGGGGTTTTTAAAGAATATTTTTTTAGGGTCTGTGCAAAATGTTCATTTTTAAAACATATTTTTCAGGGTCTGGACAAGACATTGATTTTTAATAGATTATGTTTTCAGAGTCTGGACAAGACATGGATTTCTTAAAGAATATTTTTTCAGGCTCTTTCAGGCCAGATGTGCATTTTTTAAAAAATATTTTTGCAGAGTCTTTACGAGATCTGGGTTTTTTAAATAATATTTTTTCAGGGTTTGTGGAAGACGTGGATTTTTTTGGAGATTATTTTTCAGGGTCTAGACAAGACGTGGATTTTTTAGAGAAAAATTTTTTCAGAGTCTGGGCAAATCGTGGATTTTTTGAAGAATGTTTTTTCAGGATCTTGCCAAGACGTGAATTTTTTTAAAGAATATTTTTTCAGGTTCTGGATAAGACGTGGACTTTTTTAAAGAATATTTGTTTCAGGGTCTGGACAAGACGTGTTTTTTTCGGGGTTTTCTCAAGACTTGGATTTTTTAAAGAATATTTTTTTAGGGTCTGGACAAGATGTCGATTTTTTAAAGAATATTTTTCAGGGTCTAGACAAGACTTGGATTTTTAAAGAATAATACAATTTAATAGATTTTATTTAGCCGTAATCATTACAGGTGTATTCAAAGTAAATAAATGTTGAATTTTGAAACCTTATGTATTTTCAGGGTCTAGACGACACGTTGATTTTTCAAAGAATATTTTTTCACGGTCTAGACAGGACTTGGAATTTGTTAATGAATATCCTATTTAGGTTTAAGACAATACGTGGATTTTTTAAGGAATATATTTTCAGGGTCTAGACAAGTCTTGGATTTTTTAAAGAATATTGTTTCAGGGTCTAGTTAAGACGTGAATTTCTAAAGAAATTTTTTCAGGGTCTAGACAGGACTTAGATTTTTTAAAGAATATTTTTTCAGGGTCTAGACACGATACTGATTATTATAATAATATTTTTTCAGTGTTGATTATTTAAAGAACATTTTTCCGGGTCCAGTCAAGAAGGTCTGGAGAAGACATGGATTTTTTTAGAGAAAAATGTTTCAGGATTTTCATTGTTTGGATCTTTAATAGCTCAGTACTTTCAGTTCATTTACATTTTTGGCTCATCTCTACATTTACAATTTAATAGATTTTATTTGGCCGAAATGATTACAGATGTATTCAAAGTAAATAAATGTTAAATTTTGAAACCTTATACATTTTGATTGTTGGTTTCTTATAGCTTGTCTCTTTGCCATTTGTTATACCATACACCACTAGGTGGAAAGGGTATTATAAGTTTGTTTTGGTAAAAAATCATGTAACGCCGCGAAATATTTGTCGGAGACCCCCAATGTGATATACCAATCTGCATATCTCGACGAGATAAAGCGAATTTGAGATGTGTGTCCGTCCGTCCGTCTGTCCATTATAAATTGTAAACACGCTCCAGGCCGCAATTATGCACCGATCGTCTCGCAATTTTGTATGGAGGTCGTGTTCAGCCCAGAATAGACACCTATTGTTATTGGTGATGATCGTGAAATATTAAGCGGGTGAAATGGAACAAAAACATAATTTTACCCAATTTTGTAGCGGCTCTGTAGGTCGCAATAATAGCCCGATCGCCTCGAAATTTTAAATAAGGTAAGAGTATATGACAAAGAAGAAGCTTGCAAACTGAGATGATGATCAGATAATATTTAGAGGGTTAAATGGGCCACAACTTTTGTGTGAAAATTGTGAAAAATTTTAATATACAGCTTAAATCTTTATTTCTGGAAGACACATTCCGGGTAAGTAAGCTATACTGGGAGAAGGAACTCTTCGAATTTCTTTTGATGCCAATTGTGTTGGTGTACATGGTCAGATAACAGAGTTACAGACTAATATATCCAGTCATTTGTTTGTAGTGTAATCATAAACACGCTGGAGGTCGCAATTGTAGCGCAATAGTCAAGAAATTTTGCATGAAGTAAGAGTTTAGGTAGAAGAAGATGCCTACAATTTTGCATGATGATTTGATATTATTTAGCGGTGAAATGAACCTTTACTTCTGTATGAAACATTTACAAATTTTATTTTTCGTCCATATTTGAATTCTTGGAGGGTAAAGTAGCCTACATATGGAAAAATAACTACTGACTTTCCCCTGATGCAAATTGCAATTATATGTCTGCTAGATAACGGGCCTGCTGACTAATAAATAAGGGTTTTTTGTAGGGAACCACATTTCCCTCCCATGAACAGTGGATCCACTTGTATGGAGAAAGTGGCCAAAAATATTTAGAGTGTAAAAATCAAGCCAATGCGCCGGTTATAGCTTTGTGCTGCTGCGAAGAGTGTTTTAAGAAACCACGAGCGTGACATTCTTCCTCCTTTCCCCTCTGTAAGAATTGTTTTATGATGTTAATACAAAATAACATGAACATAGGTCCCGATTATCTTATGATGCAAAAATAGGCTTGGGGAAACAAAACAATCTCCAAAACAACATAAAATCCAACCAATTTAGCGGATTAAAAAAAAAAATCCAAATTTTTGTCTAAAAATTGGTAAATTTATATGTTATAGCGTTCTTCCTGGAAGTTACGTACCGCCAACGTAAGACAAATTTGGAAGAAGATTTCTTCATCTTGCTAGTTATACGCTAATATATCCATAGAAACCCTATTCTAGGGCAGCTTTAGTCAGCGACCCACCATTTATAGGTTGGCACTAGATGGCAGCTGATTTTAATACTGAATAATCTTAAACCCATGACCTACTTTGGAAAATTATTATTAATGAAAATTAAGCTATTACCTCCTCCTTCAAAATCCACTATAATATTTTGCTATACGTATTAGTTTCGCGATATTTTGAATATATTTACTTGTACTTCAAATATAAGTTGTACTCAAAATAAAAATATTATTTAAATGTTCCGTCTTTCGATGCTATTCTTAAGAAGATCGCGTTCGAACGAAACAAAAACTAATATGCTTTTAAAAAGGTCCATGTCATAGCTGCCAGAATTGCCAGATGTTGTACCAAAATTTTGACATTGTACCAATGGGTGGATTTACTGTGCCATGCTACAAATTGTCCCTAACATGACAGAGAAAGTGCAGTTTTTGCATTATTGTAAATTACGTGGAGCCATAGCGTATTAATTGTCCAATTGGATTTTTTATACATATGTATATTGCAGCATGGGGTCGCTTCGCCACCTTTTTTTCAAAATGTTCTCCATGTCGCTAACGTTAAAGTTTTTTTGAAGTTTTAATTTTCACTTCGACGAGATAAAGCGAATTTGAGATGTGTGTCCGTCCGTCCGTCTGTCCATTATAAATTGTAAACACGCTCCAGGCCGCAATTATGCACCGATCGTCTCGCAATTTTGTATGGAGGTCGTGTTCAGCCCAGAATAGACACCTATTGTTATTGGTGATGATCGTGAAATATTAAGCGGGTGAAATGGAACAAAAACATAATTTTACCCAATTTTGTAGCGGCTCTGTAGGTCGCAATAATAGCCCGATCGCCTCGAAATTTTAAATAAGGTAAGAGTATATGACAAAGAAGAAGCTTGCAAACTGAGATGATGATCAGATAATATTTAGAGGGTTAAATGGGCCACAACTTTTGTGTGAAAATTGTGAAAAATTTTAATATACAGCTTAAATCTTTATTTCTGGAAGACACATTCCGGGTAAGTAAGCTATACTGGGAGAAGGAACTCTTCGAATTTCTTTTGATGCCAATTGTGTTGGTGTACATGGTCAGATAACAGAGTTACAGACTAATATATCCAGTCATTTGTTTGTAGTGTAATCATAAACACGCTGGAGGTCGCAATTGTAGCGCAATAGTCAAGAAATTTTGCATGAAGTAAGAGTTTAGGTAGAAGAAGATGCCTACAATTTTGCATGATGATTTGATATTATTTAGCGGTGAAATGAACCTTTACTTCTGTATGAAACATTTACAAATTTTATTTTTCGTCCATATTTGAATTCTTGGAGGGTAAAGTAGCCTACATATGGAAAAATAACTACTGACTTTCCCCTGATGCAAATTGCAATTATATGTCTGCTAGATAACGGGCCTGCTGACTAATAAATAAGGGTTTTTTGTAGGGAACCACATTTCCCTCCCATGAACAGTGGATCCACTTGTATGGAGAAAGTGGCCAAAAATATTTAGAGTGTAAAAATCAAGCCAATGCGCCGGTTATAGCTTTGTGCTGCTGCGAAGAGTGTTTTAAGAAACCACGAGCGTGACATTCTTCCTCCTTTCCCCTCTGTAAGAATTGTTTTATGATGTTAATACAAAATAACATGAACATAGGTCCCGATTATCTTATGATGCAAAAATAGGCTTGGGGAAACAAAACAATCTCCAAAACAACATAAAATCCAACCAATTTAGCGGATTAAAAAAAAAAATCCAAATTTTTGTCTAAAAATTGGTAAATTTATATGTTATAGCGTTCTTCCTGGAAGTTACGTACCGCCAACGTAAGACAAATTTGGAAGAAGATTTCTTCATCTTGCTAGTTATACGCTAATATATCCATAGAAACCCTATTCTAGGGCAGCTTTAGTCAGCGACCCACCATTTATAGGTTGGCACTAGATGGCAGCTGATTTTAATACTGAATAATCTTAAACCCATGACCTACTTTGGAAAATTATTATTAATGAAAATTAAGCTATTACCTCCTCCTTCAAAATCCACTATAATATTTTGCTATACGTATTAGTTTCGCGATATTTTGAATATATTTACTTGTACTTCAAATATAAGTTGTACTCAAAATAAAAATATTATTTAAATGTTCCGTCTTTCGATGCTATTCTTAAGAAGATCGCGTTCGAACGAAACAAAAACTAATATGCTTTTAAAAAGGTCCATGTCATAGCTGCCAGAATTGCCAGATGTTGTACCAAAATTTTGACATTGTACCAATGGGTGGATTTACTGTGCCATGCTACAAATTGTCCCTAACATGACAGAGAAAGTGCAGTTTTTGCATTATTGTAAATTACGTGGAGCCATAGCGTATTAATTGTCCAATTGGATTTTTTATACATATGTATATTGCAGCATGGGGTCGCTTCGCCACCTTTTTTTCAAAATGTTCTCCATGTCGCTAACGTTAAAGTTTTTTTGAAGTTTTAATTTTGGTGAAGGCGAAGGCAACCAATTTTAACCAACCGATTTTAATAAAATCTTTCAAGAACCGTGGATGTACATTCACAATTGATTTTTGGGATAAATCGGATACACCTTCCATAACGCTAACCTTTTTAAAGCTCTGTTTCCTCAAAACCTGAGTGGTGTGTCGGTTTCATAACTGAAAAAGAAACGATCTACAGAAAACGCAAATTAATCCGCGATATTTCAAAAACATTTTTCGCATTTTTGTTAAATTTTTGCAGTAGCCGTTTCCGCCGTTCTAGTGGATGGATTTTCGCGATCTATATTTTATGTGATCCGGAACTAAAATATCGCGGGGTACCAGCACACTCAAAAGCATATTGTAAATACTGTACCCAAAAAATAAGTTTTTTAGAAAAAATATTGCTCTTAATGTGGGTGCCACTGTGGTGCAATGGTATGCACACCCGCCTTGCACACATAAGGTCGTGGGTTCGATTCCCCGCGCAAGGCAACATCAAAACACTTTTTAACTGTGGCAAAATACCCCTCAGTAATGTTGGCGACATTTCCTGAGTATTTCAGCCATGTAAAACTTCTCTTCAAAAGTGGTGTCTTAGACACGCCGTTCGGACTCGGCAATAAACTGTAAGTCCCATATCATTAAACTAAAATGAATCGGGGTGCACTCATACATATATGTGTGTGTCTCCCTTGTCCCTTATGGGATGTTTGTGGAACAATTATTATTGCACTAAATGTTGGCTTTGGCAGTAAATTACTGTGATGATGTGTGGACTACATAGTCAATATACATTTCAAATTACTTTAATCTTATTATTGGTTTTTTGAAATACCCTAATGCGCGTCCCAGTTAAATCAAAAATAGCAAAAACAGCTAAAATCAAAATGTCTGCACCATTAAAAGGTGGATGCCGTGTAAATTTTGAAAAGTTATACAGTAGAAGTGTAATCTTCACTTTGTATTCTTCTACTCTTACTTTGGGCAGATGTCCGTCATTTGAATGGTTTAACCAGTAATAAAATAGCAACGTAATCGTTAGCTTCTACATGATTTTACCTATTTTTATACCCTCGTTTGTAACGCATTGAAATACTCATTTGCGACCCTATATACTTTATATTCTTGATCAGGGTAAAATTCTGAGTCGATCTGTGCACGTCCGTCCGTCTGTGGTAATCACTCTAGCATCCACAAAAATGGAGTTAGGACGCTGAAATTTTGGGAAAATGCGTCTTTTGTTTGCAGGCAGGTCAAGTTCGATGATGGGCTATATCGGTCCACGTTTTGGACGAACTTTCTGTAATTTGAAATTTAAAAGCCAACAAAAATTGTTCATTTAAGTTCATATTTTCGTATAGCCCACATACCTCCGAACTAGCTGTTAATGACATTTGAAGTTCCCACGTTATGTACCGATTTAAAGTATATATATTCTTGATCAGGGTAAAATTCTGAGTCGATCTGTGCACGTCCGTCCGTCCGTCCGTCTGTGGTAATCACTCTAGCATCCACAAAAATGGAGTTAGGACGCTGAAATTTTGGGAAAATGCGTCTTTTGTTTGCAGGCAGGTCAAGTTCGATGATGGGCTATATCGGTCCACGTTTTGGTATAGCCCCCATATAACGGTACCCCCAGATTTACGGTATTTTGACGTTTTTAGCTACATTTTCAGACCGATTTAGCTCTAATTTGACATTTAGGGTTATTAAGTTTCAATAAACTTATATAACTAGTGGACATAGGTCCATGTTTTCGAATAGCCCCCATATAACGTTACCGCCCGATTTCAGGTATTTTTAAATTCACATTTCTAGACCGAATTAGCTATAATTTGATATTTAGGGTTCTTAGTGTCCAAAAAACTTATATTCGAATATATACAGTCGTACTTACATACAGTCTTCTTTTTTTTACGTGCCGCAAAGTTTGTTGACATTCGCTCAAAAAACACAACATCAAGTACAAAGTGGTATCACAATAGATTCATTAGTGGTTGTTGCATCCACACTGATGATAGTTAATGGAGAGCTGCTCGCAATAGAAATATATCTTTAAATCTTTTTCAAAAATTTTGGCAAAATTTTTTTGTTTTTTTTTTCACTGGAAAGCTGATTTGGACTAACACAAGGAAAGAAAAAAGTAAACAACATCTGTGCTGTTCTTTCAAACAAGTCCTACAACACCTGTTAATCGATATTTTGGTTTATTATCGTAATCGAAAAAACATATGGTTCGAAGCATTCACTGATGAGTACTAAGCGAACGCTATTATCGACATCGCCCGACCAAGTAAACAGTACGCCGAAGAAGTATTCTCCTTACCAAAATATGAACTCCGATAAAACTAACGATGTATTTTCCTGGAGTAAATTGGGAGATCTGTTGGATGATAAGTTGAAGGATGTTGCAAAAAAAGAAGATGTTGCCGCAATCAAGCAGGAAGTGGAAGATTTAAGGGCAGAAAACCAAAAACTTAAAACTGAAGTTGAGAAGCTAACGACCCGTATTGAAGCTATTGACAGGCGAAGTAGGTTCTCAAATGTTGTGGTGAGTGGGCTAATCTGTAAAAATAATGTGGCTGCCAAGTTGAATTTTATCAACTTATGTCGAGAAGTCTTAAATGTGGAGATAATAGTAATATATACAAGAATGTTACCATCTGGAAAGTCCTATGTTTTTACCCTAGATACACCAGGTCAAGCTCAATCTGTTATTGATGCAAGGCGAAAACTTGTGGGTAAAAATATTTACATACAGAAGGATTACACTGCATTGGAACAGGCTCAACGATACAATTTAAGAAAAGTATCTAAAATTTTAGCGAATAGCAAAACCAAAATCACCCACAGACATTCTAAGGATACAACCATAAATCCTAGAGGAAAACAATTGTTGGATCTCATAGAAAACATAGGTGGTATCATTGTCAATGGTAGAATAGATGGTGACGTTGATGGTGAATATAGTTTTTGTGGTATAATGGGTAACTCTATAATAGATTATTGTATTTGTTCGACGTCTCTTTTGCATCATGTAGAGAAACTTTGTATTCCATCTAAACCATACTCCGATCATATGCCAATCTGCCTCCAACTAAAAATAATTAATCCTTCAAGAAATGAAACTGTTGGGAAACCTCTAGATAGGATTTATTGGAAATATAGTTCTAAAGCACAATACGTTCGAAACCTAAATGCTATAACATTAGAACCTAGTAACATAAATAATAGATCTGTTGAAGATCTGGTCATTTTTATCACAAATTCAATAAGACAGGCTCAACCTCGAAAAAGTAATCGAACATTTTTTTAGCCTAAGCAAAGATGGTTTGATTGGTCTTGTTACCGTCGAAGAACAACTATGCTCAAAAGGCTAAAGTTATGTAGGAGAGAAAACACTCAGCATAATAGATCGCTTTATTATTACGCTAAAAATACTTTTCGTAAGTGGTGTGAAAAAAAGAAGCTAGAATATCTCAACAATAACCTTAAGAAATTAGACAAAGTAAACACTAGCAAAGAATGGTGGGATATATGCAAGACCTTAAAAAATTCGCCAACAAATATAAAAGGAAACATAAATTCAAATGATTTCAAACAATATTTTAGTTCCCTAATGCACATTCATGATGATTCACTACCTATAAGCTGGTGTATGCCATTTTTTGTAGATCCACTCCTGGACTCTCCATTCGAGTACATTGAACTCCACAACATTGTTAGACAATTGAAAAGTAATAAATCTCCAGGACAGGATGGCATCCCTTATGAGTGCTTTAAACATGCCCCACGGAGCTTCTTGCAGAAACTATTGGCTGTTTTTAATAAAATATTTCTTACGGAAGTAATCCCTTCTTCATTTACAGAATCTATATTAATTCCTCTTCACAAAAAAGGTGATATCAATATCCCTAGCAACTATAGGGGCTTGTCTCTTATTGACTGCATCTGCAAAATTTTTAACTCAATACTATTAAATAGAATATCAGATTGGCTAACAATGCACAATATCTTAAACGAATATCAAGCTGGTTTTAGAAAAGTTTACTCAACAACTGACAACATTTTCAATTTGGTCAATATTGTCAATTTAAATCAGCTGAAAACCAAAGCCACATACGCATTTTTTGTTGATTTTTCTTCGGCATTTGATTTAATTCCACGAAATAGTCTGTTTTTTAAACTGTCTGCCCTTGGACTTTCAACAAAAATTGTGAATATACTAAAACTGTTGTATAATAATACAAAAACCAAAGTGTGGGATGGCAGTATTTTTTCGGATTATTTTACCGTAGACTCAGGAGTGAAACAAGGATGCATTCTTAGTCCAGTCCTCTTTTCCTTGTATGTAAATGATCTGCCAAATATACTTTCGGGTGGTATAAATGTTAACATCAAAGTCCTACTATATGCTGATGACATTGTGCTGTTGTCTGATACCCCTAATGGATTACAAGATATGATAAATATTTTACATGATTATTGCACAACATGGAGTTTAAAAGTTAATTTATCCAAATCAAAGGTAATGATATTCAGGAAAAGTCCGAGAGTGTCTGCTCATTTAAATTTCCGTTACAATAACCAAGAAATTGAAATTGTCAATAGCTACAAGTATCTAGGTGTTGAGATTTCATATAATCTCTCTTTTAAAAATCACTTGAAACATAAACTTTCTGCTGCTAAACATGCGATCAATTCTAATTGATCGAAGTACTTAACCAATCCAAAAATATCCCAAAATAACAAATTAAAGATTCTTGAGTCCTGTTCTAAATCAATAATGTTCTATGCTGCTCAAGTCTGGGGATATCAAAAATATGATGATGTTGAAAAGCTATTCCGTTTTTTCATCAAAAAAATCTTATATCTGCCTAACAACACACCAAATTATATTTTACAACTAGATACTGGTCTGAACACCCTTTTCTCTTCTACCCTTAAATTACATTTTTGTTATATCAACAAAGTTCTACATCTCAATGCTAACCGACTACCGCGAATTCTTTTTTTTTTCCTTTATTTATTCCTCATGGGAACATAGGACTTCTACAATGTTTTTCCAACTTATTCTATCATTACATATTACTTTTATTTCACTATATGATTTGTTGATCTTATTCAATTCGGCAAGCACTGTTCGTCGCCATGTGTTCTTTGGTCTTCCCGGTCTTCTTGTGCCTTGTGGGTTCCATTCTAATGCTGCTCTTGCAATACTGTTTTGTGATTTACGAAGTGTGTGTCCTATCCACTTACATTTCCGTCTTTTTATTTGCTTTCCTATAGGTTTCTCATTGGCTAATAGGAGTAGTTCTTCGTTTTTGATTTTTCTTGGCCAAAATATTCTGTGTATTATTCGTAGACACTTGTTAATAAACGTTTGCAGTCTTTGGGCTATGATCTTAGTCATCAACCACGTTTCGCTTCCATAGAGGAGTGTGCTTTTTACGCATGCATTGAATAGTCTCATTTTTGTTTTTGTTGATATGCTCGTTGCTCTCCATGTTTTATTGAGGCGACCGAATGCTGATCGTGCTTTCTTAAGTCTATTTGTAACGTCTTCTTCCACGCCATTGTCTACTGACATTACGCTTCCCAGGTAACAGAACTTGTTAGTATAGGAAATCGGGTGATTATTGACAGTGAGGTTGTTGTCGGTTATATGGTTTATGCGCATTGCATATGTTTTTTCTTCATTGATTTCCAGTCCAACCATTTTCGCAAGTTTCACCAGGTCATTTAATTTGCTCTGCATATCATTGAATTTGTGGGATAATAGACATATGTCGTCTGCATAGTCGAGGTCCTCCAGATGTTGTTGAAAGTTCCAAGTTATTCCTCTTTTTTTCTTGCTTAGAATTAGCATGATCTCATCTAGTACCACCGCAAACAACAGTGGTGACAATGGGCAGCCCTGTTTCACGCCGGCCATGGTGTAGAAAGGTTCGCTCGCCATCCCATTGTGTCGGACTTGGAGCGCAGCATTGTGGTACATAGCTTTTATTATATGTATTATTTTTAATGGAACACCTTTCGCATGAAGTGCATCCCATATCGCTGTTCTTTTTATGGAATCGAAGGCTTTTTTAAAGTCGATAAAGACTAAGTATAGCGGGGTTCTCCACTCTATCGATTGCTCAATGATTATCCGGATGGTGTTCGTCTGATCCAGACAGCTACTGTGGGGTCTAAATCCAGCTTGCTCATCTCTTAGTCCCCTTTCCACGATCTTTAGCCTGTCATTTATTATTGTTGCAAGTATTTTATATATGGTATTGAGGAGGGTAATGCCCCGCCATTTATTGCAATCTGTCAGATCGTTTTTCTTTGGAAGTTTTATGATTGTTCCTTTCGTCCAAGTTTCAGGCAATTCCTCGTCTATCCACGCTTGTTGAATGTATGGTAGCAGTATTTCTGCAGCTGCTGTCGAGTTGGTCTGAAGAAGCTCTGCGGGTATGCCGTCCTCTCCAGGGGACTTATTTCTCTTTAGTTTTAGAATTGCAGCTTTTGTTTCCTCTGCGTCTGGAACGGAAACATTGATTCTTTGGTCGACCGCGGATCTTTCGAATATGGCTTGATGTGTTAAATCCTCCGTATCGTTACTTATATTCTCGAAATGTTGTTTCCATCTTTCAGTTTGCTCTTCGGTTGTGGTAAGAAGTTGACCATTGTTGTCTTTGATTAAATGGTTGTGGGGTTTCCTTTGGTTTGATAATTGTTTGATTATTTGGTGTAACTCTTTCATATTGTTGGCTCCTGCTGCTGCCTCTGCTTCGTTTGTTAGGTTGTCGAAGTATGCCCTCTTATCGTTCCGTGCTGATATTTTGACCTTCTTTGCAACATTTTTATATTGTTCTTTTATGACAGGGTTGTCTATTTGTTGCGGTTTGAGCAGGTTTCTCTTTTCTATCAGTTTCCATGTTTCGTTTGATATCCATGGTTTACGCTTATTTGTTTGGGTGTATCCTATGATGTTTTCTCCTAGTTCATATAGTTGGCTGCAGGTTTCGTCCCATGTTTTATTATTTAAGGGCAATAGTGTATTTAATCTTTGTCCGGCCTCATGTTTTGTTTCTACGTTTCGTAGCGCTGCTACATCAAGCCTTTTTTTTGTCGCTTGCCTTCTTTTTTTGTGGATATTTTCGAGTTTTAGTTTTATTGTAGCTACCACTAGCTCATGGTCGCTGTCGATATTTGCTCCTCTTTTGGAACGCACGTCCTCTAAACTCCTTCTCCACTTTCCACTGATGCATATATGATCGATCTGGTTTCTTATTGTTCCATTAGGCGAGGTCCATGTATATTTATGGATGATTTTGTGGGGAAAGATTGACCCGCCAATTACCAGGTTGAATGTTTGGCAGAGCTCAACAAACCGTTCTCCGTTAGAATATTTTGAGCCAATAGCGTGAGTTCCCATAATTTGTGTTAGCCCGACGTTATCATTACCAATTTTGGCGTTCATGTCGCCCGTTAACAATGTTATATCCCTTTTTGGGATGTTGTGTAATGTGGCTGTGACCTGGTCGTAAAATTCATCTTTTATAGAGTCTTCAGATTCCTCCGTTGGAGCATAGCATTGAACAATGGTAATGCATTTCTTCAACTTGGTGTGGAACCGAGCCGTTATTATGCGGTCGGAGATTGGCTTCCAGTCTTTAAGTGCTTTAGTATAATGCTTTGCTATTAGGAAACCCACCCCATTTTCATGATTATTCTCTTTTCACCTATACAAAACAATGTTTCCGTTCATTGTTGTGATCGTTCCGCTTTTTGGCCATCTCATTTCACTTATACCTAATATGGTTAGGTTATATTTCATTAGTTGCGACTCTAGCTGGGCGAGTCTAGATGTCTCTTTAAGTGTCCTGACGTTCCATTGTCCTATTCGTATCCTTTTCCGTGAGCCAATAGTCGTCAACGAGTTGGGGGTTTGTTCATTTTCATTATTTGTTGTAGAAGTTTCGTTAATCGTGTTTTGATTCGGACTAGTGGGTGATTGGCCTACTGAGTCCTAGGATGGTATTGGGGCTGCCAATTTGGAGGATCCATCCCGCCTCTTGTTAAAAACGTTTATAGTGCGAACCGCTTGCTCCAAGTCCGACGTCCGCGTTTCGCTGTTCGTGTGCCGCTTATGCAGTTCTTGCCGCGCCACCCGCTATCCACAGACGACCATACCAGTTGACTCAACCTCTGCCCGTCAGTGGTACTAAGGGACCAGCTGCCGTCCCTTAGGCTAGATTTTGGTCACCCCCAGGTATTTTATTTCCCCGGTTTCCTGTTTGTTGTTGAATCAAAGCGAACGTCCCCAATTCGCCAATGGGAGGGTCCCGATAGAGGATCTAGCAAACCCCCACGGGCGCGAATTCTAGCAGAGAGAATATTAGAGCTTAACATATCATGGGCAAGTGAATGGTCAAAATTATGCCGAAAGTTGGATTTTCAAGCTCCCGATAATAGTCTACCTCTGTCTACATATTATAATGAAATTATTGATGTTTTAAAAACAAAAGAAAGATTAGAATTTGAAACGAGTGCCAGAAGTTCTCAGTTCCATGATCTTTATTCTCAACTAGACTATAGCATGGTTCCTGAACTTACTGCCAACTTTTCTGCACGGGCAAAAAGCCTGATTATAAAAGCTAGAGGTGGTCTTCTTAATTTGAATTCAAGGTCATTTACGAATCTTAGTGATGGTATCTGCACAATTTGCAATAGAAATGAACCTGAAAATACGTTTCATTTTATTGGTGTCTGTCCAATTTTTAAGGAATTCAGAAAAAACTATTTCAACAAAATTACTCTTGATTTAAATGAAGTATTAAGTATATTAAATGGCACGAATTTTTCAGCTCTATATTCATACCTAAAATGTTGTATTAATTATATAACATTAATATTAAATGAATTTAACTTGTAATAAATGTATGTAAACAATATAAGTAATGGCAAACAGCCTTTTCGCTATGCCAGAAATAGATTGGAATTATCATTATATACACATTAGGGCTATAACCAAAAAAATACCACCACATAGCAAATATGTTGTCATAACACCTAAAATTAAAAAATGCATTACTGAACTTCAATGCATTTGGTGCGGAAACTTTTTTCGCGATGGAGACAAAATTACACCTTTTTTCATAATAGTTTTTCATGCTCTACACGGCTATGTGGTGGTATTTTTGATATTTGCAAAAAAGTGCAAAAAGTTATATCCCTAATACACATGTATGTATATTTATTTGAAACTGTACAAATTGTAAAACTATCAATCTATTAATAAATAATAATAATAATATTCGAAATAATTATGAACGTAGATCCATGTTTTGGTATAGCCCCATATAACGGTACCTTGGTATAACGGATTTCGGTATCCCCATGTAACGGATTTTCCGTATTTTGAGAATTTTACCTACAAGTTTTAACCGAATTATCTGCAATTTGAACATTTGACATTTGACCAAAAATTGTCAAGAAAGGTCGATGTATTGATAAAGCTCCCATATAAAAGTACCTCCCGATTTTCAGTAATTTGATGATTTTAACTACAATATTGAACCGAACTAGAAGTAATTTGACATTTGAAGTTCTTAGTGGTCACAACACCTCTCCATAAAAAATTTTCAACATAGGTCCATGTTCGGATATAGCTCCCATATAACGGTACCTCCCAATTTTCAGTTATTGGCAATTTTAGCTAAATTTTTAACCGAACTAACTGTAATTTGACATTTGAAGGTAGTAGTGGTCACCACACATCTGCATCAACAATTTTCAACATAGCCCCAATATAACGATACTTCCCGATTTTCGGTACTTTGAGGATTTTACTTAAAATGTTTAACCAACGTAGGTCCATGTTTTGGTATAGCCCCAAAACAAACCTCCCGATTTTCTGTACCTTAAGGTAAGGTCACATTAGGCAAATATTTGCTCAAAAGTGACAAATATTTGTTTGCCACAATTTGACCAGCAAATATTTTTCAAAGGCAAACAAGAAAACAGCTGATTTTGAGAAAACAAAACTATTTGGAAGCAAACAAAATTTTAACCAAATTGCTTTTAATGTGAACACCGTTCAGCAAATATTTTCCTCCTTTTTTGACAAACATTTATTTGGTCTTACAATTTGTTTGTAAGAGCAAACAAGAGCAAACATCTGCTGAAACATTGTTGTCACATATTAAAAAGGGGCATATGACCATAAAATGACGAAATTTCTTGTAAATGTATAATACGAAATAGCTAAAAATGGGTTGAAGCCAACAAGTTTTTTTATGCTCCCTTCTGATTTCTGGCTTAAACTTACATTTTATAGACATATGCTCAAAGAAAGACTCAAAGAATACTTCATGCGCAATGTGATACTAGTGTATCATTTTTCGATATATCCACTGCATCCACCTAAAATTGATGCTGACATGTTGAAGCCGGAATTTCGGGGTTTTTCAAAAAAAAACCTATTTATTGAGTTTAAAATTTTCAAGTGTTATCCAATTTCCTTTGTACCCCGCGTGAATTAAGTTTTTCTACGCGACGGATCTAATGAGACCTTCGGCGATCGAATCCATCGACTAAAACCGCGGATATAGATACCTTGAAAATACGAAAATCGGCAAAAATGTATTTTGACGAATCGGCGTATTAAACCGCTTACATAAATGGAATCCTTTATACGCGATTTTACCAAAAATAGAATGTGGAGGCACATCCTCGGTTCGTGAAGAATCTGTTTGAAATAGGTGTATATAGACATATTTTTTATGGGTGCTACTGAAACCGGATGCGCATCATAATGGTGGGTTTTAGAAAAACGCAAAACCTCAGAAATTATAAGACGTATTGGCATACATTACAATAGTAATTGTGACGTAATTATTGGTAGTGCTTATAATTGTACTGCTACGCGGATTTAGTTTTGTTATTTATACATCCAATACTGTCTTGAGAACAACAACCGACGTTTTAATCCCGATTATCTGTCAACTTTAATAAATCAGTACAAAAAATCTTCTTTCTTTTAAAAATATTACCGTGGCAAGCTGTAAATAGCCGCGGTAAAATGTCAATTTTTTCGAAAAATTTTGAAGAAGCCAAACAAAGTGCCGCATATTGAATTTGACACTGTTTTTCATTTGGTTATTATTGTTATACATGGATTTTTATTTATACGCCCAATATTATCTTCACAAACTTCACCAACTAATTTTACAAAAAGCGCGATTTTTTTATAAAAGAATTTAATTGTTTGTTTTGTTTTTTGTTGAAGTTCAATCTCATTTTCGATTGTTTGAGTGGAGTAATCCCCATTGATAATTCCCTTCGCCGGGATGAAATCATGATATTGGTAGCGATCAGTAAAATTTTGCAACACTGTCAGTTCGTTTTGAAAAACATTACTCTCTGTAATAGAGGGTAATAAATGAAGTTGAGCCAATGGGGGATTACTCCACTCAAACAATCGAAAATGAGATTGAACTTCAACAAAAAACAAAACAAACAAAAAACAGCCTAGGCACGGGCGAATTGGAGCTTTGTTAAAAACAAAACAAAAACAAAATTCCAATAAACAACCTCACAGGCAACTGTGTTGGTGTTCTTTTCAACTCACAGAATTCGAAGAATTCTTAGTTGATACGTGCTGACATGTTGCAAAATATTTTGATTTTGGTGTTTCTTTGGAAAAGCCGAAAAGTGAGTGTGATTCTCATTCATATGGGAATACTAGACACTTAAAGAGTTCGGTTTTTCGCTAAAAAAGGCATCATTTCAAAAACTGAGAAGCCAATTGATAATTCCCTTCGCCGGGATGAAATCATGATATTGGTAGCGATCAGTAAAATTTTGCAACACTGTCAGTTCGTTTTGAAAAACATTACTCTCTGTAATAGAGGGTAATAAATGAAGTTGAGCCAATGGGGGATTACTCCACTCAAACAATCGAAAATGAGATTGAACTTCAACAAAAAACAAAACAAACAAAAAACAGCCTAGGCACGGGCGAATTGGAGCTTTGTTAAAAACAAAACAAAAACAAAATTCCAATAAACAACCTCACAGGCAACTGTGTTGGTGTTCTTTTCAACTCACAGAATTCGAAGAATTCTTAGTTGATACGTGCTGACATGTTGCAAAATATTTTGATTTTGGTGTTTCTTTGGAAAAGCCGAAAAGTGAGTGTGATTCTCATTCATATGGGAATACTAGACACTTAAAGAGTTCGGTTTTTCGCTAAAAAAGGCATCATTTCAAAAACTGAGAAGCCAATTGATAATTCCCTTCGCCGGGATGAAATCATGATATTGGTAGCGATCAGTAAAATTTTGCAACACTGTCAGTTCGTTTTGAAAAACATTACTCTCTGTAATAGAGGGTAATAAATGAAGTTGAGCCAATGGGGGATTACTCCACTCAAACAATCAAAAAAAAAAAAAAAAAAAAAAAAAAAGAATTTAATTTTCATAAGTCAATACAAAAAACTTCGTTTTCTATGTTTAAAAACATTATCTTGATAACCTGTATATTATTTTCATTAATAGAAAACGTTTTCATGGTAAACTGTCTTCACCCTTTTGGTTGAAATACTACGTTGACAACATTTAAATACAAATATGAATTCATAATAAACAAAATTGAAAGCTGTTTATAAAAATAATTTTCCAAGGCACAATGTGCCATAATTCACATACATTCGCAACAATACACAAATGAACTCATTCCGACAAGGCACTCATTGCCAAACTGTGGTCTTTGATTTGCCTTCTCCACAACAAACAATAAACACAACGCCATTTTTATTATTTCTCTCTTTTTCTCTCTCTATTTTTCTCGGCCAAATAATTTTATATTTGCTGGCAGTTTGCTCAAACAATTTCTGGGTGAAAATATCTCTTCAAATGTGAACACACGGCAAACATGTTTGCCCATTTCGTTATTTGTCACTGTTTGAACAAACAAAATGTGTCAAATATTTGCCTGTAATGTGAACACAAATAAAATTTTGTATGAAATTCACATTTGTTTGGGCAAATATGGGAAAACGAATTTGTACCAAATATTTGCCTAATGTGACCTTACCTTTAGCTTTATTTTTTGGACGAACTTTCTGTAATTTGAAATTTAAAAGCCAACAAAAATTGTTCATTTAAGTTCATATTTTCGTATAGCCCACATACCTCCGAACTAGCTGTTAATGACATTTGAAGTTCCCACGTTATGTACCGATTTTCGGTATTTTGAAGATTCTAGCTACAATTTTTAACCGAATTAGGAGTTATTTGACATTAAAGGCTCCCATCCAAAACTGTCAACATAGGTCCATGTTTTATTATATCCCCTATATAACGGTACCTCCCAATTTCTAACCCACCAAAAATTGTCAACATACATAGTTAGATATAGGCACCATAAAAAAGGGCCTATCGAATGAAACATTTTATGTACATTATCTGACATTTTAACGTACCCACTTAAAGTTGGGGACAGGAATGAAAACAAATTATTCCATTTTAGTTCAGAATATTTTATGGTGGAGGGTATGAAAAGTTCGGCCCGGCCGAACTTAACGCTTTTTTACTTGTTACTCATTTACGCGGTCATAACTTCCACGCAAATTAAATGCTTTTGTCAAATTTCTGAGCTTAATTTGATCAAACAATATAGTTGCTGGTAAACTACAGTAGTTTGCATATTATGATAGTGCAAACCTTGGCTTCATGGATACTAAATGTTTTTGTCTTTCACACATATATAAGTTTATATCACAATGATATCACCCTGAAAAGCACAAAACCGTGTGCATTATCAAGCATAAGTATGACACAAATGCACAAATCTTGGATGATAGATCTTCAATAATTTCACAATTTTCCCTTTGACAATTTTTTTATAGCATTTGTAGTGTTCAATAAATTGGAGGAGTGTCATTGTAACTGGGAATATTTGTATTTCTAAAAGGAACCTGATATTCAAAGAAAAGAAAATGATGTAGTAGAATGCGTTAAACAATGTCAATTTTAGAATATTTATTAGAAATGTATGATTTATAAATTGTTGCACAAACATTTCCCGGCCAGCCAACATCAATTTTTCAAATCGTCAGTAACGCCGTTCGTACTCGGCAATAAACTGTAGGTTGAATATCATTGAACCAATATGAAACGGGGTGCACTCATTAATATGAGAAAAGAGAATTTGTTCCATAAAGGAATTTTGATTTGTTGGAAGCTAATTCCCAGGGGTAATGGAGTAGGGTATCACATGGTCGGCCCGTCCGACTATAGCCTTTGCTTACTTGCTATCGTTTGTTTTGTAAGCAGATTGCCATTAACACAAATAATCTTAGATATGATATATCATCGATGTTCTCGTCATCGTTGGCAGCATCACTCAATTGAGTTGCAATGCAAATATTATTGTTACTGCAAAAGCTTTAAGCATGACCTTATAAATATTTGTACTTATGGGATATGTAAGGGACAGGACCTGGACAAATGCTAGCCATCGCTTCATTGCATTGGTATCTGTCATGTTATCGACACCTGTGCAACACACTCCCAAAGTGTAGGAGTATTTTATTTGGTGTTTGTCATGTTCACATATGCTGAAGTATCAGGATTGTTAGTTTATTGTGGGTGTTGTAAAATTGTTGATATTGATGTTGTTGTTATTAAATTTATTTAAATAAAATAAAAATATTTTGTTTGTTTTGTTGTAGTTGTCCACAAACGTGTGTTTTGCCATCGTCGGTCGTTGTTCATATATTTTTGTTCAATTGGTATCGTTAAATATTCATTTATTGAATATTTTTCGAATAACACATTTTTTGTATTTTAATTTGCTTTCGAACCTCAGAGGTTGACAGAAACCAAGAAAATATAATTACATTTTGCACTAAATTGTTCGGTGATGAATTCCATTTGCATTGCATATTTTCCATCATTGGTTGATATACAAGTACGACAATGAATTAATATTTATTGTTATATTCAACACACACGCACATATGTATATAGTTACTGTTTGGGATAATTGGTCCAATATTATAGGCATTATTTACATAAAATATAAAAATGTTATGAAAACGAAAATAAAAAAAATCAGAATATTTCAATTAATTTCTCGTTAGAGTCGAGCTTAGTGACCTGTGATGCAAGTGAAAAAGGAAAGCCGAAAATTCGAACCCACACAACCACCACTATGTGGCATGCATGTTTCGCCTTTGGTATAGGCTCTTCAGATATATCGGCTGTGGAGCGGCTTCGCTATCATCTAACTTTTCCTCTTTCAAATGCAATTTGTTTTTTACAACGCCGAATATTTGTTCAATCGTTGTATGTCTTTCATGACAAACGCTTGGCGTAGTCTTTGAAAGTTATGAGTTTGGCTCTGAACACTAACATGCCGTGACAACACTTTTTTGTTTCATATATTTTTCAAGGACGTGCGTTCAAACCCAAGCCTGGCTCAAGCTGATTTTTATTTGAAAATTTTTCCTATTAGGGCTAAGATTATTTGTAATATTAATTTTAATTAATTTCTCGTTAGAGTCGCGCTTAGTGACCAATGGTGCTGGTGAAAAAGGAAAGGCGGATATTAGAACCCACACAGCTACCAGAATATCTTTTTGTGGAATCGATGTGAAAAATTAAGAGAGAATACTTCAACAAAGTGGATTTTTAAAGATATCCTTTTATTAAAAATGCGGTTTTAGAGCTAATTTAAGTTTGTATAAAACACACCCTCAAGAGGATTTATATCTACAAAAGAACGCTTCGATGTATGAATGACACCAATATTAGCATTTATATTCAAAAAATACATATGTATGTAGGAGGTCTTTTTTCTATAGAAGACCCCTCTAGAAGGTCTTCCATCTATACAAAATACCTCTCTTCTTCCATCTGTATAAAACCCTATAGAATAACTTTTAAAGTATATTTTTTATGGAAGATCGCTTTAGAAGTTTATTTACTTAGCTGACCCATTACAGAACATTTGTTCCATAGGCCGAACTAAGAAAAGATCTCCAATTCTCTCTTGTTGTTGCTTCGCACTCTGGAATACCGCGCCTTTTCATCTCTTCATCTACTTGTTTGCGCCATCTATTCCTTGGTCTACCAATTCTGCGTGCACCGCCAAGCGGTTATACGCCTTTTTAGCGGTTTATACTCCTTTTTATAGGTTTATACGCCTTTTTAGCGGGTTCATCTTCGTCCATTCTAATGATATGACCTAGCCAACGCAATCGCTGCATCTCGATACGTTTGTCTATACTGATTTCGTTGTATAGCAGATACAGCTCGAGGTTCATGCGAAGTCGATATTCACCGTCAACGCAGCTTGGTCCGTAGATCTTTCGAAGAATTTTTCTCTCAAACACACCAAGCACTGTCATGTCTCCTTGCGCAAGTACCCAGGCTTCGGAGCCATACATCAGCACGGGTAGCTTCAGTGTTTTGTAGAGCGTTACTTTTGTTTGACGAGATGTGACTTTGTTGTTAAACTGCTTACTTAAACTAAAGTAGCATCTGTTGGCCAATACAATTCTTCTTTTTATGGCACAACTGATGTGGTTTGATATGTTTACGGAGGTGCCGAGGTAGACAAAGTCTTTTACTACCTCAAAATTAACTTCCACAGTTGGTCCGAGCTCAATGAACGCATTTCGCGTCGACACCATCAGCTTGGTCTCCTCGCCGTTGACCATGCGCTTTAGTAGTTCGCACAATACCCCTGACACGATCTTGTAAGCAATAGGGAGTAGACTTATGCCCCTATAGTTAGAGCATACAGTCCTATCTCCTTTCTTGTGGACGGGACACAGGATACTCAGGTTCCAATCGTCGGGTACTCGTTCTTCCTGCCAGATGGTGCTAACTAGCTGATGAATACACGTTATCAGCGTGTCGCATTCGGTTTTGAACAGCTCGGCTGTTAAGCCATAGGCTCCTGCTGCCTTATTATTCTTCAGCCGATTTATTGCTGTCTTTACCTCATCTTGGCTGAGCGGTATACATTAAATACAATCTTCTGGGATTAGGTCTGTGGTATCTTCGTCGTCTTCGCGGCTATTGGATACCAACAGTTTTGAAAAATGTTCTTTCTATATCCTGAGCACACTATCTGTATCAGTTACCAAATTACCTTGCTGGTCTCTACAGGAGGATGAGCCTGTACCAAAGCCATCAGTTTGATGATTGACTCTTTGATAGAATTTTCGGACTTCATTCTGGTTCCTGTAGATCTCGATTTTTTCACACTCCCGCTTTTCCATCTCCCTCTTTTTTCTGTGGAAAAGACGTTTCTCCTGCCTCCATTTCTCCCGATATCTTTCTCGTGCGCTACGCTTTGCTACGGATTGTAAAGTAGCTCTATATGCCGCATTTTTCTCTTCGCTAGCAGCATGACACTCCTGATCATACCATGGATTCCTTGGTGGAGGTCTCTGGTATCCAAGTATGGATTTTGCGGCTGTTTGCATGGAGTGCGCTGATATGTTATCGAGATGAGGAATACTTTGATTAAGTAATTGGGCTAGTTGAGTGGAATATGCTGTGACTATCTGTTGTGATTGCAGCTTACCGATGTCTTAAATTCGTGTTGTGTCTGTTCGCACTTTGTTTGCTACGTTTAACCGGGTGCGTACCTTTGCTGCAACAAGGTAGTGGTCCGAGTCTATGTTTGCACCTCGGAATGAACGCACATCCAACACGCTCGATGACAGTTTTCCATCTATCACAACGTGATCAATTTGATTTCTTGTTTTCTTATCTGGAGACAGCCAGGTGCCCTTATGGATGTCGAGATGTTGAAATCTGGTGCTGACTACCATGTTTTTTGCCGCTGCGAAGTCTATCAGCCTCGTACCATTGTCAGATGTTTCACTGTGGAGACTGAATTTTCCGACTGTTGGGCCAAAGATATTTGCCTTTCCAATATTGACATTAAAAAAGCCCAGCGTACTTTTAATGTCATAGGCAGGACAACGGTCATATGTTTCTTCTAAGCGCTCATAAAATATATCTTTAGTCAGTTGTGACGACCAAAAATCACCTGGGTTCATTTTTGCATATTGAATTATTTTTCTTCGTATACACTGAATAAATCAATTTAGTCTTAACTAACGTGAGCGACTTTTGTGTTCTGAGGCCACATTACAGATAAAGAGAGAGAGAGAGATCCGCCGTTATCGCCAAAAAACAACGAGGCAGCAGTCATCACTACCATGTGGTGATGATCACTGGCTGTGTTGTTGGGATGTTCAAATTTGGTAAACAAGTTCCCGTTGCTCCATTACAAAAATTTGGTGGAGTGGTAAATAAGGTCCCGTTAATCCACCACAGAACACGTGCCTGGCTCCCACTATAAAAGGGCGACCTAACTTAGAACGGGGACAGTCAGCAACAGACCAGTGAAGCAGCAACATCAACCTCGGTAAGTAATAGAATCCCCAGGAAAATCCTTGGGCATCCTGGAATATCCTGCCGGCCTCCTTGAGTATCCTGCCGACATCCTTGAGTATCCTGCCGACATCCTAGAGTATCCTGCCGACATCCTTAAATATCCCGCCGACATCCTTGAGTATCCTGTCAACATCCTTGAATATCCTGCCGACATCCTTGAGTATCCTGCCGACATCCTGGAATATCCCTTATACTTCCTTGAAGAATCCTCGGACATCCTTTGTACCCGAAAGAGCCATCCCAGTATCCCCGGACAACCGTAGAGTACTTACCCATGTCTCCTTTAAATCAACCCCCCGGCTTTCCCGTTCCACCACCAAGAGTACTTATCCAGGTCTCTGTTAAATCAACCCCTCCGGCTTCCCCATTGCACTACCACGAGTACTTATTATCCAGGTCTCGTATCCCGAATCCACCATTATACCCCATGTAACACTTTATACTCTTAGATGTACAATAAATCAGTGAACTTATTATATATAATAACCTTTAGTCATTGAATAAAATTTGATTTAGAGAACAACAAACATACTGCTCTTTCTCTTTCTCTCTCACACAAATTCGAAATAAATTTCTATACGAACCGCTGGACCCCGGCGAGCTATTCTAGCCCACGCACAGAGGACGAAATCATTGGTCTAGCGGCGCGAAAGTCAAAAAATCAAAGTATAAAATTGCGAAATGTTTTCCATTATATCGATTACAGACACTCTGCTGACTAAGATTTTGTTTTTACTTTTTTGTTGTTGTAAATATTCACTCAGTTATTCAGTGTCAAGTGCAAGAAATTTTGACGGATCAGATTTTAATAAAATTGTTGCTAAAAACCTGATCTCATATTTATTTAATTGTTAAATAAATTCGTAATAAAACTAAACAAAGTTTATTTTTTATTGATAGGGGAGGGATTAAGTTAAATTAAAATAAAATGTTTGGGGCCTGAAGTTACATAGTTATAAAGCAATAAATTTTCAAAAATTATTATTTTTTGTATGTTTTTAGTGCAATATACTTTTGTTGGATGGAGCGTAACTACAAAGGTCCACCGAGGTTCGGTCCAGTTATTTTTTTAATAATTAAATTGGACTCCCTAGATTCCGAATAACCAAAATTTAGCTGCAAATAGCTGCAAATCTTGCTGATAAATGGTCTTGAAAAACAGCTTTAATCCTCAAAATACCCTAAATCTGTCGGTACGGTTATATGGGGGCTATATCAAAATGTAGACCTATGTTCGCAATTTTTGGTGGAGAATTGTTGTGTCCACTGGGAACCCCAAATACCAAATTACACCTAATTTGGTCGGAAAATATAGCTTTAAATCCCCAAACTACTGAAAGTCGGGAGGTACCTTAAAAGGGGCCTATACCCAAACGTGGGCCTATGTCCACAATTTTTGGTCGAAAGGTTTAGTGATCACTAGAAACCCTAAGTACCAAATTACAACTAATTTGGAAGGAAAAGGTGGCTTAAATCCTCAAAATATCGAATATCAGGAGGTACCGTTATATGGGGGCTATACTAAAATATTTGCCTATGTTGTTCATATTTAGTCCATAATTACTAGACATCGGATTTTAGCATGTTTTTTATTTCATATCCGATTAGACTCAAATTTTGGATCTAGGCGTTTTGAGGGTCAATTTTTCGATATTTGGGGTCATATCAAAAATATGCAAAAAATATGCAAAATATATGCAAAAAATATGCAAAATATGCAAAAAATATGCTAAATATGCAAGTGTTTTTTTGACAAAAATCGTCAATTAAACTTGGAAAATCATCAAAAAAGCATTCTAAATTAAGTTTTTTGACGTTTAACATAGTTTTTTGCAGATTATTATGTTATTGAGACTCTCCAGATATTCCGCCACAGCAATAAATCTAGACTAACAAGACTTAAATCTGTTTTTACAAGTTAAGAAAATGTCAAATAACCCAGCATTCCTATTACAACATAATTTGCTTCCTGTACAAATGTAGATAGATAATGGAAAAATTTCAAAAACTCAATCAGAAATGTCAAAATCAACGTGTCCAAATATGGTGATAGTTTCTAATCGGCCAAAATTGTCTAGCAGGAAAACAAAGGAGCTAGAGTTAGTCATCGCTATTTTTGTTTAGATAAAAGCGCAATTTTTTTCTAGTTTTTGGAAAAAGGTTTCGTTTTTTAGCGCAAAATGGGAAAAAGTACTAAAGTACCATTTACGATTCCAGGTTCTGGAATATAACTATAATTAGAAGTACATATACGTTTTGAATATCCAGATATTAGATTTTAATATATTTTATAGTGTTTAGTCTTTTATTCAGTATATACAGACATAAATTGCCAATTTTTGTTCTTTATGGTCAAAAAGTTCATTGGAAAAATGCTCTAACTGCCGCTTTAATATTGATGACATGGTTTTAGTTTAATGCCCTAAAAATACATTATTGTATAATATCGATCTATATTGTACGCATAATGCAGAATTGGAAAATGTTCACTCCTCGGCGAAAAGTAATGCATTATTGTTATACCCATCCACGATGAATAATAAGAAAAATGCAGAAAGTCCAATGATTAGTGCAAAATGACATCACCTAGGAAAACCACTATAGAGTGGTAGTGGTAAAATAAGTCAAAAACCTTGGAATTGTCTTTAAAATGGCAAAACCACTCACATATTTCTGCTAGAAAAGTATTTGGAATGCTAAAAAATATAGTTCATTCATTCCTGCTACAGGAAAACACTTTTGATAACACAGTCGAAAAGCCATAACCCTTTTGTATACACAATTGTTTAATTTATACCTGTCCGTGTACTCGATAATTTGTACTAATTATTACCACTGCTTCGAATTTTGACAGTTGTTTAATGGAGAAGTTGGAAAAAAAATGTTTCAGCAACATTTAGTAAAAATTATCTATTACAAGAACAAACCTTTAATGACATATTAGTCTTGTTGTATAGGATATAAATAAATATATTAAGAAAAATATCCGCGCAATATTGTCATTAAAGTTGCCAAATGCACTATACACCTAAATGGCAAAGATTTTAAGGAATATTAATTTACAAAACGATGAAATTATGCATCTGTCTCTAGGTTTGCTTAAATCCTGATGTAAACTTTAAAAACGCCATATTTCTAGCACTACTTTCACAATCTGATTGGCTTTTTCTTTTTCCGGATTTTCGAGTAGAAAAATCTCACTAGTTTTTACACGTAGAGCACTTTCATTTAAGTGTTCGTAATTAGCAATTACAATTTAAAAAAGTATTATTATATAACTTCCACGAGTGATTTAATCCTATAAAATAATTTATTTTCCTTACAATTCGTTAATCCGAACAATTTTATAATTCGGACACCGCCGAAACCTGTGGTGTAGGGATTATCGCGAATCAACTGTATATATGGGAGCAATATCTAAATCTGAATCAATTCTTACCGAAATAGGGATCGCCCTAGGGCAAAAAAATCCCCAATTTTTATGCGAAGTGGTCTATAAATGTGACCTGTGCTTTATTTTCAAAAAGACATGGCGAGATGTATAAGTGCGAATCTATGCAGATCATCAAAAGGAACTGTGGGTCTATTTCGTTTCATTTTGCATGTTGCAAACTCTTTCACTAAGACATAATACCCTTAGGGTATTAAAATATAGTTATCAGTGCAATCATGAATAAAAATTCCGTGCAGAATTTGTTTCTTTTCCTCAATTTCACAATTTTTTATTTCCGTATTTATGCTCAAAAAGGGAATATTTTTGTCGATTCGACTAGAATACGCCATAATGAAGCGAATCTAGTACTTTTCAACTTTTAATAAATATTGGTTTTAAAAGAATTTCACTTTTAAAAATTATTTTCCGTGTGGAAAATTCAGAGGGAAATATTAATGATGGCACCGTATATATTTGTTATATGTATTTAATAAAATATGAAAGATTTTATGTAATATTCAATATTTCCTTAGTCTTAATTTCTAGCTCATTTGTTATTCTGTCAGACAATTTTGGCCGAGCAGAACCTATCAACATATTTGGATACATACATTTTGACATTTCTGATTGAGCTTTTGAACAAATTTGTATTAGAAAGCAACTTATGTTGTAATAAGAAGGCTGGGTTATAGGAAATTTTCTAAGTCTTTTAGTCCAGATTTGTTGCTGTGGCGGAATAATAACTAATAACATGATAATCTGCTAAGAAATCGACGTTTAACGGCAATAAACTTAATATAGAACACTTTTTGATGACTTTCCAAATTTAATTTGATGATTTTTGTCAAAAAAAATTACTTGCATATTTTGCATATTTTTTGCATGTTTTGCATATTTTTTGCATATTTTGCATATTTTTTGCATATTTTGCATATTTTTTGCATATTTTGTGCATATGCAAAATATGCAAATATGCAAAAAAATAAAAAATATGAGCCAGTCATTGCATTCAGTTTTCTTCAAAACGAATTTTGGTCCAATCAGAATTTTCGTATCTTTATTAATAAAAAATATGCAAATATGCAAAATCCGATGTCTAATAATTACCCACAGACACAGATTGAGTTTGTGCAAAATTTCAGCAAGATATCTTCATTCGTTTCCAAGTTATTAATTTCGCGCCGCTAGATCAGTGGTTTCGACCACTGTGCCACGGGGAGAAATCCCGTCGTTACACAGTTCGTCCTTGTCTTCAGTGGGAGCATAAGCGCAAATAAAACTGATGTTGAAGAATTTTGCTTTTATTTCAATTGTGTGAAGTGAAGCTGGAGACCAGGTGTTTTAAAATCCGACCAACTACAATTCCGCAACCAAACTCATGCTTTATGTCATGGCAGCTATAATACAGTGCATCACCTTTATGTGTTGTTGTGACGCCTTTCCCATTCCCTCGTATTTCCTGTATGGCAGTAATGTCGGCCTTGTAGTTTTCAAGTACATCTGTCAATTCGTAAACTGCACCTTCTCTATAAAGAGTGCGAACATTCCCGGTGCAGCTTCGCAGATCATGGTCCTTAAAACGTTTGCGGGGGTCGTTAACTTTTGAGGGATTTGTTTTTTCATAGTAGGCTGCTTTTTCGAGGGGAGGGTTACTAACCCTGCGCCCAAACCCAAGCTTTTAACGTTCTTATGAGTGAACGCGCGGCACATTTTAGCTCACTACCTTTAACGGGTGTTAAAGGCAGGTACCCCAGGTGACACCACGGGGCGGTCAGTGTCCACTTGAGATGAAAGAGGGAGCAAGATAAATCCTGGACTTTGCCATGTTAAAGCCGATCAGGACCGTTCCTTGGTATCGTTCATCCCCTACGTCACCCTTCGCTTTAGGAGTAATCCTCTTAAAAACCTTCAAGCTATGGAAGACCACTTTCCCCCTTAGATAGGACTCTTTTTCGATAGAGGACGTCTTGAGATGTTCTGTTAATAAAATGCATTAGTACATTATGGTCCATGGATACATGGACCTTTTATCAAAGCTTTATCTTTTATCTATGGAAGTTCATGGTAGTACAGAAAACAGAAAACTTTTCTTCTTCCATTGATGGGCTTTCCTTTTTGAATAATCTTACTAGAAGCGGAGATATTCGCATAAAAATAAAACGACCCTGAATATAATCCGACCATCTAGGCTTCATTCTCTCTTCCCCATTAACCCTCAAAATTTCGTGACGATCCGATTAAAATAACGACCTGTAGCGTGATTAAAAAAAATATGGAAAAATGGGAAGTATTACCGACTACTACCATATCTCCATTATTTGGCCACCTATGCCAATCTACTTTGCATCATTGTACGGATGGAATTTTCTACGTTGATAGTCAGACTTTGTTTTTGGAAAGACCCTAACCAAGGCTGTGATATCATGTCATTATAATTAAAATTACAAAAATGAAAAGTTGTGTTTTATTTGCGTCTATTGTGATATCTTCGTTGTATGATCACCTACGACAACCTACTTCACATCGTTAGAAAGGTGATGTTTTCTTCTTTCATTGTCAGGGCTTGCTTTTGGCATACCCTGAGATATTCGCATATGAATAAAACATTGAATTTTTCTTCAAATAAGTTTTTTGACCATTCCGAGCCCTAAATATTATCCGACCATCACCAAAATCCATAGGCAATATTTGGTGACGATCCGATCAAAATTGCAACTCACCTCGTCGAGACAATTATTTTGGTATATATAAGTATGGGTCTACGACCATTATTTCGATGCGTTACAAACTTTTTAGCCAAAACCAACTTACCCTTCTCATAGTGGTACAGGGTATACAAACTGGGAATTTCTCATGGCTTAAAAACTTATCTATAATGATTGTGACATTTTCTAGCATGAAGTAAATGTAATTAAATCATAAATCATAAGTTATACTCTTCTGTAGAAAAGATACAGTTATGAGGAGAGGATTACTCTACAACGTCATGTTCAAAGACAAACTACATGCGTAAATAAATATTACAGTCACATATTTTATTTAGTAATTCAGTATGAGGTAATACAATTCCTTTTTACGGGTTTTGCTTTAAATTGCTAATAACATGATGCAATAACCAGGTGTCTCTATAAGCCAAGAAGAAGAAGAAGACATCAGACTTCTCTTGTTGTCAAAATACATTTTTGTTTTAAAAAATTATCCAAAATATTTCATTTCGAGCAAAAGTATAATTTTACAATTTCTCAATTTGAATTTTGCCAATAATTTCGTTGCTTTATTAATTTTGGTGGATTCCTCACCACAAAAACTCTTTTCACCAACAGAATTTTGAGGTCTGAATTCGCCTTCTATGTCACCTCCACCTTGGTTATTACCACTGTGCCCTTACAATAGTCTACAATACCACACTTAATATTATGGTGAAATAGAAATTGTGGGGAGAAAGAAATATAACAGATGTGACTCTCAAACAGTACCATAGGTGAAATGGTTATATCCTTTAAACTTTACAGAAGGTGAAGGTGCATTCTCAAACTGTAATATAATGGTTTCATATTTAACGCATTTACAGTTTGAAAGAACAGAAAAAAATGTTAAAAGAAAAATGTTGAACATCAAAACAAATTAATTTTATAATAAATACCATCAGTGGTACATATGGACCATTAAATATATAACACAATAAGACAAACTAGCTGTCCAAATAATTGGTTTGCTTAAAAATAAGTTCCAAAGATTAATGTTTTGACAAAATGTTTTTTTTTTTTTTTTAAATACACGCACTTGAAAAAATATTTTCTTAAAAAATCCAAGTCCTCGAATAAAATATTTTTTAAAAAATCAACGTCCTTGGAGAAAGATATTTTTTAAGTCCTTAAGCAAAATATTTTTTTTAAAAAAATCCAAGTCCTTGAAAAACTATTTTTTAAAAAAACTCGGTACTTAAAAACAATATTTCTAAAAAAATCCACGTCATTGAAAAAATAATGTCCTTGAAAATATATTTTTTTAAAAATGCATGTCCTTAAAACAAAATATTTTTTTAAATAATCCACGTCCTTAAACAATTTTTTTTTTTAAAAAAATCCACGACTATAAAACGAATTTTTTTTTTAAAAATTCACGCCTCAAAAACGGAGTATTCTTTAAAAAATCCACGTCCTTGAAAAAAATATTTTTTTTTTCAAATTCCACGTCCTTGAAAAACAATTTTAAAAAATCCACTTCATTGAAAAAAATTTTAAAAAATCCACGTTTTTAAAAAAGTATTTTTTAAAAACCCACGTCCTAGACAAAAATATTTTTTAAAAAAATTCACGTCCTTAAATAAAAAACATTTTGTAAAAAATCCACGTACTTGAACAAATTTTTTTAAAAACCCAAGTCCTAAAAAATATTTTTTCAAAAAAAATCCAAGTCCTTGAAAAAAATATTTTTTTACAAAATCCACGTCTTTGAAAAAAATTTTCAAAAATCAATGTCCTTTGAAAATCCACGTCCTTAAAACAAACCTGTTTTTTTTTTAAAAAAAATCAATGTCCGTGAAAAGCAATTTTTTATAAAAAATCCATGTCCTTGAAAAAATATTTTTTAAAAAAATCCAAGAGTTTAAAAAAATATTTTTTAAAAAATCAAAGTCCTTGAAAAAATAAATTTTTAAAAATCAACGCCCTTGAAAAAATACTTTTAAAAACTATAAGTCCTTTAAACAGAATATCTTTTAAAAAATCCACGTCCTTGACAAATATTTTTTAAAAAATCGACGTCCTTGAAAAATATTTTTTAAAAAATCGGCGTCCTTGAAAAATTTATTTTAAAAAGTCAGGTCCTTCAACAAATATTTTTTTAAAACATATATGTCCTTAAAACAAGATATATTTTAAAAAATCCACTTCCCTGAAAAAAATATTTTTTAAAAAACCCACGTCCTTGACAAAAATTAGTTATTAAAAACCCACGTCCTTGACAAAAATTAGTTATTAAAAACCCACGTCCTTGACAAAAATTAGTTATTAAAAACCCACGTCCTTGACAAAAATTAGTTATTAAAAACCCACGTCCTTGACAAAAATATTTTTTAAAAAACCCACGTCCTTGACAAAAATTAGTTATTAAAAACCCACGTCCTTGACCAAAATATTTTTTTAAAGATTCACGTTCTTAAAAAATTTTAAAACCCGTTTTACTTAAAGCATTTTTTTTAAATACACGTTCTTAAAACCCACGTCCTTAAAATAATTTTTTTTAAAGAAATCCACGTCCTTAAAAAATATTTTTTCTTTCTAAAAAGTCACGTCCTTAAAACAGAACATTTTTAACTAAACAACGACCTTAAAACAAAACATTTTTAAAAAATACACGTCTTTAAATCAGAACTTTTTTAAAAAATCAACGTCCTTGAAAATTTTTTTTTTAAGAAAATCCACGTTCTTGAAAAATAATAATAATTGTTCCACAAACATCCTAAATGGGACAAGGGAGACTTCTCTCATATCAATGAGTGCATTGACATGGGAGCTCAATGATATGGGACCTACAGTTTATCGCCGAGTCCGAACGGCGTGTCTTACGACACCACTTGTAGAGAAGTTTTACATGGCTGTAATACTCAGATAATGTCGCCAGCATTACTGAGGAGTATTTTGCCACCGTTGAAAATTTTGATGTCGCCTGACCGGTGAATCTAACCCTTGAAAAACAATTTATTTAAAAATCCGCGTCCTTAAAACAATTTTTTTAATCCACTTCCTTAAAACGTAGATTTTTTAGGTCTATTTTTTTTTTCCACGTCCTTAAAACAAGATGTTTTTAAAAAATTCCCGTCCTTAAAACAAAGTATTTTTTTTAAATCCACGTCCTCAAAGCAAACATTTTCAGACTTCCTTGATACAATTATTTTCAGTCTTCTTTAAAACAAATATTTTTTTAAAAATCCACGTACCTAAAACAAAATATATTTTAAATCCAAGTCTTTGAAAAAACAATTTTTTTTTAAATTCAAATCCCTGAAAAAACATATTTTTTAAACAACCAAGTCCTTGATTTTTTTTTTTTTTTTTAAATCCCCGTGCTTGAAACTAATGTTTAAAAAATCCACGCCATATAAAATGTTCTTACAAATCCACGTTCTATTAATTCTTTTTTTTTAAATCCACGTCCTTGAAAAATATTTTACTTTTTTAAAATCCAATTTCAAAGACGTCAAAAATATATTTTTAAAAAATCCACATCTTTATTTTTTATATTTTTCTTAAAAATTCAATGTTCCTCTTTTAAAAACCCCAAGTCTTAAAACAAATACAAGTCCTTGAAAATATATATATTTTTTTTTTAAATCCAAGACCTTAAAACGAAATATCGTTTAAAAATTCAAATCCTTATACAAAATATCTTTAAAAAATCCACTTTCGTGAAAAAAATAAAAAATTCACGTCCTTAAAAAAATATATTTTTTTAAAACAAAATATCTTTTAAAAAATCCAAGTCCGGCAGGGTTGGCGTTTTTTATTTGGGATGACGATTTCTATTTTGGTTTTCAAAATAGTCAGACTTGATAACATAGTCGTTAGGCTTCACTTTTAAAGCCCAAAAATACAATTTTGCGTGATTTTTTTTCAAGAAAACTACCAAACATTTTTGGTAGTTTTTTTTTCATCTGAGAGAGAACATCTCCAGCAAATCCGAGGGTTGTTTGTTCAGAGCTCACCGTCGGAAGGGTACTTTTTGTTAAAAAAGGACAGTTTGTGGTGCACATGTGAGCGTTTAAAGAACTCTTAACGTTCGTGCTCGTGACATAGTGTGTAGTGTGTTTGGCTGCAAAGCAGAAGTTCGTTAGTTCAAATCCAACAAAGATCGATATAAAATAAAAATATGAAGTGTTTTGAAATTAAAAACAAATTCGACCTCATCTATTCTAAAAATAGAAAATATTCTTTTATCTTGGGCCATAAAATAAGCTGTTATTATAGTGCTCATAGAATAACTAGTAAACCAGTGCGACATGCCCTTGTTTAAATAATGAGTTAGTAGGCAGTTTTGTACGTTGTTGCGACTACCAGAAAATTCCTTATTTAGTAGGGATTTTTTTGCTGGTTCGTAATCTAGTGTCTGATTTTGTTTCTTTTTTGTTTTTTGTTTTTTTTTTTAATATTATGTGTTTTTGTGGCAAATGGCCGTCCTTTCTTTGGACACGTATCTATTTGTGCGCTCAATTGACACTTGGGTATGATAAGTTTTTTGTTGAATAAAAAACAAGGAAGCTGATGAGGGTCTATGCCGAGATCCGAAACTATAGTCTTCCCTGTCTTAACCCTCGGTAAAAATCGCTAATTTTTTCCACTAATAAATTAAAATTGTTATAATAAAATATTAAAACAAAGACTATGGGATTAAGCCTGACTATTTTGAAACAACATATTTATTAAACAATGCACGTCCTAGAAAAAAATATTTTTTTAAAAAATGCTCGTCCTTGAAAAATGTTTTTTAAAAAATCCTCATCCTTCAAAAATATTTTTAAAAAATACTCCTTAAAAAATATTTTTTGAAAAATCCAGGTCCTTGAAAAAATTTTGTTAAAAAATCCACGTCCTTGAAAAATATTTTTTTAAAAATTCCAGGACCTTGAAAAATATTTTTTAAAAAAATCCACGTCCTTGAAAAATATTTTTTAAAAAATCCACCTCCTTAAAAAATATTTTTAAAAAAATCCAGGTCCTTGAAAAATATTTTATAAAAAATCCACGTCCTTAAAAAATATTTTTTTTAAAAATTCCACTTCCTTGAAAAATATTTTTTAAAAAATACAAGTCCTTGAAAAATGTTTTTTAAAAAATCCACCTCCTTAAAAAATAATTTTTAAAAAATCCACGTCCTTGAAATAAAATTATTAAAAAATCGATGTCCTTGAAAAAAGCATTATTAAAACATCTATGTCCTTGAAAAAAAGAATTATTAAGAAACCCACGTCCTTAAAAAAATATTTTTTAAAAAATCTAAGTCCTTAAAAAAATATTTTTTAAAAAATCTACGTCCTTAAAAAATATTTTTTAAAAAATCTACGTCCTTAAAAAATATTTTTTAAAAAATCCACGTTCTTGAAAAAACATTCTTCATAAAAAATCCACGTCCTTGAAAAAATATTAAGAAATCCACGTCCATGAGAAAAAACTTAATAACAAATCCACGTCCTTGAACAAATATTTTTTTAAAAAAATCGACGTCCTTAAAAACATTTTCTAAAAACACCAAGTAATTGAAAACAAGTAAGCAAAGGCTATAGTCGGACAGGGCCGACTATGTGATACCCTACACCACAATCTCTAGGAATTAGCTATGTGCAACCGATTTGCACGCTGAATGTCCGGTTTGGATTCCCAGGCCTGGCCATATAAAATTTTCAACGGTGGCAAAATACCCCTTAGTACTGTTGGCGATATTTCCTAACTATTTCAGCCATGAAAAACTTCTCTACAAGTGGCAACTTACGGTGATAAAAAATAGGTCATATATCAATGACCTAATATGAATCCATTGATATAAGAGAAGCCTCCCTTGTCCCTACTGGGATGTTTGTGGAACAATTATATAAATTATACATTTCTAAAAAATATGCCAATATTTGAAAATTCACATTGATTAGCGTATCCTGCTACATCTTTAAATTGTCTTTAAATATCAAGTTCCTTTTTGGAATACACCTAATATAAATAAATATATATACAATGCAATTTGCCATATCTCTGAAATTTGATATTTCGGAAAATTGTGAGTTTATTAAAGATCTATCGTCCAAAAATAGTGCACTTGTACCTCACATATGCCTGACAATGCACGCACTTTTGTGATTTTCAAGGCATTTCGAAAATAGTTCATTGTGGATATATATTGTATTATCAAACATATATTGTATACCGGTAGAAATAACTAATAATGAATAGAAATTCAAATAATTTGCATGCAAACAAATATGATAGTATAAAGTACAGTAGACATTGCCAGTTTTGAATGACGATTTTTTGCAATTATCGATAACTGTCCAACCGTCCAGCAACCAAAAAAATGACAAAAATGAACGGCCACACTAGCAAGCAACAACAAAGCTATCATTCAAAACTGACAATGTGTACCTAGCTTAAGTCAGCTGCGATAACGGTGATATACCCTCACATTCTGACCAAAAAAAAAAAAAAGAAACAAACACAATAATTATGCCGTATAAAAAATATATTGATTTTGTATCACGAGTTTGTTTCAATATATGTACGTGGAATCTGTAGATATCGTAATGTAAGGCTATACCAAATCAATTTTAGTAAGGTAACTTCTTTGAAAAAGTTTGAGAATTATTTTTTGGAAGTATGGACTTACTCCGGAAAAATTGTACCGTTTCAATGGAGACAGTGAAAGGAACCTTCTTAAAAAAATCAAATAGATCCGAGACGGGTCCTCAAACTGCACTTTTCCCACATTTTTTGTTGGAGGTGCTCGAAGGACGGGACCTATATAGTCCATATTCCAACCTGATACATGACTCGATGAAATAGTAGGATGTGCAAAATTCGGACCAATCAGAAAATTCCCTTGAAAATCATTTTGCGGATTTGCCATTTAGTAAGTTTTCCTGTTTATTTTTCAGGGTTTCTTGGATCTTTTCGGCCATCATCTCTGGAGGTATGGACTTGCCATTGCAATTGTACCATCGTAAAGTGGGCCGCAAGGACAATCTGCTGAAAAAATCAAAACGATTCGATAGGACTCTTAAATTTCACTTTTCCAAACTTTGTGTGGGATATACTCGAAGATGTGGACCGATATAGTCTTACCCGATCTATATCTGGAAGGAATAATAATATATTGAAAGTTTGGACCAAATCGATTTCGCGCTTCGAGAGTTATCGTTCACACAATTTTTCAGAAAAATTTTGAACTTTTTTGGGGGAGTTGCCCGGAGGAGTAAACCGATATAGCCCATATTGGAAATTAAACTAAGTTTGAGCAAACATTTCGAAGTGCAAAATTTGGTTCGAATCGGTAGATCCGTTCGGGAGTTATCGTGCGCACCAGCCAGCTAGACAGTAAGAGAGACAGATGAACGGCAGGCCTAAATCGACTCCAAACTGTTTGAAACGAATTTCGTCCAAACATACTTGTGGGCTAAAACCATTTTTTTTGATGGGCACACGTTTGGTCGTATTTTGTATATTTTGTATTAACCTAAAAGCTGAGGGTATAAAATAGGTGGCGAAGCGACCCCATGCTGCAATATTTGTATAAAAGTTCAATTGGACAACTGAACTGAAAATTTCTGTGTCTTGATTGAAACAATTTGTAGTATGAGGGGAAATTGTGGTTCTCTACACAAAACCCATCATATATTAGGCAGTAGGCCCGTTATCTAGCAGACACATTATTGCAATTTGCATCAGGGGAAGTATCAGTATTTATTTTTGCATACTTATATGCAATCCAGGAATATGCCATCCAGTATATGCCATCCAGGAATAAAAATATGGACTAAAAATAAAATTTGTATATTTTCCATACAAAAGTAATGGTCAATTTTACCCGCTAAATAATATCGGATCATCATCCAACATTTTAGGCATCTTCTTCGAACTAAACCCTTACCTCGTGCAAAATTTCGTGACTATTGAGCTATAATTGCGACCTCTAGTGGGCTTATGATTACACTTGAAGCAAAAAACTGGATATATTAGGCTGTAATTGTGTTATCTGACCGCGTAAAACAATATAATTGGCATCAATGGAAAGGGCAAGAGTTTTTCTTCCAAATATTATTTACGTGGGCGGAATGTGTCTTCCAGGAATAAAGATATAACCGGTATATAAAAATTTTTCACAACTTTCGCACAAAAGTTATGGACCATTTAACCCACTAAACATCATCCAATCACCATCTCAAATTGCAAGCATCTTCTTTGTCAGATACTTACCTTGTTCGAATTTTCGAGACCATCGGGCTATTATTGCGGCCTACAGAGCACCTACAAAATCGGATAAAAATTATGTTTTTGGTCCATTTCACCCGCTAAATATTTCACGATCATCACCAATTAAAATAGCGATCTATTCTGATGTGAAACCGACCTCCATACCAAATTTCGTGACGATCGGTCCATAATTGTGGCCTGGAGTTTGATTACAATTTATAATGGACAGACGAACACACGGACGGACGGACACACATCTCAAAATCGCTTTATCTCGCCAAGATATGAAGATTGGTATACCACATTGGGGGTCTTCGACGAATATTTCGCGGTGTTACATGAATTTTTTCCAAAACAAACTTATAATACCCTTTCCACATAGTGGTGTAGGGTATAAAAAGTAAAAAGTCCACTTCCTTGAAAAGAAATTCTTTAAAAAACCCAAGTCCTTCACAAAATAACTTAAGTCATTTTCAAAATTCTTTCTTTAAAAAATCCACGCCATGACGAAACTAACCTTTAAAAATTCACTTCCATAAAAGGGATTTTTCTAAAAAACTCGATGTTGTGGGAAGATATTTTTGTAAAACACCCACGTTGATGAAAAGATAATGTTTGAATAAACCACGTTCAGAAAAAAATATTTAAAAAAAAATCACGTTGAATGCAAATGCAAAAAATCCAAGTCGAACAAAAAAATGTATTCTTGAAAACGCGGCTCAATTCAAAAAATATGCCTAAAAAAGCACGTTATGGAAAAAACCTAAAAAATCCATGTTAAAAAAATATTTAAATATTCCTCTATTTAAAAAAATATTCTTTAAAAATTACTTCCTTAAAAAATAATTTTTAAAAATTAAATTTTTCTACAAAAAAAAAATATTTTTGGCCGAAAAGAAACCCCATTGTGTAGATTTAAGAGTTCTCAATAAAGAGAATAAAAATGTGCTACATTATTTTATTTTATAATAGTTATCTTATTATCTCCCGCTCTACCTAGAATTAGTAAATTGTTTGGTACCAAAACCAATTATCTAATAATTCCGAAAATAAGAGAAAATAATTTTTCGGCAGAAAATCGTATGAGTAAATTGAAGCTTTCTCAAAAATGAGATAGTAAAGATAACCTGAATCTTTGTTCATTATCTATGGAACGGATTTTATTATCTATGGAATCCGCTGGAGTTGAATAAAATGTTTATCTAAATGTTAACCTAATAATAATAAATGTTTGTCTAATAATTCCAATGGCTCAGGAAACAAGAGAAAACATTATAATTTAAAATATATTTATACCCTACACCACTATGTGGAAAGGGTATTATAAGTTTGTTTTGAGAAAAAATCATGTAACACCGCGAAATATTCGTCGGAGACCCCCAATGTGGTATACCAATCTTCATATCTCGCCGAGATAAAGCGATTTTGAGATGTGTGTCCGTCCGTCCGTCCGTGTGTCCGTCTGTCCATTATAAATTCTAATCAAACTCCAGGCCGCAATTATGGACCGATCGTCACGAAATTTGGTATGGAGGTCGGTTTCACATCAGAATAGATCGCTATTTTAATTGGTGATGATCGTGAAATATTTAGGGGGTGAAATGGACCAAACACATAATTTTTATCCGATTTTGTAGCTGCTCTGTTGGTCGCAGTAATAGTCCGATCGCCTCGAAATTTTAAATAAGGTAAGAGTATATGGCAAAGAAGAAGCTTGCAATTTGAGATGTCGATCAGATAATATTTAGAGGGTTAAATGGACCACAAATTTTGTGTGAAAATTTTGAAAATTTTTAATAAACAGCTTATATCTTTGCTTCTGAAAGACACATTCCCCACTCGTGAGTTATATTTGGAAGACGATCTCTTGACCTTTCAATTGATGTCAATTATGTTGATGTACGTGATCAGATAACAGAGTTACAGCATAATATATCCAGTGTTTTGTTTGTAGTGTAATCATAAACCCGCTAGAGGTCGCAATTATAGCTCAATAGTCACGAAATTTTGCACGAGGTAAGAGTTTAGGTTGAAGAAAATGCCTATAATTTTGCATGATGATCTGATATTATTTAGCGGTTGACATAGACCATTACTTTTGTTGAAAAATATACAAATTTTATTTTTGGTCCATATTTTCATTCCTGGAGGGCATATAGCGGCAAAGTAGCCTATATATGGAAAAATAACTACTGATCTTTCCCCTGATGCATATTGCAATAAGGTGTCAGCTAGATAACGCACCGACTGCCTGATATATAATTAGTTTTGTGTAGAGAACCACAATTTCCTCCCATACTACAAATTGTCTCTATCATGACAGACAAATTTTCAGTTCAGTTATCAAATTGGATGTTTATACAAATATTGCAACATGGGGTCGCCTCGCCACCTATTTTATACCTCAGGATTTAGGGTAAAGGGGATACAAACAAAGTACGACCAAAGATGTGTCTCATTGAAATATTGGTTTTAGACGCCAAGTATATTTGGACGAAATTCATTTCAGACAATTTGGAGTCTATTTAGCGCTGTCCGTTCATCTGTCTCTCTTAATGTATTTTTATTTTATTTATTAATAGATTATGATTAATGTATACATATGTATTAAAAAATTAGATTTATAATCTATAATTGGCTAGCACAATGCTGTAAGCCATATCAAAATAATTGTTTTTGCTAATACATTTTAAACATATAGATTTCAAAAGTTGAATTCATTTAATATCAAAGATCTGTAGCTAATACAAGCTTCTAAATACTTATACAAGGATTGATAATTTAAGCCATTTAATATCGTACAAACTTCACTTAAAGTGAGAGTATTTTGACCAAAATAAGTAGACCTAAAATGTCTATATATAGGACATGTGCCAATGAAATGTAATGTGTCCTCCGGAACATTCATATTACACACTGAACTATTTACGTTATTATCATTTCTGAAACTTCTTGCATTTAGATTGAGTAAGCCACATCTTGCTTTTATGATTAAGCTAACCGCTCTTGCTGACAGTTTGGTTGTATGTAATGGTTTTAAGTTAAAACTCAATAATCGATATAAATCATGATGTTGTGAGTTCAAAGCCTTTGTACAAAAATCTTGACGTTCTTTGGTTAAGAGCAGTTCTTGAATTTCTTTAGAATATGCACAAACTGGTAAACTACTAACCGGAGTAGTGAAATGCAGATTCAAGCAAATATTAGCCCATTCACTTGCCCAGCTGGTTTTCAGACGAATAATCTCCTCAGCTAAAATTCTTGGAAGTCTTTGTTGGTTAAGGCCTAAAACTTTATTGATGTAGTCGAAGTGCAGTTTTAATGTAGATACAAATAATGTATTCCAACCTGTTTCAATATAAAGAACGTAGTTTGGAGTGTTTTCTGATAAAAATAAAATCTTCTTAATGAAAAAGCGGAAAAGTTTTTCGACGTCATCATATCGGTGGCAACCCCAAATTTGAGCAGCGTAAAACATGATAGACTTAGAGCAAGCATCAAAAATTTTTAGCTTGTTTACGTGTGAAATTTCTTTATTTGTAAGATATTTTGCCCATGTAGAATTAATTGCTAACTTTGAGGCTGATAGTTTATTTTGAATATGTTTTTTGAAAGATAGATTATAAGCCAATTCTACTCCAAGATATTTGTAGGAATTTACTATTTCGATATTATCCTCACCAAAATGCCAACTAAGATCACGAGAGATTCTAGTACCTTTACGGAAGATCATAACTTTTGATTTAGAAAGGTTAACTTTCAAACTCCATTGCTCACAATAGTTACGAAGAACATTTATCATCTCCTGAAGTTCTTGTGGGGAGTTTGACAATATAACAATGTCGTCAGCATATAACAATATTTTGATATTTGTATTTGCGACATTGACTCCGAATGGGAGAATATCAGGTAAATCATTTAAGAACAGTGAGAAGAGTAATGGGCTCAAAATGCATCCCTGTCTTACACCAGAATCAGTACAGAAGAACTCAGAAAATGTATTCCCATCCCATATTTTGCTCTCTATGTTTAAGTATAGTGATTAATGTCTAGCTGGTTGGTGCGCACGATAACTCTCGAAAGGATCTACCGATTAGAACCAAATTTTATACAACGTAATATTTTGCCCAAACATTGTTTAAGTTCGAATGTAGGCTCTGTCGGTCCACACCACCCCCAAAAAAGTTCAAAATTGTTTCAAAAAATTGTGTGAACTAATAACTGGCAAAGTGAGCAATCGATTTGCTCCAAACTTTCCATATATTATTATTCCTTCCAGATATAGATCGGATAAGACTTTATCGGTCCTTAGGGAGAAGGGAAATTTAAGAGTCCTCTCGAATCGTTTGAATTTTTTTCAGCAGATTGTACTTGCACCGCAAATCCGCAAGTTAACTCTCGAGGGGATTTTCTAATTGGTCGAAACTTTACACATCGTATTATTTCATCCAGTCATTTGTCAGGTCGGAATATGGACTATATCGGTCCGTCCTTCGAGTACCTCCCACACAAAATTTGGGAAAAGTACAGTTTGAGGACTCGTATCGAATCTATTTGATTATTATTTTCTTTTTTTTGGAGAAGAAGAAGGTTATTTTTACGGTCCCTATTCTGGTCCCTTTCCCGGGGTAAGTCATACTTCCTGAGATAATAGTCCAGAAGTTCCAAAAACCCCTGCCGGTTCCAACTAACATTACAAATCTGAAAAAATAATTCTCAAATATTTCCAAAACTCAGAATTTAGCTTACTAAAATTGATTTGGTATAGCCCCATATTACGATACCTACAGATTTCACGTATTTTGAAGCAAACTCGGAGCAGGAGGGGCTAATCAATGTGAATTTTCCAATTTTCGAATATTATTTAGAAATGTATAATTTATACATTTTTCCACAAACATCTCAGTGAAGACAAGGGAGGCCTCTCTTATATCAATTGATTCATATTACTTATTGATATGTGACCTAGTTTTTATCGCCGAGTCCGAACGGCGTGTCCTAAGTTGGCACTTGTAGAGACGTTTTTCATGGCTGAAATACTCAGGAAATATAGCCAACATTACCAAGGGGTATTTTGCCACCGTAGACTATTTGATGGGAATCGAACCCGGACATTCAGCATGCAAGGCGGTTGCACATAGCTAATTCCTACAGGTTGTGGTGTAGGGTATCACATGGTCGGCCCCGTCCGACTATAGCCTTTGCTTACTTGTTTTTAATTTATCTTGCTCTGAGTATTCTTTAGAAGTCCTCGTTCTTTGGAAACTAACTATTTAAAAAAACCACAAACAGATATTTTTGGTCGAAATATAGCAAATGAGTAGATTTAAGTTTCCTCAACAAAGAGAATGTAAAGTTTTACTGTATCGTTGTTTATAATATTTCTCTTATTATCTACCACTCTCTCTCAGGAATTAGATAAAATGTTTGTTAGCAAGACTAGTTATCAAATAATTTCGATGGCTATGAAGCAAGATAAAAAATAACGTTGTATCTTTAACATTTTGTATAACACTTATCTTATTTTCTTTCGCTCTCCAGGAATTAGATAAAATGTTTGGTAGCAAAACAAGTTATCTAATGATTCCAATGGCTCCGAAACAAGATAACAAAAATTTTAGTCCGAGAAAATCAAATGAGAAGATTTAAGTTTTCTCAACAAAGAGAAAATAAAGTTGTATATTTATCTTTGTGTATAACACTTATCTTATTATCTTCCGCTATCTCAGGAAATAGATAAAATGTTTGGTAGGAAAATAAGTTATATAATGATTCCAATGGCTCCGAAACAAGATAACAAAAATTTTAGTCCGAGAAAATCAAATGAGAAGATTTAAGTTTTCTCAAAGAGAAAATAAAGTTGTATATTTATCTTTGTGTATAACACTTATCTTATTATCTTCCGCTATCTCAGGAAATAGATAAAATGTTTGGTAGGAAAATAAGTTATCGAATGATTCCAATGGCTCCGAAACAAGATAACTAAATTTTAGTCCGAGAAAATCAAATGAGAAGATTTAAGTTTTCTCAACAAAGAGAAAATAAAGTTGTAAATTTATCTTTGTTTAAAATACTTATCTTATTATCTGTCGCTATCTCATGAATTAGATAAAATGTTTGGTAGCAAAACCAGCTATCTAATAATTCCAATGGCTCCGAAACAAAATAACAAAAATTTTGTTCAGTGAAAACCAAATGAATAGATTTAAGTTTTCTCAACAAAGAGGAAATAAAGTTGCAACTTTATCTTGTTGATAATACTTATCTTATTATCTTTCGCAATCTCAGGAATTAGATAAAATATTTGGTAGTATAACCAGTTATCTAATGATTCCAATGGCTCCGAAACAAGATAACAAAAATTTTGGTCGAGGAAAACCAAATGAATGGATTTAAGTTTTCTCTCTTTGTTTAAATACTTATCTTATTATCTTTCCCTATCTAATAAAGTTATAACTTTATCTTAGCTTAAAATACTTATATTATTATCTTTCGCTATCTCAGGAATTAGATAAAATATTTGGTAGCAAAACCAGTTATCTAATAATTCCAAAGGCTCCGAAACAAGATTTTGGTCAGATAAAACCAAATGAATAGATTTAAGTTTTCTCAACAAAGAGAAAATAAAGTTGTATCTTTATCTTTGTGTATAACACGTATCTTATTATCTTCCGTTATCTCAGGAATTAGATAAAATGTTTGGTAGTAAAACAAGTTATCTAATGATTCCAATGGCTCCGAAACAAGATTTTGGTCAGATAAAACCAAATGAATAGATTTAAGTTTTCTCAACAAAGAGAAAATAAAGTTTCAACTTTATCTTTGTTTATAATAGTTATCTTATTACCTTTCGCAATCTCAGGAATTAGATAAAATGCTTGTTAGCAAAATAATTCCAATGCCTCCAAAACAAGATAACAAAAATTTTGGTCGGAGGATACCAAATAAATAGATTTAAGTTTCTTCGACAAAGAGAAAGTAATAAAATACTTATCTTATTACCTTTCGCCATCATAGGAATTAGATAACATGCTTCCATCCAATTCCAATCTAAGCAAGAGAAAAATAAAACTTTATACTGAAAAAAAAGACAAAATAAATTTGTAAATGTAATTTTGTTTATAATACTTCTCTTATTATCTTCCGCTCTATATTTTCTCTGGAATTAAATGGAATGTTTATCAGAGAAACTATTTGTCTGGCTCAGAAGAGAGGAGAAAAATTAAACTTTATTTATAACTTTTGAGAACCTTTGGGATCTCTCTTGCTCTGAATGGAGAGCGATTGAATTATAACAACAACCTGTTTTACCAATTTCCAACATTAAATGTGACATTTCTCTCTTTCTCTATCTCTGTGATATATTAATATGTCCTTTCCTAAACCTTCAGTGAGTGACATTTCGCTCTCTCCCTCTCTCTCTAGTTCTTAATATTTCCTTTCCCAAGCCTCCTTTCCGGGGTCACTTTAAAAACTGTTAATGCCAACCAACGTGGGCCACAAAAAGAAAGCTTTCGCGAGGGCAAGAAAACAAAAATTGACTGGCTGTTGTTCGTTGCTCTGTCAAGGTACTCATTTTCCATACATTTTCCAATTTTATGAAACTCCGTCGTACATCCCTTATTGTGCTTTCATCCCTTCTGGCAGTGTTTCCAGTTCAACTGCAAAGTGAAGACGTGTGGCGAGTGAACGGAATTCGGGATTATTATTGCCTTTTTTCGTCTGTGTGTGAATGTTTTCATTTAAAGAAGAAATTAATAATTGATAAGCAAAAGAAAATCAAAACGAAGAAGAAATAATAAAGCAACAACTACAATGTTATGTAAAGGAATTTAAATGGGTTATAAAGTATTTGAATGAAACAAAGTTGAAAATACATGGATACAAATAGAGAAAATCATCACAAAATAAAGCCTACTTTTCGGCAGTTTTACATATTTCTATGCTGTAACATACTTTTAGGCTGCTGAATAAGTGTTATGTAGAAATCAAGAGAAAAAAGAAAATGCGTGTGATGATGAAAGGCAGCATTGAATTTGGGAAAACAGTGAGATAAATGGAATGCCAAAAAGTGACGAAAAAAGTGAACTTAAAAACAGCAACAAATCCTGCTTATCATTTAACCTCAAAACTCACAACAAAAATCCATCTTATCCTGCTGCCTGCTGATAAACTACTCGGTGATTTTGATATTTAAATAAATTTAATGAATAATAAATAGCAATAACACCAATAACAAGAAAATAAAAATTCATCTGACATATATACTTACACACACTGTGATTTTATTGAGTGTAGGTCGTGTATTTGAATGAATTTGATGCCTACATTTCCAGCTGAGAGTAGTGGTGATGAATAGTTGACAGATGAAATTTAAAATGCAAAAACCGTATCAAGGTAACATGCAAATGTGAATAAAGTGAACAGAACTGAATTTAGTTAAAAGCAAATGAGAACAAAATAAAACAGCATCTCATCATCACAGAAACTAGGGGGAGCTAAAACTAAACCTAAACCCAAGGCAGGTCAAAGTGCAGCCTACCGTTGTAGTGAAACCCTACAAAAATGAGTTCAAATGGTTGTTCTGGTCAGAAATGAAAATAAAAGGAAGAACAAAAAAACTAACAACAATAATATATAAAATTTAACTTCCAATTACCACGAAAACAAGGTGGAATAACACTTTTTATTTTTCAACGAATCTATGTGAATTATTACTGAAGCGTGGTAGTAGTAATGCAAAGCCTTTGAAAGGAAAAAGTACCGTATAACAAAACGAAACTGATAAATATAAAATACACAAGGCCTCTACGAAAACAGTTTGAACCATGGAAAAAGCTCCATAATAATATTTAAAGGTAATGCGTGACAAACAAAAAGCGGCATAAATTAAAAAAAAAAAAAACAGTTGAATACTAACAATAACAAAAAATCACGTGAATAATAGCAACAAAAACAATTCTATACTGTTGTTTCATCAAATAAAATAGACCATCAATCGAATATTTTTATGAAGCAGAAAACAAACGCTCTAGCTACACACGTGTGTAACACATTCAACTCCAGTGAATCTTTCAACTACTCCCCGGACCAACATCATCACCGTCGTTGTTGTTGTCATAATTTGTATTCATGTTGCTACCGTCGTGAAAGCCGCCTGCCGTTAATAAGTGCGTGAGTGTACAACACGAGCTTACACACGCAAATACCCCACATTCAAGGACTACAAAAAACCAAAAAAACTTAAATAAAACAAGTAAGAAAAGCGTTAAGTTCGGTCGGGCCGAACTTTTTATACCCTCCACCACAAATTTCAGCCATCTCGGTGTGATAATGAGGCGAAAACCTTTAAAATACCGAAAATCGGGAGATATCGTCCTATGGGGGCTATATCAACACGTGGGCCTATATAAACATTTTATGGTAGAAATGTTTCTTAGCCTCTAGAAACACAAAATACCAAGTTACAACCGATTCTTTGGTCAAATTGGTCTAATACATTCAAAATATATTAAAATGACGCGTACTTTATAAGGGGCCTTATGTGGGGGCTATACCAAAACGTGGACCTATATAACCCAACTTTGGTACGAATGTTTTCTGGCCTCTGAAGACACAAAATACCAAATTACAACTAATTCTGTGGTCAAATGGGTCTAATACATTCAAAATATATTAAAATGACGCGTACTTTATATGGGGCCTTATATGGGGGCTATACCAAAACGTGGACCTATATAACCCAACTTTGGTAGGAATATTTTTTGGCCTCTGGAGACACAAAGTACCAAATTACAACCAATTCGGTGGTAAAATGGGCCAAATATCTTAAAAATTCCTTAAAACGACGACGCGTCACGCGTCATTTTGTATGGGGGCTATACGAAAGCGTGGACCTACATAGCCCGCTTTCAATACCAAAAGTCCTACGTAAATATAACATATTTTCCCAAAATTTCATCAACCTACGTCAATCCGTTCGGACGCTAGAGTGATTTCCACAGACGGACAGACGGACAGACGGACAGACGGACGGACATGGCTATATCGATGTAGAATTGCACGCTGATCAAGAATATATATACTTTGTGGGGTCTACAATGAATATTTCGAGTAGTTACAAACGTAGTGACAAACTTAATATACCCCCATCCTATGGTGGAGGGTATAAAAAGTCATACGAAAGCAGAAACCTCCCATCAACCTACATTTTTGGCCATATGTGAAGGTGTGTAACCACTTTGGCCTGGGCTGTTTGGATATTTAAGGATAACATATTATTATTACGAGGACATTGCCAACAACAACAATAACTTGTTAAGCATTTAAAACAACCACAACAATAATAAAAATAAAAAATAAATACAAGGTAAGGCTTCCCCACCTCAGGTGACACACATAAATATCTAATAATCGAGATCTGTTGAACTCATGAGTGTCAATAGATTTAACGATAATAATAATAATAATGGGGGAAATCATCTATTCCATAGAAGCCTTCCACGGATGTCTTCTATTCTATAGAAGTCACCAACAAAGGTCTTCTATTCTGTAGAAGCCTCCAAGGAAGGTCTTCTATACTATAGAAGGCTCCAACTGAGGTCCTCTATACTATAGAAGGCTCATACTGAGGTCCTTTATACTATAGAAGCCTCCCACGGAGGTCTTCTATACTATAGAAGCCTCCCACGGAGGTTTTCTATACTATAGAAGCCTCCCACGGAGGTCTTCTATACTATAGAAGCCTCCCACGGAGGTCTTCTATTCTATAGAAGCCTCCCACGGAGGTCTTCTATTCTATAGAAGCCTCCCACGGAGGTCTTCTGTTCTATAGAAGCCTCCCACGGAGGTCTTCTGTTCTATAGAAGCCTCCCACGGAGGTCTTCTGTTCTATAGAAGCCTCCCACGGAGGTCTTCTGTTCTATAGAAGCCTCCCAAGGAGGTCTTCTATTCTATAGAAGCCTCCCACGGAGGTCTTCTATTCTATAGAAGCGTCCCACGGAGGACTTCTATTCTATAGAAGCCTCCCACGGAGGTCTTCTATTCTATAGAAGCCTCCCACGGAGGTCTTCTGTTCTATAGAAGCCTCCCACGGAGGTCTTCTGTTGTATAGAAGCCTTCCACGGAGGTCTTCTATTCTATAGAAGTCACCAACAAAGGTCTTCTATTCTGTAGAAGCCTCCAAGGAAGGTCTTCTATACTATAGAAGGCTCCCACTGAGGTCCTCTATACTATAGAAGGCTCCCACTGAGGTCCTTTATACTATAGAAGCCTCCCACGGAGGTCTTCTATACTATAGAAGCCTCCCACGGAGGTCTTCTATACTATAGAAGCCTCCCACGGAGTTCTTCTATACTATAGAAGCCTCCCACGGAGGTTTTCTATACTATAGAAGCCTCCCACGGAGGTCTTCTATACTATAGAAGCCTCCCACGGAGGTCTTCTATACTATAGAAGCCTCCCACGGAGGTCTTCTATTCTATAAAAGCCTCCCACGGAGGTCTTCTGTTCTATAGAAGCCTCCCACGGAGGTCTTCTATTCTATAGAAGCCTCCCACGGAGGTCTTCTATTCTATAGAAGCCTCCCACGGAGGTCTTCTATTCTATAGAAGCCTCCCACGGAGGTCTTCTATTCTATAGAAGCCTCCCACGGAGGTCTTCTATTCTATAGAAGCCTCCCACGGAGGTCTTCTATTCTATAGAAGCCTCCCACGCACAATGCCGCGAGTTCATATTAACTGTGACCAAAAATAGAAGGAGTTGTCGTAGGTGCATCAATGTTGGTACACGTACCTATTATTGACTTACAATCTTCAGGACAAAAAATTGGGTTGGTCGGTCCACGTTTTGATATAGTATTTTGAATGATTTAGACACAATGACCAACCGAAAGTATTCAAATTTTGTGGTTAGTCTTCGGCAGAGGTATCAAACATTCCACAGAGAATTGTGGGCTTAGGTCCACGTTTTGATGTAGGCCCCATAGAACGGTACCTCCCGAGTATAGGTATTTTGAAGATTTTAGCCTCATTATTACACGAAATTGCTGAAATTTGGTATTTAGTCTTCGTATGGGGCATTATACCTTCACCTTGAAATTTGTCTGCATAGGTCCACGCCTTCATATAGCCCCCATAGGACGGTACCTCCCGATTTTCGGTATTTTGGAGCTTTTAGCCTGATTATCACACCAAAATGGCTGAAAATTGGTATTAAGTCTCCGTTGGGGGACTTATAACCTTCCACCAGAAATATGTCGGTATAGGTCCTCGTCTTCCTATAGCCCCCATAGAACCGTGCCTCCTCATTTTCGGTATTTTGAGTGTTGTGGCCCCAATATCCACCCGATATGACTGAAATTTGGTGTTTAGTCTTCATATTGTTTGTGAGCATATTGGATATATCAAACTCTTGTCTTTATATATGAGAAATTTCCTTAAAAAATTTTTTTGACCGATTAGTGCTCTAAAAACGGTAAATTTTTTGTAAAAAATCGAATTTTGATTTTCGCAGTTCACAATTTTTTTTAAAAATTTATTATTTTAAAATTCTCTCGTTTTAAAGCAAGACTATTAGGTACTTAATAAGCCCACAAAAATATATGATGATCGGTTCATTCGTTTTCGCGCTATAGCCAACACCGCAAAACGATTTGTTAAAAAAGGGGGTATCTCAGTGAGGTGGTCGCTGAAAAAGAGAAATGACACGTTCGTCTGCAAACCTCTGCAGCTGGGACCTTTATATATTTGAAGTACTCACTTTTTACTACTCATACAGCAAAAAATATCGATATACACTTTTATACAATTTTTTCCCACTCCACTCAATTTAAAATTTGCTTCAGAAAATTAATAAACTAAATATGTTATAAAAGCCTCATACACTGGTCTTTTATTGTATGGAAGCCTCCAACGGAGTTCTTCTACTCTAAAAAGGCCTGCAATGGAGGCCTTCTATGTTATAGAAGCCTCCAACGGAGGTCTTCTATTCTATAGATGCCTCCAATGGAGGTCTTATATTCTATAGATGCCTCCAATGGAGGTCTTCTATTCTATAGAAGCCTCCTACGGAGGTCTTCTATTCTATAGAAGCCTCCTACGGAGGTCTTCTATTCTATAGAAGCCTCCTACGGAGGTCTTCTATTCTATAGAAGCCTCCTACGGAGGTCTTCTATTCTATAGAAGCCTCCTACGGAGGTCTTCTATTCTATAGAAGCCTCCTACGGAGGTCTTCTATTCTATAGAAGCCTCCTACGGAGGTCTTCTATTCTATAGAAGCCTCCTACGGAGGTCTTCTATTCTATAGAAGCCTCCTACGGAGGTCTTCTATTCTATAGAAGCCTCCTACGGAGGTCTTCTATTCTATAGAAGCCTCCTACGGAGGTCTTCTATTCTATAGAAGCCTCCTACGGAGGTCTTCTATTCTATAGAAGCCTCCTACGGAGGTCTTCTATTCTATAGAAGCCTCCTACGGAGGTCTTCTATTCTATAGAAGCCTCCTACGGAGGTCTTCTATTCTATAGAAGCCTCCTACGGAGGAAGTCTTCTATTCTATAGAAGCCTCCTACGGAGGTCTTCTATTCTATAGAAGCCTCCCACGGAGGTCTTCTATAATAAGGAAGCCTCCCACGGAGGTCTTCTATAATATAGAAGCCTCCCACGGCGGTCTTCTATAATATAGAAGCCTCCCACGGAGGTCTGCTATCCTATAGGAACATCCAAAGGAAGTCTTCTATGCTAGGTGGTCTTCTATACCATAGAAGCCTCATAAAGAGATCTTCTATGCTATAATAGCCTTCTAAGGAGGTCTTCCATGGAGGTCTACTATGCTATAGAGACCACCTCTGGAAGTCTTCTTTGCTTTAAAAAGCGTCTAATTGAGGTCTTCTAAATACGTTATAAAAGCCTACTACACTGGTCTTTTAATGTATGAAAGCCTGCAACGGAGTTCTTCTACCTTAAAAAGGCCTGCAATGGAGGTCTTCTATGCTATAGAAGCCTCCAACGGAGGTCTTCTATTCTTGAGAATCCCCCAACTGAAGTCTTCTATTCTATAGACGCCTCCTACGGATGTCATCTATTCTATAAAAGCCTCATACGGATTTCTTCTATTCTAGAGAAGCCTCCTACGGAGGTCTTCTATTCTAGAGAAGCCTCCTACGGAGGTCTTCTATTCTAGAGAAGCCTCCTACGGAGGTCTTCTATTCTAGAGAAGCCTCTTACGGATGTCTTCTATTCTATAGAAGCCTCCTACGGAGCTCTTCCATTGTATAGAAGTCTCTATAGAAGCCTCCTACGGAGCTCTTCCATTGTATAGAAGTCTCTATACAAACCTCCTACGCAGGTCTTCTATTCCATAGAAGCCTCCTACGGAGGTCTTCTTTTCTATACAAGCCTCCTACGGATGTCTTCTATTCTATACAAGCGTCCTACGGAGGTCTTCTATTCTACATAAGCCTCCATCGGAGGTCTTCTATGCTATAGAAGCCTCCTACGGAGGTCTTCTATGCTATATAACCCTCCTACCGAGGTCTTCTATGGTATATAAGCCTCCTACGGTGGTCTTCTATTTTATAGATATAGAACCTTCTAACTGAATATAATTTTTAAAAGCATCTAGCGGAGGCCTTATATTTCTTAGAAACCGCCAACGGAGGTCTTCTATTTAACGGAGTAGGTCCTCTGTTTTGTAGAAGCCACCAATTTAGGCCTTTAATTCTACAGAAAAACTGTTTTATGGAATATAATTCTTATGAGGGCTAGTACTCGGGATATTATCAATCCTATACGAATGGGAGTAATAAATGAAACCAAAACAGCGGAAACGCTTGGTTTTGGGATCCGTCATTACAACAAAATCTGTGATATTATCCCATTTTCTGAAATGCCATTTCTTGAATAGGATCGTTGTTTTTGAACGTAGAAGCTTGAAATTTTTCCAGAGAATGTATTTTTACTTTATGTATCAGATCCCATCAAAAAACGAATTTCGATTTGCGTGTGGGTTTCGTCTTCAGACATTTTTGGTGACGATATGTATGTATGACTTTATACACATATATACATGTATGTACGTTAATTAAGTTCTCTTTAACAAAAATGCCTTAATGATTGCATAATTATAAGTAAATATTCCCGTAGTATGGAAAAAAATCCGACTCATAAAAAATCACTTAAATTCATAAATTAGTGTCATTTGAAACTAATAAACATTCTCAAACATTCTGCTATTTTCATCATCACTGTTGTCTTTTCGCTTTTGCTGCCAATTCATAAAAATTACAATATTATTTTCATTTTAACATGTGCATTAATAATGGCTATAATGGTTTTTTTTTACATTTTGCTGGTGCTGCTGTAACAGAATATCATTAATATTTTAGGAGAGCTCAATTTTGTTACTCGTTGTTGTGTTATTGTCTTCGTTGTTCTTGTAATAATTGAGGGTTGGCCAGATAATAATAAAATTTGGTTTAGAAAATAATAAATACATCGAAGTATTTATTTCTGGTACTTGCTTCGCCTCTTTTTAGAGTCTCTTCTGTCTGAGTTATAAATATTTCAATGAGAGCAAACGTATGCCTGAATTGTGTGTAGAGACCGTATAGCAGACTTGCAGACAGACGGCGATGCTGTATAACTTGTAAAAAGACAACAAACATGTGACTGCAATAAAATCACAGCAACAACAAAGCTACGTCGTTATTACAAGAAAATAAACAAGTTGTCATATAATGTTATTAAGTCGTTACACAGAAACAAAATTGCTTTATAATGGAAATTTATTGTTGGATATGGATATTTATTAGTATTTCCTGTTTTTTGTTAACAATTTTCCAAAAGCAAAGGGAGAAATAAAATAAGTCAAAACAGAATTAACAATTAACAAGTAAAAAGTTGTTAAGTTCGGCCGGGCCGAACTTTTTATACCCTCCACTATAAAATAGTCTTAACTAAAATGGAATAATTAGGGTCCTTTCACAAGTTTAGGTGTAGCAACTTTTCGACAATGGATATACTCCTACTGCCTGCCACTATTGCTTAAATTACACTGTGAACACAAATGTTGGGGCAGAGATAATTCCTTTTGGAGATGAAAGCCCTTGGTGTGTGTATATTAAAAACCCCCAAGGACAGATGCGTCGTGAGTCGAACTTCCGCGTTATGGCGTGATGAAGTTTTTGCAAGAGACCCTGTAAGCCATCATTAATTAGCATTATATCTTTGTTTGTTGTTTTTGTAGAGCACTTAAGCAACAGTGAACAAAGATATAACGTTTATTCCTGATGGCCCACGGGGTTCATAATATACTCACCAAGGCCTTTCTTCCCCAAGAGGAATTTTCCGTGCCCCAGACTTTCACCTCCATTTTGTTGCACAGTGTTATCTAATCTAGTCTAAAACAAGTAAAAAAGCATTAAGTTCGGCCGGGCCGAACTTTTCATACCCTCCACCATAAAATATTCATTCCTGTCCCCAACTTTAAGCGAGTACGTTAAAATGTCAGATAATGTACATAAAATGCTTCATTCGGGAGGCCCTTTTTTTTAACTGTTGACAATTTTTGGTGGGCTAGAAATTGGGAGGTACTGTTATATAGGGGATATAATAAAACATGGGCCTATGTTGACAGTTTTTGATGGGAGCCTTTAATGTCAAATAACTCCTAATTCGGTTAAAAAATTTAGCTAGAATCCTCAAAATATCGAAAATCGGTACATAACGTGGGAACTTCAAATGTCATTAACAGCTAGTTCGGAGGTATCTGGGCTATACGAAAATATGAACTTAAATGAACAATTTTTGTTGCAGAATTTTTGTTGACTTTTAAATTTCAAATTACAGAAAGTTCGTCCAAAAATAAAGCTAAGGTACGGAAAATCGGGAGGTTTGTTTTGGGGCTATACAAAAACATGGACCTACGTTCGGTTAAACATTTTAAGTAAAATCCTCAAAGTACCGCAAATAGGGAAGTATCGTTATATTGGGGCTATGTTGAAAATTGTTGATGCAGATGTGTGGTGACCACTACAACCTTCAAATGTCAAATTACAGTTAGTTCGGTTAAAACTGCCATTTGCCAAATTACTGAAAATCGGTGGGTACTGTTATATGGGAGTTATATCCAAACATGGACCTATGTTGACAATTTTTGATGGAGAGGTGTTGTGACCACTAAGAACTTCAAATGTCAAAGTATTGCTTGTTCGGTGTAATATTGTAGCTAAAATCATCAAATTACTGAAAATCGGGAGGTACCGTTATATGGGGGCTTTCTTGACAATTTTTGGTGGAGAGGTGTGGTGACCACTAAGAATTTCAAATGTCAAATGTTCAAATTACAGATAATTCGGTTAAAACTTGCTGGTAAAATTCTCAAAATACCTGAAATCGGGCGGTAACGTTATATGGGGGCTATTCCAAAACATGGACCTATGTCCACTAGTTATATAAGTTTATTGACATTTAAGAACCCTAAATATCAATTGATAGCTAAATCGGTCTGAACATGTAGATAAAAACGTCAAAATGCCGTAAATCGGGGGTACCGTTATATGGGGGCTATACCAAAACTTGGACCTAGGTCCACAACTTTTGTTATATAAGTTTAGTTACACTTAAGAACCCTAAATGTCAAATTATAGCTATATCGGTCTGAAAATGTAGCTAAAAACGTCAAAATACCGTAAATCGGGGGGTACCGTTATATGGGGGCTATACCAAAACGTGGACCTATGTCCACAAGTTTTGTCACATAAGTTTATTGACATTTAAGAACTTCAAATGTCAAATTATAGCTAAATCGGTCTGAAAATGTAGCTAAACCCGTCAAAATACCGTAAATCGGGGGTACCGTTATATGGGGGCTATACCAATACGTGGATCATGTCCACAACTTTTGTTATATAAGTTTATTGACTTTTAAGAACCCTAAATGTCAAATTATAGCTAAATCGGTCTGAAAATGTAGCTAAACCCGTCAAAATACCGTAAATCGGGGGGTACCGTTATATGGGGGCTATACCAATACGTGGACCTATGTCCACAACTTTTGTTATATAAGTTTATTGACTTTTAAGAACCCCAAATGTCAAATTATAGCTACATCGGTTTGAAAATGTAGCTAAAAACGTCAAAATACCGCAAATCGGGGGGTACCGTTATATGGGGGCTATACCAAAACGTGGACCTATGTCCACAACTTCTAATTTATAAGTTTATTAACACTTAAGAAACCTAAATGTCAAATTATAGCTACATCGGTCTGATAATGTAGCTAAAAACGTCAAAATACTGTATATCGGGGGGTACCGTTATATGGGGGCTATACCAAAACGTGGACCTATGTCCACAACTTTTGTTATATAAGTTTATTGATACTTAAGAACCCTAAGTTTCAAATTATAGCTAAATCGGTCTAAAAATGTAGCTAAAAACGTCAAAATACTGTATATCGGGGGGTACCGTTATATGGGGGCTATACCAAAACGTGGACCTATGTCCACAACTTTTGTTATATAAGTTTATTGATACTTAAGAACCCTAAGTTTCAAATTATAGCCAAATCGGTCTGAAAATGTAGCTAAAAACGTCAAAATACCGTAAATCGGGGGGTACCGTTATATGGGGGCTATACCAAAACGTGGACCGATATAGCCCATCATCGAACTTGACCTGCCTGCAAACAAAAGACGCATTTTCCCAAAATTTCAGCGTCCTATCTCTATTTTTGTGGATGCTAGAGTGATTACCACAGACGGACGGACGGACGGACGGACGGACGGACGGACGGACGTGCTCAGATCGACTTAGAATTTTACCCTGATCAAGAATATATATACTTTATAGGGTCGCAAATGAGTATTTCAATGCGTTACAAACGGAAAAACAAACTTAATATACCCTCCATACTATGGTGGAGGGTATAAAAATGTGTTCAGCTAAGTGAAAGGTACCACCTACGGGGCTATATCAAAGAGTCAACCTATCTTTAAATTTTTGGCGGAAAAGTTTTATAGCTGCAGTGAACTTCAAGAGTCAAATTGAGGGTAGTTTCATCAAAACAATGTAGACCCTAAAAAATGGACCCATGTTGACGAATTTTAGTGAAGAAATTTCGTGACCACTGAAAATTCCCGAAAATCGGGAAGTACAGTTATATAAGGCCTTTCTTCCCCAAGAGGAATTTTCCGTGCCCCAGACTTTCACCTCCATTTTGTTGCACAGTGTTATCTAATCTAATCTAAAACAAGTAAGAAATGTCTATGGTCGGACGGAGCCGACCATGGGATACCCTATACCACTATCCCTGGACAATCGCTCTCCACGGAACTTCTTTTCATTGATTGTGAAAATTTAATTATCAAATATCAGAGATGTAATGTATAATACTTATGACCAAAACCAAAAAGTTATCTAGCATGACAAAGACATTTTTGTAGCAGGAAAGGAAAATTTAGTTCACACAAACGTTGGTTTGTACGCTTCTTCTTCATCATAAACTCAAACTTTGTTTAAAATTTTGCGGGTTATTATTTTGACTTACAGAGCCGCTACAAAATTGGTTAAAATTTTGTTTTTGGTCTATTTCATCCCCTGAACATTTCACGATCATCACCAAAAACTAATCATTTCTATTCTGGCCCGAACCCAACTTCCTTAAAAAATTCGTTACAATCGGTCCATAATTGCGGCCTTAAGCTTGTTTACAATTTTTAATGGACGTGTGTCCGTCCATCGCTAAATCGCTGTATCTCGTCGAGATATGAATTTTGGCATACCAAATATGGACGAATATTTCGTGATGTTACATAAACTTTTGGAGAGACAATATGTAGCATGGGATAAAAATGTGGTTCTCTACACAGAACCCATTATATATTAGGCAGTAGGCCCGTTATCTAGCAAACACTTTATTGCAATTTACATCAGAGGAAAGGTCAGTAGTTTTTTCCATATGTAGGCTACTTTGCGAAATATATAAATACTCAAGGAATTAAAATATCGACCAAAAATAAAATTTTTATATTCTTCATACAAAAGTAATGGTCAATTTCACCCGCTAAAGAATATCAGATCATCATTCAAAATTGTAGGCATCTTTTTCGACCTATACTCTTACCCGGTGCAAAATTTCGTGACTATTGCGACTTCTAGCGTATTTATTATTACACTACAAACAAATAACGGAATATAATAGGCTGTAACTCTGTTATCTGATCATACACACCAAGATAATTGGCATCAATTGAAAGTTCAAGCGTTCCACTTTCAAGTATATCCCACTTGTCCGGAATGTCACTTCCAGGAATTAAGATATAAGCTGTATATTAAAAATTTTAACAATTTTCACACAAAAGTTTTGGTCCATTTAACCCTCTAAATATTATCCGATCGCCATCTCTAATTGCAAGCTTCTCCTTTGTGATATACTCTTACCTTATTTAAAGTTACGCGTTGATCGGACTATTATTGAGACCTACAGAGCCGCTAGAAAATTAGATAAATATTATGTTTTTGGTCCATTTCACCCGCTAAATATTTCACGATCATCACCAATAAGAATAGGGATCCATTCTGATCTGAACCCGACCTCTATACAAAATTTCGTGACAATCGGTCCATAATTGCGGCCTGGAGCGTGTTTACAATTTATAATGGACAGACGGACGGACACACATCTCAAAATCGCTTTATCTCGTCGAGATATGAAGATTGGTATATCACATTGGGGGTCTCCGACGAATATTTCGCGGTGTTACATGAATTTTTACCAAAACAAACTTATAATACCCTTTTCCACATTGTGGTATAGGGTATAAAAATGTGTTCAGCTAAGTGAAAGGTACCACCTACGGGGCTATATCAAAGAGTCAACCTATCTTTAAATTTTTGGCGGAAAAGTTTTATAGCTGCAGTGAACTTCAAGAGTCAAATTGAGGGTAGTTTCATCAAAACAATGTAGACCCTCAAAAATGGACCCATGTTGACGAATTTTAGTGAAGAAATTTCGTGACCACTGAAAATTCCCGAAAATCGGGAAGTACAGTTATATGGGTGGATATACCAAAACATGGACCTATATTGACGATTATTTTTGGATAGACAAAATTGTAGCTAAAATTCTCTAAATACCGATCATTACAGATAGTTCGGTTAAAAATTGCAGCTAAAATTCTCAAAATACCGAAAGTCGGGAGATACCGTTAAATGGGGCTATACCGAAACATGGACCTATATTGACGATGTTTCATTGGAGATGTTTTATGACCACTGAGAACTTCAAATGTCAAATTACAGCTATTTCGGTTAAAAACTGTAGCTAAAATTCCCAAAATACCGAAAATCGAGAGGTACCGATATACGGGGGCTATACCAAAACATGGAGCTATGTTGACGATGTTTCGTGGATATGTTTAGTGACCACTGAGAACCTTAAATGGCAAATTACAGCTAGTTCGGTTAAAAATTGTAGATACAATTCTCAAAATACCGAAAATCGGGAGGTACCGATATATGGGGGCTATACCAATACATGGACCTATGTTGACGATGTTTGGGGAGATGTTTCATGACCACTGAGAAACTCAAATGTTAAATTATAGCTAGTTCGGTTAAAACTTGTAACTAAAATGCTCAAAATACCGAAAATCGGGAGGTATGGACCTATGTTGACGATGTTTGGTGGATATGTTTCATGACCACTGAGAACCTCAAATGTCAAATTGCAGATAGTTCGGTTACAAATTGTGGCTAAAATTCTCAAAATACCGAAAATCGGGAGGTACCGTTATATAGGGGCTCTACCAAAACATGGCCCTATGTTGACGACGTTTGGTGGAGATATTTCATGACCCCTGAGAACCTCAAATGTCATATTGCAGATAGTTCGGTTAAAAATTGTGGCTAAAATTCTCAAAATACCGAAAATCGGGAGGTACCGTTATATGGGGACTATACCAAAACATGGACCTATGCCCATATCCTTTGGAACTCTAAGTGCCAAATTATAGCCAATTCGTTATGCAAATGTGGCGAAGAACGTCAAAATACCTCAAATCCGTAGGTACCGTTATATGGGGGCTATACCAAAGAGTGGACCGATATAGCCCATCTTCTAACTTGACCTGCCTATGGAAAAAATACCCTCAGGTGCAAAATTTCAGCACTCTATCTCAATTATTGCGGACGCTAGAGTGATTACAACAGACGGACAGACGGACATGGCTAGATCGTCTTAGAAATTTATCCTGATCAAGAATATATATACTTTATAGGGTCGCAAATGATTAGTTCGATGTGTTACAAACGGAATGACAAACTTAATATACCCTCCATACTATGGTGGAGGGTATAAAAAAAGTGTCAGTCGGCTTTGCCGACAGATATATACCCTCAGCCAATGTGAGGTGAAATTCACCTACGGACAGATCGAATGTATTTAAGATCTCTTCAGCATTTTGTGGCCCTTTTTGAACATTTGAACTTGCCGATAAAAATGTGGATAAGGAATTAACTGTACTAAGACACAAATGTTGAACTTTTGTGGGAGAGGTACCCTTAGGGAAGACCGATATGGGCCATTTGAGAAGTTAAACTAAATTTTGACAAATATTAGGAGCTCCAAAGTTTGGACCAAATTGGTTGCCCCATGCAAGCGACATCGTCCTAGCATTTTAGTGAAATTTTTTTAAATATTGGGGAGAAGTACCGGAAATTGCGGTCCGGTATTGCCCCATGAAACTAAGTTTGGATATAATATGACGAAGACCAAATGTTGGACCAAATCGGATGAACATGCTCTCCGACCGCCACGTGCTCTCCGACCGCCACATATGGCGACATAGGGCTTTTTTACACCTTTCGGCCTTTTATCCTAAGAAATATGGACTTGCCCCAGAAAAAACTTTTACCGTCGTAATGGAGGTAGCGAATGCAAATCGCTTCAACAAAAATCAAAGTGATTCGAGAGCAGGTCGTAGAGTGAAGTTATCCGAAATTTTGTGTGAGAAGTACCAGAAGGAGTAGACAAATATAGTCCATATTCGAACCTGATCTATATCTGGTAGATATATTACGATGTGCAAAGTATGGATTACATCGGTCACTTCTCAGGAAGTATGGACTTGCCCCTGATGAAACTTGTACCGTCGTATGAGTGAGGGGGGGGGGGGGGGGGTGGTGTCAATGATTGCAAGTTGTTGCAACAAAAATCAAAGCGATTCGAGAGCAGGTCCTAATCTGAACTTATCCGAAATTTTGTGTGGGAGTTACCCGAAGGTGTAACTAAGTCTAGTAGAAATTTCACGATGTGCAAAGTGTGGATCAAGTCGGTTACTTCGTTCCAGAGTAATCGTGTGCACAAATTTTCCGAACATTTTCGAACTTTTGTGGGGGAGGTACCGGAAGGAGTGGACCGATATAGCCCATCTTCGAACCAAGTTTTGGACCGAATCTTTTAATCCGTTCGAGAGTTATCGTGCGCTCCAGCCAGACAGACGGACGGACATTGCTCAATCGACTTCAAATTGTCGGAAACGGATTTCGTCCAAACATACTTGGGATCTAAAACCATTATTTCGATGAGGCACATTTTGCCCGTATGAAAGTGTATATGGGCAATATTATTGAAAATTTAACATCGTTGAAGCCAAGGTTTACCCCTTTATAACTCGCGAATAGTGGTTGTATATTGTACAATTTAAATGCTTTTGGATAAAATGAAATGTTTTTAGACTTGGCAAAAAATATTGGGTTTCAAAGTTGATTTGCGTGGAAGCTGTGGCTATATTTATGTTAAAAAATGGGTAAAAATGGGTTGAAGCCAACGTGTCTTTTTTTGTTTTCTCTCAATTTGTGATTAAACCACACTTTTTACGATTTTCCCGTTAAAGTAAAAGTAGAAGGCAACTAAATAAGGATCATCTCACTAGTGTATAACTTCTCAAAATTTGATCTGCGTCTACCATTAAATGATGTTGACATTTTGAAGCCAGATTTAAAGTGTTTTTTGAAATTTTCTTATAATTTCGTTCCGCAAACAGGTTTTTCAAAAAATCATATATAGGAATGAAGAACTAACGATTCTGATTTATTTGATATATGTGTCGTGAATGTAGCCTACACAGCTTCAGAGAAATCTGTATCCAAATACGAAAATTTTGTGCGAACAAATTTCTAAAAATCATATATTTCTGGTCTAATTTTTACAATTGGCACTCGATTTACTCGTGCATGATTGCAAATTTTGGATTTTTACGTTGCGGATCTAATAAATCATTATTCGTTAAAATCCATCTACTAAAACGCGAGATAGGAGAAATTCCAAGGTAGGAAAATCACCTAAAATTGTTTTTGAAAATATCGCGCATTTTATCGCGTATTCTGTCGGCAGCTTGCACTGCTATGAAAAAACTAGTGCAGGATCTTCCTTTTTGCGGAAACAAAGATTTAAAAACTTCACTGATAAGGGAACTACATTCATTTTATCCCAAAAATAGTGTGTGATGCTACATCCACGGTTCTTGACTGATTGCCTTGAAATAGGTATATATCGATGCAGATTTTCATGGTGACACTAAAACCGGATGCGGAACGAAATTGTATGAACTTTGGGAAAATTAGCGATGTTTTATAGGTTTTTTAATGCTAAGATGCAGCCGATGCTACATCTTAGCGTCCAAATTATATTTCGAAAAATATATACAAATTAAAAGATATGGTCTTGCTGTACATGAAAATCACATGCGGACAAAACGATTTTGATAATTACGCGATTTACACATATTTTAATAATGCATATAAGTTAAAGCGGTTTATTTGAACTCTGTTTCCGTTTAAGAAGTCTAATGATTTATTTCAACAACCCGACAACTTTCCTCAATGGGAAACCTTCTATGTGAATGTAGATAAAGCAAAATCCGCCCATTTTTTTTGGAGTTTCAAGAAAAATAAAAGAAGTACTCCTATAGAATTTTTCCAATATTTTCAACTCTAGAATGCATATAAAAACTATTATTCCAAACCAAAATTTGTTTTTTGTAACACAAATATGTGCTTATTTTGGCTATAATATCCTAACTACTATCCCGATGATTATAAGTTTGGTCTCATTTGATTCCCCGTGATGTCTTTATTTAAAACTGTTACTTTTTTGTAATTTTTGACGGGTAAATTGACCTATATTTTCAAAAAATTCGGATTACATTTAAAATTTTTTCAATTTTTTCTAAATTCCGCGAATGCTGAGCAACATTTTACAAATATTATGCAATCTACTTAATGACGTCACTTCGTGATAACTTTTTAGTGACAATTGTGCTCAATAAAATAATTAGCGTTTTTATAATATTTTTTTCTTAAAAGCAGAAGTAAAACCGCGATAACATTTGTCCGCAACAACCAAAAATTTGCTCGCGAGCGGATTTGTACAGGGGAATTTTTTCTTAATCTATGTACCAAAAATCGTTGATGTAGCGCGAAAAGAAAAAATTCAATTTTTTGGAAATGGAATATGAAATAATTGGCAGTTTTGCCCATATATATATATATATATATATTTTTTTTTTTTTTTTTTAAGTCCATGCTTACGGTTGCTCTTTTAAGAAAATATTTAAAAAAAATCCACGCTTACGGTTGGTCTTTTAAGAAAATATTTTAAAAAATCCACGATTACGCTTGGTCTTTTAAGAAAATATTTTTCTTAAAAATCTTATGTCGATCTTTTAAAAATATATTCTTAAAATATCCACGCTTATGCAGGTCTTTTAAAATATATTTTTGTTTTAAAAATCCATGCTCATCTTGGTTTTTTAAAACAACTCTTTTTAAAAATTCCACGCTTATGTTGGTATTTTGTAAATGTTAAATTTTTTTCTTTTAATTTTTCTACATTTTTTATTTCCATGTTGGGCTTTAAATTTTCTTTTAAATCCAAACTCATCTTAGTCTTTTATTTTTTTTTAAATCCAGGCTCATGCTGGACTTTTAGATGTTTTTTTAATCCAAAATCTTTTAAAAATATCTTTTTTAAACTCACGCTCATGTTGGACTTTTAAATGCTTTTTTCTTGCTCTTAACAATGCTCTTAAAATGTTGCTCTTAAAAATTTAAAGTCACGCTCATGTTGGCCTTTTAAAAATTATTTTTTTAGTTTAAACTTTCTTTTTCCATATCCATGTTTTCTTGAAAGGAAATATTTTTTAAAGAAATCCAAGCTCATGTTGGTCTTAAAATAAAATTAAATCCAACGCCCGTGTTGGTGTTTAAAAAATATTTTTTAAAAAATCCAGGTTAATGTTGGCATTTTAAAAAATTATTTCTTAAGTTGGTCGTTTAAAAAATATTTTTTAAAAATCCACGCTCATCTTGGTCTTTAAAATATATATACATTTTTTAAATCCATACTAATGTGGGTCTTTAAAAATATATATATTTTGTTTTTAAATCCACGCTTATGTTGGTCTTTTAAAAAATATTTTTTAAAACCTACACGCCCATGTTGGTCTTTTAAAAAATACGTTTTAAAAAATCCATTCTTTTAAGAAAATATTTTAAAAAGATTCACCCTTACGGTTGGTTTTTCATGAAAATATTTTTTAAAAAATCCACGCTTGCGGTTGGGTTTTTAAAAAAACATATATATTTTTTAAATCCACTCTTACCGCGGGGCTTTTAAGAAAATATTTTTTAAAAAATCCGCGCTAACGGTTGTTTTTTAAAGAAACTATTTTTAAAAAAATCCACGCTTACGGTTGGTTTTTTAAGAAAATATATATATATATATATATATATATATATATATATATATATATATATATATATATATTAAATTCTCTCTTACCGCTGGGCTTTTAAGAAAATATTTTTTTTAAAAAATCCACGCTTACAGTTGGTTTTTAAGAAAATATTTTTTAAAAAATCCACGCTTACGGTTAGTTTTTTTAAGAAACTATTTTATTTAAACACACGCTTAACGTTGGACTTTTCAGAAAATATTTTTTAAAAAAATCTACGCTTACGGTTGGTCTTTTAAGAAAATATTTTTAAAAAAAAACCATGTTTATGTTGGTCTTTTAAAAAATGTTCTTAAAAACTCCACGGTTATGCAGGCCTCTTAAAGTATATTTTTTAAAAAATCCACGCTCATCTTGGCCTTTATAACAACACTTTTTAAAAAAATCCACGCGTATGTAGGTCTTTTAATTTTTTGTTTCAATTCAAGCTCATTTTTTCTTTTAATATTTTTAAATCCATGCTCATGTTGGACTTTAAAATTTTCTTATGAATCCAAACTCATCTTTGTCTTTTATTTTTTTTTAAATCCAGCCTCATGTTTGACTTTTAAATGTTATTTTTAAATCCACGCTGATGTTGGTCATTTAAGAAATATTTTTTTTTAAATTCACGCTCATGTTGGGCTTTTAAAGAATATTTTTTTTTTAAACCACGCTCTTTTAATTTTTCTTAAAAGTCCACATCCATGTTATTCTTTTAAAGAAATATTTTTTAAAGAAATCCAAGTTCATGTTGGTCTTAAAATGAAATAAATCCAACATCCATGTTGGTGTTTAAAAAAATATTTTTTAAAAAATGAAGGCTAATGTTGGTATTTTAAAAAATTATTTTTTAAAGATCCACGATTAAGTTGGTCGTAAAAAAATATTTTTTTGAAAATCCACGCTTAAGTTGGTCGTTTAAAAATATTTTTTAAAAATCCACATTAATGACTGTCTTTTAAAAATATATTTTAAAAAAATCAAAGCTTATGTTGGCTTAATTTTTTTAATCCACGTTATTTTATATTTTTTTTTTAATCACACCTATTATTGTTTTTAAAAGAATATTTAGAAAAATCCTTCGCTTATGGTTGCATTTAACAAAATATTCTTAAAATATGCACAGGTTTTAAAGACCATCATCATTCAAAAGGTTTTTAAAAAATCCACACTCATGTTGATATGTTAAAAAATATTTTAAAAAAATCCACGCTTATGTTTGCTTTTAACAAAATATTTAAAAAAATTCAAGGTTGTGACGACCTACAGAAATTGGTTTTAAAAATTCAACGCTTACGTTAGTCTTAAAAAACATTTCTTAGAAATCCATGCTTATGTTCGTCTTTTAAATAAAATATTGTTTAAAAAATACACGCTTATTTTTGCCCTTAACAAAATATTCTTTAAAAATCCTGGCTCATGTTGGTATTTTAACAAAAATCACGCTAATGCTGTTCGTTGCAAAAATATTCGTTAAAAAGACCACAGTTATGTTGGTCCTTGAGCATGTTTTCTATAAAAAATCTATCCGTTGAACTTAATTAGTTTATGTATTATTCTGGTATTCTTTTCCAATACAATTTTAAATTTTCCTAAAGCGCCAACCAAGCGGATCCACAGCAAAGGTAACATTAAACTGCACACAATGACCCGTCTGTCACTAACAACTGTGGAAAACAATAAAGTGTTGTCCCATATAAATAACCCAACAACTCATTGTATTCTAAAAATAAACTTTTGTGAAAATATGTATATTAAATCTCATTTGGTTCAAATCGTTAGTAGGTTAGATGCCTGCCTTCTTGGCCCATAAAAGCATTTTCCCTGAAAAATAATGAAGTCATAAATGTTCTCTACTGTAGTATCAATGCTAATCGTTCATCACATTTCGTTAATATTTATTACTCTTTCTAAAAGGAGAGAGAGAGGAAGATCTACGACATTGATAACTCAGATGATAATGCTGCTTTGCTCCTTTTGGTTGTCACTTGTCATTGTTGCCAGGCAATTTTTATTACTTTCCTTTATTCGTCTTTGGAAGATGAAATTGAAAAACATGTACAAATAGGTTGACAATGGCCTGATGATGGTCTTTTTCCAGCGGCATTCAATTTTCGTTGAACACGCACAAACACACGCTAACACATAGCACAAGCTGTTCTATCTAAAATTTGTTTCTTATGCAAGAGCATCTACGGAAATATATTTTCAGTTACCAACACTTGAGAGACTTAATAATAAATCCAAGTACTGACAGTAGATATGTTCCCAGCAGGATATTATTCACAGACTAAGCCATTTTAGTGTTTGATTGTCCGGGCCACTCTACCAGACCAGATCCAAACATCCAGCAGCAGCATCATAATAATCATCAACAACACAATCTACTAGCAGACAACGGCAACATTTAAATCTTCCTGTTAGTGTTTCACTCACAGCTTTTCTATTGATTTTCCTCTTTGTGATTGTTTGTTGGTGCTGTGTGTGTTTGCGGGCGGCAACTATCGGTTGCTGGTCTCTACCCAAACATAAAGAAGATTGTAGAAGACTATCAGAATATTTGTATTTGGTTATGGAATTATTGAATAGCCCATCGTTCGTCGTCGTCTCTAATGGGCTGTTGAGAGTTTATTAATGTTTGTATGTGTGTGTGCGGTTGAATATGTTATCGTTGAGCACTCAAGAGAGTGGTTTATATATCCGTTTAGATGAGAATTTGTGCATGTGTGGCAACATTGATTGCATTAAATTCAAACTACAGTGGAAGAAGGATGGACAACATTAGCGTGAATTTTCAAATAACATTTTTGAATGACCAACAAAAGACAATGTAAAGCTTGGAATTAAAACATAATGTTCAACGTCAAACATAAGCATGCGTTTTGTAGAGAATATTCAGTGTCGGACGAAACTAAAGCACACCCTCGGTACATATTTTTTAAACGATAATTTTTTTAAGAAAACTAAGCTGTATTTTTCTTTTTATTTATTTATATCTTTATTGTTGGAAAACACAAACATAAGGAATTCAGAATTTAATAAACAAAGTTAAAATTAAAAAACCATTTTAGGTTGCAAATATAAGCGGACAAAACTAAAGCACCCCCCAATTTCAGATACAACAAAAACTATTGAAAATATTTCGTTGCGTACCCTTTATACTGGATGTCACAAGGACATCTTTCAGTCATAGAGTTATTAAGTTATTATTTATTTCAGAGAAAATAATTAATTTTCGGAAAATGTAGCTTAAATCCTCAAAATATTGAAAATCGGGATGTACCGTTATATGGGGCTACACCCAAACGTGGACCCAGGCCCACAATTTTTGGTGGAAAAGTTTTGTGACGACTAGGAACCCTAAGTACCAAATTACAGCTAATTTAGTAGGAAAATGTGGCTTAAATCGTCAAAATACCGAAAATCGGCAGCTGCCTCTATAAGGGGGCTATACCAATACAATAGCCGATATTGTTCATATTCATCCAAAAATGATGCTACAGCATCTTCTAGTCAAATATAAAATCGCTTCGATTTAAAAGTTCGCAAATGAACGATTCACAGAAGAGCGGTATAGACAGGCTTATTCAGTCGACGACCATCAAAAATCTTTCATATCGAAAACATTTAAAAAACCAGACTGGAATTCGCCAAGACCCATATGAACTGTAATGTCCAAAAATTGAGGTCTGTGCTATTTTCTTATGAATAAAAGTTTAATTTAAACGATTCAAATGGAATAAGCGCGGACCAAATGGGCAACGGGTAAATCCTAAATATTGGAAAGGCGGAACACGATGGTCTGGGCAAGGGATTGGACCAATTCATAAAATTAATTGAATTATGGATCTTATCAAGTATCCTAACGTACTAAAATGCATGATGTTGCCTTATGCTGAAGAAGAGATGCCACTTAGATGGACATTCCAGGAGGATAACGAGAAAGATATGCCTAAAACATGTGCTTGTGTCATCCAGAATAAAGGATATGCAACGACATATGAATTTCAATAGTTTTTGTTGTACTTCAAATTGGGGGTTGCTTTAGGTTTTGTTTATTTAATTCTGAATTCCTTATGTTTGTGTTTTTCAACAATAAAGATATAAATAAATAAAAATAAAACAAGTAAGAAAAGTCTATAGTCGGACGGAGCCGACCATGGGATACCCCATACCACTATCCCTGGACAATCGCTCTCCACGGAACTTCTTTTCAATGACTGTGAAAATGTAATTATCATTTCACGATCATCAGCAAAAACTAATCATTTCTATTCTGGCCCGAACCCAACATCCTTAAAAAGTTCGTTACAATCGGTCCATAATTGCGGCCTTAAGCTTGTTTACAATTTTTAATGGACGGACACACATCGCTAAATCGCTTTATCTCGTCGAGATATGAATTTTGGCATACCAAATAAGGGGTCTAGGACGAATATTTCGTAGTGTTACATAAACTTTTGGAGAGACAATATGTAGCATGGGATAAAAGTGTGGTTCTCTACACAAAACCCATTAAATATTAGGCAGTAGGCCCGTTATCTAGCAAACATATTATTGCAATTTACATCAGAGGAAAGGTCAGTAGTTTTTTTCATATGTAGGCTACTTTGCGAAATATATATGTCCTCAAGGATGAAAATATCGACCAAAAATAAAATTTGTATATTTTTCATACAAAAGTAATGGTCCTTTTCACCCGCTAAAGAATATCAGATCATCATTCAAAATTGTAGGCATATTTTTCGACCTATACTCTTACCCGGTGCAAAATTTCGTGACTATTGATGTATAATTGTGACTTCTAGCGAGTTTATTATTACACTACAAACAAATAACGGAATATATTAGGCTGTAACTCTGTTATCTGATCATGCACACCAACATAATTGACATTAATTGAAAGGTCAAGCGTTCCACTTTCAAGTATATCTCACTTGTCCGGAATGTCATTTCCAGGAATTAAGATATAAGCTGTATATTAAAATTTTTTACAATTTTCACACAAAAGTTTTGGTCCATTTAACCCTCTAAATATTATCCGATCGCCATCTCAAATTGCAAGCTTCTCCTTTGTGATATACTCTTACCTTAATTAAAATTACGCGTTGATCGGACTATTATTGAGACCTACAGAGCCGCTAGAAAATTGGATAAATATTATGTTTTTGGTCCATTTCACCCGCTAAATATTTCACGATCATCACCAATAAGAATAGGGATCTATTCTGATCTGAACCCGACCTCCATACAAAATTTCGAGACGATCGATCCATAATTGGGGCCTGGAGCGTGTTTACAATTTATAATGGACAGACGGACGGACGGACACACATCTCAAAATCGCTTTATCTCGTCGATATATGAAGATTGGTATATCACATTGGGGGTCTCCGACGAATATTTCGCGGTGTTACATGAATTTTTACACAAAACAAACTTATAATACCCTTTTCCACATTGTGGTATAGGGTATAAATACAAAAAATGCAACTTTGTTGTCTTGAAAAAATATAATTTTAAAAAAATTTACTGAGGGGTTGCATTCGTTTTGGCCGACACTGTATATCAACAATCAACGTAGGAGTGGATTTTTTAAAAATATTTTTGCGATGGTCATTAATAAAAATTTATTTATTTTTTTTTAAACACGTGGAATTTAAAAAAGGAAGATTTTTTTAAAAACTTTTTTTTACTTGAATTTTTTTAATAAATATTCTTTCACCATAAATATTATTTTTAACAACTTGGATTAGTTTTAAAAAATATTTTCAAAAACTAGAATTTATTTGAAAAATATGTTTTCATCAACTTGGTCTTCTTATTCAATAATGTGGATTTTATAAAAATATGTTTTATTTTTTTTAACAATATTTTTTCAAAAACTTAGATTTTTTAAATTTTTCATCATCGGGATTTTTTTTTTTAAATATTTTTCCAACAATGTGGATTTTTTAAAAATGTACTTGCAACAACCGGCATTTAAAGAAAAAGACAGTTTTTAAAATATTTTTTTTAGCTTCGTGGATTTTTTAAAAAATATTTTTTCAGCAACTTGGATTTTTTTTAAATATTTGTGGGTCGTATGTTGATAAATATGGACCACATAGATCCGCGGTTTCCAATAGCCCCCATGTATCGGTGGTGACCATTTTTAGATATTTGGTTTATTTTTCAACCGATTTTGCTGCATATTGGTATATTGGGGTTTCAGTGGACGGGGAACATGTGTACAAAATATTGTCAATATCTGTTCGCGTATTGGTATAGCCCCCATTGAGCGATACCAGCCAATATATCATATTTTACAGATTCCAAGCACATTTACCAATCTATTTGTTGCATTTTGGCATTTTATGTTCTCCGTAGGTAGAAAATCGTTTTGCGAAATTACAGCAACGTATTTCCTCGTTTTGCTATAGCCCCAATATGAAGGGGCACCCGATTTGGGATATTTAAATGGTGTCATTGATACGAAACCAACACTGACCTCAAATGCCGGTCCTTCTATCAAATTTTCAAAAATATAGATATACGAATATTCCAATGACTTTCTGAAAAAGGCGCATATCTCTCAAATCTGCGCAAACCTGCAGCTAATTTTTGGTTTGTCCATAGAAAAATATCCTACTTCTCAGAAAATGTGAGATTTTTTCTGCAATTCACCAAAATTCTTAAAAAAAACTCCAAAACTTATAAAAAATAATTTGGTAGACTTTAAAAACAAACACATTTTTGGGGAACGAATAGCAACCAAACTAAATTAGATATTACAACTGTATAAACACCAAATAATTAAAAAGTTGTCAAGAATTATAACACCGACAAAAAATATAGTCAATTAACTTACAATTTATTTGTATAACTCTATTACTTAAGCAAAGCTAGAAGCAATTTTTAAGGCAAAAAAACATTACTCTCTGCAATGAGGGTAGGGATGAAGTTAAGCCAATGGGGGAATACTCCAGACTTAAGCAATCATATGATTGAATCTTCAACTAAAACAAAACAAACAAAAACAGCGAAGACACGCGCAAAAGGGAATCTTTTAAATAAAATTCCGACAACATACCCACAGGTAACTGTGCTGATGTTATTTCAACTTAACAGAAATCGATGATTTCTTAGTTGAATCGTGCTGTCAGCTTGCAAATATTTTGTTCTGGTGTTTTTTTTTTTTTGGGAAAGCCGAAAAGTGAGCATCATTCTCATTAACATGAGAATACTTGATGCTTAAAGAGTTCAGGTTTTCACTAAAAAAATCATCATTTCAAAAACTGAAAAGCCAATTGATAATTCCCTTCGCCGGGATAAAATAATGATATTGTAAACACTACACTCTGCGTTTTGTAAACACTACTCTCTGCAAAGAAGGTAGTGATGAAGTTAAGCCAATGGGGAAATACTCCAGACTTAAGCAAGCAAATAAATATTGTGAAACAAAAGTGCAACTTTTTAGTGCATTTCTAGTTGTTTCGCGGTGTAAATAAAAAAACTGAATATGAGGCATTTATCGTGTGATACTTAGCAATGCATCCCAACAATAATATTGTTAGTTCTATGTACTTTAATTTTTGAGTAAAGTTCCCATATTTCGCATTGTGCAACGTGATGTTTTTATTCAAAAATATAAACAACTTGAATTTTTAAAAAATATTTTTTCAACAAAAATTTTTTTATACCCTCCACCATAAAATAGTCTTAATTAAAATGGAATAATTAGGGTCCTTTCACAATTTTAGGTGGAATAACTTTTCCTACTGCCTCCCACTATTGCTTAAATTACACTGTGAACACAAATGTTGGGGCAGAGATAATTCCTTTTGGAGATGAAAGCCCTTGGTGTGTGTATATTAAAAACCCCGAAGAACAGATGCGCCGTGAGTCGAACTTCCGCGTTATGGCGTGATGAAATTTTTACAAGAGACCCTGTAAGCCATCATGAATTAGCATTATATCTTTGTTTGTTGTTTTTGTAGAGCACTTAAGCAACAGTGAAAAAAGATATAACGCTAATTCCTGATGGCCCACAGGGTCTCTAACAAAAATTTCATCACGCCATAACGCGGAAGTTCGACTCGCGGCGAATCCGTCCTTCGGGGTTCATAATGTACTCACCAAGGCATTTCTTCCCCAAGAGGAATTTTCCGTGCCCCAGACTTTCACTTCCATTTTGTTGCACAGTGTTACGTAATCTAATCTAAAAAAATGTGTTCAGCTAGGTGAAAGGTACCACCTAAGGAGCTATATCAAAGAGTCAACCTATCTTTAAATTTTTTTGCGGAAAAGTTTTATAGCTGTAGGGAACTTCAAGAGTCAAATTGAGGGTAGTTTTATCAAAACAATGTAGACCCTCAAAAATGGACCCATGTTGACAAATTTTAGTAAAGAAATTTCGTGACCATTGAAAATTCCCGAAAATCGGGAGGTACAGTTATATTAGGGGATATACCAAGACATTGACCTATATTGACGATTATTTTTGAATAGACAAAATTGTAGCTAAAATTTTCAAAATACCGATAATTATAGCTAGTTCGGTTAAACATTGCAGCTAAAATTCTCAAAATACCGAAAATCGGGAGATACCGTTATATGGGGCTATACCAAAACATGGACCTTTGTTGACGATGTTTCATGACCACTGAGAACCTCAAATGGCAAATTACAGCTAGTTCGGTTAAAAATTGTAGCTTAAATTCTCAAAATACCGAAAATCGGGAGGTACCGATATATGGGTGCTATACCAAAACATGAACATATGTTGACGATGTTTCGTGGAGATGTTTCATGACCACTGAAAACCTCAAATGTCAAATTACAGCTAGTTCGGTTAAAAATTGTAACTAAAATGCTCAAAATACCGAAAATCGGGAGGTACGGTTATAAGGGGGCCATACCAAAACATGGACCTATATTGACGATGTTTCGTGTAGATGTTTCATAACCACTGAGAACCTCAAATGTCCAATTGCAGATAGTTCGGTTAAAAATTGTGGCTAAAATTCTCAAAATACCGAAAATCGGGAGGTACCGTTATATGGGGACTATACCAAAACATGGACCTATGCTCATATCCTTTGGAATATAAGTTTGTTGATCACTAGGAACCCTAAGTGCCAAATTATAGCTAATTCGGTCTGCAAATGTGGCGAAGAACTTCAAAATACCTCAAATCCGGAGGTACCGTTATATGCGGGCTATACCAAAGAGTGGACCGATATAGCCCATCTTCGAACTTGACCTGCCTATGGAAAAAAGACCCTCGGGTGCAAAATTTCAGCACTCTATCTCAATTATTGCGGACGCTAGAGTGATTACAACAGACGGATAGACGGACAGACAGACGGACATGGCTAGATCGTCTTAGAATTTTATCCTGATCAAGAATATATATACTTTATAGGGTCGCAAATGATTAGTTCGATGTGTTACAAACGGAATGACAAACTTAATATACCCTCCATACTATGGTAGAGGGTATAAAAAAGAAAATAATGTTTTTCAAAATGAGCTGACAATGTTGCAAAATTTTACTGATGGCCACCAATATCATGATTTCATCCCAGTGAGGAAAATTATCAATTAGCTTTTCAGCTTTTTGAAATGACGCCTTTTTTAGCGATAACCTGTACTTTTTAAGTGTCTAGTATTCTCAAATAAATGGGAATAACACTCACATCAGAATAAAAATATTTGCAAACAACTATCAGCACGTTTCAACTAAGAACTCATCGAGTTCTGTAAGTTAAAAAAAAAAACAAGTAAAAAAGCGTTAAGTTCGGCCGGGCCGAACTTTTCATAGCCTCCACCATAAAACATTCTTAACTAAAATGGAATAATTAGCTTTCATCCCTGTCCCCAACTTTAAATGGGTACGTTAAAATGTCAGATAATGTACATATATGGTGTCTATATCTAACTACGTATGTTGACAATTTTTGGTGGGCTAGAAAGTAGGAGGTACTGTTATATAGGGGTTATAAAAAAACACGGAAGCATGTTTATGGAGCCTCTAATGTTAAATAACTCCTAATTCGGTTAAAAATTATAGCTAAAATCCTCAAAATACCAAAAATCGGTACCTAACGTTATATGGAGGCTATACCAAAACATGGACCTAAGTTCATAATTTTTCGAATATAACTTTTTGGTCACTAAGAACCCTAAACCGGTCTAGAAATGTGGCTTAAAACGTAAAAATACCTGAAATCGGCCGGTACCGCTATATGTGGGCTATTCCAAAACATGGACCTATGTCCACTAGTTTTGTTATATAAGATTATTGACACTTAAGAATCCTAAATGTCAAATTATAGCTAAATCGGTCTGAAAATGTAGCTAAAAACGTCAAAATACCGTAAATCGGGGGGTACCGTTATATGGGGGCTATACCAAAACGTGGACCTATGTCCACAAGTTTTGTTACAAAAGTTTATTTACTCTTAAGAACCCTAAATGTCAAATTATAGCAAAATCGGTCTGAAGATATAGCTAAAAACTTCAAAATACCGAAAATCGGGGGTACCGTTACTTAAGAACCCTAAATGTCAAATTATAGCAAAATCGGTCAGAAATATATCTAAAAACGTCAAAATACCGTAAATCGGGGGTACCTTTATATGGGGGCTATACCAAAACGTGGACCTATGTCCACAAGTTTTGTTATGTAAGTTAATTGACACCTAAGAACACTAAATGTCAAATTATACCTAAATCGGTGAGAAAATGTAGCTAAAAACGTCAAAATACCGTAAATGGGAGGGAGGGGGTGGGTGCCGTTATATGGGGGCTGTACCAAAACGTGAACCTATGTCCACAAGTTTTGTTACAAAAGTTTATTGACACTTAAGAACCCTAAATGTCAAATTTTAGCTAAATCGGTCTGAAAATGTAGCTAAAAGCGTCAAAATACCGTAAATCGGGTGGTAACCTTATATGGGGGCTATACCAAAACGTGGACCTATTTCCACAAGGTTTGTTATATAAGTTTTGTTATCGATGTAGTCCATCATCGAACTTGACCTGCCTGCAATTTTCCCAAAATTTCAGCGTCCTATCTCCATTTTTGTGGATGCTAGAGTAATTACCACAGAGGGACGGACGGACGGACATGCACAGATCGTCTTAGAATTTTATCCTGATCAAGAATATATGTATATACTTCATAGGGTCGCAAATGAGTATTTCAAAGCGTTACAAACGGAAAAACAAACTTTATATACCCTCCATACTATGCTGGAGGGTATAAAAACATCACCACAGTTGCCTGTGAGTGAGAGCTGTTGGAATTTATTTCAAATTCCCCATGCACGTGTCATCCGCTGTTTTTTTCTTTGTTTTGTTTTGGTTGAAGATTCAATCTCATTTGATTGTTTTTATGTCTGGAGTATTATGCCAATGGCTTAACTTTACCATTACTTTCTGTTACAGAGAGTAATGTTTTTCAAAATGAACTGTCAGTGTTGCCAAATTTTATTGATCGCTACCAATATCATGATTTCATCCCGGTGAAGGAAATAATCAATTGGCTTTTCAGTAAAATTTTGCAACACTGTCAGTTCGTTTTGAAAAACATTACTCTCTGTAACAGAAAGTAATGATGATGACTCCAGACTTAAAAACAATCAAATGAGATTAAAACTTCAACCAAAACAAAACTAACAAAAAATATTTTCTCATCAATGTGGATTTTTTTAAAAAAACATATTTTTCCAACAACGTGGATTTTTTAAAAAAATTATTTTTTCAACAACTTGGATTTAAAATAAAATATTTTTTTCAACAACGTTGTTTTTGTAGACAAATATTTTTTCAACAACGTTGTTTTTTTAGAAAAATATTTTTTCAAAAACGCGACTTTTTAAAAAATATTTTTTAAAAATTTAATGATCAATTTAAAAAATATATATTTTTTTCAAAGACGACATGGTCGAAAAACAAAAAAATTAACGACCATTTGGACTTCAAAAAATTTAACGTGAGGTTATGAATTTATTATAAATTTGCCTTCTTAATATTATTAATAGAATGTCATTTGTAACATTTTACAATGCATTTTGGGCGGGAACTGAACAAACAAATTAAACAAACTTTACTATCTCTAAACAGCAACAACAATAACCGCAATGTCCCAACTACACTGAGAGACTAGCCTTATATTTTTAATGTTACTCACATTAGAGATAATTTGTTACCTAATGTTGATATGTTTGGATGTTTGTTTTTTTTGAGATTTTATTTAAAAATGCAAGGACAAATTCACAGCCGCCCTTGATCATAGTGCATTTAGGGGACATATGTATGTACATACTGGGATATTGCCGTATATTTTTTTGGGGAACGTCTCCTTCTTATTCTTTAGGTTCTTGAGCAGCTCGGCTTGGTTGACGGCATCAAAGGCCTTCGATAGGTCAAGAACCACCATGACAGTTCGGTCACACGACCAATTCTAGCTCAGACCTCACTTATATGCTTGAATAAAGTTGTTGTGCAACTGTGTATTTTCCTGAATCCATGCTGATATTGTATTCTCAACATGAATATTAGCTACTGGCGACAGGAAGGATATTGGTCTGTACGATTCGCCCCTACTTGTAACAGTAACAAGCCGCTCAAAAAGAACAACAACAATGAAACATAATCTCAATATGAATGAATGAAATTAAGATTCAGTGGTATTCCGATTCTGGGTGTATTTCTTTCTTCGTAACGCATATTATTTAATTTAATGAGCAGATTAAATGCACAAAACATCATCCTCTTATCTGGAATCCATAACAAAAAGTGTTGCATGCGACAAGACATTGTGGCACTTGAATGTAAATATTATTGTGGGTATTTCCATGTGTGAGTGCGTGTGTGCTCTTTGGTAACGCCTGCCAACATTTCCCCTTACAATATTATTTGTTTTTATAATTTCAGTATCCAGCTGCGGGGGATGATGTGTGCAGAACCATTTTATTTTAAATTAAAAACAAGCAGCAGCGTACCACACACATATATACAAATATTCGGAAACCTACTGCGGAGCCTAGGTTTCCATTAAACACCTGTAACAGCCTAGAGCTATGTTATGTCGTTTGTCGTCTACAATGGCTTTGGGCCTAATGTCAATCACACAAATATTTGCATCTGTGACAAAGCATTATTAAATTTAATAGTAATATAATGAGATGATGCTGCAAATATGGGGAAGGAAGAAAATGCAAATTAAGTAGAATTCCTCATTTTATGGGTGTCATTGTGGTAAAGTCATACGTTATTCTTTGAAAATAATATAAAAAATTATATAGTTGTAATAGGTATAACATAGCGCAAAGGTGTGGACCTTTTGTGGATGATGTAACTGATAAAGGTACTAACAGCATCTTCCATAGAATATATGTAAAAAAAACCTACGAAAGAGGCAAATATAAGGGTTCTTTCTCAAATAGGATATTTCCAAAAAGGTACTGTTATATGTATATTTAATACCACCTACAGATGCCTCTTGTGAATAGAGAGGGGGGTATTCTGTAGGTAGACAATCTAATAGAGGCCTCCTAGAAAACTCTTTTAGAAGACCACGGGTCTTCTCCAGATAGACGACCTTCTAGAGAGGTATTCTATAGGCAGACGACCTCCTAGAATGGTCTTTTAGAAGGCCTTCTATACGGATTTTTATACAGATAGAGAGTTTTTCATCTAGACAGGTATGTTATAAATGAAGACTTGCAAAAAAGGTCTGCTATAGACACATGACTTCCTAGAAAGGTCTTCTCTAGACAGAAGATCATCTAGAGTGAGATTCTATAGATATAATATATTCTATTCTAGGAAAGTCTTCTGTATATAGGTAACCTCCTAGGGGCTTTCCAGAATGGGCGTCAAGAAGAACTCATAGAGACATTCTATAAATAAGGAACTTTTAGAGGGGTGGGTCTTCTATAAATGGGTCTTCTATCTATATAAAACACTTAGAGAGGTATTTATAGAAGTCCATTTTAGGAGGACTTTTTCCCCTGTGGGATCATCTATAGAAAGACGACTTTCAATTTTTAGCGAGGCATTTTATAGATAGATAAAATCATAACGCTATCTTCTATAGATAAACGACGTCCCAGCGGGTTCTTCTATAGACACAAAACCTGTTGAGGGGTCTTATATAGACGGGTTTTTATTTAGATATAAGTAGGAGGTTTTCTATAGATAGGGTATTCTAAAGATAGAATTTAATCATTTATTTACCTTAAAGGCTCATCCTCAGATAATAAGACTCTTAAAGGGGGCTTCTGCAGGTACAGGACTTCCCTATGGACTCTTCCATGGTTCACGTAAATGACGTGACGTGACGTGACGTTGTTGAAACACTTTTTTCAACGACGTGGTTTTTTTTAAAATATATCTTTTCCTGGATTGTGTAATAAAAAGGATTTCAACAACGTGAATTAAAAAAAAATGTTTTCAACAACGTGGATTTTTTAAACAATATGTATGTAGGCTACATTTCCTGAGTATTTAAGCCATGTAAAACTCTCTACAAACTGGTGTCATAAGACGCCGTTCGGACTCGCCGATAAACAGTAAGTCCCATATCATTGAGATAATATGAATCGGGGTGCACTAATTGATATGAGAGAAGTCTCCCTTGTTCTGCATGGGATGTTTGTGGAACAATTATATTTGTTTTCAACAACGAGGGTTTTTCAAAATATATTTGTTCAACAACGTGGATTTTGTAAAAAAATTATTTTTCCAAAAGCCTGAATTTAAAAAAAATATGTTTTCGACAACGTGGATTTTTTAAAATATTTTTTTCAACAACGTGGATTTAAAAAATATCTAACAACGTGTATTAAAAAAATCCAACAACGTGAATTTTTAAAAAAATTGTTTTCAACAACGTGGATTTTTAAAATATTTTTTCAACAACGTGGATTAATAAAAATTATTTATTTTATAACGTGGATTTCTTAAAAAATATTTTTTTTGTAATAACGTGAATTTTTTAAAGAATATTTTTTTATAACTTGATTTTTTTAAAAAATATTTTTAATAAGATGGATTTAAAAAAAAAATGTTTTTTCAATAACCTTGACTTTTTAAAAAAATATTTTTCAATAACGTGGATTGTTTAAACATTTTTTCAGCAACGTGGATTTATTAAAAATATTTTTTCAACAATGTGGATTTTTGCAAAATATTTCTTCAACAACGTGGATTTTTACAAAATATTTTTTCAACAACGTGGATTTTTGCAAAATATTTCTTCAACAACGTGGATTTTTACAAAAGATTACTTCAACAATGTGGATTTTTACAAAATATTTCTTCAACAATGTGGATTTTTACAAAATATTTTTTCAACAACGTGGATTTTTGCAAAATATTTCTTCAACAACGTTAATTTTTACAAAATATTTCTTCAACAACGTGGATTTTTACAAAATATTTCTGCAACAACGTGGATTTTTACAAAATATTTCTGCAACAACGTGGATTTTTACAAAATATTTCTTCAACAACGTGAATTTAAAAAAAAAAAAAATTTAACAGAATTTTTCAAAACAAAATTTTAACAACGTGAATTTGTTTTAAAAATATTTCTTCAACAACGTGAATATTTTTAATAAAAATGTTTTTTTCAACAACCTGAATTTTTTAAAAAATATTTTTTCAACTACGTTATTGTTTTTTTTTTATTAAAGTAGGAGGGTTGTCTTTTTTTATTTGGGATGATAACTTCTATTTTGTTTTTCAAAATAGTGAGGCTCAATCCCATAGTCGTTGTTTTAATATTTTATTAAAACAACTTTAATTTATTAGTTGGCAAAATTGGCGATGTTTATCAAGGGGTAAGGCAAGGAAGACTTTATTTTCGAAAAGTGTTTTCATTGATCGGACCGACCATATTTGTGGCATTTAGAGAACTTTGGTGAAAATGCGGCTTTGGCCCCATACAAATTACTACGGAAACAAAGATCGCTAGGATGGCACGGGTTAAAGTAAACGATAATTTCATGTATAAGGTTTTTGGATCAAATGGAACAAATTTAGGGTGTTGGAAGTCCAAAAAAAAGAAATTTTGTTTTTTTGGGTCACCCTACTATATTTTTCTATAATATACTTTTCAAAAATTAAATTTTTTAAAAATTATATTTTCCACAACAAAATTTAAAAAAGAACAAAAATTTTCAACAAAATTGAAAAGAATTTTTAAGCCAAGGTTTTTTAAAATATATTTGCAACAATGTGGATATTTAGAAAAGAATTTTCAAAACGACTTGGGTAAAAGTCTTCTCATTTATTCTCTTAACATAGGAACCCAGAGCGTATAGTTGTTATTAAAAAATATTATAGTATAAATCATACGCACAAGGGTTCTAATAGCTCGACAATAGAGTTGTTTAATCTCGTTTGCTTATGAGTGATTTAATACAAATGAACGTGTGGATGTTGATCTTATGGATTTTTTGAAAAATATTTTTTTAATTTTTTAAAAACTGTTTTTTAATAACGTTTATTTGTTTAAAAATATTTTTTCATTAACGTGGATTTTTTAAAAAACTGTTTTTTCAATAGCACGGATTTTTTAAATATTTTTCAGCAACTTTGGTGAAAATGCGTCTTTGGCCCCCATACAAATTACTATGGAAACAAAGATCGCTAGGTTGGCACGGGTTAACGTTAACCCATAGCAATAATATTTCGTATATAAAGTTTTTGGATCAAATGGAACAAATTTAGGGTGTAGGAAGTTCAACAAAAAAAAAATTTGTTTCTGTTTTTTTTTTTTTGGATCACCATACTGTATGAATTTTTCTAAATTTTTTTTTTTTTCAAAAATTATATTTTTAAAAATTATATTTTCTTCAACACAGATTTATATTTAAAAAAATATTATAATATATGTTTTCAACTAAATATGTTTAAAAATTGTTTGAAAAGAATTTTTAAAGCTAAGCTTTTTTAAAATATATTTGCAACAATGCACTGTGGTTCCTGTGGTAAGGTACTGTGGTACCTTAAAAACGAAAAAATGATCGGTTTGCGGATCCGTAGCTTATGAGTGAAATTATAAAAAAATTAAGAGGTAAATGCACAATTTCCAAAATTAAACTTATAGTTGATTGCATTGACAATATTCTTACGAAAAAACAAATTCAAAATTCGTTTTTTAAGTTCCTTAAAAATAAATTTTTTGTAAATGACTTTTTGTGCTATTTTTAATATCATTGCTATTAATGTATGTTGAGTTTTACTAATGTTGGCCCCGTAAGTGGAAGTCCATATTTTTTTAGAATACAGGGGAAACTCTAGTTTACGATAAAAAGAAATCCAGCTGCCACCATCTGCCACCCTGTAAGTTATTTCCGTTATAACACGCCTGTAAAATCGCCAAAATTCCGAAAATCGGGAGGTACGTTTATATGGGAGCTATACCGAAATGTGGATGTATATTGAATATTTTTTTCAATGAGGTATGGTGTTTCCTCAGAATGTAAAATGCAAAATTACAACCAAATTGGTTGAAAAATTTGGCTAAAATCGTCAAAATACCGAATATCGGGAGGTACATTTATATGGGAGCTATACCTAAACTTGGACCTATATTGAACATATTTTGCACGGACGTATGATCTTCCCTCCGAAGTCCAAATACAAAATTACAGCCAACTCGGATAGAAAATCTGTCTAAAATAGTCAAAATACCGAATATAGGGAGGTACGTTTATATGGGAGCTATACCTAAACGTGGACTTATATTGAACATTTCTTGCAAAGTGGTATGTTGTTCCCTCAGAACAAAAAATGCAAAATTACAGTCAAATCGACTGGAAAATTTTGCTAAAATCGTCAAAATATAAAAAAATCGGAGGGTACCTTTATATGGGGGCTACACCCAGGGTTTCGGAATCGAGATATTTTGGGCTCGACTCCGGCTCCGACTCCAGACCAATTTTTTTCACGACTCCTTCGGGTCGACTCCGAGGGTAAAATTCTATACCGCTAAAATTAAGAAATGTGCACAAATTTTTAACTTTTTCGTATATTTGGGCCCATATAGGCTAATCTGTTGATTTTTCCTATCATATTATTTAGAAAGGGCATCCGTTCGAATATAATACTCAACTACAGAACATAAACATGAAGTAAAATTCATGTCTATGTTGTTTCTGCTGAATCTTACATTGGAAAATAGGAAAAATACTAGTTAGAAAGCATTTATCGGTTTTGCCCGTTGCTTGCACGAGAATATTCGGAAATAACTTTTATCCGTCAGAAAATATGTGAAAATGAAGGGTCAATACAAATCATAAGGACTACACGCAGTAGAAATTATAAGCAATTCATGAACAGGTTTTAAATGAATATAAGCCAACAGGTTAGATTTCTTCGAGAGCCCCAGCCCAAAAAAGCCAAATAAAAACCATTTTGCATGATTTTTTTTCGAAGAAAACCACGAAAATTTTGTGGTAGGTTTTTTCCTTCATCTGAAAGACCCACTAAATTAATCTGCTTTCTGAATTTTTTGTTTAAAATATTATGGGCCTGTTTATGTATATCGATAAGAAAATGAACAAGTAAAAAAAGATTCAGTCTGCTTTGCCGACAGAGATATACCCACAGCCTGTGTGAATTAAAACATTTTTTTCCAAAAACGTGTAAATTTAAGGGGTTTTGACAATTTTAAGCGTATGAACCGACAAATATCGCGTGTACTATTTTAGCTAATATTATCGATTTTTGTGCGGGAGGTACCCGAAGGAGTGGACCTACAAGCACCACCTTCGAATTTCATCTAATATTCCAATAAATATTACGATATGCAAAGTGTGGATCAACTCAGTATTTGGTTCGGGAGTTGTCGTGCTCTCCAGCCACTACATGGTGCCAAGTTGTTTTCCCAAGAAGTATGGACTTGCCCCTGAAAAAACTTTTACCGTCGTAACTGAGGCATTGAATGAAAGTTGCTTCAACAAAAATCAAATTGATTCCAGAGCAGTCCTTAAAGTGAACTTATACAAAATATTGTTTGGGAGGCACCCGAAGGAGTGGACAAATGTAGTCCATACTCGAACCTGATATATATTTGGTAGATATACTGGGATGGCTAAAGCATGGACCAAAGCGGTCACTACCATCAAGGGTTATCATGCGCAGAATTTTTCCGAACATTTTTGAACTCTTGGGGGGAGGTACCTGAAGGAGTAGACTGATATGGCTTATCTTCGAACTTAAACAAAATTTGGACAAAATATTACGAAGGCTAAATTTTAGACGAATCGGCAGATTCGTTCAAGGGTTATCTTGCGCTCCAACCACTACACACTGTATCATAGGGGTTTTTCGTAACTTTCAGGCTATGTTTCCGGAAGGATGGACTTGCCCCTGATGAAACTTGTACTGTCGTATAGAGGACAGTGAATATAAGTTACTGCAACAAAAATCAAAGCGATTCGTGAACAGGTCCCAAACTGAACTTCTCCGAAATTTTGTGTGGGAGGTACCCGAAGGAATGAACCGATTGAGTCTATATTGGAACCTCATCTAAGTCTGGTAGAAATTTCACGATGTGCTAAGTATGGACCAAATCGGTTACTTCCTTCAAGAGTTATCCTGCACACAAACTTTTCGAACATTTTCGATCTTTTGTGGGGGACGTACCGGAAGGAGTGGACCGATGTAGCTCATCTTCGAACTAAGTTTGGGCAAAATATTACGAAAGCCAAAATTTGAACCGAATCGGTTCATCCGTTCGAGAGTTATCGTGCGCTCCAGCCAGCAGGACAGACAGACAGACGGACGGACATGGCTAGATCGACTCCAAATTGTCTGAAACATATTTCGTCCAAACATACTTGGGTCTAAAACCATTATTTCGATAAGGCACATTTTCATCGTATCAAAGTGTATATACCCTCTTTAGCCTAAAGGCTGAGGGTATAATGAGTAAGAAACACTACCAAATTTGAGTGTGTTTTTCAAATAAGTTGTTTTTCTGCAAGAAGTTTTGTGAAAAATGACCGTCTACGAAACATTGTTTCATTGAAGCGTTTTGCGGTGCCAACTCTAGCTCGAAAACTAATAATCCGTTTGTCAGATATTTTTGTGGGCTTATCAAATACATCAAAATCTAGTCCTTCATTGATCGATTTTGTAAAAAGTATTAGATTTTACGGAAATGGCGGACAGAAAAAACAAAATTTCTATTTCTGGCTTTACAAAAATGACGTTTTTGGTTATAGCATGGAAGATTTGAATAATAAAATCAATCGATGAATTACTAGAGGAACATTTCTGTAAATATTTTTAATTTAGAAAGTCTGATTTTCATTTTCAGTTCAAGAACAAAAAGGACATGGAAGGAACTAAGCTAGAAGAACAAAATAATCTACAAAAGGATTCTTCATTCTATTTATCAGAAAACATTTCATCTCAAAATGATGAATCAATATCGCCAAACAAAGATATAAAGCTACTTACTCAAGCATTATTGGGGTTCAATAAAAATCATTACGTCATTGCTCTGAAACTTCTGCGATGGGTCCTTTGGAGCTCTAAATATATTCAATAGGGCTTTCATTCCCAACGTGAATTTTTTACCTCCAGACCTTGAATTCCATGTTATGTCCAGTGTAATCAGTAGAATTTCCCATAGCGAACACAATGTCCTTCATAGGAGTCCAACAGGCCCTTTAGTAGAAGACAAGGATGACATCTCACAAAAGACAAAATAAGAAGATCAGTAGATTTGTTTGTGAGAAGACCACTAGATTTTCTAACAGAAGACTTGTAGGGCTTCTATAAAAGACTTTAAATGTCCAATTATAATTCGATTGTCATAGAACTTTACTTTTGCTTGCAAAAAATTAATGGATCAATTGGACCAAAAAATATTCTGGACATGAATTTTTTAATCAAAATAGAGATGAAAAGAATACACTTCAAGGACAGTAAATATCCTGTGAATCGTCCTCTAAATTTGTATAGTATACTGTTTGCTTAAATATTTTCTTTTAGCTACATTTTAAAATAAATAATGATTTTTGAAAAAAATGGTGTCCAGAATTTAATGTTATATTCCTAGTTGTAGAAAAAATTGCCCGGAGTCGGAGTCGAGTTATTTATTTCGACTCAGACTCCGACTCCAGCAAAATTGCTCGACTCCGACTCGTAGACTCCGACTCCGAAACCCTGGCTACACCCAAATAGCCTATACCCAAATGTGGAGCTACATCCATACAATTTGTTTTTCTCCCTTTTGGGCTCGTTATAAAACTATGTTTAAAATTTCGATGCGTTAACTCGATTAGAACTATGTTTGGCACTCCTTTCCATACAAGTGGGACCACTGTGCAATGTGGATATTTAGAAAAGAATGTTCAAAACGACTTGGATATAAGTCGTCTCGTTTATTCTCTTAACATTGGAACCCAGAGCGTATGGTTGTTATTAAAAAATATTATAGTATAAATCATACGCACTAAGGTTCCAATAGCTCGACCATAGAGTTGTAAAATCTCGTTTGGTTATGAGTGATTTAATACAAACGAACTTATGGAAGTTTGTCTTAATGATGCAAGTATATAAAAAATATCTACAGCATTAAGATCAACTACGAATTTCTGTCCCCATTCGGAGGAAATGAAATGTGGAGCTATTAATAGCTTTCTTTAACTCCTCTACAGAATACTCAACATCTGATACATTTTAAAACTATAAACACATTTACACGTATAGTTGTATAACTTAGAAGAAAGGGATAATAGGATTGAGGTAAATTTCTGTTGTTGTTATGCTATTACTATGCATGCTACTTATGTTCGCTCTGTGTATTTTATGTTTCTTTGTCCCTAATTCTATTATATTCTTCTCATGTGTTTGAATGTAAACAATAGCAAAACTTAAAAGCTACTTTATAAAGCAACAACAATAGATGTGTGTAGTATACATTAGGGCAGATTTTCCATGTATGTATGTGCTGTGGTGTGTGTTAATGTGAATTTTAGTGATATAAAAATAAGATGCACCTGGTTGGTATTTCAACGTTGTTATTGTTCCTAAATTCAAAGGAAAATATAACTTAATAGAGAAGTTGTTAGATATGAGAAGAACACATGGTTTTCTTTTAAAAAAGGAGAAGAAGGATAATCCCTGAAAATTAAAAATAATTCATATACAATTTGGTCTGTTACTTCAAATATTAGTTTATTAAATAGCCAAATTTCTCTTGGTCTTTGAAAAAATCTTTAAAAATCCTTTTTGTAAAAAGGATATATAAGACCAGTAGTTCTTTTATTTAAGACATATGATGGTCCATGATCGGCCATGAAATATTTCCCCTTGTCCTGTGTATCTCTATATTTGCCTTAGATTAGTTTAATATTATATCAGTGTCGCCAATTAATAACTTTTTAAATTTATTTTAAAAGCATATACATACATTGTTATGAAAAATGACTCACTGTTATAAGAATTCAAAAGTGAACATTCCGATAATTTGCCTGAATTGGCAGGTAGTCAATCACTTTTTTCGACGTTATTGTAAAAAAAAACAATCAATCTCTGACTCAACACCAACCCCGTGCTGCCCCATGGCCACATTTTAATCATTTCAATTTCACAAACGAGGCCACTTTGCGCGCCATGACTCAAGCCGCCTAAAAAGAGAATCGATGAAAATAAATTGCCAAAAAGTATGCTATAATTTGTTTCCAAAATAAGGTAATGAGCGCATGAAACATTTGTTGCTAATGTTTCTTCTTCTAGGCACAACAATGTCAGAGAAAAGGAGCTTTGTGTAAGTGTATACGTAGGTCAGTAAATTAGTATTGGTAACAAGAGGGGTGAAGAGGGGAGGAAAAGTCAAATTTTATTATTTTCCAAATAGCAGCCTCAATATAATTCCTGTTAATTTGCCAAAAAAATCAATTCATGATAAACTTTCCATTCAAAAGTTCAATTGCAAACGAGTGAACGGTATAATTGACTAGCCTAATAATTCTCAAACTGCATAATTATAAAAGACAATATTGCAGTTTCTTGCGCAGACGTGGATTTTTTAAAAAATATTTTTCAGGTTCTAGACAAGACGTGGTTTTTTTTATTTTTTCAGGGCTAGACAAGACGTGGTTTTTTTTTATTTTTTTCAGGGTCTAAACAGGATGTGACTTTTTAAAGATTGCTTTTTCAGTGTTTATACAAGACATGAATTTTTTAAAAAATATTTTTTCAGGGTCTGGACAAGACGTGGATTTTTTAAAGAATATTTTTTCAGGGTCTAGACAAGACGTGGATTTTTTAAAGAATATTTTTTCAGGGTCTAGACAAGACGTGGATTTTTTAAAGAGTATTTTTTCAGGGTCTAGACAAGACGTGGATTTTTTAAAGAATATTTTTTTCAAGGTCTATATAAGACGTGGATTTTTTAAAGAATATTTTTTCAAGGTCTATATAAGACGTGGATTTTTTAAAGAATATTTTTTCAGGGTCTAAACTACACGTGGATTGTTTAAAGAATATTTCTTCAGGGTCTAAACAACACGTGGATTTTTTAAAGAATATTTTTTCAGGGTCTAAACAAGATGTGACTTTTTAAAGATTATTTTTCAGTGTTTATACAAGACATGAATTTTTTAAAGATTATTTTTTCATGGTCTAGACAATACGTGGATTTTTTAAAGATTATTTTTTCATGGTCTATACAATACGTGGATTTTTTAAAGATTATTTTTTCATGGTCTAGACAATACGTGGTTTTTTAAAGATTATTTTTTCATGGTCTAGACAATACGTGGATTTTTTAAAGATTATTTTTTCATGGTCTAGACAATACGTGGATTTTTTAAAGATTATTTTTTCATGGTCTAGACAATACGTGGATTTTTTAAAGATTATTTTTTCATGGTCTAGACATTACGTGGATTTTTTAAAGATTATTTTTTCATGGTCTAGACAATACGTGGATTTTTTAAAGATTATTTTTTCATGGTCTAGACAATACGTGGATTTTTTAAAGATTATTTTTTCATGGTCTAGACAATACGTGGATTTTTTAAAGATTATTTTTTCATGGTCTAGACAATACGTGGATTTTTTAAAGATTATTTTTTCATGGTCTAGACAATACGTGGATTTTTTAAAGATTATTTTTTCATGGTCTAGACAATACGTGGATTTTTTAAAGATTATTTTTTCATGGTCTAGACAATACGTGGATTTTTTAAAGATTATTTTTTCATGGTCTAGACAATACGTGGATTTTTTAAAGATTATTTTTTCATGGTCTAGACAAGACGTGGATTTTTTAAAGATTATTTTTTCATGGTCTAGACAATACGTGGATTTTTTAAAGATTATTTTTTCATGGTCTAGACAATACGTGGATTTTTTAAAGATTATTTTTTCATGGTCTAGACAATACGTGGATTTTTAAAGATTATTTTTTCATGGTCTAGACAATACGTGGATTTTTAAAGATTATTTTTTCATGGTCTAGACAATACGTGGATTTTTTACAGATTATTTTTTTATGGTCAAGACAATACGTGGATTTTTTAAAGATTATTTTTTTATGGTCAAGACAATACGTGGATTTTTTAAAGATTATTTTTTCAGGGTCTAGACAAAACGTGGATTTTTTAAAGATTATTTTTTTAGGGTCTAGACAAAACGTGGATTTTTTAAAGATTATTTTTTTAGGGTCTAGACAAAACGTGGATTTTTTAAAGATTATTTTTTTAGGGTCTAGACAAAACGTGGATTTTTTAAAGATTACTTTTTTAGGGTCTAGACAAAACGTGGATTTTTTAAAGATTATTTTTTTAGGGTCTAGACAAAACGTGGATTTTTTAAAGATTACTTTTTTAGGGTCTAGACAAAACGTGGATTTTTTAAAGATTATTTTTTTAGGGTCTAGACAAAACGTGGATTTTTTAAAGATTATTTTTTTAGGGTCTAGACAAAACGTGGATTTTTTAAAGATTATTTTTTTAGGGTCTAGACAAAACGTGGATTTTTTAAAGATTATTTTTTTAGGGTCTAGACAAAACGTGGATATTTTAAAGATTATTTTTTTAGGGTCTAGACAAAACGTGGATTTTTTAAAGATTATTTTTTTAGGGTCTAGACAAAACGTGGATTTTTTAAAGATTATTTTTTCATGGTCTAGACAATACGTGGATTTTTTAAAGATTATTTTTTCATGGTCTAGACAATACGTGGATTTTTTAAAGATTATTTTTTCATGGTCTAGACAATACGTGGACTTTTTAAAGATCATTTTTTCATGGTCTAGACAATACGTGGATTTTTTAAAGATTATTTTTTCATTGTCTAGACAATACGTGGATTTTTTAAAGATTATTTTTTCATGGTCTAGACAATACGTGGATTTTTAAAGATTATTTTTTCATGGTCTAGACAATACGTGGATTTTTTACAGATTATTTTTTCATGGTCTAGACAATACGTGGATTTTTTAAAGATTATTTTTTCATGGTCTAGACAATACGTGGATTTTTTAAAGATTATTTTTTCATGGTCTAGACAATACGTGGATTTTTTAAAGATTATTTTTTCATTGTCTAGACAATACGTGGATTTTTTAAAGATTATTTTTTCATTGTCTAGACAATACGTGGATTTTTTAAAGATTTTTTTTTCATGGTCTAGACAATACGTGGATTTTTTACAGATTATTTTTTCATGGTCTAGACAATACGTGGATTTTTTAAAGATTATTTTTTCAGGGTCTAGACAAAACGTGGATTTTTTAAAGATTATTTTTTTAGGGTCTAGACAAAACGTGGATTTTTTAAAGATTATTTTTTTAGGGTCTAGACAAAACGTGGATTTTTTAAAGATTATTTTTTTAGGGTCTAGACAAAACGTGGATTTTTTAAAGATTATTTTTTTAGGGTCTAGACAAAACGTGGATTTTTTAAAGATTATTTTTTTAGGGTCTAGACAAAACGTGGATTTTTTAAAGATTATTTTTTTAGGGTCTAGACAAAACGTGGATTTTTTAAAGATTATTTTTTAGGGTCTAGACAAGACGTGGATTTTTTAAAGATTATTTTTTCATGGTCTAGACAAGACGTGGATTTTTTAAAGATTATTTTTTCATGGTCTAGACAAGACGTGGATTTTTTAAAGATTATTTTTTCATGGTCTAGACAAGACGTGGATTTTTTAAAGATTATTTTTTCATGGTCTAGACAAGACGTGGATTTTTTAAAGATTATTTTTTCATGGTCTAGACAAGACGTGGATTTTTTAAAGATTATTTTTTCATGGTCTAGACAAGACGTGGATTTTTTAAAGATTATTTTTTCATGGTCTAGACAAGACGTGGATTTTTTAAAGATTATTTTTTCATGGTCTAGACAAGACGTGGATTTTTTAAAGATTATTTTTTCATGGTCTAGACAAGACGTGGATTTTTTAAAGATTATTTTTTCATGGTCTAGACAAGACGTGGATTTTTTAAAGATTATTTTTTCATGGTCTAGACAAGACGTGGATTTTTTAAAGATTATTTTTTCATGGTCTAGACAAGACGTGGATTTTTTAAAGATTATTTTTTCATGGTCTAGACAAGACGTGGATTTTTTAAAGATTATTTTTTCATGGTCTAGACAAGACGTGGATTTTTTAAAGATTATTTTTTCATGGTCTAGACAAGACGTGGATTTTTTAAAGATTATTTTTTCATGGTCTAGACAAGACGTGGATTTTTTAAAGATTATTTTTTCATGGTCTAGACAAGACGTGGATTTTTTAAAGATTATTTTTTCATGGTCTAGACAAGACGTGGATTTTTTAAAGATTATTTTTTCATGGTCTAGACAAGACGTGGATTTTTTAAAGATTATTTTTTCATGGTCTAGACAAGACGTGGATTTTTTAAAGATTATTTTTTCATGGTCTAGACAAGACGTGGATTTTTTAAAGATTATTTTTTCATGGTCTAGACAAGACGTGGATTTTTTAAAGATTATTTTTTCATGGTCTAGACAAGACGTGGATTTTTTAAAGATTATTTTTTCATGGTCTAGACAAGACGTGGATTTTTTAAAGATTATTTTTTCATGGTCTAGACAAGACGTGGATTTTTTAAAGATTATTTTTTCATGGTCTAGACAAGACGTGGATTTTTTAAAGATTATTTTTTCATGGTCTAGACAAGACGTGGATTTTTTAAAGATTATTTTTTCATGGTCTAGACAAGACGTGGATTTTTTAAAGATTATTTTTTCATGGTCTAGACAAGACGTGGATTTTTTAAAGATTATTTTTTCATGGTCTAGACAAGACGTGGATTTTTTAAAGATTATTTTTTCATGGTCTAGACAAGACGTGGATTTTTTAAAGATTATTTTTTCATGGTCTAGACAAGACGTGGATTTTTTAAAGATTATTTTTTCATGGTCTAGACAAGACGTGGATTTTTTAAAGATTATTTTTTCATGGTCTAGACAAGACGTGGATTTTTTAAAGATTATTTTTTCATGGTCTAGACAAGACGTGGATTTTTTAAAGATTATTTTTTCATGGTCTAGACAAGACGTGGATTTTTTAAAGATTATTTTTTCATGGTCTAGACAAGACGTGGATTTTTTAAAGATTATTTTTTCATGGTCTAGACAAGACGTGGATTTTTTAAAGATTATTTTTTCATGGTCTAGACAAGACGTGGATTTTTTAAAGATTATTTTTTCATGGTCTAGACAAGACGTGGATTTTTTAAAGATTATTTTTTCATGGTCTAGACAAGACGTGGATTTTTTAAAGATTATTTTTTCATGGTCTAGACAAGACGTGGATTTTTTAAAGATTATTTTTTCATGGTCTAGACAAGACGTGGATTTTTTAAAGATTATTTTTTCATGGTCTAGACAAGACGTGGATTTTTTAAAGATTATTTTTTCATGGTCTAGACAAGACGTGGATTTTTTAAAGATTATTTTTTCATGGTCTAGACAAGACGTGGATTTTTTAAAGATTATTTTTTCATGGTCTAGACAAGACGTGGATTTTTTAAAGATTATTTTTTCATGGTCTAGACAAGACGTGGATTTTTTAAAGATTATTTTTTCATGGTCTAGACAAGACGTGGATTTTTTAAAGATTATTTTTTCATGGTCTAGACAAGACGTGGATTTTTTAAAGATTATTTTTTCATGGTCTAGACAAGACGTGGATTTTTTAAAGATTATTTTTTCATGGTCTAGACAAGACGTGGATTTTTTAAAGATTATTTTTTCATGGTCTAGACAAGACGTGGATTTTTTAAAGATTATTTTTTCATGGTCTAGACAAGACGTGGATTTTTTAAAGATTATTTTTTCATGGTCTAGACAAGACGTGGATTTTTTAAAGATTATTTTTTCATGGTCTAGACAAGACGTGGATTTTTTAAAGATTATTTTTTCATGGTCTAGACAAGACGTGGATTTTTTAAAGATTATTTTTTCATGGTCTAGACAAGACGTGGATTTTTTAAAGATTATTTTTTCATGGTCTAGACAAGACGTGGATTTTTTAAAGATTATTTTTTCATGGTCTAGACAAGACGTGGATTTTTTAAAGATTATTTTTTCATGGTCTAGACAAGACGTGGATTTTTTAAAGATTATTTTTTCATGGTCTAGACAAGACGTGGATTTTTTAAAGATTATTTTTTCATGGTCTAGACAAGACGTGGATTTTTTAAAGATTATTTTTTCATGGTCTAGACAAGACGTGGATTTTTTAAAGATTATTTTTTCATTGTCTAGACAAGACGTGGATTTTTTAAAGATTATTTTTTCATGGTCTAGACAAGACGTGGATTTTTTAAAGATTATTTTTTCATGGTCTAGACAAGACGTGGATTTTTTAAAGATTATTTTTTCATGGTCTAGACAAGACGTGGATTTTTTAAAGATTATTTTTTCATGGTCTAGACAAGACGTGGATTTTTTAAAGATTATTTTTTCATGGTCTAGACAAGACGTGGATTTTTTAAAGATTATTTTTTCATTGTCTAGACAAGACGTGGATTTTTTTAAAGATTATTTTTTCATTGTCTAGACAAGACGTGGATTTTTTTAAAGATTATTTTTTCATTGTCTAGACAAGACGTGGATTTTTTTAAAGATTATTTTTTCATTGTCTAGACAAGACGGGGATTTTTTAAAGATTTTTTTTTCATGGTCTAGACAAGACGTGGATTTTTTAAAGATTATTTTTTCATGGTCTAGACAAGACGTGGATTTTTTAAAGATTATTTTTTCATGGTCTAGACAAGACGTGGATTTTTTAAAGATTATTTTTTCATGGTCTAGACAAGACGTGGATTTTTTAAAGATTGTTTTTTCATGGTCTAAACAGGATGTGGATTTTTTAAAGATTATTTTTTCATGGTCTAAACAGGATGTGGATTTTTTAAAGATTTTTTTCAGTGCTTAGACAAGACGTTGATTTTTTAAAGATAATTTTTCAGTGCTTAGACAAGACGTTGATTTTTTAAAGATAATTTTTCAGGGTTTAGACAAGACGTGGATTTTTTAAAGATTATTTTTTTAGGGTCTAAACAATACGTGGATTTTTATACCCTACACCACTATGTGGGGAGGGTATTATAAGTTGGTTTTGCCCAAAAAGTTTGTAACGCATCGAAATAATGGTCGTAGACCCATACTTATATATATCAAAATGAATGTCTCGACGAGCTGAGTCGATCTGGCTATGTGTGTCCGTCCGTCAGTCCGTCCGTCCGTCCGTCTGTCCGTCTGTCCGTCTGTCCATCTAAACCTTGTAATCACGCTACAGGTCGCAATTTTGATCGGATCGTCACGAAATTTTGGATGTTGATGGGAGTCCCGGAGGGGAAGAAGCCTATTGATTTTGGTGATGGTCGGATAAAATTTAGGGGTCGGAAAGGGCAAAAAACTTAGGTGGGTAAAAAGACAACGTTTTTTTCCAAAGCGAATATCTCAGCTCCTGTATGGGGTATACTAAAAGCAAGATATGACAATAAAAGTAGAAAATATCACCTTTCTAATCATGTAAAGTAGGTGCTCGTAGGTGGTCAAACAACGAAGATATCACAATAGTAGCAAATAAAACCCCAATTTTAATTTTTGCGATTTTAGTTATATTGACGAATATCACAGCTTTGATCGTAATCTTTCCAAAAGCAAAGCCTGACTATAAAAGTGGCAGATCCCGCCTTTACAATGATGCAAACTAGGTCGGCGTAGGTAACCAAATGACGGAGATATAGCAATAGTCGTTAATACATCCCATTTTTCTATTTTTTTTTTTAAATCACGCTACAGGTCGCGATTTTGATCGGATCGTCACGAAAATTTGAGGGTTAATGGGGGTCTCACAGATGAGGAAGCCTATTGATTTTGGTGATGGTCGGATAATATTTAGTGGTCGGAATGGGCAAACACTTATTTTGAGAAAAGTCAACATTTTATTTCAAAGCCAATATCTCTGTTTCTTTAAGAGGTACATCAGAAGCAAAACTTGGCAAGGAAAGTAGAAAATATCACCTTTACAACGATGTAAAGTAGGTTGTCGTAGGTGGTCAAATAGCAGAGATATGGCAATAGTCGATAATGCATCCCATTTTCCGATTTTTTTGTAATCACGCTACAGGTCGCAATTTTGATCGGATCGTCACGAAATTTTGGGGGTTAATGGGGGTCCTACAGAGGAAGAAGCCTACTGATTTTAATGATGGTCGGATAATATTCAGGGGTCGGAATGGGCAAAAACTTATTTGGAGAAAAGGTCTACGTTTTATTTCAAAGCCAATATCTTAGTTTCTTTAAGAGGTATATCAAAAGGAAAGAAGAAAATATAACCTTTACAACGATGTAAAGTAGGTTGTCGTAGCTGCTCAAACAACAGAGATATCGCAATAGTCGGTAATGCATCCCATTTTCTGATTTGTTTGTAATCACGCTACAGGTCGCAATTTTGCTCGGATCGTCACGAATTTTTTTGGAGTAGATGCGGGTCCCACAGAGGAAGAAGCCTATTTAGTTTGGTGATGGTCAGATAATATTCAGGAGTCGGAATAAACGAAAAGCTTATGTGGAGAAAAGTCAACGTTTTTTTTCTTATGCGAATATCCCGCTTCTGGTTGGAGTATTCTAAAAGGAATACCCGTCAATGGAAGAAGAAAAGATCTCGTTTATATTGATGCAATGTATGTTGGCGTAAGTGAGCAAACCGAGATATTGCAAAATTCAGTAATAAACCCAAATTTTCCAATTTGTGTAATCACGCTACAAGTTTTGATCGGATAGTGACGAAATTTTGGTGGTAGATGGGGGCCCCACAGATGAAGAAGCCTATTGATGTTGGTGATAGTCGGATAATATTTAGGGGTCGGAATGGGGAAAAACTCATTTGGAGACAAATTCAAAGTTTTATTTTTTGTGAATATATCGGCTTCTAGTGGGGGTATTACAACGGCAAAGCCTGTCAATGGAAGAAGAAAATATTACCTTTACATTGGTGTAAAGCAGGTTGGCGAAGGTGGTCAAACAAGAGAGATACCACAATAGTCGGTAATGCATCCAATTCTTCCATTTTTTGCAATCAAACTACAGGTCGTAATTTTGATCGGATGGTCACGAAATTTTGGTTGCTTATGGGGGTCCCAGAGAGAATGAGGCATAATATTTTTGGTGGTAGTCGGATTATATTCCCTAAAAGAAATGTTTACCAGTGAATAGCTTATGCACAGGGGTAGTGGTGTAGGGTATCACATGGTCGGCCCCATCCCGACTATAGCCTTTGCTCACTTGTTTAAAGATTATTTTTTCAGGGTCTAAACAGGATGCTGATTTTTTAAAGATTTTTTTCAGGTTCTAAACAGGATGCTGATTTTTTAAAGATTTTTTTCAGGGTCTAAACAGGATGTGGATTTTTTAAAGATTTTTTTTAGTGCTTAGAGAAGACGTTGATTTTTTAAAGATAATTTTTCAGGGTTTAACAAGACGTGGATTTTTTAAAAATTATTTTCTCAGGGTCTCGACAAGACATGGATTTTTTAAAGACTATTTTTTCTGGGTTTAAACAAGACGTGGTTTTTAAGAATATTTTTTCAGGGTCTAGACAAGAGTGGATTTTTAAAAGATTATTTTTTCAGGGTCCAGACCAGACGTGGATTTTTTAAATATTATTTTCTCAGGGTCGGACAAGACGTGGATTTTTTAAATATTATTTTCTCAGGGTCGGACAAGACGTGGATTTTTTAAATATTATTTTCTCAGGGTCGGACAAGACGTGGATTTTTTAAATATTATTTTCTCAGGGTCGGACAAGACGTGGATTTTTTAAAGTTGTTTTAAAGGTCTATAAAAGACGTGGATTTTTTAAAGTTTTTTTTAAAGGTCTATAAAAGACGTGGATTTTTTAAAGTTTTTTTAAAGGTCTATAAAAGACGTGGATTTTTTAAAGTTTTTTAAAGGTCTATAAAAGACGTGGATTTTTTAAAGTTTGTTTAAAGGTCTATAAAAGACGTGGATTATTTAAAGATTATTTTTTAAGGGTCTATAAATGACGTGGATTATTTAAAGATTATTTTTTAATGGTCTATAAATGACGTGGATTATTTAAAGATAATTTTTTAAGGGTCTATAAATGACGTTGATTATTTAAAGATTATTTTTTAAGGGTCTATAAATGACGTTGATTATTTAAAGATTATTTTTTAAGGGTCTATAAATGACGTTGATTATTTAAAGATTATTTTTTAAGGGTCTATAAATGACGTGGATTATTTAAAGATTATTTTTCAAATTGTTTTTAAAGTGATTTTTAGTGATTATGAGGATTAGGCTTTTTAACGATTGGGAATTTTTAGATTTTTGGATTTTTTTGTCGCATCACAAAATTTACAATTTAATAGATTTAATGAGGCATACACGGTTACATATGGATTCAAGGTACATACATAAATAAACCTTAAATTTTTGGTACATTATGTGATTTGCTTGTTGGTTTCTGATAGCTTGTCTCTTTGGCATTTGTCTATTGTTTGTTTTGTAAGCAGATTACCATTAACACTAATGTATCCACACAAATACAAAAACACTCATAGATATGATATATCATCGATGTTCTCGTCATAATCGACAGCATCAACAACACTCAATTGAGTTGCAATGCCAATATTGTTGTTACTGCAAAAACTTTAAGCATGACCTTATAAATATTTGCACTTATGTGATATGTAAGGGACAGGACCTGAGCAAACGCTAGTCAAATGGTGTTTGTGTGTGCAGGCCATTGTGCAATGGTATTAGTTATAGCTACTGGACTGCAACAAGGGTGTTTATATTACAGAGATAATAAATTTATGCACTACAGTCATAGATCGCTTCATTGCATTAGTACTGGAATCTGTAATGTTATCGACACTTGTGCAACCCACTCCCACTCAAAGTGTAGGAGTATTTAATTTGGTATTTGTCATGTTTACATGTGCTGAAGTATCAGTAGTATTAGTTCATTTTGGGCGTTGTAATTTTTTTCTTTTTGATTGGATTAAAACGTTTTGTCCTGCTGATGGTTTTCAGTAAACAAAAATGGAAAAAATAACTCTTGGAAAATAGCAGCACACATTGTTGCATCATGACATACAACACCTTATAAAACGTACACGTTTTTGCTATTCAATTTATTTAAATAAGATTTTGTTTGTTTTGTTGTAGTTGCCCACAAACGTGTGTTTTGCCATCGTCGGTCGTTGTTCATATATTTTTGTTCAATTGGTATCGTTAAATATTCATTTATTGAATATTTTTCGAATAACACATTTTTTGTATTTTAATTTGCTTTTGAACCTCAGAGGTTTACAGAAACCAAGAAAAAATAATTACATTTTGCACTAAACTGGTCGGTGATGAATTCCATTTGCATTGCATATTTTCCATCATTGGGCGATATACGAGTATGACAATGAATTAATATTTGTTGTTATATTCAATACACACGCACATCCATAGTTACTGCTTGGGATAACAGGTCGAATATTAATATAGACATTATTTACATAAAATATAAAAATATTCAGAATTTCTTTTTGGGGAATACATGTGAAAAATTTAGTGACAATACTTAAAACAAGTAAAAAAGTATCAGTCGGCTTTGCCGACAGAGATATACCCTCAGCCTGTGCAAATTGAAACACTTTTTTCACAAAAAACTTATGTATTTAGGGGGTTTAAAAATTTTGGGCGTATGAACCGACAAAAATGTTGATTAGGATTAAAGTTCAAAAATTTGGCGGAAAAGGTACTTAAAGGAATGGACCGACATAGACCATGGGGGTGCCATAGGGGGCTTTTACACCCTTCGGGCTATTTTCTCAAGAAGTATGGACAACTTTTACCATCGTAATTGAAGCAGCGAATGTAAGTTGCTTCAACAAAAATCAAAGTGGTTCAATAGCAGGTCTTAAAGTGAACTTATCCAAAATTGTGTGTGGGAGGTACGGGATGGAGTGGACAAATATAGTCCATATTCGAACCTGATCTATATCTGCTAGATATTATGAGAATGTGTAATGTATGGACCAAATCGGTCACTCCCATCAAGAGTTATCGTGCGCACAATTTGTCCGAATATTTTTGAACATTTGTGGGGTAGGTACCTGAAGGAGTGGACCGATGTGGCTTATCTACGAACTTAAAGTAAGTTTGGAAACAATATTACGAGGGGCAAATTTTGGCCGGAATCGGCATTTCCGTTCGAGAATTATCTTGCGCTTCCACCCATAAACATGGTGTCATAGGGGTTGTTTTTCAACTTTCAGGTTATTTTTTCAGGAAGTATGGACTTGCCCCTGAAGAAACTTGTACCTTCGTATAGGGGACAGTAAATACACGATGTTACAACAAAAACCAAGGCGATTCGACAGCAGGTCTTTAACTGAACTTTTCCGAAATTTTGTGTGGGAGGTACTCGAAGGAGTTTAGCGATTGGAACCTCATCTAAGTCTGGTAGAAATTTCATAATGTACAAAGTATGGACCAAATCGGTTACTCCCTTCAAGAGTTATCGTACGCACAAATTTTCCGAACATTTTCGAACTTTTGTGGGGGAGGTACCGGAAGGAGTGGACCGATATAATCCATCTTTGAACTTGAACTAAGTTTGGACATAATATTACGAAAGCCCAATTTAGGACCGAATCGGCAGATCCGTTCGAGAGTTATCTTGCGCTCCAACCACTACACACGGTGTCATAGGGTTTTTTGTAACTTTCAGGCTATTTTCTCAGGAAGTATGGACTTGCCCCCAATGAAACTTACAGCGTCGTATAGAAGACAGCGAATACAACTTGCGTAAACAAAAATCAAAGCGATTCGAGACCAGGTCCTAAACTGAACTTTTCCGACATTTTGTGTGGGAAGTACCCGAAGGGGTGGACCGATTGAGTCCATATTGGAACCTCATCTAAGTCTGGTAGAAATTTCACGATGCGCAAAGTATGGACCATATCGGTCACTTCCTTCAAGAGTTATCATGCGCACAAGTTTTGCGACAATTTTTGAACATTTGTGGGGGAGGTACCTTAGGGAGTGGACCTATATGGCCCATCTTCGAACTTAAATCGAATCTGGACAAAATATTTCGATACCCAAAATTTGAACCGAATCGATTGATCCGTTCGAGAGTTATCGTGCGCACCAGCCTGCCAGACAGACAGACGGACGGACAGACAGACGGACGGACATTGCTAGATCTACTCAAAATTGTCTGAAACGGATATCGTACAAACATACTTGGGGTCTAAAACCATTATTTCGATGAGGCACATTTTTGGTCGTATCAAAGTGTAAATACCCTCTTTAGCCTAAAGGCTGAGGGTATAAAAATTGGATTTTGAAAGACTACTTCCCAGCAAAAATCCTCATAACAAACCTCCTTTCCCACCCATTATTTTAACAAGGACATGTCGCGCGAAATATCTGGTTATTTTGTAACCACTGACCAAAGGAGGTTGTAACCACTGAAATAAGTAGGTACTTAGTAGATTCTGACTACTTATTTCAGTGGTTACAAAATAACCAGATATTTCGCGCGACATGCCCTTGTTAAAATAATGGGTGGGAAAGGAGGTTTGTAATGAGGATTTTTGCTGGGTTACTACATTTTCAGGGTCTAGAAATGCGGTTTTTAAGCAAATTTAAGATGGGGTTTTTAAAGAATATTTTTTTAGGGTCTGTGCAAAATGTTCATTTTTAAAACATATTTTTCAGGGTCTGGACAAGACATTGATTTTTAATAGATTATGTTTTCAGAGTCTGGACAAGACATGGATTTCTTAAAGAATATTTTTTCAGGCTCTTTCAGGCCAGATGTGCATTTTTTAAAAAATATTTTTGCAGAGTCTTTACGAGATCTGGGTTTTTTAAATAATATTTTTTCAGGGTTTGTGGAAGACGTGGATTTTTTTGGAGATTATTTTTCAGGGTCTAGACAAGACGTGGATTTTTTAGAGAAAAATTTTTTCAGAGTCTGGGCAAATCGTGGATTTTTTGAAGAATGTTTTTTCAGGATCTTGCCAAGACGTGAATTTTTTTAAAGAATATTTTTTCAGGTTCTGGATAAGACGTGGACTTTTTTAAAGAATATTTGTTTCAGGGTCTGGACAAGACGTGTTTTTTTCGGGGTTTTCTCAAGACTTGGATTTTTTAAAGAATATTTTTTTAGGGTCTGGACAAGATGTCGATTTTTTAAAGAATATTTTTCAGGGTCTAGACAAGACTTGGATTTTTAAAGAATAATACAATTTAATAGATTTTATTTAGCCGTAATCATTACAGGTGTATTCAAAGTAAATAAATGTTGAATTTTGAAACCTTATGTATTTTCAGGGTCTAGACGACACGTTGATTTTTCAAAGAATATTTTTTCACGGTCTAGACAGGACTTGGAATTTGTTAATGAATATCCTATTTAGGTTTAAGACAATACGTGGATTTTTTAAGGAATATATTTTCAGGGTCTAGACAAGTCTTGGATTTTTTAAAGAATATTGTTTCAGGGTCTAGTTAAGACGTGAATTTCTAAAGAAATTTTTTCAGGGTCTAGACAGGACTTAGATTTTTTAAAGAATATTTTTTCAGGGTCTAGACACGATACTGATTATTATAATAATATTTTTTCAGTGTTGATTATTTAAAGAACATTTTTCCGGGTCCAGTCAAGAAGGTCTGGAGAAGACATGGATTTTTTTAGAGAAAAATGTTTCAGGATTTTCATTGTTTGGATCTTTAATAGCTCAGTACTTTCAGTTCATTTACATTTTTGGCTCATCTCTACATTTACAATTTAATAGATTTTATTTGGCCGAAATGATTACAGATGTATTCAAAGTAAATAAATGTTAAATTTTGAAACCTTATACATTTTGATTGTTGGTTTCTTATAGCTTGTCTCTTTGCCATTTGTTATACCATACACCACTAGGTGGAAAGGGTATTATAAGTTTGTTTTGGTAAAAAATCATGTAACGCCGCGAAATATTTGTCGGAGACCCCCAATGTGATATACCAATCTGCATATCTCGACGAGATAAAGCGAATTTGAGATGTGTGTCCGTCCGTCCGTCTGTCCATTATAAATTGTAAACACGCTCCAGGCCGCAATTATGCACCGATCGTCTCGCAATTTTGTATGGAGGTCGTGTTCAGCCCAGAATAGACACCTATTGTTATTGGTGATGATCGTGAAATATTAAGCGGGTGAAATGGAACAAAAACATAATTTTACCCAATTTTGTAGCGGCTCTGTAGGTCGCAATAATAGCCCGATCGCCTCGAAATTTTAAATAAGGTAAGAGTATATGACAAAGAAGAAGCTTGCAAACTGAGATGATGATCAGATAATATTTAGAGGGTTAAATGGGCCACAACTTTTGTGTGAAAATTGTGAAAAATTTTAATATACAGCTTAAATCTTTATTTCTGGAAGACACATTCCGGGTAAGTAAGCTATACTGGGAGAAGGAACTCTTCGAATTTCTTTTGATGCCAATTGTGTTGGTGTACATGGTCAGATAACAGAGTTACAGACTAATATATCCAGTCATTTGTTTGTAGTGTAATCATAAACACGCTGGAGGTCGCAATTGTAGCGCAATAGTCAAGAAATTTTGCATGAAGTAAGAGTTTAGGTAGAAGAAGATGCCTACAATTTTGCATGATGATTTGATATTATTTAGCGGTGAAATGAACCTTTACTTCTGTATGAAACATTTACAAATTTTATTTTTCGTCCATATTTGAATTCTTGGAGGGTAAAGTAGCCTACATATGGAAAAATAACTACTGACTTTCCCCTGATGCAAATTGCAATTATATGTCTGCTAGATAACGGGCCTGCTGACTAATAAATAAGGGTTTTTTGTAGGGAACCACATTTCCCTCCCATGAACAGTGGATCCACTTGTATGGAGAAAGTGGCCAAAAATATTTAGAGTGTAAAAATCAAGCCAATGCGCCGGTTATAGCTTTGTGCTGCTGCGAAGAGTGTTTTAAGAAACCACGAGCGTGACATTCTTCCTCCTTTCCCCTCTGTAAGAATTGTTTTATGATGTTAATACAAAATAACATGAACATAGGTCCCGATTATCTTATGATGCAAAAATAGGCTTGGGGAAACAAAACAATCTCCAAAACAACATAAAATCCAACCAATTTAGCGGATTAAAAAAAAAAATCCAAATTTTTGTCTAAAAATTGGTAAATTTATATGTTATAGCGTTCTTCCTGGAAGTTACGTACCGCCAACGTAAGACAAATTTGGAAGAAGATTTCTTCATCTTGCTAGTTATACGCTAATATATCCATAGAAACCCTATTCTAGGGCAGCTTTAGTCAGCGACCCACCATTTATAGGTTGGCACTAGATGGCAGCTGATTTTAATACTGAATAATCTTAAACCCATGACCTACTTTGGAAAATTATTATTAATGAAAATTAAGCTATTACCTCCTCCTTCAAAATCCACTATAATATTTTGCTATACGTATTAGTTTCGCGATATTTTGAATATATTTACTTGTACTTCAAATATAAGTTGTACTCAAAATAAAAATATTATTTAAATGTTCCGTCTTTCGATGCTATTCTTAAGAAGATCGCGTTCGAACGAAACAAAAACTAATATGCTTTTAAAAAGGTCCATGTCATAGCTGCCAGAATTGCCAGATGTTGTACCAAAATTTTGACATTGTACCAATGGGTGGATTTACTGTGCCATGCTACAAATTGTCCCTAACATGACAGAGAAAGTGCAGTTTTTGCATTATTGTAAATTACGTGGAGCCATAGCGTATTAATTGTCCAATTGGATTTTTTATACATATGTATATTGCAGCATGGGGTCGCTTCGCCACCTTTTTTTCAAAATGTTCTCCATGTCGCTAACGTTAAAGTTTTTTTGAAGTTTTAATTTTCACTTCGACGAGATAAAGCGAATTTGAGATGTGTGTCCGTCCGTCCGTCTGTCCATTATAAATTGTAAACACGCTCCAGGCCGCAATTATGCACCGATCGTCTCGCAATTTTGTATGGAGGTCGTGTTCAGCCCAGAATAGACACCTATTGTTATTGGTGATGATCGTGAAATATTAAGCGGGTGAAATGGAACAAAAACATAATTTTACCCAATTTTGTAGCGGCTCTGTAGGTCGCAATAATAGCCCGATCGCCTCGAAATTTTAAATAAGGTAAGAGTATATGACAAAGAAGAAGCTTGCAAACTGAGATGATGATCAGATAATATTTAGAGGGTTAAATGGGCCACAACTTTTGTGTGAAAATTGTGAAAAATTTTAATATACAGCTTAAATCTTTATTTCTGGAAGACACATTCCGGGTAAGTAAGCTATACTGGGAGAAGGAACTCTTCGAATTTCTTTTGATGCCAATTGTGTTGGTGTACATGGTCAGATAACAGAGTTACAGACTAATATATCCAGTCATTTGTTTGTAGTGTAATCATAAACACGCTGGAGGTCGCAATTGTAGCGCAATAGTCAAGAAATTTTGCATGAAGTAAGAGTTTAGGTAGAAGAAGATGCCTACAATTTTGCATGATGATTTGATATTATTTAGCGGTGAAATGAACCTTTACTTCTGTATGAAACATTTACAAATTTTATTTTTCGTCCATATTTGAATTCTTGGAGGGTAAAGTAGCCTACATATGGAAAAATAACTACTGACTTTCCCCTGATGCAAATTGCAATTATATGTCTGCTAGATAACGGGCCTGCTGACTAATAAATAAGGGTTTTTTGTAGGGAACCACATTTCCCTCCCATGAACAGTGGATCCACTTGTATGGAGAAAGTGGCCAAAAATATTTAGAGTGTAAAAATCAAGCCAATGCGCCGGTTATAGCTTTGTGCTGCTGCGAAGAGTGTTTTAAGAAACCACGAGCGTGACATTCTTCCTCCTTTCCCCTCTGTAAGAATTGTTTTATGATGTTAATACAAAATAACATGAACATAGGTCCCGATTATCTTATGATGCAAAAATAGGCTTGGGGAAACAAAACAATCTCCAAAACAACATAAAATCCAACCAATTTAGCGGATTAAAAAAAAAAATCCAAATTTTTGTCTAAAAATTGGTAAATTTATATGTTATAGCGTTCTTCCTGGAAGTTACGTACCGCCAACGTAAGACAAATTTGGAAGAAGATTTCTTCATCTTGCTAGTTATACGCTAATATATCCATAGAAACCCTATTCTAGGGCAGCTTTAGTCAGCGACCCACCATTTATAGGTTGGCACTAGATGGCAGCTGATTTTAATACTGAATAATCTTAAACCCATGACCTACTTTGGAAAATTATTATTAATGAAAATTAAGCTATTACCTCCTCCTTCAAAATCCACTATAATATTTTGCTATACGTATTAGTTTCGCGATATTTTGAATATATTTACTTGTACTTCAAATATAAGTTGTACTCAAAATAAAAATATTATTTAAATGTTCCGTCTTTCGATGCTATTCTTAAGAAGATCGCGTTCGAACGAAACAAAAACTAATATGCTTTTAAAAAGGTCCATGTCATAGCTGCCAGAATTGCCAGATGTTGTACCAAAATTTTGACATTGTACCAATGGGTGGATTTACTGTGCCATGCTACAAATTGTCCCTAACATGACAGAGAAAGTGCAGTTTTTGCATTATTGTAAATTACGTGGAGCCATAGCGTATTAATTGTCCAATTGGATTTTTTATACATATGTATATTGCAGCATGGGGTCGCTTCGCCACCTTTTTTTCAAAATGTTCTCCATGTCGCTAACGTTAAAGTTTTTTTGAAGTTTTAATTTTGGTGAAGGCGAAGGCAACCAATTTTAACCAACCGATTTTAATAAAATCTTTCAAGAACCGTGGATGTACATTCACAATTGATTTTTGGGATAAATCGGATACACCTTCCATAACGCTAACCTTTTTAAAGCTCTGTTTCCTCAAAACCTGAGTGGTGTGTCGGTTTCATAACTGAAAAAGAAACGATCTACAGAAAACGCAAATTAATCCGCGATATTTCAAAAACATTTTTCGCATTTTTGTTAAATTTTTGCAGTAGCCGTTTCCGCCGTTCTAGTGGATGGATTTTCGCGATCTATATTTTATGTGATCCGGAACTAAAATATCGCGGGGTACCAGCACACTCAAAAGCATATTGTAAATACTGTACCCAAAAAATAAGTTTTTTAGAAAAAATATTGCTCTTAATGTGGGTGCCACTGTGGTGCAATGGTATGCACACCCGCCTTGCACACATAAGGTCGTGGGTTCGATTCCCCGCGCAAGGCAACATCAAAACACTTTTTAACTGTGGCAAAATACCCCTCAGTAATGTTGGCGACATTTCCTGAGTATTTCAGCCATGTAAAACTTCTCTTCAAAAGTGGTGTCTTAGACACGCCGTTCGGACTCGGCAATAAACTGTAAGTCCCATATCATTAAACTAAAATGAATCGGGGTGCACTCATACATATATGTGTGTGTCTCCCTTGTCCCTTATGGGATGTTTGTGGAACAATTATTATTGCACTAAATGTTGGCTTTGGCAGTAAATTACTGTGATGATGTGTGGACTACATAGTCAATATACATTTCAAATTACTTTAATCTTATTATTGGTTTTTTGAAATACCCTAATGCGCGTCCCAGTTAAATCAAAAATAGCAAAAACAGCTAAAATCAAAATGTCTGCACCATTAAAAGGTGGATGCCGTGTAAATTTTGAAAAGTTATACAGTAGAAGTGTAATCTTCACTTTGTATTCTTCTACTCTTACTTTGGGCAGATGTCCGTCATTTGAATGGTTTAACCAGTAATAAAATAGCAACGTAATCGTTAGCTTCTACATGATTTTACCTATTTTTATACCCTCGTTTGTAACGCATTGAAATACTCATTTGCGACCCTATATACTTTATATTCTTGATCAGGGTAAAATTCTGAGTCGATCTGTGCACGTCCGTCCGTCTGTGGTAATCACTCTAGCATCCACAAAAATGGAGTTAGGACGCTGAAATTTTGGGAAAATGCGTCTTTTGTTTGCAGGCAGGTCAAGTTCGATGATGGGCTATATCGGTCCACGTTTTGGACGAACTTTCTGTAATTTGAAATTTAAAAGCCAACAAAAATTGTTCATTTAAGTTCATATTTTCGTATAGCCCACATACCTCCGAACTAGCTGTTAATGACATTTGAAGTTCCCACGTTATGTACCGATTTAAAGTATATATATTCTTGATCAGGGTAAAATTCTGAGTCGATCTGTGCACGTCCGTCCGTCCGTCCGTCTGTGGTAATCACTCTAGCATCCACAAAAATGGAGTTAGGACGCTGAAATTTTGGGAAAATGCGTCTTTTGTTTGCAGGCAGGTCAAGTTCGATGATGGGCTATATCGGTCCACGTTTTGGTATAGCCCCCATATAACGGTACCCCCAGATTTACGGTATTTTGACGTTTTTAGCTACATTTTCAGACCGATTTAGCTCTAATTTGACATTTAGGGTTATTAAGTTTCAATAAACTTATATAACTAGTGGACATAGGTCCATGTTTTCGAATAGCCCCCATATAACGTTACCGCCCGATTTCAGGTATTTTTAAATTCACATTTCTAGACCGAATTAGCTATAATTTGATATTTAGGGTTCTTAGTGTCCAAAAAACTTATATTCGAATATATACAGTCGTACTTACATACAGTCTTCTTTTTTTTACGTGCCGCAAAGTTTGTTGACATTCGCTCAAAAAACACAACATCAAGTACAAAGTGGTATCACAATAGATTCATTAGTGGTTGTTGCATCCACACTGATGATAGTTAATGGAGAGCTGCTCGCAATAGAAATATATCTTTAAATCTTTTTCAAAAATTTTGGCAAAATTTTTTTGTTTTTTTTTTCACTGGAAAGCTGATTTGGACTAACACAAGGAAAGAAAAAAGTAAACAACATCTGTGCTGTTCTTTCAAACAAGTCCTACAACACCTGTTAATCGATATTTTGGTTTATTATCGTAATCGAAAAAACATATGGTTCGAAGCATTCACTGATGAGTACTAAGCGAACGCTATTATCGACATCGCCCGACCAAGTAAACAGTACGCCGAAGAAGTATTCTCCTTACCAAAATATGAACTCCGATAAAACTAACGATGTATTTTCCTGGAGTAAATTGGGAGATCTGTTGGATGATAAGTTGAAGGATGTTGCAAAAAAAGAAGATGTTGCCGCAATCAAGCAGGAAGTGGAAGATTTAAGGGCAGAAAACCAAAAACTTAAAACTGAAGTTGAGAAGCTAACGACCCGTATTGAAGCTATTGACAGGCGAAGTAGGTTCTCAAATGTTGTGGTGAGTGGGCTAATCTGTAAAAATAATGTGGCTGCCAAGTTGAATTTTATCAACTTATGTCGAGAAGTCTTAAATGTGGAGATAATAGTAATATATACAAGAATGTTACCATCTGGAAAGTCCTATGTTTTTACCCTAGATACACCAGGTCAAGCTCAATCTGTTATTGATGCAAGGCGAAAACTTGTGGGTAAAAATATTTACATACAGAAGGATTACACTGCATTGGAACAGGCTCAACGATACAATTTAAGAAAAGTATCTAAAATTTTAGCGAATAGCAAAACCAAAATCACCCACAGACATTCTAAGGATACAACCATAAATCCTAGAGGAAAACAATTGTTGGATCTCATAGAAAACATAGGTGGTATCATTGTCAATGGTAGAATAGATGGTGACGTTGATGGTGAATATAGTTTTTGTGGTATAATGGGTAACTCTATAATAGATTATTGTATTTGTTCGACGTCTCTTTTGCATCATGTAGAGAAACTTTGTATTCCATCTAAACCATACTCCGATCATATGCCAATCTGCCTCCAACTAAAAATAATTAATCCTTCAAGAAATGAAACTGTTGGGAAACCTCTAGATAGGATTTATTGGAAATATAGTTCTAAAGCACAATACGTTCGAAACCTAAATGCTATAACATTAGAACCTAGTAACATAAATAATAGATCTGTTGAAGATCTGGTCATTTTTATCACAAATTCAATAAGACAGGCTCAACCTCGAAAAAGTAATCGAACATTTTTTTAGCCTAAGCAAAGATGGTTTGATTGGTCTTGTTACCGTCGAAGAACAACTATGCTCAAAAGGCTAAAGTTATGTAGGAGAGAAAACACTCAGCATAATAGATCGCTTTATTATTACGCTAAAAATACTTTTCGTAAGTGGTGTGAAAAAAAGAAGCTAGAATATCTCAACAATAACCTTAAGAAATTAGACAAAGTAAACACTAGCAAAGAATGGTGGGATATATGCAAGACCTTAAAAAATTCGCCAACAAATATAAAAGGAAACATAAATTCAAATGATTTCAAACAATATTTTAGTTCCCTAATGCACATTCATGATGATTCACTACCTATAAGCTGGTGTATGCCATTTTTTGTAGATCCACTCCTGGACTCTCCATTCGAGTACATTGAACTCCACAACATTGTTAGACAATTGAAAAGTAATAAATCTCCAGGACAGGATGGCATCCCTTATGAGTGCTTTAAACATGCCCCACGGAGCTTCTTGCAGAAACTATTGGCTGTTTTTAATAAAATATTTCTTACGGAAGTAATCCCTTCTTCATTTACAGAATCTATATTAATTCCTCTTCACAAAAAAGGTGATATCAATATCCCTAGCAACTATAGGGGCTTGTCTCTTATTGACTGCATCTGCAAAATTTTTAACTCAATACTATTAAATAGAATATCAGATTGGCTAACAATGCACAATATCTTAAACGAATATCAAGCTGGTTTTAGAAAAGTTTACTCAACAACTGACAACATTTTCAATTTGGTCAATATTGTCAATTTAAATCAGCTGAAAACCAAAGCCACATACGCATTTTTTGTTGATTTTTCTTCGGCATTTGATTTAATTCCACGAAATAGTCTGTTTTTTAAACTGTCTGCCCTTGGACTTTCAACAAAAATTGTGAATATACTAAAACTGTTGTATAATAATACAAAAACCAAAGTGTGGGATGGCAGTATTTTTTCGGATTATTTTACCGTAGACTCAGGAGTGAAACAAGGATGCATTCTTAGTCCAGTCCTCTTTTCCTTGTATGTAAATGATCTGCCAAATATACTTTCGGGTGGTATAAATGTTAACATCAAAGTCCTACTATATGCTGATGACATTGTGCTGTTGTCTGATACCCCTAATGGATTACAAGATATGATAAATATTTTACATGATTATTGCACAACATGGAGTTTAAAAGTTAATTTATCCAAATCAAAGGTAATGATATTCAGGAAAAGTCCGAGAGTGTCTGCTCATTTAAATTTCCGTTACAATAACCAAGAAATTGAAATTGTCAATAGCTACAAGTATCTAGGTGTTGAGATTTCATATAATCTCTCTTTTAAAAATCACTTGAAACATAAACTTTCTGCTGCTAAACATGCGATCAATTCTAATTGATCGAAGTACTTAACCAATCCAAAAATATCCCAAAATAACAAATTAAAGATTCTTGAGTCCTGTTCTAAATCAATAATGTTCTATGCTGCTCAAGTCTGGGGATATCAAAAATATGATGATGTTGAAAAGCTATTCCGTTTTTTCATCAAAAAAATCTTATATCTGCCTAACAACACACCAAATTATATTTTACAACTAGATACTGGTCTGAACACCCTTTTCTCTTCTACCCTTAAATTACATTTTTGTTATATCAACAAAGTTCTACATCTCAATGCTAACCGACTACCGCGAATTCTTTTTTTTTTCCTTTATTTATTCCTCATGGGAACATAGGACTTCTACAATGTTTTTCCAACTTATTCTATCATTACATATTACTTTTATTTCACTATATGATTTGTTGATCTTATTCAATTCGGCAAGCACTGTTCGTCGCCATGTGTTCTTTGGTCTTCCCGGTCTTCTTGTGCCTTGTGGGTTCCATTCTAATGCTGCTCTTGCAATACTGTTTTGTGATTTACGAAGTGTGTGTCCTATCCACTTACATTTCCGTCTTTTTATTTGCTTTCCTATAGGTTTCTCATTGGCTAATAGGAGTAGTTCTTCGTTTTTGATTTTTCTTGGCCAAAATATTCTGTGTATTATTCGTAGACACTTGTTAATAAACGTTTGCAGTCTTTGGGCTATGATCTTAGTCATCAACCACGTTTCGCTTCCATAGAGGAGTGTGCTTTTTACGCATGCATTGAATAGTCTCATTTTTGTTTTTGTTGATATGCTCGTTGCTCTCCATGTTTTATTGAGGCGACCGAATGCTGATCGTGCTTTCTTAAGTCTATTTGTAACGTCTTCTTCCACGCCATTGTCTACTGACATTACGCTTCCCAGGTAACAGAACTTGTTAGTATAGGAAATCGGGTGATTATTGACAGTGAGGTTGTTGTCGGTTATATGGTTTATGCGCATTGCATATGTTTTTTCTTCATTGATTTCCAGTCCAACCATTTTCGCAAGTTTCACCAGGTCATTTAATTTGCTCTGCATATCATTGAATTTGTGGGATAATAGACATATGTCGTCTGCATAGTCGAGGTCCTCCAGATGTTGTTGAAAGTTCCAAGTTATTCCTCTTTTTTTCTTGCTTAGAATTAGCATGATCTCATCTAGTACCACCGCAAACAACAGTGGTGACAATGGGCAGCCCTGTTTCACGCCGGCCATGGTGTAGAAAGGTTCGCTCGCCATCCCATTGTGTCGGACTTGGAGCGCAGCATTGTGGTACATAGCTTTTATTATATGTATTATTTTTAATGGAACACCTTTCGCATGAAGTGCATCCCATATCGCTGTTCTTTTTATGGAATCGAAGGCTTTTTTAAAGTCGATAAAGACTAAGTATAGCGGGGTTCTCCACTCTATCGATTGCTCAATGATTATCCGGATGGTGTTCGTCTGATCCAGACAGCTACTGTGGGGTCTAAATCCAGCTTGCTCATCTCTTAGTCCCCTTTCCACGATCTTTAGCCTGTCATTTATTATTGTTGCAAGTATTTTATATATGGTATTGAGGAGGGTAATGCCCCGCCATTTATTGCAATCTGTCAGATCGTTTTTCTTTGGAAGTTTTATGATTGTTCCTTTCGTCCAAGTTTCAGGCAATTCCTCGTCTATCCACGCTTGTTGAATGTATGGTAGCAGTATTTCTGCAGCTGCTGTCGAGTTGGTCTGAAGAAGCTCTGCGGGTATGCCGTCCTCTCCAGGGGACTTATTTCTCTTTAGTTTTAGAATTGCAGCTTTTGTTTCCTCTGCGTCTGGAACGGAAACATTGATTCTTTGGTCGACCGCGGATCTTTCGAATATGGCTTGATGTGTTAAATCCTCCGTATCGTTACTTATATTCTCGAAATGTTGTTTCCATCTTTCAGTTTGCTCTTCGGTTGTGGTAAGAAGTTGACCATTGTTGTCTTTGATTAAATGGTTGTGGGGTTTCCTTTGGTTTGATAATTGTTTGATTATTTGGTGTAACTCTTTCATATTGTTGGCTCCTGCTGCTGCCTCTGCTTCGTTTGTTAGGTTGTCGAAGTATGCCCTCTTATCGTTCCGTGCTGATATTTTGACCTTCTTTGCAACATTTTTATATTGTTCTTTTATGACAGGGTTGTCTATTTGTTGCGGTTTGAGCAGGTTTCTCTTTTCTATCAGTTTCCATGTTTCGTTTGATATCCATGGTTTACGCTTATTTGTTTGGGTGTATCCTATGATGTTTTCTCCTAGTTCATATAGTTGGCTGCAGGTTTCGTCCCATGTTTTATTATTTAAGGGCAATAGTGTATTTAATCTTTGTCCGGCCTCATGTTTTGTTTCTACGTTTCGTAGCGCTGCTACATCAAGCCTTTTTTTTGTCGCTTGCCTTCTTTTTTTGTGGATATTTTCGAGTTTTAGTTTTATTGTAGCTACCACTAGCTCATGGTCGCTGTCGATATTTGCTCCTCTTTTGGAACGCACGTCCTCTAAACTCCTTCTCCACTTTCCACTGATGCATATATGATCGATCTGGTTTCTTATTGTTCCATTAGGCGAGGTCCATGTATATTTATGGATGATTTTGTGGGGAAAGATTGACCCGCCAATTACCAGGTTGAATGTTTGGCAGAGCTCAACAAACCGTTCTCCGTTAGAATATTTTGAGCCAATAGCGTGAGTTCCCATAATTTGTGTTAGCCCGACGTTATCATTACCAATTTTGGCGTTCATGTCGCCCGTTAACAATGTTATATCCCTTTTTGGGATGTTGTGTAATGTGGCTGTGACCTGGTCGTAAAATTCATCTTTTATAGAGTCTTCAGATTCCTCCGTTGGAGCATAGCATTGAACAATGGTAATGCATTTCTTCAACTTGGTGTGGAACCGAGCCGTTATTATGCGGTCGGAGATTGGCTTCCAGTCTTTAAGTGCTTTAGTATAATGCTTTGCTATTAGGAAACCCACCCCATTTTCATGATTATTCTCTTTTCACCTATACAAAACAATGTTTCCGTTCATTGTTGTGATCGTTCCGCTTTTTGGCCATCTCATTTCACTTATACCTAATATGGTTAGGTTATATTTCATTAGTTGCGACTCTAGCTGGGCGAGTCTAGATGTCTCTTTAAGTGTCCTGACGTTCCATTGTCCTATTCGTATCCTTTTCCGTGAGCCAATAGTCGTCAACGAGTTGGGGGTTTGTTCATTTTCATTATTTGTTGTAGAAGTTTCGTTAATCGTGTTTTGATTCGGACTAGTGGGTGATTGGCCTACTGAGTCCTAGGATGGTATTGGGGCTGCCAATTTGGAGGATCCATCCCGCCTCTTGTTAAAAACGTTTATAGTGCGAACCGCTTGCTCCAAGTCCGACGTCCGCGTTTCGCTGTTCGTGTGCCGCTTATGCAGTTCTTGCCGCGCCACCCGCTATCCACAGACGACCATACCAGTTGACTCAACCTCTGCCCGTCAGTGGTACTAAGGGACCAGCTGCCGTCCCTTAGGCTAGATTTTGGTCACCCCCAGGTATTTTATTTCCCCGGTTTCCTGTTTGTTGTTGAATCAAAGCGAACGTCCCCAATTCGCCAATGGGAGGGTCCCGATAGAGGATCTAGCAAACCCCCACGGGCGCGAATTCTAGCAGAGAGAATATTAGAGCTTAACATATCATGGGCAAGTGAATGGTCAAAATTATGCCGAAAGTTGGATTTTCAAGCTCCCGATAATAGTCTACCTCTGTCTACATATTATAATGAAATTATTGATGTTTTAAAAACAAAAGAAAGATTAGAATTTGAAACGAGTGCCAGAAGTTCTCAGTTCCATGATCTTTATTCTCAACTAGACTATAGCATGGTTCCTGAACTTACTGCCAACTTTTCTGCACGGGCAAAAAGCCTGATTATAAAAGCTAGAGGTGGTCTTCTTAATTTGAATTCAAGGTCATTTACGAATCTTAGTGATGGTATCTGCACAATTTGCAATAGAAATGAACCTGAAAATACGTTTCATTTTATTGGTGTCTGTCCAATTTTTAAGGAATTCAGAAAAAACTATTTCAACAAAATTACTCTTGATTTAAATGAAGTATTAAGTATATTAAATGGCACGAATTTTTCAGCTCTATATTCATACCTAAAATGTTGTATTAATTATATAACATTAATATTAAATGAATTTAACTTGTAATAAATGTATGTAAACAATATAAGTAATGGCAAACAGCCTTTTCGCTATGCCAGAAATAGATTGGAATTATCATTATATACACATTAGGGCTATAACCAAAAAAATACCACCACATAGCAAATATGTTGTCATAACACCTAAAATTAAAAAATGCATTACTGAACTTCAATGCATTTGGTGCGGAAACTTTTTTCGCGATGGAGACAAAATTACACCTTTTTTCATAATAGTTTTTCATGCTCTACACGGCTATGTGGTGGTATTTTTGATATTTGCAAAAAAGTGCAAAAAGTTATATCCCTAATACACATGTATGTATATTTATTTGAAACTGTACAAATTGTAAAACTATCAATCTATTAATAAATAATAATAATAATATTCGAAATAATTATGAACGTAGATCCATGTTTTGGTATAGCCCCATATAACGGTACCTTGGTATAACGGATTTCGGTATCCCCATGTAACGGATTTTCCGTATTTTGAGAATTTTACCTACAAGTTTTAACCGAATTATCTGCAATTTGAACATTTGACATTTGACCAAAAATTGTCAAGAAAGGTCGATGTATTGATAAAGCTCCCATATAAAAGTACCTCCCGATTTTCAGTAATTTGATGATTTTAACTACAATATTGAACCGAACTAGAAGTAATTTGACATTTGAAGTTCTTAGTGGTCACAACACCTCTCCATAAAAAATTTTCAACATAGGTCCATGTTCGGATATAGCTCCCATATAACGGTACCTCCCAATTTTCAGTTATTGGCAATTTTAGCTAAATTTTTAACCGAACTAACTGTAATTTGACATTTGAAGGTAGTAGTGGTCACCACACATCTGCATCAACAATTTTCAACATAGCCCCAATATAACGATACTTCCCGATTTTCGGTACTTTGAGGATTTTACTTAAAATGTTTAACCAACGTAGGTCCATGTTTTGGTATAGCCCCAAAACAAACCTCCCGATTTTCTGTACCTTAAGGTAAGGTCACATTAGGCAAATATTTGCTCAAAAGTGACAAATATTTGTTTGCCACAATTTGACCAGCAAATATTTTTCAAAGGCAAACAAGAAAACAGCTGATTTTGAGAAAACAAAACTATTTGGAAGCAAACAAAATTTTAACCAAATTGCTTTTAATGTGAACACCGTTCAGCAAATATTTTCCTCCTTTTTTGACAAACATTTATTTGGTCTTACAATTTGTTTGTAAGAGCAAACAAGAGCAAACATCTGCTGAAACATTGTTGTCACATATTAAAAAGGGGCATATGACCATAAAATGACGAAATTTCTTGTAAATGTATAATACGAAATAGCTAAAAATGGGTTGAAGCCAACAAGTTTTTTTATGCTCCCTTCTGATTTCTGGCTTAAACTTACATTTTATAGACATATGCTCAAAGAAAGACTCAAAGAATACTTCATGCGCAATGTGATACTAGTGTATCATTTTTCGATATATCCACTGCATCCACCTAAAATTGATGCTGACATGTTGAAGCCGGAATTTCGGGGTTTTTCAAAAAAAAACCTATTTATTGAGTTTAAAATTTTCAAGTGTTATCCAATTTCCTTTGTACCCCGCGTGAATTAAGTTTTTCTACGCGACGGATCTAATGAGACCTTCGGCGATCGAATCCATCGACTAAAACCGCGGATATAGATACCTTGAAAATACGAAAATCGGCAAAAATGTATTTTGACGAATCGGCGTATTAAACCGCTTACATAAATGGAATCCTTTATACGCGATTTTACCAAAAATAGAATGTGGAGGCACATCCTCGGTTCGTGAAGAATCTGTTTGAAATAGGTGTATATAGACATATTTTTTATGGGTGCTACTGAAACCGGATGCGCATCATAATGGTGGGTTTTAGAAAAACGCAAAACCTCAGAAATTATAAGACGTATTGGCATACATTACAATAGTAATTGTGACGTAATTATTGGTAGTGCTTATAATTGTACTGCTACGCGGATTTAGTTTTGTTATTTATACATCCAATACTGTCTTGAGAACAACAACCGACGTTTTAATCCCGATTATCTGTCAACTTTAATAAATCAGTACAAAAAATCTTCTTTCTTTTAAAAATATTACCGTGGCAAGCTGTAAATAGCCGCGGTAAAATGTCAATTTTTTCGAAAAATTTTGAAGAAGCCAAACAAAGTGCCGCATATTGAATTTGACACTGTTTTTCATTTGGTTATTATTGTTATACATGGATTTTTATTTATACGCCCAATATTATCTTCACAAACTTCACCAACTAATTTTACAAAAAGCGCGATTTTTTTATAAAAGAATTTAATTGTTTGTTTTGTTTTTTGTTGAAGTTCAATCTCATTTTCGATTGTTTGAGTGGAGTAATCCCCATTGATAATTCCCTTCGCCGGGATGAAATCATGATATTGGTAGCGATCAGTAAAATTTTGCAACACTGTCAGTTCGTTTTGAAAAACATTACTCTCTGTAATAGAGGGTAATAAATGAAGTTGAGCCAATGGGGGATTACTCCACTCAAACAATCGAAAATGAGATTGAACTTCAACAAAAAACAAAACAAACAAAAAACAGCCTAGGCACGGGCGAATTGGAGCTTTGTTAAAAACAAAACAAAAACAAAATTCCAATAAACAACCTCACAGGCAACTGTGTTGGTGTTCTTTTCAACTCACAGAATTCGAAGAATTCTTAGTTGATACGTGCTGACATGTTGCAAAATATTTTGATTTTGGTGTTTCTTTGGAAAAGCCGAAAAGTGAGTGTGATTCTCATTCATATGGGAATACTAGACACTTAAAGAGTTCGGTTTTTCGCTAAAAAAGGCATCATTTCAAAAACTGAGAAGCCAATTGATAATTCCCTTCGCCGGGATGAAATCATGATATTGGTAGCGATCAGTAAAATTTTGCAACACTGTCAGTTCGTTTTGAAAAACATTACTCTCTGTAATAGAGGGTAATAAATGAAGTTGAGCCAATGGGGGATTACTCCACTCAAACAATCGAAAATGAGATTGAACTTCAACAAAAAACAAAACAAACAAAAAACAGCCTAGGCACGGGCGAATTGGAGCTTTGTTAAAAACAAAACAAAAACAAAATTCCAATAAACAACCTCACAGGCAACTGTGTTGGTGTTCTTTTCAACTCACAGAATTCGAAGAATTCTTAGTTGATACGTGCTGACATGTTGCAAAATATTTTGATTTTGGTGTTTCTTTGGAAAAGCCGAAAAGTGAGTGTGATTCTCATTCATATGGGAATACTAGACACTTAAAGAGTTCGGTTTTTCGCTAAAAAAGGCATCATTTCAAAAACTGAGAAGCCAATTGATAATTCCCTTCGCCGGGATGAAATCATGATATTGGTAGCGATCAGTAAAATTTTGCAACACTGTCAGTTCGTTTTGAAAAACATTACTCTCTGTAATAGAGGGTAATAAATGAAGTTGAGCCAATGGGGGATTACTCCACTCAAACAATCAAAAAAAAAAAAAAAAAAAAAAAAAAAGAATTTAATTTTCATAAGTCAATACAAAAAACTTCGTTTTCTATGTTTAAAAACATTATCTTGATAACCTGTATATTATTTTCATTAATAGAAAACGTTTTCATGGTAAACTGTCTTCACCCTTTTGGTTGAAATACTACGTTGACAACATTTAAATACAAATATGAATTCATAATAAACAAAATTGAAAGCTGTTTATAAAAATAATTTTCCAAGGCACAATGTGCCATAATTCACATACATTCGCAACAATACACAAATGAACTCATTCCGACAAGGCACTCATTGCCAAACTGTGGTCTTTGATTTGCCTTCTCCACAACAAACAATAAACACAACGCCATTTTTATTATTTCTCTCTTTTTCTCTCTCTATTTTTCTCGGCCAAATAATTTTATATTTGCTGGCAGTTTGCTCAAACAATTTCTGGGTGAAAATATCTCTTCAAATGTGAACACACGGCAAACATGTTTGCCCATTTCGTTATTTGTCACTGTTTGAACAAACAAAATGTGTCAAATATTTGCCTGTAATGTGAACACAAATAAAATTTTGTATGAAATTCACATTTGTTTGGGCAAATATGGGAAAACGAATTTGTACCAAATATTTGCCTAATGTGACCTTACCTTTAGCTTTATTTTTTGGACGAACTTTCTGTAATTTGAAATTTAAAAGCCAACAAAAATTGTTCATTTAAGTTCATATTTTCGTATAGCCCACATACCTCCGAACTAGCTGTTAATGACATTTGAAGTTCCCACGTTATGTACCGATTTTCGGTATTTTGAAGATTCTAGCTACAATTTTTAACCGAATTAGGAGTTATTTGACATTAAAGGCTCCCATCCAAAACTGTCAACATAGGTCCATGTTTTATTATATCCCCTATATAACGGTACCTCCCAATTTCTAACCCACCAAAAATTGTCAACATACATAGTTAGATATAGGCACCATAAAAAAGGGCCTATCGAATGAAACATTTTATGTACATTATCTGACATTTTAACGTACCCACTTAAAGTTGGGGACAGGAATGAAAACAAATTATTCCATTTTAGTTCAGAATATTTTATGGTGGAGGGTATGAAAAGTTCGGCCCGGCCGAACTTAACGCTTTTTTACTTGTTACTCATTTACGCGGTCATAACTTCCACGCAAATTAAATGCTTTTGTCAAATTTCTGAGCTTAATTTGATCAAACAATATAGTTGCTGGTAAACTACAGTAGTTTGCATATTATGATAGTGCAAACCTTGGCTTCATGGATACTAAATGTTTTTGTCTTTCACACATATATAAGTTTATATCACAATGATATCACCCTGAAAAGCACAAAACCGTGTGCATTATCAAGCATAAGTATGACACAAATGCACAAATCTTGGATGATAGATCTTCAATAATTTCACAATTTTCCCTTTGACAATTTTTTTATAGCATTTGTAGTGTTCAATAAATTGGAGGAGTGTCATTGTAACTGGGAATATTTGTATTTCTAAAAGGAACCTGATATTCAAAGAAAAGAAAATGATGTAGTAGAATGCGTTAAACAATGTCAATTTTAGAATATTTATTAGAAATGTATGATTTATAAATTGTTGCACAAACATTTCCCGGCCAGCCAACATCAATTTTTCAAATCGTCAGTAACGCCGTTCGTACTCGGCAATAAACTGTAGGTTGAATATCATTGAACCAATATGAAACGGGGTGCACTCATTAATATGAGAAAAGAGAATTTGTTCCATAAAGGAATTTTGATTTGTTGGAAGCTAATTCCCAGGGGTAATGGAGTAGGGTATCACATGGTCGGCCCGTCCGACTATAGCCTTTGCTTACTTGCTATCGTTTGTTTTGTAAGCAGATTGCCATTAACACAAATAATCTTAGATATGATATATCATCGATGTTCTCGTCATCGTTGGCAGCATCACTCAATTGAGTTGCAATGCAAATATTATTGTTACTGCAAAAGCTTTAAGCATGACCTTATAAATATTTGTACTTATGGGATATGTAAGGGACAGGACCTGGACAAATGCTAGCCATCGCTTCATTGCATTGGTATCTGTCATGTTATCGACACCTGTGCAACACACTCCCAAAGTGTAGGAGTATTTTATTTGGTGTTTGTCATGTTCACATATGCTGAAGTATCAGGATTGTTAGTTTATTGTGGGTGTTGTAAAATTGTTGATATTGATGTTGTTGTTATTAAATTTATTTAAATAAAATAAAAATATTTTGTTTGTTTTGTTGTAGTTGTCCACAAACGTGTGTTTTGCCATCGTCGGTCGTTGTTCATATATTTTTGTTCAATTGGTATCGTTAAATATTCATTTATTGAATATTTTTCGAATAACACATTTTTTGTATTTTAATTTGCTTTCGAACCTCAGAGGTTGACAGAAACCAAGAAAATATAATTACATTTTGCACTAAATTGTTCGGTGATGAATTCCATTTGCATTGCATATTTTCCATCATTGGTTGATATACAAGTACGACAATGAATTAATATTTATTGTTATATTCAACACACACGCACATATGTATATAGTTACTGTTTGGGATAATTGGTCCAATATTATAGGCATTATTTACATAAAATATAAAAATGTTATGAAAACGAAAATAAAAAAAATCAGAATATTTCAATTAATTTCTCGTTAGAGTCGAGCTTAGTGACCTGTGATGCAAGTGAAAAAGGAAAGCCGAAAATTCGAACCCACACAACCACCACTATGTGGCATGCATGTTTCGCCTTTGGTATAGGCTCTTCAGATATATCGGCTGTGGAGCGGCTTCGCTATCATCTAACTTTTCCTCTTTCAAATGCAATTTGTTTTTTACAACGCCGAATATTTGTTCAATCGTTGTATGTCTTTCATGACAAACGCTTGGCGTAGTCTTTGAAAGTTATGAGTTTGGCTCTGAACACTAACATGCCGTGACAACACTTTTTTGTTTCATATATTTTTCAAGGACGTGCGTTCAAACCCAAGCCTGGCTCAAGCTGATTTTTATTTGAAAATTTTTCCTATTAGGGCTAAGATTATTTGTAATATTAATTTTAATTAATTTCTCGTTAGAGTCGCGCTTAGTGACCAATGGTGCTGGTGAAAAAGGAAAGGCGGATATTAGAACCCACACAGCTACCAGAATATCTTTTTGTGGAATCGATGTGAAAAATTAAGAGAGAATACTTCAACAAAGTGGATTTTTAAAGATATCCTTTTATTAAAAATGCGGTTTTAGAGCTAATTTAAGTTTGTATAAAACACACCCTCAAGAGGATTTATATCTACAAAAGAACGCTTCGATGTATGAATGACACCAATATTAGCATTTATATTCAAAAAATACATATGTATGTAGGAGGTCTTTTTTCTATAGAAGACCCCTCTAGAAGGTCTTCCATCTATACAAAATACCTCTCTTCTTCCATCTGTATAAAACCCTATAGAATAACTTTTAAAGTATATTTTTTATGGAAGATCGCTTTAGAAGTTTATTTACTTAGCTGACCCATTACAGAACATTTGTTCCATAGGCCGAACTAAGAAAAGATCTCCAATTCTCTCTTGTTGTTGCTTCGCACTCTGGAATACCGCGCCTTTTCATCTCTTCATCTACTTGTTTGCGCCATCTATTCCTTGGTCTACCAATTCTGCGTGCACCGCCAAGCGGTTATACGCCTTTTTAGCGGTTTATACTCCTTTTTATAGGTTTATACGCCTTTTTAGCGGGTTCATCTTCGTCCATTCTAATGATATGACCTAGCCAACGCAATCGCTGCATCTCGATACGTTTGTCTATACTGATTTCGTTGTATAGCAGATACAGCTCGAGGTTCATGCGAAGTCGATATTCACCGTCAACGCAGCTTGGTCCGTAGATCTTTCGAAGAATTTTTCTCTCAAACACACCAAGCACTGTCATGTCTCCTTGCGCAAGTACCCAGGCTTCGGAGCCATACATCAGCACGGGTAGCTTCAGTGTTTTGTAGAGCGTTACTTTTGTTTGACGAGATGTGACTTTGTTGTTAAACTGCTTACTTAAACTAAAGTAGCATCTGTTGGCCAATACAATTCTTCTTTTTATGGCACAACTGATGTGGTTTGATATGTTTACGGAGGTGCCGAGGTAGACAAAGTCTTTTACTACCTCAAAATTAACTTCCACAGTTGGTCCGAGCTCAATGAACGCATTTCGCGTCGACACCATCAGCTTGGTCTCCTCGCCGTTGACCATGCGCTTTAGTAGTTCGCACAATACCCCTGACACGATCTTGTAAGCAATAGGGAGTAGACTTATGCCCCTATAGTTAGAGCATACAGTCCTATCTCCTTTCTTGTGGACGGGACACAGGATACTCAGGTTCCAATCGTCGGGTACTCGTTCTTCCTGCCAGATGGTGCTAACTAGCTGATGAATACACGTTATCAGCGTGTCGCATTCGGTTTTGAACAGCTCGGCTGTTAAGCCATAGGCTCCTGCTGCCTTATTATTCTTCAGCCGATTTATTGCTGTCTTTACCTCATCTTGGCTGAGCGGTATACATTAAATACAATCTTCTGGGATTAGGTCTGTGGTATCTTCGTCGTCTTCGCGGCTATTGGATACCAACAGTTTTGAAAAATGTTCTTTCTATATCCTGAGCACACTATCTGTATCAGTTACCAAATTACCTTGCTGGTCTCTACAGGAGGATGAGCCTGTACCAAAGCCATCAGTTTGATGATTGACTCTTTGATAGAATTTTCGGACTTCATTCTGGTTCCTGTAGATCTCGATTTTTTCACACTCCCGCTTTTCCATCTCCCTCTTTTTTCTGTGGAAAAGACGTTTCTCCTGCCTCCATTTCTCCCGATATCTTTCTCGTGCGCTACGCTTTGCTACGGATTGTAAAGTAGCTCTATATGCCGCATTTTTCTCTTCGCTAGCAGCATGACACTCCTGATCATACCATGGATTCCTTGGTGGAGGTCTCTGGTATCCAAGTATGGATTTTGCGGCTGTTTGCATGGAGTGCGCTGATATGTTATCGAGATGAGGAATACTTTGATTAAGTAATTGGGCTAGTTGAGTGGAATATGCTGTGACTATCTGTTGTGATTGCAGCTTACCGATGTCTTAAATTCGTGTTGTGTCTGTTCGCACTTTGTTTGCTACGTTTAACCGGGTGCGTACCTTTGCTGCAACAAGGTAGTGGTCCGAGTCTATGTTTGCACCTCGGAATGAACGCACATCCAACACGCTCGATGACAGTTTTCCATCTATCACAACGTGATCAATTTGATTTCTTGTTTTCTTATCTGGAGACAGCCAGGTGCCCTTATGGATGTCGAGATGTTGAAATCTGGTGCTGACTACCATGTTTTTTGCCGCTGCGAAGTCTATCAGCCTCGTACCATTGTCAGATGTTTCACTGTGGAGACTGAATTTTCCGACTGTTGGGCCAAAGATATTTGCCTTTCCAATATTGACATTAAAAAAGCCCAGCGTACTTTTAATGTCATAGGCAGGACAACGGTCATATGTTTCTTCTAAGCGCTCATAAAATATATCTTTAGTCAGTTGTGACGACCAAAAATCACCTGGGTTCATTTTTGCATATTGAATTATTTTTCTTCGTATACACTGAATAAATCAATTTAGTCTTAACTAACGTGAGCGACTTTTGTGTTCTGAGGCCACATTACAGATAAAGAGAGAGAGAGAGATCCGCCGTTATCGCCAAAAAACAACGAGGCAGCAGTCATCACTACCATGTGGTGATGATCACTGGCTGTGTTGTTGGGATGTTCAAATTTGGTAAACAAGTTCCCGTTGCTCCATTACAAAAATTTGGTGGAGTGGTAAATAAGGTCCCGTTAATCCACCACAGAACACGTGCCTGGCTCCCACTATAAAAGGGCGACCTAACTTAGAACGGGGACAGTCAGCAACAGACCAGTGAAGCAGCAACATCAACCTCGGTAAGTAATAGAATCCCCAGGAAAATCCTTGGGCATCCTGGAATATCCTGCCGGCCTCCTTGAGTATCCTGCCGACATCCTTGAGTATCCTGCCGACATCCTAGAGTATCCTGCCGACATCCTTAAATATCCCGCCGACATCCTTGAGTATCCTGTCAACATCCTTGAATATCCTGCCGACATCCTTGAGTATCCTGCCGACATCCTGGAATATCCCTTATACTTCCTTGAAGAATCCTCGGACATCCTTTGTACCCGAAAGAGCCATCCCAGTATCCCCGGACAACCGTAGAGTACTTACCCATGTCTCCTTTAAATCAACCCCCCGGCTTTCCCGTTCCACCACCAAGAGTACTTATCCAGGTCTCTGTTAAATCAACCCCTCCGGCTTCCCCATTGCACTACCACGAGTACTTATTATCCAGGTCTCGTATCCCGAATCCACCATTATACCCCATGTAACACTTTATACTCTTAGATGTACAATAAATCAGTGAACTTATTATATATAATAACCTTTAGTCATTGAATAAAATTTGATTTAGAGAACAACAAACATACTGCTCTTTCTCTTTCTCTCTCACACAAATTCGAAATAAATTTCTATACGAACCGCTGGACCCCGGCGAGCTATTCTAGCCCACGCACAGAGGACGAAATCATTGGTCTAGCGGCGCGAAAGTCAAAAAATCAAAGTATAAAATTGCGAAATGTTTTCCATTATATCGATTACAGACACTCTGCTGACTAAGATTTTGTTTTTACTTTTTTGTTGTTGTAAATATTCACTCAGTTATTCAGTGTCAAGTGCAAGAAATTTTGACGGATCAGATTTTAATAAAATTGTTGCTAAAAACCTGATCTCATATTTATTTAATTGTTAAATAAATTCGTAATAAAACTAAACAAAGTTTATTTTTTATTGATAGGGGAGGGATTAAGTTAAATTAAAATAAAATGTTTGGGGCCTGAAGTTACATAGTTATAAAGCAATAAATTTTCAAAAATTATTATTTTTTGTATGTTTTTAGTGCAATATACTTTTGTTGGATGGAGCGTAACTACAAAGGTCCACCGAGGTTCGGTCCAGTTATTTTTTTAATAATTAAATTGGACTCCCTAGATTCCGAATAACCAAAATTTAGCTGCAAATAGCTGCAAATCTTGCTGATAAATGGTCTTGAAAAACAGCTTTAATCCTCAAAATACCCTAAATCTGTCGGTACGGTTATATGGGGGCTATATCAAAATGTAGACCTATGTTCGCAATTTTTGGTGGAGAATTGTTGTGTCCACTGGGAACCCCAAATACCAAATTACACCTAATTTGGTCGGAAAATATAGCTTTAAATCCCCAAACTACTGAAAGTCGGGAGGTACCTTAAAAGGGGCCTATACCCAAACGTGGGCCTATGTCCACAATTTTTGGTCGAAAGGTTTAGTGATCACTAGAAACCCTAAGTACCAAATTACAACTAATTTGGAAGGAAAAGGTGGCTTAAATCCTCAAAATATCGAATATCAGGAGGTACCGTTATATGGGGGCTATACTAAAATATTTGCCTATGTTGTTCATATTTAGTCCATAATTACTAGACATCGGATTTTAGCATGTTTTTTATTTCATATCCGATTAGACTCAAATTTTGGATCTAGGCGTTTTGAGGGTCAATTTTTCGATATTTGGGGTCATATCAAAAATATGCAAAAAATATGCAAAATATATGCAAAAAATATGCAAAATATGCAAAAAATATGCTAAATATGCAAGTGTTTTTTTGACAAAAATCGTCAATTAAACTTGGAAAATCATCAAAAAAGCATTCTAAATTAAGTTTTTTGACGTTTAACATAGTTTTTTGCAGATTATTATGTTATTGAGACTCTCCAGATATTCCGCCACAGCAATAAATCTAGACTAACAAGACTTAAATCTGTTTTTACAAGTTAAGAAAATGTCAAATAACCCAGCATTCCTATTACAACATAATTTGCTTCCTGTACAAATGTAGATAGATAATGGAAAAATTTCAAAAACTCAATCAGAAATGTCAAAATCAACGTGTCCAAATATGGTGATAGTTTCTAATCGGCCAAAATTGTCTAGCAGGAAAACAAAGGAGCTAGAGTTAGTCATCGCTATTTTTGTTTAGATAAAAGCGCAATTTTTTTCTAGTTTTTGGAAAAAGGTTTCGTTTTTTAGCGCAAAATGGGAAAAAGTACTAAAGTACCATTTACGATTCCAGGTTCTGGAATATAACTATAATTAGAAGTACATATACGTTTTGAATATCCAGATATTAGATTTTAATATATTTTATAGTGTTTAGTCTTTTATTCAGTATATACAGACATAAATTGCCAATTTTTGTTCTTTATGGTCAAAAAGTTCATTGGAAAAATGCTCTAACTGCCGCTTTAATATTGATGACATGGTTTTAGTTTAATGCCCTAAAAATACATTATTGTATAATATCGATCTATATTGTACGCATAATGCAGAATTGGAAAATGTTCACTCCTCGGCGAAAAGTAATGCATTATTGTTATACCCATCCACGATGAATAATAAGAAAAATGCAGAAAGTCCAATGATTAGTGCAAAATGACATCACCTAGGAAAACCACTATAGAGTGGTAGTGGTAAAATAAGTCAAAAACCTTGGAATTGTCTTTAAAATGGCAAAACCACTCACATATTTCTGCTAGAAAAGTATTTGGAATGCTAAAAAATATAGTTCATTCATTCCTGCTACAGGAAAACACTTTTGATAACACAGTCGAAAAGCCATAACCCTTTTGTATACACAATTGTTTAATTTATACCTGTCCGTGTACTCGATAATTTGTACTAATTATTACCACTGCTTCGAATTTTGACAGTTGTTTAATGGAGAAGTTGGAAAAAAAATGTTTCAGCAACATTTAGTAAAAATTATCTATTACAAGAACAAACCTTTAATGACATATTAGTCTTGTTGTATAGGATATAAATAAATATATTAAGAAAAATATCCGCGCAATATTGTCATTAAAGTTGCCAAATGCACTATACACCTAAATGGCAAAGATTTTAAGGAATATTAATTTACAAAACGATGAAATTATGCATCTGTCTCTAGGTTTGCTTAAATCCTGATGTAAACTTTAAAAACGCCATATTTCTAGCACTACTTTCACAATCTGATTGGCTTTTTCTTTTTCCGGATTTTCGAGTAGAAAAATCTCACTAGTTTTTACACGTAGAGCACTTTCATTTAAGTGTTCGTAATTAGCAATTACAATTTAAAAAAGTATTATTATATAACTTCCACGAGTGATTTAATCCTATAAAATAATTTATTTTCCTTACAATTCGTTAATCCGAACAATTTTATAATTCGGACACCGCCGAAACCTGTGGTGTAGGGATTATCGCGAATCAACTGTATATATGGGAGCAATATCTAAATCTGAATCAATTCTTACCGAAATAGGGATCGCCCTAGGGCAAAAAAATCCCCAATTTTTATGCGAAGTGGTCTATAAATGTGACCTGTGCTTTATTTTCAAAAAGACATGGCGAGATGTATAAGTGCGAATCTATGCAGATCATCAAAAGGAACTGTGGGTCTATTTCGTTTCATTTTGCATGTTGCAAACTCTTTCACTAAGACATAATACCCTTAGGGTATTAAAATATAGTTATCAGTGCAATCATGAATAAAAATTCCGTGCAGAATTTGTTTCTTTTCCTCAATTTCACAATTTTTTATTTCCGTATTTATGCTCAAAAAGGGAATATTTTTGTCGATTCGACTAGAATACGCCATAATGAAGCGAATCTAGTACTTTTCAACTTTTAATAAATATTGGTTTTAAAAGAATTTCACTTTTAAAAATTATTTTCCGTGTGGAAAATTCAGAGGGAAATATTAATGATGGCACCGTATATATTTGTTATATGTATTTAATAAAATATGAAAGATTTTATGTAATATTCAATATTTCCTTAGTCTTAATTTCTAGCTCATTTGTTATTCTGTCAGACAATTTTGGCCGAGCAGAACCTATCAACATATTTGGATACATACATTTTGACATTTCTGATTGAGCTTTTGAACAAATTTGTATTAGAAAGCAACTTATGTTGTAATAAGAAGGCTGGGTTATAGGAAATTTTCTAAGTCTTTTAGTCCAGATTTGTTGCTGTGGCGGAATAATAACTAATAACATGATAATCTGCTAAGAAATCGACGTTTAACGGCAATAAACTTAATATAGAACACTTTTTGATGACTTTCCAAATTTAATTTGATGATTTTTGTCAAAAAAAATTACTTGCATATTTTGCATATTTTTTGCATGTTTTGCATATTTTTTGCATATTTTGCATATTTTTTGCATATTTTGCATATTTTTTGCATATTTTGTGCATATGCAAAATATGCAAATATGCAAAAAAATAAAAAATATGAGCCAGTCATTGCATTCAGTTTTCTTCAAAACGAATTTTGGTCCAATCAGAATTTTCGTATCTTTATTAATAAAAAATATGCAAATATGCAAAATCCGATGTCTAATAATTACCCACAGACACAGATTGAGTTTGTGCAAAATTTCAGCAAGATATCTTCATTCGTTTCCAAGTTATTAATTTCGCGCCGCTAGATCAGTGGTTTCGACCACTGTGCCACGGGGAGAAATCCCGTCGTTACACAGTTCGTCCTTGTCTTCAGTGGGAGCATAAGCGCAAATAAAACTGATGTTGAAGAATTTTGCTTTTATTTCAATTGTGTGAAGTGAAGCTGGAGACCAGGTGTTTTAAAATCCGACCAACTACAATTCCGCAACCAAACTCATGCTTTATGTCATGGCAGCTATAATACAGTGCATCACCTTTATGTGTTGTTGTGACGCCTTTCCCATTCCCTCGTATTTCCTGTATGGCAGTAATGTCGGCCTTGTAGTTTTCAAGTACATCTGTCAATTCGTAAACTGCACCTTCTCTATAAAGAGTGCGAACATTCCCGGTGCAGCTTCGCAGATCATGGTCCTTAAAACGTTTGCGGGGGTCGTTAACTTTTGAGGGATTTGTTTTTTCATAGTAGGCTGCTTTTTCGAGGGGAGGGTTACTAACCCTGCGCCCAAACCCAAGCTTTTAACGTTCTTATGAGTGAACGCGCGGCACATTTTAGCTCACTACCTTTAACGGGTGTTAAAGGCAGGTACCCCAGGTGACACCACGGGGCGGTCAGTGTCCACTTGAGATGAAAGAGGGAGCAAGATAAATCCTGGACTTTGCCATGTTAAAGCCGATCAGGACCGTTCCTTGGTATCGTTCATCCCCTACGTCACCCTTCGCTTTAGGAGTAATCCTCTTAAAAACCTTCAAGCTATGGAAGACCACTTTCCCCCTTAGATAGGACTCTTTTTCGATAGAGGACGTCTTGAGATGTTCTGTTAATAAAATGCATTAGTACATTATGGTCCATGGATACATGGACCTTTTATCAAAGCTTTATCTTTTATCTATGGAAGTTCATGGTAGTACAGAAAACAGAAAACTTTTCTTCTTCCATTGATGGGCTTTCCTTTTTGAATAATCTTACTAGAAGCGGAGATATTCGCATAAAAATAAAACGACCCTGAATATAATCCGACCATCTAGGCTTCATTCTCTCTTCCCCATTAACCCTCAAAATTTCGTGACGATCCGATTAAAATAACGACCTGTAGCGTGATTAAAAAAAATATGGAAAAATGGGAAGTATTACCGACTACTACCATATCTCCATTATTTGGCCACCTATGCCAATCTACTTTGCATCATTGTACGGATGGAATTTTCTACGTTGATAGTCAGACTTTGTTTTTGGAAAGACCCTAACCAAGGCTGTGATATCATGTCATTATAATTAAAATTACAAAAATGAAAAGTTGTGTTTTATTTGCGTCTATTGTGATATCTTCGTTGTATGATCACCTACGACAACCTACTTCACATCGTTAGAAAGGTGATGTTTTCTTCTTTCATTGTCAGGGCTTGCTTTTGGCATACCCTGAGATATTCGCATATGAATAAAACATTGAATTTTTCTTCAAATAAGTTTTTTGACCATTCCGAGCCCTAAATATTATCCGACCATCACCAAAATCCATAGGCAATATTTGGTGACGATCCGATCAAAATTGCAACTCACCTCGTCGAGACAATTATTTTGGTATATATAAGTATGGGTCTACGACCATTATTTCGATGCGTTACAAACTTTTTAGCCAAAACCAACTTACCCTTCTCATAGTGGTACAGGGTATACAAACTGGGAATTTCTCATGGCTTAAAAACTTATCTATAATGATTGTGACATTTTCTAGCATGAAGTAAATGTAATTAAATCATAAATCATAAGTTATACTCTTCTGTAGAAAAGATACAGTTATGAGGAGAGGATTACTCTACAACGTCATGTTCAAAGACAAACTACATGCGTAAATAAATATTACAGTCACATATTTTATTTAGTAATTCAGTATGAGGTAATACAATTCCTTTTTACGGGTTTTGCTTTAAATTGCTAATAACATGATGCAATAACCAGGTGTCTCTATAAGCCAAGAAGAAGAAGAAGACATCAGACTTCTCTTGTTGTCAAAATACATTTTTGTTTTAAAAAATTATCCAAAATATTTCATTTCGAGCAAAAGTATAATTTTACAATTTCTCAATTTGAATTTTGCCAATAATTTCGTTGCTTTATTAATTTTGGTGGATTCCTCACCACAAAAACTCTTTTCACCAACAGAATTTTGAGGTCTGAATTCGCCTTCTATGTCACCTCCACCTTGGTTATTACCACTGTGCCCTTACAATAGTCTACAATACCACACTTAATATTATGGTGAAATAGAAATTGTGGGGAGAAAGAAATATAACAGATGTGACTCTCAAACAGTACCATAGGTGAAATGGTTATATCCTTTAAACTTTACAGAAGGTGAAGGTGCATTCTCAAACTGTAATATAATGGTTTCATATTTAACGCATTTACAGTTTGAAAGAACAGAAAAAAATGTTAAAAGAAAAATGTTGAACATCAAAACAAATTAATTTTATAATAAATACCATCAGTGGTACATATGGACCATTAAATATATAACACAATAAGACAAACTAGCTGTCCAAATAATTGGTTTGCTTAAAAATAAGTTCCAAAGATTAATGTTTTGACAAAATGTTTTTTTTTTTTTTTTAAATACACGCACTTGAAAAAATATTTTCTTAAAAAATCCAAGTCCTCGAATAAAATATTTTTTAAAAAATCAACGTCCTTGGAGAAAGATATTTTTTAAGTCCTTAAGCAAAATATTTTTTTTAAAAAAATCCAAGTCCTTGAAAAACTATTTTTTAAAAAAACTCGGTACTTAAAAACAATATTTCTAAAAAAATCCACGTCATTGAAAAAATAATGTCCTTGAAAATATATTTTTTTAAAAATGCATGTCCTTAAAACAAAATATTTTTTTAAATAATCCACGTCCTTAAACAATTTTTTTTTTTAAAAAAATCCACGACTATAAAACGAATTTTTTTTTTAAAAATTCACGCCTCAAAAACGGAGTATTCTTTAAAAAATCCACGTCCTTGAAAAAAATATTTTTTTTTTCAAATTCCACGTCCTTGAAAAACAATTTTAAAAAATCCACTTCATTGAAAAAAATTTTAAAAAATCCACGTTTTTAAAAAAGTATTTTTTAAAAACCCACGTCCTAGACAAAAATATTTTTTAAAAAAATTCACGTCCTTAAATAAAAAACATTTTGTAAAAAATCCACGTACTTGAACAAATTTTTTTAAAAACCCAAGTCCTAAAAAATATTTTTTCAAAAAAAATCCAAGTCCTTGAAAAAAATATTTTTTTACAAAATCCACGTCTTTGAAAAAAATTTTCAAAAATCAATGTCCTTTGAAAATCCACGTCCTTAAAACAAACCTGTTTTTTTTTTAAAAAAAATCAATGTCCGTGAAAAGCAATTTTTTATAAAAAATCCATGTCCTTGAAAAAATATTTTTTAAAAAAATCCAAGAGTTTAAAAAAATATTTTTTAAAAAATCAAAGTCCTTGAAAAAATAAATTTTTAAAAATCAACGCCCTTGAAAAAATACTTTTAAAAACTATAAGTCCTTTAAACAGAATATCTTTTAAAAAATCCACGTCCTTGACAAATATTTTTTAAAAAATCGACGTCCTTGAAAAATATTTTTTAAAAAATCGGCGTCCTTGAAAAATTTATTTTAAAAAGTCAGGTCCTTCAACAAATATTTTTTTAAAACATATATGTCCTTAAAACAAGATATATTTTAAAAAATCCACTTCCCTGAAAAAAATATTTTTTAAAAAACCCACGTCCTTGACAAAAATTAGTTATTAAAAACCCACGTCCTTGACAAAAATTAGTTATTAAAAACCCACGTCCTTGACAAAAATTAGTTATTAAAAACCCACGTCCTTGACAAAAATTAGTTATTAAAAACCCACGTCCTTGACAAAAATATTTTTTAAAAAACCCACGTCCTTGACAAAAATTAGTTATTAAAAACCCACGTCCTTGACCAAAATATTTTTTTAAAGATTCACGTTCTTAAAAAATTTTAAAACCCGTTTTACTTAAAGCATTTTTTTTAAATACACGTTCTTAAAACCCACGTCCTTAAAATAATTTTTTTTAAAGAAATCCACGTCCTTAAAAAATATTTTTTCTTTCTAAAAAGTCACGTCCTTAAAACAGAACATTTTTAACTAAACAACGACCTTAAAACAAAACATTTTTAAAAAATACACGTCTTTAAATCAGAACTTTTTTAAAAAATCAACGTCCTTGAAAATTTTTTTTTTAAGAAAATCCACGTTCTTGAAAAATAATAATAATTGTTCCACAAACATCCTAAATGGGACAAGGGAGACTTCTCTCATATCAATGAGTGCATTGACATGGGAGCTCAATGATATGGGACCTACAGTTTATCGCCGAGTCCGAACGGCGTGTCTTACGACACCACTTGTAGAGAAGTTTTACATGGCTGTAATACTCAGATAATGTCGCCAGCATTACTGAGGAGTATTTTGCCACCGTTGAAAATTTTGATGTCGCCTGACCGGTGAATCTAACCCTTGAAAAACAATTTATTTAAAAATCCGCGTCCTTAAAACAATTTTTTTAATCCACTTCCTTAAAACGTAGATTTTTTAGGTCTATTTTTTTTTTCCACGTCCTTAAAACAAGATGTTTTTAAAAAATTCCCGTCCTTAAAACAAAGTATTTTTTTTAAATCCACGTCCTCAAAGCAAACATTTTCAGACTTCCTTGATACAATTATTTTCAGTCTTCTTTAAAACAAATATTTTTTTAAAAATCCACGTACCTAAAACAAAATATATTTTAAATCCAAGTCTTTGAAAAAACAATTTTTTTTTAAATTCAAATCCCTGAAAAAACATATTTTTTAAACAACCAAGTCCTTGAATTTTTTTTTTTTTTTTAAATCCCCGTGCTTGAAACTAATGTTTAAAAAATCCACGCCATATAAAATGTTCTTACAAATCCACGTTCTATTAATTCTTTTTTTTTAAATCCACGTCCTTGAAAAATATTTTACTTTTTTAAAATCCAATTTCAAAGACGTCAAAAATATATTTTTAAAAAATCCACATCTTTATTTTTTATATTTTTCTTAAAAATTCAATGTTCCTCTTTTAAAAACCCCAAGTCTTAAAACAAATACAAGTCCTTGAAAATATATATATTTTTTTTTTAAATCCAAGACCTTAAAACGAAATATCGTTTAAAAATTCAAATCCTTATACAAAATATCTTTAAAAAATCCACTTTCGTGAAAAAAATAAAAAATTCACGTCCTTAAAAAAATATATTTTTTTAAAACAAAATATCTTTTAAAAAATCCAAGTCCGGCAGGGTTGGCGTTTTTTATTTGGGATGACGATTTCTATTTTGGTTTTCAAAATAGTCAGACTTGATAACATAGTCGTTAGGCTTCACTTTTAAAGCCCAAAAATACAATTTTGCGTGATTTTTTTTCAAGAAAACTACCAAACATTTTTGGTAGTTTTTTTTTCATCTGAGAGAGAACATCTCCAGCAAATCCGAGGGTTGTTTGTTCAGAGCTCACCGTCGGAAGGGTACTTTTTGTTAAAAAAGGACAGTTTGTGGTGCACATGTGAGCGTTTAAAGAACTCTTAACGTTCGTGCTCGTGACATAGTGTGTAGTGTGTTTGGCTGCAAAGCAGAAGTTCGTTAGTTCAAATCCAACAAAGATCGATATAAAATAAAAATATGAAGTGTTTTGAAATTAAAAACAAATTCGACCTCATCTATTCTAAAAATAGAAAATATTCTTTTATCTTGGGCCATAAAATAAGCTGTTATTATAGTGCTCATAGAATAACTAGTAAACCAGTGCGACATGCCCTTGTTTAAATAATGAGTTAGTAGGCAGTTTTGTACGTTGTTGCGACTACCAGAAAATTCCTTATTTAGTAGGGATTTTTTTGCTGGTTCGTAATCTAGTGTCTGATTTTGTTTCTTTTTTGTTTTTTGTTTTTTTTTTTAATATTATGTGTTTTTGTGGCAAATGGCCGTCCTTTCTTTGGACACGTATCTATTTGTGCGCTCAATTGACACTTGGGTATGATAAGTTTTTTGTTGAATAAAAAACAAGGAAGCTGATGAGGGTCTATGCCGAGATCCGAAACTATAGTCTTCCCTGTCTTAACCCTCGGTAAAAATCGCTAATTTTTTCCACTAATAAATTAAAATTGTTATAATAAAATATTAAAACAAAGACTATGGGATTAAGCCTGACTATTTTGAAACAACATATTTATTAAACAATGCACGTCCTAGAAAAAAATATTTTTTTAAAAAATGCTCGTCCTTGAAAAATGTTTTTTAAAAAATCCTCATCCTTCAAAAATATTTTTAAAAAATACTCCTTAAAAAATATTTTTTGAAAAATCCAGGTCCTTGAAAAAATTTTGTTAAAAAATCCACGTCCTTGAAAAATATTTTTTTAAAAATTCCAGGACCTTGAAAAATATTTTTTAAAAAAATCCACGTCCTTGAAAAATATTTTTTAAAAAATCCACCTCCTTAAAAAATATTTTTAAAAAAATCCAGGTCCTTGAAAAATATTTTATAAAAAATCCACGTCCTTAAAAAATATTTTTTTTAAAAATTCCACTTCCTTGAAAAATATTTTTTAAAAAATACAAGTCCTTGAAAAATGTTTTTTAAAAAATCCACCTCCTTAAAAAATAATTTTTAAAAAATCCACGTCCTTGAAATAAAATTATTAAAAAATCGATGTCCTTGAAAAAAGCATTATTAAAACATCTATGTCCTTGAAAAAAAGAATTATTAAGAAACCCACGTCCTTAAAAAAATATTTTTTAAAAAATCTAAGTCCTTAAAAAAATATTTTTTAAAAAATCTACGTCCTTAAAAAATATTTTTTAAAAAATCTACGTCCTTAAAAAATATTTTTTAAAAAATCCACGTTCTTGAAAAAACATTCTTCATAAAAAATCCACGTCCTTGAAAAAATATTAAGAAATCCACGTCCATGAGAAAAAACTTAATAACAAATCCACGTCCTTGAACAAATATTTTTTTAAAAAAATCGACGTCCTTAAAAACATTTTCTAAAAACACCAAGTAATTGAAAACAAGTAAGCAAAGGCTATAGTCGGACAGGGCCGACTATGTGATACCCTACACCACAATCTCTAGGAATTAGCTATGTGCAACCGATTTGCACGCTGAATGTCCGGTTTGGATTCCCAGGCCTGGCCATATAAAATTTTCAACGGTGGCAAAATACCCCTTAGTACTGTTGGCGATATTTCCTAACTATTTCAGCCATGAAAAACTTCTCTACAAGTGGCAACTTACGGTGATAAAAAATAGGTCATATATCAATGACCTAATATGAATCCATTGATATAAGAGAAGCCTCCCTTGTCCCTACTGGGATGTTTGTGGAACAATTATATAAATTATACATTTCTAAAAAATATGCCAATATTTGAAAATTCACATTGATTAGCGTATCCTGCTACATCTTTAAATTGTCTTTAAATATCAAGTTCCTTTTTGGAATACACCTAATATAAATAAATATATATACAATGCAATTTGCCATATCTCTGAAATTTGATATTTCGGAAAATTGTGAGTTTATTAAAGATCTATCGTCCAAAAATAGTGCACTTGTACCTCACATATGCCTGACAATGCACGCACTTTTGTGATTTTCAAGGCATTTCGAAAATAGTTCATTGTGGATATATATTGTATTATCAAACATATATTGTATACCGGTAGAAATAACTAATAATGAATAGAAATTCAAATAATTTGCATGCAAACAAATATGATAGTATAAAGTACAGTAGACATTGCCAGTTTTGAATGACGATTTTTTGCAATTATCGATAACTGTCCAACCGTCCAGCAACCAAAAAAATGACAAAAATGAACGGCCACACTAGCAAGCAACAACAAAGCTATCATTCAAAACTGACAATGTGTACCTAGCTTAAGTCAGCTGCGATAACGGTGATATACCCTCACATTCTGACCAAAAAAAAAAAAAAGAAACAAACACAATAATTATGCCGTATAAAAAATATATTGATTTTGTATCACGAGTTTGTTTCAATATATGTACGTGGAATCTGTAGATATCGTAATGTAAGGCTATACCAAATCAATTTTAGTAAGGTAACTTCTTTGAAAAAGTTTGAGAATTATTTTTTGGAAGTATGGACTTACTCCGGAAAAATTGTACCGTTTCAATGGAGACAGTGAAAGGAACCTTCTTAAAAAAATCAAATAGATCCGAGACGGGTCCTCAAACTGCACTTTTCCCACATTTTTTGTTGGAGGTGCTCGAAGGACGGGACCTATATAGTCCATATTCCAACCTGATACATGACTCGATGAAATAGTAGGATGTGCAAAATTCGGACCAATCAGAAAATTCCCTTGAAAATCATTTTGCGGATTTGCCATTTAGTAAGTTTTCCTGTTTATTTTTCAGGGTTTCTTGGATCTTTTCGGCCATCATCTCTGGAGGTATGGACTTGCCATTGCAATTGTACCATCGTAAAGTGGGCCGCAAGGACAATCTGCTGAAAAAATCAAAACGATTCGATAGGACTCTTAAATTTCACTTTTCCAAACTTTGTGTGGGATATACTCGAAGATGTGGACCGATATAGTCTTACCCGATCTATATCTGGAAGGAATAATAATATATTGAAAGTTTGGACCAAATCGATTTCGCGCTTCGAGAGTTATCGTTCACACAATTTTTCAGAAAAATTTTGAACTTTTTTGGGGGAGTTGCCCGGAGGAGTAAACCGATATAGCCCATATTGGAAATTAAACTAAGTTTGAGCAAACATTTCGAAGTGCAAAATTTGGTTCGAATCGGTAGATCCGTTCGGGAGTTATCGTGCGCACCAGCCAGCTAGACAGTAAGAGAGACAGATGAACGGCAGGCCTAAATCGACTCCAAACTGTTTGAAACGAATTTCGTCCAAACATACTTGTGGGCTAAAACCATTTTTTTTGATGGGCACACGTTTGGTCGTATTTTGTATATTTTGTATTAACCTAAAAGCTGAGGGTATAAAATAGGTGGCGAAGCGACCCCATGCTGCAATATTTGTATAAAAGTTCAATTGGACAACTGAACTGAAAATTTCTGTGTCTTGATTGAAACAATTTGTAGTATGAGGGGAAATTGTGGTTCTCTACACAAAACCCATCATATATTAGGCAGTAGGCCCGTTATCTAGCAGACACATTATTGCAATTTGCATCAGGGGAAGTATCAGTATTTATTTTTGCATACTTATATGCAATCCAGGAATATGCCATCCAGTATATGCCATCCAGGAATAAAAATATGGACTAAAAATAAAATTTGTATATTTTCCATACAAAAGTAATGGTCAATTTTACCCGCTAAATAATATCGGATCATCATCCAACATTTTAGGCATCTTCTTCGAACTAAACCCTTACCTCGTGCAAAATTTCGTGACTATTGAGCTATAATTGCGACCTCTAGTGGGCTTATGATTACACTTGAAGCAAAAAACTGGATATATTAGGCTGTAATTGTGTTATCTGACCGCGTAAAACAATATAATTGGCATCAATGGAAAGGGCAAGAGTTTTTCTTCCAAATATTATTTACGTGGGCGGAATGTGTCTTCCAGGAATAAAGATATAACCGGTATATAAAAATTTTTCACAACTTTCGCACAAAAGTTATGGACCATTTAACCCACTAAACATCATCCAATCACCATCTCAAATTGCAAGCATCTTCTTTGTCAGATACTTACCTTGTTCGAATTTTCGAGACCATCGGGCTATTATTGCGGCCTACAGAGCACCTACAAAATCGGATAAAAATTATGTTTTTGGTCCATTTCACCCGCTAAATATTTCACGATCATCACCAATTAAAATAGCGATCTATTCTGATGTGAAACCGACCTCCATACCAAATTTCGTGACGATCGGTCCATAATTGTGGCCTGGAGTTTGATTACAATTTATAATGGACAGACGAACACACGGACGGACGGACACACATCTCAAAATCGCTTTATCTCGCCAAGATATGAAGATTGGTATACCACATTGGGGGTCTTCGACGAATATTTCGCGGTGTTACATGAATTTTTTCCAAAACAAACTTATAATACCCTTTCCACATAGTGGTGTAGGGTATAAAAAGTAAAAAGTCCACTTCCTTGAAAAGAAATTCTTTAAAAAACCCAAGTCCTTCACAAAATAACTTAAGTCATTTTCAAAATTCTTTCTTTAAAAAATCCACGCCATGACGAAACTAACCTTTAAAAATTCACTTCCATAAAAGGGATTTTTCTAAAAAACTCGATGTTGTGGGAAGATATTTTTGTAAAACACCCACGTTGATGAAAAGATAATGTTTGAATAAACCACGTTCAGAAAAAAATATTTAAAAAAAAATCACGTTGAATGCAAATGCAAAAAATCCAAGTCGAACAAAAAAATGTATTCTTGAAAACGCGGCTCAATTCAAAAAATATGCCTAAAAAAGCACGTTATGGAAAAAACCTAAAAAATCCATGTTAAAAAAATATTTAAATATTCCTCTATTTAAAAAAATATTCTTTAAAAATTACTTCCTTAAAAAATAATTTTTAAAAATTAAATTTTTCTACAAAAAAAAAATATTTTTGGCCGAAAAGAAACCCCATTGTGTAGATTTAAGAGTTCTCAATAAAGAGAATAAAAATGTGCTACATTATTTTATTTTATAATAGTTATCTTATTATCTCCCGCTCTACCTAGAATTAGTAAATTGTTTGGTACCAAAACCAATTATCTAATAATTCCGAAAATAAGAGAAAATAATTTTTCGGCAGAAAATCGTATGAGTAAATTGAAGCTTTCTCAAAAATGAGATAGTAAAGATAACCTGAATCTTTGTTCATTATCTATGGAACGGATTTTATTATCTATGGAATCCGCTGGAGTTGAATAAAATGTTTATCTAAATGTTAACCTAATAATAATAAATGTTTGTCTAATAATTCCAATGGCTCAGGAAACAAGAGAAAACATTATAATTTAAAATATATTTATACCCTACACCACTATGTGGAAAGGGTATTATAAGTTTGTTTTGAGAAAAAATCATGTAACACCGCGAAATATTCGTCGGAGACCCCCAATGTGGTATACCAATCTTCATATCTCGCCGAGATAAAGCGATTTTGAGATGTGTGTCCGTCCGTCCGTCCGTGTGTCCGTCTGTCCATTATAAATTCTAATCAAACTCCAGGCCGCAATTATGGACCGATCGTCACGAAATTTGGTATGGAGGTCGGTTTCACATCAGAATAGATCGCTATTTTAATTGGTGATGATCGTGAAATATTTAGGGGGTGAAATGGACCAAACACATAATTTTTATCCGATTTTGTAGCTGCTCTGTTGGTCGCAGTAATAGTCCGATCGCCTCGAAATTTTAAATAAGGTAAGAGTATATGGCAAAGAAGAAGCTTGCAATTTGAGATGTCGATCAGATAATATTTAGAGGGTTAAATGGACCACAAATTTTGTGTGAAAATTTTGAAAATTTTTAATAAACAGCTTATATCTTTGCTTCTGAAAGACACATTCCCCACTCGTGAGTTATATTTGGAAGACGATCTCTTGACCTTTCAATTGATGTCAATTATGTTGATGTACGTGATCAGATAACAGAGTTACAGCATAATATATCCAGTGTTTTGTTTGTAGTGTAATCATAAACCCGCTAGAGGTCGCAATTATAGCTCAATAGTCACGAAATTTTGCACGAGGTAAGAGTTTAGGTTGAAGAAAATGCCTATAATTTTGCATGATGATCTGATATTATTTAGCGGTTGACATAGACCATTACTTTTGTTGAAAAATATACAAATTTTATTTTTGGTCCATATTTTCATTCCTGGAGGGCATATAGCGGCAAAGTAGCCTATATATGGAAAAATAACTACTGATCTTTCCCCTGATGCATATTGCAATAAGGTGTCAGCTAGATAACGCACCGACTGCCTGATATATAATTAGTTTTGTGTAGAGAACCACAATTTCCTCCCATACTACAAATTGTCTCTATCATGACAGACAAATTTTCAGTTCAGTTATCAAATTGGATGTTTATACAAATATTGCAACATGGGGTCGCCTCGCCACCTATTTTATACCTCAGGATTTAGGGTAAAGGGGATACAAACAAAGTACGACCAAAGATGTGTCTCATTGAAATATTGGTTTTAGACGCCAAGTATATTTGGACGAAATTCATTTCAGACAATTTGGAGTCTATTTAGCGCTGTCCGTTCATCTGTCTCTCTTAATGTATTTTTATTTTATTTATTAATAGATTATGATTAATGTATACATATGTATTAAAAAATTAGATTTATAATCTATAATTGGCTAGCACAATGCTGTAAGCCATATCAAAATAATTGTTTTTGCTAATACATTTTAAACATATAGATTTCAAAAGTTGAATTCATTTAATATCAAAGATCTGTAGCTAATACAAGCTTCTAAATACTTATACAAGGATTGATAATTTAAGCCATTTAATATCGTACAAACTTCACTTAAAGTGAGAGTATTTTGACCAAAATAAGTAGACCTAAAATGTCTATATATAGGACATGTGCCAATGAAATGTAATGTGTCCTCCGGAACATTCATATTACACACTGAACTATTTACGTTATTATCATTTCTGAAACTTCTTGCATTTAGATTGAGTAAGCCACATCTTGCTTTTATGATTAAGCTAACCGCTCTTGCTGACAGTTTGGTTGTATGTAATGGTTTTAAGTTAAAACTCAATAATCGATATAAATCATGATGTTGTGAGTTCAAAGCCTTTGTACAAAAATCTTGACGTTCTTTGGTTAAGAGCAGTTCTTGAATTTCTTTAGAATATGCACAAACTGGTAAACTACTAACCGGAGTAGTGAAATGCAGATTCAAGCAAATATTAGCCCATTCACTTGCCCAGCTGGTTTTCAGACGAATAATCTCCTCAGCTAAAATTCTTGGAAGTCTTTGTTGGTTAAGGCCTAAAACTTTATTGATGTAGTCGAAGTGCAGTTTTAATGTAGATACAAATAATGTATTCCAACCTGTTTCAATATAAAGAACGTAGTTTGGAGTGTTTTCTGATAAAAATAAAATCTTCTTAATGAAAAAGCGGAAAAGTTTTTCGACGTCATCATATCGGTGGCAACCCCAAATTTGAGCAGCGTAAAACATGATAGACTTAGAGCAAGCATCAAAAATTTTTAGCTTGTTTACGTGTGAAATTTCTTTATTTGTAAGATATTTTGCCCATGTAGAATTAATTGCTAACTTTGAGGCTGATAGTTTATTTTGAATATGTTTTTTGAAAGATAGATTATAAGCCAATTCTACTCCAAGATATTTGTAGGAATTTACTATTTCGATATTATCCTCACCAAAATGCCAACTAAGATCACGAGAGATTCTAGTACCTTTACGGAAGATCATAACTTTTGATTTAGAAAGGTTAACTTTCAAACTCCATTGCTCACAATAGTTACGAAGAACATTTATCATCTCCTGAAGTTCTTGTGGGGAGTTTGACAATATAACAATGTCGTCAGCATATAACAATATTTTGATATTTGTATTTGCGACATTGACTCCGAATGGGAGAATATCAGGTAAATCATTTAAGAACAGTGAGAAGAGTAATGGGCTCAAAATGCATCCCTGTCTTACACCAGAATCAGTACAGAAGAACTCAGAAAATGTATTCCCATCCCATATTTTGCTCTCTATGTTTAAGTATAGTGATTAATGTCTAGCTGGTTGGTGCGCACGATAACTCTCGAAAGGATCTACCGATTAGAACCAAATTTTATACAACGTAATATTTTGCCCAAACATTGTTTAAGTTCGAATGTAGGCTCTGTCGGTCCACACCACCCCCAAAAAAGTTCAAAATTGTTTCAAAAAATTGTGTGAACTAATAACTGGCAAAGTGAGCAATCGATTTGCTCCAAACTTTCCATATATTATTATTCCTTCCAGATATAGATCGGATAAGACTTTATCGGTCCTTAGGGAGAAGGGAAATTTAAGAGTCCTCTCGAATCGTTTGAATTTTTTTCAGCAGATTGTACTTGCACCGCAAATCCGCAAGTTAACTCTCGAGGGGATTTTCTAATTGGTCGAAACTTTACACATCGTATTATTTCATCCAGTCATTTGTCAGGTCGGAATATGGACTATATCGGTCCGTCCTTCGAGTACCTCCCACACAAAATTTGGGAAAAGTACAGTTTGAGGACTCGTATCGAATCTATTTGATTATTATTTTCTTTTTTTTGGAGAAGAAGAAGGTTATTTTTACGGTCCCTATTCTGGTCCCTTTCCCGGGGTAAGTCATACTTCCTGAGATAATAGTCCAGAAGTTCCAAAAACCCCTGCCGGTTCCAACTAACATTACAAATCTGAAAAAATAATTCTCAAATATTTCCAAAACTCAGAATTTAGCTTACTAAAATTGATTTGGTATAGCCCCATATTACGATACCTACAGATTTCACGTATTTTGAAGCAAACTCGGAGCAGGAGGGGCTAATCAATGTGAATTTTCCAATTTTCGAATATTATTTAGAAATGTATAATTTATACATTTTTCCACAAACATCTCAGTGAAGACAAGGGAGGCCTCTCTTATATCAATTGATTCATATTACTTATTGATATGTGACCTAGTTTTTATCGCCGAGTCCGAACGGCGTGTCCTAAGTTGGCACTTGTAGAGACGTTTTTCATGGCTGAAATACTCAGGAAATATAGCCAACATTACCAAGGGGTATTTTGCCACCGTAGACTATTTGATGGGAATCGAACCCGGACATTCAGCATGCAAGGCGGTTGCACATAGCTAATTCCTACAGGTTGTGGTGTAGGGTATCACATGGTCGGCCCCGTCCGACTATAGCCTTTGCTTACTTGTTTTTAATTTATCTTGCTCTGAGTATTCTTTAGAAGTCCTCGTTCTTTGGAAACTAACTATTTAAAAAAACCACAAACAGATATTTTTGGTCGAAATATAGCAAATGAGTAGATTTAAGTTTCCTCAACAAAGAGAATGTAAAGTTTTACTGTATCGTTGTTTATAATATTTCTCTTATTATCTACCACTCTCTCTCAGGAATTAGATAAAATGTTTGTTAGCAAGACTAGTTATCAAATAATTTCGATGGCTATGAAGCAAGATAAAAAATAACGTTGTATCTTTAACATTTTGTATAACACTTATCTTATTTTCTTTCGCTCTCCAGGAATTAGATAAAATGTTTGGTAGCAAAACAAGTTATCTAATGATTCCAATGGCTCCGAAACAAGATAACAAAAATTTTAGTCCGAGAAAATCAAATGAGAAGATTTAAGTTTTCTCAACAAAGAGAAAATAAAGTTGTATATTTATCTTTGTGTATAACACTTATCTTATTATCTTCCGCTATCTCAGGAAATAGATAAAATGTTTGGTAGGAAAATAAGTTATCTAATGATTCCAATGGCTCCGAAACAAGATAACAAAAATTTTAGTCCGAGAAAATCAAATGAGAAGATTTAAGTTTTCTCAAAGAGAAAATAAAGTTGTATATTTATCTTTGTGTATAACACTTATCTTATTATCTTCCGCTATCTCAGGAAATAGATAAAATGTTTGGTAGGAAAATAAGTTATCGAATGATTCCAATGGCTCCGAAACAAGATAACTAAATTTTAGTCCGAGAAAATCAAATGAGAAGATTTAAGTTTTCTCAACAAAGAGAAAATAAAGTTGTAAATTTATCTTTGTTTAAAATACTTATCTTATTATCTGTCGCTATCTCATGAATTAGATAAAATGTTTGGTAGCAAAACCAGCTATCTAATAATTCCAATGGCTCCGAAACAAAATAACAAAAATTTTGTTCAGTGAAAACCAAATGAATAGATTTAAGTTTTCTCAACAAAGAGGAAATAAAGTTGCAACTTTATCTTGTTGATAATACTTATCTTATTATCTTTCGCAATCTCAGGAATTAGATAAAATATTTGGTAGTATAACCAGTTATCTAATGATTCCAATGGCTCCGAAACAAGATTTTGGTCAGATAAAACCAAATGAATAGATTTAAGTTTTCTCAACAAAGAGAAAATAAAGTTTCAACTTTATCTTTGTTTATAATACTTATCTTATTACCTTTCGCAATCTCAGGAATTAGATAAAATGCTTGTTAGCAAAATAATTCCAATGGCTCCAAAACAAGATAACAAAAATGTTGGTCGGAGGAAACCAAATAAATAGATTTAAGTTTCCTCGACAAAGAGAAAGTAATAAAATACTTATCTTATTACCTTTCGCCATCATAGGAATTGGATAACATGCTTCCATCCAATTCCAATCTAAGCAAGAGAAAAATAAAACTTTATACTGAAAAAAAAGACAAAATAAATTTGTAAATGTAATTTTGTTTATAATACTTCTCTTATTATCTTCCGCTCTATATTTTCTCTGGAATTAAATGGAATGTTTATCAGAGAAACTATTTGTCTGGCTCAGAAGAGAGGAGAAAAATTAAACTTTATTTATAACTTTTGAGAACCTTTGGGATTCTCTCTTGCTCTGAATGGAGAGCGATTGAATTATAACAACAACCTGTTTTACCAATTTTCAAAATTAAATGTCACAGATAGAGGGTGGCATTTCTCTCTCTCTCTATCTCTGTAATATATTAATATTTCCTTTTCTAAACCTGCAGTGAGTGACATTTCGCTCTCTCTCTCTCTCCCTCTCTCTCTAGTTCTTAATATTTCCTTTCCTAAGCCTCCTTTCCGGGGTCACTTTAAAAATTGTTTATGCCAACCAACGACCAACGTGGGCCACAAAAAGAAAGCTTTCGGAGCGCCAGAAAAAAATGCACATTGACTGGTTTTGTTGTTCGTTGCTCTGTCAAGGTACTCATTTGCCAAACATTTTCCAATTTTATGAAACTCCGTCGTACATCCCTTATTCTGCTTTCATCCCTTCTGGCAGTCCTTCCAGTTCAACTGCAAAGTGAAGACGTGTGACGAGTGAACGGATTTCGGGATTATAATTGTTTTTCTTTCGTCTGTGTGTGAGTGAATGTTTTCATTTAAAGGAGAAATTAAATATTGATAAGCAAAAGAAAGTCAAGACGAAGAAGAAATAATAAAGCAACAACTACAATGTTTTGTAAAGGAATTTAAATGGGTTATGAAGTATTTGAATGAAACAAAGTTGAAAATACATGGATAGAAATAGTGAAAATCATCATAAAATAAAGTCTACTTTTCGGCAGTGTTACATATTTCAATGCTGTAACATACTTTTAGGTTGCTGAATGAGTGTTATATAGAAATCAAGAAGAAAAAAGAAGAGGCTTGTGATAATGAAATGCAGCAGTGAATTTGAGAAAAAATTGAGATAATTGGAATGTAAAAAAGTGGCGGAAAGAGTGAACTTAAAAACGGCAACAAATCCTGCCTTTCATTTAACCTCAACACACACAACAAAAATCCATCTTATCATTATCAATGACAAAGCCTGCTGATGAACTACTCGGTGATTTTGATATTTAAATAAATTTCATGAATAATAAATAGCAACAATACCAACAACAAGAAAATAAAAATTCATCAGTAATTTTGATCGTAATGTAGGTCGTGTATTTTAATGAATTTGATGCCTACATTTCCAGCTGAGAGTAGGGGTGAAGAAAAGTTGACAGAAGAAAGTTAAAATGCAAAAACCGTATCAAGGTAACATGCAAATGTGAATAAAGTGAACAGAACTGAATTTAGTTAAAAGAAAATGAGAACAAAATAAAACAGCATCTCATCATTACAGAAACTATGGGGAGCTAAAACGAAACCTAAACCCAAGGCAGGCCAAAGTGCAGTCTATCGTTGTAGTGAAACCCTACAAAAATGAGTTCAAATAGTTTGTTTTGGTCAGAAATGAAAATAAAAGGAAGAACAAAAAAAAACTAACAACAACAATATATAAAACTTAGCTTCCAATTACCAAGAAAACGTGATGGAAAAAAACCTTTATTTTTCAACGAATCTATCTGAATTATTACTGAAGCGTGGTAGTAGTAATGCAAAGCCTTTGAAAGGAAAAAGTATCGCATAACAAAATGAAACTGATAAATATAAAATACACAAGACCTCCAGTAAAACAGTTTGAACCATGTAAAAGGCTCCGTAATAATATTTAAAGGTAATGCGTGACTAACAAAAAGCGGCATTAACTTATAAAAAGGAGTTGGATACCAACAATAACAACAAATCACGTGAATAATAGCAACAGAAACAATTCTATTCTATTGTTTCGTCAAATAAAATAGACGACCGATCGAATATTTTTATGAAGCAGAAAACAAACGAACTACCTACGCACGTGTGTAACACATTCAACTCCGGTGAATCCTTTAACTACTCCCCAGACCAACATCATCACCGTCGTCGTTGTAGTCTTCGTTGTTATTCTCGTTGTCACAATTTGTATTCATGTTGCTATCGTCGTGAAAGCCGCCCGCCGTTAATAAGTAAGTGAGTGTTCAACACGCGCTTACACACGCAAATACCGCACATAACAAAAATATTCTCCTTTCAAGGACTGCAACAAACCATAAAAAAACCTTAAATAAAATATAAAAAATTCATACGAAAGCAGAAACCTCCCATCAACCTACATTGTTCGCCATATGTGAAGGTGTGTAACCACTTTGGCCTGGACTGTTTGGATATTTAAGGATAACATATTATTATTACGAGGACATTGCCAGCAACAACAATAACATTTTAAGCATTTAAAACAACCACCACAACAATAAAAATAAATACAAGGTAAGGTCTCCTCACCTCAGGTGACACACATAAGTATCTAATAATTGGGGTCTGTTGAATTCTTGAGTTTAAAAATAAGACAAAATTGAACGGAGGTCTCATATTCTATAACAGCCGAGGAGGTCTTCTATGTTATAGGGACCTCCTAAGAAAGTCTTCTATGCTAGGTGGTCCTCTATACCATAGAAGCCTCATAAAGAGGTCTTCTATGCTATAATAGCCTCCTAAGGAGGTCTTCAATGGAGGCCCACTATGCTGTAGAAACCCACTCTACCCACTCTGGAGGCTTTCTTTGCTTTAAAAAGCGTCTAATGGGGGTCTTCTATTCTAAAGAAGCCTCCTACGGAGGTCTTCTATTCTATAGAAACATCCTATGTAGGTCCTCTATTCTATAGACAACTACGGAAGTCTTCTATTCTATAGAAGCCTCCTACGGAAGTCTTCTATTCTATAGAAGCCTCCTACGGAGGTCTTCTATTCTATAGAAGCCTCCGACGGAGGTCTTCTATTCTATAGAAGCCTCCGACATAGGTCTTCTATTCTATAGAAGCCAACTACCGAAGTCTTCTATTCTATAGAAGCCTCCTATGGAGGTCTTCTATTCTATAGAAGCCTCCTACGGAGGTCTTCTATTCTATACAAGCCTCCTCGGGAATTCTTATATTATATAGAAGCCACCAACGGAGGTCTTATATTTTATAGAAGCCTCATACGGAGGTGTTCTATTCTATAGAAGCATCCTACGGAGGTCTTATATTGTATAGAAGCCTCCTACGGAGGTCTTCTATTCTATAGATCTTCTATTCTATAGAAGCCTCCTACGGAGGTCTTCTATTCTATAGAAGCCTCCTACGGAGGTCTTCTATTCTATAGAAGCCTCCTACGGAGGTCTTCTATTCTATAGAAGCCTCCTACGGAGGTCTTCTATTCTATAGAAGCCTCCTAGGGAGGTCTTCTATTCTATAGAAGCCTCCTAGGGAGGTCTTCTATTCTATAGAAGCCTCCTAGGGAGGTCTTCTATTCTATAGAAGCCTCCTACGGTGGTCTTCTATTTTATAGAAGTCTCCTACGGAGGTGTTCTATTTTATAGAAGCCTCCAACGGAGGTCTTTTATTCTATAGGAGCCTCAAACTGAAGTCTTCTTTTCTATAGAAGCCTCCAACGGAGGTCTTCTATTCTATAGAAGCATCCTACGGTCTTCTCCTACGAGGTCTTCTATTCTATAGAAGCCTCCTGCGAGAGTCCTCTATTCTATAGAAACCTCCTACGGAGGTCTTTTATTCTATAGAAGCCACCTACGGAAGTATTATATTCTATAGAGGCCTCCAACAGAGGTCTTATATTCTATAGAGGCCTCCAACGGAGGGCTTATATTCTATAGAAGCCTCCAACGGAGGTCTTATAGTCTCCTATTCAATAGAAGCCCCCTACGGAGGTATTCTATTCTATAGAAGCCTCCTAGGAAGGTCTTCTATTCTATAGAAGCCTCCTAGGAAGGTCTTCTATTCTATAGAAGCCTCCTACGGAGGTCTTCTATTCTATAGAAGCCTCCTAGGGAGGTCTTCTATTCTATAGAAGCCTCCTACGGTCTTCTCCTACGAGGTCTTCTATTCTATAGAAGCCTCCTGCGAGGGTCCTCTATTCTATAGAAACCTCCTACGGAGGTCTTCTATTCTATAGAAGCCTCCTACGGAGGTCTTTTATTCTATAGAAGCCACCTACGGAAGTGTTATATTCTATAGAGGGCTCCGACGGAGGTCTTATATTCTATAGAGGCCTCCAACGGAGGTCTTATATTCTATAGAAGCCTCCAACGGAGGTCTTATATTCTATAGAAGCATCCTACGGAGGTCTCCTATTCAATAGAAGCTTCCTACGGAGGTATTCTGTTATATAGAAGACCCCTACGGAGGTATTCTATTCTATAGAAGCCTCCTACGGAGGTCTTCTATTCTATAGAAGCCTCCTAGGGAGGTCTTCTATTCTATAGAAGCCTCCTAGGGAGGTCTTCTTTTCTATAGAAGCCTCCTACGGAGGTGTTCTATGCTATAGAAGCCTCCTACGGTGGTCTTCTATTTTACAGAAGTCTCCTGCGGAGGTGTTCTATTTTATAGAAGCCTCCAACGGAGGTCTTCTATTCTATGGAAGCCTCCTACGAAGATCTTCTATTCTATAGAAATCTCCTACGGATGTCTTCTATTCTATTCTATAGAAGCATACTACGGAGGTCTTCTATTCTATAGAAGCCTCTTACGGAGGTCTTCTATTCTATAGAAGCCTCCTACGGAGGTCTTCTACTCTATAGAAGCCTCCTACGGAGGTCATCTATTCTCCTACGGAGGTCTTCTATGCTATAGGAATATCCTAACGAAGTCTTCTACGCAAGGTGGTCTTCTATACCATAGAAGTGTCATAAAGAGGTATTCTATGCTGTAAAAGCCTCCTAAGGAGGTCTTCCAACGAAGGTCTTCTATAGAAGCCTCCCACGAAGGTCTTCTGTACTATAAAAGCCTTCCACGGGGGTCTTCTATACTATAGAAGCCTTCTACGGAAGTCTTCTACTCTAAAAAGGCCTGCAATGGAGGTCTTCTATTTTATAGAAGCCCCCAACGGAGGTCTTCTATTCTATAGAAGCCTCCAACGGAGGTCTTCTATTCTACAGAAGCCCCCAACGGAGGTCTTCTATTCTATAGAAGCCTCCAACGGAGGTCTTCTATTCTATAGAAGCCTCCAACGGAAGTCTTCTATTTGATGGAAGCCTCCAACGGAGGTCTTCTATTTTATGGAAGCCTCCAACGGAGGTCTTCTATTTGATGGAAGCCTCCAACGGAGGTCTTCTATTCTATAGAAGCCTCCAACGGAGGTCTTCTATTCTATAGAAGCCTCCAACGGAAGTCTTCTATTCTATAGAAGCCTCCAACGGAAGTCTTCTATTCTATAGAAGCCTCCAACGGAAGTCTTCTATTTGATGGAAGCCTCCAACGGAGGTCTTCCATTTTATGGAAGCCTCCAACGGAGGTCTTCTATTCTATAGAAGCCTCCAACGGAGGTCTTCTATTCTATAGAAGCCTCCAACGGAGGTCTTCTATTCTATAGAAGCCTCTAACGGAGGTCTTCTATTCTATAGAAGCCTCCAACGGAGGTCTTCTTTTCTATAGAAGCCTCCAATGGAGGTCTTCTATTCTATAGAAGCTTCCAACGGAGGTCTTCTATTCTATAGAAGCCTCCAACGGAGGTCTTCTATTCTATAGAAGCCTCCAACGGAGGTCTTCTATTCTATAGAAGCCTCCAACGGAGGTCTTCTATTCTATAGAAGCCTCCAACGGAGTTCTTCTATTCTATAGAAGCCTCCAACATAGGTCTTCTATTCTATAGAAGCCTCCAACGGAGGTCTTCTATTCTATAGAAGCCTCCTACGGAAGTGTTATATTCTATAGAAGCCTCCTGCGGAGGTGTTCTACTCTATAGAAGCCTCCAACGGAGATCTTCTACTCTATAGAAGCCTCCTACGGAGGTCTTATATTCTATAGAAGCATCCTACGGAGGTCTCCTATTCAATAGAAGCTTCCTACGGAGGTATTCTGTTATATAGAAGACCCCTACGGAGGTATTCTATTCTATAGAAGCCTCCTACGGAGGTCTTCTATTCTATAGAAGCCTCCTAGGGATGTCTTCTATTCTATAGAAGCCTCCTAGGGAGGTCTTCTATTCTATAGAAGCCTCCTACGGAGGTGTTCTATGCTATAGAAGCCTCCTACGGTGGTCTTCTATTTTATAGAAGTCTCCTACGGAGGTGTTCTATTTTATAGAAGCCTCCAACGGAGGTCTTCTATTCTATGGAAGCCTCCTACGAAGATCTTCTATTCTATAGAAATCTCCTACGGATGTCTTCTATTCTATTCTATAGAAGCATACTACGGAGGTCTTCTATTCTATAGAAGCCTCTTACGGAGGTCTTCTATTCTATAGAAGCCTCTTACGGAGGTCTTCTATTCTATAGAAGCCTCCTACGGAGGTCTTCTACTCTATAGAAGCCTCCTACGGAGGTCATCTATTCTCCTACGGAGGTCTTCTATGCTATAGGAATATCCTAACGAAGTCTTCTACGCTAGGTGGTCTTCTATACCATAGAAGTGTCATAAAGAGGTATTCTATGCTGTAAAAGCCTCCTAAGGAGGTCTTCCAACGAAGGTCTTCTATTCTATAGAAGCTTCCAACGAAGGTCTTCTATTCTATATAAGCCTCAAACGAAGGTCTTCTATTCTATGAAGCCTGCAATGGAGGTCTTCTATTCTATAGAAGCCTCCCACGAAGGTCTTCTGTACTATAAAAGCCTTCCACGGGGGTCTTCTATACTATAGAAGCCTTCTACGGAAGTCTTCTACTCTAAAAAGGCCTGCAATGGAGGTCTTCTATTTTATAGAAGCCCCCAACGGAGGTCTTCTATTCTATAGAAGCCTCCAACGGAGGTCTTCTATTCTATAGAAGCCCCCAACGGAGGTCTTCTATTCTATAAGCCTCCAACGGAAGTCTTCTATTCTATAGAAGCCTCCAACGGAAGTCTTCTATTTGATGGAAGCCTCCAACGGAGGTCTTCTATTTGATGGAAGCCTCCAACGGAGGTCTTCTATTTGATGGAAGCCTCCAACGAGGTCTTCTATTTGATGGAAGCCTCCAACGGAGGTCTTCTATTTGATGGAAGCCTCCAACGGAGGTCTTCTATTCTATAGAAGCCTCCAACGGAGGTCTTCTATTCTATAGAAGCCTCCAACGGAAGTCTTCTATTCTATAGAAGCCTCCAACGGAAGTCTTCTATTTGATGGAAGCCTCCAACGGAGGTCTTCCATTTTATGGAAGCCTCCAACGGAGGTCTTCTATTCTATAGAAGCCTCCAACGGAGGTCTTCTATTCTATAGAAGCCTCCAACGGAGGTCTTCTATTCTATAGAAGCCTCTAACGGAGGTCTTCTATTCTATAGAAGCCTCCAACGGAGGTCTTCTTTTCTATAGAAGCCTCCAATGGAGGTCTTCTATTCTATAGAAGCTTCCAACGGAGGTCTTCTATTCTATAGAAGCCTCCAACGGAGGTCTTCTATTCTATAGAAGCCTCCAACGGAGGTCTTCTATTCTATAGAAGCCTCCTACGGAAGTGTTATATTCTATAGAAGCCTCCTGCGGAGGTCTTCTACTCTATAGAGCCTCCAACGGAGGTCTTCTACTCTATAGAAGCCTCCTACGGAGGTCTTCTATTTTATAGAAGCCTCCTACGGAGGTCTTCTATTCTATAGAAGCCTCCTACGGAAGTCTTATATTCTATAGAAGCCTCCTACGGAAGTCTTATATTCTATAGAAGCCTCCTGCGGAGGTCTTCTACTCTATACTCTTCTACTCTATAGAAGCCTCCTACGGAGGTCTTCTACTCTATAGAAGCCTCCTACGGAGGTCTTCTATTCTATAGAAGCCTCCTACGGAGCACAGTGGAAAAAAGTACCGATTTAGCGCGCCAAAAGTAAAAGTCTATGTTTTATTGTATGTTTGTCCATAAATTCGATTTGAACAGCTATAAATTGACAATTTTTCTTCATTTATTAATACATTTGGTAAATTTGTATTTTTACCGTAGAATGGTACGTATCGATTTTCGGTATTTTAAAGATTTCTACCACATTATCCAACCGAAACGGCTAGGATTTGGTATTTAGTCTCCGTGGGGGTTATGCATACACTCCCATAAACATTTTCGGTATAGAACCATGTTTCCATATAGCCCCCATAGACCGGTACCACAGATTTCGGTAATTTTGGAGGTTTTAGCCATATTATCCAACCGATACAGCTGAAAGTTGACATTTAGTCTTCGTTGGTGGTATAAAATATTCCGACGGAGAATTTTCGGCACAGGTACACGCAATGATATGGGCCTCATAGAAAGGTACCGCTCTAATTTCAGCATTTTACATAAAAAATGATATTTATAAAAATAGTAATAAAATAAAATGTTGCAGTTTGTTGCAGCTAAAATTTTACAAATTAGTTAAGAACGATGTGTACTAAAAATAAAATAAAAAATTTACGCGCCATCCCGCGACACTCCTTAGTAATAGCTTTAACAAAGTGCTCAATTTGGAAAAAAAATCGGATGTCACATGTTTTAAGTGTAAAATCCGAGTTGCAATAAATAACATCTTATATTCAACATTTTTTAAATCACCTGCTTCACGAAATGTTAAATTCAATAAAGCTTTAAAATTACTTTGTAGGAAGAGTGCATGCGACCATCACAAATTTACTACTAAACTATATTATGAAAACTAGTTAAAAAAATGTCATCCAAAAACGGACCGTCATTCCGCTTAGACTGATGCAAAACAAATTATTTTAAATGCCGTGGACACCTTAGATTAATACTGCAACAATCATTTTTAAATTGGCGTATGTGATTTTTTTGACTTTTGGCGCGCTAGATCGGTATTTTTTTCCACTGTGCGGAGGTCTTCTATTCTATAGAAGCCTCCTACGGAGGTATACTATTCTATAGAAGCCTCCTACGGAGGTCTTCTATTCTATAGAAGCCTCCTACCGAGGTCTTCTATTTTATAGAAGCCTCCAACTGAGTCCATGTAATTTTTAGAAGCTTCTAACGGAGGCCTTATATTTCATAGAAACCGCCAACGGAGGTCTTCTACGGAATTCTTCTATTCAATGGGTTAGGTCCTTTGTTGTGTAGAAGCCACCAATGTAGGCCTTTAATTCTATAGAAGCCTCCAACGATGAACTTGTCGGAATGATTCTCCTCACATGATACAAATGTTTAATGGCTGTAACTTCGGAGTCAGTTGTTAATTATCTTCCGTTTAAACAGGGATATCGATTAACTAACATAACAAGACAGATAATGCAAAATAATATTAAAATAGTATTCATTAATTGTTCCTATATAAAGTGACAATATATTTAACAGTATATATGTATGACTTTTTACACATATACATGTATGTAGGTTAATTAAAATCTCTTTAACAAAAATGCCTTAATCATTGCATAATATTAGCATTCCCGTAGTATGGAAAAAACTCCGACTCATAAAAAATCACTTAAATTCATAAATTAGTGTCATTTGAAACTAATAAACATTCTCAAACATTCTGCTATTTTCATCATCACTGTTGTCTTTTCGCTGTTGCTGCCAATTCATAAAAATGAAAATATTATTATAATTTTAACATGTGCATTAATAATGGTTATAATTTGTTTTAACATTTTGCTGGTGCTGCTGTAACAGAATATCATTAATATTTTATGAGAGTTCCAATTTTGTTCCTCGTTGTTGTGTTATTGTCTTCGTTGTTCTTGTAATAATTGAGGATTGGCCAGACAATAATAAAATTTTATATTTAGACCATCCCTACCAGAAAATAAAAAATACATCGTAGTATTTATCCCTGGTACTTGCTTCGCCTCTTTTTGGAATCTCTTCTGTCTGTGTTATAAATATTTACAATGAGAGTAAACGTAGGCCTGAATTGGCTTTTGTGTGTAGAGACCGTATAGCAGACTGGCAGACAGACGGGCGATGCTGTATAACTTGCAAAAAGACAACAACATGTGACTGCAATACAATCACAGCATCAACAACAAAGCTACGTTCTTATTAAAGGAAAATAAACAAGTTGTCATATAATGTTATTAAGGCGTTACACAGAAACAAAATTGCTTTATAATGGATATTTATTGTTGGATATGGATATTTATTAGTATTTCCTGTTTTTTGTTACCAATTTTCCAAAAGCAAAGGAAGAAATAAAATAAGTCAAAACAGAATTAACAATTAAAAAAAGTGTCAATCGGCTTTGCCGACAGATATATACCCTCAGCCAATGTGAGGTGAAATTCACCTACGGACAGATCGAATGTAGTTAAGATCTCTTCAGCATTTTGTGGCCCTTTTTGAACATTTGAACTTGCCGATAAAAATGTGGATTAGGAATTAACTGTACTAAGACACAAATGTTGAACTTTTGTGGGAGAGGTACCCTTAGGGAAGACCGATATGGGCCATTTTAGAAGTTAAACTAAATTTTGACAAATATTAGGAGCTCCAAAGTTAGGACCAAATTGGTTGCCCCATTCGAGCGATATCGTCCTAGCATTTTACTGACATTTTTTTAAATATTGAGGAGAAGTACCGGAAATTGCGGACCAGTATTGCCCCACGAAACTAAGTTTGGATATAATATGACGAAGACCAAATGTTAGACCAAATCGGTTGAACAGTTCGAGAGTTATCGTGCTCTCCGACCGCCACATATGGCGGGCTTTTTTACACCTTTCGGCCTTTTTTCCTAAGAAATATGGACTTGCCCCAGAAAAAACTTTTACCGTCGTAATGGAGGTAGCGAATGCAAATCGCTTCAACAAAAATCAAAGTGATTCGAGAGCAGGTCTTAGAGTGAACTTATCCGAAATTTTGTGTGAGAAGTACCAGAAGGAGTAGACAAATATAGTCCATATTCGAACCTGATCTATATCTGGTAGATATATTAGGATGTGCAACGTACGGATTACATCGGTCACTCCCTTCAAGAGTTATCGTGCGCACAAATTTTCCGAACATTTTTCAACTTTTGTGGGGGAGGTAATTGAAGGAGTGGACCGATATGGTTTATCTTCGAATTTAAACTATGTTTGGACAAAATATTACGAAGGCCAAATTTTGGAAAGAATCGGCAGATCCGTTCGAGAGTTATCTTGCGCTCCATCCACTACCCACGGTGTAATAGTGGCTTTTTGCATCTTTAAGGCTATTTTCTCTGGAAGTAGGGATTTGCCCCTGATGAAACTTGTACCGTCGTATGGGGGACAGTGAAAACAAGTTGTTGCAACAAAAATCAAAGCGATTCAAAGCAGGTCCTAATCTGAACTTATCCGAAATTTTGGGTGGGAGGTACCCGAAGAAGTAGACCGATTGAGTCCATATTGAAACTTCATCTAAATCTGTTAGAAATTTCACGATGTGCACAGTATGGATCAAATCGGTTACTTCATTCAAGAGTTATCGTGCTCACGAATTTTCCGAACTTTTGTGGGGGAGGTACGGGAGGGAGTGGACCGATATAACCCATCTTCGAACTTAAACTAAGTTTGGGCAAAATATTACGAAAGCCAAATCGAGAGATTATCGTGCGGTCCAGCCAGCCAGACGGACGGACATTGCTAAATCAACACGAAATTGTGTGAAACATTATTATCCCATTTTAAAGGAAAAGTAAGCTGTAGAAATCAGTTGTGGAAAAATTAAGTTATGCCCGTTTAAATTTGAAAATCCAAGAAACCCCGTTTGTCACTACATTTACCGTTATAAAATCAAAAAACGAAGTGACCCAAAGAAACCAAAGGTATTTTCGTCTTCCATGGACTCCCACAAAACCGAATTTATGCATCAGAACCCGTGCAAAAATTTTTTTGTCAACTTTTGTATCACAGTGTTACTTTTAAAGCCACTCTTATATTGGTATTTAAAAATATTCTTTAAAAAATCCAGGCTTATGTTGGTATTTTTTTTAATTAACGCTTATATTGGTGTTTTATAAAATTAACGCTTATAATGGTTTTTTAAATCCACGCTTTTGTCGGTCTTTAACATTTAAAAAAAAATATTTTTAAAAATTCCACTCTTATACTGGTATTTAAAAATTATTGTTTAAAAAATCCACGCTTATATTGGTATTTTTTTTTTTAATCAACGCTTATATTGGTCTTTTTCACGTTTATATTGGTGTTTTAAAAATATTTTTTTAAAAAAAATTTTTATTTTTTTAAAAAATCCACGTTTTTTTTTTAAAAATATTTTTCAAAAAAATCCAAGGTATTTTAAAAAAATTTATTAAAAAATCTACGGTCTTTTAAAAAAAAATTTATTAAAAAATCTACGGTCTTTTAAAAATATTTTTTAAAAATCCACGCTCATGTCGATCTTTTAAAAAAATATATATTTTTTTTAAATCCACGCTCATGTCGATCTTTTAATAAAAATATTTTTTTAAATCCACGCTCATGTCGATCTTTTAATAAAAATATTTTTTTAAATCCACGCTCATGTCGGTCTTTAAAAAAATCCACGCTTATGTTGGCCTTATAAAAAATTCTTTGGTGTTGACATACAGTATACGCTACCCAAGTCAAATATTTTCAAATAATAAATTAATACTGCGACAACCTAAATTTTCTATTTAATTTCAATTTCATTTTTGAATTCATCATTTGTTATACCCTACACTACTATGTAGAAAGGGTATTATAAGTTTGTTTTGGGAAAAATTCATGTAACACCGCGAAATATTCGCCGGAGACCCCCAATGTGGTATACCAATCTTCATATCTCGGCGAGATAAAGCGATTTTGAGATGTGTGTCCGTCCGTCCGTCCGTGTGTCCGTCTGTCCATTATAAATTGTAATCAAACTCCAGGCCGCAATTATGGACCGATCGTCACGAAATTTGGTATGGAGGTCGGTTTCACATCAAAATAGATCGCTATTTTAATTGGTGATGATCGTGAAATTTTAGCGGGTGAAATGGACCAAAAACATAATTTTTATCCGATTTTGTAGTTGCTCTATAGGTCGCAATAATAGACCGATAGCCTCGAAATTTTAAATAAGATAAGAGTATATGGCAATGAAGAAGCTTGCGATTTGAGATGGCGATCAGATGACATTTAGAGGGTTAAATGGACCACAACTTTTGTGTGAAAAATTTGAAATTTTTTTATAAACAGCTTATATATTTATTCCTGAAGGGCACATTCCCCACTCGTGAGTTACATTTGGAAGACGATCTCTTGACCTTTCAATTGATGTCAATTATGTTGATGTACGTGATCAGATAACAGAGTTACAGCCTAATATATCCAGTTTTTTGTTTGTAGTATAATTATAAACCCGCTAGAGGTCGCAATTATAGTTCAATAGTCACAAAATTTTGCACGTGGTAAGAGTTTAGGTAGAAGAAAATGCCTATAATTTTGAATGATGATCTGATATTATTTAGCGGGTGACATTGATCATTAATTTTGTATGAAAAATATTCAGATTTTATTTTGGGTCCATGTTTTAATTTCTGGAAGGCATATACCGGCAAAGTAGCCTACATATGGAATAATAACTACTGACCTTTCCCCTGATGCAAATTGCAATAATGTGTCTGCCAGATAACGGGAATAATACCTAATATGTAATGGGGTTTCTGTAGAGAACCATAATTTCCTCCCATGCTACCAATTGTCTTATATCATGACAGAGAAATGTTCAGTTCCGTTCATCTGTCTCTCTTACTGTCTAGCTGGCTGGTGCGCACGATAACTCCCGAACAGATCTACCGGTTGGAACCAAATTTTGCATTTCGTAATTTTTGCCCAAACTTAGTTTAATTTCGAATATGGGCCACATCGGTTCACTCCTTCAACACCTCCCCCACAAAAGTTCAAAATTTGTCTGAAAAATTGTGTGAACGATAATTGTAGAAGTGCGAAATCGATTGGGTCCAAACTTTCCATATATAAGTATTCCTTCCAGATATAGATCCGGTAAGATTATATCATTCCACAGCTTCAAGTATCTCCCACACAAAATTTGGAAAGGTGAAATTTAAGAGTCCTATCGAATCGTTTTGATTTTCTTCAGCAGATTGTCCTTGCGGTCCCCTTTGCGATGGTACAATTGCAGTGGCAAGTCCATACCTCCAGAGATTATGGCCGAAAAGGTCCAAGAAACCCTGAAAAACAAGCAAGAAACTAAAATGGCAAATCCGGAAGATAACTCTCAAGGGGATTTTCTGATTGGTCCAAACTTTGCACATCCTATTATTTCATCCAGTCGTGTATCAGGTTGGAATATGGACTATATCGGTCCCGTTCTTCGAGTACCTCCTACACAAAATTTGGGAAAATTGCAATTTAAGGACCAGTTTCGGATCTATTTGAATTTTTTGAAGAAGGTTCTTTTCACGGTACCTATTGCAGCGGTACAATTTTTCCGGAGTAAGTCCATACTTCCTGAGATAATGGTCCAAAATTTCCAAAAAATAATTCTCAAACTTTTTCAAAAATCAGAAGTTAGATTTGGTAAAGCGTTACATTACGATACCTACAAAATATATATTTTTATACGGCATAATTATTGTGTTTGCTTCTTTTTTGGTCAGATGCTGTGGGTATATCACCGTTAGCGGAGCTGACTTATAAGTACTATCTTACTTAGTGTGTAATTGAATATGAATAATTTTGGGATTTATAAATTTGTTTGCATTCAAATTATTTGAATTTCTATTCATTATTATTAGTTATTTCTGTCGGTATTAAATATGTATATAACCACAATGAACTATTTTCGAAATGCCCTGGAAATCACCATTACCAAGCATATGTGAGGACGATAGGTCTTCAATAAACCCACAATCAATGTGAATTTTCCAATTTTGGCATATTGTTTAGAAATGTATAATTTAAAAAATTGTTCCACAAAATCCCAGTAGGGACAAGGGAGGGAATGAATTCATGTTATGTCATTGATATGTGACGTATTTTTATCGCCGAATCCGAAAGGCGTGTACAAGTTGCAAAGGGGTATTATGCCACCGTTGAAAATTTGATGTGGCCAGGCCTGGGAATCATACCCGGACATTCAGCGTGCAATGCGGTTGCACATAGCTAATTCCTAGAGGTTGTGGTGTAGGGTATCACATGGTCGGCTCCGTCCGAATATAGCCTTTGCTTACTTGTTTTAATTTCAATTTTGAGTGCTAAACAAATATCTGAATGCAATGTAAATGTAATAAACTCTCCAAATACAAACACACTGACTGGACTATTTAAACTTTGTGTATTAGACCTTATAATTACATTTAAACAATAGCAGCAACAACAACACTCATAAACAAAACAATGTATGTATTTAAAAATGATACAAGCAGATTGGAAATAATAACAAGTTGCATAAATACACAACAAATACAATGCTGCTGGTTGTATGTTGTTATTCTTCGTCTGTTGTTTAGCAACATACATACGTACATGCATACATACATATATCGGCAGCTGCTTAAATATTTCATAATCTGTTTTCATTTCCGACCTGAAATATTCACGAATTTGTAAATTTGTTTCAAATGTTGTGTCAATTTATTGAGGAAAACCAGACTTAAACTTTGTTGTTGTACAAGGTTATCTCAATATTTGCGAATTGCTGTGTTTTTTGTTGCCTGTTATCTTGTTAGCTAAATAAATTGCTTTGGAATTTAGTTGCGGTTAGTGAACCGTGCATGTTGCATGTCATAAATTAAAAAGAAATATTTTTGACATTTAGAGGAACAAAAACATAATTTTTTAATTTAATTATATTTAAATGATTATAAGTAATTTTATAAAAGATCAACTCTCACACAAACATCCATGAAGAGACACAGAGGGAAAACGTCGATAAGGCCATTAAGTGTTGAGTGATGAAGACAACATCACACTTTAAATGACACCTCGGCGTAATATTATCAGATTATTTCAGCTATGTTACATAATAATATTTCAGAAATGTCTACCTTCGATTTGCTAAGATGCAGATTATATATATTATTCTTTGTTTAATGTACCTCCGAACTACAAATAATCTCTATTAGTTTTAAATATAATTAACCCCAATAGTATAGAATGCACTCATATATATCCTCTGTCTCCAACAATGTAATGCTTTAATACTTAAATAAACGACACAAACGAAGCAAATATATCCTATCTTCTCCGCAGAATAATTATAAAATGTGTTTACCTGACAAATATTTCATTTAAAATCTAATTACACACATCAGTTATTTGCCTGCCGATTTCTCGTTGATGAAACTAAAATTAGGACAGGAAGAGTTTGTGCTGTCATAATCACATAATTGCTTATTAATGAGAATTCATTTTAAATGACAAGGCAAAAACAAAGGAAGACACAAAAACCAAATTAATGTTTTTTTTTTCATTATTGAAATTGTCATTATGTGCAGACCTCCTCAACACCTTACCTCATTTCATCGGCAACAAAACCGGCAGAAAATAAAAAAGAATATATGACATCATTCACAATAATTAGTTTTAATAATTTTTCAAGAGTCATCATTAAATGACAATTCCTAGAAGAGGGAGGGAGAGGAGGGCCTGTCCGTGTTTTTTCTTTACTCTTTGTATTTTTTGAATATTTAAAATAATCATTTTAAATGATAATCCATTTCTATTGGAGCTTGTTGCATGCCATCACCCACCATCAATCTAATGACGAACCATAGAATGGGCATTTTTATGGGCAAAGAGAATGGCAGAAACTGCAAATCATCAACCAGGGAGCAAGTTGTGCCAACTTCAAGTAAAGTGTGTGGAAGTGCTTGCAAACCAAAGAACATACACCATATACACGGTGCTCTTGAAGCTACTTTAAATGGAAGGTGCTAACACCTGGGAAGATTTTGCGGATTCTGAAAGTACAATGTTCATAGATGATAAAAATCAATATATGAGGTTTTCTGTCTATATACCTTGTTGTGTTATTTTATCCACAGAAGACTTTTATGGGGGTTTACAGACATAGACAACCTTTATGAGGTTTTCTATCCATAGATGATCTTTATGAGGTCTTCAGTTCCATTTCGATAGGACTTGCAGTTTCCAAGCAAAATCATGAAAACCTAAAAAAATCATAAAAATTTGAACTTTTTTTTTTGTTTTGAAAACTATATTGTTCCAATTTTATGTATACATACTTAAGTACACTATATGAATAATCAAAACTAATTATTTAAATTTTTTTTTGGAAAAGAGGTTTTTGGACCCTATGCCATATGGCATAGAATGTATTTAAAGAAAAAAAAAACAAAATATTAACGTTTTTAATTCAATTTCATCTTATAGAAGACAAGGAGACCTTATAGAAGAGGAAGAGGTCTTCTTATAGAAAAGCAGGAGTTCTTTCTCATAGACGAGCAGAAGGTACTCTCATAGAAGGACAGGAGGTCTGCTCATAGACGAGCAGGATGTATTTTCATAGGAGGGCAGGAGGTCTTCTTATAAATAAGCAGGAGGCCTTGTTATAGAGAAGCAGGGGGTATTCTCATAGAAGAGCAGGAGGTCGTCTCATAGAAGAGCAGGACGTTTTCTCATTGAAGACCAGGGATCTACTTATAGAAGACATGAAGGATTTTTTATAGAAGATCGGGAGGTCTTCTTTTAGAAGATTTGGGTGTTCTGTTAGAACATTGAAAGCTTCTTATAGAAGACCTAGAGTCCTCTTCTAGAAGATCTGTGACCTTCTTATAGAAAAACTTTAGGACTTCTTTTAGAAAACCTGAATGTGTTCTTATAGCAGATCTGAAGGACTTGTTATAGAACATCTGAATGTTTTCCTATAGATGTCTTGGAGGTAATCTTGTAGAAGACCTGGAGACCATCTTGTAGAAGATATGGAGGACTTATTTTAGAAAATCTGCAGGAATTTTTATACAAGATCTGGAGGTCTTCTTATGGTAGACATGTAGGTCTACTTATGGTAGACCTGCTCTCATAGAAGAGCAGAAGGTCCTCTTAAAGAAGGGTAGGATGTCTTCTCATAGAAGAGCAGAACGTCTTCTTATAGAAGGGTAGGACGTTTTCTCAAAGGAGGACATTAGGTCTTCTCATAGAAAAGAAGGAGTTCTTTGTATAGAAGAGCAGGTGGTCTTCTCACAGAAGAGCAGAAGGTCTTCTCATAGAAGGGCAGTATGGTCTTCTTATACAAGAGCAGGAAGTCTGCTCATAAAAGGGCAGGAGGTCTTCTCATAAAAGAGCAGAACTTCTACTCATAGACGAGCAGGACGTATTTTCATATAGGGCAGGATGTCTTCCTTTAGAAAAGCAGGGGGGGGTTCCCACAGAAGGACAGGAGGTCGTCTCATAAAAGAGCAGGAGGTCGTCTCATAGAAGTGTAGTACGTTTTCTCATTGAAGACCAGGAGGTCTACTTATAGAAGACATGAAGGATTTTTTACAGAAGATCGGGAGGTCTTCTTTTAGAAGATTTGGGTGTTCTGTTAGAACATTAAAAGCTTCTTATAGAAGACCTAGAATCCTCTTATAGAAGATCTGTGGCCTTCTTATCGAAAAACTGGAGGACTTCTAGTAGAAAACCTGAATGTCTTTATATAGCAGATCTGAAGAACTGTTATAGAACACCTAAATGTCTTCTTATAGAAGTCTTGGAGGTCATCTTGTAGAAGACCTGAAGACCATCTTGTAGAAGATATGGAGGACTTATTTTAGAAAACCTGCAGGAATTTTTATACAATATCTGGAGGCCTTCTTATAGAAGATCTGGAGGTCTTCTTATGGAAGATCTGGAGGTCTTCTTATAGAAGATGTGGAGGTCTTCTTATAGAAGATCTGGATGTCTTCTTATAGAAGACCTGGAAGTCTTCTTATAGAAGACCTGGAAGTCTTCTTATCGAAGACCTGGAGTTCTTCTTGTAGAAGACCTGGAGTTCTTCTTGTAGAAGACCTGGAGTTCTTCTTGTAGAAGACCTGGAGGTCTTCTTATAGAAAACCTTGAAGTCTTCTTATAGAAGAACTTGAAGTTTTCATATAGCAGACCTGGAGGTCTTCTTATAGAAGACATGGAAGTCATCTCATCGAAGACCTGGATGAGTTCTTATAGAAGACCTGGATGTCTTTTATAGAAAACCTGGAGGTATTCTTATTGAAGACCTGGATGTCTTCTTATAGAAGATCTGGAGGTCTTCTTATAGAAGACCTGGAGGTCTTCTTATAGAAGACCTGGAAGTCTTCTTATAGAAGACCTGGAAGTCTTCTTATAGAAGAGCTGGAAGTCTTCTTATAGAAGAGCTGGAAGTCTTCTTATAGAAGACATGGAAGTCTTCTCATCAATGACCTGGAGTTCTTCTTATAGAAGACCTGAATGAGTTCATAAAGGAGACCAGGATGTCTTTCATAGAAGACCTGGAGTTCTTCTTATAGAAGCCCTGGAGGTCTTCTGATAGAAGACTAGGAGGTCTTCTTATAGAAGACATGGAAGTCTTCTCATCAAAGAACTGGAGTTCTTCTTATAGAAGACCTGGATGAGTTCATAAAGAAGACCTGGATGTCTTTTATAGAAGACCTGAAATTCATCGTATAGAAGACCTGGAGTTCTTCTTATAGAAGACCTGGAGGTCTTCTTATAGAAGACCTGGAGGTCTTCTTATAGAAGACCTGGAGGTCTTCTTATAGAAGACCTGGAGGTCTTCTTATAGAAGACCTGGAGGTCTTCTTATAGAGACCTGGAGGTCTTCTTATAGAAGACCTGGAGGTCTTCTTATAGAAGACCTGGAGGTCTTCTTATAGAAGACCTGGAGGTCTTCTTATAGAAGACCTGGAGGTCTTCTTATAGAAGACCTGGAGGTCTTTTTATAGAAGACCTGGAGGTCTTCTTATAGAAGACCTGGAGGTCTTCTTATAGAAGACCTGGAGGTCTTCTTATAGAAGACCTGGAGGTCTTCTTATAGAAGACCTGGAGGTCTTCTTATAGAAGACCTGGAGGTCTTCTGATAGAAGACCTGGAGGTCTTCTGATAGAAGACCTGGAGGTCTTCTTATAGAAGACCTGGAGGTCTTCTTATAGAAGACCTGGAGGTCTTCTTATAGAAGACCTGACCTAGAGGTCTTCTTATAGAAGACCTGGAGGTCTTCTTATAGAAGACCTGGAGGTCTTCTTATAGAAGACCTGGAGGTCTTTTTATAGAAGACCTGGAGGTCTTCTTATAGAAGACCTGGAGGTCTTCTGATAGAAGACCTGGAGGTCTTCTGATAGAAGACCTGGAGGTCTTCTTATAGAAGACCTGGAGGTCTTCTTATAGAAGACCTGGAGGTCTTCTTATAGAAGACCTGACCTAGAGGTCTTCTTTTAGAACTGGATGTCTTCTTGTAGAATACCTGGAGGTCTGTATGTCTTCTTATAGAAGACCTGGAGGTCTTCTTATAGTAGACCTGGAGGTCTTCTTATAGTAGACCTGGAGGTCTTCTTATAGTAGACCTGGAGGTCTTCTTATAGAAGACCTGAAAGTCTTCTTATAGAAGCCCTGGAGGTCTTCCTAAAGAACACTTGGAGGAAAACTTTTATGATGTCTTTTTCTATAGAAGACTTTTATAGAAGACCTATCTATATATGATCAGATGTACATAGAACGCTTTTATGGGGGTCTTCTTACCATAAAATGGCTTTATTAAGTCTTCTATACATAGAGGGCCTTTGTAATGTCTTCTACACATCGAACATTTTAATATGGTCTTAGATAAATTAGACAACATTTCCCAGCAGAGGCGAATGGGTCAGCACATTGCCCTACGAAACCTGAAGACCCACACTTTAAGAAATTTTCTCTTGAAGTTAACATGCTAATGAGCAAGCATAAGCGGAGAAAGTGGTTAGACTACCTATGGCAGCGCCACATTTGTACAAGATTTGGTAGATTGTCGGCAAAGTTTAAATCATTATTGAATCCCCGAAAGAAGGATGACAGAAAAGCTGTTGCTTTCAACTGCGTAACAGTGACATTCGGGTATGGCATATGGAGTTGTGCGTAATATTTTAACAAGAAATGTATACATCACTTTGAAAGTGAAGTGGAGTGTGCTGCGTCGTAAAAGAAACCTCTCAACCAGGAAAGTACCACCCATTCCACGAAAATATCAGCTGAAACGCGAAATCACCAGCAGCGTTGTACCAACACGTGATCTCAGTGGTAATGCTTAAGTAACTGGATGAACCTGGTGTTGAGTATTTGACCAGCGTTCTTAATATATCGTTGGTCACCCACCCTGGAAAATTGGCAGGTTGAACCTGCTACTGAAGCCAGACATGGATATCAGCAGCGACGAATCATACATGCCGATTTCCCTCCTGTCGCCCGTAGAGAAGCAACTAGAAGCACTACTCCTTCTCATGATGTTGTTTTACAACATCAGCATGGATTCCGGAAAATGTCCTGTATCATAACAGCATTTTGTGGATAAGTCACATATATCAGTCGAGATTTGCACCAGAACAGGCCGGGCGACCGAACTGCCATAATGACATTTGACCCATCGAAGGCCTTCGATATCGTCAACATCTCTCCAGTCATGTTTCAGACGTAAGATAATAATCACCAGTCATTTGTTTAACTCAGAAATAAGAACTGTGAAGACCCTTGAATGAAAGAGGAAGGCAGGGAGGAGCTGTTTAAGCTCTACCTTACTGAAATTCCAAACTCTCCAAACGACATAGATTTATATATATTGTACGATCATGGCGTCGGTTAAGTTAAATATTTACATAGCTGACTTAGTGAATTTCCTCCGTCTGAGGAATATGATTTTTTCATAGAACATGAATACAACAAAACAAAAAAAAAAAAAAAACATTGTTCCACAACATACCATACGGGACAAGGGAGACATCTCTCTCTCTCATGAATCCAAACCCAGAAACAAATAATTGAAAACGATACACGATTTGCGTTGCTACAGCAACAACAAGAAAACAAGTAAGCAAAGGCTATAGTCGGACGGGGCCGACCATGTGATACCCTACTCCACAACCTCTAGGAGTTACCTATGTGCAACCACTTTGCACGCTGAATGTGCGGGTATGATTCCCAGGCCTGGCCACATCAAATTTTCAACGGTGGCATAATACCACTTTGTAATGCTGGCAACTTAGGACACGCATTTCGGATTCTGTGATAAAAAACTACGTCACATATCAATGGCATGACATGAATCCATTGGTATAAGATAAGCCTCCCTTGTCCCTTCTGGGATGTTTGTGGAACAATTATATAAATTATAAATTTCTAAAAATATGCCAAAATTGGAAAATTCACATTGATTGTGGGTTTATTGAAGATCTATCGTCCTCACATTGCTTGGTAATGCACGCAGTTTTGTGATTTTCAGGGCATTTCGAAAATAGTTCATTGCGGTTATATACATATTTTATACCGATACAAATAACTAAAAATGAACAGAAATTCAAATACTTTGCATGCAAACAAATTTAAAATTCCCAAAGTTATTCATATTCAAAATTATTCATTGTCTAATGTCTCTATCACGGTGTATCTATAATATTTTTCAACGATCGTTTAATAACACTGTGCTACAGTGAAAATTTGCAAGGGTTCCGATGCATAAATTCGGTATTGTGAGAGTCCATGGAAGACGAAGACGGAAATACCTTTGGTATCTTTGGGTCACTTCGTTTTTATACCCTCAGCCTTTAGGCTAAAGAGGGTATTTACACTTTGATACGACCAAAAATGTGCCTCATAGAAATAATGGTTTTAGACCCCAAGTATGTTTGTACGATATCCGTTTCAGACAATTTTGAGTAGATCTAGCAATGTCCGTCCGTCTGTCTGTCTGTCCGTCTGTCTGTCTGTCTGTTTGTCTGGCTGGCTGGTGCGCACGATAACTCTCGAACGGATCAATCGATTCGGTTCAAATTTTGGGTATCGAAATATTTTGTCCAGATTCGATTTAAGTTCGAAGATGGGTCATATAGGTCCACTCCTTCAGGTACCTCCCCCACAAATGTTCAAAAATTGTCGCAAAACTTGTGCGCACGATAACTCTTGTAGGGAATAACCGATTAGGTCCATACTTTACACATCGTGTAATTTCTACCAAACTTAGATGAGGTTCCAATATGGACTCAATCGGTCCACTCCTTCAGGTACCTCCCACACAAAATTTCGGAAAAGTTCAGTTTAGGACCTGGTCTCGAATCGCTTTGATTTTTGTTTACGCAAGTTGTATTCGCTGTCCTCTATACGACGCTGTAAGTTTCATTAGGGGCAAGTCCATACTTCCTGAGAAAATAGCCTGAAAGTTACAAAAAAACCTATGACACCGTGTGTAGTGGTTGGAGCGCAAGATAACTCTCGAACGGATCTGCCGATTCGGTCCAAAATTTGGCTTTCGTAATATTTTGTCCAAACTTAGTTCAAGTTCAAAGATGGATTATATCCGTCCACTCCTTCCGGTACCTCCCCCACAAAAGTTCGAAAATGTTCGGAACATTTGTGCGTACGACAACTCTTGAAGGGAGTAACCGATTTGGTCCATACTTTGGACATTATGAAATTTCTACCAGACTTAGATGAGGTTCCAATATGGACTCAATCGGTAAACTCCTTCGAGTATCTCCCACACAAAATTTCGGGAAAGTTCAGTTTAGGACCTGCTCTCGAATCGCCTTGGTTTTTGTTGTAACTTCTTGTATTCACTGTCCCCTATACGAAGGTACAAGTTTCCTCAGGGGCAAGCCCATACTTCCTGAAAAAATAACCTGAAAGTTGAAAAACAAACCCTATGACACCATGTTTATGGGTGGAAGCGCAAGATAATTCTCGAACGGATATGCCGATTCCGGCCAAAATTTGGCCTTCGTAATATTGTTTCCAAACTTAGTTTAAGTTCGTAGATAAGCCATATCGGTCCACTCCTTCAGGTACCTACCCCACAAAAGTTCAAGAATATTCGGAAAAATTGTGCGCACGATAACTCTTGATGGGAGTGACCGATTTGGTCCATACTTTACATATTATCATAATATCTACCAGATATAGATCAGGTTCGAATATGGACTATATTTGTCCACTCCATCCCGTACCTCCCACACAAAATTTTTGATAAGTTCACTTTAAGACCTGCTATTGAATCACATTGATTTTTGTTGAAGCAACTTACATTCGCTGCTTCAATTACGATGGTAAAAGTTGTTTCAGGGGCAAGTCCATACTTCTTGAGAAAACAGCCCGAAGGGTGTAAAAACCCCCTATGTCACCCGCATAGTCTATGTCGGTTCATTCTTTTAAGTACCTTTTCGGCAAAATTTTTGAACTTTAATCTTAATTAACATTTTTGTCGGTTCATACGACCAAAATTTTGAAACCCCCTAAATACATATTTTGTTTGTGAAAAACGTGTTTCAATTTGCACAGGCTGAGGGTATATCTCTGTCGGCAAAGCCGACTGATACTTTTTTACTTGTTTGTTTTTATAGCGATATATGTAGTGAAAAACGGGGTTACTTGGATTTTCAGGTCCCACAATGGACTTTTACAGCTTATTTTAATTTAAAAGGTGAATATCATGTCTTTCAATAGTTCACCACAAATTGGCAAAAATGGTCTTGGATCTCGTAATACCTTGTCCAAATTAAATTTAAGTCATATCGGTACCCCGCTGTAAAAGTTCAAATTTATTCGCTAAAATTGTGTACTCTCGAAGAGAGTAATCTATTCCAGCTAAACTTTACACATCGCTATATTTCTTCCTGACATAGATCGAACCTAATATGGGTTATATCGGTCCACTCTTTCAAATATCGTAAAATTACTTCCAAACCTACACCAAGTCCCAACATCTTCAGTTAATTCACCATCAAAAGTTCAACATAAGTGCAGCTTAAAAACTGTTCTAGGATCCTTTTGACATTTTGACGTTTTGTTGGCGCTTTTAGTCTTGTTTACTACGATATCCTAATTTTCGTCGGCAAGTCCATGCTTCCTGGCAAAGCTCAAAATACTACGGTGACCAACTAAAATGGCTTGTGGCGCGGTAGCTATTGAAATGAAAAGATCCATTTCCAAAATTGACTATGTCGCTCCATTTCTACAGGCACCGTCTCCACAGAAGTTTAACACTTCTGAGCTTTGATCTAAATTAAATGTATTAGCAAAACGTATGTATTTATTCGGAACGTCCACAATCGTTAAGATAAATATACCAAAAGTTTCGATATTTTTATTGGAACGTTTGTTCGTTAAGGCCACTACGTACATACTTGAATATTTTTCCCCAACTAAATACATAATTTTTGAGGGAAAATGTTGGTTCTTTAGCCGGTATTCGATCTATTCATAGTCGCAAATTCATCAGCCAGTGTGATGGCACATACATATGTATCTTCGGTAAAGGCGACTGATAGTTTTTAGTAATTTTTCAAAAATCAAAATTCACGATTTTTTTAGTTAGTTTTCAACCGATTACAAGTTATGACAAATATAAAACTCTTTTGGACACAAGTGGTCAAACAATAAGGGTAGAGTGCTTTTTAATTAATTTGGTTATTATTAGCGAATAATTACGTGGGGTACTTTATCGATCGTTATTTGTCAAAACTATGGAACATTTGAAGCAATACATTTAATTTAAGAAATATTTAAATTCTAGTTCCAATAAGTTTCAAGAACTGAGTCCAACAAAGTGTTCAATATCATAGAGCCCAAAAACTCCATTCGTGCAATTAAAAAATTAAGGCTTCTTCTGTAACATTATACCAAAAGTAGAGAATACAGCCGGAACAACAATCATGGAATTTTTTAGACTTAAAGAGTTTTGTCACGATTTAGCAAATAGTTTGCCGATTGATTTGTGACATTAGCTTCTGAGATATTTGTTCGACCATGCCCAAACATGAGTTTTGTAGTATTAAACAGTATTTCGAGAAGGATTCCGAGTCTATGAGTCGTAGTCTGTATGGTCCGATTTTATATTTCTGACAGACTCTATCACTTCTAGTAAAGAAGCAAATTTGGCGTATTTATGACATAAAATAATATTTTATTCTTAAGTTATCGACACAATAGCATTGACACAATAGATATAGTCCAAGTTCAAGCTGCACCTGCGGATTCAAGTTATTCTTCTTTTACGAGGTATTTAAATCATAGAATTCAAAAAAGGGGTTATGTTCGGGTCGAACTATACCCTCTAACACATTAAACCCGTGTATAACTAAATTCGTCCTACTCGCGAATATAACTATATAGGGATTAATCCAATCCCAAAATCTAATCTTCGAAATACTGAAAATGTGACGGTAGCAAAGACAATTGCAATTCTCTGCTGTTGTAAAATTTTGGGATATACCATAACGTGTACCTAAATGATTAAAAACGATGGTTTATTTTCATTTCTAAATATCCGAACCTTTAGAATAACTTTACGTAACGCTACACTACATTTTAAATTTTCATGATTTTTGGTCAAGTTGACCCCCCCCCCAAATATATCCTGCGTACGTCCCTGAATTATTCCTTCATTTAATTTTCGAGTGCAAACTTCTACTATATAAAGAGTTTCTAATTTTTCTATTTTTTGGTCTTTTGAACCCACATTTAGTCAACATTTTAAAAGGGTCGATGGCCTAGCGATACTTTGGATATATCATATCCGCATGGAGGACTAACCAAACAAATTTTTTTACCAGTGGTCATACAGAGAGTAATGTTCCCAATTATATACAAAATGTTGTCAAGGATGGAAATCAAAATGTGTTCTATTGAAATTGAAAGTGGAGCAGAGCAAGCAGTGGGTTGTAACGATTATCACTAAACTTTGGCCCATCAAAATGGGACGAAGTATTTTGCAGGTTTTATGGACATTTTCCCTCATCAAATGCCTTATCTTTCTAATTTGAAAAAAGAAAATGCAACGTTGTGTTTCCACTTATCCGGCATGGAATACTAAAATTCCTCTTCCGTCCCCTAAGATTTCTCATTTAGATAGAAATTTGACTATCAACCAACCACCAATAAACTCTTATCGCTCAACAAACCAACTACAACAAAACAGTAATAAAAGTCCACACCGAAATCACTTTTATGCGGTGTGGTTCCATTCACATAATATTGTGTCTCCTCCATCAAGTACTGTAACGGCGTCATAATTACATGCCACTGGACACATGATAACGATAATCATGGCGATGGTATGCAGCAGGAATTGGTGTGGCGTAACAACGTTGTTCACCTAAGGACAATGGCAAATGAACTATTCTAAAGGAAGGGAATATGGAGTGAACAACAGCAAAGAATAGAAAGGAAACAATGAGAAAACAATAGGAAACGGCCATTGGACACTGGATAAAAGAACAGGAATGGCGGCAGCAATAAAAGCAGCAACTTCAACTTTAACGACATGTCTAAACTGTCTCATTCTAAACAGCAACATAACCAGTTATTTTTATCTAGCCTGCCAGCTGGCTATATGAATGCTTTGAATCTAACACAAGCTGAGCAAACAACGGCCGCCGAATGAATGAAAATGTCTTGTTAACTCCTCTTTTTCGATTAGGGGTCCTTGGTTAGGCCTAAGGGGTTTTCTGTGAATAGTGCAGGAGAGCCTTCACTCATCATTGATGATGGAGAGTCTATTTAGTTTACAAAGAAATGTTGGACAAACAAACAAAATAAATTAAACTAGGTGTTAAGGATACAAAGTGAAAGTGAACGAATTGAAAAATCTCAAGTGCCCGTAGTTGATGTTGTTGTTATTATCCACTGATGTAAAACATAAGAAAGGAAAGACAATAAGAAGACACAATTTAATAAAATGTTTCTAAGAAAACAGTTAAGACGAGATTGTTTTCTCATTGGATGACAATAGCAAAGCTATTGACAATTTTTTGTTTGACCGATAAGCGTGGATTTTTAAGAAATATTATTTCTTTGCCCCTCAGACCAACAAGGCGTGGATTTTTAAGGAATATTTTTTTCATGCATGACTAAATAAATGTCAAGCACAAGAACTGAAAATCTATTGTAGACACTCAATTGTACAATCTCGTTTTCAGTTTCAATTTTAAATTTCGCTCCATTGTGAATTATTTAAGCGCTCTTGAATTATGCGCTATAGAAATCAAAAAAATTCTTGTTAAGTTGTTCTTATATTCTCTGCAGGAGCAGCAAGCGAAAACTGCATTTCTTCAAACATGAAAAATTACTTTTCTTTTTGCCGCTGTTCCTCCGCACTTCTTCTTCGAAAGAAAACGAATTAAACAATAAAAATAAAGATTTATCTTTAATTTTCGCTGTTCTTCGGTATTTCAAATGTTCTTTGCTTAAGAAAAATAAGATACAATTGGCATAATAGCCAATAATTGAAAATAAAAGATTTTCAAGTGAGATTTCTGTTTGCATTGGACACATTGGGCGTATAACTGTTGTCAGAACGTATACGCAATATAATAGTCCATGAAGTAGTTTGATCTTCTCTATTTTTATACTATTCCCAAAAGTGAGTTTCCATGTCATGTCGTGGGAAATTTCTTCTTCAAATATTTTCCACAATTTCTAGTACGGCAAGTGGCATTTCAAACTCAAAGGAACACGGCCAGATGATGGGGAAACACACACCGGAACAATTTCACGTAAAAAAGGTAAATAACGAGAAACCAACACAATTCGTAGACCCCACACAAAACATTACAATTGACAGACGAAAGAAAATGTTGTAAAACTTTCAACTTCTACAAAAAAGACGAAAAAACACAATATTTAGCCACGTCACACCATTTTCTTTGTTTGGATTTACCGACAAATTAATCACTTAGGCGGAGATTTAGTTTGCTGAGGAATTGGCCTTGAACAACTGAATGGGCGAAGGACATTTGTAATGTGCCAGCATTAATTACCGAAATCATATGGGGATTTTAGTAAATCCGCAACAATTACCAGAAGTATAATTGGTTGGTAAACACACACACATCTGCATATATATGTACAAATGTAGTCATGCAGTCTAGATTAATAGCTCCATTGGGAATGTTAAGGTAGAAGGCAAAAATTTAAGGAGTGTTTAAGTTGTTTAGAGGAATCTCTCTCACAAACAAACATTCCTAAATTCATTACTTCGACCTAATTTTGGTAAGACGTCAGGTAAGTGTTTAAGGTAAAGGATAATGGGTATTGAAACAAATAAGCCAACAAATTAAAGAGACTAAAAATAAGGAAGGGTGAATGGAGAACAGACCACAAAACTAGTAAAATACAGGAAGACTTACAGTCTGTTCATGTATGTCGACCGAAAGGTTTCTTGCGCTTCGGAAGTCGAAAAAAATCATTTTCCGTTCATGTAAACACCTTCGAAACGAAAATCTATGCGACCGACAAGCCATACGAAATAACACGTAATCGTACACTTTTCCTGTAAATTTGGGTTTATGTATTTCGAAAGGACTGTCTCTTGTAGAAAGAGAATGTCAAAATCACTCACTTGCTTTGTAGCTGTCGATTAGAACGTAAACTCGCGAATAACATCGAAGATCTTTAAACAAATATACGCAACACATTGTTGAAACAAAATAAAAATTTTTATAGGCACGTATAATGGCGGTTTCATTCATTATTTTGAAGAAATCAATTAAATAAAATAATTCAAAATACAGACACTTTTTATTTTCTCAAACAAAACAAATCACACATATTCCAATGTTTGTTTTTATTTTTCATTTGGCTCTCATTTATGGAACATAGTTGTACAATAGGGATATAACTTTTTGCATTTTTTTGCAAATATCAAAAATACCACCACATAGCCGTGTAGAGCATGAAAAACTATTATGAAAATAGGTGTAATTTTTTCTCTATCGCGAAAAAAGTTTCCGCACCAAATGCATTGAAGTTCAGTAATGCATTTTTTAATTTTATCTGTTATAACAACATATTTGCTTTTCATTAAAATTTTTATTTATTTGTAATCTAATTTAAAATCATTATCAAACCGTTCTGGACCAATTTGTTCTCAAATCGCGTCATTTCGGAGCATATTATGAACTTTTGACACTATTGCAATTTTTGGTTTTTCTCTTTAAACTCGTGAATTTTATGTTTATATTTTTTGTACCTATCGGACAAGAGAATATGGGGTCATTTGCAACGAATTCGCGAAAGTTACAGACCGTTTTAATGACTTTGCCTGTGAGAATTGTATTTATTTTCTATAAATATTTATTCAAACAAAGCAAATTTAAAATTTTAAGTAGAAAAAATATCAAAAGGGTTTTAGTAATGACGGTCGGTGCGGAAACTTTTTCACTGAATCGATCTTAGAAACTCGTTTTCATTATTAGGACAAAATTCGCCACATGGTACTGGTGTTGTATTTTTATAGAAAACAAATACGATTCTCACAGGCAATGTCAACAAAAACAGCCTTTAACTTTCGCGAATTCGTTGCAAATGACCCCATATTCTCTTGTCCGATAGGTACAATAAATATAAACATAAAATTCACGAGTTTATAAAGAAAAGCCAAAAATTGCAATAGTGTCAAAAGTTCCTAATATGCTCCGAAATGGCGCGATTTGAGAACAAATTGGTCCAGAACGGTTTGATAAGGATTTTAAATTAGATTACAAAAAAATAAAAATTTTAATGAAAAGCAAATACGTTGTTATGACAGATAAAATTAAAAAATGCATTATTGAACTTCAATGCATTTGGTGCGGAAACTTTTTTCGCGATAGATAAAAATTAACACCGTATTTCATAATAGTTTTCCATGCTCTACACGGCTACGTGGTGGAATTTTTTTGGTTATAGCCCTATTGTACAAATGTACATTCAAATTAGTAGTATTTCGCGTAGGATACGTAACGGCAGTCGCACGGTAATTTGCGAAATACATGAACGCATTTTTAGACGGAAGCGAGTGACTGCTTTCCTTTCGTACGGGTTTTCGTGCGATATACATGAACAGGCGGTATATGTCCCAAAAACTATTGATTATTCTTATAGAATAACATGCAGTATTTGTGAACAATTTGGTCTTCTATAAGAGGATCTTGGTGTATTCTTTAGGAGGACCTTGTGGTCTTCTATAATAGGAACTTGAGATTTTCTTTAAGAAGATATTAGGAAATACTTTATTGCCTTGTGATATTCTATAAAAAGTTTTTGTTGTCTTCCATAAGACGACTGGTTGACTTCTATAAGAAATCTTTCGTAGTCTCCCATAAGAAGACTTTATTGTCTTCCTTGAGAAGACATTGTGTTTTTTTATATGAAATCCTTGTGGTCTTCTATACACAATTTATGGCCGACAGTTTTGTTATCTTTAAATATAGACCCTAATCACACAATGATCTCATGCATTGCTGAATACAAATCTACCTGACTCCATTTACAGAAAAAAGTTTCCAACAAAACTATACTTTAATAAGAAGATCTTGTCGTCTTCTATAAAAAGTTTTGTGGTCGTCCATTAGAAGACATTTTTGTCTTCTAAAAAACACCTTATTATCTTCTACAAAAAGGTCTTGTTGTCTTCTACAAGGAAGCTTTTGTGGTCTTCAATAAGTAGACCTTGCTGTCTTCTATAAATATACATTGTGGACCATAAGAAAACCTTAGTGTCTTCCTGAAGAAAACATTGTGTTTTCTATAAAAAGTCCCTGTGGTCTTGTACAAGAGGGCACTGTGGTTTTCTATAAGAGGACCTTGTGGTCTTCTATAAGAAGACCTTGTGGTATTCTATAAGCAAATCTTCTATCATAAGAAGAACTTAAGATCTTCCATAAGAAGACTTTGTGGTCTTGTAGGCTTTTATAAGAAGATCTTGTGGTCTTCTATAATACGTCTCTGTGGTCTTCCGTAAGAAGACCTTGTTGCCTTCTATAAGAAGATCATGTTTTCTTCTATAAGAAGATCATGTTGTATTCTATAAGAAGATCTTGTGGTCTTCTTAAAAAAGTTTTTGTGGTCTCCTATAAGAAGCCCTTCTGATCTTCCATGAGAAGACCTCGCGGTCTTCTATAAGAAAATCTGGTGGACTCCTATAAGTAGACCTTGTGGTTTTCTATAAGAACGCATTGTGGTATTAGATTGGAATAGCTTTTGTTTTCCCATAAGAAGACTTTGTGCTATTCTATAAGGAGACATTGTGTTTTCTAAAGAAGTCCTTATGGTATTCTATAAGTGTACCTTGTGGTCTTCTATAAGAAGACCTTGTGGTCTTCCATAAGTAAGCCTTGTTGTCTTCTATAAGAAAACCTTGGATTTGTGGTCTGCCATAAGTATACCTTGTTGTCTTTCATAAGAAGACATTGTGTTTTCTATAAGAAGTCCCTGTGGTATTCTATAAGACGACCCTGTAGTCTTCTATAAGAATAAATTTTGGTCTTCTATAATAGGACATTGTGGTCTTCTATAAAAAGACCTTGTGGTCTTCTATAAAAAGACCTTGTGGTCTTCTATAAAAAGACCTTGTGGTCTTCTGTAAGGAAGCTTTTGTGGTCTTCCATAAGAAAGCCTCGCTTTTGTAGTCTGTCTTAAGTATACTTTGTTTTCTTTCATGAGAAGATCTTGTGTTTTCTATAAGAAGTTCCTGTGGTATTCTATAAGACGACCATGTAGTCTTCTATAAGAAGACCTTGTGGTCCTCTATAAGAAAACCATGTGGAATTCCATAAGAAAACCTTGTTGTCATTCATAAGAAGACATTGTGTTTTCTTTAAGAGTACATTGTGGTCTTTTATAAGAAGGCCTTGTGGTGTTCTCTAAAAAGACCTTGTGGTCTTCTGTAAGGAAGCTTTTGTGGCCTTCCATTAGAAAGCCTTGTTAACTTATAAGAAGACCTTGGTTTTGTGGCCTGCCATAAGTATACCTTGTTGTATTTCATGAGAAGACATTGTGTTTCTTTAAGAAATCGATGTAGTCTTCTATAAGTGTAAACAAGGATCTAGTACCGTGGAAAGAAAACACTTCTTTCCTTTTTGAATGCTATACATCCACTTATTTATTTAAAATAAAAATGTTCTTAATAACTAAATACAAAAATATTACTTAACCTACTTAAACTAGTATGTAGAAAAGAGAAAGAGTGCACATATGTGTACGAACGCATCTGCCATACAATTTTATGGAGAGTTCAAACACACACCCCATGTGGCAAGCAGACATGCCGCACTTGCTTATCAGCCAGCAACTTAGATTCCTCGCCGTAATCTAAAAAAAACATACAACATTAGCAATAGAAAACTCCTGTCTATTTTTGTTTTATTCTATCGACCTCCTACGATAAGGCGGTCTGCTTCCACATGTTTAACCTTTTCACGTGGACTGTATTGAAAGTAGATCCCTATTTAACAACATGATCTCTTTAATCTATACACGTAACCCTCACCAAGGCATTCACTATCTTTATTATTAAACTATGTCTGTTTACTACGTGAACAATAAGAATACACTGTTGTCTTCAATAAGAAGACTTTGTGGTCTTCTATCAGAAGACCTTGTGCTCTTCTATAAAAATACCTAGTGGTCTTCTATAAGAAGACATTGTGGTCTTCTGTAAGGAGTATTTTGTGGTATTCTATAACAAAACCTTGTTTTTGTGATCTTCTATGAGAAGACCTTGTTGTCTCCAATGAGAAGCCCTCATGGTGTTTTACAAGAAGATTTTAGGTGTTTTATAAGTTCTTGTGATCCTCTATATGATGACCTTCTTGTCTTCAATGAAAAGACCTTAACAAGACGATGTGTTCTATTTTATAAGAACGCATTTTAGTCTTTTTGTTTTCTAAAATTAATTTGTGGTCTTCTATAAAACCACCTGTGGTTTTATATAAGAATACCTTGTGGTCCTCTATATGAAAACTTTGCAGTTCTTTTAAGGAAGACTTTGTAGTCATCTATAAAAATGGAACAACATGTTTTCTTTCATTTAAGAAGAAGACTTAATACCAAATTTCAGAAAGATTGGTAAAACAATGTGGCTAACGTTCAAAATACCGAAGTTCGGGGGTACCGTTCCATGGGGACTATAACAATACGTCGATATATTGACTCAAAGAAGACTAAATACCAATTTTCCGATATTTCGGTAAAACCTTCAAAATATCGATAATCAAGAGGTACGCTTCTATGGGGGATATAGGAACCCGCGGACATATACTGGTAATTCGCTTCAGGAATATTTTATAACCCCATTGAAGTCTTTCGGTGATATATTGACGTCACAACCCTCAGAATTACGAAAATCGGGAGGTACCGTTCTAAGGGGCCTATATCGGAACGTTGAACTATACCCTCGATTTTCAGTCAGAAAGACTTTTACCTCCAACAAAAACTAAATACCAAATTTCAGCCATTTCGATGGGGTGCTATGGCCACAACCTTCAGAATGCCGAAAATGGACGTATACCGAAAAATTTCTTTGAGAAAGTTTTATACCCCCAACGACGACTATGTACCCGAAAATCGGGTGATACCGTTCTATTGGGGCTATATAAAGGCGTAAACCTATACCGACAAATTTTTTATGATGGTACGTTTATACCTCAAATGAAGACTAAATACCAAATTTCAGCCATTTCGGTGGATTATTGTGGCCACAACCTTAAAAATACGGAACATCGGGAGGTACCGTTTTATGGGAGCTATATGAAGGCGTGGACCTATACCAACAAATTTCTGGGGGAAAGTTTTATATCCCTAACGAAGACAAAATACCGAAAATGGGGTAGGTCCGTTCTGTGGGGGCTACATAAGGCGTAGACCAGTACCGACAAGTTACTGGGGGAAAGTTTAATACCCCCAACGAAGACTAAATACTAAATTTCAGTCATTTCGGTGGTTTATTGTGGCCACAGAATCTTTTTATATTTCAGAAAGTTGTTTGTTGGAATCTTAGGTACATTTTCGTAGTTGACTGTATCCTTAATTTCTGGGTATCTGTGGACCGGAATCGGAGGAAAAAGTATAACAATTTAATATTTTCAAAAGTTTTTGGCTATTTTCACATTTAAAAACCGGTCATAGACATTTCGTATGTTCCAGAAAGTTGTTGGCTGATATCTTTGCTACACTATGGTGGTCAAGTGGGAGCTGGGACCGAGAAAAGAGGATAAAAACCGCATTTGATTTGCTATTTTGACCATTAAGAACCGTTCCTACAGAGTTCGTATGTTCTAGTAAGTTGTTGACTAAGATCTACGGTACATTTTTCTAGTTGGGCGTTTGCTTCAATTTTGATCGGCTTGATATCTGTAGACTAAAATCCAAGAAAAAATTAAAAGGGAAATTTGAACTTGGCGATTTTGACCTTGAAGGTGAGGTTGAATGGATTTTATGTATTCACAATTATTATTCTCTAAGACGAGAGCTACAACTTTTCTTCTACGAGTAAAATCAAATTCTTAGCGGTTTAGAGGATATGTGCCTGACAAAATGATCCCTTTTGACATCAAGGCCTCGGGACTTTGTGGGCCCATAACCGCGAAAGTTGAAGTGATAGGGAAAAACGCCGGGACACGTATCTTCTTATTTTTGGTCTTCTATCACGCTGCGGTATTTCGATGTGTTACAAACGGAATGACAAATTTAATTATACCCACCATATTATGGTGAAGGGTATAATAACTTCTGTTTTTCTGTAAAAATACAATAAGCGCTGTGCCAAGAAGAACTTAATGTCTTCTGTAGGAAGACATTTAAGGGCCTGTTCATGTATGTCGATAAGAAAATGAATGCGCAAGAAAAACTACCATATTTGAGTGTGTTTTTCAAATTTGTTTTTTGTTTTGAAGCAAAAGCAAATGCAATAATATTTCCAAAGCTAAAGTTTGGGTGTGTTTCATGCGCACACATTTTCGTTTCGAAATACATAAACTGGGGGTAAATCTTTTATATGAAAACATTTTGGTCTTCTATAAGAACAATTATTTGTCGTACACACTTTTTGATCTAAAAACTATAAAAAAAACATTTTCGGAATATCTTAGAAAATATTAAAAAACTCCAGACTTAAAAACAATCAAATTAAAAAAAAAAACAATATTTACAGTGTTTTATTTACTTATTGTTGTCTTACTATTAGGACGAAGGTCATTATTTATGAATGTTTTTAATTAATTGATTTAATCGAGCTAACATGACCTAAGGAGTTTTGTATTGAAAAAGTGAATTCTAGCAAAGTCCCACACACCCCACCAATATGCTACGATCGTTTCGCTGGTGGTTTAATACAGCTCATCAGCCATATCGGATGTGAATGGCTAGAAGGCATACATGTGTATGTATTTAGAAATAATTCTAGACAGGACACTAGGTTGGCCTGATAAGAAAAATGCTTCAAAAATACGTCATATCTGCAAATTTGCAATAATGTTTGTACAAATAGAAGTTATCAAACTCAGCCTTTTTCTTCTAGCCATTCACTTCGGATGTGCCTGATGAGCTGAATTAAACCACCAGCGAAACGATCGTAGCATATTGGTTGGGTGTGTGGGACTTCGCTAGAATTCAGGTTTTCAATACAAAACTCCATAGGTCATGTTAGCTCTATTAATTCAATTAATTAACAAAAATATTTTTAAGGAAATAAGTAAATTTTAAATACATCCCACTTTAAAATGTAGAAAGGGTATTATAAATTTGTTTTTCGAAAAATTAATATAACCCCGCGAAATATTCGTAGTAGAACCCATATGTGGTATATCAAATTCATATCTCGACGACATAAAACGATTTTGTGATGATGATTACGTTAAAAACTGTAATCTCGCTACAGGCCGCAATTATGGACCAATCATCACGAAATTTTGTATGAAGGTCGGGTTCAGACCAGCGATGATCGTAAAATAATTAGGTGGTGAAATGGACCAAAAATACATTTTTTTCCCAATTTTGTAGATCGACACGAAATTTTATGCAAGGTTCGGGTTTACGAGCGGGTTAAATGGACCAGAACTTTTCTGTGAAAATTAGTAAAAGCTTTTAGTGAAATTACTATATTTTTATTCTTGGAAAATATGCTATACCCAAGTAAGTTATATTTAGAAGGGAAACGCTTGACCTTTCCATTGATGCTAATTATGTTGATATACCTAATCAGAAAACAGAGTTACAGCCTAGTATATACAGGAATCCCTCAGTTTTAATTGTGGGTAGTGTAACTTTAATCACGCCAGAGGTCGCAGTTATAGTTCAATACTGGCAAATGTTTGCACAAGGTAATATTTTTGGGCAAGGGTAGTGTCATTATTTGTTGATGATAGTATTTTGCGTGTAAAATTGACCATGACTATTGTGGAAAATATCCAAATTTCATTTTAATTAGCAATTTAAACTCTGTGGGCATATTCGGACAACTTGCAAAAACGTAACTTGTAAACCGACTCTTGACCTCTCACTTGATGTTATTTATATCAATGTTGCAGTTCGATAAAGGAACTACTGTCTAACATCACTGTGCGACTGAACCAACTTTAAATGGAATGTGCTTACACCTTTTTAAATAAATCCCAATCAGAGTTCACATTTTTAAGGTTTTTAGGTTTTCAAAATTTTGCTTGGAAACCGCAAGTCCTATTGAAGTGTGAATAGAGCAAGTGTTGTAGCTGTGAAAATTCTCTACAAGATTGGCCTCTACGAGAGTTTCGTATGCTTTACCATTTTTGAGATATAGAAGTTCAAAATGGGACAATGTACTTACTGTATCACCTCCTTATAAAACAATGTCATATACGGTGCGCCCTAATTAAGTTTAAATTAAAACCGCTTACACCTGCGAAGTTTTTGCAGATTCTGAAACAGCAATGTTCATAGAGGAGAAAAAATTCAAGAACAAAAAAAATCGCTGGAGGGATTTTTAAATACAGCGCGGTCAATATTAAATTTTTAGGGTTTTAGGCTTTTCAGGATTTTGCATGGAAATGGGAATAAAAAATGCTGTAGAGAATTTTCACTGCTACAACATTTTCTTTAGTCCTATTTCGATATGACTTGCGATTTCCAAGCAAAATCCACATAACCTAAGAAAACCCCTAAAAATGTAAAATTTGACCGCGATTTATTTAAAAATCCCTTCGTCGATATTTCTTGTTTTTTGAAATTTTCTACTCTATGAACATTGCTGTTTCAGAATCTGCAAAAACTTGTAGATTCAGAACATTGAACACTGTAGATTCAGAATCTTCAAAAACCTCCCTGATGTAAGCACCATCCACTTAAATTGGTCAAGGCGCACGGTGCGTGCATTACATTGTTTTCTAAGGAGGCGATACAGTCAGTTCATTGTCCCAATTTCAACTACTATATTTCAAAAATGGTAAAACTTAGCTACAACATTTGCTCTATCCCATTTCAATAGGACTTGCGGTTTCCAAGCAAAATCGTGAAAACCTAAAAATGTGAACTTTGATTAATTTAAACAGCGCTCAGAATCGGCAAATACTTCCTAGCTGTAAGCACCTTCTACTTAAAGTTGGTTCAGACACACAGCGACATATAAGAGTGTTTTCCTTTATAGTCCGGTCAAAATAGACATTGAAATAGCAAAAATTCCCACAAAGCTGAAATTTGGTGGAGAGCTAGGGTTTGCCATTAGAAGCAACGTCTTAAAAGTCCCCATCGATCCCATGTGTGCAAAAAAAATTGTTCGGGGTCAAAGGTCAAAATTTAAGAGTTTTTAGGTTTTCGGATTTATTTTTTGAAAACGGTTGATCTAATCAAAAAGTGACTACAGTAAATATTTTAGACAGAGAAATTATCTACAAGTTTGACCCTTATAATTTTTTTCTTAGAAGGAACCATTCTTTAGATATAGCTGTTCTAAAAAACACATGATTTTTATGCACTTATAAGGGAAATATGCACATATTCAGACGAACAGGCTAAAATAAGCAAAGTAATCGGGTCTGTCCCCCAAAAAATATATATTTTCTTGAAGAGCGAAATTATAGCTATCTTCTAAAAAAAATTCCAACAAAATCGGAGTGTGTTTAGTAGAGTTATTCAATGTTAGAGTCATTTTATGCAAAAATAGCCCATTTAACCCACATGTATAATCGAAAGCCCAACGGGAACGACCCCAACGAAAACTCTCGGATTTTTTTAAGTTTTGTCCGAAGGTAGGGTTTGTTGCGCTGACTACGGAAATGTATAATTTTCAACGGTTGCTGATCCGGTTCGCCGGTTATTAGACCCGAAAGGCCAAATTTAAAAACCGGGTTAGACCCGGTTCTACTGAACCGATTACTGCAAAGTGGATATCGTTTGAAAGCTTACGGAAGTATCTAACACATAGTGTCGTTACTTTAACCGGTTCGCCTCATAATGTACTTACGCGGCTAATTTTTTATTTGACCTTTAGATCGATATATCTCGAAAATGGTGAGTCTTTTTTAAGAATCATAAAGGCCAATCGTGTAGACAATTATTGAATCTACAACTTTTACTTTAGCGGGCTTTTGCTAAGTATTACCGTTTTTGAGAAAAATTAAAAACACTGAATAATGCCTCCAAAAATGACCTTTGACCCCGAATAACTTGTTTTGCACATATGGGATCTATTGGGACTTTTAGGACGTTGCTTCTAATGGCCAACCCTAGCTCTCCACCAAAATTCAGCTTTGTGGGAATTTTTGCTATTTCCCCCTTATACGCATGTCTATTTTGACCGGACTATTATAGTTTCGGTTTGTTTATAAAGAACTGGGTTTACCTTCCATGTTACAAAATTTCGCAACCCTGAGAGAAAAGTATTACCATCATTATAGAGGAAGTCAAAGATTTTTCTTTTTTAAATTAATGCAAATTACTAAACCGTACGAGGTTTTGAAGTTTTTATGCTACCTTTGATAAGAAGTAATGTAAGACTTCAAAAATAATGTAATACCTCGAAACATTGATCTCCTTCATTGATCTAATTAGATAAAGTCACAAAAAGCTATTTCTTAATGCGTTTCTTAATAAAAATTTTTAATTTTTTGATAAAATATGTACATATGTACATATATGAACCCAAAATGTTCCATTAAGAAATAATGAAAATAATATATAACATGTCACAATCATACATAAATACATACATATATTCCCACAACATTCCTGAAGGAACAAGGGAGATTTTGCAATGATATAAATAAATTCCGCGGAAAGCTAGTGCCCAGGGGAAGTGGTGTAGAGTATCACATGGTCGGCCCCGTCCAACTATTGCCCTTACTTACTTGTTAAAAATATGTTAAAAAAAAATAAATATATATTTTAGAAAATATTCTTTTAAATGTCCACGCGTTTTGATATGATGTTTGCTAACGAATTTTTCTTAAAATCCACGCTTTTAGGCCAGATATTTGCTAAAAATTTATTTGTAGAACTACACGCTTTTTTGTCTAATGTCTGCTAAAGAATTTCTTTTAAAGAATTAATGCTTTGTGGGCAGTATGAACAATATTTAAACTTTAATTCCAATATTCAAAAATTCATTAAAAAAATCCACGTTTTTTGTTCTATTGTCTGATAATGAATTGCCTTCAAAAAATCCATGGTTTGTGGCCTGTACAAACATTATTTACAGCTTAAATTCCAATATTCAAAAATTCATTGAAAAATTGTTCGACTCATGTACGTAACCTAAAGGTCAGAGTCATAGAGGGGTAAAAAATCTATAGCCAAAAAAAATCTTTATAAAATTTCTATAACCTTCAGCATTCTTTTTCCAACAATAAAAACAACGTAGTCTGCAATATTTACCTAAACAATACGACAAATACTAAGCTAATGTCACGAACAACTTCTACATTTAAAATAAACTTTTTTCATGTTTAACTTTTGGGTAGATTAGTGCAAACAAAAGTTTTGTTATCAAAGAGATATTGATTCAGGTATAAAAATTCTCGTTTTGTCAAGAGACCAATTTTTATTAAAAAAGATTTTAGAAACTGAAATAAAATTTTTTAAAACTTAAGTTTATTCTGTATTTGTCGTTTATTCTATGCCTACTATAAAGGCCAATGTAAAATAGCACAGATAAGTGTGACAAACATTTAAAAAAGATTTCCAAAAAATCGTATATTAATAATATACATTTTTAGGAGTAGATTGAGATTTTTATATGAGTCTCAGAGTAGGTTAACTATGGAGTTAACAAAATTTATTTATTTTATAGTTATGAAGTGAAAATGAAATGTCAAGTGGAAGTGGTTGAGGATTGTGAATGAGTTATGTCGTCAATTATACGCATGGATATACATACGTAGATTCTTGTGAGATTCCAAGGTGTATGGAAATCTATGTTTATGACTACATCCGTTTTTTACATGGCACAATACAACTTTCCGCCACAAAGTTTCGCTAAGTGTTACAAGAGTGTTTCTTCAATATACCACTACCACCATTTAAAGTAAACTTAGAAATGTATAAACCCTTAAACATAAAACACGTCTGATGACACATTACGTCGCATTGTTGGTAACATATTTTTTGGCGCAGAAATGACAATTAAAAATTATATGATTTTTACACATGTACTGAAGCTGCAAACAAGAAATGTGAGGTGATTTTATTCAACATCCACGATCTGTCGTACATCATAACCCAAGAAAAAAATCTCCAGTAAAGAGACACATTTGTTTGCTAATGCCTGAATAATTGCCTATTACACATATGTATGTATACAATGGTGTGCGAGGAATGCATTGACACGCATTTTTTGCTATATATTTCTGGTTTGGTATGTTATTGCAAGGGATGTAGTTTTTTAGTTCCTTTTTTGGTGATGTAAAATACTGAGACATACATATGTCATGTTTTACAACAGTTGCACAGATGGTGTCGTAATTCGAATGAATTTGATGGATTTTTTTTAAAGATTTTTTTCAGTGGCCAGTAGCTCAAAAAGCATGGATTTTATAAAGATTTTTTTCAATGTAGATCAGCCCAAAAAGCGTTGATTTTTTAAAGAATTTTTTTCAATGACCACTAGCCCAAAAATATTTCTTAATGAGCAGCAGCCCAAAAAAGCGTGGATTTTTTTAAAGAATTTTTCAATGGCCCTTAGCCCAAAAAGCGTGGATTTCTTAAGGAATTATTTCAATGACCAGTAGCCCAAAAAGTGTGGATTTTTTGGATTTTAATCACCATTAGTCCAAAAAGCATGGATTTTTCTAGAGATTCAAGAATTTTTTTCAATGACCAATAGCCCGAAAAGTGTGGATTTTCAAAGAATTTGTTTACTGAGCAGTAGCCCATAAAGCGTGGATTTTTAAAGAGTGTTTTGAATGACCATTAGCCCAAAAAGGGTGGATGTTTTAAAGAATGTTTTCAATGACCAATAGCCCAAAAAGCGTGGATTTTTAAAAGAATTTTTTAAATGACCAGTAGCCCCAAAAATTGTGGATTTTTTGGATTTCAATGACCATTGGCCCAAAAAGCATGGATTTTTTAAAGAATTTTTTCAATGACCAGTAGCCCAAAAAGTTTGGATTTTTTAAAGAATCTTTTTAATGAGCAGTAGCCCAAAAAGCGTGAATTTTTTAAAGAATTTTTTCAATGACCAGTAGCCCAAAAAGTTTGGATTTTTTAAAGAATCTTTTTAATGGCCGGTAACCCAAAATACGTGCATTTTTTAAAGTATTTGTTCAATGAGCAGTAGCCCAAAAAGCGAGGATTTTTAAAAGATTTTTTTTTTCATGGCCAGTAGCGCAAAAAGCGAGGATTTTTTCAATGACCAGTTCCCCCAAAGCCCAAATAGCGTGGATTTTTTAAAGAATTTTTTTTTTCAACGACCAGTAGCCCAAAAAGCTTGGGTTTTTTAAAGTTTTTTTTTTCCCAATCACCAGTATCCTATAAAGCGTGGATTTTTTAAAGAATTTTTTCAATGACCAGTTGCCCAAGAAGCATGGATTTTTTAAAGATTTTTTTTTCAATGACCAGTAGCACAAAAATCGTTGAATTTTAAAGATTTTTTCAATGGCCAGTAGCGCAAATCTGGATTTTTTAAAGAATTATTTTAATGATCAGTTGCCCAAAAGCCTTGGATTTTTTAAAGAGTTTTTTTTCAGTGACCAGTAGCCCAAAAAGCGCGGATTTTTTAACGATTTTTTTCAATGGCCAGTAGATTTTTTAATTATTTTTTTTTTAGTATTTTTTTCAATGGCCCAAAAGCGTGGATATTTAAAGAATTTTTCCAATAACCAAAAAGCGTGATTTTTTACAGAATTTTTTAATGACCATCAGTCCAAAAAGCAGGGGTTTTTAATTTTTTTTTTCAATGACCAGTAGCCTCAAAGGCGATTTTTTAAAGAATATTTTCAATGACCAGTAAGCCAAAAAGCGTTGATTTTTTAAGAACTTTTTCAATGACCTGGTCTACTGACTAATTAAAATATTATTTAAAAACATTAAGTTTCAGTGTTTTATATAGAATGCACTTAAAACTAGGAAATAATTTGTCGCTTAGCTTCAATAAATATATTCTTTCTCATGATGGAATCTCTCTAATAAAACGCTTGCCGTTTAATTTTGTCACCATTTATTTGAGAAATTGCATCATGAGAAAGAATATATTTATTGAAGCTAAGCGACAAATTATTTTCTAGTTTTAAGTGAATATCTAAATAAAACACTGAAACTTAATTTTTTAAATTATTTTTTATTTTTAACTTTTTAGAAATACATTGTTTTTTGACTACTGAGAACAAAATTTTAGTCAATTTAGGCCGAAAATTTAAATAAAAACTTTAAAATGCCTTAAATCGTGTAGTACCGTTATATATAGGCTATACCAAAACCTGGACTTATGTCCATAATTTTTGGTGCGGAAATGTCAGTATCATTGGAAATGCCAAATTACAGCTAATTCGGACAAAAATGAAGATAAAATCCTCAAAATACCTGAAATCGGGTGGTACCGCTATATGGGGGCTGTAGGAAAATTTGGGCCTATATTCATGTATTGTCATCCAAATCTGAAAAGTGTGCAAAGTTTCAGTTCGATTGATCAACTGTGTCAAAATTGAGTTACCAGATTTGAAATGCAATTTAAATAAAACACCGTAAAAACACTGTAAAATGGACCAATTTTTGTTTTAATACATGAATATGAAGTATTGTCATCTAAATCTGAAAAGTGTGTAAAGTTTCAGTTCGATTGGTCAACTGCAACAATGTTAAAAATGAGTAACCAGATTTGAACTTAACGGACCAAAGCAAGTTAAATAAAACACTGTAAAAAGCGTGCATTTTTTAAATAATTTTTACAATAACGACCAGGCCCAAAATGCGTGAATTTTTTAACGATTTTTTTCAATAACCAGTAGCCTAAAAATAGTGGGTTTTTAAATAATTTTTTATTCTAGAAATTTTTTCTAAGGAATTTTTTTCAATGAACCTTTGCCTAAACCGTGGATCTTTTAAATATATATTTTTTTTTAATCTGTTTTTTTAAGAATTTTTTTAATGACCAGTAGCCTAAAAAACGTTAATTTTTTAAAGAATTTCTTCAACGATCAGTAGTCTAAGAATAAGATATTTTGTAAAGAATTATTACACTGACCTAGGAGTAGATATTTTAAGAATTTTTTTATGACCTGGGCCTAGATATTTTACAGAACTTTCAATGACATGGCCGTAAATATTCTTAAGAACTTTTTCAAAGACCTGGGCGTATATATTTTTATGAATTTTTTCAATGACCAGAAAATTTGTTTTTAAAAATATTTCTCTTAATTTTTGCCACAAACCCATTTATTATCGTTCATTTTCCTTCCTGTTGCAGATGCACCTGCAAGTACCCTGGTTGTGGAATCGGGCAATACATTTGCTCACCATGGATCGATATACCTACAATTCAGTTCAAAGATTTCGTTCATTACATCAGGCACAAACAGAAGACTGGATTCTACAAATAAAATTTTTACATCATCGAGATTCGGGCATGTATGAATATCAGATGTCAACACAACAGATGAACCACTACACGCATTCCTTTGAATGTGGTTGGTAAGTAAAGAATTTCCCTCACTTCTTAAATATTGAATTAATTAATTTAATTACGAAATTATTTTTGGTTATTAAGTTTTTATACCCTACACCACTATGTGGAAAGGTTTGTTCTGATTTCCCTGTTTGACTTTCTCTTCCCCTCTGTCATTTCAGATTATGAACTATGATTCGTCGTCTGGCGGTGTTTCCATTCTAACAATTGAAGGCGACACAGCGACATCTTTTCTGTTGATCAAATCAGCCCATTCATCGGATTCTGGGAACTATCAATGCAATCCGTCGAATGCTAACACAAAAAGTTGTTCTGTTCATGTGCTCAATTGTAAGTATGAAATTATTGACCAAATAATTTGTATTTTTATTTTTGCAGTGTGGGAATTATTATAGTGGTCAAGACATGAAATTTCATGGGGAATTTTATTGCTAAAATAAACTTTTTCCCACCTCCACAACCTTTGTCATGTCGTTATAATAGCCTGTGTAATCCAACACATGCCATATGTGTGTGTGTCCATCAATTGTATATCGTGAACATTAACCTCTTAACAATCAATGTTTTATTCCACCGCTCGCCACTTTCACCCGTGTGAATAAAATCTTTATTGCTTGGCCATAATGTACCTGACATTATTTACTTAATTTTTAAGCATTTTTGTTCTCTCTTTATGGCATTTTGTCATGACATGGGGGTCTGCAAAACAAATTATTGTTATTATTATCGCTTCGACACAACCATTCGGCAGGGACGAAGCACCAGGCAATAATTCACAATAATCTGCAAGTAATAGGATTATATCGCTTAATGGTTCCATGGTCCTACAAAGATTTGTATTCTAGGATCTACGAACAAAAACAACAACAGTAATGGCGACGAAAAAATAAAGAAAATAACCAAAACCCGCCTTCTCCCCTCAATTGACCAAACCAACACAAGCTAAGAATGCGAGAAATATGGAAACTAAGACCCATGAAAATGAAGTTCAGGAACCCAATCGGCTGGCAACAAAAGGATTTGAATGTGCAAAACAACAACAACAATACCAGTGGATACTAAGTTAAACTCAAATGTAATCCTCAAATAATCATGGCATTTGAAGTAATGGCGATTTCCGTTTACCCAATAGCTCACAAAGTCATAGATGCAGTTATCCATGACATCTGCGGTTATTGTCGTCGCCATCATCATTTTTATGGCTGGTGGAATGTTTAAATGTTCTGCTTCTTGTTGTTGGATTTTTATTGTCACAGTTGAGGAGTTTATTGTATTAGGAACATTACTGCCATTACGTTAAGACCACAAAAAAGGCAACGATTTGTTTGTGGGTTGAGAGGTGGAAAAGAAATCCTTTGATATGAAATTAATTTTATGATTCTGGATGGATTTGAGTCGAGTATATGCCAACGGATTTTATGGAGTTTTATGTCGCCCATCATGTGTTGACATTTCGAAACTCTTCATGTTAAAATTGTAAAACTCAAATTTCTCGCTTAGGTGGTTATAAGGAAATGTTTGTACTTGCAGCTATCTTTCACATCCGCATCAACACGCTCAAACTTTGACAAAGGGAATGGAGGTTTTTCTCGCATAGCCCATGTGAGGGGCTGTTATGGGAGCACACAACAAAATGATGTCGATGCAATAACTGCGTGTATGAGCTTCCCTATCCCAAGCTTGTGAAGTATGGGTTTACCCTGATTAATAGATGTACTCCATGTTATATGCCTATAACTAGCCAATAACCGCCTAGAAGATTTCAAATCACATCGTGAGTTGTTGCATTCCATACTAGGTAATGACCAGAGGAAGAGCAGACAGATGTCAGTTCGTTTCGCGCGGCGAATGAAGACTACCCTACTAGAATTAGTAGAGGGTGTCACGCTTCGCCAGACATAACCATCATGGCACCTGGTTTGACACAGTACGTCACATGTCAACTCGCCATTTCTTGGATTACATCAGTTCATCTCTGTATTATGGTCTCCACATAGCATGACTTATTTACCTCTGAAAGCGGCACTTTCATCAACCACGAGAAAGCTAATTGTTATAATTTCAGAGAGTTAATCAATCACTGCTTCACCACAGCCCACCATTTATGATGCTTCGGTAACAAATTGGAGTTTTCGGGACATTTTCATTGCGGCAAACTATAGCTCCCTAGCTGGTCAAACACCCGTGGTAAGACCGAACTTATCAGCAAAAGCAGAGGCACTAGCATACAACTGTGAAAAGCTTCATAGTAACAAACGTAATGATCCAAATGTCGGGTAACCTGCAAAGAAACCATAGGTTGGCGACGAACCTAAGCGTCATAAGTGGCAACAACATCTGAAGTTTTGCAAAATTGCAACTGCCTTCCAAAACATTTCAACTAACTTCAGCCGGGTTCAGCCTGTTTTTTATTTTTTAAAATTTTGCCTAAAAAGGCGAAGATAATTTTTAATGATTTTTATTAATTTTCTCGTTTAGAGTTAAGCTTGATGATCGAACATTTTTTGCATGTGAAAAAGGAAAGCCAAGGACTCGAACCCACACAGTCACCAAATTACGTGACCTGGTTTCGCTATTAGTTGAGTAGCTCTTCAGACGTATCGACTGTGGAATGGCATCTCACATTTGCATTTGAAAAACCAAAAGTTCTAGGACAGAGAAGCCATCCCACAGTCGATACATCTGAAGAGCTACTCAACTAATAGCGAAACCAGGTCACGTAATTTGGTGACTGGGAAGGTTCGAGTCCTTGGCTTTCCTTTTTCACTTGCAAAAATTGTTCGATCATCAAGCTTAACTCTAAACGAGAAAATTAATAAATATCATTAAAAATGATCTTCGCCTTTACAGGCAAAATTTCAAAAAAAAAAAAAAATATTTTTAATTTGGTCCGATGGTCGGCCCAAATCCATTTTTGGTCCGTTTTCAAGTTGGGGGTCCTGGAGGGGAAGAAGGAATGGACAAACAACTTCTGTGGAAAAAATACAAGGTTTTACTTAATTGCGAATATCCCAGCTTATGTTAAGAGTATTCCTGATAATGAAAATCAAACGATGTAGATACGCAATAGTCGCTAATCCAAACCAAGTATTCATTGTTGGGATTTCAATTGTAATGACGAATATCACAGCTTTAGCTGGTTGCCTTCCAAAAGCCTGGCTATGAAAGTAGAAAATCTCAACTTTACAATGATACAAAGGAGGTTGGCGTATGTGATCAAATTACGGAGATATCGCAATAGCCGTTAATACATCCCATTTTTTGTAATCACACTACAGGTCGCAATTTTGATCGGATCGTAACGAAATTTTGGGGACTGTTGGGGGTCTCAGATAGGAAGAATGCTGTTCATTTTGGTCGGGTAATATGCAGGAGTCAGAATTGGCAAAAAACGTAAAAATGTGCTGATACCTCCGCTTTTAAAAGGGATATTCCAAAAGCAAAGCCCGTAAATGAAAGAAGAAAATATCACCTTTACAATGATGCAAAATAGGATGGCGTCAGTGCAGCTTTGGTTGGCGGTATTTCAACAAAAGTGATCTATAATAGTGAAGACATTCTGAGCTTTAAATTGATCCCAACTGCGTTACCAAAAGTGGTAACATACTTGAAATATCGAAAAAGACGCTCAGATATCTCAATTTGTGGAATTTTATTTTCAATGCGGATATCTCTGCTTCTGTTGAACCTATTTCAAGGGGAGTACTTAATAGTGAAACTAGACCACTTGAACTTTAAATTAATATCAACATGTTGGCGTTGATGGTAAAATATCAGATATATTGCAAAATTCGCTAAGCTATTCCAATTTCAATACATGTTTTGAAGTTTTAATTTTTAAGACAAATACCCCTGCTTTTTTTTTTCTCTTCTGCAAAGCGTTCAATCAGTACCAAGTAGATTGTCGACAATAGCCAAATATAAATTAATTATTTTGGTTCAGGTAGCCCTACGTCATTTGGTATAAAAGTCAGCATGGTTGAAAATTTTAGCATCTCACTAAAATAAATGTTTTCCAGCGAAAATCTTATAAACAAGGGTAGTGGTGTAGGGTATCACATAGTCGATCCCGTCTATGCTCACTCACTTGCTTATGTCTAATAAATTGTATTTAAAGGAAATATGTATACGTTTTGTTTGAAATTTAAATGTCCGGCCGTTTTGGGTGTTTTTTTAGGAAATTTTTGGACCGCAAAATTTTTTTCGAAAGACAGCACTGGTATTTACCGATCGACAAGTCGCTCATTTGGAGTACTGTTTGTAAGCTCACACCATTGCAATTAGTACTCGTCCCTTCCTCAATTTATGATTGAGAAACTATAACCTCAGCCGAGCTATGACTATCATGTTTTAACACTTCAGAGGTAGCTATAAAATACGGTGCTCTTGAAGCAACATTAAATGGAAGGAGCTTACACCTGGGAAGTTTTTGCGGATTCTGAAACTAAACTATTCATAGATGAGAAAAATCTAAAAAAAACAAAAAAAATCGCCGGAGCGCTTTTTAAATAAATCGCGATTCAAATTGACTTTTTAGGGGTTTTTTAGGTTTTCACGATTTTGATTGAAGGCCGCAAGTCATATCGAGATGAGATTAGAGAAAATGTTGTAGCAGTGAAAATTCTCTGCAAGACTGTCTTTTATGAGATTGTCGTAGGTTTTACCATTTTTGAGATATAGAAGTTCACATTGGTACAATGCACTGACTGTATCCCCTCCTTATAAAACATTGTTATGACTGTAATTTCCTAACTTTAAATTATATATCTCAAAATTGGTACAACCTAGTAAAAAAATACGAAACCAATCTTGAAGAGAATTTCTACAGCTATAAGATTTTCTCTAGTCCCATTTCGATAAGACTTGATTTTTTCTAGCAATATCGCGAAACCCTAACAAAAAAATCTAAAAATGTGATTTGAACTTCTATCAGGCATGTCACAGAAACCAATTCCGATCGAAAGTGGAATTGATTTCTTCAGAATGAAAGCACTTTTGGTTTCTCAAGTGGAATTGTATTTTTTTGGAAACATGTCACTTTAAACTACTCCAAAAACACTTAAAAATAATAAAAATATTGTTATATTAACAAAATCACATTCATTTTCATTTTTTATAATTTTAATTAAAAATGTAGCAAATTTTCATTATTTCTCAATCAACGAAACCACTTGTTAACAAAGTGTTGCCACATAACTTTTTCGTGAAAATCGATTTTTTTCTTCGAAGATTATTCGTTTGCAAAAACTACACAATTTAGCATTACGAATGATAACATAAAGCGAAGATACAAAAAAAACTCAAAAAAGGAGTTTCAAATAATGTAATTTTGATGTATTGATTAATGTTTAATATTTTAGGGGCAAACACAAAAATTCTTTACAAGAAAAAATCTTTATGGATTTTATGCATTGGGATAGGACAACGGGTCCGAAGCATCTCTCAAATTTCTCCGGCGTATTTTCTCTCTGTTATGTTGATTAGTTTGCGCCTCAATTACAGAAAATATAGAAACACCAGGCATTTTGTAAAAATTAACTTTCTTTTCGCGCAAAAAAAACTTTCTTTAAACAAAATATTTTTCACAATACCCGCTTCTACAGTGTTTTCTAATCATATGATTTTTGTTTTGATCATTTTTGTGTCTAATGTTGCCATATTTATGCTAAATAATGATAATTCCGAAATTCACCAAATCGATCGGAATCTGAAGAAGCTAAAACAAAAACGATCGAAATGAAATTGCGGAATTGAAACCATTCCGATCGGGATCTGTGACATGCCTGTATATCTCAAAAATGTTAAAACCTAGGAAGAAATGATAAAGGTCTATCCTCTAGAGGATTTTCATAGCTACTACATTTTCTTTAGCCCCATTTCGATAGGACTTACCGTTTCCAAACAAAATCGTTCAAACCAAAAAAAAAACCCTAAATTTGTCGCGATTTATTTAAAAATTATGTACAATACCATAGAGCTTATATATGTCGGGTGCAAGCGTTAATATGATATGCGTTTTACTGATTCTTTCATACAGGGTTTCTTAATTAGTTTCTTATTTCTTTTGTTTCTATTTATCATCAATTTCAATTAAACAGGTGTTTCTCTTCTTTCTTTTCTTCTCTTTTCAGAGGAATTCCCGGCAGCAATAGAGCGCGCAGAACAAGGTCACATTCTAATATCTCGATATCATTACATCTTAGTGTACATGTCTAGGTATTGGTGTACCTTACTCAGACACTACGTACAACTACCACCGGCAGCAATTGACACTGCTGTCGGCTCTGTTACGATTATCCAAACCGACTCTTAGCTGACATGATTATGCGGTCGAAAGGAGCAGGATGGAGATAAGAAGCAACAGCCAAATATGAAAATAAAACACCCACATACTCACAGATAAGGAATCAATGTTATGTTTTTTTGTTGTACACCAATTCGCCTATTTTTTATGACGATGAACTTTGTTAAATAAAAGAAAAAACATAAAATAAATAAATTTTACAAAAAAAAATCTTGTTAATTATTTGGGTTTCTATAATTTTTTTTGTGACCAAATATTTCCACAAAGAAACAAAAGAGAATTTTTTGCAAAATATGCTAAAACTAAATGGCAAAATTATTTCAGTGAAATATGCATTTGTAGAAATGAAATAACTCGAACTGGCGCCCAATTCGGGAAATTTTTTCTTAAATTTGCTATCTTTTCTTGAAATATTTATTGTGGGAGAAAATGTGAAATAAATTACGTTCCTATGTGGAAACATTTCTAAGATTATGTTAAAATTTGATAGTCTAGAGATCCACTAGACGTGTTCCATTAAAATATATAGAAATCTCCTATGAGAAGAACTATAGATCTTTGGGAAGACCAAGAAGTCTAGAGGGTTTCTGTGGGAACACTTTGAAATTTTGAAGCGAATAATAGTGAGGGAGATTTATGAGAGGTTTATGATGCATACACAGCAAAATTAAAATTATGCTCAAAAAAGTTTCACCTGCATCTTCATCTACCTTATACAAAATTTTTCTTATTATGAGTTATATTCGGTTTGGAAGTCCATTGGCAAATATTTGTGTATTTAGTTTTTAGGTTAATTGAGAATGGGTTGCTGGAAAACACATACATACACATGCACATTTGTTATTATTTCATTCATTAAATCTCAAAATGTAATCTTTGACAAAAATGATTATTTCTACTTTATAACCCCTAAAACCAGCATCCCATCATTTGACCAGTATGGTCACTTATCAAATATTTGGCAATTAATGTAATTCCTTAATTTATAATATTTATCGAATGAATTCGATTAAATCTACAACCATAGCCCCACAATTCAATAAATTCACAAATATCTTTATTATCATTTATCATGAGACAATTATATAACTCACAGTGGCCTATTCAATACAAAGCTGCGGACAGGGGGTTTCAAGTTTCTTAAAGCATAATATTAAATTGATAAATGAATAGATATATATTACGAGTATTTGATTTTTATCTAGTTAGTTTTTCCATAAGCCATTGGAAATCCGCATTCGCAAAAAGTGATTTGAATCACTTGAATTAGTAACATTCGACACCTTCAAGGGGTCTTCTATAGAATAGAAGCCCCTTCAAGGGGTCTCCTATAGAATAGACGCCACTTAAAGGGGTCTTCTCTAAAATAGAAGCCCCTTCAAAGAGTCTTCTATAGAATAGAAGCCGCTTCAAACGATCTTCCATAGCTCTCTTCAAGGGACCTTCTGTAAAATAGAAGCTCCTTCCAGGCCTTCTATAAAATAGAAGCCCCTTCAATGGGTCTTGTATAGAATAGAAGGCCCTTTAATGGGTCTTGTATAGAATAGAAGCCCCTTCAAGGGGTCTTCTATAGAATAGAAGCCCCTTCAAAGGGTCTTCTATAGAATAGAAGCCCCTCCAAGGGGTCTTCTATAAAATAGAAGCCCCTTCAAGGGGTCATGTAAAGAATAAAAGGCACATCAAGGGGTCTTCTATAGAATAGAAGCCTCTTCATGAGGTCTTCTATAGATTAGAAGCCCCTTCAAGGGGTCTTCTATAGAATAGAAGCCCCTTCAAGGGGTCTCCTAGAGAATAGAAGCCCCTTCAAGGGGTCTCCTATAGAATAGACGCCACTTAAAGGGGTCTTCTATAAAATAGAAGCCCCTTCAAAGAGTCTTCTATAGAATAGAAGCCGCTTCAAACGGTCTTCCATAGCTCTCTTCAAGGGGCCTTCTGTAAAATAGAAGCTCCTTCCAGGCCTTCTATAAAATAGAAGCCCCTTCAATGGGTCTTGTATAGAATAGAAGGCCCTTTAATGGGTCTTGTATAGAATAGAAGCCCCTTCAATGGGTCTTGTATAGAATAGAAGGCCCTTTAATGGGTCTTGTATAGAATGGAAGCCCCTTCAAGGGGTCTTCTATAGAATAGAAGCCCCTTCAAAGGGTCTTCTATAGAGTAGAAGTCCCTCCAAGGGGTATTTTATAGAATAGAAGCCCCTCCAACGGGTTATTTATAGACAGAATCACATTCGAGGGGTATTTTACAGACAGAATCAGCTTCTATAGAATAGAAGCCCCTTTAAGTGGTCTTCTATAGATCAGAAGACCCTCCAAGTGGTCTTCTATAGAATAGAAGATCCTCCAAGGGGTATTTATAGAACAGAAGCACCTTCGGGGATTGTGCTATAGAAAAGAAGCCCCTTCAAGGGGTATTATATAGAATAGAAGCCCCTCCAACGGGTATTTTATAGACAGAAGCACCTTCAAAGGGTCTTCTGTAGAATAGAAGCCCCTTAAAGGGGTCTTCTATAGAACAGAAGCCCCTTAAAGGGGTCTCCTATAGAATAGAAGCCCCTTAAATGGGTCTTCTATAGAATAGAAGCCCCTTCAAGGGGTCTTCTATAGAATAGAAGCCCCTTTAAGGGGTCTTCTATAGAACAGATGCCCCTACAAACGGTCTTCTATAGAATAAAAGCCCCTTCAAGCGGTCTCCTATAGCTCTCTTCAAGGGGCCTTCTATAAAATAGAAGCCCCTTAAAGGGGTCTTCTATTGAATAGAACCCCCTTAAAGGGGTCTTCTATTGAATAGAACCCCCTTAAAGGGGTCTTCTATTGAATAGAACCCCCTTCAAGGGGTCTTCTATAGAATAGAAGACCTTCAAGGGGTCGTTTATAGAACAGAAGATCCTTAAAGGGGTCTTCTATAGAATAGAAGACCCTTAAAGGGGTCTTCTTTAGAATAGAAGCCCCTTCAAGGGGTCTTCTATAGAATAGAAGACCTTCAAGGGGTCTTCTATAGAATAGAAGCCCCTTTTAGGGGTCTTCTATAGAATAGAAGCCCCTTTTAGGGGTCTTCTATAGAATAGAAGCCCCTTTTAGGGGTCTTCTATAGAATAGAAGCCCCTTTTAGGGGTCTTCTATAGAATAGAAGCCCCTTTTAGGGGTCTTCTATAGAATAGAAGCCCCTTTTAGGGGTCTTCTATAGAATAGAAGCCCCTTTTAGGGGTCTTCTATAGAATAGAAGCCCCTTTTAGGGGTCTTCTATAGAATAGAAGCCCCTTTTAGGGGTCTTCTATAGAATAGCCCCTTTTAGGGGTCTTCTATAGAATAGAAGCCCCTTTTAGGGGTCTTCTATAGAATATAAGCCCCTTTTAGGGGTCTTCTATAGAACAGATGCCACTTCAAACGGTTTTCTATAGAATAGAAGTACCTTCAAGCTGTCTTCTATAACTCTCTTCAAGGGGCATTCTATAAAATAGATAAAAGTTTCTCGTAAAAGTTTCTCTGATCGTTGTGATTTTTTGCAGCAGGTTGTTCTTGTGGAACGTTTTTTTTTTCGTAGCAAATCCATTCTTCCTGAGATAATGGTCTAAAACGCCGGCACCAATTAAAATTAAATCAGTGGTGAGTACATTAACTAAGGAAGTGAGTATCCGATTTAGCTGAAACTTTGTTCATCATAAAATATCTTCCGTAAGTACATGAAGTTCCAAGCATGTCTATGCAGCAATATTTATCTTACACTTAAATCCAGGGTTATATGTGAATTTTAATAGAAGTTAGTTTTTGAAGTTGGTGTAGTCCATGGAGTTTACAAAAACAAGTAAACTTTCCCCAGTTTATGCAACTCTTGAACTATTGGATGTGGGTTTCACCAAATTTTTTAATACATATATAATTTGTGGAGAACCTCGTGAGTAACACAATAAAATAAAGAGTATTAAAAACTCTTTTAGATGTTCTGATGCAAAAGATTGGATTCGGACGGAATATCCATGCTAAGAATTACAAATATGGATGAGCCAGAACTCGACATCTAACCTTATTGACATTTTAAGAATGGGCTGGATTGGATCACTTGTAATCCCATGAGTCATCCTTGCCTGGCCTGAACCTAATCAATCGTCCAGTACGAAGCACTATAGCTGGTATCATTGTTTGCCATTTCCGGGGCTTTAGAAACAATGCGGTTTTAACTTTACCATAACATGTCCTTGCACTGTGTGTTTCTGAAATTTTAAAATGTTTCTTAATATTATATACAGTTTCCTTAAATCAAAGTCTTTAGAAAATAATGTAAAATTTTTTGTACACTTGTATGATTGGTTTTTCAAAAATGTATGTATGTTAGCTTCCAATTCCATCTACACAAATGTGGTTTTGCATTAATTGCCATTACCCGGGCATTCATTCACACTTCATTGAATTACAATTTTTCAATAAATTCCTATTTTAATATGTATTTAACTATTTAACGACTAATTGTATTTACCAGTGGACTTTAAATTTTTTTGAAATGTAAATAAACTTTAGGTGATGTCCTAATTTTCAATTCATTTCAAAATTTATTTAGAATAAATATGTGTTAATAATTAGAGAAAAGAGGAGAAGAAGAAGTTCTTAAAATACATTTACTATGCTAGTAAATTTACTTGTTAAACCCTAATTGAATGCTTAGCATTAACACTTACAATTATGCTTTCATACGAATTACATACACACAATAAGGCATAATGTTTGTATTAATTTCTGTTCATAATGATTAAAATGTTTCTTTATATGATTTAAAAATATACATGCAGGCGTATAAACACTTATGCTTACATAACATACATACATACATCTACAATAAATAATTTGTAAAAATATAAATGTGTATCTGTATAGTACTGTTATGTGAGTAAATGGCAGAGCGCAGCTAAATGAAATGCAAGGAGAAAAAAGGATGCAATTAATAAAAACAAGTTAGCAAAGGCTATAGGCGGAACGGGACCGACTATGTGATACCCTACACCACTACCCGTGTGCGTAAGATTTTCACTGGTAAACATTTCTTTTGGGGAATATTATCTGACTACCACCAACCTCAATATGCTCATTCCTCTCTGGGACACTCATTAGCCAATACAATTTCCTGAAAATCCGATCAAAATTGCGACCTGTAGCGTGATTACACTATGCAACACTGAAAATGCAAACAACTTCTAGTATGCATTTTTTGAAAGTATATATTTAGACTACAAAAGCCCTAGTAGGGTTTTGTCCTGTCAGATCCAGTTCGGATTTTATGGCCTCATCTAAACCGGGCTAAATCTACACTTTTTTGCATTTATCAGGCCTTTATCTCAGAAACGAATAAGAATTTGGCCTTGCTGTCTTTAGCAATATTGTAGCCCTAAAATAGTAGAACTTATCTTTGAAAAACTCTATCTGGGGCACCAAAATCGATAAAATATAGAAAATTTTACATAATTGCTGAAATTCTGGTCAGTATCGGCTAAACTATTGGGAGTTGAACCAAGTAACCTTTTGCAAAAATCTTCCAAATAAAGTTCTCAACAATTCTTTAGAACATTCTGAAACTCTAATATGCTTACTTCATGTTGTTTCAGCGGTATTTTGCATCGTATCTTTAACAACACGTATTTCAAACACAGTTCACACCAACAGTTTATTCTCGCATTTCGGATTTCACTGCATTATTGACATTTTTATTAAATCGTCGTTAAAAAATGTACTGAAAACAACGGCATAGAGGCATTTTACAACAATGACATGTTCTGAAGAGTTGTGTATTACATTCCAGGGAATATTTTTCCAAAAGAAAATATTCAGAAAAAATTAACGGTTTTGGAGATACGGTGCGAAATGTATAAAAATTGTGGCATTTTTGCATATATTTTGAAATTTGAGGCCATAAATGTAGTTTTTCGAGTTCATTAGTTCCTAAAAATTTTTATTCTTGTCCTTATCTACAAATTTGCTTCAGAGATCAGAAGAAGATTCGCATTGTTTTCTGAGATATAGCCCCGAATTTCTTTAAAAACTCAATATTTAACCCTGTTTAGATGGGGCCATAAAATCCGAGCTGGATCCGACACAACAAAACCCAACTAGAGTCTCTTGTCGTTTGGGTCTGTACTTTCAAAAAAACCTCAGTTCGAATTGTTTGCACAAGATTACCTTAAAAATGTTGCACAGTGTTATAAAAAATAGAAAAATATGATGCACTCTCCCTTGTTTGACCACCTTAGCCTACCTATTTTGCATAAATGTAAATGTGATTTTTTCTTCTTCCATTGACAGGCTTTTGGTTGGATACTCCTACTAGAAGCTGATATATTCGCATATGCATAAAACGTTGAATTTTCTCAACATAAGTTTTTTGTCTATTCCGACCCCTCAATAGGGTTCCTTCCTCTGTGGGACCCACATCAACTCTCAAAATGTCGTGACGATCCAATTAAATTGCGAAAAATGGGATGCATGACCGACTGTTGCGATATCTACCGTTGTTTGACCACATATTGAACCTACCTAGCATCGTTGAAAAGGTGTGATTTTCTACTTTCATAGCCAGGCTTTGCATTTGGAAGTTCCCCAAGCAAAGCTGAAATATTCGTCATTACAATTAAAATCGCAGAAATGAAAACTTGTGTTGGATTAGCGACTATTGCGATATCTCTGTTGCTTGACCTTCTAGGAAAACATCGTTGTAAAGGTGATATTTTCTTCTTTCATTGCCAGGTTTTTCTATTGGTATACCCCTTATAGAAGCGGAGATATAAGCTTTGTAATAAAACGTTGACTTTTCTCCAAATAAGTTTTTTGCCCATTCCGACCCCTGAATATCATCTGGCTATCATTTTTATTGGAAAGTCCCCAACCAAAGCTGTGATATCCGTCATTATAATTAAAATTGCTATTCGACAACCTACTTTACATCGTTAGAAAGGTAATACTTTCTACTTTCATTGTCAGGTTTTGCTTCTGGTATACCCCTTACAGAAGCAGGTATATTCGGTTTGGAAAAAAACGTTGTCTTTTTCTCCAAATAAGTTTTTTGCCCATTCCGACCACTGAATATAATCTGGCTATCACCAAAATCAATAGGCTTCTTCCCCTCCGGGACGCTTATCAACCCCCAAAATTCGGTGACGATCCGATCAAAACTGCGACCTGTAGCGTGATTACAAGGTTTAGATGGAGAGACGGGCAGACGGACGGACGCACATAGACCAGATCGACTCAGCTCGTCGAAACATTAATTTTGGTATATATAAGTATGGGTCTACGACTACTATTTCAATGCGTTACATTTTGGCCAAAACCTCCCCACATAGTGGTGTAGGGTATACAAACCAGAGAAAAAACAATAAAGATTAAAATATGTTAAAACATGTTATAGAAAATTTGTAAAAAAAAATTAAATGAAAAACTGAATAAAAACTAAATATAAGGAATACGTTATGGCACTGGGTGTTTTGAAATTTTTTCAAAGTCAAATAAAGAGGGGGAGCAAGGGTCACTATAGTTTCTCGGCATTGAGGTAAGTTCGTTGCATTGGTAAGTTTTTCCTGTTGTCTGCAAACCAATTTGAATAACAAATTTGATTGATTATTGATGGTCAAACTACGTCATAGTTGCTGCTAGTGTTGTGGCATTGAGTTTTTGACGTGTCTGTGTGTTTTTCACCTTCACTTGAAGTGACCAAAAACAAATAATTTGCATTCCATACATGTATATTTTTAAGGTCACTGTGTTTTTTGGTCTTACATTTATTTTTTTTATGGGCATTAATAAATCTATGAAAATTTATGAAATTATTTGTTTTTATGCGAATGACGTTAGGTAATCTGTTTAACATTTTAAAAAATCAAGGTTTGGGAATTTACCAAATAAATTGGAAAACATTTTTTAGGAAATCCCAATTTATGCCATGTAGTGAAGGACACTAGTAAATCGCAATAAATTATAATTGAATTAGCAGAGTACAATCGATTTAGCGAATTAAGCAAAGTTAAGTTGGTAAGTGAATTAAGCATATAAACACAAATATATGGAAAATGTAATAGACAAACATTAAATCAATAAAAAAGTAAGAATCGGTTATAGTCGGGACGGGACCGCCTATGTGATACCCTACATAATATTACATTTAATTATTTAATATTAATAATACATTTTATAAAAAGGTGTGGAGTTATTTTGGAAAAATTGTAAGATCCTCATACATGTTAGATATACAGTCCCTGGCATAATTATTTTGACAAGTTTGAAAATATTATGTGTTTGGTTTTTTACCGGAATAGTCTTCCATAAAAGTATAAAAAGTATTCTGGCTAATCCTTTACTAGAGTACTTAAAATTAGTAATAAATTTTATCAATTCAAACATACGCTTGAACTTTTGTTATGGAAATATACATAAAAAAATCTACGTTGTTGAAAAGAATATTCGTTAAAAAATCCACGTTGTTGAAAAATTATTCGTTAAAAAATCAAAATATTCACAAGGAAATCCACGTTGTTGAAAATAAATTGTTAAGAAATCTACGTTGTATAGTATAGTATATTTTTTCAAGGAAGTGGACTCTTTGAAGAATTTTTACCGACGCACATAGGTTTCAATCAGGAAATTTTTGGCCAAAACCCTATTTTTGAAGTTTCGAAATTTTATTTTTTTTTGCACAGAATAATAAAAAACACATCAGGTCATCTGAAAATAATTAGTTTTTGTAACTAACTTTAGTATTCGTTGATTGGCGCAGTACCAAAGTTGACTCTTTTTTATGTAAAAATAAAACGGACTTTGTGCTGTAAAATATACAATTTTTGTTGTATTGCGTCGCTGCATAAATATACAGAAGTGAGACCAAAGTTAATATTAATCGGGAAGCTGTTAATGAGTACTTTCATATTATTCACAAAAAGAAAGATGGAATTTGTAAAATTAGCGTAATAAAATTAGCGTAATAATAATTTGGTTTACATATGCGGCTACGAGAGTTTTTAGGTGTTTTCGGTTGAATTCGCATTGAAACGAATTCATCAGTCACACTTATTCTTGAGCTCGAGTAGTCATAAAATTGGGGAAGGGTTCTTTGTTTCAATACAAAGAACTAAGAGAACTGATGAGTCCAAGTGGCGTTGGACGAAACTAGTATTCTCTGCCATCACCAAAAGTAGTCAATTTTAACTACATCCCACTTTAAACTTGTTGTTTTTTAAATTTGAAAACAACAAATATGAGATTAAGCTTGACTACAACAAATAGTAAGTAAAACATACATCTCAACAAAACTGCCAAAGTGAATCTAGTAATAAAATCAATGTTTTTATATATATTAAAAATTATTTTTTACAAATATTTTTTAAATATACTTAAACTTTTAAAAAAATGTCCAAATATGTCCATCTCCAAATCGAATTTGAAAGATAGCAGGGGGTCTGTACTAATAAATTCAGAAGTCAAATCGTGCTCAAATTTGCCACAGTTAAAATAAAGTAGATTTTTCTATTTTAAGATGGGAGAATTTTTTGAAAATACCTGTTGTGACTGTACGTAGTATCCAATTGAAATAGAACAGTAATACCCACATCTATCAACCGATTTTCCTTAAAATTCATATTTAAGGTTTCAGAGTGTAGAAAACAAGTATGTATGTATCATTTTTTTGAAAATAGGTCGATTTTTTGTCATAGCCCCCACATAAAAGTACCGTCCGATTTTAGATATTTTGTGGATTTTAGCGACACTTTATGTCCGATTCGGCTGAAATTTGGTATTTTGACCTCTTGGAAGATATGAATCCCTCGTACCAAAAATTATTAACACAGGTCAATGTTTTGGTTTAGACCCCCACAAACGTAAGAATTGCTGTTTGTACACATTTATTATAACTAATAATTAATTTCAACACAAAATGGACGTTGAAATAGTTTTGGCCAGAAAATTTGGATTTGAGACCATTGTGCGACGTGGAAAAATTTTTTTTAATAATTTTTGTTGAAAAAATATTTATATGAAAAAAATTTAAAAAATAAAATACACGTTGTTGAAGAAAATATACATAAACCAATCCACGTTGTTGAAAATAAGTATAAATAAACAAATCCACGTTGTTAAAAAAAATATTCGTAAAAAAAAACACTTTGTTGAAATAAATATTCGTTAAAAAATCCACGTTGTTGAAAAATATTCACAAGGAAATCCACGTTGTTGAAAAATAAATTGTTAAGAAATCTACTTTGTATAGTATAGTATATTTTGAAAGAATATTTTTTCAAGGAAGTTTACTTTTTGAAGAATTTGTACCGACGAGAAAAAAAATGTTGTATTAATTTTTCTTGAAAAAATATTTATATGAAAAAAATTTAAACGTTGTTGAAAAAAATATTCGTTAAAAAATACACGTTGTTGAAAACAAGTAAGCAAAGTCTATAGTCGGACGGGGCCGACCATGTGATACCCTACACCACAACCTGTAGGAATTAGCTATGTGCAACCGCCTTGCACGCTGAATGTCCGGGTTCGATTCCCATCAAATTGTCTACGGTGACAAAATACCCCTTAGTAATTTTGGTGAAATTTCCTAACTCGGCGATAAAAACTAGGTCACATATCAATAACTTAATATCAATCCATTGATATAAGAGAAGCCTCCCTTGTCTTTACTGGGATGTTTGTGGAAAAAATATAAATTATACATTTCTAAAAAATATTCGAAAATTAGAAAATTCACATTGATTAGCCCCTCCTGCTACATCTTCAAATTGTCTTTGAATAGCAGGTTCCTTTTTGTAATATACGTAAAATAAATAAATATATATACCATGCAGTTTGGTATACTTGAAAACTGGAAAAATTGCGAGGGTATTGAAGATCTATCGTCCAAAAATTGTGCACTTGTACCTCACATATGCTTCGAAAATAATTCATTGTGGGCATATATTGTGATATCACAAATATATTTTATTCCGGTAGAAATAACTAACAATGAATAGAAATTCAAAAATTTCGCATGCAAACAAATTTATAAATCCCAAAATTATTCGTATTCAATTACACACCAAAAAAGATAGTATAAGTCAGCTGCGCTAACGATGATATACCCCCAGCCTCTGCCGTATAAAAATATATTTATTTTGTAACACGATTTGCTTCAAAACACGTGGAATCTGTAGGTATCGTAATATGGGGCTATACCAAATCAATTATAGTAAGCTAACTTCAGAGTTTTGGAAAAGTTTGAGAAATATTTTTTCAGATTTGTAATTTTAGTTAGAGCCGGCAGGGGTTTTTGGAACTTCTGGACTATTATTTCAGGAAGTATGACTTACCCCGGAAAAGGGGCCACAATAGGGACCGTGAAAAAACCTTCTTCAAAAAAATAAAAAAATAATATGTAATAATCAAATAGATCCGATACGGGTCCTCAAACTGCACTTTTCCCAAATTTTGTGTGGGACGAACTCGAAGGACGGGACCGACCATATTCCAACCTGATACATGACTGGGTGAAATAATACGATGTGTAAAGTTTCGACCAATCAGAAAATCCCCTTGAGAGTTATCTTGCGAATTTGCGGCGCAAGTACAATCTGCTGAACAAAATTCAAAACGATTTGAGAAGACTCTTAAATTTATCTTTTCCGAATTTTGTGTGGGAGGTACCCTAAGGTGTAGACCGATCTAGTCTTATCCGATCTATATCTAGGAGGAATAATATATGTTTGTTTGTTTCACACAATTTTTCGAAAACAATTTTGAAATTTTCTGGGGTAGGTGTGGACCGACATAGCCTACATTCGAAATTAAACAAAGCTTGGGCAAAATATTACGAAGTATAAAATTTGGTTCTAATCGGTAGATCCGTTCAAGAGTTATCGTGCGCACCATCCAGCTAGACATTAAGAGAGACATAAACTAATTTCGTCCAAACATACTTGGGGTCTAATACCAATATTTCGATGAGACGCATCTTTGGTCGTTTTTTGTTTGTATCACCATTACCCTAAATCCTGAGGTATAAAATAGGTGGCGAAGCGACCGCATGCTGCAATATTTGTATAAAAAATCCAATTTGACAACTGAACTGAAAATTTCTCTGTCACAATAGAGAAAATTTGTAGCATGGGAGGTAAAGTTGGTTCTCTACACAAAACCCATTATATATTAGGCAGTACGCCCGTTATCTAGCAGACACATTATTGTAATTTGCATCAGGGGAAAGGTCAGTAGTTGTTATTCCATATGAAGGCTACTTTGCCGGTATATGCCCTCCAGGAATTAAAATATTTACCAAAAATAAAAATTTTTTATTTTTCATACAAAAGTAATGTTCTATGTCACCCGCTAAATAACATCAGATCATCACGTAAAATTATAAGCATTTTCTTCTACCTAAACTCGTACCTCTTGCAAAATTTCGTGACTATTGAGCTACATTTGTGACCTCTAGAGTGTTAATTACTGGATATATTAGGCTGTAGCTCTGCTATCTGATCACGTACATCAACGTAATCGACATCAGTGCAAAGGTCAAGAGATCGTCTTCCAAACATAACTCACGAGGGAAGAATGTGTCTTTCAGGCACAAAGATATAAGCTGCATATTAAAATTTTCGCACAAAAGTTCTGGTCCATTTAACCCTCTTAATATTATCTGATCGTCATCTCAAATTGCAAGCTACTTCCTTCTCATATACTCTTACCCTATTTAAAATTTCGCGTTGATCGGACTATTATTGCCACCTACAGAGCCGCTACAAAATTGGATAAAAATTATGTTTTTGGTCCATTTCAACCGCTATATATTTCACGATCATCTCCAACAAACCCTGAACCCGACCTCCATGCAAAATTTCGTGACGAACGGTTCATAATTGCGGCCTGGAATTTTGATTACAATTTATAATGGACACACGGACGGACACACATCTCATCTTGTCGAGATATGAAGATTGGTATACCACATTGGGGGTCTCCGACGAATATTTCGCGGTGTTACATGAATTTTTACCAAAACAAACTTATAATACCCTTTCCACATAGTGGTGTAGGGTATAAACATCCACGTTGTTGGAAAAAAGATGTTGCGGTGCCAATTCTAGTTCGAAAACTAATTAACCGATATATGTACATATATTTTTTTCGATTTTGTAAAAAATATTAGATTTTACTGAAATGGTGCACCAACAAATTCAAAATTTTAATTTAATTTTAATTTGTCTTAATAAACTTGTCGGTCAGAAAAAATTTAAAAAAATCGATAGATTAAGGACTACATTTTGATGTCCTTGATAGCCTCATAAAATTGTATGATAATCGGTATATTGCTTTACGAGCTAGAGTTGGCACCGATTTTAAAATGTAATTTAAAAATTCACGTCTTTGAAATAATACTCTTTAAACAATTTATTTAAACCAAGTACGATTATTGAAAACCAAATGTTTAATTACTTTGCTAATGGTTTGCTAACCTCATAGGAAAATTCCAATTCCCATAGTTTATTAACCATTAGTGGCAGACACACATGCGCTGTATTTTTAGATTATGTATTTTTAGAATATTACATTTACATAGCTTATTTTATTCGTGAATCGTAATCGTTGCTGTGCCAATTATAAATTCCCAAGCTATTATTAGCTGCACATTAGTGTTACATTCAAACAACTTGAGATTTGTAAGAGTCACGAATACTGGTTTTTGTTGTGGCAATTAAAATTCATTACCCTGATATCAAGACTATCGTCGGAGGCAGAGAGGGATACAAAATCACATTAGTCATTCCCAAGACAAAGGAGGAAATGGAAACATTTACACTATATTTACCACGCATTGGCGTAGATGAAATGTACCCTGCTAACTGTAGTGCCATTAAACTAATGATTTGGCAAAATTGATAATGTGTTGTTCTGCGTCACAAGTCAAAAATGTTGGCCTTTCGATGCAACTACAAAACGGAAAATTAAAAGAAACATCAACAAATTAGTCAGGCAATTACCTAAACAATGTTCTATTAAACACATAGGAGGTAGTGCGGTAGGACGGACATTGAATAGTAAGGGCGGTGACAATTCATGGCAAGGCAGAAAATCTGATTACTGTCATGTTGGTGGTAGAGAGTGTGTGTTAAGTCTAGGGTAAGTATGTTAAACTTAAAAGCTGCAGCTACCTAGAGAACCAAAACACCACCACCCATCCATCATCTATCCACAAACACACACGCAAATTATCAATCCATGTCTTGTCACATTAAGTTTTTAATTTAAATTCCACACGCAGTACCCTTACTCCCCTTCATCCTCTTGATTATATATGACAAGACAAAAGCAGTTGAAGGAAGTGAACTATAAATAAAGTTTAATACTATACCTATAGACACCGTTTCGGACCAACCCAAGTCGATGACAGAAATGGTTAATTCAAAATGTATTAAAAAAACCAGCAGAGTACCTAAGGTTCGTCACTTTCAAACTTTCGATGGTAAAGCGTAAACAAGGCAAAAGCGTGAGAGCATAACAAGAACAAAAAACTATTCAAATATACAGTAAACAAAGTTCACTCCATCATCAATGTTTGGGGGTTACTACGCTTTGGTTTTGTTAGCTCCGTTGATGGTAGTACTGAACTCTCTGCCAGGCTGAGAACCACATTCAACAAGATCGAAAGAATTTACGCACAATAGATTGTTACAACAAGTCCGTTATCTATATGTATAAAAGAGCTTAGTGATGAGTGAGTGAGTGTGTGAGTGAGTGAGTGCTTGACTGACATATCATCGCCCAGACGAAACGGCTGAAGCTAGAAAGTTGAAATTTTTACTGTGGGTTGCTGTTGGTGTGTAGGGGTGAGATAAGGCTGGGTTTTTGGAAATTCGACCTAGAAGGGTACGAATAGTACTAAAAGGTACTAAATATGGTACCCTTTGTATTAGGCAAACGGGAAGAGCTAAAATTCTGAAATTTGGAATGGTGGTAACTGATGGAGAGTTAGAAAGATGTACTAAAGGGTTTTTGGAAATTCAAGATCTAAGTGTACAAAAAGTACTAACATTTACAAAATTTAGTACCAACTATATGGTAACATGGGGCGCCATATGCCACTGGGGCGGGTACGCCATCGCCGATTATCTCGCAAAATACAAGTGCTAGAAAAAATCCGTTAAAGGCAAAATTGTGAGTTTAATGAAGATCTATCATCTCCCAAAAGTTGGCAGTTGTGTCATAAGTATGATAGCGGACGCACGCGGTTTTGTATTTTGAGGGTATTGGGAAAAATAATTATGATAGATGTTTTTTGTGATATCTTCTTTAACTTCAATTCTTTATGCCATAGATATACCACACTATAATGTGAAGTTAAAATCGAATAGTATCATAAACGTATCTTTTTTTGGTTATATTATGATTTTGTACCTAAATTCAAGGAACCTATTTCAATTAACCGCTAGAATCGGTTACTATTTGTGAATTTTAGAATCATTTTTGATTATTCAATAGAAAACATGTTCCTTTTTCGCATAACGTTGATATTTAAGGAAAAAGTATGGTAAATTACAGTTTTAGAGTCCGTTGGAAAATGTTCAATTTCGATGGCGAAGCTACCCCATGGGTGGGGAGGCTTCGCCACTTTTTAGACATTTTGTAAATTCTCAAAAATAATATTTTAGAAACCAAATTATAACCACTTATATATCAAAACTTATAGTCAAGATACGCTAATATTTATACCAAAAATAATATTTGAAAAAACTTTAACGGTGTCGGTATGAGAACATTTTGAACAAAAAAGTGGCGAAAGCGCCCCATGTTACCATATATTTTGAACGGATATAGCTAGAATCATGGAATTTGGTATGGAAATCAAGGTTGGGAAGTGTTGCTTCTAAAAGGAAATGGTTTGGAAAATCCGTAATCATGTGTAAGAAAAGTACTAAATGGTACTAAATTTAGTACAATTTGGATTTGGGTGAACGTAGAGAGCTGGAATCTCGAAATTTAGAATTGAGATTACTGGTGGAGTGTAGGAATGAGGTAGTTTTGAAAGTTCATACTTATGGGTACGAAAAGTACTAAATGGTACTAAATTTAGTACAGTTTTGATTTGGGTTAACGTACAGAGCTGGAAACCTGAAATTTGGAATTAAGATTACTGTTGAAGTGTAGGATTGAGATATGGGGGAGGTTTTGGAAATTCGTACTTATTTGTACGAAAAGTACTAAATGGTACTAAATTTGGTACAATAGGGATGGGTGAACGGACAGAGCTGGAATCCTGAAATTTGGAATTGAGATTACTGTTGGAGTGTAGGATTGGGGAAGTTTTGGAATTTCGTACTTATGTGTATGAAAAGTACTAAATTTTGTACAATGGGGATTTGGGCGAAAGGATAGAGCTGGAATCTCGAAATGTGGAATTGAAATTACTGGTGGAGTTTAGGATTGTGAAAGTTTTGGAAATTCATACTTATGGATACCAAAAGTACTAAATAGTCCTAAATTTAGTACAGTTTGGATTTGGGTGAACGGACAAAGCTTGATTCCTCAAATTTGGACTGAGGGTCACTGATGAAGAGTAAGAAAAATGTAACAAAGGGGTTTTGGAAACTCATAGTACGAAAGTACTAAATTGTACTAAATTTAGTACAATTTGGATTTGGGTGGACGGATAGAGCTGGAATCCTGAAATTAGGAATTGATATTACTATTGGAGTGTAAGACAAAGATAGTTTTGGAAATTCATACTTATGGATATGAAAAGTACTAAAGTAGTAAATGGTACTAAATATGATACAATTTGGATTTGGGCGACGGATAGCGCTTGAGTCCTGAAATTTGAAACTAGGATTACTGTTGGAGTGTAGGACTGAGGTAGTTTTGGAAATTCGTAGTTATGTGTACGAGAAGTACTAAGTGGTACTACCTTTGGTACAATTTGGAGATGAGGTAGTTTTTGAAATTCGTACTTATGGGTACGATATGTACCAAATGGTACTAAATGGTACAATTTGGATTTGAGTGCACGGATAGCGCTGGATTCCTGTTATTTGGAATTACGGTTACTGTTGAAGTGAAGGGTACGAAGAGTACTTAATGGTACTAAGTTTGGTAAATTTTTTATTGGACGAACGGAAATTAATATTACTGTTATTATTTGGTGTTAATGTCAGTGTAGGTTTGATATATGTGGTTGTCGAAATACGTACCATATGTATACGAAAATTACGAAATGACACTCAATTTGTTATTGGAGTCAGGGAGAGTGTTTGTGTGTAGCGTTGGTATATGGAGGTGGTTTAAATTTGAGCTGGAATTCTACAATTTGTTCTTAGAGCCACTGTTTGTGTGTGGGGTTATTATATGCAGATATATGACTTTGGAAATACGTACTATGAAAATTACTAAATGGTACAGAATTTGGTACAAATTGTTTTTGTGTAAAGGGGTTTTTGCAAATTCGTTCTAGAAAGGTAACAAAAGTACTAAAGGGTGATAAATTCTGAAATTTTGAACGAGGGGTCACTGATGGAGAGTTATAGAGATGTACCAAAAGGTTTTTTTGTAATTCGACCGATAATTGTACGAAAAGTACTAAAAGTTTCTAAATTTTGTACTAATTGTACATTTTAAACGGATATGGCTACAATCTTCAAATTTGGTATGGGAATCGAGGTTGGGAAGTGGCGTTAAAATAAGGAAATGGTTTTGGAAGTTCGTATTTATGAGTACGAGCCGTACTACTACTGTAGAATTGAGGTAGATTTAGAAATTCGTGCTTATGGGTACGGAAAGCACTAAATTTGGTACAATTTGGAGTTTAGTAAACGGATAGAGTTGGAATTAGGAATTAAGATACTGTTGTAGTGAAGGATTGAGGAAAAGTCGTACGTATGGATACGAGAAGTTCTAAGTGTTACTAAATATGGTACAATATGGATTTAGGTGAACGGATAGAGCTGGAATTCTGAAATTTGGAATTAATATTACTGTATAAGTGTAGAATTCAGGTAGTATCGGAAATTTTTACTTATGGGTACGAAAAGTACTGAATGGTACTAAATTTTGTGCAATTTGGATTTGGATGAATTACTGGAGCTGGAATCCTGTCGAAGAGTAGGATTCCGGTAGTTTTGAAATATCATACTTATAGGTACCAAAAGTACTAAATGATACTAAATTTAGTACAATTTAGATCTAGGTGAACGGATAGCGGTGGAATCCTGCAATATGAAATTATGATTATTGTAGCCCTGTTGCATTAAGGAAGTTTTGAAAATTCGTATTTACGGGTACGAAAGTTCTAAATTGTTCTAAATTTGGTACAATTTGGATTTTGTGTTATCCGTTAGATAGAGCTGGAATCCTGAAATTTGAATTAAAATTGCTGTTAAAGTGAAGGATTGAGATAGTTTTGGAAAATATTACTTATGGGTACGAAGAGTACGAAATGATACAGCTGGAATCTTGAGATTTGAAATTACGATTACTGCAATTATTTTGTATTAATGTCAGTGTATGGTTGAGATATCGTCGGTGTCATGCTTAAGTGTTCCATACGCCATTTGCTGCTTTGAGATAATCGCATTTTAATGTTTTGCGTCACAACTGTGTGGAGCTGGCTAAAGCAAATATTTATATTTTTGACTTGAAATATTAATAATAGTGTATAGAACATATTTGAAAAAATTTAGTGGAATATGTATTGGAATATAAAAGTTATAGAGATTTTTTTAAAAAAAGAATTTTTATCGATTTGTTCCATATCCGCACTTATGACACAAATGTGAAATATTGTAAATCACGTGGAACAAAGTGACAAAACAATTTTCCATCTTTGCCTCAATAAATTAAATACTTCTAAATCGAAAATTAAAATTCTGATTTTTGAAATGTGTTTTTAAACTTGTAAGTTTTTAAAATATTAATTTCATAACTGGAAAAAGTTTATGCTTTCCCATCGAGGTGTGGATATCTCGGAAACTAGAGCAGATAGGAGAAAGCCGACTAGAAATTCAGAAAGAACATACCGGAAAGCCCTAGAAACCACCTTTATCTCAAAAAGTCAAAAATGGCGTATGGAACACTTAAGCATGACACCGACGATATGTCGTCGAAATACGTACCATAAGTATACGAAAAGTATTTAATGGTACTCACTTGGAATCTGTATTTTTTGGAGTTAGGGTGAGTATTGGTGTGCAACGTTGATCTCGCTTCTAATGTGTAAAAGTGAGATACGGCTGATAATAAAAATAAATATTGATTAAAATTCGTATTAGTGCAACAAAATTTTCAGTATTTGCCATTTCCATATTATATATTGTTTATACATAAATAATATTGTTTATATATAAATAAAATACCGCATCCTGCAAAGAATTCTACAAGCCAAAGTAGAAGGTAAACGTAGCAGAGGAAGACAAGAGATGTCCTGGCTTCAAAATATTCAACAATGGACGGAATTTTGAAATGCAGAAAATTTAAAAAGTTTCGCAAGAAACAGATATTTATATTCATATTTTGTCAACAATATATAAAGAAAATTATACATGAAATGTAATATGGTCGCTAACATTCAAATATCGAATATGCAATAAAGAAGAAGAGACATATTTTTTATTTGTTATTTAAATCATTTCCGCATACGAAGTAGCGGGCATTTTGCTAGTGTAGAATAAAATAGAAAATAATCCGTTCTCCTGGGTAAGGAAATGTCAGGGGTGTAAAATGGCAACATGAAAAATGCAATTGATTGGTACTGCACCTCGTTAGTTTGAGGATATTCAGTTTTGTGCCAACCTTGAAAAAGAACATTGTTATCGTTAAATTGAATGCAATGGGAAAAAATTAAACTAGAATTAAATCATAGGAATTGATAAGAAAATATTATAATGCAAATGAATACATTGACTAACAGGAAATTTTGAAGTACATTCTTTAAGAAACAAAACCTTTTTCTTTTCAACAAAATAGATTTTTATACCCTCAGCCTTTAGGCTAGAAAGGGTATATATGGTAAATTTCAAATTTCTTTCGCAATTCCATTGGAAGAAAATTTAAAAAATTTTTTGGTAGCACATCTGCAATTTTTGGAACATAGATTACGAAAAAAGTTATGGTTTCAAATCTGTTCGCGTTCACAAAATTGGATGCTGCGCTCCAAAGTTATGAGGGGTTTTATTCCCTTATAAAGAACAAATATTTAAAAATTCAATTTTTGCTGTAATAAGAAAATGTATATATAAAGCGTTAACAGCATTTAATATCTATCCGTAGATGCCTAAATATTTACTAAATGTATTTCTATTTTCGCGGAAAATCAAGAAATACTGAAAAAATCTTGGAGTAAATTTAATTTATTCTAATTTAGAGTCCAAATAAAACTCGAAAAAATAAATTAAAAATACGTACAGATTCTAGACAACGCGTAGAAAAATATGAGACCAAAATTTTAACGATAGGATTTATAACTGCCATATTACAGCAACAACAAAAGACGAAAACTTATTGTTGGAATATTATTTCAAAAATATATTTTTTGTTTAATACGAAAAATAGAAAAAACATTTTTGGGAGTTATTCTACTCTTTCGCTAAATTTCGATGCAAGGACTGACGGACTTCGCTGAAACTTCTTCAAGGAAAATGCAATGAAAAACCCGAAAGTGTATTTGCTTACTTTGATAAACAATAGGATTATTAAATAGAAAGTAATATTGAAATTACAACCAAAGAAAAAACATAAAAGTTAAAAAACGTATAATTCGCGAATTCGTTAAAATCAGTTAAGGCGCATGCGCTTTTCAGATACAGCGAGTGCATCTCTATCAATATGTAGCGATTTTTCCACTTTTCATTCAGCGGCCAAAGTGTGCCGTCAGCTGCATCTTACTGTTCAAAAAACCTTTATGTGGGTAAATATTGCGCGATGTACATAAGATTATAAGGCGCATCCGATTTCAGTGACCGCCTATAAAAAATACGTCATTATAACAAATTTTAAACAAATTCATCAAGAACCGCGGATGTGCTACCAAATTCTATTTTATATGAAATACGAATATTACTCCAGAATCTCGGTAATTTATGCCACACGGTTTTGGAAAATAATATAATCGCGTATGAAGGCTTCCATTTATGCAAAAATAACCAAAGAAAATCGCGGTTCAATGCGCGGAATCATCAAAATATAATTTTGCAGAATTTCCTACTTTCAAGGTATATATAACCGCCGTTTTGATGGATGGATTTGAACGCGGAAGGGTTCATTAGATCCGGCACGTAAAAAAAACTAAAATCACGCGGGGTTCAAGGGTACCTGAGTCACAGTTGTACATTTTTAAGTCAAAAAATAGGTTTTTAAAGAAAATTTACGCACTAAAATTTCGACTTTGGACTCTTATTACTAGGGAGCTGTATGAAGCACACTCATGAGATATACATCAAACGACGTGGAATCACGAGTTCTACAATCCAATAAATAGTTTGGGAAATTGTCTGGTTGCGCCCTCCAATTATAAGAAAAATTCAAAAAACCCAGATTTCAAAACTTTAAAATGTCAGCATCGATTTTAGGGGGATGCAGTGTATGTATCGAAAAGTCATACATTAGAACCATGTTGCCCAAGGGGTATTCTTCAATTCTTTCTTTGAGCTCAGGTCTGAATTTTCCGTGATTTTACCAGAAATCAAGAAAGAACACAAAAAAACTTGTAAACTTCTGCACATTTTTACCCATTTTTTAATATTACCACCAACACAGCTTCCACATAAATTATTTGTTATGGTTCATTTTATGCGACCCCGGCTAAAACACTTCAATTAATATAAATATATTCATATTATATAAATTAAATTGACAGTTCGCGACTTATTAAATGGTGAACCTCAACTTCAAAGATTGTAAAACATTTTTGAATACTACCATATACACTTTCATACAGGCCAAATGTGCCTCATCGAAATAATGGTTTTAGACCCCAAGTATGTTTTGACGAAATGTGTTTCAGAATCAATTTAGCAATGTGCGTCCGTCTGTCTGTCTGGCTCAAACGGATGAGTCGATTTGGTCCAAAATTTGGCTATCGTAATATTTTGTCCAAATTAAGTTTAAGTTCGAAGATGGGCCATATCGGTATACTCCTTCAGGTACCTCCTAGAGGTGGGCGCGTGTCGTGCCGTGAGTAGTGCGTGTTCGTGCCTTCTCGAAAATCGCCGTGTTTGTGCGTTTCGTGCCGGAATAAATTTTTAGCCGTGCGTGATCGTGCTTTCTTTCAAGGCACGATTTTGCACGACACGACCAAACACGATCTGCACTATGTGCCACGATCGTGCTAAATTTTTCGGCTCCCTTTAGAAGTCGTGCAAGAGACCATACTAAATACAAAAATTAAACAAGAATATAAAACCGACCAAAAAATTCACCAACTGTAGTTTTCCTAAAATTATTTGCTTCGTTTTTGTAGTCTGGTACTTTTTGCCGTTTTGTTATGGAGAGGCCAGAATAAAAAGATGACGTTTGTTTGTCATTTGTTTTGTTCATGAGAGAGAAGCAAATACAAAAACAACTCAGCGGGTTAATGCAATATTTTGTCTTTGAAAATCAGTTGTTTATCTTGCTAAATTTGTCTTCCATACAAGTTGGGAAATTCTGTATTTGTAACCGACAATGGTTCCAACGTTGTTTCGGCCATTAAAAGATTTAAACGTATATCTTGAGCTTGCCACGATTTAAACTTAGTTATGGATGATGTTATTGAAAAACATCCTCTTCCCGAATTGGGAATACTGATTGACAGTTCAAAAAAGCTTGTAAGATATTTTAAACACTCGGGGCTAAACAACAAATTGTCGAAAACGTTAAAACATGATATAATAACAACACGTTGGAATTCAACATATTTTATGCTTGAGAGCATATACCATGTCCAGAATAAGATTAAGAGTATTTTACTAGAAAATAATGATATACGATCCTCTATTGGGTTTTTAAAAATATTCAAAGAGTGTTCCGAAAAATTAAGTTCGGAAAGCTACCCTACTATGTAATTTTGGCCATTTGGTCTGAAAAACATTTGAAACTCAATTGATACCATTGACTTTCAATTCATGAAAGATTTGAAAGTTAAAGCTAAATAATCATTGCTTAAACGCTTTGTACCAGCAATGGCACATCTTATAGGGATGTTTTTATTTCCGCCACTTAAGGAGATGATTTTTTTATTAGAAGAAAAAAAAAAATGACGTAAAAGCAAATGTAAAAACAATGTTACTTTATATACAAAGTGAGAACATAGAGTGTTCTAAGTATGAGCAGGAAATTAAAATGCCACATTTAGCCGAATTTTCAGAGTTTTTGGATCAAAAAATAGACAAAAAGACGAAAAATGGAAAAGTCTCCAATTGCTAAAAAAATTGATACATATTTAGCGAGTGTCGTAGCTAGCCAGACTGATGTCTTAAATTTAAGGAAAAAGTCTGATCTAAATTTTTTAAAACAATTAGCGAGGAAAATTTTGGCTATACCCATCAGCTCAGCAACTTTGTTTCCAGATCTGGAAATAATGTTTTTAAATAAGAATATGTAAATATTAGTGTATAAGTAATTTTGCAATACGTATATGTTGGAAGTATATATGAATAATTGTACAACTATATGAATATCTCTTAATTTTTTTTTTGTAATTTCGTGCGTAAGTGTGCGTGTTCGTGCCTTCTTCAAAAACGCCGTGTTTGTGCATAAAAATGTTGTTCCGGGTTCGTGCATGTTCGTGCCTAATTTTTTGGGCGAGTGCCTAGTAGTACCTCCCCCACAAAAGCTCGGAAATGTTCGGAAAATTTGTGCGCACGATAACTCTTGAAGGGAGTAACCGAATTGGTCCATACTTTGCACATCGTGAAATTTCTTCTTCTTCCAGACTTAGATAAGGTTTCAATATGGACTCAATCGGTCCACTCCTTCGGGTACCTCCCACACAAAATTTCGGAAAAGTTCAGTTTAGGGCCTGCTCTCGAATCGCTTTGATTTTTGCTGTAGCAACTTATATTCATTGCCCCCATACGACTGTACAAGTTTTATCAGGGGCAAGTCCATACTTCCTAAGAAAATAGACTGAAAGATGCAAAAAAAACCCTATGACACCGTGTGTAACTCTCGAACGGATCTGCCGTTTCGGCCAAAATGTGGCCTTCGTAATATTTTGTGCAAACCTATAGTTTAAGTTCGAAGATAAGCCATATCGGTCCACTCCTTCAGGTACCTCCCTCACAAAAGTTCAAAAATGTTCGGAAAAATTGTGCGTACGATAACTCTTGATGGGAGTGACAGATTTGGTCCATACTTTACACATCCTAATATATCTACGAGACATAGATCAGGTTCGAATATTGACTATATTTGTCCACCCCTTCGGGTACCTCCCACACACAAATTTGGATAAATTCACTTTAAGACCTGCTCTCGAATCACTTTGATTTTTTTGTTAAAGCAACTTGTACTCGCTGCGTCAATTACGGCAGTAAAAGCTTTTTCAGGGGCAAGCCCATACTTCTTGAGAAAACAGCCCGAAAGTTGTAAAAAAAAAACCCTATGGCGCCATATATAGTGGCTGTAGAGCTCGAACTGAATAATGTGTTCGTCCACACTTTGGATAATGTAATATTTCTTCGAATATTAGATGAAATTCGAAGGTGTCGCTTATAGGTCCATTCCTTCCGGTACCTCCCCCACAGAAGTGCGAAAATATTCGCTAAAATGGTACGCGATGTGGTCCAAACTTTGGATCTCTAAATATTGTCGAAACTTTGGGGAAAAAGTATTTCAATCCGCACAGACTGAGGATATATCTCTGTCGGCAAAGCCGACTGATACTTTTTTGCTCGTCCTTTTTAACAACATATATTTTTAATGAATATTTTTTTAACAACTTGGATTTTTTGGAGAAATTTTTATCTTGGAATTTTAACGAATATTTTATCAACGACGTGGAATACTTTTTCGATGTAGATTTTTAAAGAATATTTCGTCACCTAAAATGTCCAAAGACGTAACCCTCAACGTAACCAAGGGTTACGTCTTTGGGTATTTCAGGTGACGATTTACACTTTATTCCACAATCTGGGAAGGTTATCATAAGTTTGTTTTGCTAAAAGTTCATGTAACACCGCGAAATATTCGTCGTAGATCCCCAATGTTATATACCATTTTTCATAGCTCGACGAGATAAAGCTATTAAGCGGTGTGTGTCCGACGTTCGTCCGTCCGTGTTTCGTCTGTCCATTATAAATTGTAATCAAACATCAGGCCGCAATTATGGATCGATCGTCAAAAATTTGGTTTGGAGTTTGGTTTCACATCAGAATAGATCGTCCAAAAACAAAATTTTTATCTGAATTTGTATCTGCTATGTGGTCGCAATCATAGTCCCGCGAAACAGTATGCATGTCTACAAATTACCGATTACTGCATATTTTTGAAGAACTCCTAGACCAATAAAAGTGGATATTTAAAAAAAAAATCAATTACCATTAAGACAATTTGGTCAAGGACCTTTAGACGAATGAACTTAGATTGTCAACAATTACTTACTGTAGACATCTAGAACAATATATTGGTATTGTAAGAATTTGTAGGGATCTTCAGATCAATATATTTGAAGTTTTACGAATTTTTCAAGCATCTTTAGTAGAATATCGTTCATTTGTAGTTTTTCGCAGACATTTACACCAATACGCCTGAAGAGATTATTAATCTATTTTTTTTTTAATTTCCTGCCAATTTTATGTAGTCTTAAAATATAATCTTTAATTCTGCCCTTTCGATTATCATAGCATTTAAGATAATGTCTCAAAGAAAATGAAAAGAAAATACTTCATGAAAATTTAATCAACTCCAAATTTATTTTATCTTCTTGTGTTCCGTTTTACGTGTTATCAGTGCTATAAGTATCGATTTTCAAAGACGATGTTCAATAGCAATAACAAGAATAACAGCAATATTTACGAGAGAAATCAAGGTAAATGAACGAGTTTTACTTTGAAATCTTATGGAGATGTTGGTGTATGTGTATGTGTGGTGTGTATCATGTTCGACATACTGGCGATTTATTTTTATTATTATTTAAATAACAATATAAATGTATATACACCCTGATTTGTCATGACAAGAACAAGAAAAAGAGCGAAAAGAAAACAAAGTATATCAAAAACATTTTCATTGTGTCAAGTTGTTTACCGAGTATTAAATGTGTCAAGCAATACTTCTTAAACACATACGCAGTTATGTCGGTGAGAGGAGTAGCTACACGAGCGGTTACGGAGACAGTCTATTGATTTTATAGCAAAAAGTTTTTCAATTCATTCAACTCATCTTTAAGTACCCCATCATCCTCACCAAATGCTACGGCAGCACAGCCACTCACGGGGATGTAGTGTCTATTGTGTTTGTCGGAGGGAGTACTGCAGATATCGCCATCAAGAAATAAATATTAATATATTTTGGGGGGTTAAGTTATCTTCTAACAATAACTGATGAACTTTGATATCGATAAGTGCAGGTTTCATTGTTCTAGGAATTGGAAGGTGTAATAAGGAAGGAGAAGATGGTAAGATATTATTTATTTCGAAGGGAAATATATATAAATATTTTTCAGGATGACTAAAAATGACCTCACCTAGGGTTTCTTGGTCGTTGGGGAACTTCCCGGAGTGTTATTGGTGTTTCAAAGGGAGACTCTTTTTCGTATTTTTGGAAAAGGGCGATCACTTACTTACTTAGCTGGCCCATTACAGAACATTTGTTCCATAGGCCGAACTAAGAAAAGATCTCCATTTCTCTCTATTTGTTGCTTCGCACTCTGGAATACCGCGCCTTTTCATCTCATCATCCACTTGTTTGCGCCATCTGTTCCTTGGCCTGCCAATTCTGCGTGCACCACCAAGCGGTCCGTATTTATACGCCTTTTTAGCGGGTTCATCATCGCTCATTCTTATGATATGGCCTAGCCAACGCAATCGCTGCATTTCGATACGTTTAACAATATTGAAGTCGTTGTATAGCAGATACAGTTCGTGGTTCATGCGACGTCGATATTCACCGTCAACTCAGATTGGTCCGTAGATCTTTCGAAGAATTTTTCTCTCAAACACACCAAGCACTGCCATGTCTGCTTGCGCAAGTACCCAGGCTTCGGAGCCATACATCAGCACGGGTAGTATCAGTGTTTTGTAGGGCGTTATTTTTGTTTGACGAGATGTGGCTTTGTTTTTAAACTGCTTACTTAAACCAAAGTAGCATCTGTTAGTCAATACAATTCTTCTTTTTATTTCACAACTAATGTCGTTTGTTGTATTTACGGAGGTGCCGAGGTAGACAAAGTCTTTTACTACCTCAATATTATAGGAACCAACTTCCACAGGCGGTCCGGGCTCAATGGACGCATTGCGCGTCGACACCATCAACTTGGTCTTCTCACCGTTTACCGCCAGACCCACTTTAGCAGATTCTCCTTCGACCTTTATAAAGGTATCAGTTACTTCTTTTACTGATCGGACCATGATGTCTATATCATCAGCATAAGCAAGTAACATGCGACTATTGGTGTAGATTGTGCCACTTCTTTTGACGTTTGACTCTCGTATAACCTTTTCCAGCAGGATGTTGAAGAGATCTTTCTCTTTTCTCTTTTGGTACCAAACTCTTCGGAGAGGTTCTTTCCTATTTAAACTGAGGACCTCGTGTTAGTTAAAGTCATTTTACAAAGCCGGATGAGCTTTGCGAGGATACCAAATTCAGACATGGCTTGGAATACCTTTGAACGCAGCGGCTGTCGAAGGCTGCTTTATAATCGACAAAAAGGTGGTAGGTGTCGATCTGCATCTCTTGTGTCATCTCCAGGATTTGCCGCAGGTAAATATCTGGTCAATGGTGGACTTGCCAGGTCTAAAGCCGCATTGGTATGGTCCAATTATCTCGTTGACCATAGGCTTTAGTCGTTCGAACAATATCCCTGACACGATCTTGTAGGCAATAGGGAGTAGACGTATGCCCCTATAGTTAGAGCATACAGTCTTATTTCCCTTCTTGTGGACGGGGCACAGGATACTCAGGTTCCAATCGTTGGGTACTCGTTCTTCCTGCCAGATGGTGCTAACTAGCTGATGAATACACCTTATCAGCGTGTCGCCTCCGGTTTTGAACAGCTCGGCTGGTAAGCCATATCCTGAGTACACTATCTGTATCAGTTACCAAATTACCTTGCTGGTCTCTACAGGAGGATGTGCCTGTACCAAAGCCATCAGTTTGATGCTTGACTCTTTGATAGAATTTTCGGACTTCATTCTGGCTCTAGTACATCTCGATTTTTTTACACTCCCTTCGGTGGCAGCACGACACTCCTGATCATACCATATGGATTTTGCGGCTGTTTGCATGGAGTGAGCAATGCTTTCCCATTGCGCTGATATGTTATCGGGATGAGGAGTGCTTTGATTAAGCAATTGGGCTAGTTTAGTGGAATATGCTGTGGCTATCTGTTGTGATTGCAGCTTACCGATGTCTAACTTTCGTGTTCTGTCTGTTCGTACTTTGTTTGCTACGTTTAAGCGGGTGCGTACCTTTGCTGCAACAAGGTCTATGCAAAGTCTATCAGCCTCATACCATTGTCAGATGTTTCACTGTGGAGACTGAATTTCCCGACTGTTGGGCCAAAGATATTCTCCTTTCCAATTTTGGCATTAAAATCGCCTAGAATGATTTTAATGTCATGGGCAGGGCAACGGTCATATGTTTCTTCTAAGCGCTCGTAAAATATATCTTTGGTCTGTTCGTCCTTTTCTTTAGTGGGAGCATGAGCGCAAATAAAGCTGATGTTGAAGAATTTAGCTTTTATTCGAATTGCAGCAAGTCTTTCATTCACTGGGGTGAAGCTTGATACTAGATGTTTTAGCCTCCGACTAACTACGAATCCGCAACCAAACTCATGCTTTACGTCATGACAGCTATAATACAGTGCGTCACCTTAGGTGTTGTTGTGACGCCTTTCCCAATCCATCGTATTTCCTGTATAGCAGTAATATCGGCCTTGTACTTTTCAAGTACATGCGCCAATGCGAAGACTGCACCTTCTCTATAAAGAGTGCGAACATTCCAGGTGCAGATTCGCAGATCATGGTCCTTAAAACGTTTGCGGGGTTCGTCAACTTTGGAGGGGTTTGTTTTTCTTTTCTTTCGTTTTTTCATAGTAGGCTGTTTTTTGCTAGGGGAGGGTTACTAACCCGACGCCCAAACCCAAGTTTTTAACATTTTTATGGGTGAACGCGCGGCACATATTAGCTCACTACTTTTAACGGGTGTTAAAGGCAGTTCCCCAGGTGACACCGGTGAGGTCAGTGTCCACTTGAGATGAAAGAGGGACCAAGATAAATCCTGGGCTTTGCCATGTTAAAACCGTTCCTTGGTATCTTCCATCCCCTACGTCACCCAAAAGGGGACCACAACAATATGAAATATTTTTGGACATTAAGAAAGGTATCCTTTAAAGGGATATTGGAAGCGTATTTGGGGATTTGTATTAGTATACTCGTATTAAGTTCGTTATTATTTATGAGGCTCAAAAAAATCATGTGTTTTATAGCAACCTGAATGAAGATACCAACAGTTAGTCTTATGCCTAAGACTTTTATTAAATTTATTCAAACATTGTTTAACAAATTGTAAAGCAAACATAAAAACATAATAAACAACACCCCATGTTGGCCTTTGCCCCAAAGGAGGAGTTGTTGTAAAATAATTCATTACACAAAACCACTGAATAATAATCAAGACATTTTTATTGCAGTAATTATTAACATATGCGCAGCCCAAGAATTGTTATTCTTCTTCTTCTTCTTCTAAGAATATTTATTATGGGAAAAGGACTTTGGCAATTAAAAAGAATTTTTAATTTGCTTTGCATAAAGAAAAAAAACACGACTAAACTTTTCGATCTTCTCTAAATAGTCCGTTTTGATATTAAAATTCCAGCAAGTCTGACAACTCACAGGGAAAACAACAAATCTAAAAGAAAATTAAAGAAATTAATTTTCTTTGATAGGACAAAAAGACTTTTCTTAATTAGTGCATTGAGAGAAAGGGACAAAGAGTTTTTTGTTTTGGTAACAAAAGATTGAAATAGGTTTAATAAACGTTTGAAATTTGATGAACAGTTAAAAAAAACTTTGTGACGAATACAGACATAAATACACAAATAATTAAAACATTTTTAAAGCCAACAGTTTAAATAATAAAAAAAATAAAAAATATAGGAAGACCTATTGGTTTTCCATAATAAGGCTTTGTGGTCTTCTATAAGAAGACCTTGGGGTCTCCTATAACAAGACCTTGGGGTCTTTTATAAGAAGACATTGGGGTCTTCTAGAAGAAGGCCTTGTCTTCTTCTCTAAGAAGAACTTGTGGGTTTCTATAAGGAGACCTTGGGGTATCTCTAAAAATACCCTGTGGTCCTCTATAAGAAGACCATGTGCTCTTCTATAAGAAGACCATGTGCTCTTCTATAAGAAGACCATGTGCTCTTCTATAAGAAGACCATGTGCTCTTCTATAAGAAGACCATGTGCTCTTCTATAAGAAGACCATGTGCTCTTCTATAAGAAGACCATGTGCTCTTCTATAAGAAGACCCTGTGCTCTTCTATAAGAAGACCATGTGCTCTTCTATAAGAAGACCATGTGCTCTTCTATAAGAAGACCATGTGCTGTTCTATGAGAAGCCCTTGTGGTCTTTTATGAGAAGCCCTTGTGGTCTTTTATAAGAGACCTTGCGGTCTTCTATAAGAAGACCATGTGGTCTTTTTTTAATGATCTGGTTGTCGTCTATAGACCTTGAAACTTCTATAAGACGATTCTGTGGTCTGCTATTAAACGACCTCGTTATTTTTTAAGAGAGGAACTTGTCGTCTTCAAGCGGAAGGCGTTCTGGTATATTTCTTATAGCACAAGGTCTTCTATAAGAATACCTTGTTGACTTCTAACGGGTGTTTTTTTAAGCTAGATAGAACTTTAAATTGTAAAAAGTAACACAAAAAATTAAATTTTGATGGAACTTTTTTTTTATTTGTTTCAGTATACTCTGACAAATCATCATGAATAGACTCACGCTTGAACAACGCTACGAAATTATCCAAATTTACTTTGAAAATCAGTCGTCGATTCGCGCAACTTATAGACGACTTCGTCATTTGTATGGCGTACAAGTTAACAATAAAAGACTTCTTCGTCTTTTGGTGAGCTTAAATAAACTGTTTCTTTATTGAAATCCAAAAACTTATTCTACTTAAACTACTTAAGTTATAAAAGACAAAAAGTGCTGACACCATGATAACGCCACTAGACGTAACACGACTCCATCAATGTAGCCTAGCAAGAACACAACACAGCCAAGCAAGCAACAATGTTGTTTGTTAGTTCGGCAGGGATGTGCTAACTACCCCCTCACTTAAGTGGAGGCCGTCCTCGGTCTTCTTTATAGCCATTGCTACGGCAGATTTAAATCTTTGTTGTTCTCTTATCTTTGTCCTACGTTTGACGAGGCACAATATGAAATGGAGTATTCCGATACTCATAAAAACAACACCGCCAACTAAAATTGGTCGCATTCTTGCATCTTTTTCAAGGTCGCCAATATATTGTAAGTTTTGCAAGTTCATCTGATGGATAGATGACAAACTTAAAATTTCACTGTGGTTGTTTATAATAATTGAGGGGAATGATGGTGTTCCTGGTTTCCGCATATCAATGTTGTTTCTATTTACGAATAGTGTACCATTGACAGTCACATTTTTTTCAAAGGTTATGAGGAATGTGCCGTTTATGTTTCTTACATTTTCGGTTGCTTCTTTCACTTCTGCAATAGCGTCATTGACAATGATAATTCCATCGTCGATTTCTGCCACTTTATCAAGATTATTGCTTTGCGTATTACAGTGTGCTGATTCACCCGATATGAGTTGTTGAGCGCAGGTTTCGCTTGGCATAAGTTGACAATAGGTTGAAGATATTGTTTGCTTGCAATTTGTTGCTGAATACGTCTTGCCTTCGCAGTCTACTACAGTGTTGGTGTCAGCGAATTGGATAATTTTATTATCGTGAGGTACTGGGAATAAAGAAATTTTCTGACATGTTCTTATTGGAATAGGATATTTAATGATAAAATACAAACAATATTCATTTGATATTACTTTTACTTTAGACAAAGACATTAGTTCTGATATGGTGAAATCTGTGTGTTGCTCATTGCTCTGATTTTTTATAAATATTTTTAAATCGTCCTGGTCCAAAACTGTTGGATTTACAATATTTATTTTAGCAAAAGTTACGGATAAAATTATATTTTGTAGTTCCATAACTATCATCCGATTTCTGGCCATTAAAATTTCAAATAGATTTACGGTATCAATTTGTTCCTTTCTACGAGTCCTTAGAATCGTGTTTACAGCGTTTGTTAATTTCTCGATTTCAATTTGTATTTTTGTATTTATTTCTATCTGTCTATTGTTGGAGTCTACAAGTTGTTTTTCGATTAATTTTGCTTCTTCCCAATCATCTGCATCTGGTGTACCCGCAATGACCTTAAGTGCTTTGCCTATCAAATTAATGCTTCTTGCATGCCGATGATGTATGGTGAGGGTTGTTAAAAGAGTATCAATATGCAATAAATCGGATTCTAATATCTTTTTTACATGAGTCTGAGGAAATATGCTAATTGCATTTTTAGTTTCACGTTGTATCTCAAAGTACGTTGTTAAGTTAGTTGTATGCCTTAGATACCCATAGTCATTCCAAACGATGGCTTTCCCATCCAAAATTGGGACATAATCGGAGTGTGAATAGTCAATAATCTTTGCACGAGTCAACGTTAGTATGAAAAGAAATTGTAGTAACAGCCTAGGTAAAAAACAAAAGCAGAAAAAAACATTTTATCAATATAAACTAAAATTTATCTGAGGTTGTCCTTATGGACCACCCTCCCCTTTATTAGGACAGTTGTCCCCAAATCTGCTTCGACAGTAGCTTCTTCATAAAGTGGTGTCATTTTATTTCCAAGTCTACGATTATTCCTAACAAAGACTTTATCCCCCACATTGTAAACTTTGTCATGACGACTTTTATTAAAGTAATGTAACTGCCTGTTTTGCGCGTTAGAGATTCGCTCTTTAATCTTTTGTTTTACCTCAGAGGGTGCAGAATGTATCGTATCAATAGGTCTTTCATTCGTGACAGAATGAATTGTTCGGTTGTATTCTATAGTTGATTGTAAGATGAGTTCGACGGTATCCTCGATCTTCCTTTCTATTTTCAAGCATCTTGCGATTTCGGCAAGAGTGCTATGAAATCTCTCTACCTGCCCATTTGAGGTGCTGTGTAGAGGAGGTGAATTGACAATATCTACATTAAACCTGTTTTTCAGAATTGATCTGATAGTCTCAGAGTTAAAGGACCTCTCATTATCACAGTAGACAACTTTGGTATTTGGAAAAATATTCATTAATTGGAGAATTGGTTCTTTTACGTCTAGAATCGTTCTGGACGCTATTGGCTGTACCACAGCGAATTTTGAGAATTTATCCACACAAGTTAAGAAATGGTTTTTATCAGTTGAATAAATATCAATATGTAGAATTTCACCGGAATAAGAAGGAACCTTTGTTTCTCCTATAACGTGTTTTTCTGGATGCCGATTGTATTTTGCTTTTGAACATGTCTTGCAGTTGGCAACAACCTCATTCGCTATTTTCACCATTTTGGGGAAATAGTAGTCTGAAAGGATTTGCTTAACATTCTCTTGGGCTGCCCGATGAGCTCTATTGTGTTCACTTACGACAATTTCTCTCTGGTCGCATTGGTTGAAAATGTCAGAGACAAATTTACTACAAAATCGGAACTTCGTTGAAGGGAACATTCTAATCAAATCGTGTTGAATGTGGGCCAACACAGGTAGGCCGCAATGAATAGCATTGACAACTTCAGTGTTGACTGCATCAACAATTTTGGCCAATATTTCGTTTTTATCTCTATATTGTACAATATGTCTCGTTTTGTTTCCGAAAAGTATAAAATTTCGAGTGGTGGGAAATTCCGACTCTTCCAGAATGATTTGGTTGCGAAAACAATTGACCGGTTTGTCTGAGCTTTCCATAGTGTAAGTGAATGACTCTTCACTATGGACTGTTGCCATGTCTGACGAATTATCGTTCTCCAACGCATGGACAAGTTGCCTTGATAGCGCATCTGCAACTTGATTTTCTTTTCCTGACTTATAATACAAGTTTGCATTATGTTCATCGATGAAAGCTTTCCAGCGCTTAATTTTTGCATTCGGATTACGATCCGAAACTGCATATGTCAAAGGTTGATGGTCAGTGAAGATGTTAAGAGTCTTCACACCATAGAGGTAATGTCTTAATGTTTTAAGAGCCCAGACTATTCCTAAAAGCTCCCTTTCGTTTGTTGCGAAATGCAACTCTTTATCCGACAATGCTCTAGAAATCATAGTGATTGGTCTTCCCTCTTGGGATAGGACAGCACCTAAACCATGTGCTGATGCATCAGTGGTAAGGTCGAACGGTTTTTTATAGTCAGGGTACATCAACATGACGTCCTCCGAAGATAGAATATTTTTCAGTTTGTGAAATGCATCCAGTTGGAAGGCGTTAAGATTGACTACAACCTTTTTGGATTTGGTTGCAGGAATTTTACCGTTTTCTCCTTTTAAAATATCAGTTAAAGGTTTTGCAATTTTGGCAAAGTCCTTGATAAAACATCTGTAATAATTTGCTAACCCAAGAAACGATCTTAGTGCGAACAACGTCGTTGGTTCTGGGAAATTTTGTATTGCACTTATCTTTGATGGTGCGGTTTTTATACCTTCTTTGGATACGACAAAGCCAAGGTATTCAACTTCAGATTTAAAAAAATTTGATTTTTCGACAGAGACTCTCATGTTTGCATCGAGCAGTTTCCTAAGAACACAGTCGATATGTTTTACATGATCCTCTTTGGTTTCTGAAAAAACAATAACGTCATCAACATAAACGTAACATGTTTTGCCTATTTCATCTCTTAGTATGTCATCTATCGCTCTTTGAAACATACTAGGAGCATTCTTTAGTCCAAATGGGAGACGGCAAAACTCGTACTTTCCGTTATTTACAGAAAATGCCGTTTTTTCCCTATCTCTTTCCGCGAGTTCAATTTGATGAAACCCGGATTTCAGATCTAAAGTGGTAAAGTACTTTGCTTTACCTAAATTTGATAATATCATTGTTACGTTCGGAACGGGATACTTATCACTAATTGTTTTGGCATTAAGCTTCCGAAAATCTATAACGAGACGTTTGTTTCGGTTGCCTAGATTATCGACACCTTTTTTGTCGACTACCCATACTGGGCTATTAAATGGTGACCTTGAAGGTCGAATTATACCATCTGCCAACAATTTTTTTATTTCTGAATTTACGAATTCAGATACACCCATTGGGTATGGATATAGTTTAGAATAAATAGGTTCTTCGTTCTCCATGTTAATGGTAGCAACGATATTTGTATTATAAGATAGTGCTTCTTTAGGATCAGCAAAAACCTTTATTCGTTTTTTTAACATTTTCTGAAAATCCGCCCTAATTGCGAAAGGCACATCAATTTTATCGACGTCTATAAAATTAACATCTTTACATTCAAAAAATTCAATTAGTTCAGAGCCAGAATTATGTAGGATAAATCCTTTTTTTAAATCAATGTTTGCATTGATTTTCTTTAATAGGTCTGAGCCCACAATTCCATCAAATGTTGTTAGAGTTGGCAAAATGAAGAATGTAGAGTTCATGCCGAATAAATTTACAAAACATTTTTGTTTAATAGGAGTTTGTCCGTTGACAGAGTGAACTGAAAAAGGAGTACTTACGGGAATTATATGCTTCAGTTCATTGAGAGGTTTTATATAATTTTTTGAAGCACCAGTGTCAATTAAAAGGCGTATTGGTTTCCCTGCTATCGTCCGCCTTATGAACGGTAGTAGGGACCTGCCTCTAAAAAATTTACATAGTCACGGTCTTCATTTATTTCATCGTTTATGTCTCCACATTCGGATTGAGCTATGTCACAATAGTGTCCCGCCTGCTCTTCTCCTGAATGGGATTCTGGAATCATATTATTCACTTTTTGAAATTTTGGGCCCGTACTTCGGCCAGACCCAGCTTGACGCTTAAATGGTTGTCTGTGAGAAGTTTTACCGTTACCATAATTGGTCGGTTGTCTGAATTTAGACGAAGTTGGGTCCAAGTCCATGTCCTCTATTTGATCTCTAGCCTGTAAATTAGCATCACCACCATTTTCGTAATGTGGATTTTTCTGTTTATGATAGTTTTGTTGTTTATAGTTCCAACCACTATCAGACGGTTTTCTTGGCTGAATTTTTTTTGAGGTTTCAGACCTTAACTTTTTTTCATCATTCCTATTCGCAAACGATGTGGCAAAGACGTATCTTTCGTGATTCGCCTCTACCTCCTGCGCTAAGGCTAGAGCTGACGGAAGATCAGCAGCGCGGGCTGAGAAAAGCACATCGCAGAGAGGTTTCCTCAATCCGGAAACAAATACTCTGAGTGCATCCTGTCTATATTTGTTATTCATGGCCAAAGCGAGAGTTTTGTCGTAACTCATAATTGTTTTATTGGTTAATAACGACAGTTTCTTCTCTACTTCGTCATAAAATTGAATCACTGACTGTTCGCCTTGTCTGAGGGTACTTAGTTCTTGTTCGATTAGATGAATTGGTTTTTTATCTGAATATGTAAAATCTAATCTAGCTATGATCGCTTTAAAATTTAGCACAGTGTTGAATGACGCTAATACAGCATCTGCTGACCCCCTAATTTTGTTCCTAATAATGCAGACCGCTTGGTAGTGTTTTGAACTACCATCGTATTTTTCGAAGACTTTATACGCGTTATGTGCCGCTTGTCTCCACGAAACATAGTTTTCGATTTTCCCGTCAAATTCGGGCAAAGATTTGATAATATCAAGTGATTCATCACACGTTATTGATGAATAAATTTTTACGTCTTCGTATGGTTTCACATCTGTTTTCCCTACTGAAATGGACGATAATTTTTTTGTTAACTCGTCGACTTTTTTGTCGACTTCTGTTTTATATGCCAGAATCGCTGTACGTACAGCGGATTCTATTAATGCAGTCATTTCTTCACTGTTCATATTGTCTTTTCAAACAAAAAATTGTTACGACTATAACAAGATTTAAATCACTGTGTTTGTTTTTTTTTTTTTTGGCACAAAGATAAAAATTTTTTAAACACGCACTACACTTTGTTTTTTCTTAAATATTAAGTTCTTAATTCACCAGTTTTGGACACAATTTTGAAATTCAATGAGTGACACACTTACATGACTTTATGTTGTTTAAAAAGAGTAAATCCTTATATTTTTCAGCAAGTTTTAAGCGGGGTCTCTTAATCCAGCAAGTTTTAAGTAAGGCTTCCTTCCAGTAAATATTACTTTCAGTAAGTATTACGTTATTTAAAAAGAGTAGATCCTTAGATTTTTCAGCAAATTTTAAGCGAGGCCTCTTAATCCAGCAAGTTTTAAGTAAAGCTTCCTTTTTCAGCAAAATTTAAATTTAAGATGATAGATCTCTTTTTTTAGATCTTTATATTCGTAGGACTGATTTAAACTGATAGATCTCTTTTTTTAGATCTTTATATCTGTAGGGTTGAACCCGGTTGGGCGCCAGTTAACAATAAAAGACTTCTTCGTCTTTTGGTGAGCTTAAATAAACTGTTTCTTTATTGAAATCCAAAAACTTATTCTACTTAAACTACTTAAGTTATAAAAGACAAAAAGTGCTGACACCATGATCACGCCACTAGACGTAACACGACTCCATCAATGTAGCCTAGCAAGAACACAACACAGCCAAGCAAGCAACAATGTTGTTTGTTAGTTCGGCAGGGATGTGCTAACTTACATAATCGTCCATCTGAACAAGCGCATTTTTGGCTTAACGGGTTTGTTAATAAGCAAATTTGCCGCATATGGAGTGAGACCAACCCACAAGAGACCCTACAGACTCCTTTACATCCAGAAAAATTCACCGTATGGTGCGGTTTTCACGCTGGTGGCATCATCGGACCTTATTTCTTCAAAAATGAGGCCGGAGCTCGCGTTACGGTCAATGGAGATCGTTACCGCACCATGATGAATGATTTTTTGTTTGAAAATATGGATGACATTGATCCGGAGGAGATGTGGTTTCAACAGGATGGCGCTACGTGCCATACGGCAAACGCAACCATCGACTTATTCGAGAAGTGTACCTGTCAATTGGCCTCCAAGGTCGTGCGATTTGACACCTCTCGATTATTTCCTGTGGGGCTACGTGAAGTCACTGGTTTATGCTGATAAACAGCAACAATTGATGCCTTGGAGGCCAGCATTGTTCGTGTTATTCGTGATATACGGCCAGCAGTGCTCGAAAAAGTGGCCAAAAATTGGACGTCCAGAATGCACTTCGTCAAGAACAGCCGCGGTGCCCATATGCCCGAAATCATTTTCAAATGTTAATGTCAAGTACTGATCTTTCGAATAAAAAAAATTTTGATTACAATTTAATTTTTTGTGTTAATTTTTACAATTTCAAGTTCTATCGGGCTTAAAAAAACACCCTATATAAGAGGATCTTGTTGTCATGTACGATAAGAAGACCTGTTGTTCTTTTTTAAAAAGACCTTGGTGTCTTTTATAAGGAAACCTTTTGGCATTCTATAAGAAGGCTTGTGATCTGATTTTGGTCATATTTGATGATTTCGTTCTATTCAATTTGAGGTGGTCATTTGGAACATTTTTAATTAGACGCATCGATACATTTTAAATTATTCTGGGTTTGATTCGGTGGTATACTCCTTGTTAATACTCCAGTATATCGACTGCTTCCAAATAGTTATAATATACACTTAGCGCTTCATATGTAACCTTTGTCGCTTTTTGCGTTCCATTTTTCCAAAAAAAGTTTTTCATCCATCTTTTTTCCTGAAATACTTTCTCGAGCGATAATCGTTATGACTGATTGCGGGGAAGAACTTGACTGCCCCTTAACATTTCTTCGTGAAAGTCTATGGTATATATTCACTGATTTTTAGTGTTCACCCCGAATGTTTATCTTTCCCAAATAAAAATTCCCTGTTTTAATATTTATTTTACCAATTTTTGTCACACACTCGAAAACAATAAATTTCAATTCAAAGTAGGTTCAAAGCAAAGCAAAAGTTCTTGCATTTTATTGCGTTTTTATACATACTTTTGTCATTTAAATTAATGCGTATTCTTATTTGCAAATGATAAAAAATGTATTCACGCCCTGTATTTAGAACCTTTAAATTGTTGAGGGTATTGGGTTTTCGGTATGTAAAAGAAAACGAATTGTCGTTCCCTTTCGGTACTTAATATACATTAATATGCGCACTTATTCTGTTCTGAGTACAAAGGATGCTTGTTATGAATGTAAATAATGTTCGGCGTGTGTTTAAAGATGGTTCAAAAGGGTTTCGGATTGCTTTGTTGCCCTTCTTGTCTGTAGATGTCGGAGCGGCGCATTTAATTCCTTAAGCATTTCCTTAAATATTAAATCTCAAGTACACAGACATATGTTTTAATTTCCGTTTAGATGACCGCCTTTTATCATCATTATCAAACATTTTGTGTGCAATGGTGTGCACGGCCATCCACTGGTGGTTTCTGTAAAATACTCTTAATTTGATTAATTCAACAACACTTGGGCGTTTAAGTATTTTTTGTAATAATTCGTTAATAATTCATTTGTAGCACGATTTTAGGTAACAATAGTGCCTAAAAATGTCTAAATATGTAATGAAACAACAAGAAAAATTAAATATCAACTCTCCCTTAAATTTTCTCTTTTCCTATTTTGCTCACCATTGATTTAATGGCTCTTCTTATTTCTCTTTTTTTTTTGTGGATAACAATGTCTGCATAATAAACATATTGGAAATGTATAATAGCTGCATGGTAAAGGGGTGTCTTTTCGGGCGGAAAGACAGAAATCAAATATAAGAATCTGTTTAAATTTTTATATGTTTTGTACAGTTGTAACGCGGAGTATGATATTTTTAATATTTGTCAGCCGTGTATGTTCAATAATGATATATCGCACAGTGGACAAAAATGCAGATCTAGAGCGAAAAAAGTCGATGTTTTATAGCATTTTATCCATAAGTTTGATAAGAATAACTCTATATTGACAATTAAACTTGAATTATGCATTAATAAATGTGGTACATTTTTATTTTTACCCCTAGAACGGTATCGTCTGTTTTTCGGTATTTTAAAGATTTCTAGAAAATTATCCAGCCGAAATGGCTAATAGTTGGTATATAGTCTGCATTGGGGTTATGTATACATTGCTGTAAGAGTTGTCGGTAAAAGTCCACGTTTTTATACCTACCTATACGGTACCTACCGACTTCTTTAATTTTTAAGACTTTAGCCGCATAATTCATCCTATATAGCTGAAATTTGGTTTTTAGTCTTCGTTGGGGGTTTAAAATATTCCGAAAAAGAATTTTTGGCACAGTTTCAAGTTTTAATATAGCACCCCTAGAAAGTCAATACCCGATTTTCGGTATTTTTAAATAAAACAAGTAATAGAGGGATAAAGTCGGACAGGGCCGACCAAGTGATACCCTACTCCAATAGACCTGGTCACTATTTTCCAAGGAATTTCTTTTATATGATTGAGACATATTTTAGCCGTCCGGTCATACATATATAAGTTGATATACATGGTAACATACCAGAGATATAGAACACACTTACATATATACGACGTCATTACAGAAAACGTACCTTATTTTCCGTATTTTATAATAACCCTTGCTTTTTTGCTACATATTATTACATATTATTAAAACAAGTTAGAAAGTATCAGCTGTGCCGACTGAGATATACCCTCAGTCTCGGACACAAAGAAAATGTCTAAACTTAATACTCACGGTGCGCCTTAACTAATTTTAAATGGATGGTGCTTACACCTGGGAAGTTTTTGCAGATTCTGAAACTACAATGCTCATAGATGAGATATATCAAGAAACAAAAAAATCGCCGGAGGGATTTTCAGATAAATCGTAATTTAAATTCACATTTTTAGGGAATCTTTAGGTTTTCAAGATTTTGCTTGGAAAACGCGAGTAAATGGGCCTGAAGAAAATGTAGTAGCTGTGAAAATTCTCCACAAAATTGACCTTTATGATATTTTCGTAGGTTTTACCGTTTTTGAGATATAGAAGTTCAAATTGAGACAATGCACATGTAGCGAAAGAGCCCAGAATGTTATTTACAAAATACAGGAAATAATACCTCACGTTTCCAGTAATGACGGCGTATATATGTATGTATGTTCTATATCTCTGGTATGTTACCATGTATATCAACTTTTTTATGTACTACCGGACGGCGAAAATATGTCGCAATCCTTGGAAAATAGTGCCCAGGTGTAGTGGAGTTGGGCCCTGGTCGACAGTGTCCGACTATAACCCTTACTTGTTTTGATATGATTATCGCTTAAGATTACCCGGGAAATATGGATATCGACAAAATTCTTTCAGATCCGTATTATCTGATGTGTTTACTGTAAGAAAGGAACGTAAACATATCGCTCATTTGCTCAAGGAATGGCAAAAAATGCGTTTTATACCCTACACCACTATTATAACTTGGTTTTGCCCAAAAAGTTTGTAACACATCGAAATAATGGTAGTAGACCATAGTTATATAATCTATATCTATATATATATATAAAATTCTTCGAGACTGCCATGATGTTCGAAATTAAACTGCTCCGAAACGGCTGGACCGAATTCGATGAAATTTTGTATGTGGAGTTTTTAGGTCTGAGAATAGGTTTTTAGCTATCTTTTATACTGGTCAGTGGAGTGACCAGGGTACCTCCCCCACAAAATTTTTTAAGAAAACGTGAAATCAAAGATAATTTTGAACGTATTGTTTAAAAAATGATTGCAATACTATGGTAATAACTGTCTTGATCCTGAGTGGTCATTTCGGAAGTGGAATATCACGGTCAGCCCAATTTTTTAAAAATGTATAATTATAGGTAATATCTTTAATTTTAGTAAGCGTGACTGCAAAAACGCTATAAACACTAGCTTCAATTATTGGGAAAGCGCGATCAACCCCACATTTTGGAATTCAGTACCACCCAAATAACGTTAAATGTCCCTTGACCGAAATTCCTAAAAATCGATTGAGAAATCAGGCAAACATAATTTTCTTCTTCTTCTTTATTTGCACATTCGTTTTCCGAATATTAGCGACCAATACAATTTAATTACAATTATCATATATACATTATTTGTTTTCATACATTATTTATCAAATCTGCAAATCCCTCTCTGTCTCTCGCCATGCTTAATAGATTTGTGACATCTCGAATACCAGTCCATTCCGTGATGTTATCAAGCCATGTTAACTCTTTCCTTCCTCTAATGGGGTTTCCTTCAATCTTTATGCGGGTTATATTTTGTAATAATTTATATTTTTGATTCCTCATAATATGTCCCAAATAAGCAGTTTTTCTTCTCTTTATGGCTGTGATGAGTTCTCTTTCGCAATGCATTTTCCTCAATACTTCAGCATTTGAAACATGAGCAGTCCAAGGAATTTTTAATATTCGCCGATATATCCATATTTCAAAGGCTTCTAACTTTTTAATATCGGCAGATTTCACTGTCCACACCTCCATTGCGTACAGTAGGACTGACCACACATATGCTTTGACAAATCGAGTCTTCGTTTCAAGATTGACGTCATGGCTGGTAAAAACTCGCTTGTATTTCAGAAATGCATCTCTCGCCAACTCTATTCGGCATCTTATTTCCTTCGAGGAGTCCCATTGTTCGGTAATTGTAGCTCCAAGATATTTAAAAGTCTTAACTCTCTGTATGTTTGAATTGTGTATTTTTAATATGGCGTTATTGTGTTCTTCTTTTTTGCTTATAATCATAAATTTTGTCTTCTGGATATTAATTTTTAAGCCATATTTTTCACTGCAAGTTGAGAGTGTATCCACAAGGTGCTGAAGTTGGGATATGTTATGTGCCATTAGAGTTGTGTCATCAGCATATCTAATGTTGTTTAAAACCGTACTGCCTATATGGATGCCATTTCGCAATCTATTGATCGATTCGTGAAATATTTGTTCTGAATAAATATTGAAAAGCAATGGAGACAGTATACACCCTTGCCTGACTCCTTTGGATATAGGTATACTTTCCGTCATTTCTCCGTTTACCTCAATTTGAGCAGTCTGGTGCCAGTATAGACTCTTTATACATTGTATTTCTTTCTTATCTATGTTTATTGAGTTAAGAATGTCAATCAGTTTATCATGTAGTACGTTGTCGAAGGCCTTTTCATAATCAACGAAACATAGGAATACATCTTTTTGGGCGTTTCTACATTTTTGTATCAGAGTGTTTATGGAAAAAAGGGCTTCTCTGGTACCCATGCCTTCTTTGAAGCCGAACTGAGACGTTCCCATTACGCTTTCGCATTTCGGATATATTCTTGAATGAATAATTCTAAGGAATATTTTTAGAGCATGGCTCATAAGACTAATTAGTCTGAACTCGTGACAGTATTTAGCGTGACTTTTTTTAGGGATGGTAATAAATGTCGATTTTAACCACTCCTGTGGGTATAGGCCTGTATCATATATGTTGTTGAATAATTTTGTTAAGAGATCCATGTTTTCATGATTTATTAATTTTAAAATTTCAGAGGGAATCTCATCTGGGCCACACGCTTTTTTATCTTTTAGCGACTTTATTGCAGATTCTATTTCTGCTCTACTTATTGCTGTTCCTGATAGATGTTGCTGGGAGTGCTGCTCAAAGATTGATCTGGTGTCGTCCGTAAATACTTCTTTTATGTAGTCTCTCCACAAAGTTTTCTTTTCATCAATGTCAAATAAGGGTTTGTTGCTTTTATTATACAATACATTTGATGACGTCTTTCGGTATGCACCGGCAATTTCTTTTAGTTTTCGATGGAGGTTGAAATCGTCGTGTAGTTTTTGTAGTCTTTCAATCTCCAGACATTGGTTTTTTAGACATTCCGTTTTTGCAGTGCGTATGGAAGCTTGAATTTCCCTATTCAGCTCCCAATATAATTCATGATTAATATTTTTATATTTTCTTCTCTGGTCCATCAAGTTCAAAATATCTTGTGTCATCCATTCCTTGTTTTTAGATCGTTTATAATATCCGAGAGTATCTTCTGCTATGGGTTTGAGTTTTCTCTTTACATCGTTCCATATGCTTTCAACATTTTCTCTATTGACTTCGTTAAGTTCTTGGTTTATCCGGTTTTGTATGCTTGTTTTGAAAGCTGCATCGTTGAGTTTCGCTACGTCGAACTTCCGTCGAAATTTTCTTTTCTTCATTACAGCAATCTTTGTTCGCAGCTTCATCATCAGGAGATTGTGGTCTGATGGAACGTCCGCTCCTGGGTAGGTTGAGGTTTTTAAAACCGACGATTTATACCTCGAGTTAATCAAAATAAAATCTATTTGATTGCGTACAATATGTCCTTTTCGATCTTGGGGCGATTTCCAAGTGTACAGCCTTCTTGGGGGGAGACAGAACATTGTATTAGTTATATTCATTTTATGTTCTTGGCAGAACTGAACTAGTCTGTCGCCTCTTTCGTTCCTTTCACCTAGTCCATATAGTCCTGTTATTCCAGGAACTCTTTCTGCTCCTACCTTAGCATTAAAGTCACCTTGAATTATAGTTATTTCGTGTGGCTTTGTCATTTTTAAAAGATCCTCGACTTCCTTGTAGAAAATTTCGATATCGTTATTGCTTTTATCAGCAGTTGGTGCATATACTTGAATAATGTTTATGTCAATAGGCTTACATTTTAATTTAAGAAGTAAAGATCGATCAGATTTCGGGATGAAGGCCGTAACACATTGCGCGACTGCATTTTTTAAAATTACTCCTACTCCATTCCTATGGTTTTGATTGTTATTGCCCGAGTAGTAAATTTTCATGTTTTGAGAAGTGAACTCTCCATTTTTGGGCCACCATGTCTCACTTATTCCGAGGATATCGACGTTTAGTCTTTCCATTTCCGATATAGTGTTGGCGAGTTTACCAGCCTCATAGAGGCTCCGCACATTCCATGTGCCAATTTTTAGATTTTGATTTGTTTTACCTCCGGGGATTCTTAGCACCCTCATGTTACCGGAGATTGAGGGCCATATATTTTTTTCTAGATTCATTAAATTAAATTGAGTGGTTTTCAAGGAAAATATATTTCAGTGGTTTTCCGTGGCCTTCTGAAAGGTTTAGAGTTTTCCGTCTCCGTATTCAGCCGCTCCTCCTGAAGTTCAGACGCTGTTTGCTGCCGCCAATCCTTTGGTCAGACGCTGCCGTTTTCCACTTTTTCTTTTGGTTCGCCCCGCATATTTTATTTCTGCGGTACCCGTCATATCTGATGGGCGTTCCCCTATCCACCACCTGGGGAGGCGTCCGATGGGAGAAAAAAAGTGAAAAAAAAAACTCCGCACGGAAAACATAATTTTAAAGATGGTTAAATAACTAGAACGTCTAAAAAATTTACATTGGTCGCTAAAGCGATGGGCCAGCAATTCGGTGCATCTATAACTTATCTAAATATATATAGGGATTTTTTTAAAACTGACATGATTTTCTAAATTAAACTTCCGAATCGGCTGGACCGAATTGGATGAAATTGTGTGTAGGTTCACAAGGTGGTAGAATACCGAAAATGGAGGGTGTGGGGGGGACCTCCCAAACAACGTGTTTTAACAAATCACTAAATATCGGAGATTATTAGACGTATTGATACTTAATACAATTGCAATTGTGGCCTCTGCCATTAATGGGTGTTTTGGAAGCAGAATACCGCGATTGCGTCCAATTTTTGAAAGCTTTATTCTTACTGATTAGATTTACAAATTTAGTAAGTAAAAAAGCAAACATGGCGTGAACATTGACTTCTGTGCTTGGAATAACTCGATCAAGACCACGTTTTTTAATACAGCAAACTCTAGATAAACCCAATAGCATTTTGAAGTCATTTTTAATGAATCACAGATGTTTTCATGTTTAGGAGTGCAAAATAATAACGTGTTCAATGAAACATCTCTCTGTTAACAAGAAGTTAAAACGACGTTAAGTTCGAACGGCCCCAACTTTTATGCACACCACCATAAATTATATTGAAATCAGGTTTAAGCCATTCCGGTTGAATAATAGCCACATTAAAAATTCCCAAAAAATCGGTAGGTATCGTTTTATGAATAAAAACATGGATGTATACCGACAATTCTCTGCTAAAATATTTAATACTTCCAAGGAAGACTAAATACCAAATATAGCCATTTCTGTTGGGATAATGCCGCTAAAACTTTGAAAAAATTGAACATCGGAATGTATCGTTCAATGAAGGCTATATAAAAAACTTCTACCGAATATTCTATACGGGAATGTTTTATACCCACAATGAAGACAACACACCAAATTTCCATAGCCATTTTGGTGGGATTATGAGACTAAAACCTCCAAATTATCGAAACTCGGGAGGTACCGTCCTATATGCCGATAATTCTCTGCAGAATACGTTTATACACCCAAGGGAGACTAACAGCGTGTTTTTATAAAAACTTTTTGCCCATTCGTTCGTCGATTTCATGAACGAAGACACAATTTGGATTTCATAGCGGTTGACGTTTGTATTCGTGTGACAAACAAATGAAAGCTTTTTATTTTCGTAATTTTTTTGGTTTTCGTAACAAAATCAGACGAACGAATACGTCAAAAATAAACGAATGGAAAAGACCTATCGTTTTGAATGAAAATTAAATAATTTGAGTAATAAATGGCACAAAACACACGAAAACTGGAAGGGAATGCAATTTTATTTATTTCCATATAAGCACACGCGTATATGTACATACATCCGTTTCTTCATATTATCACAATTATTTTTGGACACATTTGATTACATTTTTTTCTTATTTTTTGTTTTTCATCTGTTTATCGGGGTTGCCATCAAATAACACATTTTACGTGCAGATGCCTATGCAAAATTCACAAAATAAGTATAATCGAAACCCTGAAATATAAAAGCTTTTATGAAATAGACGAAAGCTTTCAGATAAAAACGAATGGTTCGTAAAATTTTACAAGAACCAAATTTTGAACGTATACGTTTTAGTACGAACGGTTCGTGTGAAAAGCAAGCATTTTTACAAAAACACCCTGTTAGTACCAATTATAGCCATTTCGTATGAATAATGTGGCTATAAACTTGAAAATACCGAAGATCGAGAGGTACCGTTCAATGAAGACTATTTAGAAACCTGGACCTCTACCGAATATTCTATGCTTTATGCCCACACTGAATACTAAATACCAAATTGCAGCCATTTCGGTGGGATAATGAGACTAAAACCTCCAAAATATCGAGGGTAGTTCTGTCAAAACGTAGACCTATGCTGATAATCCTTTGCAAAAATGCTTTATGCCTCTAAGGGAGACTAAATTCCAAAATATTGCCATTGCGGCTAAAACCTTGAAGATTCCGAGAATCGGGCGGTCAGTCGGTGCTATATCAAAATGTGGACTGATATAACCAATTTTCAATACCAAACATGCTACGAGAAAAAATAAAAACTTCTGTACCAAATTGAAAAGCTCTATGTTAAATAAATAATGCGAGCTGTATCTCGATTTCAACAGAGAGACGGACATCGTTATATTCACTTATTTTTACAAACAGAATCATAAAGTTAGTTATACCCTTCAAATTATGGTGGAGGCTATAATTAAAATAATTTTCTATTTTACATCTGGAGATACCATTGCATGAGGGTTATACCAAAACGTCGATTTATCATCAATTCGGTTCGAATATCTAAAGGTATCAATATTATATAGATACATTATTGATAGATTACTAAGCCTTGAAATCTAAAACGACGGGCCAGCAACGCGGAACCGGGTTAGTTAGTATATATACAAAATGAATGCCTCGACGAGCTGAGCCGATTTTACTATTTGTGTTCGTCCGTCTGTCCATCTAAACCTTGTAATTACGCTACAGGTCGGAATTTTGATCGGCTCGTCATGAAATTTTGAGGGTTAATGGGGAAGAATAGAGGAAGAAACCTATTTTGGTGATGCTCGAATAATATTCAGGGGTTGGAATGGCCAAAGAAATTATGTGGAGAACATTCAACGTTTTATTCTTATGCTAATGTCTTCGCTTTAAGTAGTCGTATTCCAAAAAGGAAGCCAACCAATGGATGAGGAAAATAACACCTTTATTATAATGCAAAATAGATTGTCTCACATCCAACTTTCCCTTTTTATACCCTATACCACAATGTGGAAAAGGGTATTATAAGTTTGTTTTAGTAAAAATGCATGTAACACCGCGAAATATTCGTCGGAGACCCCCAATGTGGTATACCAATCTTCATATCTCGACAAGATAAAGCGATTTTGAGATGTGTGTCCGTCAGTCCGTCTGTCCATTATAAATTGTAAACACGCTCCAGGCCGCAATTATGGACCGATCGTCACGAAATTTTGTATGGAGGTCGGGTTCAGATCAGAATAGATCCCTATTCTTATTGGTGATAATCGTGAAATATTTAGCGTGTGAAATGTACCAAAAACATAATTTTTATCCAATTTTCTAGCGGCTCTGTAGGTCTCAATAATAGTCCGATCAACGCGTAATTTTAAATAAAGTAAGAGTATATCACAAAGGAGAAGCTTGCAATTTGAGATGGCGATCGGATAATATTTAGAGGGTTAAATGGACCAAAACTTTTGTGTGAAAATTGTGAAAATTTTTAATATACAGCTTAGATATTAATTCCTGGAAGTGACATTCCGGACAAGTGTGATATACTTGAAAGTGAAACGCATGACCTTTCAATTCATGCCAATTATGTTTGTGTGCATGATCAGATAACAGAGTTACAGCCTTATATATTCCGTTATTTGTTTTTAGCGTAATAATAAACTCGCTAGAAGTCGCAATTATACATCAATAGTCACGAAATTTTGCACCGGGTAAGAGTATAGGTCGAAAAAGATGCCTACAATTTTGAATGATCATCTGATATTCTTTAGCGGGTGAAATGGACCATTACTTTTGTATGAAAAATATAAAAATTTTATTTTTGGTCGATATTTTAATTCCTTGAGGACATATATATTTCGCAAAATAGCCTACATATGGATAAAAACTACTGACCTTTCCTCTGATGTAAATTGCAATAAAGTGTTTGCTAGATAACGGGCCTACTGCCTAATATATAATGGGTTCTGTGTAGAGAACCACATTTTTATCCCATGCTACATATTGTCTCTCCAAAAGTTTATGTAACACCACGAAATATTCGTCCTAGACCCCTTACTTGGTATGCCAAAATGCATATCTCGACGAGATAAAGCGATTTAGCGATGTGTGTCCGTACATTAGAAATTGTAAACAAGCTTAAGGCCGCAATTATGGACCGATTTTAACGAATTTTTTAAGGAGGTTGGGTTCGGGCCAGAATAGAAGTGATTAGTTTTTGGTGATGATCGTGAAATGTTCAGGGGATGAAATGGACGAAAAACTAAATTTTAACCAATTTTGTAGCGGCTCTGTAGGTCAAAATAATAACCCGCAAAATTTTAAACAAAGTTTGAGTTTATGATGAAGAAGAAGCGTAGAAACCAACGTGAAGATCAGATAATACTTAGCGGGTTAAATGGACTGAAACTTTTGTGTGAAATTGGTAAAAATTTCAATAACGTAGCTATTAAACAACGGAAGTAGTAGTACTACATAAGTGGGTTTCATTACATTTTAGTTTGTGTGAACTAAATTTTCCTTTCCTGCTACAAAAATGTCTTTGTCATGCTAGATACCTTTTTGGTTTTGGTCATAAGTATTATACATTACATCTCAGATATTTGATAATTAAATTTTCACAATCATTGAAAAGAAGTTCCGTGGAAAGCGATTGTCCAGGGATAGTGGTATAGGGTATCCCATGGCCGGTTCCGTCCGACTATAGACTTTTCTTACTTGTTTTATTTGAATTGTACTTACGAGCATCTCAGCTTTGGTTGGATGCGCTTCAAAAATTAAGACATTCTGAACTCAATACTAATAACGTCTCAAAAAATGTGTACCGTTGTAAAAAGTGCCACAGAGACAAAAGCATGAAAAAAATTGAAAATCCGAGACGAGTCCTTAAACGGCACTCTTTCCAAAATTTGTGTGGGAGGCACCCGAAGGAGTGTTCTGATGTAGTCCATATTCGGGCGTTATCCAAGTCATGAAGAAATAATAGGATGTAGAAAATTAAGACCAAACCGGTTTCTCCCTTCGAGGGTTATCTTAGGCACTAGTCAGTTTAGTTGGCGTAGTCTAAGGAAGTATGGACTTAAAAACATTGCACCGTCTTAAAAGGGCCGCAAGGTGAACATGTTTCAAATAAATTCAAAACGGTTCGAGAAGAGCTGTCAAACTATAATTTTTCGATATAGACCACATTCGAATGTGATATATACATGGAAGTAATATTTCTACATCCCTAGTTTGAACTATTCGGTTAGTCGCTTCTGGAAATATCGTGCGAACCTTAGCAAAAAATTTTGAACCTTTGTGGGGTAATTAACGGAATGGGTTAGACTGATAAGGTCCATCTTCGAACTTAAACAAAGTTTGCACAAAATTTACGAGACCTAAAATTTGAACCAAATAGGTTGATTCTTCATTATCGTGTGAACCAGCCAGCCAGACAGACGGACGGACGGACATGGGTAAATCGACTCCAATTTGTCTGAAATGGATTTCGTCCAAACATACTTGGAGTCTAAAATTATTATTTCGAAAATCTCGTTGGCCTAAATGTTCAGGGTGCATACAAATATTAAAATAATTTTAGAAATAGTTTTTGATGATTTTTATCGAATCGATCAGCGAAAAGCAGGATTTAAAAGCCAGCATCTAAAACATTAGCATTAGCTGTACACTTCAACTGCTACACAATATTGGCACACTCGGCTAAATAAGCAACCGAGCGCATATTTATTTTTGTACAATTGTCCTTATTTCGTTGTTTACGCCTAATCTTTTTTTAGTTAGGCATACTCGACAACCACGCTACATATTTAGCAGTCCGCTGACCATTCGTCGCTGCGAATTAGCCAACGAGGGTGGTTTTGTGATTAGAGTTGCCAACGCAGTAATAAAAAAGGTGTCATTTAATGTCAAAATGCCTCCATCATATGGTAGAACCTAAAGAATACTAATTATTATTGTTTAAAAATAAAAAAAATATATATATTAAACGGTTTCACCAAAAAATGCACATGTCCTTTGAACGAAAAAGTGGAATTAGACATAGTGTTTTTTAATGCATTACACTGGTAATGAAACTTTGGTGCTTTTTCTCTTTCCTGATATGTGTTGATCATGTGTGCTGCAAAATAATAGTATGCGTATCCGATTATATTTTATTATAGCGATAATATCAAATAGCAAAGTTGTTCATTGTTGCTAAACATATTTCGAAGAAATTTTAGCAGGCAAAGCTGCAAATATTCGGTGCTTTTGCTAATAATCCCTGATGAAAAGATACCAATATCACGATTACCTCGAAATTACTTTATATAACTTTTTACCAAAGGTATCACAAAAACGTCAAGACCCCGTACAGCATTGTAATTTGTAACAATATAAAAACCTGGGAAACCTTCTTTCTTTCTTTGGTCCATTTCGCCCCCTAAATATTTCATCACCAATAACAATAGCGATATATTCTGATGTGAAACCGACCTCCATACCACATTTCGTGACGATCGATAATTGTGGCCTGGATGGTATATAACATTAGGGGTCTACGACGAATATTTCGCGGTGTTACACAAATTTTTAGCAAAACAAACTTATAATACCCTTCCCACATTGTGGAGTAGGTTATAAAAAGTGATAATAATAAAATGATTATAAAATCGTTCGTTGCAGGTTATTGCAGCTAAGATTTTCACAGATTCGTCAAGAAGTATGTGAACTTAAAATAAAATAAAAAATCTACGCGTCATCTCTCGACACTCCTTACTAAATACCTTAACCAATATACATAAGTTGAAAGAAAATCATATGCCATATATTTTAATTAAAAAACCTGAATTACAATAACTAATATTTTATATAAAATATTTTTTCCTTTTCTGTGATAACTAAATGTTTATTACGAAATAAATTTAAAATTGCTTTGTAAGAATATTGCATGCGGCTATCGCAAATTTACCATTAAAATTACTATCGAAATTAGTTTAAAAATTGTCAATAAAAATGAACCGTTATTCTACTTTGGCTGACGCAAAACAAATTATTTTAAATGCCGTTAGATTCTCTGGACCCTTTAGATCAACACTACACTAAGCATTTTTAAATTGGCGTATATGATTTTTTTAATTTTTTGCTCGCTAGATCGGTATTTTTCCCCACAGTGTATTGGTCCAGTCCATCTATATTAATAAAAGAGAAAAGTGATTGACTGACTGATTGATTCATCAACGCCTAGACGAAACGGCTGAAGCTAGAATCCTGAAATTGTGGGTGTGGATCACTCTTGGTCCGAAGGGGTCAGATAAGGCTGGGATTTTGGAAATTCGCACTGGAAGGGTACGAAAAGTACTAAAAGGTACTAAATATGGTACAGTTTGTATTTGGCAAACCGGTAGAGCTAGAACTTTGAAATTTGGAATGAAGGTCACTGATGGAGTGTAGGAAAGATGTGCTAAAGCGTTTTTAGACATTTGAACTATAAGTGTACGAAAAGTACTAAAGTGTACTAAATTTGGTACCAATTCGTATTTTGTGAACGCATAAAGGTGAAAGGTTGAAATTTGGTGTGAGAATCAAGGTTAAAAGGTACGGTTGACATAAGGAGGTGGTTTAGGAAAAGTGTACACATGTGTACGAAAAGTGCTAAATGGTACTAAATTTGGTACAATTATGATTTGGGCGAACGGATAGAGCTGGAATCCTGAAATTTTGAACTAAGGCTACTGTTGGAGAGTAGAATGTACTTATGGGTACTAAATGGTACTAAATTTGGTACATTTTGGATTTGGGCGAACGGATATAGCTGGAATCCTGAAATTTTGAACTAAGGCTTATGTTGGAGAGTAGAATGGATGTAGTTTTTAAAATTCGTATTTATGGGTACTAAAAGTACTAAACGGTAATAAATTTGGTACAATTTGGATTTAGCTTAAACGGATAGAGCTGGAATCCTGAAATTTTGAATTAAGGCTACAGTTGGAGGGTAGAATTGAAGTAGTTTTGAAAATTCGTACTTATGGGTACGAAAAATACTAAAACGACAAGTACTAAATGGTACTAAATTTTGTACAATTTGGATTTCAGTTGAACGGATAGACCTGGAATCCTGAAATTGTGAATTAGGGCTACAGTTGAAGGGTAGAATGAAAGTAGTTTTGAAAATTCGTACTTATGGGTACGAAAAGTACTAAATGGTACTAAATTTGGAATAATTACGATTTGGGAGAACGGATGGAGCTGGAATCCTGAAATTTTGAACTAAGGCTACTGTTGGAGAGTAGAACGGAAGTAGTTTTGAAAATTCGTACTTATGGGTACGAAAAGTACTAAATGGTACAAAATTTGGAACAATTACGATTTGGGCGAACGAATAGAGCTGGGATCCTGAAATTTGAATTAGAGAGTAGAATGGAATCAGTTTTGAAAATTCGTACTTATATGTACGACAAGTACAAAATAGCACTAAATTTTGTACAATTTGGACTTAGGTTGAGCGGATAGAGCTGGAATTCTGAAATTTTGAATTAAGGCTGCAGGTGGAGGGTAGAATGGAAGCAGTTTTGAAAACTCGTACTTATGGGTACGAAAAGTATAAATGGTACTAAATTTGGCACCATTAGGATTCTGGCGAACGGATCTAGGTTCAATCCTGAAATTTTGAATTAAGGCTACTGTTGGAGAGTAGAACGGAAGTAGTTTTGAAAATTCGTACTTATGGGTACGAAAAGTACTAAATGGTACTAAATTTGGTACAATTACGATCTGTGCGAACGGATAGAGCTGGAATCCTGAATTTTGAATTAAGGCTGCTGTTAGAGAGTAGAATGGAATCAGTTTTAAAAATTCGTACCTATGGGTACGACAAGTACTAAATGGTACTAAATTTTGGTCAATTTTGATTTAGGTTAAGTGGATAAGTGAACCCTGAAATTTTGAACTAAGGCTACTGTTGGAGAGTATAACGGAAGTATTTTTGAAAATTCGTACTTATGGGTACGAAAAGTACTAAATGGTACTAAATTTGGTACAATTACGATTTGGGCGAACGGATAGAGCTGGAATCCTGAAATTTTGAACTGAGGCTACTGTTAGAGAGTAGAACTGAAGTAGTTTTGAAAATTCGTACTTATGGGTACGAAAAGTACTAAATGGTACTAAATTTGGTACAATAACGATTTAGGCAAACGGATAGAGCTGGAATCCTGAAATTTGAATTAAGCCTGCTGTTAGAGAGTGTAATGGAAGCAGTTTGGAAAATTCGTACGAAAAGTACAAAATGGTAATAACTTTTGTACAATTTGGATTTAGGTTGAGCAGATAGAGCTGGAATCCTGAAATTTTGAATTAAGGTTTCAGTTGGAGGGTAGAATGGAAGTAGTTTTGAAAACTCTTACTTATGGGTACGAAAAGTACTTAATGGTACTGAATTTGGTACAATTACGATTTGGGCGACAGGATAGAGCTGGAATCCTTAATTTTGAATTAAGGCTGCTATTAGAGAGTAGAATGGAAGCAGTTTTGAAAATTCGTACTTATGGGTACGACAAGTACTAAACGGTACTAAATGTTTTACAATTTGTATTTAGGTTGAGCGGACGGAGGTGGAATCCTGAAATTTTGAATTAAGATTTATGTTGTAGTATGGGATGGAGATAATTTGGAAATTCGTACTTATGGGTTACGAAAAGTAATAAATTTGGTACAATTAAGATTTGGGTCATCTGATAGAGCTGAATTTCTGAAATGTGGAATAAAAATTGCTGCTGGAGTATAAGATTCGCTACTGTTGGATTGTAGAATGGAAGTTGTTTAGAAAATTCGTACTTAAGGTTACGAAAAGTACTAAGTGGTACTAAAATTGGTACAGTTTAGATTTAGTGTGAACGGATAGAGCTGTAGCCCTGAAATTTCGAATTAAGATTGATGTTAGAGTATAGAATTGAGATAATTTGGAAATTCGTACTTCGTAGGCTACATTGGGAGTGTAAAAGGGAAGTAGTTTTGAAAATTCGTACTTATGGGTACAAAAAGTACCAAATTTGGATATGGGTGAACGAACAGAGCTGGAATAATGAAATTTAGAATTAAGCTTGCTGTTAGGGTTTAAGATTGAGATAGTTTTGCAAATTCTTACGTACGGGTAACAAAAATAATGGTACAATTTGAGTGCACCGATAGCGCTGGAATCCTGTTTTTTGGAATTAAGGTTACTGGTGAAGTGAAGGATTGAGGTAGTTTTGGAAAATCGTACTATTGGGTGTAGGGACAGTGCTGGAATTTTAATTAAAATTGGTATAAGTACAATAAAATTTTCAGTGTTCGCCATTTCCTTATTATATATTGTTTATTTCTTTTTTATATCCTTTCCGCATACGAAGTAGCGGGCACTTTGCTAGTATGGTATAAAATGTTTCCCACGAACATCACTTAAAGTATGGGGAAACTTCTTTGATATTAATGAGTGCAGCCTGAATCCGAAAAGGAAACGTTAATTTTTATGCAACATTTTGAAAACTTCTTATTTTATCATGGAAGAATACATCGCTTGATCTTTCCAGAAAATATTCTCTAAGAAGGTCTACAGGTTCATAAAAATATTCATTAAAAACCACCCCTATTGCTCCACATGCCTTTGAAAAATATTAATTTAAAAAGTTTTACTTAAAATCCACGATTATTGATGCACAGGATCTTTAAAAATATTCCTTAAATCCACACATCCTTAAAAAATACTCATTAAAAAACGCTCATGGGTCCACAGGTTCTTAAAATTTATTTCTTAAATCCAAGCTTATTAGTGCAAAGGTCCTTGAAAATTATTTCTTAAAAATACGCTTATTGGTCACTGGTCCTTAAAAATATTGCATACAAACAGAGCTTATTGGTCCACATGTACTTAAAAATATTTCTTAAGAAAATTTAACTTTGACTGTCCACTATTTATGAAGAATATTTTTTGTGTTGTGTTTGCGGACAAATTTTTAAGGGACAATTTTGCAATGTTCAATTCGCGGTTCTCAATACATGGGTTCTCAATACTGTGCCTTTCATTTGTGTGTTTATCGTTATTCATTTGTCGTCCGAACGTAATCATGCACAATGGAGTAGTTTATATACATGGCATGTGAATATATTTCAGTCCCTTGGTGTGTGTGTGTGTGTGTGAGAGAGAAATGTAATTTAATATAATAACTGCTTAAGACCTTCAGTCGCATCCGTTAGCATCGGTACAAGCATCACTGACAACTGTGTGACGGTCAGAACAAAAAGGAACATTCAAAGATATTTTCCGCTTCCTGTTTGTTTTTATGACAGCATTTGGAGCTCTCAAGCAACCACACACATACAAAGATAGGGGAAGAGGGAAAAAGAAAAGCCCAAATTACTTTCATAGATTTGCCAACTGGCAGATATACAGCAGCACAGGTCACAACCATGTAAAATGCAAAATATCAGCAACACCCATATAGTCCTAAAAAATAAAATTAGCAATGTAAGTAGTTGCATGTGTGTGTATTGTTGTCGCATATGTATATGTAGATTTTGTTTATATTTCTATTGAAAAATACCCTGCCAACATTTTTTCAATTTTTGGAAGATTGTTCGCTTAGATTAATCTTCTGTGATTCCCCACGGCGATCATTGGGTGATTGTTTACATTTTTTTCTTACATTTTTCAAATGATCGCCGTTGGGAATCACAGAAGACTCTTCTGGAAGAGCAACAGATGATTGTTACTAAAATTTTTGATTTTGTTGCATATAATTCTCATATACACTTTCTTCAGAACTTTGATATAAATGGCACGTATAATATTATGAGTATTGACAAACCACACATGTCCAGGTTTTGCAAAGTTTAACCAAAAGACAACATATTGACTGAGTACACAGTGCCTATAACAAATAACCACAACATAAAGGAATAATTAAAAACCATAACAAAGCAGAAAAGAAAAGCAGAAAACTAAACAACAAATAAAAGAAACAAAAAAACAATTGTTCTATTCTTTTTTTAATTTTTCTTTACATGTTGATCTTCTGAAGATCTTCCAGATGATTAATCTGCGATTCTTCCTCGCGATTCGCTTCCCGGACACAGTTACTTTATGTCGGCGATTCGCATATTATCATTAGGCGCCCTCTTCCGCGATTAAATTGATCTTCCCCGCGAATCGCAGATTATCTTTAAGCGATTAAAAAATTGAAAAAATGTTTGCAGGGTAGAAGGCAAACGAGAAAAAAACCAAATTAAGGCCGTAATTGTCTCCATGTTTTAGGTTGTTGACAAAATATGAACAATTCAAATGACCAGTCGTTCAGACTACGAAAAATGGACTCTGCACGCAGAAAAATTTATGTTAGAAATATGTTTGGATTCAAACAAATATATGTTTGGGACCGGTTGCAAACAAATATATGTTTGGATCCAAACATAATATGTGTGGGTCCAAACAAATATATGTTTGCAACATTTTGTAACATATCTCAATTTGATATGTTTGGGTAAAACATATTTTTTATGTTAGAACATTTTTTTCATGGGCGGAGAGAGGATTTTTGTCAACGAGAGTAATAACAGTGCTCTCGCGGCTGTGGAATGCTGTTTTATAATAAAGAGTTGTGTGTATTGTATAATAGAAGACGTAGAAGCGAAGAAGGGGGCTTTGGTGGCATGTATGCGTCAAACTCGTGTGTTTCTTGTTTTGTTGTTGTTAACCAACTTAGCAGCAGGCGAAGAAGAAAAAAAGAAATGATATGAATTATATTTTTTTCTTTCTTCAGTGTTTTAGTTGCCTTTGTAGAGTCAAGACGGTAGAGTGAATAAATCAGTGTTTTGTGTTTTCTTAAAGAAATTGTGCTTTTTAGTAAATTAAATGTCCAATACATTTTATAATTGAATCGGAAAGTTGAATGGAATTATTTTATTGGACAAGGAAGAAATCGCATTTAATATTGGTAATTACATACATACTTATGTATATTTGAAATATGGCATATTCATATTTATTTATTACATTACATAATCATTTGATTCTAGATGCCGATTCCCCGCTGATGATTTCAACTATGAGGACAATTTGTTTTATTTCACAACTAAGGAGAAGCGTTCAACTACGTTTCTATATATTTTTCCTTTTTAAAAGTGTGACTATTTACAAATTAATTTTAATATGTTTAACTAAACCGAGCTCGAGGTCTTTGTTTTCTGTTGTTTTTTTATTTATTTATTACAATCGATATTTCGTCTTTCTTCGAAAGACATCATCAGGATCTATTGGAAAAAACATTTCTATTATTGCTGCCTACATGATATTGTTTGTTGTTGATAAACTTACAATAATACTTAAATATATTACAACAATAACAATGACTCCACCAAGCGTAAACGTCGACCTTGTATCGTTGTCATCTCCTTCGTCACTGCAGTGCTTTCTTCTTATTTGACTTTGTTTATTTTTCTGATCAGTAGCTGTGCGCCAAATTCTCCGTGTCTGTTTTGTAGTTTATCCGTTGTGATGTTGGAGTATTCATTATGTGTAGAGTTTCCAACATTAGTCTCTTGTTGTAGTTGTTTTCGCACTGTAACACCCTCACTCTCTCTAGTTCTGGATGGTGTTGTTCGGTGGCACAGTGTGTAGAAAGTGCGGTCTTAGTTGTCGTGTTAGACGATCTATTTTTAATATCAGATTTGTGTCCGGATAGCCGTGTTTTAAGTTTGTTTTTTGTGGTCCCGATATAATATTTGTTGTATTTTTCGTTTTCGTTGCCATTGCATTTGATTTCGTAGATTAAATTCGATTTGTCCATAATGTCAATTTTGGATTTTAATTGTGTGAATAATTTTTGTAGCGTGTTAGAAGTTTTTTGTGCAATTGAATAATTGTTGTCTTCATAACATTTGGAGTTTTTAAACCGTTCCGAAAGGCCGGGTATATATGTAACAGATTTGTAAAATTTATTTGGTTTTTCTGTTTTTTGTTGATTTTTATTGAAATGTTGCTTGATTAAACTATTTATGATATTAGGATGGAAGCTAATTTGTTTTAAAATTGATGTTATTTTCTTTATGTTTTCTTTGTGGAATTCCTTATCGCTAATGCTAAGAACGCGAGTAATGAAGTTTGATGCAGTATTCATTATTATTGTTTTTGGGTGCTTCGAGTGGAAATTGACTAACCCCCCGAAGCCGTGGGTTTCTGGTACCAATTTGTCAGTATGTTGTTATTCTTCCTTGTGATTAAAATATCAAGGTATGGAAGTTGGCCATTATTTTCAGTTTCTATTGTAAACTTAATGCGGTGATCGTAGCTATTGAATGTCGTCAGTAAATTGTTTATTGCACTTGATTTGATTATTCCAAAAAGGTCGTCAACGTATTTTGTCAGAAACTTAGGTCTAATATCACAGATTTCGACGCATCGATCCAATAGCTCTTCCATTACAATATCGGCTACTATCGGTGATGCTGACGATCCCATAGGAAGACCTTTCTTTTGTTGGCAAAAGTTATTCTTATATCTAAAATAACGGTTGTCACATATGCAAAATTTTAATATTTTTATAAACAAACTCTTTGAGATTTTGGTCACAGGTTCTATGTACTCCCATTTTTCTTCTATTATTTTCAAGGCTAAGTCTACCGGAACGCTAGGGAAAAGGGACACAACATCGAGTGAAAAGAAACTCTCGTCATCTTGTACTTCGGTTTCCTTTATCCGCTCTTTGAATTCTCTTGAATTTTTGACATTGTACTTTGAGTTTGTGGTTAGTTGTTTTAGTATAGACGTGATATAACTACAAAGTTTCGTTGATGGTGCATTAATGGATGAGCAAATGGGACGGAGTGGGTATTCTTGCTTATGGATTTTTGGTAAGCCGTAAATTCTTGCGGCAATTGCCGTCTCTGTCTTCATGTGTTTTTTCTCTCTTTCGCTAATATAGCCATTTTTAAATAATTCATCAACTAGTCCATTGTTCTTCTTTTGTAGTTTGTATGTGGGGTCCAAATTTACTCGTTTATATGTCATCATATCATTCACTATTGTTTCCATTTTCATTTCGTAACCTGACCTCTTCATGGCGACCGTTGTATTGCATTTATCTGCTTCTAGTATAATTATGTGTTTATTTTCTTCCATAAATTTTCTCGTATGTTTCACTGTGCGTATACAGTACTTGTCTCTCTCCGATAGTTGATGTTTGTTCATATGATTCTCTATCATCGATGTGAAGTTGTTTCTCGCTATCTCCTGGTCCTCTTTGTCTCTAATGGTTTTTATACAGTCTTCTCCATCCGTTATGTATGTGAGAAGAGGGAATTCTACTTTGGTGTTTGGAAGGGCAAACTTTTTACCATGCGAAAGTAGCCAGTTTATTTCATCTGGTATCTCTGTCTCCGTTAAGTTTACGAACCAATGTTTGTTGTGTTTTATTTCTAGCTCTTTTTTCTGTTGTTCTTGTAAGGCCTTGAATTTTTTTTGTGTGTTTCCCTTATGTCCCTCGATATCTTTTTAGACAATTCGTTTTCACATTCAAATAGACTGTTTGCATCCTCTACTGACAAAATACTTTTGATGTATTCAGTTGTAGTTTCTATTTTGTTGGTGTTTATTTTCTTTATTTCGTGTTTTTCTTTAATCAGTAAATTCAGGATCTTTTTATGAAAATTTGCTAAATGGACTTTTAATGTATTTTGCAATTCTATTGGTACTTTTTCGTGTGTGTCAAATATGTTGTTAATATTTTTAGTCGCGTTTTTTATAAAGTTTGGCGTTATTCCAGATCTTCTGCATTTACAAATTATTTCAATCAGTTTTTCTTTTATTAAAGTGTGTTATGTATTTCTTTGGAATTTTGTATGTACCTATGTGTTTGTTGTTCTTTTGCCTTTCAATAAAAAACCACAACATTTGTGTGTATACTATAGAGGTAGCCAGTGAGTTCTTACTGAGAGCAAGTGAACACACATTTAAAGTGTTTTACATTGAATTTTACGCTCCCTTGCTCTCAGTAAGCGCCCACTGGAGCATGTGTTTGTTTTTTTTGTGCCTTTTGGGTTTGTATTTTTTTGCACCCAAACATATAAAATGTTTGCACCCAAACATAAAATTGTTTCCACCCAAACATATCTTTGTTTGCACCTAAACATATATATCTTTGCACCCAAACATAAATATCTTTGCACCCAAACATATATATGTTTGCACCCAAACATATATTTGTTTCCACCCAAACATATATTTTTTTGCAGACCCTTTTGGGACTGTTGTTTGCTGCCAAATATGTTTGCTGCCAAATATGTTTGGGACATATGTTAGAGAGGCCGTTTTTTTTTGCGTGTGGATCAGGAACAACTGAACAAACGAACCATTGAAATAATCAGCAATCATATATGGAGAGTTAGTTACTAACATTGTTGATATGTGTGGCAACAGCGATAAGTGTTTGTGTGGTATATACTATGTATATATTCATATAAGTGACACATTGTTGAAATGTTTGCATGTTCGTTGGTAGGGACTAGGGGAGTATATCAACATCAGCACATCTGTAATCAGTTAAATGACTCATGAAATTTGCAACAAAGTTTTTGGTAGCTACTCTGCCTTTTTCACTTCTTGTTCCTGTTACCAGAAACCATAGAAATCAAGGAAAATGGAATTCAAACTATCCCAAAATATGTTCATTTATTTCAAGTATTCTATTTCTTACGGAAATATGGACAATATCTTTCATGAAAACTTCTTGGATTTTCTTTTGCTTTAGATATTTCCGTCAAAATTTCTAAGTGACATGAAACGTACGACGGTATGAAGGCCTTTGAGTGTGTTTTACATCATCTTAAGACAATTTGTGAAGCAAAAACCAAATTGACACCATTATTGTTGGCTCGTATGGAAATTATGATTGGAGTAATTTCAGCACGTGGTGAGGTATGGTAATACTTGGTGCTTGAAAAAAATATTCCTTAAAAATCCACGCTTATTGGTCTAAAGGTGTTTGATAAAAATATTCCTTAAAATCCACGCTTATTGGTCTAAAGGTGTTTGATAAAAATATTCCTTAAAAATCCACGCTTATTGGTCTAAAGGTGTTTGATAAAAATATTCCTTAAAAATCCACGCTTATTGGTCTAATGGTGTTTGAAAAAAAAATATTCCTTAAAAATCCACGCTTATTGGTCTAATGGTGTTTGAAAAAAAATATTCCTTAAAAATCCACGCTTATTGGTCTAATGGTGTTTAAAAAAAAATATTCCTTAAAAATCCACGCTTATTGGTCTAATGGTGTTTGAAAAAAAATATTCCTTAAAAATCCACGCTTATTGGTCTAATGGTGTTTGAAAAAAAATATTCCTTAAAAATCCACGCTTATTGGTCTAATGGTGTTTGAAAAAAAATATTCCTTAAAAATCCACGCTTATTGGTCTAATGGTGTTTGAAAAAAAATATTCCTTAAAAATCCACGCTTATTGGTCTAATGGTGTTTGAAAAAAAAATATTCCTTAAAAATCCACCCTTATTGGTCTAATGGTGTTTGAAAAAAAATATTCCTTAAAAATCCACGCTTATTGGTCTAATGGTGTATGAAAAAATATTCCTTAAAAATCCACGCTTATTGGTCTAATGGTGTTTGAAAAAAAAAATATTCCTTAAAAATCCACGCTTATTGGTCTAATGGTGTTTGAAAAAAATATTCCTTAAAAATCCACGCTTATTGGTCTAATGGTGTTTGAAAAAAATATTCCTTAAAAATCCACGCTTATTGGTCTAATGGTGTTTGAAAAAAAAATTCCTTAAAAATCCACGCTTATTGGTCTAATGGTGTTTGAAAAAAATATTCCTTAAAAATCCACGCTTATTGGTCTAATGGTGTTTGAAAAAAATATTCCTTAAAAATCCACGCTTATTGGTCTAATGGTGTTTGAAAAAAATATTCCTTAAAAATCCACGCTTACTGGTCTAAAGGTGTTTGAAAAAAATATTTTCTTTAAAAATCCACGCTTATTGGTCCTAAAAAATCTACGCTTATTGGTCTATAGGTGGTCTAAAAGTGTTTGAAAAATATTTCTTAAAAATCCACGCTTATTGATCTGAAAAAATATGTCTTAAAAATCCACGCTTATTGATCTGAAAAAATATGTCTTAAAAATCCACGCTTATTGATCTGAAAAAATATGTCTTAAAAATCCACGCTTATTGATCTGAAAAAATATGTCTTAAAAATCCACGCTTATTGATCTGAAAAAATATGTCTTAAAAATCCACGCTTATTGATCTGAAAAAATATGTCTTAAAAATCCACGCTTATTGATCTGAAAAAATATGTCTTAAAAATCCACGCTTATTGATCTGAAAAAATATGTCTTAAAAATCCACGCTTATTGATCTGAAAAAATATGTCTTAAAAATCCACGCTTATTGATCTGAAAAAATATGTCTTAAAAATCCACGCTTATTGATCTGAAAAAATATGTCTTAAAAATCCACGCTTATTGATCTGAAAAAATATGTCTTAAAAATCCACGCTTATTGATCTGAAAAAATATGTCTTAAAAATCCACGCTTATTGATCTGAAAAAATATGTCTTAAAAATCCACGCTTATTGATCTGAAAAAATATGTCTTAAAAATCCACGCTTATTGATCTGAAAAAATATGTCTTAAAAATCCACGCTTATTGATCTGAAAAAATATGTCTTAAAAATCCACGCTTATTGATCTGAAAAAATATGTCTTAAAAATCCACGCTTATTGATCTGAAAAAATATGTCTTAAAAATCCACGCTTATTGATCTGAAAAAATATGTCTTAAAAATCCACGCTTATTGATCTGAAAAAATATGTCCTAAAAATCCACGCTTATTGATCTGAAAAAATATGTCTTAAAAATCCACGCTTATTAGTCTGAAAAAATATGCCTTAAAAAACCACGCTTATTGTTTTAAAGTCTTAAAATAATAATTCCTCTTTTCTTGTAATAATGCCTTTATCCCTCGTAAGCTTTTGCTTTTGCTGTTGTGTTTGTTAAATGGGGTCTGATATGTGCGGTAATGGGAAAAGTTAAATGCAGGAAAAACGATGTGTACTTTTACGCACACACACATACACAACGGAACTAACGCATTTGCACATTAAGACAAGCTAGCCCACTTGCATTTTTAGTTTTGTAAGTTCTTAGGAGTAGCTTTGTTTTTGTACACTTACTTGCTAGTAAAACTGGTAGGTATTAGTTTTCAGGAGCTCTCATTGCGATTTAGTTGTACGAGTTTGTCATGTCATTATTGTTGTTAATAGTTTCTTGTTAGATGGCATTTAATAAAACATTAAATGTTCTCATATATACACAAAAAGGAAGAGAGAAACTATACGTATTTCAAATAATGGCTGGAACGAAAAATTGTCATAAAATTTTTCTTTCTTCTCCCTATGGTTTTCTTCGTTTTGATGTCATTTATAATATGCTTTCCTTTTGGAAGAGTTAGAGAGTGTATAAGAAACAGTGGAGATAATCCTGTCAGCTGTATATTTGAATAGTTTTAGTTTGTAGTTTTTTGAATGAAGTTACCCAGCCAACAATTTTTGCCGATGGCTCTGATATCAGATTTTTTTCCGAGATTTCGTAACCTTTCTTTCCGATTATTTTCCGAGTGCTCTGCACAATCTCGGAAGGGAAATTTTCATTTGTTTTCTTTCCGATTAGTTTCCGAGTACTCTGCACATAATCTGAAAGAATTTTTGATCTGCGTATTTTTCTCGCGAGCAAAAATCCCGAACTCTGGTTGAGAGTTGATTGTATACAAACAACGCCAGCGGCAAGGAAATTTCTTTGCTTTGTTTGCATGCTGTACCTTGTTTTTTTATTTCGCAGCAGTTAAGTGAGTAAGACATAGCGGAACAAATTATTGTGTGTTTTAAAACAAATTAAAATTGGAAGTTTGCATACACATTTTGTAAAAGCTGTTTATAATAACAAATATTGTTAATTCTATTTTAGATACGCCAAATAAAGAACAACATCGTGATGACACATGGAAACTTTATTAGGAAAAGTTGTGTTTTATAATTTTGCAAACACACAATATCAGCGGGCAGCAGCAATGAACACTATTAAATCCAACTTGTGAAGATGATGAAATAAAGAATAAAAAAATTCGCATTAAACATCCGAACATTTTCCGAAATATAAATCACCGGAATTTTTCCGATTTTCGGATAAAACCTTACGAAAATATTCAGTTTTTTTTCCATATATCGGATAAAATATCCGATAATCTTCCGATTTTTTTCCGAATATCGGATCAAACATCCGATAATCTTCCGATTTTTTTCCGAATATCGGATCAAACATCCGATAATCTTCCGATTTTTTATCGGATCAAACATCCGATAATCTTCCGAATTTTTTCCGATTTTCGAATGTTCCTTCCAAGTTTTTTCCGAAATTGTGCAGATAATCGAAAATTCCCTTAAAATTTCCCTTTTTTTCATTCGAGTTTTTTTGCGAATTCGTTCAGAATTCGAAAAGAAACTCTAATATTCCTTCCGATTTTTTTCCGATAAAACTTTCCGAATTCGTGGGCACCTTCACACAATTTTGTTCCGATTTCTGAACGAATTCGACATCAGAATCGCATACTTGTGCAGAGTTTCGTTCCGAATTCGGAAAAAAATCGGAAAAAATTGTTAGCTGGGTATTTTAGTGATGTTGTGTTCGAGTTTTAGTTCAACATGTAGACAAATATGATACGACATAGTCGGGATATTAATTGCATTTGATATTAAGAGGGATGACGTGGACAAGAAATTTGTAATTAAATGCCACAAAGAGTTATAATATCGGAGCAATAAATATTTTTGATTTTTTAAAGAATACTTTTTTAAGCGTGGATTTTTAAGAATATTTTTTCAAGGACCTATTGATCAATAATCATGGATTAATCTTAAAAAGCGGGAGTTTTTAAGAATATTTTGTTCGAAGACCTTTAGATTAAACAGCGTGGATTTTTAAGAATATTTTTTCGAAGTATTTTATCCTTAAGAAGCGTGGATTTTTAAGAATATTATTTCGAGGACCTTTACTACAAAAAGCTTTATTTTTTAAGAATATTTTTTTCAGGGCCTTTATACCAAAAAGGGTTGAGTTTTAAGAATATGTTTTTCGAGAACCTTCAGACCAAAACCGTGGATTTTTAAGCATATTCTTTTGTGGAAATTTAGATTTAAGATGCGTGGATTCTTAAGAATATTTTTAGGAAGTTTTGACTTAAAAAGCGTGGATTTTTAAGCATATTTGTTTCGTTGATTTTTAAGAAAATTTTTCGAAGACCTTAATACCAAAAAACACGTGGATTTTTAAGAATATTTTGTTTAGATTACTTTTATACCGAAAAGCTTGGACATTTAAGAATATGTTTTTTGAGGACCCTTAGACGAAAAAGCCTGGATTTTTAAGAATATTTTTTTGAGGAGCTTTGTATCAAAAAGCGTGGATTTTTAAGAATATTTTTTGAGAAGCTTTATATCAAAAAGCGTGGATTTTTAAGAATATTATTTGAGGAGCTTTATATCAAAAAGCGTGGATTTTTAAGAATATTATTTGAGGAGCTTTATATCAAAAAGTGTGGATTTTTTAGAATATTTTTTTGAGGAGCTTTATATCAAAAAGCGTGGATTTTTAAGAATATTTTTTTGAGGAGCTTTATATCAAAAATCGTGGATTTTTAAGAATTTTTTTGAAGAGCTTTATATCAAAAATCGTGGATTTTTTAAGAATATTTGTTGAGGAGCTTTATATCAAAAAGCGTGGATTTTTAAAAATTTTTTTCGAGGACCTTCATAACAATAGCGTGGATTTTTAAAAATATTTTTTCGAGGACCTTCATACCTTCATAAAAATATTTTTTTTCGAGGACCTTCATACCAAAAGCGTTGATTTTTAAAAATATTTTTTTTCGAGGACCTTCATACCAAAAGCGTTGATTTTTAAAAATATTTTTTTTCGAGGACCTTCATACTTTTACTTTTACTTTTATACCGAAAAGCGTGGACATTTAAGAATATGTTTTTTGAGGACCCTTAGACGAAAAAGCCTGGATTTTTAAGAATATTTTTTTGAGGAGCTTTGTATCAAAAAGCGTGGATTTTTAAGAATATTTTTTTGAGGAGCTTTATATCAAAAAGCGTGGATTTTTAAGAATATTTTTTGAGGAGCTTTATATCAAAAAGCGTGGATTTTTAAGAATATTATTTGAGGAGCTTTATATCAAAAAGTGTGGATTTTTTAGAATATTTTTTTGAGGAGCTTTATATCAAAAAGCGTGGATTTTTAAGAATTTTTTTTGAAGAGCTTTTTATCAAAAAGCGTGGATTTTTAAGAATATTTGTTGAGGAGCTTTATATCAAAAAGCGTGGATTTTTAAAAATTATTTTCGAGGACTTTCATACCAAAAGCGTGGATTTTTAAAAATATTTTTTCGAGGACCTTCATACCTTCATAAAAATATTTTTTTTCGAGGACCTTCATACCAAAAGCGTTGATTTTTAAAAATATTTTTTCGAGGACCTTCATACCTTCATAAAAATATTTTTTTTCGAGGACCTTCATACCAAAAGCGTTGATTTTTAAAAATATTTTTTTTCGAGGAACTTCATTCCAAAAGCGTGGATTTTTAAAAAATATTTTTTCGAGGACCTTCATACCAAAAGCGTGGATTTTTAAAAGTATTTTTTCGGGGACCTTCATACCGAAAGCGTGGATTTTTAAAAATATTTTTTCGAGGATCTTCATACCAAAAGCGTGGATTTTTAAAAATATTTTTTCGGGGACCTTCATACCGAAAGCGTGGATTTTTAAAAATATTTTTTCGAGGACCTTCATACCAAAAGCGTGAATTTTTAAAAGTATTTTTTCGGGGACCTTCATACCGAAAGCGTGGATTTTTAAAAAATATTTTTTCGAGGACCTTCATACCAAAAGCGTGGATTTTTAAAAATATTTTTTCGAGGACCTTCATACCAAAAGCGTGGATTTTTAAAAGTATTTTTTCGGGGACGTTCATACCGAAGCGTGGATTTTTAAAAATATTTTTTCGAGGATCTTCATACCAAAAGCGTGGATTTTTAAAAATATATTTTCGGGGACCTTCATACCGAAAGCGTGGATTTTTAAAAATATTTTTTCGAGGACCTTCATACCAAAAGCGTGGATTTTTAAAAGTATTTTTTCGGGGACCTTCATACCGAAAGCGTGGATTTTTAAAAATATTTTTTCGAGGACCTTCATACCAAAAGCGTGAATTTTTAAAAATATTTTTTCGATGACCTTCATACCAATAGCGTGAATTTTTAAAAATATTTTTTCGATGACCTTCATACCAATAGCGTGGATTTTTAAAAATATTTTTTCGAGGACCTTCATGCCAAAAGCGTGGATTTTTATACCCTACAGCACTATGTGGGGAGGCTATTATAAGTTGGTTTTGGCCAAAAAGTTTGTAACGCATCGAAATAATGATCGTAGACCCATACTTATATGTACCAAAATGAATGTCTCGACGAGCTGAGTCGATCTGGCTATGTGTGTCCGTCCGTCAGTCCGTCTGTCCGTCCGTCTGTCCGTCTGTCCATCTAAACCTTGTAATCACGCTACAGGTCGCAATTTTGATCGGATCGTCACGAAATTTTGGATGTTGATGGGGGTCCCGGAGGGGAAGAAGCCTATTGATTTTGGTGATGGTCGGATAATATTTAGGGGTCGGAATGGGCAAAAAACTTATGTTGATAAAAAGACAACGTTTTTTTCCAAAGCGAATATCTCAGATTCTATACGGGGTACCAAACATCCGGATCAAACATCCGATAATCTTCCGATTTTTTTCCGATTTTCGAATGTTCCTTCCAAGTTTTTTCCGAAATTGTGCAGATAATCGAAAATTCCCTTAAAATTTCCCTTTTTTCATTCGAGTTTTTTTTGCGAATTCGTTCAGAATTCGGAATGAAACTCTAATATTCCTTCCGATTTTTTTCCGATAAAACTTTCCGAATTCGTGGGCACCTTCACACAATTTTGTTCCGATTTCTGAACGAATTCGACATCAGAATCGCATACTTGTGCAGAGTTTCGTTCCGAATTCGGAAAAAAATCGGGAAAAATTGTTAGCTGGGTATTTTAGTGATGTTGTGTTCGAGTTTTAGTTCAACATGTAGACAAATATGATACGACATAGTCGGGATATTAATTGCATTTGATATTAAGAGGGATGACGTGGACAAGAAATTTGTAATTAAATGCCACAAAGAGTTATAATATCGGAGCAATAAATATTTTTGATTTTTTAAAGAATACTTTTTTAAGCGTGGATTTTTAAGAATATTTTTTCAAGGACCTATTGATCAATAATCATGGATTAATCTTAAAAAGCGGGAGTTTTTAAGAATATTTTGTTCGAAGACCTTTAGATTAAACAGCGTGGATTTTTAAGAATATTTTTTCGAAGTATTTTAGCCTTAAGAAGCGTGGATTTTTAAGAATATTATTTCGAGGACCTTTACTACAAAAAGCTTTAATTTTTAAGAATATTTTTTTCAGGGCCTTTATACCAAAAAGGGTTGAGTTTTAAGAATATGTTTTTCGAGGACCTTCAGACCAAAAACCGTGGATTTTTAAGCATATTCTTTTGTGGAAATTTAGATTTAAGATGCGTGGATTCTTAAGAATATTTTTAGGAAGTTTTGACTTAAAAAGCGTGGATTTTTAAGCATATTTGTTTCGTTGATTTTTATGAAAATTTTTCGAAGACCTTAATACCAAAAAACACGTGGATTTTTAAGAATATTTTGTTTAGATTACTTTTATACCGAAAAGCTTGGACATTTAAGAATATGTTTTTTGAGGACCCTTAGACGAAAAAGCCTGGATTTTTAAGAATATTTTTTTGAGGAGCTTTGTATCAAAAAGCGTGGATTTTTAAGAATATTTTTTGAGGAGCTTTATATCAAAAAGCGTGGATTTTTAAGAATATTATTTGAGGAGCTTTATATCAAAAAGCGTGGATTTTTAAGAATATTATTTGAGGAGCTTTATATCAAAAAGTGTGGATTTTTTAGAATATTTTTTTGAGGAGCTTTATATCAAAAAGCGTGGATTTTTAAGAATATTTTTTTGAGGAGCTTTATATCAAAAAGCGTGGATTTTTAAGAATTTTTTTGAAGAGCTTTATATCAAAAATCGTGGATTTTTAAGAATATTTGTTGAGGAGCTTTATATCAATAAGCGTGGATTTTTAAAAATTTTTTTCGAGGACCTTCATACCAAAAGCGTGGATTTTTAAAAATTTTTTTCGAGGACCTTCATACCAAAAGCGTGGATTTTTAAAAATATTTTTTCGAGGACCTTCATACCTTCATAAAAATATTTTTTTTCGAGGACCTTCATACCAAAAGCGTGGATTTTTAAAAATATTTTTTCGAGGACCTTCATACCTTCATAAAAATATTTTTTTTCGAGGACCTTCATACCAAAAGCGTTGATTTTTAAAAATATTTTTTTTCGAGGACCTTCATACCAAAAGCGTTGATTTTTAAAAATATTTTTTTTCGTGGACCTTCATACTTTTACTTTTACTTTTATACCGAAAAGCGTGGACATTTAAGAATATGTTTTTTGAGGACCCTTAGACGAAAAAGCCTGGATTTTTAAGAATATTTTTTTGAGGAGCTTTGTATCAAAAAGCGTGGATTTTTAAGAATATTTTTTTGAGGAGCTTTATATCAAAAAGCGTGGATTTTTAAGAATATTTTTTGAGGAGCTTTATATCAAAAAGCGTGGATTTTTAAGAATATTATTTGAGGAGCTTTATATCAAAAAGTGTGGATTTTTTAGAATATTTTTTTGAGGAGCTTTATATCAAAAAGCGTGGATATTTAAGAATTTTTTTGAAGAGCTTTATATCAAAAAGCGTGGATTTTTAAGAATATTTGTTGAGGAGCTTTATATCAAAAAGCGTGGATTTTTAAAAATTTTTTTCGAGGACCTTCATTCCAAAAGCGTGGATTTTTAAAAATATTTTTTCGAGGACCTTCATACCTTCATAAAAATATTTTTTTTCGAGGACCTTCATACCAAAAGCGTTGATTTTTAAAAATATTTTTTTTCGAGGAACTTCATTCCAAAAGCGTGGATTTTTAAAAAATATTTTTTCGAGGACCTTCATACCAAAAGCGTGGATTTTTAAAAGTATTTTTTCGGGGACCTTCATACCGAAAGCGTGGATTTTTAAAAATATTTTTTCGAGGATCTTCATACCAAAAGCGTGGATTTTTAAAAATATTTTTTCGGGGACCTTCATACCGAAAGCGTGGATTTTTAAAAATATTTTTTCGAGGACCTTCATACCAAAAGCGTGAATTTTTAAAAGTATTTTTTCGGGGACCTTCATACCGAAAGCGTGGATTTTTAAAAAATATTTTTTCGAGGACCTTCATACCAAAAGCGTGGATTTTTAAAAATATTTTTTCGAGGACCTTCATACCAAAAGCGTGGATTTTTAAAAGTATTTTTTCGGGGACCTTTATACCGAAAGCGTGGATTTTTAAAAATATTTTTCGAGGATCTTCATACCAAAAGCGTGGATTTTTAAAAATATTTTTTCGGGGACCTTCATACCGAAAGCGTGGATTTTTAAAAATATTTTTTCGAGGACCTTCATACCAAAAGCGTGAATTTTTAAAAGTATTTTTTCGGGGACCTTCATACCGAAAGCGTGGATTTTTAAAAATATTTTTTCGAGGACCTTCATACCAAAAGCGCGGATTTTTAAAAATATTTTTTCGAGGACCTTCATACCAAAAGCGTGGATTTTTAAAAGTATTTTTTTCGGGGACCTTCATACCGAAAGCGTGGATTTTTAAAAATATTTTTTCGAGGACCTTCATACCAAAAGCGTGAATTTTTAAAAATATTTTTTTCGATGACCTTCATACCAATAGCGTGAATTTTTAAAAATATTTTTTCGATGACCTTCATACCAATAGCGTGGATTTTTAAAAATATTTTTTCGAGGACCTTCATGCCAAAAGCGTGGATTTTTATACCCTACACCACTATGTGGGGAGGGTATTATAAGTTGGTTTTGGCCAAAAAGTTTGTAACGCATCGAAATAATGATCGTAGACCCATACTTATATATACCAAAATGAATGTCTCGACGAGCTGAGTCGATCTGGCTATGTGTGTCCGTCCGTAAGTCCGTCTGTCCGTCCGTCTGTCCGTCTGTCCGTCTGTCCATCTAAACCTTGTAATCACGCTACAGGTCGCAATTTTGATCGGATCGTCACGAAATTTTGGATGTTGATGGGGGTCCCGGAGGGGAAGAAGCCTATTGATTTTGGTGATGGTCGGATAATATTTAGGGGTCGGAATGGGCAAAAAACGTATGTTGATAAAAAGACAACGTTTTTTTCCAAAGCGAATATCTCAGCTTCTATACGGGGTACCAAAAGCAAAACCTGACAATAAAAATAGAAAATATCACCTTTCTAATGATGTAAAGTAGGTTCTCGTAGCTGATCAAACAACGAAGATATCACAATAGTCGCATATAAAACCCAACTTTTCATTTTTGCGATTTTAATTATAATGACGATTATCACAGCTTTGGTTGGGGACTTTCCAAAAGCAAAGCCTGGCTATGAAAGTAGAAGATCCCATCTTTACAACGATGTAAAAACGAGATTTCGCAATAGTCGGTAATACATGCCATTTTTCCACTTTTTTGGAAATCACGCTACAGGTCTCAATTTTGATCGGATCGTCACGAAATTTTGAGGGTTAATGTGGGTCACACAGATGAAGAAGCCTATTGATTTTGGTGATGGGTGTTAATGGGCAAAAAACTTATTTGGAGAAAAAGACAACGTTTTTTCCAAAGCGAATATCTCAGCTTCTATACGGGGTATACCAAAAGCAAAACCTGACAATAAAAGTAGAAAATATCACCTTTCTAATGATGTAAAGTAGGTTCTCGTAGCTGATCAAACAACGAAGATATCACAATAGTCGCATATAAAACCCAACTTTTTATTTTTGCGATTTTAATAATAATGACAGCTTCGTTTGGGGATCTTCCAAAAACAAAGTCCGACTATGAAAGTAGAAAATCCCATCTTTACAGTGATGCAAAGTAGGTTGGCGTAGGTGGCCACATAACGGAGGTATCACAATAGTCGGCAATACATCCCATTTTTCATTTTTTTTTTTGTAATCACGCTACAGGTCGCAATTTTGATCGGATCGTCACAAAATTTTGCGGGTTAACGGGGATCCTACAGAGAAAGAAGCCTGTTTTGGTGATGGTCGGAAAATATTCAGGGGTCAGAATGGGAAAAAACTTATTTGGAGAAAAAGTCAACGTTTTATTTCAAAGCGAATATCTCCGCTTCTAAAAGGGGTATATCAAAAGCAAAACCTGCTAATGAAAGTAGAAAATATCACCTTTGCAACGTAGGTTGTCGTAGGTGATCAAACAACGAAGATATCGCAATAGCCGCTAATAGAACACAACTTTCCCTTTTGCGATTTTAATAATAATGAAGAATATCACAGCTTTGGTTCGGGACCTTCCAAAAGCAAAGTCTGACAATGAAAGTAAAAAATCCCATCATTACAATGATGTAAAGCAGGTTGGCTTAGGTATCCAAATAACGGAGATATCGCAATAGTAGGTAATACATCCATTTTTCCGTTTTTTTGGAAATCACGCTACAGGTTGCAATTTTAAATGGATCGTCACGAAATTTTGGGTGTTATTGGGGGCCCACAGAGGAAAACCCCCTTTGAAAAAAAATATTTGGAAAAAAGACCAACGTTTTATTTCAAAGTTGATATCTCCCTACTGTAGGAGGTATATCGAAAGCAAAACCTGGCAAGGAAAGTAGAAAATATCACCTTTACAACGATGTGAAGTAGGTTGTCATAGGTGGTCAAACAACAGAGATATCACAATAGTCGGTAATGCATCCCTTTTTCCATTTTTGTGCAATCACACTACGAAATTTTGATCGGATCCTCACGAAGTTTTGGGGGTTGATGGGGGTCTAACAGAGAAAGAAGCCTATTGATGGTTGGCATACATCCCACTTTTCCATTTTTTATTTGGGTTGTACTGTCGATGAACTTAAATGCGTTTCAAAAAAATTGACCTGTGTTAATGAAGACATTCAGAGCAAAGGCGCTAAGCTATCCCAATTTTAATATTTTGAATTTTATTAGTCAAAAGCTTATGAACGGGGGTAGTGGTGTAGGGTAGGTCGGCCCCGACCCGACTATAGCCTTGGCTCACTTGTTAAAAATATTTTTTCGAGAACCTTCATACAAAAAGCGTGGATTTTTAAAAATATTTTTTCGAGGACCTTCTTACCAAAAGCGTGAATTTTTAAAAATATTTTTTGAGGACCTTCATACCAAAAGCGTGAATTTTTAAAAATATTTTTTCGAGGACCTTCATTCCAAAAGCGTGGATTTTTAAAAATATTTTTTCGAGGACCTTCATACCAAAAGCGTGAATTTTTAAAAATATTTTTTGAGGACCTTCATACCAAAAGCGTGAATTTTTAAAAATATTTTTTCGAGGACCTTCATTCCAAAAGCGTGGATTTTTAAAAATATTTTTTCGAGGACCTTCATACCAAAAGCGTGAATTTTTAAAAATATTTTTTCGAGGACCTTCATTCCAAAAGCGTGGATTTTTAAAAATATTTTTTCGAGGACCTTTATACCAAAAGCGTGGATTTTTAAAAATATTTTTTCGAGGACCTTCATTCCAAAAGCGTGGATTTTTAAAAATATTTTTTTGAGGACCTTCATACCAAAAGCGTGGATTTTTAAAAATATTTTTTCGAGGACCTTCATACCAAAAAGCGTGGATTTTTAAAAATATTTTTTCGAGGACCTTCATACCAAAAAGCGTGGATTTTTAAAAATATTTTTTCGAGGACCTTCATACCAAAAAGCGTGGATTTTTAAAAATATTTTTTCGAGGACCTTCTTACCAAAAAACGTGGATTTTTAAAAATATTTTTTCGAGGACCTTCATACCAAAAAGCGTGGATTTTTAAAAATATTTTTTCGAGGACCTTCATTCCAAAAGCGTGGATTTTTAAAAATATTTTTTTGAGGACCTTCATACCAAAAAGCGTGGATTTTTAAAAATATTTTTTCGAGGACCTTTATACCGAAAAGCGTGGAAAATATTTTTTCGAGGACTTTTACACCAAAAAGCGTGGATTTTTAAAAATATTTTTTCGAGGACCTTCATACCAAAAAGCGTATTTTTTTGAGGATCTATATACCAAAACGCGTGGATTTTTAAGAATATGTTTTTCGAGGACCTTTATACCAAAAAGCGTGGATTTTTAAGAATATGTTTTTCGAGGACCTTTATACCAAAAAGCGTGGATTTTTAAGAATATGTTTTTCGAGGACCTTAACCCTCCGTCATGCACATGTATCTGGCCAGATATTTTAGGAATTCAACTGCGATTTAAATATATTTCTAATTTAGCTAGGGGCTTGAGTCTCCAGGTACCCTCTACAAATATTGTAAGGTATCGTTCTATGAAAAAAAAACACATTAAAAAAAAAACAACAAACAAAATTTATGTAGCTTTTTTCATCTATACATCGTATACGTAGCGCATGTATCTGACCAGATACACACTCAGACCAGATACACACTCATACCAAAAGCGTGAATTTTTAAAAATATTTTTTCGAGGACCTTCATACCAATAGCGTGGATTTTTAAAAATATTTTTTCGAGGACCTTCATACCAAAAAGCGTGGATTTTTAAAAATATTTTTTCGAGGACCTTCATACCAAAAGCGTGAATTTTTAAAAATATTTTTTCGATGACCTTCATACCAATAGCGTGGATTTTTAAAAATATTTTTTCGAGGACCTTCATACCAAAAGCGTGGATTTTTAAAAATATTTTTTCGAGGACCTTCATACCAAAAGCGTGGATTTTTAAAAATATTTTTTCGAGAACCTTCATACAAAAAGCGTGGATTTTTAAAAATATTTTTTCGAGGACCTTCATGCCAAAAGCGTGGATTTTTAAAAATATTTTTTCGAGAACCTTCATACCAAAAGCGTGGATTTTTAAAAATATTTTTTCGAGGACCTTCATACCAAAAGCGTGGATTTTTAAAAATATTTTTTCGAGGACCTTCATTCCAAAAGCGTGGATTTTTAAAAATATTTTTTCGAGGACCTTCATACCAAAAGCGTGGATTTTTAAAAATATTTTTTCGAGGACCTTCATACCAAAAGCGTGAATTTTTAAAAATATTTTTTCGAGGACCTTGATTCCAAAAGCGTGAATTTTTTTAAAATATTTTTTCGAGGACCTTTATTCCAAAAGCGTGGATTTTTAAAAATATTTTTTCGAGGACCTTCATACCAAAAGCGTGAATTTTTAAAAATATTTTTTCGATGACCTTCATACCAATAGCGTGGATTTTTAAAAATATTTTTTCGAGGACCTTCATACCAAAAGCGTGAATTTTTAAAAATATTTTTCGAGGACCTTCATACCAAAAAGCGTGGATTTTTAAAAATATTTTTTCAAGGACCTTCATACCAAAAAGCGTCGATTTTTAAAAATATTTTTTCGAGGACCTTTATACCGAAAAGCGTAGATTTTTAAAAATATTTTTTCGAGGACCTTTGTACCAAAAAGCATGGATTTTTAAACATATTTTTTCGAGGACCTTCATACCAAAAAGCGTGGATTTTTAAAAATATTTTTTCGAGGACCTTCATACCAAAAAGCGTGGATTTTTAAAAATATTTTTTCGAGGACCTTCATACCAAAAAGCGTGGATTTTTAAAAATATTTTTTCGAGGACCTTCATACCAAAAAGCGTGGATTTTTAAGAATATTTTTTGAGGAGCTTTATACCAAAACGCGTGGATTTTTAAGAATATTTTCTTGAGGAGTTTTGTACCAAAAATCGTGGATTTTTAACAACATTTTTTCGAGGACCTTCATACCAAAAAGCGTGGATTTTTAAGAATATGTTTTTCGAGGACCTTAACCCTCCGTCATGCACATGTATCCGGCCAGATATTTTAGGAATTCAACTGCGATTTAAATATATTTCTAATTTAGCTAGGGGCTTGAGTCTCCAGGTACCCTCTACAAATATTGTAAGGTATCGTTTTATGAAAAAAAAACACATTAAAAAAAACAACAAACAAAATTTATGTAGATTTTTTCATCTATACATCGTATACGTAGCGCATGTATCTGACCAGATACACACTCAGTTTGTATGAACAGTTATGTACTTTATTGATATATGTATTCCTAACGAAATGAGAAAGGATCGTTCTCGTCCTGTTTCGTCATCGCTATTTGGATTCCACGAAAATTTGGTATCAATTTGCAGCTACGTGCAAAAAAAAAATAAATGTGTGAACCTACTTTCGACATTTCATTTTACGAAACATTGTGAAGGGGAAGCAATGAAACCCGAAGCAATTATCTTTTACGCGGGATAAGCATGTACTAAGAACAAGAGAAAATATATATATGGCTGGCGTGATAACAATATAACAATATAATATTATTACTAAACTAGCATATTTTTCATATAAATGTACTGAAATATATATACTGTATCTGGCCAGATACATGCGCTACGTACGTGACTATCGGAACATGTGCATGACGGAGGGACCTTTTCCAAAAATCGGGGATTTTTACGAATATTTTTTTCGAGGACCTTTTCCAAAAATCGGGGATTTTTCAGAATATTTTTTTCGAGGACCTTCATACAAAAAAGCGTCAATTTTTAAGAATAATTTTTTCAAGGACCTTCAAACCAAAAAGCGTGGATTTGTGAGAATATTTTTCCAAGAAGCTTTAGACCAAAAAGCGTGGATTTTTAAGAATATTTTTTTCGAGGACCTTTATAAAAAAGCGTGGATTTTTAAGAATAATTTTTGACGAAGTTTAGCCTTAAGTAGCGTGGATTTTAAGAATAATTTTTGACGAAGTTTAGCCTTAAGTAGCGTGGATTTTAAGAATAATTTTTGACGAAGTTTAGCCTTAAGTAGCGTATATTTTAAGAATAATTTTTGACGAAGTTTAGCCTTAAGTAGCGTGGATTTTAAGAATAATTTTTGAGGAAGTTTAGCCTTAAGTAGCGTGGATTTTAAGAATATATTTTTTTGTGTGGGATGTACCCGAAGGCGTAAACCGATTGAGTCCATATTGGAACCTCATCTAAGTTTGGTAAAAATTTCACGCTGAGGGTATAAAAATAATATTTTTCGAGGACCTTTATACCAAAAAGCGTGGAGTTTTAAGAATATTTTTTTTCAAGGACTTTTAGACCAAAAACTTGGGTTTTTAAGAATATTTTTTTGAAGACATTTGTATCTAAAAGCGTGGATCTTTAAGAATATGTTTTTCGAGGACCTTCATACCAAAAAGCGTGGATTTTTAACAATATGTTTTTCGAGGACCTTCATACCAAAAAGCGTGGATTTTTAACAATATTTTGTTTGAGGACCTTTTTTACTAAAAACGTGGATTTTTAAAAATATTATATGAGGACCTTCTTACCAAAAAGCATGGATTTTGGAGAATATTTGAGGAAATTTAGCCCAAAGAAGGGTTGATTCGTAAGGATATTTTTTTGGTGACGTTTAGCCTTAAAAAGAGTGGATTTTTTTATGGATTTTTAAGAATATTATTTTCGAGGACCGTTTTATAACCCGTGATAGTTTATTGCGTAACTTAATGGATTTGTGACATAACTATGAAATGTTTCATCTTAAACCAAAATACTACTACTGCTAACAAATCTAGGAAAGATAGTTCATAAATCATTTGCATTCATTCATTACTTGGAAATGTGTGAGCATTTATGGTCATTTTTGGTCCTCAGGTTAAGCCTAACTATGTGTATTGTAAAGAATAAAGTAGATTTTCTGTCTATAACATACACAAAAGAAGAATATTCTTCTGGTAAACAATGCTAGCACCCACCCACAAATGTATCCGTGTTTGTGAATTGAAATTCGAAGTGTGTCGATTTGTCCCACAATGATTAAGGAATTTAGATTAATATACCCAAGGATAAATGCTATTGAGGCTAGTTAGGATGGTTAAACCTGGCAGGTTATTATTTCTTTGACTTCTTTTCCTTTCAGTTCTTTTTGGGAGTAAAATTGGCTCAATGAAAAGATGCATTAATCATTTGTAAATAATTATGTGAGCACACGTAGGTGATTTGTTTGTACACTAGCAACAACAAGAACAACAATAAAAGCAAGAACAACAGCAAAAGACCACTCTCAATAACAATTCACTTAACAAGTATCTCTCAAACACATAACAACTCACACACAACCTAAAGCCAATAATAAGAACGAGTTCTTAATTCACTTGGAAAAAACCGGACAATGGTTATTGGCTTTGTTGCTGGTGACGTTGGTGGCATATTGAGTATGTTTGTCTTCCATGCTCAATAAGATGTCGTCCATTCCTTGGTTCCTTTATTTGGGTGTTTTGGTACCTTTTCAACTTTTGTTTGCTTTATAGACCATAATTTCTCATTACCTTTCAGTGAATGTGTCTGTTTTTTTCTCCCCGCTTCAAAGCATTTGTTCGGAATTTTCAAACACAATTTTGGTAAATTGGTTTTCAAGGTCAGTATTTTTAGTTGAGTTGCTGCTGTAAACAAGTACAAATATTTTTCCAGATAAGTCCGATAAACATAATTTAATTTTTCTTCATTTGTTTTTGTTGGTTTAAAGCACAAGTAATTGGTACATGCTGTTGGTTGGAGATTTTCATCGTAAATTTGTTTGTAACGCGTTGGTGGACTACAAGAGGATACGGATTTCAGTGAATAATATGCTGTAATATAAACATTTTAAATCCAACAACCGTGGGTTTTCAAAATCAAAATAGATTTTTAAAAAAATTCTTTTCATCAATATTGATTTTTCGAAAAACTATTTTTTTTCGTCAACGTGGATTAAAAAAAGAAAAGATGCCATCAACTTGCGTTTTTCCTAAATACACTCCACGTCAGTAGAATAAGACAACTATATTTCTGTTAATGTTAGCTTATGTATCCCAAAGCGAATGAATCTGTGTTTTAATCTTGTACAAATTTCAAGTCTATGATGTTCCGTATCAAACACAGAGAAAATTGTTTTTCTATCTTTTCTCGAAATGATTTTCTGATAATTTTTCCGATAGTATTATGAAACATTTAGTTTTGTCTTGGATAATCTTGTTATTTTCGTGAATTGTTAACACCGAATTTTCTTTCAGTCGATAAAATAGGGATTTCTGATAATTGTTTACCTGAGAAAACCTCTAAATAATTCCGGGGACATCGAATAAACAGCGTAAAAAAGCTTACATTGACAAATAGTTGAAACATCTCGAAATATCAGTAGTAGTCGCGCAATTATGTCATATTTCTTAACAATAAGATAGAATATGACACAGACAACCTCGATAGATACAATCGAGTTCTTCGGATGCTGAGAAGATGGAACATTAAAAAACAATTCTCTCCTAAAAACCTCGATGTGTTGGTCAATAAAATGACTTTTCTGCTAACAAATCTGCTGTTTAAAGATTTGCAAATAGGCCCCACATTCAGAGGAAGGTAATCTGATATGAAAACAACCCCTTTTAAATGCTATTAGCAACAAAATATAACTCAAAAATCTAAATTTTCATGACTGTGCTTTCCCGCGAAAACAGGGCTATTGCGACGAGTTCAGTTAAAAACAAGTAAAAGAGGGCTATAGTCGGACATGGTCGACCATGTGATACCCTACTCCATTTCCCCTGGGATGATATGATTGCGAAGTCTCCCGTGTTCCTTCGGGTATGTTGTGGGAAAATATGTATGTATGTATGATTGCCACACGTTATATATTATTTTCATTATTTTGTAATGGAGAGATGGACGATTTCGGCTACATATACATATAAATACGTATGTTCTTCAAAAAATTAAAAATTTGTATTAAGAAACAAAAAATACCAAACGTATTGGTGACTTTATCCGATTTGATCAATGAAAGAGATCAATATTTCGAGGTATTACATTACTTCTAGTCAAAGGTAACATAAAAACTTCAAAACCCCGTACAGCATCGTATATTGCATCAATTTAAAAAAAATTGGAATTCCTTTATCATGATTTTAATACCTTTCTATCATCGATGCGAAATTTTGTACCATGGAAGGTAAACATAGTTCTTTATAAACAAACCAAAACTATAAAGTAAAACACATTTATATGTCACGCTGCGCCTGAACAAACTTTATATGGAAGGTACATATACATAGGAAATTTTCTTGCTTTCTGAAACTTGCTGTCTTCAGCAATATTGTAGCCCTAAACTAGTAGAACTTATCTTTTGAAAAAACCACATAAGAAAAACTCCATCTAGGGCATCAAAATCTATAAAATATAGAAACTTTTACAGTATCGGCTAAACTATTGGGAGTTGAACCTTTTGCAAAAATCTTCCAAATAATGTTCTCAACAATTCTTCAGAACATTCTGAAACTCTAAAATGCTTACTTCATGTTGTTTCAGCGGTATTTTGTATTATATCTTTTACAACACGATTTTCAAACACAGTTCACACCAGGCTTTAGGCTTACGATAAAAATGTACCTCATCGAAATAATGGCCTTTGACTTCTCATATATTTTGACAAAATCCGCTTCAAATAATTTGGTGTCGATTTAGCCCAGTTCTTTCGTCTGTCTGGCTCGAACGCATGATAACTCTCCAACTTATCAACCGAACTTTAAGTCATATCGGTCTACTCCTTTTTCTCACAAGTCTACAAAATGTTTACCTAAAATGGTGCGCACAATAACTGTCGAAGGTCCAAATCGATTTCTTCGAGATATAGATTAGGTTCAAATATGGATTATATCGTTTCACTCCTTCAGGTACCTCCCATACAAAATTTTAATATCCGATTTCACCGAAACTTTGAACATCCTAAAATTACTTCCGGACGTACATATGTAAATCAAGTACCATTAGGGTCTATATGGGACAACATCTTCGGATACTTCCCTCACAAATTTTCAAAATAAGTACAACCCAACAAAATGTTCGATGCCAAAGATGCCATTCAATCATGGGTGCAAGTAAGCTGGCATGTCATCTTTTTAGCATCTTCATCGATGAATTTTATATGAGCGTGGACCCCAAAAGATGCTATTCACTTTTGGATCCAAAGCATGTCATTTCCACCAATGCTTTGGCATGTCATTTTCATCAACCCTTTGCAATGACATTATCATTACGACGAGAGTTTTAACCACGTTGGTTGTGATTTCGAGTCTCCGACAACATCAAGCCTATTGTAAATAATTAATCTTATATATTAAGAAATAATTGTATAAATAAAAACACAAAATTCACCTCTATTGGATAGATGGAATGGGTTCAAATGCTGATGAAAAGATCGGATCTTTCACGACTTCCTTTGCATGGGTTCAAATGCTGATGAAAAGATCGGATTTTTCACGACTTCCTTTGCATTGGTTCAAATGCTAATGAAAAGATCGGATCTTTCACGACTTCGTTTGAACCAATGCAAAACATGCCATGAAATCGCGTCATCGCATGGAACCCCTTCCTTCAAATTTTGCTGGGAATATGAGGGCTGCTCGAGAATCCATTGAACATTTTTGCCAATGCTACTCCTTGCGGTCGTGTTTACAGCGATATTCGATTTTTCGTAGGTACGTCGATGCTTCCTGACATTACGGTTCAAAAGCTCTAAATCTTACCATGACCAACTAAAATGACGGATTGACACGATAACTATCAAAAGGAATGACTTCAAAAATTAGGTCCACTTCCAAAATGGAACATTATTGCAGGTACCTTCTCCACAAAAGTGCAAAACTTTTGCGCTCTTATCGAAGTCAAATTTATGACCACAACATAAATATTTATTCGCAACGCTCACAATCGTGAAGTTTTATACCCAAATGTTTTGATATTTTTGTCGGAAAGTGTATACGTCCTAAGAAGACAACGAAATTCTGAAACTCCTGTCTACACAATTTTTAGGACAGAGATATTGGTTATGAAGCCCGTATTCGTTCCGTCTATAAATAAAAGTCTCAACTCAAACAGGCTGAGGGTATATCTATGTCGGAAACGCCGACTGAGACTTTTTCTACTTGTTTTCGAGAAAACAAAAGTTATGAATTTTCATAAGTTGGTGCCAACAGAAGTGCATAATCTTTGGTCATAGTCCTTGAAAAGTTTTAAATGTGATAGAGTTTATAAACATCTAATCGTATAATTAAGGTAGAAATAAGGCGGTGTGAACTTCACACCAACAGTTTATTCTCGCATTTCGGATTTCATTACATCATTGACATTTTTATTAAATCGTCGTTGAAAAATGTACTGAAAAATCGGGATAGAGGCATTTTACAACCATGACATATTCTGAAGAGTTGTGTATTACATTCCAGGGAATATTTTTCCAAAAGAAAATTAACGGTTTTGGAAATACTGTGCGAAATGTATGTATAAACATTGTGGCATTTTTGCATATATTTTGAAATTTGATGCAATAAATGTAGTTTTTCGAGTTCATTATTTCTCCAAATATTTTATTCTTGCCCTTATCTAAAAACTTGCTTCAGAGGTCACAAGAAGATTCGCATTGGTTTCAGAGATATAGCCCCGAATTTCTTTAAAAACTCAATATTTAACCATGTATAGATGGGGCCATAAAATCCGAGCTGGATCTGACACAACAAAGCCCAACTAGGGTTTCTTGTCGTTTGGGTATTTACTTTCACAAAAACCTCAGTTCGAATTGTTGGCATAAGATCACCATAAAAATCTTGCACAGCGTATTCATAGATGAGAAAAATGAAAAAAAAAATCGCAAGAGCGCTTTTTCAAGTAATCCCGATCAAAGTTCACATTTACAGAGTATTTTTAGGTTTTCACAGTTTTTTTTTCTTTTTTTTTTAGAAACCGCAAGTCCTTTTTGAATAGGATTAGAGCAAATGTTGTAGCTGTGAAAATTCTCTCCAAGATTGTCCTTTATGACTTTTTCCTAGGTTTACCATTTTCCTATCGAAATGGGACTAACGAAAATGTTGTAGCAGTGAAAATTGTCTACAAAATTTGTTAGTCCTATTTCAATAGGGCTTGCGGCTTCCTTGCAAAATCCTGGACAACTAAAAAACCTTAAAAATGTGAACTTTTGCCGTGATTTATTTAAAAATCCCTCAAGCTATTTTTTCCTGTTTTGTCCCAACTTGAACTTCTGAATCTCAACATCAGCTTTATATGCGCTCATGCTCCCACTGAAGACAAGGACAAACAGACGAAAGATATATTTTACGAGCGCTTAGAAGAAACTTATGATCGTTGCCCCGCCCATAACATTAAAATTATACTAGGCGATTTTAATACCAAAATTGGAAAGGGGAATATCTTTGGCCCAACAGTCGGGAAATTCAGTCTCCACAGTGAAACATCTGAGGCTGATAGACTTTGCAGCTGCAAGAAACATGGTAGTTAGCAGTACCAGATTTAAGCATTTCGATATTCATAAGGGCACCTGGCTGTCGCCAGATTAAAGAACAAGAAATCAAATTGATCACGTTGTGATAGATGGAAGACATGCATCAAGCGTGTTGGATGTACGATCGTTCCGAGGAGCAAACATAGACTCGGACCACTACCATGTTGCAGCAAAGGTACGCACCCGGTTAAACGTAGCAAACAAAGTGCGAACAGACACAACACGGAAGTTGGACATCGGTAAGCTGCAATCACAACAGATAGCCACAGCATATTCCACTCAACTGGCCCAACTGCTTAATCAAAGCACTCCTCGTCGCGATAACATATCAGGACAATGGCAAAGCATTGCCCACTCCATGCAAACAGCCGCAAAATCTGTACTTGGATACCAGAGACCACCACCAAGGAATCCATGGTATGATCAGGAGTGTCGTGCTGCTACCGAAGAGAAAAATCCGGCATATAGGGCTACTTTACAATCAGTAGCAACGCGTAGCGCACGAGAGGTATCGGGAGAAAAGGAGAGAGGAGAAACTTCTTTTCCGCAGGAAAAATTGAGAGATGGAAAAGCGGGAGTGTGAACGAAACGAGATGCGCAGGAGACAGAACGAAGTCCGAAAATTCTACCAAAGAGTGAAACATCAAACTGATGGCCTTGGAACTGGCACATTCTCCTGTATAGACCAGCAAGGTAATCTGGTAACTGATACAGATAGGATAGATGATAGATAGAGACAGATGCTAAGGATATGGAAAGAGCATTTTTCCAAACTGTTGGTATCCAATAGTAGCGATGTCGACGAAGATACCACAGATCCAATCCCAGAAGATGGTAATGAATGTATACCACCCGGCCAAGTGAGGTAAAGACAGTAATAAACCGGCTGTAGAATAATAAGGCAGCAGGAGCTGTTCGCCTACCAGCCGAGCTGTTTAAAACCGGAGGCAACACGCTGATAAGGTGTATGCATCAGCTAGTTAGCTCCATCTGGTAGGAAGAACGCGTACCCGACGATGGGAACCTGAGCATCCTGTGTCCCGTCCAAAAGAAAGGAGATAATACTTTATGCTCCAACTATAGGGGCATAAGTCTTTTCCCTATCGCCCACAAGATAGTGTCAGGGATATTGTGCGAACGACTAAAGCCCACGGTCAACGAAATAATTGGACCATACCAATGCGGCTTTAGACCTGGCAAGTCCACCATTGACCAGATATTTACCCTGCGGCAAACCCTTGAGAAGACCCAAGAGATGCAGATCGACACCTACCACCTTTTTGTCGATTATAAAACAGCCTTCGACAGCCCGCTACGTTCAAAGGTATTCCAAGCCATGTCTGAATTTGGTATCCCCACAAAGCTCATTCGGCTTTGTAAAATGACTCAAACACACACAAGATCTTCAGTTGAAATAGGAGAGAACCTCTCCGAAGAGTTTTGTACCAAAAGAGGTTGCAGGTAAGGAGACAGCCTTTCGTGTGATCTTTTCAACATCCTGCTAGAAAAGGTTATACGAGAGGCAAAGGTCAAAAGAAGTGGCACAATCTACACCAATAACCACATGTTATTTGCTTATGCTGATGATATAGACATCATGGGACGATCAGCAAAAGAAGTAACAGATACCTTTATGAAGGTCGAAGGAGAATCTGCTAAAGTGGGTCTGGCGGTAAACGGCGAGAAAACCAAGTTGATGGTGTCGACGCGCAATGCGTCCATTGAGATCGGACCAACTGTTGAAGTTGGTTCCTATAATTTTGAGGTAGTAAAAGACTTAGTATACCTCGACACCGCCGTAAACACAACAAACGACATCAGTTGTGAAATAAAAAGAAGAATTGTATTGCCCAACAGATCCGAAAATGCATGTAACACCACGAAATATTTGTGTGGTATACCAAAATTTATATCTCGATGAGATAAAGCGATTTTGAGATGTGTGTCCGTCCGTCCATTAAAGATTGTAATCAAACTACAGGCCGCAATTATGGACCAATCATTAATCTTTGTATGGAGGTCGGGTTCACACCTGTAGTTGGTGGCGATGATCGTGAAATATTTAGGGGTAAAATGGACCAAAAACAAAATTTTTATTAAATTTTGTAGCGGCTCTGTAGGTCGCAATGTTAGTCTGAATTTGGACCAAAACTTTTGTGTGAAAATTGGTACAATTTTCAATATGTATCTTATATTTTTATTTCTGGAAGACACATTCTGCCTACATGAGTTATCTTTAGAGAAGGAACCTTTGATCTTTCCATTGATGTCAATTATGTTCATGTAGGTGATCAGATAACAGAGTTACAGCCTAGAATATACCTTCAAGGATTCCACAGTTATTATTGTGTGTAGAGTCGCCATAATGAAGCTAGGAGTCGCTGGTACCTTTTTTGGTGATTGTCCAATATTCCAGGAAGTATGGTTTACCCACACAAAAATATATAATGGTAATCAAGACTACATTGACTACCCCTTAAGCAAGAATACTTCTTAAAAAATCCTTCAAACACAACGGCGAAATTAGGATCGCAAGTGCCACGATATGATTTTATATCAAGCTATGATTGTTTATTTAAAAAGGTCAATCATATATTACTCTTCAAGTCCTCTTCTTAGGTATCAATTTCAACTATCAACGAATTGTATTTCTTTCAAACCCCTTGTTCTTCGCAATTATGCATAATTAAATGTTTTTTCGGGGAAAAATAATTTTTCAACATTTCTCATAGACTTTTTCCACATGGAAAATACTTTGTCGTAACTTTCAATAACTTTTCACTCCCTCACCTTTTATACCGTTTACAAAATTACAGCTAACGTCAGACTATATCAGATGACAATTATTTATTTTTTTCGGTTAAAAAGTACAAACCAAACTTTTGAGACTTTCATAATTTGTTGCTGTTTGCTATGAAATTTATATCACATTCCATTAAGTATGTGTGCGTGAGTGTGAGAGTGTTGGTCTGCCACTGAGTATGGATCTGCATGTAGACACAGTCAAAAAAGGCATTTACATTTTCTTTGTTAACACAAGCTCTTCCCGTCGTTCTCATTCCCAGCACACATGTTGTGGAATTTATTTTTGTTGCCCCAAATGTTATTGGCCACCATTATCCAGGCATGCCTAGTGGCCATATCATTGATTCATTTGCTCAACTTTGATTGTTTATTGTATTTGAGGGGGCACAATTTCCTTCACAGCAAATTTAGTCCCACCCCAAATGCCCAACTTGGCGCGCAAAAACTCCCCTTCGTTACGATTCTACCTACCACAGTAAAAATTGTGACTTTAACTTTGTTGTTGATAACAAGGACAACAAGGACGTTATAAGCAAATAAATTTCGTTATAAAATTACCGCAATCACTATCATTTACTTAAATTGTTTGAAAATTTAGTGGGTTTTTCTTTTTGTTGTTGTTGGTATTCAGTGTCAGTTTGGGTGTTATTGCCGTTTTGCAATGTAAGGAGTTTGGCACACTTGCACAAGGGACATAAAAGGCAAGTTTTAATAATTTGTAAACAAAGGCTGTGTTGCAAATTTCCTATGGAAAACCTTATTCTGCCAGGCTGAGATGAAATTTTCCTTTGGGAACACCATATTCAGCCAAGCCGAATGAAAGCTTTCTTAAAGAAAACCTCATTCAGCCAGGCTGAATGAAAGTTTTCCTAAAGAACACCTTATTCAGCCAGGCTGAATGAAAGTTTTCCTAAAGAAAACCTTATTCAGCCAGGCTGAATTAAATTTTTCCTAAAGAAAACCTTATTCAGTCAGGCTGAAAGAAAGTTTTCCTAAAAAAAACCTTATTCAGCCAGGCTGAATGAAATTTTTCCTAAAGAAAACCTTATTCAGCCAGGCTGAACGAAAATTTTCCTAAGGAAACCCTTATTCAGCCAGGCTGAATGAAAGTTTTCTAAAGAAACCCTTATTATTTGTTAGAAAAATGTCTAAATTTTAATTTTTAATCAGTATTTCAGATAAAAATTTTGTTTTTGGTCCATTTCACCCCCCAAATATTTCACGATCATCACCAATAGTAATAGCGATCTGTTCTGTGTGAAACCGACCTCCATACGAAATTTCGTGACGATCGGTCCATAATTGCGGCTTGGAGTTTGAGTAGAATTTATAATGGACATATGGCCACACGGACGGACGGACTGACGGACACACATCGCATTATCTCGTCGAGATATGAAAAATGCAAAACAAATTTTTGAGATATAGAAGTTGAAATTGGGTTAATGAACTGACGGTGTTGCTTCCTTATAAAACAATGTCATGCACGGTGCGACCTAACTAACTTTAAACAAATGTCGATAGATCGGAAAAATCCAAAAACAAGAAAAAAATGTTGGAGGTATTTTTAAATAAATCACGATAAAAGTTCAAATGTTCATGTTTTTTAGGTTTTTAGGATTTTGCATGGAAACCGCAAAACCTGTCAAAATGGGAATTAAGAAACTGTTGCAGAGAATTTTCACTGCTATAACATTTTTAAGTCTCATTTCGATAGAACTTGAGGCTTCCAAGCAAGATCCTAAAAAACCTAAAAATGTGACTTTTGATCGCAATTTATTTAAAAATCCTTTGTTTATTTTTTTTTATTTTTCTCATCCATGATTGTTTGTGGATTTAGAATCTGCAAAAACTTCCCAGGTGTAGGCACCTCCCAATCAAAGTTAGTCAAGGCGCACCGTGCGTGCATGAAATTGTTTTTTAAGGCGGCGATACAGTCAGTTCATTGCCCCAATTTCATCTCCTACATCTCAAAAATGGTAAAACCTAGGAAAAAGTCATGAAGGTCAATCTTGTAGAGCTACAACATTTACTCTTATTCCATGTCAATAGGACTTGCGGTTTCCAAGCAAAATCGTGATACCCTAAAAACCCCTTAAAATGTGAACTTTGATCTCATCTATGAACATTGTAGTTTAAGAACCCGCAAAAACTTGCTAGGTGTAAGCACCTTCCATTTAAAGTTGGTTCAGGCGCACCGCGACATATAAGTCGCTGTTTGGTTTGTTTATAAAGAATGAACTATGTGAACCTTCCATGCTTCAAAATTTCGCAACCATGATAGAAAAGTATTAAAATCATGATACTGGAATTCTACTTTTCATTAAAAGTAATGTATTACCTCGAAATATGAATATCTTTCACTGATCCAATCGGATAAAGTCACCAAAATCTACGTCTAAATGCGTTTGGAATTTTTTTTTCTTAATACAATTTTTTGAAAAAATATGTATGTATATGTGCTAAAATGGTCCATCTGTCCATAACGAACTAATTAACATAATATATAAGGTGTCGCAATCATACATACGTATGTATATACCCACAACATCCCCGAAGGAAGAAGTGAGATTTCTCAATCATATAAATAAGTTACGTTGAAACTAGTGCCCAGGGGAAGTGGCGTAGGGGATTGCATGGTCGGCTCCGTCCGACTATAGCCCCATGTTACTTGTTTATCTTCTGATCTGTTATCGGGATAAGCAGTGCTTTCGTTAAGCAATGGGTCCAGCCATGGGTGTAGCCAGGAATGCTTTTTGGTTGTTCTGGTGGGGGGCATAATTTTTTACATACAAATGAACTGTTTTGTAGAATCTAGGGGGAGGCTGCCCCTCCCTAGCTATTCCTGGCTACGCTCATGGGTCCAGCTGAGTTGGCTATCTGTTATGATTGCAGCTATCCAATGTTCAATTTCCATTTTGTGTCTGTTCATATGCGGTCTTCTATTCTACGGAGAGAAAATCTCTTGAGGCCTGCTGTAGCCAGATGGCCACGTGAAGCCTCCTTTTCCAAATGTTAAACATAAAAACGAAACATAGAGGAAACTTCTCTCATATCAACGATCGCAGCATAGCTGAAAGTACTCGGCAAATGTATGCCGACACTACGCTGAAGGTTTTACCACTGTTGGGTCAGCAATATTACATATGTTCCCACTACACTCATGAAGGGACAAGGAAGACTTCTCATATAAATAAGGGCACGTCGATTCATATAAGCTCAATGATATGCTACTTACTTTTTTATCACCGAGTCCGACATGTCGCGACACCAGTTGTACAGAAATTTTTCATGACAGTAATACTCAGGAAATGTAACCCATCATTACATTGAGAGGATTTGCTACTGCCGAAAATGTTGATGTTGTGGTCAGGGATTGAACCGCAGATCTTCTGAGTAAAAAAACGGACATGCTTACCACTGCACCACGGTAGTTCCCGGGTCAAAGATATTGTCCTTTCTAATTGTCATATTTTTTCTTAACACTAGTAAAATAGGGCTCTGATCGTCTTTGTCTTCAGTGGAGACATGTATGGTGTTCAAGAATTTAGCTTTTATACGAATTGTAGCTAGTCCTTACGACAGTTGATCGAAAGATATTCCATTTTTGATAACGGCTATTAAATTACTGAAAAAAAGTAATGTTCTAAGTATTACCGTATGACTTTTTGGTGCTCGAAAATTGTATCAATGGTCTACTCGTCCTAGTCTTTAGTAGAAAACATGTTTTGACGAATTTCATTTTTATCCGAATGGTCAACGAGAGAAGTGATGCCAGAGATGTACTGATTTAGGCTTATTGTGAAGCCCTTCCTATTTCTATATCGGCCTTGTACTTCCCAAGTACATGTAGCAGTGCATAGGCTGCTCCATGTTTGTAAATAACATTTTCGGGGGTCTTAGCCGTACATGGATTCAGTAATTTGTTCACCCCAATTTATAGCAGGGTATATTACCAAATTTTACTTAACACATTTTTATCGTTCTTAAAGACACTTAACTTGGGATATCAAGACATCAAACAACGCAAATCTTTAAAAGCGTTTAAACAATTTTGTTAATTTATAACTATTTTTCGATGAATAAAATACGTTACACAAAATCCATTTCCATTTCGAAATTCTAAACACATTCCCTGCCTATTCCGCAGAAGAAAAAACTCTGACAAGAAAACAATAAGCCAAGCAGTTGAAAACGCGCAAAACAAATTTGCTGAAATCTTATTTATGGATTTACTTTTGACTTAAGTCTGTGAGGGGAAGAACTTTTCCAGTAATTTTCGGCGAGCACACACACTTTATGCGTGTGTTCATACCTTTGGCGTGTAATGTAGGATAACCCCCAACCCCACCTCCGCTCTCCCCTTTAATCCTCTTCTGAGTGAATTTTTTACGCATAACTTGATACCTCTTCCATCTAGCTACAAATGAGTTGCCTGCTTTAATGGCGACATACATAACTGTAAATATTATAGTTGTTGCTTTTGTTATTTTTTATACCCTATACCACAATGTGGAAAAGGGTATTATAAGTTTGTTTTGGTAAAAATTCATGTAACACCGCGAAATATTCGTCGAAGACCCCCAATGTGGTATACCAATCTTCATATCTCGACGAGATAAAGCGATTTTGAGATGTGTGTCTGTCCGTCCGTCCGTCCGTGTGTCCATTATAAATTGTAAACACGCTCCAGGTCGCAATTATGGACCGATCGTCACGAAATTTTGTATGGAGGTCGGGTTCAGATCATAATAGATCCCTATTCTTATTGGTGATGATCGTGAAATATTTAGCGGGTGAAATGGACCAAAAACCTAATATTTATCCAATTTTCTAGCGGCTCTGTAGGTCTCAATAATAGTCGGATCAACGCGTAATTTTAAATAAGGTAAGAGTATATCACAAAGGAGAAGCTTGCAATTTGAGATGGCGATCGGATAATATTTAGAGGGTTAAATGGACCAAAACTTTTGTGTGAAAATAGTGAAAATTTTTAATATGGCAAATAAAAAAATTCCTTTGCAATTCCATTTGAAAAAAATTAAAAAAAAATTTCGCGAGCACATCTACGATTTTTGGTATAGAGTTAAAGGAAAAAAATCTGGTTTCAAATCTGCTCGCGTTCACGAAATTGGCCGATGCGCGCAAAAGTTATAGCGTGGTTTATCCTCTTATAAAGAAAAAATATTTTAAAATTTCTTATTTTTTGTATTGAGAAAATGTAAGCATATATCAGTAACAGCATTTGATATCCATCCGTAGATGCACCAAAATTTCCAAAAATGTGTTTTTATTTTCGCGGAAAATCAAAAAAAAAAATTAAAAAAATCTGGCAATAAATTTAAATTATACTAACTCAGAGTCCGTATAAACCTCTAAAAACTAAATTAAAAATACGTACAGAAACTAGACAACTCGTAAAAAAATGTGAAACCAAAATTATAAACATTGGCTTTATAAATTGCATATTATAACAACAACAAAAGAGAAACAACTCATTGTTGGAAAATATTGTTACAAAAATAGTTTTTGGTTTGTTTCGAAAAATTAGAAAAAAATATTTGAGAGTTATCCAACTATTTCGCTAAAATCTAATACATAAATTAAAGTATTCTGCTAAAACTTTATCGAAATATATGGTTTACCATCGTGAAAGCTTATCTGCTTACTGTGATTACTTATAAGGATAGGAAATTAAGAGTAATATTGAAATTACTATCATTAGTTAATTAATCGCGAATTAGTTAAAGTCGGTTGATGCGCATCCGAGTTTGGATAAAGCGAATCAATCTCTTTCAATATCTATGCATATTTCGATTTTTCACTCTGGGGTCTTAGTGTGCCGCCAGTTGCATCACACAATGCAAGAAACCTTAAAGTTGGTAAAAGTCGCGCAATGTGCATACGATTTTGATGCGCATCCGGTTTCATCAGCGCCCATCAAAAATACGTCAATATACACCTATTTCAAATAGATTCTTCAAAAAACGCGGATGTGCCTCCACATTAAATTTTTGGCGAAATACCCATATTACTCGCGTATCTCTGTTTTTTTATGACACATGATTTCACAAATATTATAATCGCGAGTAAAGGATTCCATCTATGTAAAAAGTTTAAAAGAAAATCGCGGTTTAGTACGCGGATTTGTCAAAATATATTTTTGCTGATTTTCCGATTTTCAAGGTATCTATATAGGCGGTTTTAGTAGTTGAATTCGATCGCGGAAGGCTTCATTAGAACCGTCGCGCAAAAAAATGAATTCACGCGGGTTTCAAAGGAAATTGAATGACAGTTGTACGTTTTACACGCAAAAAAATATGTTTTGTAAGAAAATTCACGCATGAAATTTTGGCCTTTCGACTCCAATTACTAGGATGCTGTAAGGAGCACTCTTATGAGATATGCACCAAACGACGTAAAATCACGAGTTCTATAATCGTGTTATGAGTTTGGAATATTATCTTCTTGCGCGTCCGGATTATTACAAAAATTCAAAAAACCCCGAAATTCCGGCTTCAAAATGTCAGCATCAATTTTAGGTAGATGCAGTGGATATATCGAAAAATCATACACAGCTATCTTATTGCCCATGGAGTATTCTGTGATTCATTCTTTGGGAATAGGTCTATAAAATGTAAGGTTAAGCCAGAAATCGCATGGGAACATACATTGATGCCAACACAGCTTCCACGAAAATTAATTTTAATGGTCGACATTATGGGATCCCTCCTAAAACACTTCATTTTAAAGAATTGTAGTCATACTTTATAGAATATGTTAACAGTTCGCGAATTCTGAAAGGGTGAAACTCGGATTCATCGATTGCAAAACATTTTTGTTATTTACCATATACAGTTTATATCTTAATTCCTGGAAGTGACATTCCGGACAAGTGATATATACTTGAAAGTGGAACGCTTGACTTTTCAATTGATGCCAATTATGTTGGTGTGCATGATCAGATAACAGAGTTACAGCCTAATATATTCCGTTATTTGTTTGTAGTGTTATAATAAACTCGCTAGAAGTCGCAATTATACATCAATAGTCACGAAATTTTGCAACGGGTAAGAGTATAGGTCGAAAAAGATGCCTACAATTATGAATGATGTTCTGATATTCTTTAGTGGGTGAAATAAATCATTACTTTTGTATGAAAAATATAAAAATTTTATTTTTGGTCGATATTTTAATTCCTTGAGGACATATATATTTCGCAAAGTAGCCTACATATGAAAAAAAAAAACTACTGACCTTTCCTCTGATGTAAATTGCAATAAAGTGTTTGCTAGATAACGGGCCTACTGCCTAATATATAATGGGTTCTGTGTAGAGAACCACATTTTTATCCCATGCTACATATTGTCTCTCCAAAAGTGTATGTAAGACCACGAAATATTCGTCCTAGACCCCTTATTTGGTATGCCAAAATTCATATCTCGACAAGATAAAGCGATTTAGCGATATGTGTCCGTCCATTAAAAATTGTAAACAAGCTTAAGGCCGCAATTATGGACCGATTGTAACGAATTTTTTAAGGAGGTTGGGTTAGGGCCAGAATAGAAATGATTAGATTTTGGTGATGATCGTGAAATGTTCAGAAAATATATATAATATAATTAATATATAATTAATTATATATTATATTATATATAATTAATATAATTAATTCAGCCTGGCTGAATAAGGTTTTTTTTAGGAAAACTTTCATTCAGCCAGGCTGAACGAAAATTTTCCTAAGGAAACCCTTATTCAGCCAGGCTGAATGAAAGTTTTCTAAAGAAACCCTTATTCACCCAGGCTGAATTAATTATAGCTATAGACTTTTTTCCATGATTTCCCTCTAAAGGTCACGGGGAAATTGTATTATTGTTGTGATTACTGCCTCCGTTTTATTTTCTGTATTTTTTATTGTTTTCTTCATACTTTTTGTTTGTATTCCCTTAGAGGAAGTGAAACAAGAATCTACGAAGCTGGGTAGGAAACTGACAACAAGGGTACAACATCAGCATTCAGTAGCAGCAATATATTAACCACACTAAAGTACAACAACAATGACAAATAAGATTAGATAGAAGAATAATGTAAAATTGTAGATATTCCATAAATATGACGACTTTTAATGCTTAGACATACATAAAACAAGAGAAAACTAAACAAGTAAAAAAGCATTAAGTTCGGCCGGGCCGAACTTTTCATACCCTCCACCATAAAATATTCATTCCTGTCCCCAACTTTAAGTGAGTACGTTAAAATGTCAGATAATGTACATAAAATGCTTCATTCGGGAGGCCCTTTTTTATGGTGCCTATATCTAACTGTTGACTGTTATATAGGAGTTATAATAAAACATGGGCCTATGTTGGCAGTTTTTGATGGGAGCCTTTAATGTCAAATAACTCCTAATTCGGTTAAAAAATTTAGCTAGAATCCTCAAAATATCGAAAATCGGTACATAACGTGGGAACTTCAAATGTCATTAACAGCTAGTTCGGAGGTATCTGGGCTATACGTAAATATGAACTTAAATTAACAATTTTTGATGCAGAATTTTTGTTGACTTTTAAATTTCAAATTACAGAAAGTTCGTCCAAAAAATAAAGCTAAGGTACGGAAAATCGGGAGGTTTGTTTTGGGGCTATACAAAAACATGGACCTACGTTCGGTTAAACATTTTAAGTAAAATCCTCAAAGTACCGAAAATCGGGAAGTATCGTTATATTGGGGCTATGTTGAAAATTGTTGATGCAGATGTGTGGTCACCACTACAACCTTCAAATATCAAATTACAGTTAGTTCTGTTAAAAATTGTAGCTAAAATTGCCAAATTACTAAAATTGGGAGGTACCGTTACATGGGAGCTATATCCGAACATGGACCTATGTTGACAATTTTTGATGGAGAGGTGTTGTGACCACTAAGAACTTCAAATGTCAAATTACTGCTAGTTCGGTTTAATATTGTAGCTAAAATCATCAAATTACTGAAAATCGGGAGGTACCGTTATATGGGGGCTTTCTTGACAATTTTTGGTGGAGAGGTGTGGTGACCACTAAGAATTTCAAATGTCAAATGTTCAAATTACAGATAATTCGGCTAAAACTTGTTGGTAAAATTCTCAAAATACCTGAAATCGGGCGGTAACGTTATATGGGGGCTATTCCAAAACATGGACCTATGTCCACTAGTTATATAAGTTTATTGACATTTAAGAACCCTAAATCGGTCTGAAAATGTACATAAAAACGTCAAAATGCCGTAAATCGGGGGTACTGTTATATGGGGGCTATACCAAAACGTGGACCTAGGTCCCCAACTTTTGTTATATAAGTTTAGTTACACTTAAGAACCCTAAATGTCAAATTATAGCTATATCGGTCTGAAAATGTAGCTAAAAACGTCAAAATACCGTAAATCGGGGGGTACCGTTATATGGGGCTATGCCAAAACGTGGACCTATGTCCACAAGTTTTGTCACATAAGTTTATTGACATCTAAGAACTTCAAATGTCAAATTATAGCTTCATCGGTCTGAAAATGTAGCTAAAAACGTCAAAATACCGTAAATCGGGGGGTACCGTTATATGGGGGCTATACCAAAACGTGGACCTATGTCCACAACTTTTGTTATATAAGTTTATTGATACTTAAGAACCCTAAATGTCAAATTATAGCTAAATCGGTCTGAAAATGTAGCTAAAACCGTCAAAATACCGTAAATCGGGGGGTACCGTTATATGGGGGCTAAACCAAAACGTGGACCTATGTTCACAACTTTCGTTATATAAGTTTATTGACATTTAAGAACCCTAAATGTCAAATTATAGCTACATCGGTCTGAAAATGTAGCTAAAAACGTCAAATTACTGCAAATCGGGGGGTACCGTTATATGGGGGCTATACCAAAACGTGGACCTATGTCCACAACTTCTAATATATAAGTTTACTAACACTTCAGAACCCTAAATGTCAAATTATAGCTACATCGGTCTGATAATGTACCTAAAACCGTCAAAATACCGTATATCGGGGGTACCGTTATATGGGGGCTATACCAAAACGTGGATCTATGTCCACAACTTTTGTTATATATGTTTATTGATACTTAAGAACCCTAAATGTCAAATTATAGCTAAATCGGTCTGAAAATGTAGCTAAAACCATCAAAATACCGTAAATCGGGGGGTACCGTTATATGGGGGCTATACCAAAACGTGGACCTATGTCCACAACTTTTGTTATATAAGTTTATTGACATTTAAGAACCCTAAATGTCAAATTATAGCTACATCGGTCTGAAAATGTAGCTAAAAACGTCAAAATACCGCAAATCGGGGGGTACCGTTATATGGGGGCTATACCAAAACGTGGACCTATGTCCACAACTTCTAATATATAAGTTTATTAACACTTAAGAACCCTAAATGTCAAATTATAGCTACATCGGTCTGATAATGTAGCTAAAAACGTCAAAATACCGTATATCGGGAGGTACCGTTATATGGGGGCTATACCAAAACGTGGACCTATGTCCACAACTTTTGTTATATAAGTTTATTGATACTTAGGAACCCTAAATATCAAGTTATAGCTAAATCGGTCTAAAAATGTAGCTAAAAACGTCAAAATACCGCAAATCGGGGGGTACCGTTATATGGGGGCTATACCAAAACGTGGACCTATGTCCACAACTTTTGTTATATAAGTTTATTGACATTTAAGAACCCTAAAATTTCAAACCCTAAATGTCAAATTATAGCTACATCGGTCTGATAATGTAGCTAAAAACGTCAAAATACCGTATATCGGGAGGTACCGTTATATGGGGGCTATACCAAAACGTGGACCTATGTCCACAACTTTTGTTATATAAGTTTATTGATACTTAGGAACCCTAAATATCAAGTTATAGCTACATCGGTCTGAAAATGTAGCTAAAAACGTCAAAATACCGCAAATCGGGGGGTACCGTTATATGGGGGCTATACCAAAACGTGGACCTATGTCCACAACTTCTAGTATATAAGTTTATTAACACTTAAGAACCTTAAATGTCAAATTATAGCTACATCGGTCTGATAATGTAGGTAAAAACGTCAAAATACCGTATATCGGGAGGTACCGTTATATGGGGGCTATACCAAAACGTGGACCTATGTCCACAACTTTTGTTATATAAGTTTATTGATACTTAAGAACCCTAAATGTCAAATTATAGCTAAATCGGTCTAAAAATGTAGCTAAAAACGTCAAAATACCGCAAATCGGGGGGTACCGTTATATGGGGGCTATACCAAAACGTGGACCGATATAGCCCATCATCGAACTTGACCTGCCTGCAAACAATAGACGCATTTTCCCCAAATTTCAGCGTCCTATCTCCATTTTTGTGGATGCTAGAGTGATTACCACAGACGGACGGACGGACGGACGTGCTCAGATCGACTTAGAATTTTACCCTGATCAAGAATATATATACTTTATAGGGTCGCAAATGAGTATTTCAATGCGTTACAAACGGAAAAACAAACTTAATATACCCTCCATACTATGGTGGAGGGTATAATAAAAAAAAGTAAGAAAAGTCTATAGTCGGACGGAGCCGACCATGGGAAACCCCTATACCACTATCCCTGGACAATCGCTCTCCACAGAACTTCTTTTCAATGATTGTGAACATTTAATTATCAAATATCAGAGATGTAATGTATAATACTTATGACCAAAACCAAAAAGTTATGTAGCATGACAAAGACATTTTTGTAGCAGGAAAGGAAAATTTAGTTCACACAAACTAAAATTTAATGAAACCCACTTATGTAGTACTACTACTTCCGTTGTTTAACCGCTACGTTATTGAAATTTTTACAATTTCACACAAAAGTTTCAGTCCATTTAACCCGCTAAGTATTATCTGATCTTCACGTTGGTTTGTACGCTTCTTCTTCATCATAAACTCAAACTTTGTTTAAAATTTTGCGGGTTATTATTTTGACCTACAGAGCCGCTACAAAATTGGTTAAAATTTTGTTTTTGGTCCATTTCATCCCCTGAACATTTCACGATCATCACCAAAAACGAAACATTTCTATTCTGGCCCGAACCCAATCTCCTTAAAAAATTTGTTACAATCGGTCCATAATTGCAGCCTTAAGCTTGTTTACAATTTTTAATGGACGGACACATATCGCTAAATCGCTTTATCTTGTCGAGATATGAATTTTGGCATACCAAATAAGGGGTCTAGGACGAATATTTCGTGGTCTTACATACACTTTTGGAGAGACAATATGTAGCATGGGATAAAAATGTGGTTCTCTACACAGAACCCATTATATATTAGACAGTAGGCCCGTTATCTAGCAAACACTTTATTGCAATTTACATCAGAGGAAAGGTCAGTAGTTTTTTTTTCATATGTAGGCTACTTTGCGAAATATATATGTCCTCAAGGAATTAAAATATCGACCAAAAATAAAATTTTTATATTTTTCATACAAAAGTAATGGTCCATTTCACCCGCTAAAGACTATCAGATCACCATTCAAAATTGTAGGCATCTTTTTCGACCTATACTCTTACCCGGTGCAAAATTTCGTGACTATTGATGTATAATTGCGACTTCTAGCGAGTTTATTATAACACTACAAACAAATAACGGAATATATTAGGCTGTAACTCTGTTATCTGATCATGCACACCAACATAATTGGCATCAATTGAAAAGTCAAGCGTTCCACTTTCAAGTATATATCACTTGTTCGGAATGTCACTTCCAGGAATTAAGATATAAACTGTATATTAAAAATTTTCACTATTTTCACACAAAAGTTTTGGTCCATTTAACCCTCTAAATATTATCCGATCGCCATCTCAAATTGCAAGCTTCTCCTTTGTGATATACTCTTACCTTATTTAAAATTACGCGTTGATCCGACTATTATTGAGACCTACAGAGCCGCTAGAAAATTGGATAAATATTAGGTTTTTGGTCCATTTCACCCGCTAAATATTTCACGATCATCACCAATAAGAATAGGGATCTATTATGATCTGAACCCGACCTCCATACAAAATTTCGTGACGATCGGTCCATAATTGCGACCTGGAGCGTGTTTACAATTTATAATGGACACACGGACGGACGGACGGACAGACACACATCTCAAAATCGCTTTATCTCGTCGAGATATGAAGATTGGTATACCACATTGGGGGTCTTCGACGAATATTTCGCGGTGTTACATGAATTTTTACCAAAACAAACTTATAATACCCTTTTCCACATTGTGGTATAGGGTATAAAAAATAACAAAAGCAACAACTATAATATTTACAGTTATGTATGTCGCCATTAAAGCAGGCAACTCATTTGTAGCTAGATGGAAGAGGTATCAAGTTATGCGTAAAAAATTCACTCAGAAGAGGATTAAAGGGGAGAGCGGAGGTGGGGTTGGGGGTTATCCTACATTACACGCCAAAGGTATGAACACACGCATAAAGTGTGTGTGCTCGCCGAAAATTACTGGAAAAGTTCTTCCCCTCACAGACTTAAGTCAAAAGTAAATCCATAAATAAGATTTCAGCAAATTTGTTTTGCGCGTTTTCAACTGCTTGGCTTATTGTTTTCTTGTCAGAGTTTTTTCTTCTGCGGAATAGGCAGGGAATGTGTTTAGAATTTCGAAATGGAAATGGATTTTGTGTAACGTATTTTATTCATCGAAAAATAGTTATAAATTAACAAAATTGTTTAAACGCTTTTAAAGATTTGCGTTGTTTGATGTCTTGATATCCCAAGTTAAGTGTCTTTAAGAACGATAAAAATGTGTTAAGTAAAATTTGGTAATATACCCTGCTATAAATTGGGGTGAACAAATTACTGAATCCATGTACGGCTAAGACCCCCGAAAATGTTATTTACAAACATGGAGCAGCCTATGCACTGCTACATGTACTTGGGAAGTACAAGGCCGATATAGAAATAGGAAGGGCTTCACAATAAGCCTAAATCAGTACATCTCTGGCATCACTTCTCTCGTTGACCATTCGGATAAAAATGAAATTCGTCAAAACATGTTTTCTACTAAAGACTAGGACGAGTAGACCATTGATACAATTTTCGAGCACCAAAAAGTCATACGGTAATACTTAGAACATTACTTTTTTTCAGTAATTTAATAGCCGTTATCAAAAATGGAATATCTTTCGATCAACTGTCGTAAGGACTAGCTACAATTCGTATAAAAGCTAAATTCTTGAACACCATACATGTCTCCACTGAAGACAAAGACGATCAGAGCCCTATTTTACTAGTGTTAAGAAAAAATATGACAATTAGAAAGGACAATATCTTTGACCCGGGAACTACCGTGGTGCAGTGGTAAGCATGTCCGTTTTTTTACTCAGAAGATCTGCGGTTCAATCCCTGACCACAACATCAACATTTTCGGCAGTAGCAAATCCTCTCAATGTAATGATGGGTTACATTTCCTGAGTATTACTGTCATGAAAAATTTCTGTACAACTGGTGTCGCGACATGTCGGACTCGGTGATAAAAAAGTAAGTAGCATATCATTGAGCTTATATGAATCGACGTGCCCTTATTTATATGAGAAGTCTTCCTTGTCCCTTCATGAGTGTAGTGGGAACATATGTAATATTGCTGACCCAACAGTGGTAAAACCTTCAGCGTAGTGTCGGCATACATTTGCCGAGTACTTTCAGCTATGCTGCGATCGTTGATATGAGAGAAGTTTCCTCTATGTTTCGTTTTTATGTTTAACATTTGGAAAAGGAGGCTTCACGTGGCCATCTGGCTACAGCAGGCCTCAAGAGATTTTCTCTCCGTAGAATAGAAGACCGCATATGAACAGACACAAAATGGAAATTGAACATTGGATAGCTGCAATCATAACAGATAGCCAACTCAGCTGGACCCATGAGCGTAGCCAGGAATAGCTAGGGAGGGGCAGCCTCCCCCCTAGATTCTACAAAACAGTTCATTTGTATGTAAAAAATTATGCCCCCCACCAGAACAACCAAAAAGCATTCCTGGCTACACCCATGGCTGGACCCATTGCTTAACGAAAGCACTGCTTATCCCGATAACAGATCAGAAGATAAACAAGTAACATGGGGCTATAGTCGGACGGAGCCGACCATGCAATCCCCTACGCCACTTCCCCTGGGCACTAGTTTCAACGTAACTTATTTATATGATTGAGAAATCTCACTTCTTCCTTCGGGGATGTTGTGGGTATATACATACGTATGTATGATTGCGACACCTTATATATTATGTTAATTAGTTCGTTATGGACAGATGGACCATTTTAGCACATATACATACATATTTTTTCAAAAAATTGTATTAAGAAAAAAAAATTCCAAACGCATTTAGACGTAGATTTTGGTGACTTTATCCGATTGGATCAGTGAAAGATATTCATATTTCGAGGTAATACATTACTTTTAATGAAAAGTAGAATTCCAGTATCATGATTTTAATACTTTTCTATCATGGTTGCGAAATTTTGAAGCATGGAAGGTTCACATAGTTCATTCTTTATAAACAAACCAAACAGCGACTTATATGTCGCGGTGCGCCTGAACCAACTTTAAATGGAAGGTGCTTACACCTAGCAAGTTTTTGCGGGTTCTTAAACTACAATGTTCATAGATGAGATCAAAGTAAGGTTTTGGGTTTTCCCGGTTTTTATCATTCCCGGGAAACGGGAATCAACAACTCGCCATTCCCGGGAATCCGGGATTTCCCGGGAAATTTTAAAATACGAGAGTGGATCAATATTTCCATGATTTTTTATCTTCTCATAGTAACTTATATGAAAAATGGATGACACGTTTTCGCTCTATCGATTAAAAACGAAAAAATATGGAAAAATGCACCATGTTGCCCGGATTTTGCCAACACTTTCCATTATTCAAAGCTGATGAAATCGCTCTATGCAAAGTGATTTGGCTCAAACAATGAAGTTATAGATGTGAAATTCCAATTTTATGGACCTCGAAAATCGTGTGTTTTATTCTTATGCTTAAGATTGCTTGAAACAAATAAGAAAGTATCAGTCAGCTGTGCCGACTGAGATATACCCTCAGCCTCGCACCTAAAGAAAATAACACTATGCAACACTGAAAATGCAAACAACTTCTTGTATGGATTTTTTGAAAGTACATATTTAGACTACCAAAACCCTAGTAGGGTTTTGTCCTGTCAGATCCAGTTCGGATTTTATGGATTCATCTAAACCGGGCTAAATCTACACTTTTTTGCATTTATCAGGCCTTTATCTCAGAAACGAATAGGAATTTGGCCTTGCTGTCTTTAGCAATATTGTAGCCCTAAACAACTGGAACTTACCTTTTAAAAAAATCAAATAAGAAAAACTCTATCTAGGGCATCAAAATCTATAAAATATAGAAAATTGTACATAATAGCTGAAATTTTGGTCAGTATCGGCTAAAATATTGGGAGTTGAACCAAGTAACCTTTTTCAAAAATCTTCCAAATAAAGTTCTCAACTATTCTTTAGAACATTCTGAAACTCTAAAATGCTTACTTCGTGTTGTTTCAGCGCTATTTTGCATCATATCTTTTACAACACGTATTTCAAACACAGTTCACACCAACAGTTTATTCTCGCATTTCGGATTTCACTACATTATTGGCATTTTTATTAAATCGTCCTTGAAAAATGTACAGAAACCAACGGCATAGAGGCATTTTACAACAATGACATGTTCTGAAGAGTTGTGTATTACATTCCAGGGAATATTTTTCCGAAAGAAAATATTCAGAAAAAATTAACGGTTTTGGAGATACGGTGCGAACTGTATAAAAATTGTGTAGTTTTTGCATATATTTTGAAATTTGAGGCAATAAATTTAGTTTTTCGAGTTCACTATTTCTCCAAATATTTTATTCTTGTCCTGATCTAAAAATTTGCTTCAGAAGTCAGAAGAAGATTCGCATTAGTTTCAGAGATATAGCCCCGAATTTCCTTAAAAACTCAATATTTAACCATGTTTAGATGGGGCCATAAAATCCGAGCTGGATCTGACACAACAAAACCCAACTAGGGTTTCTTGTCGTTTGGGTCTGTACTTTCAAAAAATCCTCAGTTCGAATTGTTTGCACAAGATCACCTTAAAAATGTTGCACAGTGTAATCAAACACAATACTTCTGACGTTTCTAAGGACTTTTTGAACCAATTTCTTAAGAAGTATGGATTTACCCCGAAAAAAATTTGTAACGTTTTAACTAGGTTAGCATACAAAACATGTTGCCAAACATTTAAAAGAGAGAGTGTGGGAGATTTCTCCCTTCGACGGCTATCTTATGTACTACCCTATGTAGTTGGTATCGGCAGGCTTTTTTTTTGAGATTTTGTGCCTTTACCTCAGGAAGCGTGGACATGCCCTCCCAACCGATATAGTCCATATTCCAACCTGATACATGACTAGATGAAATAATACGATATGCAAAGTTTGGACCAATCAGAAACTTCCTGTCAAGGTTTCTTGGAGCTTTTAAGACATTATCTCAGGAAGTATGGACTTGCTCCCGACAAAATTTGTACTGTCGTAAAGACAAATTGCTGAAAAAAAACTTCAAATCGACCCAAGAAGAGCTCTAAAACTTTTTCCCAATTTGTGTGGAACCCGTTCTATGCCTGGAACTAATATTGCCATACGCAAAATTATGACCGATTCAGTTATTCCCTTCAAGAGTTATCGTGGGCACCATTTTAGCGATAATTGTTGAACTTTTGTGGCGAAGGTACCGGAAGTAGTGGACCACCGATAGGGTCCATCTTCGAACTTAAAACTAAGTTTGAAAAAATCTCGAATGCAAGCCGGACCCTCTTTAGCCCAATGAAAACACTTTTGTAGATTAAAGTTATTTCCAAATATTTTGTAATTTATTGGTTCTGTAAAATCTAATCGAATTCTGATTCTATGGTATAAAAGTGACGGGCATAGTTTATTCATTAATTCAATGTTAGTTGTGATAAATGTAAAAAGATATTTCCCGATTTCCCGGGAAATATGATTTTGTTTCCCGGGAAAATCCCGTAACCAAAAAACCGAGAATTCCCGGGAATTCCCGGTGCGGGATTACCCTACCCAAAACCCTAGATCAAAGTTAACATTTTAAGGGGTTTTTAGGGTATCAAGATTTTGCTTGGAAACCGCAAGTCCTATTGACATGGAATAAGAGTAAATGTTGTAGCTCTACAAGATTGACCGTCATGACTTTTTCCTAGGTTTTACCATTTTTGAGATGTAGGAGATGAAATTGGGACAATGAACTGACTGTATCGCCTCCTTAAAAAACAATTTCATGCACGCACGGTGCGCTTTGACTAACTTTGATTGGGAGGTGCTTACACCTGGGAAGTTTTTGCAGATTCTGAATCCACATCGTTCATGGATGAGACAAATAAAAACAAATAGACGAAGGCATTTTTAAATAAACCGCGATCAAAAGTCACATTTATAGGTTTTTTTAGGATCTTGCTTGAAAGCCGCAAGTTCTGTCGAAATGAGAAATGTTATAGCAGTGAAAATTCTCTGCAACAATTTCTTAATTCCCATTTTGACAGGTTTTGCGGTTTCCATGCAAAATCCTAAAAACCTAAAAAACCATGAACATTTGAAGTTTTACCGTAATTTATTTAAAAATATCTCCAACATTTTTTTCTTGTTTTTGGATTTTTCCGATCTATGGACATTTGTTTAAAGTTAGTTAGGTCGCACCGTGCATGACATTGTTTTATAAGGAAGCAACACCGTCAGTTCATTAACCCAATTTCAACTTCTATATCTCAAAAATTTGTTTTGTATTTTTCATATCTCGACGAGATAATGCGATGTGTGTCCGTTTTTTTTCTGAAATACTGATTAAAAATTAAAATTTAGACATTTTTCTAACAAAAGTTATGGTTAATTATCAACAAATATTGGCACTATCCTTGACTAAAACTATTACCTCGTGCAAACATTTGTCAGTATTGAACTATAACTGCGACCTCTAGCGTGAATAAGGTTACACTATTCACAATTTAAACTGGGGTATCACTGTATATACTGGGATGTAACTCTGTTATCCGACAACATACATCAACATAATTAGCATCAATGGAAAAGTCAAGCGTTCCTCTTCTAAATATAACTTACATTGGTTTAACATAGTATCCAGGAATAAAGATATAGTCATTTCTAGATTCACTTTGGCAGTTTTGTTAAGATGTGTGTTTTAAACTTGTTGTTTTTATACCCTGAGCATTTCTGCTAAAGAGGGTATATACACTTTCATACGGGCAAAATGTGCCTCATCGAAATAATGGTTTTAGACCCCAAGTATGTTTGGACGAAATGTGTTTCTGACAATTTGGAGTTGATTTAGCAATGTCCGTCCATCTGTCTGTCTGGCTGGCTGGAGCGCACGATAACTCTCGAACGGATCAACCGATTCGGTTTAAATTTTGGGTATCGTAATATTTTGTCCAAACTTAGGTTAAGTTCGAAAATGGGTTATATCGGTCCACTCCTTAAGATACCTACCCCACAAAAGTTCAAAAATGTTCGGAAAATTTGTGCGCACCATAACTCTTGAAGGGACTAACCGATTTGGTCCATACTTTGCACATCGTGAAATTTCTACCAGACTTAGATGGGGTCCCAATATGGACTCAATCGGTCCACTACTTCGGGTACCTCCCACACAAAATTTTGAAAAAGTTCAGTTAAGTTCGAATCGCCCCGATTTTTGTTGTAACAACTTGTATTCACTGCCCCCCATACGGCAATACAAGTTTCATCAGGGGCAAGTCCATACTTCCAGAGAAAATAGCCTGCAAGTTGCAAAAAAACCCTATGACACCGTGTGTAGTCGTCGGAGCGCCAAATAACTCTCGAACGGATCGGCACATTCGGTCAAAAACTTGGCGTTCGTAATGTTTTGTCCAAACTTACTTTAAGTTCGAAGAAAAGCCATATTGTTCCACTCCTTCAGGTACCTCCCCCACAAAAGTTCAAAAATGTTCGGAAAAATTATGCGCATTAAAACTCTTGAAGGGAATGAACGATTTGGCCCATACTTTACACATCCTAATATATCTACCAGATGTAGATCAAGTTCGAATATGGACTATATTTGTCCACTTCTTCGGGTACCTCCCACACAAATTTCGGATATATTCACTTTAAGACTTGCTCTCGAATTACTTTGACTTTTGTTGAAGCAACTTGCATTCGCTGCCTCAATTACGACAGTAAAAGTTATTTCAGGGGCAAGTCCATACTTCTTGAGTAAACAGTCTGAAAGTTGTAAAAACCCCTATGGCACCGTATGTAGTGGCTGGAGAACTCGAACCGAATATTGCGATCATCCACACTTTGGGTATCGTAATATTTCTTCAAATATTAGATGAATATTTGAAGCTGGTGCTTATAGCTCCACTCCCTTCGGTACCTCCTCCGGAATAATTAGAAAATATTCGCTACAATGGTACGCGCGATATCTCATATACGTAGGAACCTATTTGGTCCAAACTTTTGATCTCTAAATATTTTGTTTATGTTCAAATGTGGGGCCTATCGGTCCAATCCTAGGTAACAATGTTTAACATTTTTGTGTGGATAAGGGTCTTTTCGAGGATCCTTTGGAAATTTTTACAGAAGGTTTTCCTAGTAGCCCTTTTTACAGCGATATTATGTTTTTCTTAGGCAAGTATGGTACAAATGTCCTATCTATAGATATCCTCCGCAAATTTCTGAGTTTTAATCCAATCCATATTTTTGTCGGTTAATACGCCCAAAATTTTGAAAAACCCCCTAAATGCATAAGTTATTTTGGAAAAAATTGCTTAAAACCACACGTGCTGAGGGTATATCTCTGGCGGCAAAGCCGACTGATAATTTTTTACTTTTTCAATATAATTTCGACTTTTGGTGTACCATACCATAATGTTTTCTATAAGAAGATCTTTTGGTCTTATATAACAACTTTCAGATCTCTAATTAAGTGCCAGCAGGCCTATTAAAAAATCGTACCGGTCTTCTGATGAAAGTTCTACCTCTTCCATAAAATACGTTTGTATTAAGACCAATTTTTCTTGTAAGTCTTCTTACGTGTTTTCTTAAGAACATCCTTTTGTCTTTTGTGGCATTGAAATGTTCTCCTTTCTATGTGTAGGCAGGCAGAGGCAATTTAATAGTAGATTTTCTTAAAAGTCTATGCTTTATTTCTTCTACAAAAAAAGCTTCACTGCTGTTCAATTGTTTTTTGTTTCCCTTTTATTTTTTAGCTTTTCTGTTCTGTTCTTTTCATGTAATTTTCTTTTATTTGTTTCGCATTGTTGGTATTGTTATGATTATTATAATTGTTGTTATTATTATTGTTGTTAGTAATACTTTTTGTTGTTATTTTTCTGCTGCTACTGTTGTCGTTGTTGTGGTTCAAATCAAATTTAAAACAAACAATACCTAAAGTTAAGCCAAGCAGAAAAAGGCGTGCTAAAGAAATGCGAGCATGTCAAGACTTCCATGTGACGTCGTGCTAAGATAGAATAGAATCACAAAAATAAGAAAAAACGAAACAGAAACTGTTAGTTAATGATTGACTAGGTTCGCATGCTACCACATGACTGACTGACTGACTAAATTCATAAAAGGTAATGAAGGGAATATAAAGGAATTATATACTTATAATTTTTATGACAGGAAGGTAACTTTGGATTTGTTCCAAAAGTTATTATGCGTGTCAGTATTTGCTGGTGTAAGTATTAGATGCTAGGTTTATATTAGAGATGGGCAATCTAGTTCACTGAACGGATCAATTTTTCTCGTTTTATCAAGGGGAACTAGTTCCTTAATAGTTCCTTCGTTCATTTCACATTGTAACCCAATCGTTTTTACAGTGTATTATTTAACTTGTTTTGGTGTCCGTTTAGTTTAAATCTAGTAACTCATTTTCCACACAGTTGCAGTTGACCAATCGAACTAAAACTTTGCACACTTTTCAGATTTGGATGACAATACATGAATATGAAACCAAAACCAATATGAGTCCATTTTTTCTTATAGCCCCCAATATAGCGGTACCACCCGATTTAAAGTATTTTAAGGATTCTATCTTAATTTTTATGCCGAATTGGGTTAATTTGACACTTAGGGTTCCCAATGGTACAGAAACTTCCTCACCAAAAATGTTTGACCTTGGTCAAGGTTTTGGAATAGCCTCCATATAGCGGTTCCACCCGATTTTAGGTATTTTAAGGATTTTATCTTCATGTTCAATCGGAAATGGATGAAACTTGGCATTTGGAGTTCCCAATGCTACACAAACATCCCCACCAAAAATTGTGGACAAAAATCCAGGCTTAAGTATAGCCCTTATATAATGGTACCACCCGATTTAACCCATTCAAAAGTTTTTATACCCTATACCACAATGTGGAAAAGGGTATTATAAGTTTGTTTTGGTAAAAATTCATGTAACACCGCGAAATATTCGTCGGAGACCCCCAATGTGGTATACCAATCTTCATATCTCGACGAGATAAAGCGATTTTGAGATGTGTGTCCGTCCGTCCCTCCGTCCGTCCGTCTGTCCATTATAAATTGTAAACACGCTCCAGGCCGCAATTATGGACCGATCGTCACGAAATTTTGTATGGAGGTCGGGTTCAGATCAGAATAGATCCCTATTCTTATTGGTGATGATCGTGAAATATTTAGCGGGTGAATTGGACCAAAAACATAATATTTATCCAATTTTCTAGCGGCTCTGTAGGTCTCAATAATAGTCCGATTAACGCGTAATTTTAAATAAAGTAAGAGAATATCACAAAGGAGAAGCTTGCAATTTGAAATGGCGATCGGATAATATTAAGAGGGTTAAATAGACCAAAACTTTTGTGTGAAAATTGTGCAAATTTTTAATATACAGCTTATATCTTAATTCCTGGAAGTGACATTCCGGACAAGTGAGATATACTTGTAAGGGGAACGCTTGACCTTTCAATTGATGCCAATTATGTTGGTGTGCATTATCAGATAACAGATTACAGCCTAATATATTCCGTTATTTGTTTGTAGGGTAATAATAAACTCGCTACAAGTCGCAATTATACATCAATAGTCACGAAATTTTGCACCGGGTAAGAGTATAGGTCGAAAGAGATGCCTAAAATTTTGAATGATGATCTGATTTTCTTTAGCGGGTGAAATGGACCATTACTTTTGTATGAAAAATATAAAAATTTTATTTTTGGTCGATATTTTAATTCCTTGAGGACATATATATTTCGCAAAGTAGCCTACATATGGGAAACAACTACTGACCTTTCCTCTGATGTAAATTGCAATAAAGTGTTTGCTAGATAACGGGCCTAATGCCTAATATATAATGGGTTCTGTGTATAGAACCACATTTTTATCCCATGTTACATATTGTCTCTCTAAAAGTTTATGTAACACCACGAAATATTCGTCCTAGACCCCTTATTTGGTATGCCAAAATTCATATCTCGACGAGATAAAGCGATTAAGCGATGCGTGTCCGTCCGTTAAAAATTGTAAACAAACTTAAGGCCGCAATTATGGACCGATTGTAACGAATTTTTTAAGGAGGTTGGGTTCGGGCCAGAATAGAAATGAGTAGTTTTTGGTGATGATCGTGAAATGTTCAAATGTTCGCAAAATTTTAAACAAAGTTTGAGTTTATGATGAAGAAGGAGCGTACAAACCAACGTGAAGATCAGATAATACTTAGCGGGTTAAATGGACTGAAACTTTTGTGTGAAATTGGTAAAAATTTCATTAACGTAGCGGTTGAACAACAAAAGTAGTAGTACTACATAAGTGGGTTTCATTATATTTTAGTTTGTGTGAACTAAATTTTCCTTTCCTGCTACAAAAATGTCTTTGTCATGCTAGATAACTTTTTGGTTTTTGTCATAAGTATTATATATTATCTGATATTTGATAATTAAATTTTCAAAATCATTGAAAAGCAGTTCCGTGGAGAGCGATTGTTCAGGGATAGTGGTATAGGGTATTCCATGGTCGGCTCCGTCCGACTATATACTTTTCTTACTTGTTATCTATATTTTCGAACTAAATTGGCTATAATTTTTTATGAAGTTCTCAGTGGTCAAAAAATTTAATTACTGAAAATTTAAAAATAAAAGATAATTAAAAAAATTAAGTTACAGTGTTTTATTTATAAATGCACTTAAAACTAGAAAATAATTTTACGGTTAGCATCAAGTATCACATGATCTAATGGTCTTCTAGTGAAAAATCAAATGGTCCTCTATCAGAAGACCCAATTGTCTTCTATTTGAAGACTTCATGGTCTTCTATAAGAAGACCTAATGGTCTTCTATTAAAAGTCCTCATGTTTTTCTATAGTAGAACCCCATGGTCTTCTATAAGAAAACCTTGTGGTCCTCTATTAGAAGTCCGCATGATCTTTTATAATAGAAGCTCATTCTCTTTTATAAGGAGACCTCATATAGAATACCATGGGAATCTCCAATAGAAGACTTCGTTGTCTTCTATAGAAATACCTCAGTATCTATATAAGAAGACCTCAGTGTCTTGTAATTGAAGACTTCAGTGTCTTCTATAAGAAGTCCTACTAATTTCTATTAGATGATCTCATGCCATTCATGTCATCCTGATTAAACAGGTCTTTCACATCCGTATTATGAATTATTTCCTTTGATATACTCCCTCTTTTACTTTAAATCTCACCCCGTACATATTGTTTCACATTTGCTTCGTCATGGTGGTGTATTATGTGGCGTATAAGTTACGTATTGTTTGTTGATATAATTGAGCGTACGCCCCATGACCTCCTCGCTGTAATATCACTTAAATTTCTTTATTTCATAATAAACAAAATTACTTCAATTTTGCCGAAAATTCATGTGTATGTAAGTATGTATGTCGTATTTGAGAATGTTTGTTGTATTATGACAAATGTATTTATTATCATACTTGAATTGTGTGTTCTTCGTTAGATGGAATTTTTTAGACCAATATTATTTTCCGTTTTCCCGCTCCGTTTCCACTTAATAATATATTTGTTGTTATTTTTCTTCTTCGTCGTCTTCACTTTTAAAATCTATTGTCAATATTGTTTTAGCGTGAAAATGTTGTTAACGTCTTTGTGTATGTCTTTCTTATGTTTATTGATGCGTTTTGCTTTGTCTTTGGTAAGTTTCTGATCACTTTTTACCATCTCTCTAAGCAACAAAAAGAACGAGAAAAAGCGAGGAAAAATAAACAAATAAATAAAGAATTACCCAAGCAAATGAAAGGAACAACAGATTTCAAGCCATTGATGGATGTTTGTCCAAATTAAAAAGAAAATTAAGAAATTCTGGCTAAGGTTGTCAACAATATGCTATCCTACACAGGATAGGAATATAGACTGACGGCCTACCCCAACTAAAACCATTATTTGGATTAAGAATATTAGGAACATCGTTTCCCTAAAAGCTTAAAGTTGACATATTTATATTGTAGGGTGTCGGTTCACAATAAAAAGGAAGTAAACACAAAAACTCCACCAATAAAAGTCAAGTAAAAACATGAACAGAATTAATAATTCTAAAATTTTCTTTTAGCAACAACAAACAATACACAAAAATCTAACATGTCTTCCATGCAGCCATATAAAAATATGAATATTATACAAGTGTGTCATTTTTATGTGTGTGTATGTTTGTTTAATGAAAATGTATTTGCATTGTCGTTAAATATCTTTTGTGCGCTTTTGAATACATAATGGCCATATGCGTTAGAAACATTTGTACATCACCATGTACTATTGGCTGTGCACTTAGGTGAAAGGGATAGGGAAAAGGAAAACAGCATCAACTTAAATAAATTGTAATTGAACTTGAATTCAACCACCACACTAACATCACCACTACCCTTATCATTAGTTAAGATATACATCTGCCAAACAATACAAATGCAACAAACTCAACTAAAAACAGGAGAGGAAGAAGATTCACCAACAATTAATTTGGCACAAATCGCAAATGATGACTTTTCATTCCTTTTTTGTGTTGTTATTTTTACCTACTTAACCTTACGAGTGTCTCCGAGGGAACTTCCAATGACTTCCGTTTTCAGTTTTTCTTCTTATTCTTCTTCTGTTTTTGGGACCAAATGAAAGTTCAATGATTTCTCTTTCATATGCTTTAACAATTTCCTTCAAGAAACCTGTAGGATTTCATTTAAAAGGGATAACATTCAATTGTGGCCGGGATACGAAGATGATTTTTTTTATTATATATTAATTGACAGTATTTTTTATTTTATTTCTCTTAATTGGCAAGTTTTGATATCAAAACAACAATTATTATTATTCAAGAAATGTAATTTAATAAAGTGGAATTTGTTATAGCAATACTGAAGTATTGATGTATCTATATTAATAAAAGAGTAGAGTGACTGATTCACTGACTGACTGATTGACTGATTGATTCATCAACGCCCAGACGAAACGGCTGAAGCTAGAATCATGAAATTTTGGGTGAGGGTCACTCTTGGTCCGAAGGTGACAGATAAGGCTTGGTTTTTGGAAATTCGAACTGGAAGGGTACTAAAAGTACTAAAAGGTACTAAATATGGTACCGTTTGTATTTGGCGAACCGGTAAAGCTAGAACTATGAAATTTGGAATGAAGGTCACTGATGGAGAGTTAGAAAGGTGTACCAAAGGGTTTTTAGAAATTCGAACTATAAGTGTACGAAAAGTACTAAAGTGTACCAAATTTTTGCCAATTCGTACTTTGCGAACGGATAAAGGTTATAGGTTGAAATTTGGTGTGAGAATCAAGGTTAAAAGGTACGGTTGACATAAGGAGGTGGTTTAGGAAAAGTGTGCACGTGTGTACGAAAAGTACTAAATGGTACTAAATTTGGTACAATTATGATTTGTGCGAACGGATAGGGCTGGAATCCTGAAATTTTGAATTAAGGCTACTGTTGGAGAGTAGAATGGACGTAGTTTTGAAAATTCGTACTTATGGGTGCGAAAAGTACTAAATGGTACTAAATTTGGTACACTTATGATTTGGGCGAACGGATAGAGTTGGAATCCTGAAATTTTGAACTAAGTTGGAGAGTAAAATGGAAGTAGGTTTGAACATTCGTACTTATGGGTACGAAAAGTACTAAAGGGTACTAAATTTGGTACAATTTGGATATAGGTTGAACGGATAGAGCTGGAATCCTGAAATGTTTGAATTAAGGCTACAGTTGGAGGGTAGCATGGAAGTAGTTTTGAAAATTCGTACTTATGGGTACGAAAAGTACTAAATTGTACTAAATTTGGTACAATTACGACGTGGGCGAACGGATGGAGGTGGAATCCTGAAATTTTGAACTAAGGCTACTGTTAGAGGGTAGAATGGACGTAGTTTTGAAAATTCGTACATATGGGCACTAAAAGTACTAAATGGTACTAAATTTGGTACACTTATGATTTGGGCGAACGGATAGAGTTGGAATCCTGAAATTTTGAACTAAGGCTACTGTTCGAGAGTAAAATGGAAGTAGTTTGAAAATTCGTACTTATGGGTACAAAAAGTACTAAATGGTACTAAATTTGGTACAATTTGGATATAGGTTGAACGGATACAGCTGGAATCCTAAAATTTTTGAATTAAAGCTACAGTTGGAGGGTAGCATGGGAGTAGTTTTGAAAATTCGTACTTATGGGTACGAAAAGTAATAAATGATACTAAAATTGGTGCAATTATGATTCAGGCGAACGGATAGAGTTGGAATCCTGATGTTAGAGAGTAGAAAGGAAGTAGTTTTGAAAATTCGTACATATGGGTACGAAAAGTACTAAAGGGTACAAAATTTGGTACAATTTGGATATAGGCTGAACGGATATAGTTGGAATCCTGAAATTTGAATTAAGGCTGCTGTTAGAGAGTAGAATGGAAGCAGTTTTGAAAATTCGTACTTATGTGTACGACAAGTACTAAATGGTACTAAATTTTGTACAATTTGGATTTAGGCTGAGCGGATAGAGCTGGAATCCTGAAATTTTGAATTAAGGCTGCAGTTGGAGGGTTAAATTGAAGTAGTTTTGAAAATATGTACTCATGGGTATGAAAAGTACTAAATGGTACTAAATTTGGTACAATTACGATTTGGGCGAACGGATAGAGCTGGAATCCTGAAATTTTGAACTAAGGTTACTGTTGGTGAGTAGAATGGAAGTAGTTTTGAAAATTCGTACTTATGGGTACGCAATGTACTAAATGATACTAAATTTAGTACAATTATGATTTAAGCGAACGGATAGTGCTGGAATCCTGAAATTTTGGATTAAAGATATAGTTGGAGGGTAGAATGGAAGTAGTTTTTAAAATTCGTTCTTATGGGTACGAAAAGTACTAAATTTGGTACAATTACGATTTGGGCGAACGGATGGAGCTGGAATCCTGAAATTTTGACCTAGGCTACTGTTGGAGAGTAGAACGAAAGTAGTTTTGAAAATTCGTACTTATGGGTACGAAAATTACTATATGGTACTGCATTTGGTACAATTACGATTTGGGCGAATAGATAGAGCTGGAATCCTAAAATTTTGAAATAAGGCTACTGTTGGAGAGTAGCATGAAAGTAGTTTTGAAAATTCGTACTTATGGATACGAAAAGTACTAAATGATACTAAATTTGGAACAATTACGATTTAGGCGAACGGATAGAGCTGGAATCCTGAAATTTGAATTAAGGCTGCTATTAGAGTGTGGAACGGAAGTAGTTTTGAAAATTCGTATTTATGGGTACGAAAAGTACTAAATGATACTAAGTTTGGTACAATTACGATTTGGGCGAACGGATGGAGCTGGAATCCTGAAATTTTGAACTAAGGCTATTCTTGGAGAGTAGAACGAAAGTAGTTTTGAATATTCGTACTTATGGGTACGAAATGTACTAAATGATACTAAATTTGGAACAATTACGATTTAGGCGAACGGATAGAGCTGGAATCCTGAAATTTGAATTAAGGCTGATGTTAGAGAATATAATGGAAATAGTTTTGAAAATTCGTACTTATGGGTACGAAAAGTACTAAGTGGTACTAAATTTGGTACAATTACGATTTGGGTGAACAGATAGAGTTGGAATCTCGAAATTTGAAGTTGAGACTACTGGTGGAGTGTAGGATTGAGGAAGTTTTGGAAATTCGTACTTATGTGTACGAACAGTACTAAGTGGTAGTAAATTTAGTACAATTTGTATTTGGGTGAACGGATAGAGCTTGATTCCTCAAATTTAGACTGAGTGTCGCTGATGAAGTGACCAAAGTACTAAATGGTACAAAATTTGGTTCGATGGTGATTTGAGTGATCGAATCCTGAATTCGTAATTGAGATTATTGTTGAAGTATAGAATTGAGGTACTCTTGGAAATTTTTACTTATGTGTACGAACAGTGCTAAATGGTACTATATATAGTACAAATTGGATTTGGGTGAACGGATAGAGCTGGAATCCTCAAATTCTGAATTGACATTACTGTTGCAGTGTAGAACTAAGGAGTTTTGGAAATTCGTACTTAGAGTACAAAAAGTACTAAATGGTACTAAATTTTGTACAATGGGGATTTGGGTGAATGGATAAAACTGGAATCCTGAAATGTGGAATTGAGATTTTTGTTGGAGTGTAGGATTGTGGTTGTTTTGGAAATTCGTACTTATGAGAACGAAAAGTATTACATTTCGTACAATTGGGATTTGGAATCTGGAATCCTGAAATTTGGAATTGAGATTATTGTTGAAGAGTAGGATTGAGGTAGTTTTGGAAATTCGTACTTATGGGTACGAAGAGTACTTAATGGCACTCAATTTGTTGTTGGGTGTAGAGACAGTGCTGAAATCTGTATTCTTTGGATTTAGGGTGAGTATTGGTGTGCAAAGTTGGTATCGCTGTTAATATGTAAGGGTGAGATACTGCTGATCTTTTTCAAATCGAACTAAAGAGGATTCGAACAGTACTAAAATAACAATAAATATTGATTAAAATTGGTATTAGTGCAATAAAATTTTCAGTGTTCGCCATTTTCATATTTTATACTGTTTATTTGTTTTTTATATCCTTTCCGCATACGAAGTAGCGGGCACTTTGCTAGTATTAAATAAAGTTGTATGTATTTTATTAAATTGATCATTTAATTTTCCTGACGTCTGTAGTTTAATTTGTTTTTTTTTAATGGATGGTCAAATAGCATTCTATCAATAACATTTCCTTTACAGTATATCGAGTACAAAAAATTATTTATGGTTATTTGTTAAAGTGCATTCCATAATAAAAATTAAAACATTTCCTATAATGATTTTTTTAATTTTTATTGGGATACGTTTTTATTTGATATTTGCGTTGTTTAATATTTACAGAAATGAAATGGTTAATGAAAGTGTGAAAAAATTTAAAAAAAAAAAATCATGAATTTCCATACACAGGGTCAATGCGGATGAAATGTTTTTGAGTTCGATACACTACTTAAACAACTTGTGGCGAATATGAATATGTCTTCTTATAGAAGAACAATAAGTCGGCGTATGTGATACACGTTTTGTTTTAGAATGCCTGTAAGTTTTTTTCAGAGAAGTACACAAAGAATTTCTGGAGAAGTTCATTGATAGATCTATTAAAATAAATATTTTATCATGTTAAATAAATACCGATAAATGCTTCAGATAATCCATAGGGCTTTTGTTAAAAGGGCAATGGACATTTTTATAGAACGCTAGGATTTCCTCTTTTAGAAGATCAGTATGTCTTTTTATAGAAGACTAATGATTTTTTTCAAAAATGCAGTAAGTTTACTATTAGAAGGATTGAGTAAAACCAATAGGTCTTCCGGAAGAAACCAGTAGGATCAATAGGTAGTGTTATAGAAGCACAAAATGCCTTTTAAAGCCAGATGATTGAACATTTTGATATATTCATGTTCACATCGGTTGATATAATTCGGACAAAATCTCAAGAGGTAAATTGTAGATTGGGACATATCAGGACTCACATCTAGAGAAGTATTTCCAGGCCCACTAGCCTTAGTTGGCCTTTGCACGAATTTTTAGAGTCCAAGACCACAAAGCCAACCTTCGGTTAAATTTAAAAAAGAATTTACGAATAGGTCCCAAGCTATAACCAAGCGAAAAAGTTAGACTTTTGTGGTGTCTTTAGAAAATCTGCTTAAACAGGGGAACTCCTATACAGCAGAAGGCCTCTTATGGTATTCTATTAACCTATAGACCGCAGAATATTTGTTGACGTCGTGACAGGCAGCAGACGACAACTTAAGGTACTCTTTCTATAGCGGAAAACCTCTTAATTCTTCTAAAGACAGCAGCAAATCTCAGGAGGTCAATTGTAGATAAAGAAAAGCCGTTAGAAGTCTTGTTCGGTTTACAGAAGATCTCAGGTGAACTTCTGTTTAATAAAGAAGACTTTAAGTGATCTATGGAAAATATCAAGAAATTGTATGATGTCTAGAGGATACATATCTCAAGAGTTCGTCTTAAGTTTTCTGCTGTCTATATAAAACCTCAAGAGATTTTCTGTTGTTTTTAGAAGACCTCAAGATATTTACTGTGTATTGAAGGACTCAACAGGTCCTATCTATAGAAGACCTCTGGAGGTCTTCTGCCTATAGATGGTATCAAGAGATTTTCAGCTATCTATAAAAGATAACAAGAGGTCTGTTTATAAAATACCACATGAGGTCTACTGCTGTAAATAAATGATATCAGGAATTTTTCATGGGGAGAACATCTGATGTTAAAGACCTCAACAAATTTTGTGCTATCTATAAATGATTTCAAAAAGAACTCTGTAGTCTACAGAAAACCTCAAAATATTTTCAGTTGTCTGTAGAAGGCCCTAAAAGGCTTGCTGCGGTCCATAAAAGATCTAAAGAGTTGTTTTCAGCTATCTGCTGAAGATCTAAAGAGGTCACTTCATGTATAGAGAAGTCTTTTAGAGGTATTTTGTTATGTATAGAATACCACAAGAGTTGATCTTCTGCTGTATATAGAAGATTTCCAGAGGTATTCTGCAGTATACATGAAACCTCAAGTGGTCTTTTGCTGTCTACAGAAGACCTCAACAGATCTTCTGCTCTCTATAGGAGACCTTAAGTGGTCTTATGCTGGTTAAAGAAGACCTCATAGGGTCTTTCACTGTCTATAGAAGACGAAAAGAGGTGTTCTGCTGTCTATAGAGGACCTCAAGGGTCTTATATCGTCTATAGAAGAATATAAGTTCTGTTGTCTATAAAAGACCTCAAGGGTATTATGTGGTCTATAGAAGAATATGTCTTCAGAAGACCTCAAACGAATTCCGGCTGTCTACAAATGAACTTAAGAAGTTTTCGGCTGTATACAGAAGAACTCTAGTGGTCTTCGACTGTCTAAGAAGACCTCAAGAGGTCTTCGGCTATCTATGGCCGACATGTCATCTGCTGATTATTGAAGAAATATACAGGTCTTCAGCTGCCTATAAGAGACGCTAAAATCTCTTCAGCAGTCTATGGAAGACATCAAGGGGTCTTCTGCTGTCTATGGAAGATATCAAGAGGATTTATGCTGTCTTTAGAGCACCTCAAGAGGCCATCTGCTGCCTAATGAAAACGTCAAAAGATCTTCTGCTGTCTACAGAATACATCAAGTGATTTAATGCCGTCTAGAGAAGACCTCAAGAGGTCATCTGCTGCCTATAGAAGATTTCAAGAGGCCTAACGTTGCTCGCAGAAGACTTCAAGAGGTTTTATATTGTCTATGGAAGACCCCAAGAGGTCTCCTGCTGTCTTTAGAAGTCATTAAGAGGTTACGTGCTGTTTATAAAATACCGCAAAAAGTCTCCGTCTGTCTATAGAAGACATCAAGAGGTCTTCTGCTGTCTATAGAAGACATCAAGAGGTCTTCTGCTGTCTATTGAAGACATCAGGAGGAAATCTATTGCCTAGAGCAGACCTCCAGATGTATTCTGAGGTCTGTAGGAGACCTAATTAGGTATTATGCTAGTTATAGAAGACCTCCTATGGACTTCTGCTCTCTATATATAACCACAATAGGTGTTCTGCTGTCTATATAAGTTTCCAATGGTCTTCTGCCGTCTATAAAAGACGGCAAGAGGTCTTCAGCTGCCTATAGAAGACCTAATGCTGCCTTTAGAAGACTTAAAGAGGTCTTCTGATGCCCGTAGAAGACTTCAAATGGTTTTCTATAGTGTATAGAAGACATCAAGAACTCTCCTGCTGTCTTTAGAAGTCCTTAAGATGTCTCCTGCCGTCTACAAAAGAAGTCTCCTGCTGTCGATAGGCTTTCGGCTGTCTTTAGAAAACCTCATGAGGTTTTCTGCTGTCTATTGAAGACCTCACAAGGTCTTCTGCTGCCTATAGAAGGCCTCACAAGGTCTTCTGTTTAGAATGCGATGAGAGTTCACTGCTACATATATCAGCTACGGTTTATTCCATTTTCAGCCAGCCAATTTGTATAAGTTTTCTATTTTCTTATATTTTTTACTGTCCACATAAAGAGAGGGTTGGCGAACTTGTTTATTTTAGTTGGTGTTGTTGCACTCTACTCTGTATCGCACTTGTCTGCGGTTGTTTGTTCCTGCGTATTCTGTTAGGGTATGTCGACGTTTTCATTTAACCGTCCAATGTGAGTATGGGGGGGGGGTTTCCTATTGGGTTTATTTTTGTTGTTTACTATTATTTAGTCTTGAGAATCAATGCTACAATAATACTGTGGTGTATGAAGTTTTTTTATTGTGGTCAATTCGGCAACAACGACCTCAGTATCTTCCACAATAAGGTCTAATTATTTCTTTAAGATGACCTCATGATTTTCGATAAAAAGTCACGGTTTTCTATAAGAATGTCGCATGTCATCCTGCTTAAACATTAATAGGAGTCTCTTTCACATTCGTATCATGAATTATTTCCTTTGATATATTCCCTCTTTATACCCTCAGCCTTTAGGCTAAAGAGGGTATTTACACTTTGATACGACCAAAAATGTGCCTCATCGAAATAATGGTTTTAGACCCCAAGTATGTTTGTACGATATCCGTTTCAGACAATTTTGAGTAGATCTAGCAATGTCCGTCCGTCTGTCTGGCTGGTGCGCACGATAACTCTCGAACGGATCACTCGATTCGGTTCAAATTTTGGGTATCGAAATATTTTGTCCAGATTCGATTTAAGTTCGAAGATGGGCCATATAGGTCCACTCCTTCAGGTACCTCCCCCACAAATGTTCAAAAATTGTCGCAAAACTTGTGCGCACGATAAATCTTGTAGGGAATAACCGATTTGGTCCATACTTTGCACATCGTATAATTTCTACCAAACTTAGATGAGGTTCCAATATGGACTCTATCGGTCCAATCCTTCGGGTACCTCCCACACAAAATTTCGAAAAAGTTCAGTTTAGGACCTGGTCTCGAATTGCTTTGATTTTTGTTTACTCAAGTTGTATTCGCTGTCCTCTATACGACGCTGTAAGTTTCATTAGGGGCAAGTCCATACTTCCTCAGAAAATAGCCTGAAAGTTACAAAAAACCCTATGACACCGTGTGTAGTGGTTGGAGCGCATGATAACTCTCGAACGGACCTGCCGGTTCGGTCTAAAATTTGGCTTTCGTAATATTTTGTCCAAACTTAGTTCAAGTTCAAAGATGGATTATATCGGTCCACTCCTTCCGGTACCTCCCCCACAAAAGTTCGAAAATGTTCGGAAAATTTGTGCGTGCGATAGCTCTTGAAGGAAGTAACCGATTTGGTCCATACATTGCACATTATGAAATTTCTACCAGACTTAGATTAGGTTCCAATATGGACTCAATCGGTAAACTCCTTCGAGTACCTTCTACACAAAATTTCGGAAAAATTCAGTTTAGGACCTGCTCTCGAATCGCCTTGGTTTTTGTTGTAACATTTTGTATTCACTGTCCCCTATACGAAGGTACAAGTTTCCTCAGGGGCAAGTCCATACTTCCTGAAAAAATAGCCTGAAAGTTGAAAAACAAACCCTATGACACCATGTTTATGGGTGGAAGCGCAAGATAATTCTCGAACGGAAATGCCGATTCCGGCCAAAATTTGGCCTTCGTAATATTGTTTCCAAACTTAGTTTAAGTTCGTAGATAAGCCATATCGGTCCACTCCTTCAGGTACCTATCCCACAAAAGTTCAAAAATATTCGGAAAAATTGTGCGCACGATAACTCTTGATGGGAGTGACCGATTTGGTCCATACTTTACACATTCTCATAATATCTACCAGATATAGATCAGGTTGGAATATGGAGTGGACAAATGTCCACTCCATCCCGTACCTCCCACACAAAATTTTGGATAAGTTCACTTTAAGACCTGCTATTAAATCACTTTGATTTTTGTTGAAGCAACTTACATTCGCTGCCTCAATTACGATGGTAAAAGTTGTTTTAGGGGCAAGTCCATACTTCTTGAGAAAACAGTCCGAAGCGTGTAAAAACCCCCTATGGCACCCCCATGGTCTATGTCGGTCCATTCCTTTGAGAAAACAGTCCGAAGCGTGTAAAAACCCCCTATGGCACCCCCATGGTCTATGTCGGTCCATTCCTTTAAGTACCTTTTCCGCAAAATTTTTGAACTTTAATCCTAATCAACATTTTTGTCGGTTCATACGACCAAAATTTTGAAACCCCCTTAATATATAAGTTTTTTTTTTTTTTTTTGTGAAAAAAGTGTTTCAATTTGCACAGGCTGAGGGTATATCTCTGTCGGCAAAGCCGACTGATACTTCTTAACTTGTTTACTTTAAATCTAACTCCTGAACAATTTGTTTCACATTTGCGTCGTCTTTATGGCGTATAAGTAACGTATTGTTTCTTGATATAATTAAGCAAACGGCCCATGACCCCCTAGCTGTAATGTTTCTTAATTTTCTTTATTTTACAATAAACAATTCAATTTTGCCGAAAATGCATGACATTATGACAAATGTATTTGTTATCATCCATGAATTCTGTGTTTTTCGTTGGATGGAATTTTTTAGATCAATATTATTTTCCGTTCTCCCTCTCCGTTTCCACTTAATAATATATTTATTGTTATTTTTCTTCTTCGTCGTCTTCATTTTTAAAATCTATTGTCAATATTGTTTTGGCGTGAAAATGTTGTTAACGTCTTTGTGTATGTCTTTCTAATGTTTATTGTTGCATTTTGTTTTGTCTTTGGTAAGTTTCTGTTCACTCTTTACCATCTCTCTAAGCAACGAAAAGAACGAGGAAATGCAAGGAAACAAAAACAAAAAAATAACGAATTAAACAAGCAAATGACAGGAACAACAGATTTCAAGCCATGGATGGATGTTTGTCCCCAGCAAACCAAATGTCTGATGTCCGACACGTCTGAACAATTTCGGAAGCAAAGTCGTTCAGATTTCGTTCCGATTTCTAAACGATCTTTCGGACAGGAAATAGTTCAGATTTTGTACCGATTTCGCTCCGATTTCGGAACGAATGTCGGAAAGAAATTTCCTTTCCGAATTTCCCAAGGATTTTCTTCAGATTTCGTTACGAAATCGGACCGAAATCGATCCGATGTCGCTCCGACATTTCGTTCCGAAATGATGTCAACCACTTCATACAACTTTCGTTAAGATATCGTTACGATTTCGGATCAGATATCGGACGTATCGTCCGAATTTTGTTCCGATTTCGTTACGATGTCGGTACGATTGGTTTGCTGGGTCCAAACAAAAAAAAATTAAAAAATTCTGCCTAAAGGTGTTCGACAATATGCCATCCTGCACAGGAACTGACTTAATATAGAATGACGGTCTACCCAAATAAAACCATTATTTTAATTAAGAACATTACCCTAAAAGCTAAAAGTTGGTATATGTATATTGTAGGGTGTCGGTTTACAATAAAAAGGAAGTAAACACAAAAACTCCACCAATAAAACTCAAATAAAAACATAAACAGAATTAATAATTCTAAAATTTTCTTTTAACAACAACAAAAAATACACAACAATCTAACATGTCTTCCATGCAGCCATATAAAAACAAGCAAATTATACAAGTGTGTCAGTTTTATGTGTTTGTATGTTTACATGTGTATGTTTGTTTAATGAAAATTTATTTGCATTGTCGTAAAATATCTTTAGTGCTCTTTTGAATACATAATGGTCATATGCGTTGGAAATATTTGTACATCAACATGTACTATTGGTTGTGTACTTAGGGGAAAAGAGATGGGGAAAAGCAAAACAGCACCAACTTAAATAAACTGCAATTGAACTTGCATTCAATATGCCTCCACACTAACATCACCACTACCCTTATCATTAGTTAAGATATACTTCTGCCAAAAATACAAACGCAAAAAACTCAACTAAAAACAGAAGAGCAAGAAGATACACCAACAATTAATTTGGGACAATTCGCAAATGGTGACATTTTATTCCTTTTTGGTGTTGTTATTTTTCCCTACTTACCCTTACTAGTGTCTCCGAGGGAATTTCCAATGACTTTCGTTTTCATTTTTTCTTCTTCTGCTTTTGGGACCAAACGAAAGTTCAATGATTTCTCTTTAATATGCTTTAAAATTTCCTTCAAGAAACTTGTGGGATTTCATTTAAAAGGGAAAACATTCAATTGTGGCCGGGGATATGAAGATGATTTTCTTGTAATATATTAATTGACTGTATTTTTTATTTTATTTCTTCTAATTGGCAAGTTTTGATATCAAAATAACAATTATTAGTATTCAAGAAATGTAATTTAATAAAGTGGAATTTGTTATAGCAATACTGAAGAATTGAGTTATATTAAATAAAGTTGTATGTTTTTTTATTAAATTGATAATTAAATTTTCATAACGTCTGTTGTTTAATTTGTTTTTTATTTGTTTTAATGGATGGTCAAATGGCATTCTATAAATAACATTTTCTTTACAGTATATGGGGTACATAAAATGATTTATGGTTATTTGTTAAAGTGCATTTCATAATAAAAACCAGTAAGGAAAGGATCAAAGTCGGGCGGGGCCGACTATATGATACCCTACACCACTGTGAATATGTAAAATATAAATCGGAGCTATATCCAGATCTAAACCGATTTTGATATAATTTGGCACATTTATTTCCAGACCGAATTCAGTCACACATTCCAAATATCATTGAAATCCGACTTATATAGCGTGTTTGGAGCAGCAAATACGCGAAATCGGCCGAAAATATATATGGGTGCTATATCCAAATCTGAACCGATTTCGATATAATTTGGCACATTTATTTCTAGACTGAATTCAGTCACACATTCCAAATTTCATCGAAATCGGACGTATATAGCGTGTGTGTTACAGAAAATACGTGAAATCGGCCGAAAATATATATGGGGGCTATACCAAAACTTGGACCGATATAGCCCATCTTCGAACTTGATCTTCCGACGGCTAAAAAAATGGTATTCCCCAATTTTCAGCGAAATCGGTCAACAAAAGCGACCTGTATGTTGCGAACGGACGGACGGACATGCATAAATCGACTCAGAAAGTGATTCTATGTATATCCCTAGAAGGAACTATGGGTCTATCTCGCTTCGTTTTGTATGTTACATACAAATGCACTAACACATAATACCCCTTACCACATAGTGGTGTAGGGTATAATTAAAAGATTTACCATAATGATTTTTTGGGATATGTGTTTATTTGATATTTGCGTTATTTAATATTTACACAAATGAAATGTATTAATGAAAGTGTAAAAAAAAAATTAAAAAAAAATCATGAATTTCCACACACATGGACACTGCGGGTGAAATGTTTTTGAGTTCGATACACTACTTAAACAACATGTGGAGAATACGAATAGGTTTTCCTATAGAAGAACAAAGAGTTGGCGTATGTGATACACGGTCTTCCTATGCAAGTTCATCAAGTTTTGTTTTAGAAGGTCATAAATAATTTCTGGATATAAAGAATTTCTGGAGAAGTCCGTTGATAGACCCACTTAAAAAATATATTTTAGTATTTTAAAATAAATATATTTTATATAATTGCACTGATCGCCATAAATTCGTAAAACGAATAGGCAAATAAAGAAGAAATAAATACCGATAAATGCTTCAGATAATCCATAGGGCTTTTGTTAAAAGGGCAATGGGCATTTTTATAGAACGCTAGGATTTCCTCTTTTAGAAGATCAGTAGGTCTTTTTATAGAAGACTAATGAGCTTTGTTACCAAAATGCAGTAAGGTTACTATTAGAAGGATTGACGAAGACCAATATGTCTTCTGGAAGAAACCAGTAGGATCAATAGGTAGCCTTATAGAAGCACAAAATGCCTTTTATAGCCAGATGATTGAACATCGTGATATATTCATGTTCTCATTGGTGGATGTAATTCGGACAAAATCTCAAGAGTTCAATTGTAGTTTGGGACATATGAGGACTCACAGCTAGAGAAGTATTCCCAGATCCACTAGCCATTTTAGTTGGTGATATATTCATGTTCTCATTGGTGGATGTAATTCGGACAAAATCTCAAGAGTTCAATTGTAGTTTGGGACATATCAGGACTCACAGCTAGAGAAGTATTCCCAGATCCACTAGCCATTTTAGTTGGTCTTTGCATGAATTTTTAGAGTCCAAGACCACAAAGCCAACCTTCGGTAAAAATTTAAAATAGAATCTACGAATAGGTCCCAAGCTGTATCCAAGCGAAAAAGTTAGACTTTTGTGGTGTCTTTAGAAAATCTTCTTAAACAGCGAAACTCCTATGGTACACTATAGGCAGCAGAAGGCCTCTTAAGGTATTCTATTAACCTATAGACCGCAGAATATTTGTTGACATAGTCGACAGACAGCAGACGACCACTTAAGGTATTATTTATATAGCAGAAGACCTATTAATGACTTCTAAAGACAGCAGCAAATCTCAAGAGGTCAATTGTAGATAGAAGGCATCAAGAGGCCTTTTTAAAAAAAAAGCCCTTAGAAGTCTTATTTACAAAAGATCTCAAGTGGACTTCTGTTTCCTATAGAAGACTTTAAGTTGTCTATGGAAAATATCAAGAAATTGTATGGTGTCTAGCGGATATCTCAAGAGTTCGTCTCAAGTTTCCTGCTGTCTATAGAAAACCTCAAGAGGGCTTATGCTGTCTGACGTAGAAGACCTCAACAAATTTTTGCTATCTATAAATGATTTCAAAAAGAACTCTGTTGTCTAGAGCAGACCTCAAAAAATTTTCAGTTGTCTATTGAAGACCCTAAAAGGCTTGCTGCGGTCCATAAAAGATCTAAAGAGTTTTTCCAGCTATCTGTTTAAGATCTCAAGAGGTCACTTGATGTAAAGTGCAGACTTCTAGAAATCTTCTGTTATGTATAGAATACCACCAGAGGTGGTCTTCTGCTGTACATAGGTGACCTCATGAGGTATTTTGCAGTACACATGCGACCTCAAGGGGTTTTCTGCTGTCTACAGAAGACCTCAACAGATCTTCTGCTTTCTATAGGAGACCTTAAGTGTTATTATGCTGGTTATAGAAGACCTCCTAAGGGTCTTTTACTGTCTATAGAAGACCAAAAGAGGTGTTCTGCGGTCTATAGAGGACCTCAAGGGTCTTACTTCGTCTATAGAAGAATATAAGTTCTGTTGTCTATAGAAGACGGCAGTCTACAAATGACATTAAGAGGTTTTCGGCTGTATCTGTATTCTGTATTCAAGAGGTCTTGTACTGTCTATGGAAGGCATCAAGAGGATTTATGCCGTCTTTAGAGTACCTGAAGAGGCCATCTGCTGTCTAATGAAAACCTCAAGAGATCTTCTGCAATCTACAGAATACATCAAGTGATTTTATGCCGTCTAGAGAAGACCTCAAGGTCATCTGCTGCCTATAGAAGACTTCAAGAGGTCTTATGCTGCTCGCAGAAGACTTCAAGAGGTTTTATATTATCTATAGAAGAGTCTATTATCTATAGAGAGGAGAGGAGAGGAGTCTCCTGCTGTCTTTAGAAGTTATTAAGAGGTCACGTGCTGCTTATAAAAGACCTCATAAAGTCTCCTACTGTCTATAGAAGACATCAAGCGGTCTTCTACTACCTATAGAAGACATAAGGAGGAAAACTATTGTCTAGAGCAGACCTGCAGAGGTATTCTGAGGTCTGTAGGAAACATAATTAGGTCTTATGCTTGTTATAGAAGATCTCCTAGGGTCTTCTGCTCTCTATATATAACCACAATGGGTGTTCTGCTGTCTATATAAGTTTCCAAGGCTCCTCTGCCGTCTAGAAAAGACGGCAAGAGGTCTTCAGCAGCCTTTAGAAGACTTCAAGAGGTTTTCTGCTGCCCGTAGAAGACTTCAAATTGTTTTCTATAGTCTACAGAAGACATTAAGAAATCTCCTGCTGTCTTTAGAAGTCCTTAAAATGTCTCCTGCCGTCTAGAAAAGAAGTATCCTGCTATCGATAGGTCTTCGGCTGTCTTTAGAAAATCTCATGAGGTTTTCTGCATCTATAGAAGATCTCACGAGGTCTTCTGCCATCTATAGAAGGCCTCACAAGGTCTTCTGCTACCTATAGAAGACCTTACAAGGTCTCCTGTTTAGAATGCGATGAGAGTTCGCTGCTACATATGTATATCAGATACGGTTTATTCCATTTGCAGCCAGCCAATTTGTATAAGTTTTCTATTTTCTTATATTTTTCACTGTCCACATAAAGAGAGGGTTGGCGAATTTGTTTATTTATCTATTTAATAGCGCTTACTATGTGACACTGTTAAATCGTTAGGTCATTTTTTGTGATGCTGCGAAAAAAACGTTTTTAAATTTTCGGCTGTGATTCTCACGCGTTTTTTTTATGCTATGAAGGGCCATATTAAATTAGGATGTCGTTGTTCTTCTTCCTCAGTTTTCGTTTTTTAAGTTGGTGTTCTTGCACTTTACTCTGCATCGCACTTGTCTGCGATTGTTTGTTCTTGCGTATTCTGTTAGGGTATGTCGACGTTTTCATTTGACCGTCCAGTGTGAGGATGTACGGGGGGTCTTTTGGGTTTATTGTTATTGTTTATTATTATTATTATTATTATTATTATTATTATTATTATTATTATTATTATTATTATTATTATTATTTATTCTTGAGAATCACTGTTACAATAATACTGTGGTGTATGAAGTTTTTTTTTATTGTGGTCAATTCGGCAACAACAACCTCAGTATCTTCAATCATAAGAAGGTCTAATAAATTCTATAAGATAACGCATGATTTTCGATAAGAAGTCATGGTTTTCGATAAGAATACCGCATGCCATCCTGCTTAAACATTAATAGGAGTCTCTTTCACATTCGTATCATGAATTATTTCCTTTGATATATTCCTTCTTTTACTTTAAATCTCACTTCTGTACAATTTGATGCATATTTGCGTCGTCTTGGTGGCGTATAAGTTACGTATTTTTTCTTGATAGAAATGAGCATACGCCCAATGGCCTCCTCGCTGTAATATCTCTTAATTTTCTTTATTTCATAATAAACAAAATTACTTCAATTTCATGAAAATTCATGTGTATGTAAGTATGTTTGTTGTCTATGAGAGTGTTTGTTGTATTATGACAAATGTATTTATTATCATTCATTAATTGTGTGTTTTTCGTTGGATGGAATTTTTTAGATAAATATTATTTTCCGTTCTCCCGCTCCGTTTCCAGTTGATATCATATTTATTGTTATATTTCTTCTTCGTCGTATTCAGTTTTAAAATCTATTGTCAATATTGTTTTAGCGTGAAAATGTTGTTAACGTCTTTGTGTATGTCTTTCTAATGTTTAATGTTGCGTTTTGCTTTGTCATTGGTAAGTTTCTGTTCACTTTTTATCACCTCTCTAAGTAACGAAAAGAACGAGAAAAAGCAAGGAAAAATAAACAAATAAATAAGGAATTAACGAGCCAAATTAAAAAGAAAATCAAAAAATTCTGGCTAAAGGCGGTCGACAATATGCTATCCTGCACAGGAACTGACTTAATATAGAATGACGGCCTACCTCAACTAAAACCATTATTTTGATCAACTATATTAGGAACATCGTTACCCTTAAAGCTGAAAGTTGACATATGTATATTGTAGTGTGTCGGTTCACAATAAAAAGAAAGCAAACACAAAAACTCCACCAATAAAACTCAAGTAAAAACATGAACAGAATTAATAATTCTAAAATTTTCTTTTAACAACAACAAAAAATACATAAAAATCTAACACATATTCCATGCAGCCATATAAAAACATGCAAATTATACAAGTGTGTCATTTTTATGTTTTTGCATGTATATATGTGTATGCTTGTTTAATGAAAATTTATTTGCATTGTCGAAAAGATGTGCGCTTTTGAATACATAAAGACCATATGCGTTGGAATTATTTGTACATCACCATGTACTATTGCTTGTGCACTTAGGGGAAAGGGGATAGAGAGAAGGAAACAGCGCCAACTTAAATAAATTGTAATTGAACTTGCAGTCAACATGCCACCACATTAACGTCACCACTACCCATATCATTAGTTAAGATATACTTCTTCCAAAAATACAAACACAAAAAACTCAACTAAAAACAGAAGAGGAAGACGATTCACCAACAATTAATTTGGCACAATTCACAAATGATGACATTTCATTCTTGCTTTGTGTTGTTATTTTTCCCTACTTACCCTTACTAGTGTCTCCGAGGGCATTCCCAATGACTTTCGTTTTAAATTTTTCTTCTTATTCTTCTTCTGTTTTGGGTCCAAAAGAAAGTTCAATGATTTCTCTTTCATTTGCTTTAAAAATTTCCTTCAAGAAACTTGTGGGATTTCATTTAAAAGGGAAAACATTCAATTGTGGTCGGGGATATGAAGATGATCTACTTGTAATATATTAATTGACTTTATTTTTTCTTTTATTTCTCCTAATTGGCAAGTTTTGATATCAAAACAACAATTATTAGTATTCTAGAAATGTAATTTAATAAAATGGAATTATTTTATAGCAATACTGAAGTATTGAGGTATATTGAGATACGTTGTTTATTTGATATATGCTCTTTCTAATATTTACACAAGAAAATCAATCAATCAATTATTTTTTAATTTTTTTTTTTTTTTTTTTTTTTTGTATAGTTTGTAATGATGTTTAATATTTTATTTATAGAATAGCTATGAAGTAAGGTGAAATCTTTGTAATTATATCTGAATTGGTCATTGAATTAACCATATGGCTTCGATTGCAGAGTAATGAAATAAATAATAAAAAAAGGTATTAACGAAAGTGTGAAAAAAATTGAAAAAAAAAAAACCTTAAATTTCCATGCATATGGACACTGCGGACGAAACGATTTTAGTTCGATACCCTACCTAAACAATATGTGGCGAATACGAATAGGTCTTCTTATAGAAGAACAATAAGTCGGAGTATGTGATACGAGGTCTTCCTATGCAAGTTCATCAAGTTTTGTTTTAGAAAGCCATAAATAATTTCTGGAGAAGTCCGTTGATAGATCCACTTAAAAAATTTATTTTATCATGGTAAAATAAATACCGATAAATGCTTCAGATAATCCATTGGGCTTTTGTTAAAAGGGCAATGGACATTTTTATAGAACGCTAGAATTTCCTCTTTTAGAAGATCAGTAGGTCTTTCTATAGAATGCTAATAAGTTTCGTTACAAAAATTCAGTAAGTTTACTATTAGAAGGATGGAGGATGGCCTATAGGTCTTCCGGAAGAAACCCGTAGGACCAATAGGTAGCCTTATAGAAGAACAAAATGTCTTTTATAGCCAGATGATTGAACATCTTAATATATTCATGTTCTCATCGGTGGATGTAATTCGGACAAAATCTCAAGAGGTCGATTGTTGATTGGAACATATCGACACCTCCAAATAATAGTATGCTAAGTCTAAAAAGTGAGTTTTGCAGGAGAAGCTCTCAAAGTGTGGAAATTTTTTTGAACTTCAGTACTATGCTAAGTCAATATTTGTTTATAACTTCTGTTCGGATTGACCGATCATTACCAAAATTTGACAGAATTTAAGTTAAAGGACGTTCGACACCTCCAAATAATAGTTTGCTAAATCTGAACAGTGAGTTTTGCAGGACAAGCTCTAAAAGTTTGGAAATTTCTTTGACCTTCAGTACTATGACCTTCAGTACTATGTTTATAACTTCTGTTCGGGTTGTCCGATTATTACCAAAATTTGACAGATTTTAAGTTAAAGTACGTTAAATATAAAAATGTAAAGAACTTGAAAACATGCTAAGTCGACTTAGCATACTATTGTTTGGAGGCGTCGATATGAGGACTCACATCTTGAGAAGTATTCCCAGGCCTACTAGCCATTTTAATTGGTCTTTGCATGAATTTTTAGAGTCCAAGACCACAAAGCCAACCTTCGGTAAAAATGTAAAAAATTAAGCTATATCCAAGCGAAAAAGTTAGACTTTTGTGGTGTCTTTAGAAAATCTGCTTAAACAGGGGAAATCCTATGGTACTCTATAGGCAGCAGAAGGCCTCTTAAGATATTCTATTAACCTATAGACCGTAGAATATTTGTCGACGTCGTTAACAGACAGCAGACGACAACTTAAGGTATTCTTAATTAGCGGAAAACCTCTTAGTGACTTCTAAAACAGCAGCAAATCTCAAGAGGTCAATTGTAGATAGAAGGCATCAAGAAGCCTTTTTCTGTTAAAAAAGCCTTTAGACGTCTTGTTCGGTTTACAGAAGATCTCAAGTGAACTTCTGTTTCATATAGAAGATTTTAAGTGGTCTATGGAAAATATCAAGAAATTGTATGGTGTCTAGCGGATATCTCAAGAGTTCGTCTCAAGTTTTCTGCTGTCTATAGAAAACCTCAAAAGATTGTTGTTTTTAGGAGACCTCAAGATATTTACTATGTATTGACGGACTCAAGAGGTCGTATCTATTGAAGACATCTGGAGGTCTTCTGCCTATAGATAGTATCAAGAGATGTTCAGCTATCTATAAAAGATAACAAGAGGTCTGTCTATCAAATATCACGTGAGGTCTTCTGTTGTAAATAAATGATATCAGGAAGTTTTCCATGGAGAGGACTTCTGATGTAGAAGACCTCAACAAATTTTGTGCTGTCTATAAATGATTTCAAAAGGAACTCTGTTGTCTACAGAAGACGTCATAAGATTTTCAGTTTTCTATTGAAGATCCTAAAAGGTTTGCTTCGGTCCATAAAAGATCTAAAGAGTTTTTCAGCTATCTGTTGAAGATCTCAGGAGGTCACTTGATGTATAGAGAAGACTTCTAGAGGTCTTCTGTTATGTATAGTATACCAAAAGATGTGGTCTTCTGCTGTATATAGGTGCCCTCATGAGGTATTCTGCAGCACACATGAGACCCCACAGGGTCTTCTGCTGTCTTCAGAAGACCTCAACAGATCTTCTGCTTTCTGCAGGAGACCTTAAGTGGTCTTATGCTGGTTACAGAAGACCTCATATGGTCTTTTACTGTCTATAGAAGACCAAAAGTCTTAGACCAAGGGCCTTATGTCGTCTATAGAAGAATATAAGTTCTGTTGTCTATAGAAGACCGCAAGGGTCTTATGTGGTCTATAGAAGAATATGTCTCCAGAAGACCTCAAGAGATTTTCGGCTGTCTACAAATTACCTTAAGAGGTTTTCGGCTGTATACAGAAGAACTCAAGAGGTCTTCTACCGTCTAAGAAGACCTCAAGAGGTCTTGGGCTATCTATTGAAGACCCCGACATGTCATCTGCTGATTATTGAAGAACTATACAGGTCTTCAGCTGCCTATAGGAGATGCTAAAATGTCTTCAGCAGTCTATGGAAGGCATCAAGGGGTCTTCTGCTGTCTATGGAAGACATCAAGAGGATTTATGCTGTCTTTAGAGTACCTCCAGAGGCCATCTGCTGTCTAGTGAAAACCTCAAGAGATTTTCTGCTGTCTACAGAATACATCAAGTGATTTTATGCCGTCTGCTGCCAATAGAAGACTTCAACAGGTCTTATGCTGTTCGCAAAAGACATCAAGCGGTCTTCTACTGTCTATAGAAGACATCAGGAGGAAATCTATTGTCTAGAGCAGACCTCCAGAGCTGTTCTGAAGTCTGTAGGAGACCTAATTAGGTCTTATGCTGGTTAAAGAAGACCTCCTAGGGTCTTCTGCTCTCTATATATAACCACAATGGGCGTTCTGCTGTCTATATAAGTTTCCAAGGGTCTTCTGCCGTCTATAAAAGACGACAAGAGGTCTTCAGCTGCCTATAGAATACCTAAAGCTGCCTTTAGAATACTTAAAGAGGTCTTCTGCTGCCCGTAGAAGGCTTCAAATGGGTTTCCGTAGTCTACAGAACACATCAAGAACTTTTCTGCTGTCTTTAGAAGTCCTTAAGATGTCTGCTGCCATCTACAAAAGAAGTCTCCTGCTGTCGATAGGCTTTCGGCTGTCTTTAGAAAACCTCATGAAGTTTTCTGCTGTCTATAGAAGACCTCACGAGGTCTTCTGCTATCTATAAAGGACCTCACAAGGTCTTCTGCTGCCTCGATGAGAGTTCGCTGCTACATATGTATATCAGATACGGTTTATTCCATTTGCAGCCAGCCAATTTGTATAAGTTTTCTATTTTCTTATATTTTTCACTGTCCACATAAAGAGAGGGTTCGCGAACTTGTTTATTTATCTATTTAATAGCGCTTACTATGTGACACTGTTAAATCATTTTTAAATTTTCGACTGTGATGTTCAGGCATTGTCAAACCCCAGTGGTAGTAATGATGTTGAGTTGTGCTACATATATTCATACAATGCACGTGTATGTACGTGTATAAGAATTTGTTTATACTTTATTTTCTTTCTGAGACGCGGGTTTGACGGCGGCGAATGTTTTTTTTGTTTTTGCTTTGAAGTGCCATTTCAAATTAGGATGTTGTTGTTCTCCTTCCCCAGTTTTGTTTTTTTAAGTTGGTGTTCTTGCATTCTACTATGCATCGCACTTGTCTGCGATTGTTTGTTTTTGCGTATTCTGTTAGGGTATGTCGAGGTTTCATTTGACCGTCCAATGTTAGGATGTGCGGGGGGTCTATTGAGTTTATTGTTGTTGTTTATTATTATTTCATCATGAGAATCAATGTTACAATAATACTGTGGTGTATGAAGTTTTTTTATTGTGGTCAATTCGGGAACAACGACCTCAGTATCTTCCATAATAAGGTCTAATAAATTCTAAAAGATGACCGCATGATTTTCGATAAGAAGTCATGGTTTCGATAAGAATACCGCATGCCATCCTGCTTAAACATTAATAGGAGTCTCTTTCACATTCGTATCATGAATTATTTCGTCGTCTTGGTGGCGTATAAGTTACGTATTGTTTCTTGATATAATTGAGCGTGCGCCCCATGACCTCCTCGCTGTAAAATCTCTTAATTTTCTTTATTTTAAAATAAACAATTAAATTTTGCCGAAAATGCACGTGTATGTAAGTATGTATGTCGTATTTGAGAATGTTTGTTGTATTATGACAAATGTATTTATTATCATTCATTAATTGTGTGTTTTTCGTTGGATGGAATTTTTTAGATCAATATTATTTTCCGTTCTCTCGCTCCGTTTTCAATTGATAACATATATATGGTAACATGGGGCGCCTTCGCCAAGTTTTTTTCAAAATGTTCTCATATCGACATCATTAAAGTTTTTCCAAATATTATTTTTGGTAAGAATATTAGCATGTCTTGACTATAAGTTTTGATATATTAATGATTATAATTTTGTTTTTAAAATATTATTTTTTGTTTAAGTCTGGAGTTTCCCCCATTGGCTTAACTTCATCACTTTCCTCTTTGCAGAGAAAAATGTTTACAAAACGCACTGACAGCTTGCAAAATTTACTGATCGCTACCAATATCATGATTTCATCCCGGCGAAGGGAATTATCAATTGGCTTTTCAGTTTTTGAAATGATGATTTTTTAGTGAAAACCTGAACTCTTTAAGCATCGAGTATTCTCATGTTAATGAGAATGATGCTCACTTTTCGGCTTTCCCGGGATGAAATCATGATATTGGTAGCGATCAGTAAATTTTGCAAGCTGTCAGTGCGTTTTGTAAACATTTTTCTCTGCAAAGAGGAAAGTGATGAAGTTAAGCCAATGGGGGAAACTCCAGACTTAAACAATCATATGATTGAATCTTCAACTAAAACAAAACAAACAAAAAACAGCGAAGGCTCGCGCAAAACGGAATTTTGTAAATAAAATTCCAACGATATACTCACAGGTAACTGTGTTGATGTTATTTCAACTTAACAGAAATCGATGATTTCTTAGTTGAATCGTGCTGTCAGCTTGCAAATATTTTGTTCTGGTGTTTTTTTGGGAAAGCCGAAAAGTGAGCATCATTCTCATTAACATGAGAATACTCGATGCTTAAAGAGTTCAGGTTTTCACTAAAAAATCATCATTTCAAAAACTGAAAAGCCAATTGATAATTCCCTTCGCCGGGATGAAATCATGATATTGGTAGCGATCAGTAAATTTTGCAAGCTGTCAGTGCGTTTTGTAAACATTTTTCTCTGCAAAGAGGAAAGTGATGAAGTTAAGCCAAAGGGGGAAACTCCAGACTTAAACAATCATATGATTGAATCTTCAACTAAAACAAAACAAACAATATTATTTTTTAACATTTACAAAATGTCTAAAAAGTGGCGAAGCCTCCCCACCCATGGGGTAGCTTCGCCATCGACATAGGACATATATCAACGGACTCTAAAACTGGCATTTACCATACTTCCTCCCCAAATATCAACATTATGCATAAAAGGAACATGTTTTCTATTTAATAATCAAAAATGATTCTAAAATTTACAAAAAGAAAGATATTCTAGCCGTTAATTGAAGTAGGTACCTTGAATTTAGGCATAAAAATTAAAAATTTGCCAAATTATATAGGTTTAGCACAATATTTGATTTCAACTTCACATTATAGCGTGGTATATCAATAGCATAAACAATTTAAGTTAAACCTGACATATTTCTCACATTAACCCACAACACTCCTATCATGGCGGAGCCGCTCCACCCCTACATAGTTCATAATATGAATATATTGACGTTTATAATTACTTTTATCATGCAATTTATTTTGATTTATTTTCTTCAGTAGTTGTCTATTAACGGTATAAAATATAATTTTGATATCACAAAAGGTATACAAGATATTACAAAATATACCTACCATAAATATTTTTCGCAATACCCCAGAAACATGAAACCGCGTGCATCAGCAATCATATATTTGATAGAAATGCCAATTTTTGGGAGATGAAAGATCTTCGTTAAACTCACAATTTTTCCTTTAACGGCATTTCTGTAGAAATTTAGAAATTTGATAGAAATGCCAATTTTTGGGAGATGAAAGATCTTCGTTAAACTCACAATTTTTCCTTTAACGGCATTTCTGTAGCAGTTATAATTATCAAGAAAATCGGTGCTGGCGAAGGCGCCCCAGTGGCGAAGCCGCCACATGTTACCATATTGTTATTTTTCTTTTTCGTCGTCTTCAGTTTTAAAATCTATTGTCAATATTGTTTTAGCGTATAAATGTTCTCAACGTCTTTGGGTATGTCTTTCTAATGTTTATTGTTGCGTTTTGCTTTGTCTTTGGTAAGTTTCTGTTCACTTTTTATCACCCCTCTAAGTAAAAAAAAAAAAAAAAAAAAAACGAGAAAAAGCAAGGAAAAATAAACAAATAAATAACGAATTAAACAAGCAAATGAAAGGAACGTCAGATTTCAAGCCAAATTAAAAAGAACATTAAAAAATGTTGGCTAAAGGTGGTCGACAATATGCTATCGTGCACATGAACTGACTTATTATAGAATGACGGCCTACCCAATTAAAACCATTATTTTGATTAAGAACATTACCCTAAAAGCTAAAAGTTGGCATATGTATATTGTAGGGTGTCGGTTCACAATATAAAGGAAGTAAACACAAAAACTCCACCAATAAAACTCAAGTAGAAACATGAACAGAATTAATAATTCTAAAAATTTTTTAACAACAACAAAAATACACAAAAATCTAACATGTCTTCCATGCAGCCATATAAAAACATGCAAAATATACAAGTGTGTAATTTTTATGTGTTTGTATGTATACATTAACATTTAACATTTTGGCTATGGCCATTTTTAGTGATAGAATATCTACAATTTAACAGCATGACTTACTGATACTAAACAAATAAATAAACATACGGCTATACGCTATCTACTTTTACATCATTTCTTAAACTGCAGATTTACTGCGAGCAACGTCTTACAAGGATAAAAACTAAAATATCAAATTATTAACGGCCCAAAAAAATCAATATAAAAAGGGCGTATTCTGTTTACAACCAAAACTAAAACTAAATATTAAAACTAAGGGACTTAAACTAGAAATATAAGTTTACTGTGTAGTGATATATACAGTGTTTTCAATATTCATTGTGTTATACCTTCTGTGGTAAAATAACAGGTTATCATCATCATATAATAGCCGTTGATCTAGCAATTTCAATAGAGACCCAGGTGGGAGATGTTTTTTGGTACGCAGAGCCTCTGAGTCATACGGACAATATAAGGAATCCTCTATCAGATCATTCTCAAGGTTTTGTGTTCTGTCCACAAAATTCAAACCTCCACTCATAAGAAACTTGTCGATTCGTTCAATATTCGCACCATCATAAGTTGCCCTACATGACGTACTTTTATACGATCCATCCCGTTGAACTGTTGGTTTTAGACCCAAGCAGTAGTTCAGTATCGATTTTTCCCATCTCCTAAGTCTTGGGTCTGATCACTGTTTGTAGATCAAGAGTTTTATTGCATTAGAAAGTCCACCATTATGTCGAAGTACACCTTGATAGGCAAAATAAACTCGTTTGGCTCTTTCAAGGATAAAATTTTCGTGTCTTATAAACTCAAATTTCTCGCAGAAAACTACCCCTAAGTACTTGATTTTATCTTTGAGTTGGATAACTTCACCACCAACTTTTAGAATCAGGTAGAAAGACCTAAAATTCGGAAAAACGACCATCGCTTTGCCTCTGAACACGATGGCTGAACATTTGTCCACGTTCAGCTTGAGGCCCCACCTAGAAAAATATCTATGTAAGTCCTCAAGCCAAACATTGAGGCGAGAAGCCAATTGAACTTGCATTCAACATGCCTCCACACTAACATCACCACTACCCTTGTCATTAGTTAAGATATACGTCTGCCAAAAATACAAATGCAAAAAAACTCAACTAAAAACAGAAGAGGAAGAGATTCACCAACAATTAATTTGGCACAAATCTCAAATGATGACATTTCATTCCTTCTTTGTGTTGTTATTTTTCCCTACTTACCCTTACTAGTGTCTCCGAGGGAATTTCCAATGACTTTCGTTTTAATTTTTTCTTCTTATTCTTCTTCTGCTTTTGGACCAAACGAAAGTTCAATGATTTCTCTTTCATTTGCTTTAAAAATTCCCTTAAAGAAACTTGTGGGATTTCATTTAAAAGGGAAAACATTCAATTGTGGCCGGGGATATGAAGATGATTTTCTTATAATATATTAATTGACTGTATTTTTTATTTTTTCTCCTAATTGGCAAGTTTTGATATAACAGCAATTATTTGTATTCAAGAAATGTAATTTAATAATATGGAATTTGTTATAGCAATACTGAAGAATTGAGGTATATTAAATAAAGTTGTATGTTTTTTTATAAAATTGATAATTTAATTTTCATAACGTCTGTAGTTTAATTTGTTTTTTTTTAATGGACGGTCAAATGGCATTCTATAAATAAAATTTTCTTTACAGTAAATCGAGTACATAAAATGATTTATGGTTATTTGTTAAAGTGCATTTCATAATAAAAATTAAAACATTTCCCATAATGTTTTTTTCAATTTTTATTGGGATGCGTTTTTATTTGATATGTGCACTTTTTAATATTTACAGAAGAAAATGTATTAATGAAAGTGTGAAAAAAATTGAAAAAAAATCATGAATTTCCATACATATGGATACTGCAGATGAAACGTTTTTAGTTCGATACACTACTTAAACAACATGTGGAGAATACAAATAGGTCTTCTAAAAGAATAACAATAATTCGGCGTATGTGACACATGGTCTTCCTATGCAAGTTCATCAAGTATTGTTTTAGAAGGCCATAAATAATATCTGAAGATAAAGAATTTCTGGAAAAGTCCGTTGATAGATCCACTTAAAAAAATATATTTTATCATGTTAAAAAAAACACGGATAAATGCTTCAGATAATCCATAGGTCTTTTGTTAAAAGGGCAATGGGCCATTTTATAGAACGCTAGGATGTCTTCTTATGGAAGACTAGACTAGACTAGACTATTAGAAGGATTGTGGAAGAACAATAGGTCTTCCGGAAGAAACCAATAGGACCAATAGGTAGCCTTATAGAAGCACAAAATGTCTTTTACAGCCAGATGATTGAACATCTTGATATATTCATGTTCACATCGGTGGATGTAATTCGGACAAAATCTCAAGAGGTCAATTGTAGATTGGGACATATCAGGATTCACATCATGAAAGGAATTTCCAGGTCTATTAGCCATTGTAGTTGGTCTTTGCATGAATTTTTAGAGTCCAAGACCACAAAGCCATGTGAAAATGTTAGACTTTTCTGGTGTCTTTGGAAAATCTTCTTAAACAGCGGAACTACTATGTTACACTATAGGCAGCAGAAGGCCTCTTAAAGTTTTCTATTAATCTATAGACCGCAGAATATTTGCTGACGTCGTCGATAGACAGCAGACGACAACTTAAGGTATTCTTTATATAGCGGAAGACCTAAAACAGCAGCAAATCTCAAAACGTCAATTGTAGATAGAAGTCATCAAGAGGCCTTTTTCTGTTAAAAAAGCGCTTAGAAGTCTTCTTCGGTTTACAGAAGATCTCAAAAGGACTTCTGTTTCCTATAGAAGGCTTTAAGTGGTCTATGGAAAATATCAAAAATTTGGTGGTGCCTAGAGGATATCTCAAGAGTTCGTCTCAAGTAGAGTTTGGGAATTCCCGACTTTTTTTCATTCCCGGGAAATCGAGAATTCCCGGGACTATGGGAAATCGAATTGGTGGGGCATAGACGAGACAGCGAGCAAACAAAAATGAGACACCTACACCTTTTATGTATAGTTGCATCATCAGTTATCTCTTTGGAACAGTATTAAGGTTAAAATAGGAGTAGGCTAAACTAGCAATGGGGTAAAATAGCAATAGCAAACATCTTAAAGGACGTTGCGCCAAAATCTTGGAAGTACCAATAAATCGTGTATGGCATATATGATCAAGAATAGCTTTGTTCCTTTACTTACTTGAGGTTACCATTTTTACCATTTGTTACCATTTTTAACCTGCAAAGCGTTCCTTAACTCCAAAAACTGGCAAAACTGGCAGCAATTTTTAAGAGAGTGAGAGAGGAGAGAGAGCGCATATCCCTTTCTCTTCTACCACAGGCTACCAGAAAAATTTCTGCAGGTAATAATGGTAGATCTGATTTTTCGACATTTGTTTGACGTCTATTTCACAATGAAGAAAAAAATTAACGAAAAATAGAAGAAAAAGTCGAACACTGACAAAACAAAATTAAAAACTGTGAAATAAAAGAAGAAAATCGATTTTGTATGTTTCTTTTTGACATTGCTACCAGATCTACCATTTTTCCGTTCCCTTACTTTTCTGGTAAAAATGTTCATGAGAGAGCAATTTTTAGCAATTTTGACACTTTTCTCTTTTACCACTTTTACCATTAAAAAAGTAAAGGAACAAAGCTAATATCTATATATATGCTGCCAACACCCAATTCTTCCTGATTAATTTGCGGAGCTTACATAAAATATCTGTTTCTCATTCTAGCATTCTAGCAAAGGCTTCCTTCTAGCAAAGGCTTCCTTCATATCAAAGAGTGCTGTCCGATTATATTTTTTAAAGACAACGATATTGAACGTTCTTCTTATGGTTCAAAGGGCGTGTCGATCATAGAACAAATCCGTTTATAACAAATTTTTACACGGCTGACCTTCACAATTCAACAATTGCAACCCGGTGGTATCAAGGAATACTTTTAAGAACATTCATAGTTATTACTGACTTCCAATCCTAATATACTCGATTTGCCACTTACACATTATATAGTTTTCAATATTGCATACAATAATTTTGCAGAAAACCACAATTCGCATCGATCACAGCTTTTATATCTTATCAAATTAATTTCCTTCAAGAATGCCATCAATAAAAATTTCGACAGAAACAACATATTAAAATAAAAATTATTTGAAGTTATACAGACTTCGAATTCCAGAAAAAAACATTAATTATCGAGAGGACCAAAATGTATGTATTTTATATATATTTAGAATGGACCCGCAGCTTGATACAAATTATCGAGAATTACGAATAATCGGGTCACGAATTATCGCTATCCCACTATATTTCCAATATTAAATAACTATAAGGCAAATAATATATGAGTTATACATGAAAATACAAATACCCGTATTCCCGGGAATTTCAAAAAAATTTCCCGGAAAATCCCGTCAACAATTTTTCTGGAATTCCCGGGGCGAGAATTCCCGACCCCAAACTCTAGTCTTAAGTTTTCTGCTGTCTATGGAAAACCTCAAGAGGGCATATGCTGTCTGACGGAGAAGACCTCAACAAATTTCGTGTTGTCTACAGAAGACCTCAAAAGATTTTCAGTTGCCTATAGAAGACCCTAAAAGGCTTGCTGCGGTCCATAAAAGATCTACAGAGTTTTTTCAGCTATCTGTTGAAGATCCGTAGAGGTCACCTGATATATAGAGATGTCTTCTAGAGGTCTTCTGTTATGTATAGAATACTATACAAGAGGTGGTCTTCTGCTGTAGAAAGGAACCCTCATGATGTATTCTGCAGTACACATGAGACTTCAATAGATCTTCTGTTTTCTATAGGATACCTTAAGTGCTCTTATGCTGGTTATAGAATACCTCCTAAGGTCTATTACTGTCTATAGAAGACCAAAAGGGGTGTTCTGCTGTCTATAGAAAATCTCAAGGGACTTATGTCGTCTATAGAAGAATATGTCTCCAGAAGACCTCAAGAGATTTTCGGCTGTCTACAAATGACCTTAAGAGGTTTCAGGAGAAGACCTCAAGAATGTCATCTGTTGATTTTTGAAGAACAATACAGGTTTTCAGCTGCCCATAGAAGACGTCAAGATGTCTTCAGCAGCCTATGGAAGACATCAAGAGGTTTTATGCTGTCTTTAGAGTACCTAAAGAGGTCTTCTGCTGTCTAATGAAAACCTCAAGAGATCTTCTGCTGTCAATAGGATACATCAAGGGATTTTATGCCGTCTAGAGAAGACCCCAAGAGGTCATCTACTGCCTTTAGAAGACTTCAAGAGGTCTTCTGCCGCCCGCAGAAGACTTAAAGAGGGTTTTTATTGTCTATAGAAGATCCCAAGAGTTCTCCTGTTGTCTTTAGAAGTCATTAAGAGGTCACGTGCTGCTTATAAAAGACTAGGAAAAGCCTCAAGCAGTCTTCTGCTGTCAATAGAAGACATCAGGAGGTAATCTATTGTCTATAGCAGACCTCCAAAGGTATTCTGTAGGAGACCTAAATAGGTCTAGTGCTGGTTATAGAAGTCCTCCTAGAGTCTTCTGCTCTCTATATAAAACCACAATGGGTGCCCTGCTGTCTATATAAGTCTCTAAGCTGTCTATAGAAGAACTTAACAGGTCTTCGGTTGATTATGGAAGAACTAAACAGGTTTTTCACTCCTATATAGTACCTCAAAATGAATTCAGCTGCCTATGGAATGGAAGACTTTACGAGGTTTTCTGCTGTCTAACGAAAAACTGAAGAGAGCTTCTGCTGGCTATAGAAGACCTTATGCTGCCTATAGAAGACTTCAAGGGGTCTTCTGCTGCCCGTAGAAGACTTCAAGTGGTTTTCTATAGTCTACAGAAGACATCAAGAAGTCTCCTGCTGTCTTTAGAAGTCCTTAAGATGTCTCCTGCCGTCTACACAAGAAGTCTCCTGCTGTCGATAGAATGTCACAAGAGGTCTCCTGCTTTCTAAAGAAGACCTTAAGAGGTCTTCGGCTGTCTGCAGAAGACCTCAGGAAATCTTCGGGTGTCTGTTGTCTATAGAAGACCTCAAGAAGCCTTTTGCTGTCTTTAGAAGACCTCACGAGGTCTTCTGCTATCTATAAAATACCTCACAAGGTCTCCTGCTGTCTATAGAAGACCTCACGAGATCTTCTGCTAGGTTTTCTGATGTCTAAAGAAAAACTGAAGAGGTCGTTTGCTGCTTCGTTTGGTCGTTTGGTCTTCTATAGGAGATCTCAAGCTGCCTATAGAAGAGTTCGAGAGGTCTTCTGCTGCCCGTAAAAGACTTCAAGATGTTTTCTATAGTCAGAAGGCATTAAGAAGTCTTCTGCTGTCTTTAGAAGTCCTTAAGATGTCTCCTGCCGTCTACAAAAGAGTTCTCCTGCTGTCTAAAGAAGACCTCAAGAGGTCATCGGCTGTCTACAAAAGACCTCAGGAAGTCTTCGGTCGTCTGTTGTCTATAGAAGACCTCAAGAAGTCTTTTACTGTCCTTAGAAACCCTCACGAGGTCTTCTGCTGCCTATAGAATAAATCATGAGGTATTCTGCGGTCTGAAGAAGACCTCACGAGATCTTCTGCTGTCAATAGAAGACGTCACGAGTTCTTCTGTTATCTGTAGAGAGCCTCAAGGGATCTCCAGCTATATTAGCTAGGGTTTAATCAATTTCCAGCCAGGAAATTTGTTTAAGTTTTCTATTTTGTTATATTTTCACTGTCCACTTAAAGAGAGGGTTTGAGAACTCTCTTATTTATCTATTTAATTGCGCTTACTCTTAGCTATGCGACGCTGTTAAATCGTTAGGTAATTTTTTGTGATGCTGCGAAAAATAATTTTGAAATTTTCGACTGTGACGTTCAGGCATTGTCAAATCCCAGTGGTAGTAATGATGTTGGGTAGTGCTACATACATATATTCATACAATGCACGTGTATGTACGTGTATACGAATTTATTTATACTTTATTTTCTGTCTGATGACGCGTGTTCGGCGGCACGTGGTTGTCCCGGAATGTTTTTTTTTTACTTTGGAGGTCCATATCATATTAGTAAGTTGTTGTTCTTCTTCTCTAGTTTTCGTTTTTTTAGTAGATGTTTTTTCACCCTACTCTGCATCGCACTTCTCTGCGATAGTTTGTTCTTGCGTATTCTGTTGGGGTATGACGACGTTTTCATTTGCCCGTCCATTGTAAGGGTGATGGGGGGATGGGTTGCTATTGGGTTTATTGTTGTTGTTTATTATTATTGACTCTTGCGAATCAATGTTACAATTATTCTGTGGTTTATCAAGTTTTTCTTATTGTGGTCAATATGGCAACATGGTGCGTATGATTGCTGTGGAGCCAAAGAAATATGAAGGTCGCCATCCATCATACGCCACAGTGCTCTTTGATGACCACAATGCAATGTGGTAATTATAGAAATTTCGAATGTTTTATAATTCTAATATTGACTAAATATGTAAATTATGGGACTTTAGACTGAGAAACAATTTCTATTTTAAAGAAAGAAAGAAGGAAGAATTAAAGAATTAATTCAAATTTCTATTCTAATTGAAAATTGGGAGTAAAGCTTAAAAGTTTGTGGATGATGGGTTACAAATAGATGACAACTTCTTCAAAATATTTGGATTACGCTATCTTTAAAATGTAAAAAGTGTGTGTTTAATGTGTTTCAATACACAATTAGCTGCTCTTTGTCCTTGCTTTGGTCCACTGTGCCATTGAGATTTATGCCTAAAACGAGATCCAAAGTACTCCATGTTTTCGTGATTTATTTATTACTTCATTTAAGATAAACATTAGGCGATTTACGTCGTCTTTATTTGTTGGTATTTTTTTTTTCTTTTTTTCGTGTGCAGCAGCCGACAAGAAACAAACAAAACTCATATAAAAGAACAACAAACATCACATTAAACAGAATTCCTGAGAGAAATGTTAATGAATTTTCTTTCAAATTAGATTTAGGGACCGGAGAATACCGCAGGACTGACCTTCGGCATTTTATTTTTAATAAAAAAGCATGGTATTTGAATGTGAGTGCGCGTGGGTATGAATGTATGGTGCGTTTCATGCGTACACATCAACGTTGACTGTTATGTGGGTTATTGTTTATTGTTGCCAGGCACGTTATATTTATGAATTACTAGAAAGCCCATATTTACATTAGGCAATTTTCCTTGCGGCAACTGTCAGTTTGTAGGTGAGAGATGGTGTTGAGGGGCAAAGGGTTACCATATTTCTCACCTCTCTCTCCCTCAAACTGACAATTGCCGCAAGGAAAATTGCCTATCTGCTAAACCTAAATAACGACGGGACGTACACAAATATTTCACCAACCTACCTAAACAACGCTCTCTGAGCGTCCGTATTACCCAAATACGTTGAGTCTCAAATCACATTTAAAATACAAAATCCGAGACGGAAACTTACTTAAATGTTTTCATTCGAAAAACAAATAATTTTCCTTTGCAATGAATTGTATTTCATGTTTTGTTGGGCTTTTGTTTTTAAAATACAAAACACACACACATACAAACAATAACGTTCTGTCAAAGTTCAACTTTTTCAACTTACAAAAAGTATACGCTCGACGTATTTCGGTAGTTCTCATAAGAATACATGTGTTCTACTTTTTTCACCACACACGCCCTGGGTATACGTCCGTATATAGGTATGGGCCTAATATAAATATGGACAAACTGTCAGGCAGCAAAAAAGATTTCAACATTTAAACAAAACAAATGACAATGTTGAAGTTAAATTATTTAAATTAAAATAGTTTCCGGTATGTTTGCCTTACACCATGACGAAGATGAAGATAAATTATAAACGGAAGTATTTATTTCCAAGAAATCTGCCGCATTGGTTTGGTTTGTTTGTCTGTAAAATTTATTTGTAGGCTAATTGAAATTAATCCCAAACAGTGCCGCTCCTAATCTTCCAAATGTAGAATATTCTGAAGACATTTATGAGATGATTTGCTTGTGAGATTAAAATAATTCATGAACTTAATGTCACCCCCCTTCCCCCTTTAGTGCTTCAATTAGTATATTTGGTTTATGGCCAACAGCCAAACTGAGAAGGTTTGGTTTTGACTTTGTAGGAAAAGTATGAAAAAAAGCCTGACACAAGAAGCCACAATGCAATAATTAATTTTGTTTTGGCTCAAAGGAAATTCTACGGAAATAATCAAAGATTTTGTTATGTCCTAAGTGAAACAAGAACACATTCACCGGAACAAATTGTAAGGGAGTAATTTAATTATCTTATTATTTTCCAAATGATTTTTGGAACATGTATTTTTCTAATTAATTAGGCCGTTTTGTTGTTGTTGTATGTTTGTGGTCATTATTAATAAGATTTTTTTTTTGACAGAATCAAAGAGGATATTTTTTTAATTAAAATATTTAGATTATTAATAATGTGTTGGACACAGACAGAGCAGGTAGTAGATCAGAAAGACCCAGAGGCAAGTAAACGAAGCTGTGAAAAAACCTGAAAGTAGACATATAATACCCTACATCACACTTTGGCTGTTTAGGAGTATTTTTGCTGAATAATCTGAATATTTACATCAGAACAAATGTAAACAAGTATAAGGGCTTTGATGTGCTTTAACAAAATCTGACTATAATTGAATTCAATAGTATATACCCAGCAAAGGGTACCATAGATAGTGTTAGATCTCCACATCGGTTTTCTGCTGTCATTAAAAGATTTCAATGGACCTTAGCTGACAATGGAAGCCCCCAATAGGTCTTCTGCTATCTACAGAAGGCCTCACGAGGTCTTCTGCTGCCCATAATATACCTCAAGAGATTTTATGCTGCCTATAGGAGACCTCAAGAGATCTTCTGCTGCCTACAGAAGTCTCAAGAAGTCTCCTGCTGTCTCCTAAAGAGATTTTCTGCTACCTACAGAAGTCCTCAAGGGGTTTTCTGCTGTCTATAATAGACTTCAAGAGGTTTTCTGCTATCTGTAAGAGATTTCAAGAAGTTTTCTGCAAGAGGTTTTCTGCTATCTGTAAGAGATTTGAAGAGGTCTTCTGCTGCCTACAGAAGCCCTCAACAGGTTTTCTGCTGTCTAAAAAAAGATTTCAAGAGATCTCCTGCTCTCAATAGCAGACCCCAATAAGTCGTCTGCTATCTATAGCTGACCTCAAGAGGTCTACTTTTGTATACAAAAGACCTGAAGAAGTCTGCAGCTGTTTATAGTAGTGGTCAGTCAAGTGGTTTTCTGCTGTCTATAGAAGGTCCCAAAATGTCTTTATCTACCTTTAAAAGACTCTAAGAAATCTTCTGCTGTCTATGCAACACCTCAATATTTCTTTTGCTGTTCATATAAGGACCGAAGTGGTCTTATGCTATTTATGGCAGATCACAAGAGGTCTCCTTCTGCCTGTAGCAGACCTCAAGCTGTCTTCTGCTACGTCATAAAGACCCAAAATGTCCTCATATACCTATAAAAGACCACGGTGCTCTTGAAGCAAATTTAAATGGAAGGTGCTTTTACCTGGGATGTTTTTGCAGATTCTGAATCTACAATGTTCATAGATGAGAAAAATAGAAAAAACAAAAAAATCGCCGGAGCGCTTTTTACCAGGCGCAAGCACCTTCCATTTAAATTTGATTCAAGAGCACCGTGTTTGTTGTATAGACTGACATAAAATTGAAATTCTGTATTCTTCTGGTATTCTGCTATAGAAGATCAGAAGAAGTCGTCCACCTATAGAAGACATAGAAATGTCTCCTGTCCTGAGAAGAATATTCCGTCTCTAGGAGAACTCATGATGTCTTCTATCTATGGGATAAGTAAAGAGGTATTCTGTTCGAAGGAGACCTCAAGAGTCTCTAAAATGCCACAAGAGGTATTTTGTCAAGAGGTCTTCTTCCGTCTATAGAAGACCTCAAGAGGTCTTTTTTCGTCTACAGAAGAATTCAAGAGTTATTCTGTGAACTCGATCTCTTGTTTTACACGATCTCTTGTTTTACACGAAATTTTGTGAATATTATGTGGCACTCGCTTTTATATTTTTTCTTTTTTCATAACGCCACATTTACTGAGCATCATCATCACCATGTTTACAATAAGCTTTAATTTAGGGTATAATTAGAGGTTAGAGATACGCAAATACACACGACTGAACACAATTCACACAATTACACATTAGAATTCCGAATTGTTTACAGAAGCATAACGAATAGACAATATATTTAACATTCCACATGTTAAAGCTAGCGCAACCGACATTTAATTCATAAACATATCTTATCGCCAAACAGTCGAAGAGGAGTTCTGTCGACAAAGAATATGCCGCTGCCATCCAAATGTAAAATAGAATTACACACAAGAAAATAAAATGGCTGCCATATCACATGAAAGGACAAAATAATGAAATAATTTCGCATGGAATTTTTGTTACTACTGAAAAAGTAAGAGAAAAACAAGTGAGCAAAGGCTATAGTCGGGACGGGGCCGACCATGTGATACCCTACACCACTACCCCTGTGCATATGCTTTTCACTGGTAAACATTTACTTTAGGGAACACAATCCGACTACCACCAAACATATTTTGGGTTTTAATCAAACACATATGCCTCTTTCTCTCTGGGACCCCCATAAGCAACCAAAATTTTGTGACCATCCGATCAAATATTCGATCTGTAGAATGGAAGAATTGGATGCATTACCGACTATTGTGGTATATCCCTTTTTTGACCATCTTCGCCAACCTACTTTACACCAATGTACAGGTAATATTTTCTTCTTCCATTGACAGGCTTCGCCGTTGAAATAACCCTACTAGAAATCGATATATTCACAAAGAATAAAATTTTGAATTTGTCTCCACATGAGTTTTTCCCCATTCCGATCCCTAAATATTATCCGACTATCACCAAAATCAATAGGCATCATCCTCTGTGGGCCCCCATCAACCCCCAAAAATTCGTGACTATCCGATCAAAATTCCATCCTGTAGCGTGATTACAAAAAATGGAAAAATTGTATATATTATATTTTATAATATATTTTGCGATATCTCGGTTGTTTGCCCACGTACGCCAACATACTTTTCGTCAATATAAGCGACATCTTTTCTTCTTCCATTGGCATGCTTTCCTTTTGGAATACTCCTATTAGAAGCGGAAATATTCGCATAAGAAAAAAAACTTTGACTTTTCTCCACATAAGCCTTTCGCTTATTCCGACTCCTGAATATTATCCGACCATCACCAAAATAAATAGACTTCTTCCTCTGTGGGACCCGCTTACAATTCCAAAAACTTCGTGACGATCCGATCAAAATTGCAACCTGTAGCTACGACAACCTACTTTACATCATTGCAAAGGTGATATTATCTACTTTCCTTGCCAGGTTTTGCTTTTGATACACCTCTTAAAGAAACAGAGATATTGGCTTTGAGATAAAACGTTGACCATTCTCCAAATAAGTTTTGCCCATTCCAATCCCTTATATTATCCGACCATCATTAAAATCAGTAGGCTTCTTCCTCTGTGGGACCCTCATTAACCCCCAAAATTTCGTGACGATCCGATCAAAATTGCGACCTGTAGCGTGATTACAAACAAATCAGAAAATGGGATGCATTATCGACTATTGCCATATCTCTGCTATTTGACCACCTACGACAACCTACTTTACATGGTTGTAAAGGTGATATTTTCTACTTTCCTTGGCAGGTTTTGCTTTTGATATACCTCTTAAAGAAACAGCGATATTGGCTTTGAAATAAAACGTTGACTTTCTCCAAATAAGTGTTTGCCCATTCCGACCCCTGAACATTATCCGACCATCATCAAAATCAATAGGCTTCTTTCTCTTTGGGACCCCCGTTAACCCCCAAAATTTCGTGACGATCCGATCAAAATTGCGACCTGTAGCGTGATTACAAAAAAATCGGAAAATGGGATGCATTATCGACTATTGCCATATCTCTGCTATTTGACCACTTACGACAACCTACTTTACATGGTTGTAAAGGCGATATTTTCTGCTTTCCTTGCCAGGTTTTGCTTTTGATATACCTCTTAAAGAAAAAGAGATATTGGCTTTGAAATAAAATGTTGACTTTTCTCCAAATAACTTTTTTGCCCATTCCGACCCCTAAATATTATCCGACCATCACCAAAATCAATAGGCTTCTTCCTCTGTGAGACCCTCATTAACCCTCAAAATTTCGTGACGATTCGATCAAAATTGGGACCTGTAGCGTGATTTCCAAAAAAATTGATAAATGGGATGTATTGCTGACTATTGCGATATCTCCGTTATTTGGTTACCTACGCCGACCTAGTTTACGTCATTGTAAAGACGGGATCTTCTACTTTCATAGTCAGGCTTTGCTTTTGGAAAGTTTCCAACCAAAACTGTAATATTCGTCAATATAATTAAAATCGCAAAAATGAAAATTGGGGTTTTATTTGCTAGTATTGTGATATCTTCGTTGTTTGATCACCTACGAGCACCAACTTTACATCGTTAGAAAGGTTATATTTTCTACTTGTATCCACCTAAGTTTTTTGCCCTTTCCGACCCCTAAATATTATCCGATATTATCAATAGGCTTCTTCCCCTCCGGGACCCCCATCAATATCCAAACTTTCGTGACGATCCGATTAAAACTGCGACCTGTAGCGTGATTACAAGGTTTAGATGGACAGACGGACAGACGGACGGACGGACGGACTGAAGGACGGACACACATAGCCAGATCGACTCAGCTCGTCGAGACATTCATTTTGGTATATATAAGTATGGGTCTACGACCATTATTTCGATGCGTTACAAACTTTTTGGCCAAAACCAACTTATAATACCCTCCCCACATAGTGGTGTAGGGTATAATAAGCCCTTAAAAATTTGTCCTGCCAAAAAATTTAATTTTAAATATTTTACTTTTACAGGTTCATGTTGCTGGCCCGTCGTAGCGAGTTTTCATGACAACTTTTTATACACTTTATGCTTTACAATTCAATTTCTTTGGGTCGGTTGTTAAAACGAGTTATTCCTTGAGGATTTTACATTTATCAACAGATGTTGTCGGCAACCTTTCTTTTCGGATTTATTATCGTAAAAGTCCCCTATCTTTATCCTAAGGCGATCTAGTTATAAAAGTTAAAAAATGGTAAAGTCGAATTCTTCCGCTTATTGAGACTTATATGTTTTTAGTTTTTCATGGGTGATGGACCGTTGAAACTAACCACTTTGTACAAACTACGAAAACAACACTTTTTATACCCTCCACCATAGTATGGAGGGTATATTAAGTTTGTTTTTCCGTTTGTAACGCATTGAAATACTCATTTGCGACCCTATAAAGTATATATATTCTTGATCAGGGTAAAATTCTAAGTCGATCTGAGCACGTCCGTCCGTCCGTCCGTCTGTGGTAATCACTCTAGCATCCACAAAAATGGAGATAGGACGCTGAAATTTTGGGAAAATGCGTCTTTTGTTTGCAGGCAGGTCAAGTTCGATGATGGGCTATATCGGTCCACGTTTTGGTATAGCCCCCATATAACGGTACCCCCCGATTTACGGTATTTTGACGTTTTTAGCTAAATTTTCAGACCGATTTGGCTATAATTTGACATTTAGAGTTCCTAAGTGTCAATAAACATATAGAACAAAACTGGTGGACATAGGTCCACGTTTTGGTATAGCCCCCATATAACGATACCCCCCGATTTGCGGTATTTTGACGTTTTTAGCTACATTTTTAGACCGATTTAGCTATTATTTGACATTTAGGGTTCTTAAAAATCAATAAACTTATATAACAAAAGTTGTGGACATAGGTCCACGTTTTGGTATAGCCCCCATATAACGGTATCCCCCGATATACGGTATTTTGACGTTTTTAGCTACATTATCAGACCGATGTAGCTATAATTTGACATTTAGGGCTCTTAAGTGTTAATAAACTTATATATTAGAAGTTGTGGACATAGGTCCACGTTTTGGTATAGCCCCCATATAACGGTACACCCCGATTTGCGGTATTTTGACGTTTTTAGCTACATTTTCAGACCGATATAGCTATTATTTGGCATTTAGGGTTCTTAAGTGTAACTAAACTTATATAACAGAAGTTGTGGACCTAGGTCCACGTTTTGGTATAGCCCCCATATAACGGTACCCCCCGATTTACGGTATTTTGACGTTTTTAGCTAAAGTTTCAGACAGATTTGGCTATAATTTGACATTTAGAGTTCTTAAGTGTCAATAAACATATACTACAAAACTGGTGGACATAGGTCCACGTTTTGGTATAGCCCCCATATAACGGTACCCCGCGATTTGCGGTATTTTGACGTTTTTAGCTACATTTTTAGACCGATTTAGCTATAATTTGACATTTAGGGTTCTTAAGTATCAATAAACTTATATAACAAAAGTTGTGGACATAGGCCCACGTTTTGGTATAGCCCCCATATAACGGTATCCTCCGATATACGGTATTTTGACATTTTTAGCTACATCATCAGACCGATGTAGCTATAATTTGACATTTAGGGTTCTTAAGTGTTAATAAACTTATATATTAGAAGTTGTGGACATAGGTCCACGTTTTGGTATAGCCCCCCTTTTACGGTACCCCCCGATTTGCGGTATTTTGACGGTTTTAGCAACATTTTCAGACCAATTTAGCTATAATTTGACATTTAAGGTTCTTAAATGTCAATAAACTTATACAACTAGTTTACATAGGTCCATGTTGTGTAATAGCCCCCATATAACGTTACCGCCCGATTTCAGGTATTTTGAGAATTTTACCAACAAGTTTTAACCGAATTATCTGTAATTTGAACATTTGAAATTCTTAGTGGTCACCACACCTCTCCACCAAAAATTGTCAAGAAAGCCCCCATATAACGGTACCTCCCGATTTTCAGTAATTTGATGATTTAAGCTACAATATTAAACCGAACTAGCAGTAATTTGACATTTGAAGTTCTTAGTGGTCACAACACCTCTCCATCAAAAATTGTCAACATAGGTCCATGTTTGGATATAGCTCCCATGTAACGGTACCTCCCAATTTTCAGTAATTTGGCAATTTTAGCTACAATTTTTAACAGAACTAACTGTAATTTGACATTTGAAGGTTGTAGTGGTCACCACACATCTGCATCAACAATTTCCAACATAGCCCCAATATAACGATACTTCCCGATTTTCGGTACTTTGAGGATTTTACTTAAAATGTTTAACCGAACGTAGGTTCATGTTTTTGTATAGCCCCAAAACAAACCTCCCGATTTTCAGTACCTTAGCTTTATTTTTTGGACGAACTTTCTGTAATTTGAAATTTAAAAGTCAACAAAAATTCTGCAACAAAAATTTTTCATTTAAGTTCATATTTTCGTATAGCCCAGATACCTCCGAACTAGCAGTTAATGACATTTGAAGTTCCCACGTTATGTACCGATTTTCGATATTTTGAGGATTCTAGCTAAATTTTTTAACCGAATTAGGAGTTATTTGACATTAAAGGCTCCCATCAAAAACTGTCAACATAGGCCCATGTTTTATTATAATCCCTATATAACAGTACCTCCCAATTTCTAGCCCACCAAAAATTGTCAACAGTTAGATATAGGCACCATAAAAAAGGGCCTCCCGAATGAAGCATTTTATGTACATTATCTGACATTTTAACGTACTCACTTAAAGTTGAGTACAGGAATGAATATTTTATGGTGGAGGGTATGAAAAGTTCGGCCCGGCCGAACTTAATGCTTTTTTACTTGTTATGTATTAATAAGTGAAAAATGACAAATAGTTGTGATAAAAATGTCGGGTTTTTTTGCAAAATTTGTTGGTCGACTTGTTTAAGACCAGATTCAATTTATAAATAAAGAATTAACCCGCGTAGTTCAAAAATAATAGCCAAAACCAATAATTCACATGTAATTCAAGGTCTCAAAGAAATGTTTTAATTAATGTTCCAAAATACCCCATGTTTTCGGTAAATACTTAACAATCATGACATTTTATAAATTTTATTCTTACTAACAAGTATCAACAATACTAGGCATACTAAGAGGGTTACCATAGGGATAGGAAAGTCGACTTTCGATTTATCATTTAATCGACTTTTTGCAGTCAAAAGACTAAAAATCGTAGTCGACTTTTGTCTGGAGGGAAGATCGCATAATCGATTATCTTGTGATCGATTTTTGAGTCTGCTCATAGACGGTTGCCTTGGCGGTTTTACAGTTTAAAAAAAAAAAAACGCCAAAATCAACGAATGAACGATTTTTTGAAGTTATGAAAAAGTCGAAAGTAGTGTTTTAGGACAAAGTTTTAGACAAACATTGAAAAGTCGAAAAATTGATTATTATTACCTATCCCTAGGTTACCATATGGACCAAGCGGATACCAGATCCTATTACATGTAAACAATGTCCTAGAGACAAACCGGGGAATACCCGGATACTAAGACGTTTTGTGTTTTCTTTTAGTTTACCAGGATAGGCTGCCATTAATTACAATAAATATTACCTTCAGTAGAACTCAATCCGGAGGGTTGCCAGGTCGACTAAAAAAGTACCAGTAACAGTAAGTTGTGCCGACAGAGATATACCCTCAACCTTGGAAAAGAAGTAAACACAATACTTCTGCCACATATAAGGGTTTTTGTTTTATGGCCAATTTGTCAGGAAGTATGGATTTTCTCCCGAAAAAAAATTTACCGTTTTAACTACGCCAAGAGTAGCCCTATGTAGGTACACCAAGAGTGGTCCGATATATTCAATATTCGGTCATAATTCGAGGCTGTAAGAAATATTACGATGGAAAATATTTGGACCAAATCTGTTTCTCCCTTCGAGTGTTATCTTGCTACAGAGTTCAGCTGGTGCCGGCAGGCTTTTTCGAGATTTTGGGTCATTATCCCAAGAAGTATGGACTTGGCCCAAAAAAAGTGCGCCGTCGCAAGAAGAACTTTTTGGAAAAGATTTTAAAACGATCCGATATGAGCTGTTAAAAAACAACTTTCCAAATTTTGTGTGGGAGGTACCCGAAGGACGGGTCGGATATAGTCCATGTTCCAACTTGATTACGAATGTACGAATGTATAGTGATGCTGTTAGTTGTTTAAAGCGATATTATGTGATCCGTGGACAAGTCCATGCTTCCTGGCATACTGATCCAAAAGTTATACGATGACCCACTGAAATGACTAGTGGGCGTGATATCTATCGAAAATATATGACTTCAATATAAGGTCCGCTTCCATGATGGAATATGTCGGTCCATTCCTTTAAGTACCTGATCCGCAACACTTTTGAACTTTAATCCTACTCCACATTTTGTCGGCAAGTTCAAATATCAAAAAGGGCCACAAAATTCTGAAAAGACCCTAAATATAATCCTGTCTGTATATGAAAGTTCCAATTTACATATGCTGAGGGTATATATCTTACTTTTTTAATTATTTTATAATACAATGGAATGAACTTTGTTTTAGGCATTAATAGGCCTACATTCATTATCAGTATAGGAAATCATTTCTGAGGAAAAATGTCAAAAAGTCATAACCCAAGTATATACCCTCTTTAGTGTAAAGGCTGAGGTTAAAAACATTATATTGCCGTGAACAGGACTACAAGAAGTACGTTCTGTAAAAAAAATTTCAAACCATCCTCGAACAGAACTACATTAAAGCAAAAATTGTGCCAGACAGACGGACGGACAGGGTATTCATGTAATCTTAAACCACTATTTTGATGAGGCACTACTTGGTTGGCTGAGGGTATCAATATGTGTGCAGATTTTTGTCGATTCGGTTGCGCAAAATTCAGTTTTTCCAATTTGGTCCATTTGATATATAAATTTTACTATTTTAGGGCTCAAATATTACTAAAGACTTCAAAGGAAATTCCTATTCGTTTCTGCTGTGAAGACCCGACCAGAGAAAAAGGGTAGTTTTAGATAAATAAAATTTAATAGTTTAAACATGATCCACAACCCAAACCCCAACTGGGGTTTGTATGGTCTAAAGCATAGCCGATCAAGAAGAGCGAGCGCTTAAATTGTTTATGTGTGGGTAAAATTACACTGACAGAACAGGGTGATGATTTTCATATTGAGTGTGAAATGAAAAATATATTGTTCGCGCGTTCGCTTTATATGACTTAAATTAAAAGTAATATAAATAACTTCATAATTTGAACAGTATTTTTCTTCATATGTTAATTTTTTTGAGAGAAAAAAACAAATTGTATATACAGATGATTTTTAAGACTTTCTAAGCATAAAAAAACATTTTTTCTATGAATTTCCCTATTGACTCGGTGCGGCGGACTATTGTGGACCGAGATAAAGGCACCTCTTTGAAAATGTCTTCCATTTTTCTACCAGTATATCCAACAAAAGGTAATACTGACATAAAAAACCCCCCTTCTTCAAAAGGTCTACATTTCTTGGCCAATTCCAAAGCAATCTTATATGAGGCCTTGATTGTGGCATTGTCATAATTGCCTTTGTCTTTTATAATATTAAGACACCTATTATTTTAATTTGTTAAATTATCTTTAAGCTGGCATATTATTTTTTTTTGCTCATTTCCCGTCATTAAATGATATTTTGTATGCGTATTATAATGACGCCTAAGATAAGATGGATATACATTTTTTATTGTTGGATTGCAGACGAGGCATTCTGCGTCATTAAAAATATTAATACAAAACAAAAAATCATCTTCATATTCTTCCCTGAAAATCTTTTCAGTGTACACAAAAAAAAAAACAAATAAGGCGGCATCAACATGCTTGCATGACATTCAGTACAAGACTGAAGTAAAAAAATTAAAACATTTGCTCTCTTAGTTTGCGTTCGGGTCGCGTGTGTGTGTGATTTGCCCAAAAACTTCGAAACCTTAACAATACTAACAATCGGGTTTGGTCTAAAGATGTACATATGTGCTTTCAGAAAATGCCTATAATTTTTGTTTTGTATTTTCGATGTCTAATGCAATTTAAATTATACTTCAGTGAATTTAAGACGGTAGTGAAAACAAGATTCCGGTGTGTTTTTTAATGAAACGAAAATGCGTCGACAATTGTTTCTTCAGAGAATTGTCCCTTGCCCCTTCGGGGATGTTTGTGGGAATATATATAGTTACTTCCCAAGGAATATCCCTCCATTAAATGACAACCAAACAAATGGGTTGACAAATGAACAACATCACGATGAACAACAAATAAAACGATGCTGATAATTATAAAAGAAACAAATGAAAGCAAAATGTAGGTGGACAGCAAAATAAAATGACAATAAACGCAACAACAAAAACTACAAAAATATCGGGGATAACAACAAGTCTTTATAGTAAAATAGAGTCGTAAAAAGGAAAATATATGCTCTCTCACACAATTTTTACTTTCTTCATTTATTCATTTCGTACATACATATGTATATGTGTATTTACACACATAAAGATGTTGTTTTCATCTTCATCTGTTTACTCCTGTTGTCCCTGCAAGCAAAAACTATCGCCGAAGTGACTTAGGCGTGTCGCCCAGGGCGATGAAAACAGTTGCGGCTATAGTCGCAGAAGTCACCCTGAAGTGACTTCCGTTGTGAAGAAATGAACCACGCCGGCGTGTCGACTTGGAAGTCACTCCAGCGGCACTTCTAGAAGATCATTTCCGCGATAGTTCTAGAAATTAAAAAAAAAATATTTTTTTATACCCTCCACCATAGTATGGAGGGTATATTAAGTTTGTCATTCCGTTTGTAACACATCGAACTAATCATTTGCGACCCTATAAAGTATATATATTCTTGATCAGGATAAAATTCTAAGACGATCTAGCCATGTCCGTCTGTCCGTCTGTCTGTCCGTCTGTCTGTCCGTCTGTTGTAATCACTCTAGCGTCCGCAATAATTGAGATAGAGTGCTGAAATTTTGCACCCGAGGGTCTTTTTTCCATAGGCAGGTCAAGTTCAAAGATGGGCTATATCGGTCCACTATTTGGTATAGCCCCCATATAACGGTACCTCCGGATTTGAGGTATTTTGACGACCGAATTAGCTATAATTTGGCACTTAGGGTTCCTAGTGATCAACAAACTTATATTCCAAAGGATATGGGCATAGGTCCATGTTTTGGTATAGTCCCCATATAACGGTACCTCCCGATTTTCGGTATTTTGAGAATTTTAGCCACAATTTTTAACCGAACTATCTGCAATTTGACATTTGAGGTTCTCAGTGGTTATAAAACATCTACACGAAACATCGTCAACATAGGTCCATGTTTTGGTATAGCCCCCATATATCCGTACCTCCCGATTTTCGGTATTTTGAGAATTTTAGCTACAATTTTTAACCGAAATAGCTGTTATTTGCCATTTGAGGTTCTCAGTGGTCATGAAATATCTCCACCAAACATCGTCAACATAGGTCCATGTTTCGGTATACCCCCATATAACGGTACCTCCCTTGATTTTCGGTATTTTGAGAATTTTAGCTGCAATGTTTAACCGAACTAGCTATAATTATCGGTATTTTGAGAATTTTAGCTACAATTTTGTCTATTCAAAAATAATCGTCAATATAGGTCAATGTCTTGGTATATCCCCTAATATAACTGTACCTCCCGATTTTCGGGAATTTTCAATGGTCACGAAATTTTTTTACTAAAATTCGTCAACATGGGTCCATTTTTGAGGGTCTACATTGTTTTGATGAAACTACCCTCAATTTGACTCTTGAAGTTCCCTACAGCTATAAAACTTTTCCACCAAAAAATTTAAAGATAGGTTGACTCTTTGATATAGCCCTTAGGTGGTACTTTCACCTAGTTGAACACATGGAGGTGAAAGTCTGGGGCACGGAAAATTCCTCTTGGGGAAAAAACCAAGGCCTTTCTTCCCCAAGAGGAATTTTATTATGAACCCAGAAGGACAGATCCGCCGTGAGTCGAACTTCCGCCTTATGGCGTGATGAAATTTTTGTTAGAGACCTTGTGGGCCATCAGGAATTAGCGTTATATCTTTGTTCACTGTTGCTTATGTGCTCTACAAAAACAACAAACAAAGATATAATGCTAATTCATGGTGGCTTACAGGGTCTCTTGCAAAAACTTTATCACGCCATAACGGGGAAGTTCGACTCACGGCGCATCTGTCCTTCGGGGTTTTTAATATACACACCAAGGGCTTTCATCTCCAAAAGGAATTATCTCTGCCCCAACATTTGTGTTCACAGTGTAATTTAAGCAAAAGTGGGAGGCAGTAGGAATCTATCCATTGTCGAAAAGTTGTTCCACCTAAAATTGTAAAAGGACCCTAATTATTCCATTTTAATTAAGACTATTTTATGGTGGAGGGTATAAAAAGTTCGGCCCGGCCGAACTTAACGACTTTTTACTTGTTCTATTTATTTTTATTTAAATTTTTATTTATTTTTGTAATTTTTTATTTTTATTTATTTTTCTTCTCTTTTAGAGAAATTATTCTTTGCAATTTCCGCATTAATTTTGTCATTTTAAAAATGTGATGTTTTGTTGCATGACTTGCGAAGCGAACCCGGACCTTCAGAGTGTAAAGCGAGTATGCTTACCACTGCACCACCGCCTCATATAATCATCAGATAGAAAATGTTCTATATTTGTTCAAATGTGTTGAATCATTAAATAAATTTAAACAATCGCCTTGGAAGTCACTCAGAAGTCACTCCAAAGTGTCGGCATACGCGATAAAACGTAATCACAATAAGGCATTAGAAATTGTTTGTGTAATTCACCAACGATCCTCCTTGGCGTGTCTCCGGAGTGACCTCTTAAGCGAGGGAGTGCGAAACTCACTTCCAATTGCTGGCAGGTGAATGGTCTTTGTCTTTTGGTGTCTTCTTTCAAATCAGTCAACACAGACACACTTGACAGATAAAAAAACCTTTTACACTTCAATGTATACCACATATGTCGAATATATGTATGTATATAACCTGCCAGCATTTGGAAGTGAGTTTCTCACTCCCTCGCCTAGAAAGTCACTCCTGAGACACGCCAAGGAAGATCGTTGGTGAATTACACAAACAATTTCTATAGCCTTATTGTTGTTACCTTTTATCGCGTATGCCGACACTTCTGAGTGACTTCCAAGGCAATTGTTTACATTTGAACAAATATAGAACCTTTTTCTATCTGACTATTATATTAGAGGGTGGTGCAGTGGTGCAGCATACTTGCTTTGCACTCTGAAGGTCCGGGTTCGCTTCCCAAGTCAGGCAACAAAACATCACATTTTTAAAATGACAAAATTAATGTAGGCGGAAATTTCAAAGAATAATTTCTCTAAAAGAGCGTACTTATAAAAATAAAAATAAAAAAATTAAAAAAAGAAATAAATAAAACAAAAAAAATAAAAAAAGATATTTTGTTTAATTCCAAGAACTATCGCGGAAATGATCTTCTAGAGGTGTCGCTGGAGTGACTTCAAAGACGACACGCCGGCGTGGTTCATTTCTTCACAACGGAGGTCACTTCAGGGTGACTTCCCCGACTATCGCCGCGACTGTTTTCATCGCCCTAGGCGACACGTCTAAGTCACTTCCGCGATAGTTTTTGCTTGCAGGGTTAAAACAGCACCCATATGAAAAAATATGCCCCACAATATCTTTGCAAATGGAAAAAGTTATTTTACCGACTATAGAAGAACCCTTCCATAACACTTCCATCCGTTTTGTTTGTCAGCCAGCCATTCATATAATTCTGAAGAAAATATTCTTCTGTTATGCTCAGACATTACTGGACAGTTTATGAAGAAAATATAAGAAAACAAAACAAAACTACATACAATAGACACATGCATAAACATATGTATTTGCTGTGAAGAAGAACAAAAATTGAAGAACATAAAATTTAATTTACAGTGTGTCTTCCTTCCAGTCCAATCAGCGATGGTTGTGGAGCATATATTCATTTATTGGGCAAAACAATAAGGTGTTGCTCATATTGTCACTTAAGTCATTACTCAGTTAAGGTTATAACGAACATTACGATTTATATATACAGGGATTTAGAATATTTTATTATGTTTGTTTAAATATTGCTTAAGCTGGAGTACTCCCCCAATGGCTTAACTTCATTTATTAGCCTCTATAGAGTAATGTTTTTCAAAACGAACTGACAGTGTTGCAAAATTTTACTGATCGCTACCAATATCATGATTTCATCCCGGCGAAGGGAATTATCAATTGGCTTCTCAGTTTTTTGAAATGATGCCTTTTTTAGCGAAAATCCGAACTCTTTAAGTGTCTTGTATTCTCAAATAAATGAGAATCACACTCACTTTTCGGCTTTTCCAAAAAACATCAGAACAAAAATATTTGCAAACAACTATCAGCAGGTATCAACCAAGAACTCATCATCGAGTTTAAATACTTTTTCACCACACTGTTCACATGAAATTATATCCATATAAATTGAAGATTTTACTACTATCTTCTATTGGCTGAACATAAAAAAATACTATCAGGTTTCACGATTCACATTCGTTCACCCATTCACTCACTGTATCAGATATTCACAGGATTTTGCCAGAGTTTTATGATATTTTGCAATTTTGATTTAAGTAATTGCATTCGAGGGAAATTTTGACATCAAGTGGATATCGTTGTGTGAATCTCATACATACACATTAAATTATCTACGCACTTGTGTGTTTTGAAAAGCTCACATGGTATGATTTTTAATCAACTACATACATATGTATGTATTTATATGACAGAAAAGAAGTCACGTAATTTTTTATTTTTAATGCTGTTAAATGATTAGTTAAAAATACAATCTACAATCTAAATAACCGGGGAAAAGCTGCTTTGTAAGAAAATGCTGGCTCAATCACAACTGTTCCCTACATATGTATGCTGTGCTTCCATAACCTTCAAGGATAGTTGGACATTCACCACTGAAGAAACTACAATATTTCCACCCTATTGAAATTCGTAAAATCCTTGGTAGAAATTAGCATGCACCTTACAGACTAATTCAAAGCTGGGTGACAAAGGTACGCGACTGGTGGTCTGCCATAACCTGAGAGTAGTTATCCTTCAGAATGCACATCATTGCTGTGGATAATCCTTTACCTAAATGACCTTTGTATAGTTTTTTTTTTAACAAACACAAATCGCCTTCACCCCATTGAAACAGACAAAAATAAACCATTTACATGAATTACTGCTGCAGGATGTAAAAACACCTAACACATCATTCCCAAGATTCTGTATGCTGCTTATTTGTCATCTGAACAAGAAAATATTTTACATTTTTGTTTCCGTTTCCTGTTATGTGAACCGGGTTTATATTCGTAACATTAGTTCGAGACCCCGGAAAGTTACGAAAAAAATCTCCCACACAACTCACACACACCCGTACATAAACACTAGCAACTGAAACAATTGTTCCAGCAACTATATTTTTTGTGTTTTTTCCAACATGCAGTTTCTGCCCTTACTAATAATAATAGTCACTTTCTGTTCATCACTGGGGAATGAGAGGAACATAGTGCGTCATCACAATTGATTTGTTCATTTATCCATCGAAACAATGACCAACCGACAACAAAGGGAACCAAACGAACGATGGCCATTGAGTATCCATCATCGGATAGCTTGGAGGAGAATCATTGAAAAATAAAACCAAATGGTATGTGAACTAAAGTTAAAACAAGGTCAGTAGTAGGCAGGGTTGTCAGTGTAGATTTTCAGATTTTTTTAAATTTAATTCATTTAATTTTTATACCCTACACCACTATGTGGAAAGGGTATTATAAGTTTGTTTTTGGGAAAAATTTATGTAACACCGCGAAATATTCGTCGGAGACCCCCAATGAGGTATACCAATCTTCATATCTCGACGAGATAAACCGATTTTGAGATGTGTGTCCGTCCGTCTGTCCAATATAAATTGTAAACACGCTCCAGGCCGCAATTATGGACCGATCGCCACGAAATTTTGTATGGTGGTCGGGTTCAGGCCAGAATAGATCCCTATTCTTATTGGTGATGATCGAGAAATATTTAGCGGGTGAAATGGAACAAAAACAAAATTTTTATCCGATTTTGTAGCGGCTCTGTATGTCGCAATTGTAGTCCGATCGAAATTTTAAATAATGTAAGATTATATGACAAAGGAGAAGCTTGCAATTTGAGATGGTGATCGGATGATGTTTAGAGGGCTAAATGGACCACAACTTTTGTGTGAAAATTGTGAAAATTTTTAATATACCGGTAATATCTTTATTCCTGGACCACACATTTCGCCCACATAAATAATATTTGGAAGGACAACTCTTGCCCTTCCCATTGATGCCAATTATGTTGATTTATGTTGTCAGATAACAGATTTACAGCCTAATATATCCAGTTTTTTGCTTGTAGTGTAATCATAAGCACTCACAATTATAGCTCAATAGTCACGAAATTTTGCACGAGGTAAGGGTTTAGGTCGTAAAAGATGCCTACAATTTTTGATGATGATCTGATATTATTTAGCGGGTGCAATGGTCCATTACTTTTGTATGCTAAATAAAAACATTTTATTTTTGGTCCATATTTGAATCCCTGGAGGGCATTTACCGGCAAAGTCGCCTATATATGAAAAATTAACTACCGATCTTTCCTCTGATGAAAATTGCAATAATATATGTGCTTGATAACGGACCTACTACCTTAGATATAATGAGTTTTGTGAAGAGAACCACATCTTCCTCCCATGCTACAAATTGTCTCTATCATGGCAGACAAATTCCCAGTTCTTCCTATCGTATTACCTGTCCAATTGTCCAAAATTTAAAGATGTAGCAGAAATTGCTAAACAACGCCAATTTTCCAATTTAAGAATATTTCTTAAAATGTACAGTATATAATTGTTCCAAAAACATCTCAGTTGGGACAAGGGAGCCTTCTCTCATATTAATGAGAGCACCCCGGTTAATATCAGCTCAATGAATGTAGACAGCGGAATTTTATGCAACACCTATTTTTGTAAAGGTCCAGACTAAATATCTGTTTATCGGCTATAAACAGTAGGCCCCATACTATTGCTGTACTATGAATCGTGGTGCACGCCCTGTCCCTTCTGCGATGTTTGTGGAACAATTATTATATTGTTATTTAAACTTAATGTGATAAGGTTGCAGACTCCAAAAAGTTATTTCTTACAATAAGCTTATTTGTCCAAAAGAAACTTTGATTTGCTGAAATCTAACTCGCAGGGTAGTGTGTAGGGTATCGTATGGTCGGCCCTGTCCGACTATAGCCTTTGCTTACTTGTTTTCAGATAATGCTAAAAATTAACGATAAAAAATAATATTCATACCAACGGTCAGAGTTATTGTATTAAAATTTAATTAAACCACAATACTTATTATGGGAAATAATTAGCCTTGTTTACTAAGGGGTAAGGCAGGGAAGGCTATAGTTTCGGATCTCGCCAATGACCTTCAGCAGTTCCCCTGTTTTTTGTTTGCGTATAGACTCTTAGAACTGAGTGTACCAAGGCATATTTTTTTATGTGAATTTTGCTACCTTTAAATTTTATTTATTTTACTCCAAAGCAGCAACCCTGTGGACATGCGAGAGCTAACACAAGCCGTAACAACAGTATTAGTTGTTATTACTGTTGGTGGAAGTACTGAACAGGGCTTTTAAAATGTAATTGCTGAGATGACATTTATTCATTCCCTTGACACACATACAAACATCTACATAGATACCCAGCAAAATTTGAAGGAAGGGGTCTATGCGATGACGTGATTTCATGGCATATTTTGCATTTGCAAGTCGTGAAAGATCCGATCTTTTCATTAGCATTTGAATCATTTATACAGATCACTATACAAACAAACAAGTCGATTTATACATCCCTACAAGTAGCGACATCAAAACAAAAGAGTATACATTTCCAAAATTTTTGTTATAAAATTACAAATTAAACGTAGGTTCACGAACTAGAAATTCTTAATAGAAGTCCTTGTCGAAATCTGAACTGGTGATGAGAAGATTATAGAAAAGTTTTTGTAAGATGAAACAAAATCAGTGGCTGAGAGTGGACGAAGTATACTATGTTGCAGTGCAGCGGCGGTGATTAAATTGAAATTTTCGGTATAAACTTTATGCTGATAAATTAGTTCTAGTTATTTCATGAATTAGTTTGAATTAATAAAGAGTTTGGTTTGTCATGAATATCATATTTCAATACAGAATTTTCCATTTTCCAAACAAGAAATGAAAATGTCATGTCAAAGGGTTGGTGAAAATGACATGTCAAAGCATTGGTCAAAATGACATGCTTAGGATCCGACAATGAATGTCATCTTAAGATCCGAAACTGAATGTCATCTTGTGGTGGTCACGCTCATATAAAATTCATGAGTGAAAATGCTAAAAAGATGACATTCCAGATCACTTGCACCCATGATTCAATAGCATCATTGGCATTGAACATTTTGCTGGATAGCTAACCAATAGCCAATAGCAATTCTTGGCATCTTCTTCGAAGTAGATATTAAATTTTCTGTAGTGTCTTTCATTTTCGTTGCAATCGCTCGCCATCAACAATACTCGAAGATATAGAATAAATATTTTACAACAAATTGTTCTATTTAACCTAAATTAAAAGTTTTTAATTTCATGGTAAAGCATATTTTTTTAAGAATGTTCTTGAAGGCTTTCACTAGATTCTTGAAGCTATTACACAACCTATTTTTATTAATGTCCAATGAATATGTCTTGGGTGTACCACTTTGTAGATTCAAAGAAATGTACATTCTAGGAAATATTATTTCATGAGGTTCTTTCCCACAAAAACTGGGAACTGCATATCAACGTGTTGTAATCATGTAGACTCACATGAGCTTTGCAGAACTACCAACGCCTTGAAGTTGACAAAATGCGGCAAATATCGGGTTTCCATTGGTAGATCTTTCCAAAGATGTGACGTTATTTGGAAATAAGGCATACAAATATTTTAAAGGGCCTAAGTCTTGTTGCAATCATGTACACTCATATGACCTTTGTAGGACTACCAACGCCTTGAAATTGAGAAAATACGGCAAAGATCGGGCTTCCATTATTAGATCTTTACAAAGATTTGACGTTATTTGGAAGAAAGACATGTAAATATTTTAAAGGGCGTAAGTCTTTACAAAACATTATATTAGTGTTCAATACTGCATTTTTATTATTATTTTTTTTTTTTAATTGTTATTCTACATGACTTTTTCAATTGAATTTTCAAAACACTAAATTGGTTCTCTTAACACGCAACAGCATCGCCAATCTTTTTTTTTTCAATTTTATTGAATTGCCTTGTACAATGGGGAAAAGTTTCATTGAATCCATGAGGAGTATACTCCACTATAATAATCGACACTAACGACAATACTTATACTAACAAAAGAAACACAAATACTCACACACGTTGATACATATTAAATAAACGCATGTTAACATTAGCACAAAACATGAAAAACACGATGTGGGAATACAATTAATTCTAAAACAGAAAATAATATAATGATACAATAAAAGCAAAACGAGTGAAATAAAAATTTACCCAGGGCGACAAGTAATCAGATGAAAGAATAAAAAGGGAAAAACGGAAATGACAACAAAGCAATAGCATTAACAGATTTGGTAATTAATTAATATCTAACTAACAGAGATTATCATACAAATCTATAACAATAATTGAAGTCAAGTTAATTTTGTTTGAAACATATTAACAAAAAGAAAATACATGAAAAATGTTTTATATTTTTCTACCCTACTCCACAATGGGGAAAGGGTTTTAAAAGTTTGTTTTGCTAAAAATTCAATTCCGTCCGTGTGTCCGTCTGTCCATTATAAATTGTAATCAAACTCCAGGCGGCAATTATGGACCGATCGTCACAAAATTTGGTATGGAGGTCGGTTTCATATCAGAATAGATCGCTATTGTTATTGGTGGTGATTGTGAAGGGTTTGAAATGGACCAAAAACAAAATTTTTATCCGAATTTGTATCTGTTCTGTAAATTGCAATAATAGTCCGATCAGCGCGAAATTTTAAATAAGGTGTGAGCTTATGACACAAGAGAAGCTTGCAATTTTACATGATGATCAGATAGGTTTTAGTGTGTAAAATGGACCGAAACTTTTGTGTGAAAATTGGAAAAAAATAATATATATCTTATATCTTTATTCCTGGTAGATACATTCCGCCCACGTGAGTTGTTTTTGAATGACGATCTCTCGACCTTTCCATAGATGCCAATTATGTTGATGCACGTGCTCAGATAACAGAATTACAGCCTAGTATATACAGAAATTCTACAGTTTTAATTGTGTTTATACTAACAATAACCACGCTAGGTCTCGCAGTTACAGGTTAAAACTGACAAATTTTTACACGAGGTAAAAATTTTGATCAAGGAAGATGCCAACAATTTCGGGTAATGAGCGAATAGTTTTTAGCCGGTGAACTTTTGTGGGAAAAATATCCAAATTCAATTTTCAGTCTATATTTTTTCTAGGAGACATATTCCGGCAATCTACGAAAATAAACTTGAAAACCAACATCAATATATAGCGGTTATAACCCTAAACTACTGCCCAAAATATAAGTGTTTTTTTATTGTTGTGCTTTTCTTGCACAGAACTACATTTACATTCCATGTTACAAAATGTCACAATCATGATAGAAAAGTTTTCAAATCATGACATGCTGTACAGTGTGTTTTGTGATACCTTTGGTAAAAAGTAATGTAATTGTACCTCGAAATATTGGTATTTTTATACCCTCCACCATAGTATGGATGGTATATTAAGTTTGTCATTCCGTTTGTAAAACATCGAACTAATCATTTTCGACCCTATAAAGTATATATATTCTTGATCAGGATAAAATTCTAAGACGATCTAGCCATGTCCGTCTGTCCGTCCGTCTGTCCGTCTGTTGTAATCACTCTAGCATCCGCAATAATTGAGATAGAGTGCTGAAATTTTGCACCCGAGGGTCTTTTTTCCATAGGCAGGTCAAGTTCAGGTATTTTGACGTTCTTCGCCACATTTGCAGACCGAATTAGCTATAATTTGGCACTTGGGGTTCCTAGTGATTAACAAACTTATATCCCAAAGGATATGGGCATAGGTCCATGTTTTGGTATAGTCCCCATATAACGGTACCTCCCGATTTTCGGTATTTTGAGAATTTTAGCCACAATTTTTAACCGAACTATCTGCAATTTGCTATTGGAGGTTCTCAATAGTCATGAAACATCTCCACGAAACATCGTCAACATAGGTCCATGTTTTGGTATAGCCCCCATACATCGGTACCTCCCGATTTTCGGTATTTTGAGAATTTTAGCTACAATTTTTAACCGAACTAGCTGTAATTTGTCATTTGAGGTTCTCAGTGGTCATGAAATATCTCCACCAAACATCGTCAACATAGGTCCATGTTTTGGTATAGCCCCCATATAACGGTACCTCTCGATTTTCGGTATTTTGAGAATTTTAGCCACAATTTGTAACCGAACTATCTGCAGTTTGACATTTAAGGTTCTCAGTGGTCATGAAACATCTCCACCAAACATCGTCAACGTAGGTCAATGTTTTGGTATGCCCCCCTTATAACCGTACTTCCCGATTTTCGGTATTTTGAGCATTTTAGTTACAATTTGTAATCGAACTAGCTGTAATTTGACATTTGAGGTTCTCAGTGGTCATGAAACATCTCCACGAAACATCGTCATCATAGGTCCATGTTTTGGTATAGCCCCCATATACCGGTATCTCCCGATTTTCGGTATTTTGAGAATTTTAGCTGCAATTTTTAACCGAACTAGCTGTAATGATCGGTATTTTGAGAATTTTAGCTACAATTTTGTCTATTCAAAAATAATCGTCAATATAGGTCCATGTTTTGGTATATCCCTCCATATAACTGTACCTCCCGATTTTCGGGAATTTTCAGCGGTCACGAAATTTCTTCACTAAAATTCGTCAATATGGGTCCATTTTTGAGGGTCTACATTGTTTTGATGAAACTACCCTCAATTTGACTCTTGAAGTCCCCCGCAGCTATAAAACTTTTCCGCCAAAAAAATTTAAAGATAGGTTGACTCTTTGATATGTATATCCCCGTTGGTGGCACCTTTCACCTAGCTGAACACATTTTTTTAGATTAGATTAGATAACACTGTGCACGGGGCTTTCATTTTCAAAAGGAATTATCCCTGCCCCAACATTTGTGTTCACAGTGTAATTTAAGCAATAGTGGGAGGCAGTAGGTATTTATCCATTGTCGAAAAGTTGTTCCACCTAAAAGTGTGAATTATTCCATTTTAATTAAGACTATATTATGGTGGAGGGTATAAAAAGTTCGGCCCGGCCGAACTTAACGACTTTTTACTTGTTTTCATTGATCGATTCGATAAAAATCATCGAAAACTATTTCTAAAATTCTTTTAATACTTGTTTATAACATAACAATTTAGGCCAACGAGATTATCGAAATAATGATTTTAGACAATACGTATGTTTGGACGAAATCCATTTCAGACAATTTGGAGTCGATTTACCCATGTCCGTCCATCTGTCTGGCTGGTTCGCACAATAACTCTCGAAGAATCTACCTATTTGGCCCAAATTTTAAGTCTCGTAAATTTTGTCCAAGGTTAGTTTAAGTTCGAAGATGGACCATATCAGTCCACTATCCACAAAAGTTCAAACATTTTCTGTAAAATGGTGTGAAAGTCCCATATCATTGATCCAATATGAATTGGGGTGCACTCATTGATATAAGAGAAGGGAATTTGTTCCATAAAGGAATTTTGATTTGCTGAAAGCTAATTCCCAGGGGTAATGGTGTATCACAGGGTCTGCCCCGTCCGACTATAGCCTTTGGTTACTTGTTTTTTTTTTTTTTAATTTACAAATATGGACAAAACTGAAGCATAAAATAATATGTTTGTGCATATACATATGTATGTATGCACATTTTTCGGTAAAAGAAGAAAGAACATAAATCAACAATAAAATGTTCAAAAAAATGTTTGGAAACAATTAATTTTATTAAAAAAAAAAATACGCAAATTTTCACTTTTTAGGTATTTTTTACTTCATTTCTTTGGTTCCATTGTCAAACCGAGTTATTCATTGAGGATTTTAAATTTATCAAAAGGTTTAATTTTTAACCTTTCCTTTCTCAATGGGACTTGGTGATTTTTCTCGCAAATCATTTTGCAAACCGATGCGTTCATAAGTTTTGCAAATGTATATATGACATTTTTTAAGAAGTGGGCGGCCTAGTATTTTGGCACCATATAAGTATTAGGGTACCTTGGAGACACAACCACCATTGTCTCACAAAATGTATGCTCAAATCGATATGGTCATAAGTTTTGCATATGGGGATTTCTGAGTGAAATCGGACACTTTTTTAAGATGAGGTTTTCGATTTCCTTTATTTTTTGCTGTGGTGATGCTGTTGATTAACAAAACATTTTAGTATATTTTCAGATTTTTTTTTACTAACGGTTCCAGAGATATCGCGCCTTGAAAAAGTCAAATTTTGTAAAAACTACATGCAATGAAATACTCATAACTTTTTTTTTATTGGTCCAAATTGAAATAGCGAAAAAAATTGCACAGTGGGCTTGGATGCTATTTTCGCGATTTAATATTTGAAATCAATTTTTAAAGATGTTCGACCCCTTCGATTTTCTTTAAATTTTTTTGTATTAAACTACGTTCAATTACAAAAATTTTAAGTCCTATGTGGTAATGGGATTCGGACGATTACTATTTTTTCTGAATTTTTTAAAATTTGTCAATTTAATCCAAGCTGAACTGTTTTTGCTTCATTTTCTAAATGGGTTGTCTTCCCATCACCAGTTAAGATTTCGACATGTACTCCAACAGCACTCCATTCGGAAATTTTCTTCTCGTGAGTTACCAGAAAAATGTTCACAAATTAAATGTTATTTAGTTTGTATTAACAAATGTTTGGAAATGTTAACACGCTTATCTCTTTTTGGAAAATGTATGCCGCTGCCTGTAGAAGTGTACAAACTGTTTTATGTACTTGTAGGGATCTCTAACAACTGCTAATAAAATGTAGCGAACGGAGTGCCTTTTTCACGACCCCGTTTGGACTGCATCCGGTTGCTGTTAAATTGTGAATAATTGGAGTGCCTTTTTCACGACTCCGGTTGAACTGCATCAAAACATGCCGTGACAGAACTAGTCCACATTGCACTACTTCCAATTTATTTTGCTGGGATATTATATAACAAATCCTTTTTTCAAAATTTCTTTCATAATAGCAAGTGCCTAGTCTATTTGTTCTCTTCAAAAATTTTGCAAAAAGACATTGTTTAGGTGAGGGAGGGGAAATCCATAGGTATTTCTTCAACAATTCAACGATAGCTCAGGATACCGTTTGATGAGCAGTGAGGGTGAAAAGAATAAAATAAAACAACAAAAGCAGTATCAGTTTTTAATATTAAATAATATGATTGCCGTTTATTGATCGTATTTCTTTTCAAACAACAACAAAGATTACCTTGTAATCTGGGGTGGCGACAGAGGCCTGTTAGTTCAACTAGGATTACCGATTGTAATCTGTGGTGGCGACAGAGGCCGGTTAGTAAACGCGAAGACGTTTGGGTTAATGCGCGACAAGTTAACTCTCCAACGGTTGATCGACAAGTGAACGCAGAGGTTCTTGCAATCGCAGAGGATTGCAGCGATCGCAGAGGATCTGAGTCGATTTATACTACTACATTTACATATTCCAATGAGAGAAAACTCAACAACCACCGCTCGTTAGCATCAACACTCTACGGTCTCCGCAGAGGGAACTTGCTGAGGTGATGCACGATGATGTCAATCAGCATCCGTGATCGACTGAGCTCGGGAAGTTGAGCTGGAATGTATCAAACCTAAACATTCCGCCTCCCATGCTAGACCAATTGTCTAGCATTTTATTACAAAATTGGAATATATTCGATTCAAATGTTAGGAAAGAACGTAAAGTCAGATTCCTAAGTGAGCTATGTACAATATACCGATATTAACTTTCAAGATAGTGTGCGAGCGATTTAAGTTATTATGTTTAACAATTATTCACTTGGTGATTTCTAAAGTGGTGGATTTCAATTTCGTGTGCGATTTGCCATTGTGAATTATATTCACTTTCGCAGTTTCCAGGAGCACATTATTATCTATTGAAGCGATAGGAACCGGATTTAGCTTGTTTTTGTCGGCAGTTTCTCGACTTTTGACATTTGCAAAAGCCGGAGATGTGCTTGGCGTGACAATGAAGAAGTAAACACTCGACTTTTGACCTTAGTAAAAGCCGGATCTGTCTTCGTTGAAGAAGCAACAACTTTTCTAATTTGCAAAGTATTAGTATCTGGAAGATTGCTTTGGCATTTATTAGAAGAGCGGGTCGACATATTACACTTAGACTCTCGACTTTTGACATTTGTAAAAGTCGGAGAAGTGCATGGCAAAGTAGAACTGCCTGTAGGGTGTCTGGGCTGCGACAAACCATAACTGGGATCTCCTCTTGTGACATCAGTAAATGAGGGAGACAGTTTTGAAGTGTCCGGAGCAAGTACTCTTCTAACTTGTGGCCGGTGGAGAAGACTATGATGCCTTTGTTTACACCAGTTGCAACTATGTTTGCTCTGGCAAGATTTAACTACATGGCCACGCGATAAGCAATTTATACAATACTTATACTTTTTTACCAACGAGAATTTGTCCTCAAATGACAGTTTAGCAAATTGGGGGCAGAGACGCAGAACATGGCTCTGGTTAGGACAAATTGGGCAATAAGAGTTCGACAAATTAGTGGATCGAAGGGGTGATACATTTTGTGATTTTTGTACCGACAACAATTTTTTGGAGGAGTTGGATGAAACTACATTCGTGGCTGATGATTTTGCGACCTGATTTCCATACAGGCTTTGGATACACATAAGTGTTTGTATCCTCTCTGTGAGGAAAGCATCTAAGTCTTTCCAAGAAGGCAAAGACGACTTGTTTTTGATACTTTGCTCCCACAGAGTCAAAGTTGACCTTGGCAACCTTTGCAAACAAATATAAACAACTATTGGATCCCAATGATCCGTAATGACGTCATAGACGGCCATTGCAGCAAGGCAACTATTAATCCCACGCTGGATAGTTTTCAAACCCGAAACTGTTTCTTTATCGAAAGAGGGGAGATTGAACAATTGATTTAAGTGGCTATTCACCAGAATGCGCTTATTGTCGTACGTATTCGACAAGGCTTTCCACGCTAAGGGGAAACTACAATTGGTGAGTGGAAATCTCGAAACGATTTCGCGTGCCTCACCTGTGGTTTTCTGCACTAAGTAGTACAGACGTTCAATATTCGAGAGCTGCGAATTATGGACAAATATGGTGGTGAATAAATCCCTAAAGGTGGGCCAAGACACGAAGTCTCCACCAAAGACTTCGATGTCAAGGGGTGGCAACAGAAAGCTGTGGGTACCGACAGGTGATGTGGAGTTATCAACAGGGCCACTAGAGGATGTTGTGGTGTTGGAAGAAGGTTCTGGTGGAGCGGGTACGGAGGAGGAAGCAGAATGCACAGGAACCGACGGGACGGATTCGTCCAATGATATATTGGGTGGAGTTGCTACTTCAGCAAGATTCAACGAGTATTTGGGAGGTGGTGAGATTTCTAAAGATTTACTCGAAAGCAAACCTGGAGATTGTGTTTCTTTTGAAACGTTCAACAATTCATCTTGTGGAGGTGGTGATATTGGAGGAGCTATAGCAGGTGAAGGAGTTTCTGTGCCTGAAGATTTAAGGCGTTTAAGATGCCTGTCAATTGTAGACAAACACCGAAGATAAGCAATGTAGGATGTACCATATTTTTCCTCAACGACATCAATAAAGTCTCGGATGCCGTGAGGTAGTTTTTGCACTCGTCATAAGCGCACTTGAATTTGTGCCACAGTTTTTGAAATTCTGAACTGCGAATTTCGAGATATTGAACATTATTGTTATATTCACTACTTCGTTCAAACGATGCTACACGTTTCAAAAAGATGTCCGAAGCTTTAACAAAACGAGTGTGTGGGGTGACTGACATCTCGAAGTTTAAATTAACCAAAATCAGTGAAAATCTACAATTGAATTTGCAACAAACTATGAGGAATGGTGAAAAGAGGAAATTCAATTGATGCACAAATTGCTATAGCTCAAAGGAAATAAGGTATTTCCACAAAAAAAAACTCAAAATGTCTACGAATACCACAGAAAAATAGCAAGGTGTAATGATAATTGAAATTAAAGTAGGGCGAAATAAGAGAAAATTTAAAGAAACTTCCTCAGGGCGAACAAGAACTACTTTAATTTGGTCAAAAATGCGAAAAAGTCTCAAATATACAAGAATGTATATGGTGCTACCAAGTGTAGGGTGTATGTTGAAATTAAGTATGCCAATGGTAGTGTGTACCTGTCCAAAATCCAACGACAAATAAGCAATTTGTCTGAAAACGAAACTTTTGCCCAAGAAAATCAACGCAGATAAATAATTTGTCAGAAATATAACTTATTTGGTTGACACGTTGCCAAAGTAGGGTGTATTTGTCCAAAAAATACCGAAACCCCTACGGAGACTCAAACAATTTTCCAAAATTTGTAAGTAAAAACTCCAAAAACAATACAAAAATGTCGAAAACCAAATATTTTTCACATATATTCTCTGCTCCAAATATGCGCAATCAATGCCGAATGTAGGGTGAATTTGTCCAAAAATTCCAAAAACCCTACTGCCAATTAATTAAATTCCAAAAAATTATCGAAAAATATTTTTTGCAAACAAGTATTAATTTTTAGTATTTTACCCCACTGTACTATTTGTACTATCTTACCCCACTGTGCTGACCACACAAGCGACGCTAGCAGAGAAATGGCTGTGTGTGAACAGCGAAACTCCCACTGAACAACAGACGTTGCAAACGATCAAGCAAGTGAGTGCAGAGGATCAGCAGAGTTTTTTAAGGGACGCTTAAAAAGGCGGGATAGTTGTTGGTAGAATTACCATGTAATTTCTCAAATTAGTAGAATTACCTATTAGACAAAGGTAGGAGAACAAACGAATGTGTTTGGTTGGCGATGGACGATCTGTACAACAAAAAAACCAAAGAAATGATAATTTGGAAGGTGTGTTGTTATTGTAAATTTGCCAATGCAAATTTTCAAAGGGTTTTAAGTAAACCGAGGGGGAATAACAACGCCAAATATTTTTTGGTTGGAGAGGATCGCAGCAACAAAATAAACCAAACGACAATAATAGTGTAACAATGTATGTTATGTTGTTAGTGTAAATTTGCCAATGCAAATTCTCAACAGAAGGGCTTCGTTAGAAAAAAACCCTGGGGAAAAACAACAGCAATCGGTGCAATGAGAGTTATTATTTACCAAAGAGAGAGTTCAATAATCGATGCAAATCCGATTGGAAATTTGATGGGTTTTGTTTTTGTAAATATCACAGCGAATTCTCACTTTCGAATGAGATCAACAAATAAACGAGTTGAGTGATATTATGAAGAAAAACGAAGACGTTTTGTATGATCAACGTGACGTGGGTGATCAGTACAACAAAACAAAACTAGCGACAACTAGGGAAATTATTGGAAATTAAGAGTGTTCGTTGTTATGGTGAGACCAAATGATCTGGAGCTAATCTAACAAGAATAACAACAACACTGATAGTGATTTGTATGCTCAACGCGACGTTGGATGATCAGTACAACAACGATTTCAACAATTTGTGTGGACTGTAAAATAGGCGAAATTAGGCAACGAATTTAATTCACACGCGTAGGGCGATTGAAATTCGACCAATGATTTATTTATTTACTGCTCAAACGAAAAATACTAACACTCGCGGTAGCTCACTTTTTTAGGAATTCTGAGTTTACGTACCTGGTGTTAGTAATATGCAAAATAATCCAATGATTTCTTTATGCAATGCAACAACAAAAGCTTCAATTGTCGTCCAAGAGAGAGGCAACAACAACAAAACTGGCTTCTATCTGGCTCGATGCGACCAATGTTTAGGTGAGGGAGGGGAAATCCATAGGTATTTCTTCAACAATTCAACGATAGCTCAGGATACCGTTTGATGAGCAGTGAGGGTGAAAAGAATAAAATAAAACAACAAAAGCAGTATCAGTTTTTAATATTAAATAATATGATTGCCGTTTATTGATCGTATTTCTTTTCAAACAACAACAAAGATTACCTTGTAATCTGGGGTGGCGACAGAGGCCTGTTAGTTCAACTAGGATTACCGATTGTAATCTGTGGTGGCGACAGAGGCCGGTTAGTAAACGCGAAGACGTTTGGGTTAATGCGCGACAAGTTAACTCTCCAACGGTTGATCGACAAGTGAACGCAGAGGTTCTTGCAATCGCAGAGGATTGCAGCGATCGCAGAGGATCTGAGTCGATTTATACTACTACATTTACATATTCCAATGAGAGAAAACTCAACAACCACCGCTCGTTAGCATCAACACTCTACGGTCTCCGCAGAGGGAACTTGCTGAGGTGATGCACGATGATGTCAATCAGCATCCGTGATCGACTGAGCTCGGGAAGTTGAGCTGGAATGTATCAAACCTAAACAGACATCAACTTAATTTTTCTTATGAAATTAGATAACAAAACCGAATGACGAAAAAGCCAGACTAAGTCAAAAAACCTATGAAATATATTAAAATTTATATAGTTTAGTCTTACAACTTATATGAAGTCACGTAACCTTGCAACAACAAAAATAATACTGGAAAAGCAAAAAATGTGGCTTTAAGATTTAGAGCTATTTTCTTGTAAATAATTCCTTTTATGTGTTTAACGCCTACCAACCAGACAACATATTGCTTTTTTATCCCACGCTAGCAGACAAAGCTATTTACAGACTTTGTGCGAAATATTTAAAATCTAAGGTGTCAATAAAGTGAATCAAATTTAAATAATACGGCTTACCTACACCTTTCTTTATTTATTCAATTTTAATTAATTTGTCTTATTTCTTAGAAATCACCACAAAGGAGTTAGATGATAGACGCTTGATCATGTGATAAAATCGCTAGCCACTGACACTTGAAAGGATATCTTTTAGCACAATGACTTGTTTGAAATTGGTCCAATAAAATAATTACAATGTCATTTATAAACCAATCGTAAAGTACTCACATAACAACTATTTTAACCTTTAAAACCTCAACCTCGAATCAAGTAATTTTATTTAAGTAATTGTGAAGGCGGAAGTCGCCAACTCGTTTCCGCCACACCATAGCCGATGGATTATTTTGGTTTTTTTATTATTATTCATCTTTTGTATCATATTTTTTCTTTGTTGTTACATTTGTTTTTCTTTATTTTCATTTTTTTTTACTTATTGTTATTATTTCTATTAAATTGAATTAAATTGAATTATTAAATTGAATTAAATAATTATTAATCAAAACAACATACCGTTAGGCCACTGTGCGACCATCGAAAACGACGAAAACAACAAGCAACAACATACATGCGTAAGGGAATGTAATGCTAGCGATGGTTGTAAACAGGCACCAACAAAATGCTTGCGCAAGGGAATCTAATGCTAGCGACGGTCGTAAACAGGTACCAACAATATGCATGCGTAAGAGAATCCAGTGTGGAAGACGGTAGTAAACAAGCAACAACAAAGCACATGTGCAAAGGCAATCGAATGGGGATATTTGCGGTAGGGTAGTGAGTGTCGCTGACTTCGCTATAAAAGGGAGTGGTTGACATTGAAAAGGGACAGTAGAAGAAAGTAATTAGTGCGACCTACACGTGCCGTTTCAACAAGGAGACCCCGCGGGAGATACTAAAGAACCTGGTGAGTAGAGTGATAAATAAAATAAAACGGTGTTAGCTACGGGAACAAGTGCGTTTAAGTGTTGCGGTTGCCGCTAGATAAGACATCGGGTTGCAGTGTTCGGATAAGCGTGTTTCGTTGGCCGCTTATCGCAGTACTCGTGCTTTCGTTCGGATAAGCGTGTTACGTTTGCCGCTTATCGCAGTTCTCGTGCTTCCGCCCGGATAAGCGTGTTTCGTTCGCCGCTTATCGCAGTACTCGTGCTTTCGCCCGGATAAGCGTGTTTCGTCCGCCGCTTATCGCAGTTCTCGTGCTTCCGCCCGGATAAGCGTGTTTCGTTCGCCGCTTATCGCAGTTCTCGTGCTTTCGCCCGGATAAGCGTGTTTCGTCTGCCGCCTATCGCAGTACTCGTGCTTTCGTCCGGATAAGCGTGTTTCGTTTGCCGCTTATCGCAGTTCTCGTGCTTTAGCCCCGGATAAGGGTGTTTCGTTCGCCGCTTATCGCAGTTCTCGTGCTTTCGCCCGGATAAGCGTGTTTCGTTCGCCGTTTATCGCAGTTCTCGTGCTTTCGCCCGGATAAGCGTGTTTCGTCTGCCGCTTATCGCAGTACTCGTGCTTTCGCCCGGATAAGCGTGTTTCGTTTGCCGCTTATCGCAGTACTCGTGCTTTTGTCCAGATAAGCGTGTTACGTTCGCCACTTATCCCAGTTTTCGTGCTTTCATTCCGGATAAGCGTGTTTCGCTTGCCGCTTGTCGCAGTTCACCGGTTACCGACCCGGATAGGCGTATTAGACCCGGAAACCTCGAATTAGACAAGCGCGATACGAACTCTACGCGCACCGTTCAACGGGTATCCCCGTTATAAGCGTGTTTTGGTACGCCGCTTATCCGTGACAACAGCCCGGACGAACATTCCTCGCACACCGCTACGGACCTACATCCCGACTAGCGTGTACATTAAGCCACTCATCGTCGGCCGAAGGACGAGACCCGATTGGACAGCGTAAGACGCCTGAACAGAGTCCAGACAACACCCGCGGAGCAGCCTGGTCACGATTAGAAGCGTGTTTTCTACGCCGCTTCCGTCGTCTGGAACGAGGAGTTCCGTACAAGGTCTCCCACCGTTTGCGCCGGATTCCCCGCAGAATAGGTTACTTCTGTCATTTGTACTCACGATCGATATTGAAGCCAATAAATACAAACAGACCCTGAACATTGTGCGTTTCATTACTCGGGTCACTGAATCAAATAAATTTCTGTGACGTAACCTTGGCCGCCGAGAGCTCACCCCAGCAAACGGAGGCAATTGTGTCGTTACATAATATAAATTCCTCTGTATTGACACCAAAATTTCCACATTTTGATACTATTTCAAATTGTTATTCAACCCTTTGGCTATTTTGCTTTACTTATTCAGTGCGTGTGTGAGCACTTCTGTTTGTCAGTTCTGCTTGATTGCCGCATAAGTATTTATTAGAAATTTCGTTTCGTTTTTCAATCAAAAATAAATTTCCTATTTCCAATTCCTCATAGAATTGCTTAACCTTTTCCCGTTCTAAACTCTTTAACCCACAACCGGAACCTAGCCGGGAGCTAATTTGAAATAAATAATGTTTTATAATGCGTATCACGCAGAGCTTACATAACACACGCAAGCACCACGCACACGGAGGTAAATATAAGCGGCTTTTTCTCTTTTTCTATGTCTGGAAGAAAAATTTCTGATCATAAACACAGTTCGTATAGCAATCACAGTGCTGGTGTGCGTGGGTGTGTGTCTGCTTGTTTATGTTTGCCTGTAAACACAGAATCGCACAAAAAGATGAAATGTTTGATGAAAAATAAACATGCTTCGAGACATCTTTACAATTTGTGTGCTCAAAACAGTTGTGTAACATTAATGTTTCAACAGGCAAATAACGGAAAGTGCAGAAAAAATAAAGCGAACTGTTTGCTTATTTGCTTATTTTGAAAGCGTTCTGGCTTTGATTTAAAATCTTAGGAGAAAACTAATAAAATATGTAGCGAAAAACTATTTTTATGTGAGGATAAAAACCTTTACAAACTACAAATTGAGAGCAAAGGTTGGTGTGAACCACCCAGCCACCCATCCAAGAGAGAGAAGACAATGCGAGCAACTGTGTCCACGGTTACCCTTTTAGCGATTCCTGATATTTCCGAAAGTAGCACGGACTCATTCAATAGCGGTACACATAGTCCATGAGAAGCATTACCCAAGAGACATTGCAAGACGATTTGTTATGATATCAAAGCTGTAGTCTCACAAAGCAGCAATGGTGTTCCACCAGTTTCTGCTGAGAGTATTGGACACAAGGCTATCCACAAAGAAGCTTTTCGGGCTAAGGAGAAGTTGGTAAGCATGCTTTATCTGGAAGATCCACTTTTTCAGATAAACAACTTAATATAAAGACATTAAGTTGGCTGCGCTCAAATTGAAAGATGCTAAAGCTCAAACAATCGATTAATTACTCCAGAATGTGTTTTATCAGTCCCGTCTCTATTGTGATGATTGTTGCCGATACAAGAAGCGTGAATACCAGCTAAATAAAAGACGATCTAGTTCGACCGCAGCAAATATTCGAAGGGTACATTTCGGGAATTGCTCAGGCCTGACCTTCCGGAGAGAGTATAGCAATTATGTTGTCTCGTGCTGCGCCAACTTCCTCGTCGCCATCGGAATATGAAACTCCCTCGCAATCTCCCAATACAAGTACCAGCCGCAGTCTTTACGACCACGCATTGCTGTTCCAATTTTTGTCAATGTAACACTCCTGCAGTTTAATCTGTGGCAAGGTCAATAGTATTGTGAATTTTTGTATCGTACGGGAAGAGGGGATGCTGGACTGCAATCTTTTTGCACCAGTCATCCCAGTACTGACTTGTCTCTCTTGATCTAAGCTCTAGTGTATGGGAGTAGCGATAAAGTGTGAGCCGCCGAGATGGTATTGCTAAATGTGTATATCCCGCCGATTAACATATGCGTTCCGCGTTGTTCATCTGACATCAGGCCACTTTAGGGAGGGGATAACAGGCTAGTCCTAGCTTAATTTAATGCGCATAATGAGTTTTGACATTCATCCCTAGAACCAGAGAGACATGGCGATGGCTGAGCAAATAGCTCAACATTTATCCATCTTGTCTCCTGGCTTAATGAATTACCTGTCATTTCGGTCGGACATTTTCAGTATCCTCATCTCAATAAATAGACCACCCGACCTCTGAACGCCGAACTTTCGTTAACTATAGCAAAATCAATTCGCAAGGATTCAGAGAATTTATCAACCAACGCATCAGAGAAATTTTTCGGGAAGCAGAGAGTGATTTTCTAGACATCATCACTGTTGAAACCGGTTGCCATATTTCTGTTAGTCGAATACCTAAAATAAGTCCTAATTTCCCAGTACAGCATTAACGAATGACTATTATGAGCTTCTCCGTAAAAACCAAAACGACCCCAGAGTCTGAGAACTAACAATTAAGTGAATAGAATCTTGGGTGAGCACAAGAGGAAGAGCAACATTGGAACTGGTAGTAGTAAATTGTAGACATCGTCATTTTTAACGGATCCGTCATTTTTAACGGATCCGTCATTTTTAACGGATTGATTGTGGCATATAGTGAGAACCCTATAGCGACCTGGTGAAGAGAAATGTTTTACGTTGTTTGCGATCTCTTTCAGCCGAGGAGGATTCGCCACAAGTTATAATGGGTGATGTTGCAAATATTATTCAAAGCGCAAAATCATGCAAAGCGATTGGACCTGACGGCACGTCAATGGTGATGCTAAAGCAGCTGGATGCACGTGGAGTCGAGTATCTGAGCAAGGCCCTCAACCTATCGTTAGACACCCCAATTTTGCCGAAGCCTGAAAAATGGGCAAGGTGGTCCCGTTATAGAAACATGGCAAGGATGACAGCAAAGGTGAATCATATAGGCCGATCTCAAGTTTGTCACCAGTAGAACTTATAATTCAGGCGTTACACCTCTCCAGCATCAGAGCGTGTTATCCAGTTGCGGATAATTTAAGCGGATTCCGGAAACAGCATAGAAGTACAACAGCACTGCACCGCATTTCCACACATACTAGCCGAGGTCTAAACTAGAACATGTCGAGAATATTAAAACGTTGGGTCACCAATTGTTTGTATGGTCGCCAGTCATACTTGGAGCATAGAAACACTAACTCGAAACCCCGGCGAGTAAAACAGGGAGTTCCCCAAAGAGTGGCGATATTTCCGGAACTGTTTCATCTCTACCTTTCGGCAGTTCCGCGCTCTTCCGACGGCATTGAGATAATAACGTATGCGTATGATTGATTTCTGGCTCCTATCTCATTGATCTTGTTGAGTTTGCGAGGAATATGAAAATATCCTCCACTAAATCAGCAGCCACGCTATTTACAACATGGACTACGGGTGTGAATGTACAGGAGATTGGTCAATAATTCCCAAAGTCCTGGGTGTCACATACGACAGCTTACCCAAGATGTAGGAAAAAGGTCTTCAAGTCTCTAGCACTTGTGCACTTCTAGAGCAGATGAGAAAACCTTGTTAACCCCATAGAACGCGATAGGTTGGTCTGTGGTAAGCTAGGTTGTGGTTTGCCAGAGTAATTGATACTCAATGGAATAACTTACCAGAATGCAGCTTAGAGAACAGCAAAAGATGTCCCCCATGTTTTCGGTGGACAGGTGGTGCGTCGGCACATCAAAATTTTGTCGATTCAATATCTTGTTGGATGCTTTAGGTAAAGCCATCCAAATCATCATATAGTGGATAGGTACCCCCGCCCAGGAATGGTCCAATGAATCCAAAGAGGGAAGTCCAAAATTACAAAAGACAACATCTAGATCAACAGGTAGGTTTGAGGGATATTTATACTGATGCGGTCGTTGAAGCCATTAGAGCCTATCGGAGAAACAACGGCTGCCTAGACAAGCCAGAGGTGTGTTGGCGCAACTGAGTCCAGATGGAGTAGCCGCAGAAATTCTTACTAAGCCAGGATTGATGGCAAAACGCAGAACATTTGCACAGCATGCAATACCAGTCCGCATGATACGCTGCATCTTTTCAATTGCCCAGCCAAACCTACTCGCTTAAATCAACTCTCATTACGTGCTAATCCTATTCAGGTGCGTCTTTTCTGAATTTGGAGTTGTAAGCAGAGCTGAATCAATAAAATAAAGACGTAGACATACATACAGTAGCTGCTACAATAATAACAACTTTTGGACATTAACTTTGGGCAGATAAAAAAAATAAAAAAATCAATTTTGCAAACGGGAGGTTAGGAATAAGAATAAAGTTCATGTTGAGCAATTCATTTTTCCGGCATTTTCCATAATTTTTTTGTCTTTCCACATTATGACGTAATGCATAATTTTTTTTTTTTTGTACAAACAATTTTTTTTATTCAAATACAAAATTATTTTTTAATAGTATAACATTTTTAATAGAAATTTATTACACACTAATTGCATCTTGTTTTTTTTTTAATATTTCGTTTTTAGACATTGTTATCACGTTTCTTAGACGACTTTTTATTATTTCCTTAGAATTGAAAAGGTCTTAAGCCTTGATTTTTTAGCTTCATTTAGTTTTGACTCAATTAGATTGAATTTCATAAAAACAATTATGGCAATGTTTGATTCTGTTTCTATTCTAAGAAAGTAGATTTTCACTTCGCCAGAAAAGAGAGAACTTGATGAAAAAGATCTTTTAAATTAAAGCACGTTTTAATTGTTTTATTTTATTTTCATTAAATTTCTTTAATGGTCATCAACACTATCATCGTTTAGCTTTCATATGGTGGCATATAAGTCTGTTTGTCTGTTTGCCTCATTGTTTGTTTGTCTGTATGGTTACAAAATGGAATTTCCTAGAGAGGAAAATGCCAGACCACAAAAAATATTACAACTGCAAAATGTTTAAATCATTCATTCATTTGGCATTGTTCCCTTTTGAAAAAAATGTTTAATTTATTTCCTCATTTTTGTCTTGGCTCGAGGTAGGCTGGCAGTTTGCTTAAAAGAGTGCCAAAAATTGTTATGCCACAAAAGGCGATACATGATGTAGTCATTGAAATAGTGCTTCATAGCCGTAGGGGAAGAGACAGCGGGGCACACAATCACTTCCAACACAGTTTCAATTTTAGTTTTCTTGAGCACACGTTGCACACGTCGGCATATTCTAAAGGCATGTTGAACATCTTTCTTCCTTTTGAAATTCATGAATTCTTCCTTTGGGTTGTGTGTATTTTTGTTTATCATCATTTCATTGTGGAAACATTCAACTGTTTGCTTGAGGAACGTTTTTTTTATTTTTTAAACAAGGCGGTACAGTAGACAAGGTTGAAGGGAAATAATTGGTAATGGTGGGTTTTTGTTTTTGAAAAATTCAGGTTGGTTAAAAAATTTACATTTGTTGAAAAAGTTTTTAAAAAATCCACGTTGGTTGAAAAATATTTTTAAATATAAATACAAAATATTTTGAAAAAATACGCATTGGTTGAAAAGTATTTTTAAAAAATCCACTTTGGTTGAAAAATATTTTTAAAATCCATTTGGTTGAAAATATATATTCAAAAAATCCACTTTGGTTGAAAAAAAAAACAATATTTTCTGATTGCTTAAGTCTGGAGTATTCCCCCATTGCACAGTGGATCCACCCATTGTCCAAAAATAAAAAAATTAATGTCAAAAATAAAACAATTCTAACAGTATACCCCCATCAGAGGGGAAAGGGGGGGGGAGAATGTTACGCTCGTGGTTTCTTTCACAAAGCTGTTACCAGCGCATTAGCTTGATATTTACACGCGAAATATTTTTGGCCTGTTTCTCCATACAAGTGGATCCACTGTGCATTGGCTTAACATCATTACTCTCTATTATAGGGAGTAATGTTTACAAAACGTACTGACAGCCTGCAAAATTTACTGATCGCTGTCAATATCATGATTTCATCCCGGCGAAGGGAATTATCAATTGCCTTTTCAGTTTTTGAAATGCTGATTTTTCTATTGAAATCCTGAAATCTTTAAGCCTCGAGTATTCTCATGTTAATGAGAATTATGCTAATTTCTTGGCTTTCCAAAAAAATACCAGAACAAAACGTGAGCATCATTCTCATTAACATGAAAATACTCGATGCTTCAAGAGTTCAGGTTTTCACCAGAAAAAAGCACATATATAGAAAATATATTTGTAAAATATCCACGTGCATAAAAAAATATTTGTGAAAAATCCACGTATATAAAATGTATGTTTAAAAAATCCACGTATATTGAAAAAATATTTTTAAAACATCCACGTATATAGCCAAATATTTTTAAAAAATCCACCTATGTAGAAAAAAATATTTTCAAAAAATACCACGTATATAGAAAAAATATTTTTAAAAAATTAACGTTGTTAAAAAAAACATTTTAAAAAATCCACGTTGTTAAAAAAACATTTTAAAAAATCCACGGTGTTAAAAAAATATTTTTAAAAAATCCACTTTAAAAAAACATATTTAAAAAAAACATCGTTGATCGAAAAAATATTTTTAAAAAATCAAAGTTATTTGAAAAATTTTGTTTAAAAAATACCCGTTATTTGAAAAAATATTTTTAAAAAATCCACGTTATAGAAAAATTCCTTTAAACAAGTAAAAAAGTATCAGTCGGCTTTGCCGTCAGTTATATCCCCCCAGCCTATGTGAATTGAAACTTTCATCTACGGTCTACGAATGTATTTATGGTATTTTCATTATTTTGTGGCCTTTCTTGGACATTTAGATTAGGATTAAAGTTCAAAAGTGTTGCAGAGGAGGTACTTAAAGGAATGGACGACATAGTCCATTATAGAAGTGGATCTTGGGATATATCGCCCACTAGTCATTTCAGTGAGTCATCGTATAACTTATGGACAAGCATGCCAGGAAAAATGGACTTGTCCACGGAAAACACAATACCGTTGTAAGCAGGGCAGCAAAGAACAGCATCGGCATACATTTCCAAAGGATCTTCTAACAGACCTTAAACTGCTCTTAAACACAAATGTTGAACTTTTGTGGAGGAGGTTCCCTAAGGTACCTCCATTTTAGAAATTAAACTAAATTTGGACAAAATATTAGGAGATCCAAAGTTTGGACCAAATTTGTTCAAGAGATATCGTGCATACCATTTAAGTGACACTTTTTAAATATTCGGGGGAACTATTGTCTATCTTCGAACTGAAAGTATGACAAAATATCAGGAAGGCCAAATTTTGGACCAAATCGTTTAGTTTGAGAGTTATCGTACTATCCAGCAACTATGTTGCCATAGGTTTTTTACAACTTTCGGGCTGTTTTCTCAAGAAGTATGGACTTGCCCCTGAAAAAAATTTTACCGTCGTAATTGAGACAGCGAATGCAAGTTGCTTCAACAAAAATTAAAGTGATTCGAGAGCAGGTCTTAAAGTGAACTTATCCGTAATTTTGTGTGATAGGTACCCGAAGGAGTGGACAAACATAATCCATATTCGACCGATTGAGTCCATACTAGTACCTCATATAAGTCTGAAACACATTTCGTCCAAACATACTTGGGGTCTAAAACCATTATTTAGATAAGGCACATTTTGCCCGTATGAAAGTGTATAGCATAAATGCTGAGGTATAAAAATTTTTTATATTAAAAAATACACTAACTTTAAAAAAAATCGATTTTGGAAAAAAAATATTTTTAAAAAAATCCACGTTGTTAGTAAACAGAAATTTTTAAAAGATGTGCTTTGTTTTGAAATTTCTTAATAAAACAACCTTTTTTATAAAAAATTGTATTTCTAAAAAATCCGCGTAGTTAGAAAAGTTTGCTTTAAAAATCAACCTTGTTAGAAAATGTATTTTTTTAAAAAATCCACTTTGTTAGAAAAATATTTTTAAAAAAATCTACGTTGTTAGAAAAATATTTTTAAAAATCCACATAGCTTGATAGAAAAAAATTATTTTTATTTATTTATTTATTTATTTATTTATTTATTTATTTATTTATTTATTTATTTATTTATTTATTTATTTATTTATTTATTTATTTATTTATTTATTTATTTATTTATTTATTTATTTATTTATTTATTTATTTATTTATTTATTTATTTATTTATTTATTTATTTATTTATTTATTTATTTATTTATTTATTTATTTATTTATTTATTTATTTATTTATTTATTTATTTATTTATTTATTTATTTATTTATTTATTTATTTATTTATTTATTTATTTATTTATTTATTTATTTATTTATTTATTTATTTATTTATTTATTTATTTATTTATTTATTTATTTATTTATTTATTTATTTATTTATTTATTTATTTATTTATTTATTTATTTATTTATTTATTTATTTATTTATTTATTTATTTATTTATTTATTTATTTATTTATTTATTTATTTATTTATTTATTTATTTATTTATTTATTTATTTATTTATTTATTTATTTATTTATTTATTTATTTATTTATTTATTTATTTATTTATTTATTTATTTATTTATTTATTTATTTATTTATTTATTTATTTATTTATTTATTTATTTATTTTTTATTTTTTTATTTATTTATTTATTTTTTTTTTTTTTATTTATTTATTTATTTTTTATTTATTTATTTATTTATTTATTTATTTATTTATTTATTTATTTATTTATTTATTTATTTATTTATTTATTTATTTATTTATTTATTTATTTATTTATTTATTTATTTATTTATTTATTTATTTATTTATTTATTTATTTATTTATTTATTTATTTATTTATTTATTTATTTATTTATTTATTTATTTATTTATTTATTTATTTATTTATTTATTTATTTATTTATTTATTTATTTATTTATTTATTTATTTATTTATTTATTTATTTATTTATTTATTTATTTATTTATTTATTTATTTATTTATTTATTTATTTATTTATTTATTTATTTATTTATTTATTTATTTATTTATTTATTTATTTATTTATTTATTTATTTATTTATTTATTTATTTATTTATTTATTTATTTATTTATTTATTTATTTATTTATTTATTTATTTATTTATTTATTTATTTATTTATTTATTTATTTATTTATTTATTTATTTATTTATTTATTTATTTATTTATTTATTTATTTATTTATTTATTTATTTATTTATTTATTTATTTATTTATTTATTTATTTATTTATTTATTTATTTATTTATTTATTTATTTATTTATTTATTTATTTATTTATTTATTTATTTATTTATTTATTTATTTATTTATTTATTTATTTATTTATTTATTTATTTATTTATTTATTTATTTATTTATTTATTTATTTATTTATTTATTTATTTATTTATTTATTTATTTATTTATTTATTTATTTATTTATTTATTTATTTATTTATTTATTTATTTATTTATTTATTTATTTATTTATTTATTTATTTATTTATTTATTTATTTATTTATTTATTTATTTATTTATTTATTTATTTATTTATTTATTTATTTATTTATTTATTTATTTATTTATTTATTTATTTATTTATTTATTTATTTATTTATTTATTTATTTATTTATTTATTTATTTATTTATTTATTTATTTATTTATTTATTTATTTATTTATTTATTTATTTATTTATTTATTTATTTATTTATTTATTTATTTATTTATTTATTTATTTATTTATTTATTTATTTATTTATTTATTTATTTATTTATTTATTTATTTATTTATTTATTTATTTATTTATTTATTTATTTATTTATTTATTTATTTATTTATTTATTTATTTATTTATTTATTTATTTATTTATTTATTTATTTATTTATTTATTTATTTATTTATTTATTTATTTATTTATTTATTTATTTATTTATTTATTACATTAACTAGTAGTAAATACAAAGTTAATAAAAGAAGGTAGCATTGGCTACTAAGGCCATCAGCTAAAAATATTTTTAAAAAACACGTGTTGTTATAAAGATTTAAGTCCATATTGTTAGAAACAATATTTTGGAAAAATCTATTTTGGTTGAACAAAGTATAAACCGGTAAAAAATATTTTTTGAAAAGACCACTTTGGTTGAAATAAATTTAAAAAAAATTATACGTAGCCGGAGTTGGAGTTGTCAGTGAAGATATATTTCTGCCGCTAAGAACGAACATATTATTGAATTATTTAAGAAAGTTTTTTGTGATATTTTGGAGAAAAAATTGTATTTTTTAAGAAAATTTTAATTCATTGCCATTAGATTAAAAATCAGTTCTTTTTTAGAAACTATTATCTCCGCAACCCCACTGTATTACCTTGCAACATCCGACACATAGCTAACAATAATTGCACCACATTCATAGCTGTATCCCAACATAGCGTTGTCTTGGAAGACAGTTCCTGTTTTTGGCAATTGTTGCAGTAAATATTAATGACGTTGTTTCCCATACTGACACATGCACATACTTAGACACACACACACTCACACTGATTCGTTGCTGGCAATCTTCATTTTGGTATTCGTCTTCTTTCACGTCATCATCAGTATAGTGTTGTTGCTATTGTTTGTTTTTTTTACCATTTAAGCTAGCTGTTTTGTTGGGGATTTGTGCAGACACATCTTCTTGCCAAGAAAATTTCTGGCACAGTTCTTCTATTCACTCTCAGTACGTTGGCTTGGCCTTACTTCAATTGTTGGGCATTCGCTTTCTACCTCAAACTCTTTGAACAACTATGGCATCGTCCATTGGTGTGTGGATCTTGATGAGTTAAGACTGTTCTAAACCAAAAACGACATTGCCAGGCTTATATTTCCACCAGTCATTGCTTGAAATAGAATATGTTGTTGCAACTGTCTATACTAGGTGGCTGGTGTGACAGGTCCCCCCCAAACCAAATGCAATGCCCCAAACAAGGAAGACAACAAACCTTAACTGTTGCTAACATTAGTGAGCGAGTCTTGGGGTACCAAAAAATATACTAAATGATGTAAATGGAAGTAAATGGCTAAGATGCAATTACTTTTTAATCTGAATGAGTTGCGAAAATTGTCTAGTATTTAAAACAATATTCTTGTCGTTCTTTTGGCATGCTTGTTGGTATGTAAATGTATGTTGTATTGTTGCTAATGTACTCAGAAATATTGCACACCAGAAATGAAGAAGGTATAACATAGCAATATCCATAGCTAAAGGTGTACCAACACTAAGAAAATAGCAGAAAAAGAAACAATTTTGGGTATTGTTTTATATATTGACAGATACCGTATTTTTCGGCTAAGATGTTCAACCAGTAAATTAGAAGAAGAACAGAATGGAGTAAAAATAAACAAAAACAAGGAGCAAATTGGACAAACAAACAACATCACGAATTTCAATTAATTCCAAGTGAATAATGAGTACAGTGGAATAGCAGGGGTAATATATGTAAATGTAAATATTTAAGGAGGTGAGGGATGCAAGTCGGAAGGGTAAATAATGTAAATACAATTATTTAAGAAGGTGAGGGATGCAAGTCGGAAGGGTAAATTATGTAAAAAAATTGCCATATCAGGAGATCTGCGTCTGCTCCTGGCTGGCTCTTCATTTATGATGGAAATTATAAAAACGTTAAAACGGTAGAGGATATTTATGAAATATTTTATAGACAAAAGAACTTTCGTAGTAGAAAGACTATTTTTATAGATTTCTATTTTTCTTCTATAGTTCAATAGTTAGGAAACCTGTGTGAAGTTTCGTAAAATATGTATATCTTTTGTGAGATCTTCTACAGATGGAACACTTTTATGATATTTTCATTATTATGAGGGTCACGATATGTCCTCTGAAGCTAAGGTCTTCTCTGCAGATAATACCTTTTTGAGGTATTTTTTAGGTCAACGACCTTTTTATACACTCAGCATTTATGCTAACGAGGGCATATACACTTTCATACGGGCAAAATATGCCTCATCGAAATAATGGTTTTAGACCCCAAGTATGTTTGGACGAAATCCGTTTCAGACAATTTGGAGTCTGGCCGGCTGGTGCACACGATAACTCTCGAACGGATTAACCGAGTTGGTCCAAAATTTGGAATTCCTAATATTTGGTCTAAACTTAGTTTAAGTTCGAAGATTGGCCATATCGGTCTACTCCTTCAGTTACCTCCCCCACAAAAGTGCGAAAATGTTCGGAAAAATTGTGCGAACGATAACTCTTAAAGGTAGTAACCGATTTGGTCCATACTGTACACATCGTGAACTTTCAATCAGGCATAGATGAGGTTCCAATATGAACTCTATCGGTCCACTCCTTCGGGTACCTCCCACACAAAATTTCGGAAAAGTTCAGTTTAGGACCAGCTCTCGAAGCGCTTTGATTTTTGTTGTAACAAATTATATTCTGCCCCCCATACGACGGAACACGTTACATCAGGGGCGAGTCCATACGTCCTGAGAAAATTCCCCGAAAGCTCTTAAAACCCGCTATGGCACCATGTGTAGTGGATGGAGCGTACAATAACTCTCGAACGGATAAACCGAATCGGTCCCAAAACTGGCGGTCGTATCGTATCATAATCAGAGCAACCGATTTGGTCCCAACCTTTTATCTCGAAATATTTTTTCCAAACTTAGTTTATGTACAAAAGTGAGCTCTATCGGTCCCCTCCTTGTGGTAAAATCCACACAAATGTTCAACATTTTTGTGCGGTTAAGGGTCTCTTTGAAAGTTTTCACCGAAAGGTACTCCTGCGGCCATGTTTACAGTGATATTATGTTTTTCGTGGGCCAGACCATGTTTTTATGTAATGCTTTAAAAGCTCTAAACTATATGGTGACCAACTGCAATGACTGGTATGCGCGATATCCATCAAGAGGAATGACTCCCAAAATAAGATCCTCTTCCAAAACGGACTATGCCGGTACATTCCTTTAGGTACCTTCTCTGCAAAACTTTTGAGCTTTAATTCAAATCAATATTTTGTCGACAAGTTCGTACACCCAAAATTCTGAAAACCCTCTAAATACATACATTTTTTGGAAAAAAGTGTTTGAATTCACACTGGCTGAGGGTATATCTCTGTCGGCAAAGTCGACTGATACTTTTTTACTTGTTTATAAGGTTTATATAACCTACACCACAATGTGGAAGGGGAATTATAAGTTTGTTTTTGGAAAAAATCATGTAAGACCGCGAAGTGTTTGTCGTAGATCCCCCATGTGGTATACCAAAATTCAAATCTCAACGGGATAAAGCAAATTTGAGATGTGTGTCCGTCCGTCTCTTAAAAATTATAGCGGCTCTGTAGGTCGCAGTGGTAGTCTGATCGGCGCGAAATTGTATGTAAGGTTTGGGTTTACGACAGAGAAGTAGCTTGTAAGTTAACGTTATGATCAGATAATATTTAGCAGGTTAAGTGGACCAGAACTTGGTCAAGTTTTTAGTGAAATGACTATATCTTTATTCCTGGAAAATATGTAAAACCCATGTAAGTTATATTTAGAAAAGGAAAGCTTGACCTTATAAAAAACCTTCCATGCTACAAAATTTCGCAACCATAATAGAAAGGTATTAAAATCATGATAGAGGAATTCCAATAATTGATGCAATATACGATTACAAGTTATGTAATACCTCGAAATACATATTGACCTCTTTCATTGATCGAATCGGATAAAGTCACTAAAAACTATTTCTAAGTGCGTTTGGTATTTTTATACCCTCCACCATAGTATGGAGGGTATATTAAGTTTGTCATTCCGTTTGTAACACATCGAACTAATCATTTGCGACCCTATAAAGTATATATATTCTTGATCAGGATAAAATTCTAAGACGATCTAGCCATGTCCGTCTGTCCGTCTGTCCGTCTGTTGTAATCACTCTAGCGTCCGCAATAATTGAGATAGAGTGCTGAAATTTTGCACCCGAGGGTCTTTTTCCATAGGCAGGTCAAGTTCGAAGATGGGCTATATCGGTCCACTCTTTGGTATAGCCCCCATATAACGGTACCTCCGGATTTAAGGTATTTTGACGTTCTTCGCCACATTTGCAGACCGAATTAGCTATAATTTGGCACTTAGGGTTCCTAGTGATCAACAAACTTATATCCCAAAGGATATGGGCATAGGTCCATGTTTTGGTATAGTCCCCATATAACGGCACCTCCCGATTTTCCGTATTTTGAGAATTTTAGCCACAATTTTTAACCGAACTATCTGCAATTTGACATTTGAGGTTCTCAGTGGTCATGAAATATCTCCACGAAACATCGTCAACATAGGTCCATGTTTTGGTATAGCCCCCATATATCGGTACCTCCCGATTTTCGGTATTTTGAGAATTTTAGCAACAATTTTTAACCGAACTAGCTGTAATATGCCATTTGAGGTTCTCAGTGGTCATGAAATATCTCCACCAAACATCGTCAACATAGGTCCATGTTTTGGTATAGCCCCCATATAACGGTACCTCTCGATTTTCGGTATTTTGAGAATTTTAGCCACAATTTGTAACCGAACTATCTGCAATTTGACATTTGAGGTTCTCAGTGGTCATGAAACATCTCCACCAAACATCGTCAATATAGGTCCATGTTTTGGTATGGCCCCCTTATAACCGTACCTCCCGATATTCGGTATTTTTAGCATTTTAGTTACAATATTTAACCGAACTAGCTGTAATTTGCCATTTGAGGTTCTCAGTGGTCATGAAACATCTCCACGAAACATCGTCAACATAGGTCCATGTTTTGGTATAGCCCCCATATAACGGTACCTCCCAATTTTCGGTATTTTGAGAATTTTAACTACAGTTTTTAATCGAAATAGCTGTAATTTGACATTTGAAGTTCTCAGTGGTCATAAAACATCTCCAATGAAACATCGTCAATATAGGTCCATGTTTTGGTATATTCCCCCCCCCCCCCCCCCCCCCTCGATTTTAGGTAATTTTCAGTGGTCACGAAATTTCTTCACTAAAATTCGTCAACATGGGTCAATTTTTGAGGGTCTACATTGTTTTGATGAAACTACCCTCAATTTGACTGTTGAAGTTCCCTGCAGCTATAAAACTTTTTCCGCTTAAAAATTTAAAGATAAGTTGACTCTTTGATATAGCCCCGTAGGTGGTACCTTTCACCCAGCTGAACACATTTTTTTAGATTAGATTAGATTAGATTAGATAACACTGTGGAACAAAATGGAAGTGAAAGTCTGGGGCACGGAAAATTCCTCTTGGGGAAGAAAGACCCCGAAAGACAGATCCGCCGTGAGTCGAACTTCCGCGTTATGGCGTGATGAAATTTTTGTTAGAGACCCTGTGGGCCATCAGGAATTAGCGTTGTATCTTTGTTCACTGTTGCTTAAGTGCTCTACAAAAACAACAAACAAAGATATAATGCTAATTCATGAAGGCTTACAGGGTCTCTTGCAAAAACTTCATCACTCCATAACGCGGAAGTTCGACTCACGGCGCATCTGTCCTTCGGGGTTTTTAATATACACACACCAAGGGCTTTCATCTCCAAAAGGAATTATCTCTGCCCCAACATTTGTGTTCACAGTGGATTTTAAGCAATAGTGGGAGGTAGTAGGAGTCTATCCATTGTCGAAAAGTTGTTCCACCTAAAAATGTGAAAGGACCCTAATTATTCCGTTTTAATTAAGACTATTTTATGGTGGAGGGTATAAAAAGTTCGGCCCGGCCGAACTTAACGACTTTTTACTTGTTTTCTCTCATAATACAAATTTTTAATTTTTTGAAGAAATATGTACACGCAGAGAAAAAATATTTTTCGCTTTTGTTGAAACAAAAATATCTGTTTTGGTTCCAAAAATGTATTTGTTTTGTTCAAACATTGTAATCCAAATCCAAAAATACCATCTTTTGTTCCAAACATAGAAAACAAAAACAACTTTCGAATTTCCGCAATATTGTAAAAATCGTTAACAATACCGATTGTAGGAACTATCATAATCTAATTTTGTTTACAAAAAGTATTGTCAACCCAGAAAACCAGCCCAGAAATTTTTAATTTGAGCGTATATACTTCTCATATACACTTTTCACATAACTTGGATATAAATGTCGCGTATAATATTGCAATCATTGATGAACACAATACATGGTTTGCTGCATTGGCTGACAAGAAAGACAAACAAAAAGCCACAAGCACCCACCACAGCATAAGGAATAATTAAACACCATAACAAACTCCGGTATAACACCAAACCTCAAAGCACAATGAAGATAGAAGAATGAAACAAAACAGAAACAAATAAAAACAAGAGTCGCATTGTTGGTATACATACACACAAAAACAAAGCTAAAGGCATCATGTCCTACAAACAAAACTCACCATAATTGTTTTTTTCAACACGGCATCGAATAGCGAGAGAAGAGAAAAAATTGTCGAAAAAAGGAGAGAACTATTGTCCAGTTGACAAAAACTATTTTTGGATTTAACAAAACCCAATTATTGGAATCATAATACTACATTTAGAATTTAACAATATCTTTACAATACATATTTTGCTCTTCGAATATTATTGGATCAATCATATTTTTTTCTCTGCGTGTAGCCAAAATGGTCCATCTGTACAATACGAAATAATGAAAATAGTATAGAACGTTTCGCATTCATATATACATACCTACATACATACATACATACACATATTCCCACAACATCCCTAAAGGAAAAAGGGAGAAATTCCGCGAAAAACTAATGCCTAGGGGGAGTGGTGTAGTGTATCGCATGATCGGTCCCGTCCGACTATAGTCTTCCACTTTTTTGACTTCTTCCAAAGACCGTATCAGAAATTCTGTATAGAAAGACTCATCTATACAAACAATGTATATGAGTACAAGATATTTCCTTATATAAGCATGAAGTTTTCTTTGCGATTTTGCACTACTGTCACTTGTCTCATGTTTGGACAAGGCAATAAGTAAACAAAAAGCTATTTTATAAACAGGACAGGATACAAGACTAATATTTTCACATCCATCCATATAGTGAACCGAACAAACCAGCCATATCTTTTTTCGACAGCAAACGGATTCAAACTGGTGGCATACTAATGCCTTATACATACCCAGCAAAATAAATTGGAGTTAGTGCAATGTGGACTAGTTCTTTCACGGCATGTGTTGATGCAGTTCAAACGGAGTCGTAAAAAAGGCACTCCATTCCTTACATTTTAACTGCACTTGGATGCAATCCAAAGAATCACATCCACTTGTCACATTTTAACAACATCCCGATGCAGTTCAACGGAGTCGTGAAAAAGGCACTTCGTTCGCTACATTTTATTAGTAGTTATTAGAGATCCCTACAAGTACATAAATCAGTTTGTACATCTCTACAGGCAGCGGCATAAGCGTGATAAGCGTGTTAACATTTCCAAAAATTTGTTAATATAAAAAAAAAAAATATTTAATTTGCGAACATTTTTACGGTAAGAAAATTTCCCAATGGAGAGCTGTTGGAGTACATGTCGAAATCTTAACTGGTGATGGGAAGACAACGTCAAACTCATTTAGCAGATGAAGCAAGAACAGTTCATCTTGGATTAAATGGAGAGCGGAGGAAACAGCATGGTTGCTATTGAATTCAATGGATAATTTTCATAATTTGTGTTAATGTAAAAAGTTCTTAATATTTTTGTTTTACACAAATAATAAATGCATTTTATTTGTTCTGGGATATTTTGTAATGGCTTGCACACATTTCGCAGAATGTATCAAAACGCGTGCTTTGGACTGCATCCTATTCTACCCCAAGGGGTTAGTTAAAATGCAATGCCAAAGGGACAGTTAAAACGCAGTGCCATAGGGTCAGTTAAAATGTAGTGCCAAAGGGTCAGTTAAAATGCAGTGCAATGGAGTGAATCTTTCAGTAGTCACGCTCTTGTAAAAATCATGAGAGAAAATGCATAATTTTATGCACTTCGAAATCACTTGTACATATGATTTAACTGCCTCTTTGGAGGCAAACTTTTTGCTGGGTATTAACATGATGTGAGTATATGCACAGTAAGGTGGGTTCTAATAGAAGTATAGTTTAAATCCAAATAGGCTATGGGCTAAAAATAAGAGTATAATTTGATTTCATAGTTTTTGTTCTTAGTAAAATGTCCACAAGCCTAAAATTAGATTAAGGTTAGGTTAAAGGGCACGTGACTGTCATAGTAGACAGCTACCTCACTTGGAGACCTTGTTGTCCATTGTGTTAATGCTGATAAAGCGCTGAAAAGTAAAGTTCTAGAAAAAGTGTTTATCGTGCAAAGAAAGAAGGATTTATATAACAGAGATTTATGAAATGATATTGACGATTTCAGGTGTTGAGAAGAGAGAGAGAGAGTATGAAATTTGTAGGTTGCAGTACATATTTCATTCTCGCTGAAGAGATTCCATGATTCGTAGTCTTCCGATCATGAGAATTGGACTGCGACATAGTACCTGCCCGATTGTCTTCTCATCATCTCTTTTCCATTTTCAGAAAATTTATCTTATTCTGCAGTGACCCGTGATTATTTCCACTGTTAATTTCAAGTCGGATTTCCTCAGGAAAAACAGAAAAAACTGGACAACCTGGATTTAAACGGAATAGTGTTGAAATGTTATGGGGTGGTAGATAACGGAATTTGGGCTAAGTTTTAAAGTCTCTCCCGTCCACAAGACATTTTGGTTGGTCCCGGTACAAATTTTTAAAGCTTCTGCGCCATTATATAGCAAGGTATTCATTCAGGATTTGATTACGGGACAAATCAGGACTTGTATCAATAGAAGTCTTTAAGACCTTCTACAGAGGTAAGACCCTCAGGAATTTTATGAACAAAAGGCTTCTATAGATAGCAAACAGGTCTTATTCACCTTTGAAGGAATTCGGGTCTTTTGAAAATAGAAATCCTCTAGTCTTTTGTCGACAAAATATTCTCAGGCTTCTGTATATAAAAGACCCTCAGATATTCCAAAGATATAAAACAATCCAGTCTTCTATAGATAGGACATCCTCAATTCCTTTATTGGGATTAGGTGTGGTTTTGATATTGTACCCTCAGTTCTTCAAAAGGTAGAAGATATTCAAGTCTCCTTTAGGTAGAAGATCCTCAAGTCTTGTAAAAATAGAAGACTGGCAGGTCTTCTGTAGCCTGTGGAATTTTATAGATAGAAGACTCTCGGGCATTTTATATATAGAAAACCCTCGGTAGGTATTCAACAGGTATACCTACTGAGGACAATACGGTCTTCTGTAGATAGAAAACCCTCAGGTGTTGTATGGATAGAAGAACTTCAGGTAGTCTATAGATTGAATACTCTCAGGTCTTCTACATTGTATAATATACTCATGTCTTCTACAGATAGAAGACACTCTGGTCTTCTACTGATAGAAGAACCTAGAGCCTTCTATAGATAGAATATACACATGTATTCTACAGACCTAAAGGTTTTCTACAAATTGAAGAACCTCAGGGCATCTACAGACAAAAGACCTTCAGAAAACTTCATGTCTTATGGTTCTCTACAGAGAAAATATACACGGGTCTTCTACAGATAGAAAACTCTCAGTTCTTCTTCAAATCGAAGACTCTCTGGTTGTCTATAGCTCAAAGACGCTTTTGTCTTCAATAGAATACACTCAGATCTTCTACAGATAGAAGACCCCCAGGACTTCCATATATAGAATTCTCTCAGGTTTTCCATCTATAAATACCCTCTACAGATAGAAGACACTTAAATCTCCTACACGTAAAAGACCCTCAAGCCTCTTACAGATAGAAGACTATCAGGTCTCCTGTATGTAGAAGATCCTAAGGACTTTTGTAGATAGTAGCTGCTCAGGACACCTATATATAGAATACCGTCAGGCCTACAACCTATGGAATTCTTATGGGCTTCCTATGGGAGTTCCTCAGATCTTCCACAGATAGAAAACCCTCAGGTCTTCTAAAGATAGAAGACTTGAGGGCTTTCTAAAGATAATAAGACTCGCAGATCCTCTGCAGATAGCAGAACCCCAGGACTTGCATAGATATAGGACCCTCTAGACTGCTGTAGATAGAAGGCTATCCGGTCATCAATATATAGACGACTTTCAGATCTTCTCTCTCAGGCCTGCAATATATAGAATACTTTCACGTCGTCCCCAGATAGAAGACCATCAGGCTCTCTATAAATAAAAGACTTTCAGGTCTTGTAGATATAGAAGAAACGCAGGTCGTGTGCATGCAAACGTACCTCAGGTCTTCTATAAATAGCAGGCCCTAAGAGCTTCAATACATAGTAGGCCTCCAGAACTTCTATACATACAAGACCCTCAATCTTTCAATAGATAGAAGACCTTAAGGCCTTCTATAGATATAAGACCCTCAGTCCTTCAATAGATAGAAGACCTTAAGGCCTTCTATAGATATAAGACCCTCAGGACTTCCATATACAGAAAATTCTCAGGTCTTCTATAGACAGAAAACACCCGCAGGTCTTTTGTATGGTATGTATTCTATAAATAAAAGACCCTCGGGTCGTTTAAGGATAGAGTACCCTCAGGACTTTTATAGATAAGATATAGATAACCAGTAAAAAAGTGTCAGTCGACATTGCCGAAAGAGATATACCCTCAGCCTGTGTGGATTGAAATACTTTTTTTTCCAAAAAAAACTTCCATATTTAGGGGGGTTTTTAAAACTATATGGATAGGATTAAAGCGCAAAAATTTGCGGGGATATCGATAGATAGGTTTTTTTTAAACTGAGATTCGACAATATTTAGAGTACCATTTTAGCGAATATTTTCGAACTTTTGTGGAGGAGCTATCGGAAGGTCCACTCCTTCCACCTTCGAATTTAATCTAATATTCGAGGAAATATTACGATATCCAAAGTGTGGACGAACGCAGTATTCGGTTCGAGCTCTCCAGTCACTACATATGGTGCAATAGGGGGTTTTTACAACTTTCGGGCTTTTTTCTCATGAAGTATGGACTTAAGGCAGTAATTAAGGCAGCGAATGCAAGTTGCTTTAACAAAAATCAAAGTGATCCGAGAGCAGGTCTTAAAGTGAATTTATCCAAAAATGTGTGTGGGAGGTAACCGACGGAGTGGACAAATATAGTATATATTCGAACCTGACCTATACCTGGTAGATATATTAAGAAGTGTAAAGTATGGACCAAATCTGTCACTCCCATCAATTTTTCCGAACATTTTTGAACTTTTGTGGGGGAGGTACCTGAAGGAGTGGACCGAGAAAACTAAGTTTGCACAAAATATTACGAAGGCCACATTTCGGACCGAAACGGCAGATCCGTTCGAGAGTTACCTTTCGCTCCAACTACTACACACGGTGTCATAGGAGTTTTTTGCACCTTTCAGGCTATTCTCTCAAGAAGTATGGACTTGCCCCTGATGAAACTTGTACCGTCGTATGGATGCAGTGAATATAAGTTGCTACAAAAAAATCAAATCGATTCGAGAGCAGGCCCTAAACTGAACTTTTCCGAAATTTTGTGTGGGTGGTGCCCGAAGGAGTGGACCGATTGAGTCCACATTTAAAATCTTATCTAAGTCTGGTACACATTTCACGATGTGCAAAGTATGGACCAAATCGGTTACTCCCTTCAAGAGTTATCGTGTGCACAAATTTTTCGAACATTTTCGAACTTTTGTGGGGGAGGTACGTGAAGGAGTAGACCGATATATCTTCGAACTTAAACTAAGTTTGCACAAAATATTATGAAAGCCAAATTTTGGACCAAATCGGCTCATCCGTTTGAGGGTTATCGTGCGCACCAGCCAGCCAGACAGACGGACGGACATTGCTAAATCGACTCCAAATTGTCTGAACACATTTCGTCCAAACATACTTTGGTCCTAATACCAGTATTTCGATGAGGCACATTTTGCCCGTATGAAAGTGTATATACCCTTTCTATCCTAAAGGCTGAGGGTATAAAAACACTAAATAAATAAAATACCTGCAGGTCAGATATGATTGAAGACCCTTTGGTGTTCTATAGATTGAAGACCTTGTGGTCTTCTACTATCAGAATTCAATGTGTTCTTCAGTTGATTGAAGACCCTGTGGTATTTTACTCATAAAAACTTTTTCTTGAACATTTTTACTGAACATTTTTTGTTAGCATTACAAATTACGCTGAAAATAGAACTTGGTTAATTACTCATCACCTTGATTGCTTATATATACAGATGGACCGAAATTAAAGAAGTCTAGGAGTATTCAAGATTTTTACTTGAACTCCAACCCACTCTAATATTTGTGAGAATACAAATAAGTTCCCAAAACATCCTTTCAATTTGGGTTGGGAATAAAATTGCTAAAAATAAAGCAAAACAAAGCAACAACCACAACAAATATAACAAACAAACTGGTTTCGTTGTTTTGTAATTCACTTCTTTCGGCCACTGAAGATGAACATGAAGAAGAAATTACATCAGTAGTTACAACAGGAACAAGAATGGCAGCACAACAAACAATTTCCAAATAAATGGCTAAGATGGTTTGCAATGTGTTCCCAACGTGCCATCTCAAAAGACAGATAATCGGAACAAAATTCGGACGCTACGTCCGATGTCGGATCCCAAATCGTAACGATATCTTAACGAAAGTTGTATTCTCTCCGAAATCGGTACGAAAGCTAAACTATTTCCTCTCCGAAAAATCTTTTAGAAATCGGAACGAAATCTTAACGATCTTGCTTCGGAAATTGTTCAGACGTCTCGGACATCTGACATTTGGTTTGCTCGGATGTTGCAATTGCAGTGTAGTATATGTAGTAACAATCCTGATAGAACTTTCGCTGACTGAGTGACTGGCTGGTTAGCTGGATGGTTGGTTGCTTTGCCTCTTATTGTCATTTGCGATACGTTGCGATGTGATGCCATAGAATTCGATGTCTTAGATTTGGGTCATGTTTGCAAATGTAATGGCAAATGATTGCAAGCAACAGACTAGTCAGGCAGCTAGCAATAACTTCCAGTAAGAAAAGAAACATGATGGCAATGTGTATTGAATTCGATGAGCTAGCGGGTTAGTGATTGTGATAAGAAGTGATCGAAGCCTAAGAAATGTGACAGTAGTAAAAGATTGGAATTAAGATGTGAACAACAAGAACAATATAAAGAAATAGGAAATTGGTATATAACTCAGACTGAGAGCTTTTACACTGCCGCTCACTTGAATAGAACCCCCCCGCAAAATTTTTTTCAACCTCAATTTTTTCCGAATTTTACAAGATATAAAGTTTTTAAGTTTTTTTATATTTTGCTTCATTTGTTTGGAGTAAACTTAGTCATTCATTTGCATTCAAATCCAATTTGTATAAGAATTATGCAAGGAAAACAAAATAAAGTCAAAAATTGAAGTAAAAAATTTGACTCATTTGAATAGAACCCCCCTTTAAAACTTGGGAATACATAAAGATTGTATTTGAATATCGATGCATATTCACTCTATATGGGAAACGAAGTACTCTCAGTAATATTCAGTAAAAGTATATCCCTCCTGATTAAGGATACACCCGTATATCCTGCTTTGGCAAGGATTCTTTAAATAAATAATCAGGTGTAATGCCCAACAATGCTTGCTTTTTTCATTCAACAAGTTTATTTTTGGAAGCGTGCTGTCTCCTTTAGACGTATATTTTACGCATAAGTCATTCCCATACATTTTAGAGAATATTTACCACTGTAGAATATGGCTGCCCAAAAGTTTGTAAAATCGTGATGAAATTTCCACTCGGGATATCCGAAAATGCTTCTCACTATTGGAAATGCCTGTTTTAGAACCCCTTTGTAAATTGTCGTGCGCATTTAGGGTGAAAGAAATTGACGCCCAAGTCCTTCATAATTAGTTACGCCTTCCAGCACCATAAAAACACATTCATCGCTATAGAAACAATTTAGAAGATGGTTATCAATTTCTTTCACCCTAAATGCGCTCGACAATTTACAAAGGAGTTCTAAAACAGGCATTTCCAATAGTGAGAAGCATTTTCGGATATCCCGAGTGGAAATTTCATCGCGATTTTACAAACTTTTGTACACTTCGAGTCATAAAAACTTAACATTTTGAAAAGAAATGCGGATATCCTTGTTGGGCAGCCATATTCTACAGTGGTAAATATTCTATAAAATGTATGGGAATGAATTATGCGTAAAATATACGACTAAAGGAGACAGCACGCTTCCAAAAATAAACTTGTTGAATGAAAAAAGCAAGCTTTATTGGGCATTACACCTGATTATTTAAAGAATCCTTGCCAAAGCAGGATATACGGGTGTATCCTTAATCAGGAGGGATATACTTTTACTGAATACTACTGAAAGTACTTCGTTTCCAATATAGAGTGAATATGCATCGATATTCTAATACAATCTTTCTGTATTCCCAAGTTTTAAAGGGGGGTTCTATTCAAATGAGCCAATTTTTTTACTTCAATTTTTGACTTTATTTTGTTTCCCTTGCATAATTCTTATACAAATTGGATTTGAATGCAAATGAATGCCTAAGTTTACTCCAAACACAGGAAGCAAAATATAATAAAACTTAAAAACTTCATATCTTGTATAATTCGGAAAAAATTGAGGTTGAAAAAAATTTTGCATGGGGGTTCTATTCAAGTGAGCGGCAGTGTATAAGAGAAACCGATAAAGCTTACAACTAATCATCACATCCTTTTTTAACTGAGTTTTGGTACTTTGTAGAATTGTGGGCGGATTGTTAAACATAAAAGGATCACAATATTTTGATAGCTTAAACGATAACAAGGACTCTGCCTACAATCATTTCTTATGCAAGTGTTTTCGGAGACATTCCCTTCTTTTCGGACTATTTTCGTGTCTCTTTAATGCACTCTCTATCTTAGTGAATTTTTACTACAGCTCACACATTAGAAGCACGTTTGAAATGACAAAGCCACAAAAAGGCAGGCATGAGACATTTACTAATACCGATGAAAGTTTCATCGTCTTTTGCCCACGTAAAATTCTTAACATGCTGGATTTCTAACTTCTCTAAATACACTGGAACCTACATGACATGGAACTGCTTGTTTTTCGTTTTCTCTCTGGGGTTAATCAGCAAAACACAAATGATTTGTATGATGACTGACTGCAGTAGGCAGTTGTCGCCTGTTCGTGTGTTTTTGTCATTTTATACTGCATCCGGCAGACGTTTAGGTGCATGAGCATTCAAGCACACATCATACGGCAGTAGAATAGCATGTAGGTATGTATGTGTAACTGAAATACACCCACACTATATGGGCATAAGGGAAATATGCATATGCATGTATCAAACGACATTTCGCAACGGAAGTAAATATGCCAAATAAAATCAAGCCGATAGATAGGAAGAATGCGACACAAAAGGGACTCTTCACAGAAGGAGGGTAGAATGATGATTATGGAGAATGAAGGAAATGTGACTATGCCAAATTTTGAATGAAGAAAATTTTTCAATTATCTGTGATACTATTTATACCCTACTAGCTGAACCCGGCGCGCTTTGCTGCCCCGAATGCGATAAAATATAATGGAATGCTATAATTATATTAACGTTTTTAATATTTTATCGGATAAATATAGGAGATATGAAGGAGTTATATACCTATTCAGCGTTGTTGTGGAGCTACTACGGTATTTTTTTAAGTTTCAGGAGGTAACACTCCTTCGAAAGCCTTTCTGCCTATAAGTATTCCTAATGATTTAGATATATCATAATAAAACATAAATCTTAAGAAGTCTCTCAAAGATATGATACTTAACAGCCTTGGTCAATTCCTTCCCAACTATAAGTACTTCTGTAAATAATGATGATTTTTACTGACTGCTAAGTCTTCAAAATTTCATTGAAATTGAACATACGTAACAAAAACATTAAATCGACCGAAAATATATATGGGTAGCTATATTCCTATATGAACCGCTCTCGATATAATTTGTCATTTTTATTTTTAGACCAAATCCCGTCTTACATTCACATTTTGTGCATAAAATACGGAAAATCAGCCGAAAATATATATGGGAGCTATATTCTAATCTGAACCGATTTCGGTATAACTTGTCCCATTTATTTCTAGAACGAATTGCGTCACGCTTTCCGGTCTCGATAGAATTTGGCACATTTATATTTAGAACAAATTCCGTCAGACATCCCAAATATCAGCGACATTGGACACATATAGCGTGTTTAGAGCATCAAATACAGAAAATCGGACTAAAATATAGATACGCATTCCAAATTTCACAGAAATTGGACATAAATAGCGAGTTTGGTTCATAAAATACAGGAAATCGGCCGAAAATATATACAGGAGCTATATCCAAATCTGAACCGATTTCGATATAATTTGGCACATTTATTTCTAGACCAAGTTCTGTAACACATTCCAAATTTCAGCGAAATTGAACATATATAACGTGCTTGGTGCATAAACTACAGAAAATCGGCCGAAAAGATATATGGGAGCTATATTCAAATCTGAACCGATCTCTATATAAGTTAGCACATTTATTTCTGGAACAAATTCCGTCAGACCCTCCAAATTTCAGCGAAATTGAACATATACAGCGTGTTTGGTGCATAAAATGTGGAAAATCGGCCGAAAATATATATTGGAGCTATATCCAAATCTGAACCGTTTTCGATATAATTCGGCACATTTATGCCTAGACTAAATTCCGTTACACATTCCAAATTTCAGCGAAATTGGACGTATATAGCGTGTTTGGTGCATCAAATGCGGAAAATCGGCCGAAAATATATATGGGAGCTATATCCAAATCTGGACCGATTTCGATAAAATTCGGCACATTTATGTCTAGACCAAATTCCGTTACACGTTTCAAATTTCAGCGAAATTGGACATATATAGCGTGCTTGGTGCATAAAATACAGGAAATCGGCGAAAATATATATGGGAGCTATATTCAAATCTGAACTGATATCTGTATAATATAGCACGTTTATTTCTAGAACAAATTCCGTCAGACCCTCCAAATTTCAGCGAAATTGGACATATATAGCGTGTTCGGTACATAAAATAAGAAAATCGGCCGAAAATATATATGGGAGCTATATCCAAATCTGGACCGATTTCGATAAAATTCGGCACATTTATGTCTAGACCAAATTCCGTTACACATTTCAAATTTCAGCGAAATTGGACATATATAGCGTGCTTGGTGCATAAAATACAGGAAATCGGCGAAAATATATATGGGAGCTATATTCAAATCTGAACCGATATCTATATAATATAGCACGTTTATTTCCAGACCAAGTTCCGTCCATGTTTGGTACATAAAATAAGGAAATCGGCCGAAAATATATGTATGTGGGCGCTATATCCAAATCTGAACCGATTTGAATATAATTTGGTAAATTTATTTCTGCATCAAATTCCGTCACGCATACAAAATTTGGAGATTGTATCTGTAACAATTCTAAAGATATTTGCATACAAAATCTAAATCTTTTGGAGGTACCTCCGGTTTTGATGCTATATCTCCAGATCAACGCGAAATGTCAAAAAATTATATAGCCTATTTTCATTCCAGGCCATGTAGCAATGTACCCTACAAATTTCAGTAAGATCTGTTCAGCGGTTTTCGAGTCTATAAGGCACAAACAAACGAACAAACAAACAAACAAACAAACAAACAAACGTACAAACAAATTTCAATTTTATATATATAGATACCACAATGTGGAAAAGGGTATTATAAGTTTGTTTTGGTAAAAATTCATGTAACACCGCGAAATATTCGTCGGAGACCCCCAATGTGGTATACCAATCTTCATATCTCGACGAGATAAAGCGATTTTGAGATGTGTGTCCGTCCGTCCTTCCGTCCGTCCGTCCGTCTGTCCATTATAAATTGTAAACACGCTCCAGGCCGCAATTATGGACCGATCGTCACGAAATTTTGTATGGAGGTCGGGTTCAGATCAGAATAGATCCCTATTCTTATTGGTGATGATCGTGAAATATTTAGCGGGTAAAATGTACCAAAAACATAATATTTATCCAATTTTCTAGCGGCTCTGTAGGTCTCAATAATAGTCCGATCAACGCGTAGTTTTAAATAAGGTAAGAGTATATCACAAAGGAGAAGCTTGCAATTTGAGATGGCGATCGGATAATATTTAGAGGGTTAAATGGACCAAAACTTTTGTGTGAAAAATTTTAATATACAGCTTATATCTTAATTCCTGGAAGTGACATTCCGGACAAGTGAGATATACTTGAAAGTGGAACGCTTGACCTTTCACTTGATGCCAATTATGTTGGTGTACATGATCAGATAACAGAGTTACAGCCTAATATATTCCGTTATTTGTTTGTAGTGTAATAATAAACTCGCTAGAATTCGCAATTATACATCAATAGTCGCGAAATTTTGCACCGGGTAAGAGTATATTTCGAAAAAGATGCCTACAATTTTGAATGATGATCTGATATTCTTTGGCATGTGAAATGGACCATTATTTGTATGAAAAATATAAAAATTTTATTTTTGGTCGATATTTTAATTCCTTGAGGACATATAGCAAAGTAGCCTACATATGGAAAAAAAACTACTGACCTTTCCTCTGATGTAAATTGCAATAAAGTGTTTGCTAGATAACGGGCCTACTGCCTTATATATAATGTGTTCTGTCCCAGCAAAATGTTCGATGCCATTCAATCATGGGTGCAAGTGATCTAGCATGTCATCTTTTTAGCATCTTCATCGATGAATTTTATATGAGCTTGGACCCCAAAAGATGACGTTCTTTTCTGGATCCTAAGCATGTCATTTTAACCAATGCGTTGACATGTCATTTCCACCAATGCTTTGACACGTCATTTTCACCCATGCTTTGACATGTCATTTTAACCAATCCCTTGGCATGAAATTTTCATGTATTGTTTGGAAAATGGAAATGCTGTATTGAAATATGGTTTTCATGAAAAACAAAACTCTTTATTAATTCAAACGAATTCATGAAATAACTACAATTAATTTATCAGTTTAGTTTTTCAAAAGTTTACATCCAAAATTGCAATGTAATCACCACCGCTGCAACGCAAAAGATTACTTCCTCCGTTCTCCGTAACTGATATTCTTTCATCTTACAAAAGGTTTTTTCAATTATCTTCCCATCACCAGTTCAGATTTCGACATGGACTACAAATGCACTCCTTTAAGTATTTTTATTTCGTAAATTACTTTTATTTTATAATTTTGTTATTTTATAACATTTTGGTAATTTATACTCTTTTGTTTAGTGACGGAAATATGTAGGGATCTACAACCCGGCTTGCTTTAGGGATCTCTAAGAACAAAATGTAACGAACGGGGAGGAGAGACTTTTTATGGAAAATACCATTTATGCTTAATTCATTTATTTTTAATTGTTTCTTTCCAAAAGTAGTTTCTTCTCTATTTTCAGATTCGTGTTCCTTTTCGTTTTGGACTTTTTTTTCAAATTCCAAGAAGCGAGATTTGATTGATTTCATTCTATGTCAGATTTAGAACAGACAAGGGAACTTTTAAAATAGCAATGTGTGCAGTCCGATTCTATTTTTAGCTCGATAGTTCGGACTTCATATAATACCAATTGTTTAGAAGTTTTAGTTGTTTGATATGCAGGAAATGTAAGACAACATCACCGACAGTTCTAACAACTTTGGTCAGTTCCAGAAACTGCAAGAATCTACTTATTTTTACTACGACAAAAAATAGTAAAAATTAGTAGATTTTTGCAGTACTGGAACATACCAAAATGAAAATAAACAGGTGTGTAAATAAAAACACAAACATCATCTCTATTGGATCGATGGAATGGGTACAAATGCTGATGAAAAGATCGGATCTTTCACGGCTTCCTTTGCATTGGTTCAAATCCTAATGAAAAGATCGGATCTTCCACGACTTCCTTTGAACCAATGCAAAAGATGACATGAAATCACGTCATCGCAAAGAACCCCTTCCGTCAAATTTTGCTGGGGTGTAGAGAACCATATTTTTATCCCATGCTACATATTGTCTCTCCAAAAGTTTATGTAACACCACGAAATATTCCTCCTAGACCCCTTATTTGGTATGCCGAAATTCATATCTCGACGAGATAAAGCGATTTAGCGATGTGTGTCCGTCCATTAAAAATTGTAAACAAGCTTAAGACCGCAATTATGGACCGCTGTAACGAATTTTTTAAGGGGGTTGGGTTTTTGCTGATGATCGTGAAATGTTCAGGGAATGAAATGAACCAAAAACAAAATTTTAACCAATTTTGTAGCGGTTCTGTTGGTCAAAATAATAACCCACAATATTTTAAACAAAGTTTGAGTTTATGATGAAGAAGAAGCGTACAAACCAACGTGAAGATCAGATAATACATAGCGGGTTAAATGAGCTGAAAGTTTTGTGTGAAATTGGTAAAAATTTCAATAACGTAGCGGTTAAACAACGGAAGTAGTAGTACTACATAAGTGGGTTTCATAACATTTTAGTTTGTGTGGAATAAATTTTCCTTTCCTGCTGCAAAAATGCCTTTGTCCTGCTAGATAACTTTTTGGTTTTGGTCATAAGTATTATACATAACATCTCTGATATTTGACAATTAAATTTTCACAATCATTGAAAAGAAGTTCCGTGGAGAGCGATTGTCCAGGGACAGTGGTATAGGGTATCCCATAGTCGTCTCCGTCCGACTATAGACTTTTCTTACTTGTTTTAAAGATGGGATTTTCTACTTTCTTAGTCAGGCTTTGTTTTTAGAAGGTCCCCAACCAAATGTGTGATACCCGTCATTATTATTACAATCGCAAAAATGAAAAGTTGGGTTCTATTAGCGACTATTGCGATATCTTCGTTGTTTGACCACCTACGACAACCGACGTTACATCGTGATATTTTCTACTTTCATTGTCATTGCATACCCCTTAAAGACGCTGAGATATTTGCTTTGGAATAACATGTTGACTTTTTCTCCAAATAAATTTTTTGCTCATTCCGAACCCTAAATATTATCCGACCATCACCAAAATCAATAGGTTTCTTCATCCGTGAGACCCCCATTAACCCTCAAAATTTCGTGACGATCCTATAAAAATTGCGACCTGTAGCGTGATTTTCAAAAAAATGGAAAAATGGGATGTATTACCGACTATTGCGATATCTCCGTTAGTTGGTCACCTACGCCAACCTAGTTTGCATCATTGTAAAGATGGGCTCTTCTACTTTCATACTCAGGCTTTGCTTTTGGAAAGTCCCCAACCAAAGCTGTGATATTCGTCATTATAATTAAAATAGCAAAAATGAAAAGTTGGGTTTTATTTGCGACTACTGTTATATCTTCGTTGTTTGATCACCTACGAGAACCTACTTTACATCATTAGAAAGGCGATATCTTCTTCTTTTATTGTCAGGTTTTGCTTTTGGTATATCCTTATAGAAGCTGAGATATTCGCTTTGGAAAAAACGTTGTCTTTTTATCCACATAAGTTTTTTGCCCATTCCGACCCCTAAATATTATCCGGCCATCACCAAAATCAATAGGCTTCTTCCTCTCCGCGACTCCCATCAACATCCAAAATTTCGTGACGATCCGATCAAAATTGCGACCTGTAGCGTGATTACAAGGTTTAGATGGACAGACGGACGGACATAGCCAGATCGACTCAGCTCGTCGAGACTTTCATTTTGGTATATATAAGTATAGGTCTACGACCATTATTTCGATGCGTTACAAAGTTTTTGGCCAAAACCAACTTATAATACCCTCCCCATATAGTGGTGTAGGGTATAAAAATAGTCGATAACAGCTTGTCTACGACGAAAAGTTTTTAATGACAACTTTTCTATGACGAAAAAATGTCTAAAACAGCTTTTCACATTAAAAAAACAGATAAAAACTTTTTTCTAAAGAAATGCTCATGATAAAAGATACAGCGAATATTTTTTCTACAGAAAAGTTATCGATACCAAATGTTCTATAAAGAAAATATGTCAATAACAACTTTCCTATAAAGAAAAGTTGTCGTTAACAGATTTCATATGAAGAATGTTGTCGATAACAAAGTTTCTATGTTGAAAAAGTTGCTGATGGTGTTTTCTATAATAAAAAGTTGTCGATAAGAACTTGTCTACAGACACGTTGTCGATTCCAAATGTTCTATAAAGAAAATATGTCAATAACAAATTTTCTATAAAAAAAAGTTGTCGTTAACAATTTTCATATGAAGAATGTTGTCGATAACAAAGTTTCTATGATGAAAATTTTTTGGTAACAGTTTTTCTGTAATGGAAAATTTGTTGATGGTCTTTTCTATAAAGAAAAGTCGTCGATAAGAACTTTTCTACAAATAAAAGTTTTCGATAAGATATTTATATGAGGAAAATGTGTCGATTACACTTTTTCTATAACGAAATGTTGTCGATAATAACTTTTCTATTGACAACAACTTCTCCACAAAAAATGTCGATAACAACTTTGTATGAAGAAATGTTACTGGTAAAAGCTTTTCTAAAAGACAAGTTGTCGATAACAAATAGTCTATAAAGATAAGATATCGATAACAACTGTTCTTGATATCAATTTTCTATAAAAATTGTCTATAAAGAAAATATGTCGACAGCAGTTTTTCTATTAAGAAAAGTTGGCGTAACAGCTTTTTTATAAGGAAAAAGTTGTCGATAACAATTTTTTTTATAAAGAAAATTTGTTATCGAAAAATTTTTCTATAGTTGTAGGTAGATAACAATTTTTTGTTTCTATAAAGGAAAGTTGTCGATAACAGATTTTATATAAAGAAAAGTTGTAGAAAACACCTTTTCTGTTATGGAAAAGTTGTCGGTACCCACCATACCAATCGTACCGACATCGTAACGAAATCGATACGAAATTCGTTCGCTACGTCCGATATCGGATCCGAAATCGTAACGATATCTCAACGAAAGTTGTACGAAGTGGTTGACATAATTTTGGAACAAAATTTCGGTTAGATTGCGGAACGAAATTGGAAGAAAATCCTTGGGAAATTCGGACAGCGAATTCTTTCTTAGGAATTTTCGTACAGATTTCTGAACGACTTCGGAATAATGGTGTATGAATATAGAAGGAAAACATTTTTTCTCGACACCTTTTTTATTGAACAAATTTTCTTTTTTATGTTTTTTTTTTATTGGAAGATTGTAATTTCAAACGTTTCTAATGATTTTCACAGTTGTTATCATTTGGTAGTTATAGTAGAACAATGTAAACTTTGTGTACGAATATGTTGAAACTATCAGCACTAGCTTTTATTATTATACGTTGCATTTATGTTTAAAATATTTAAATATTGTATATTCGAATTTTTTTAATGACCGCTTTGTTTTTTTGACAACAAACTAAACTGAAACCAACACGTTGCTGTTGTTGTTGCCGTTGTTGTTAGTTGTTGTACGAAGGGAAATTTGTTTCCGATATTTCGTTTCGAATTCGTACTGAAATCGGAAGAAAAACGTTGGTATACTCGAAGGGAAATTTACATCCGAAATCTGAACGAATTCTCATACGAAAAAACGTATAGAAATCGGAATGAAATCTGAACGATTTTGCTTTCGAAATTGTTTTAGATGGTTTGCTGGATAACTACATAACATTCATATGTATGTATGAAGAAATTTTATTGATGACAATTTTTTTAAGAAGATAAGTTATCGGTAACAACTTTCAACTGTCTTTAACAAATTTATATTAAGAAAAGTAATCGATAACAGCTCATCTATAAGGCAAAAAGTTGTCGATGACAAACTTACTAAGGTAGTGGTATCGTAAAATTTTGCATATGTTTTGTCAAAATTTTCTTTATATTGTTGGGGAAATTACAACAAAAATATAATTTTTTTTTAAAAGGGATTTGACTTTCCACTTTCGAACAGCTGGTGTGATACCACTACCTGGATAATTGTGCCATGTCTACGGCGAAACGTTGGAATTTGGTACTTAGTCTTCGTTGGGTGTATAAAACTTTCCCCCAGAAATTTGTCGTTATAGGTCGACGCCTTCATATAGCCCCCATAGAACGGTACCTACCGATTTTTGGTATTTTGATGATTGTGCCTTCAATATTTCTTGAATTTGGTATTTAGTCTTCGTTGGGGGTATAAAACTTTCCCCCAGAAATCTGTTGTTACAGGTCCCTGACTTAATATAGCCCCTACAGAACAGTACCTCCCGATTTTCGGTATGTTCAATGTTGTGGCCACAATAGTCCACCGCAATGACAGAAATTTGGTATTTAGTCTTCGTTTGGGATATAAAATTTTCTATATGAAATTATTCGGTATAGGACCACGCCTTCAAATAGTCCCCATAGAACGGTAACTTCCGATATTCGGTATTTTGATGACTGTGGCCACAATAATCCACAGAAATGGCTGAAATTAGATATTTAACCTTCGTTTGGGGTATTCAACTTTCCCCTTTAAATTTGTCGGTATAGGTCCACGCCTTCATATAGCCCCCATGGAACGGAACCTCCCGATTTTCGGTATTCTGAAGGTTGTGACTTCAATATTCCACCGAAATTACTGAAATTTGATATTTAGTCTTCGTTGGTGGTATACAACTTTCCTCCAGCAATTTGTCGGTACATATCTACGCCTTTATGTAGCCCCAATAGAACGGTATCTCACGATGCTCGTAATTCTGAAGGTTGTGACGTCAATATCCCACCGAAATGACTGAAATTTGTTATTTAGTCTTCCATGGGGTTATAAAATATTCCAAAAGTGAATTATCAGTATAGGTCTACGTCTGCCAATATCCGCCATATAAGCGTACCTCTTGATTTCCGGTATTATAAACGTTTTAGCCACATTATTTTACCCAATTATCGGAAATTTGGTATTTAGTCTTCTTCGACTCTACAAACTTTCAGTCAGAAATTTGTCGGTATAGATCGATGTTTAGATATAGCCCCCATAGAACGGTACCTCCCAAATTATATTATTTTGAAGGTTAGCCACATTGTTTAACCGAAATTGCTGAAATTTGGTATTTAGTCTTCTGATTGGTCCATTTACTTCAATACAACTCGTGGTGGAGGGTATAAAAAGTTCGGCCCGGCCGAATTTAACGCTGTTCTTACTTGTTAATGTCGAAAAATCGTCTATAGCAACGTTTCTATAACGAGCGAACAATTTCTTGAAATTATTAGAGTACCTCTCAGCTAACATATCTTCGGTTAGTTATGTCAGATTTGTTTGTTTAATTTTGCCGCATCTGTTAAGGGTTCATTCAAAAGCTCGTTATTTCAAGACAGTGAGCAAAAAATATAAACACACACATGCAATCACATTAGAGACAGACGCCAATTCTAAGAATCATCAGACACGTAATCGTGCAAGGCTTGGTCGATATACATAAATACATATGTATGTATGTACAAGTATATATGGGAGCGCATCACCAAAACGACTACAACAACAATTGGGAGATACAATTTAAAGCAAACATTGTCACACACGTACTGCTCATGCATGCAGTTCAAGGAAACTGCATTATGACGTGGCAACTACAATATATGAATAGTAGGGTCCCCACATTGTATGTTTGTATTTGTGTTCGTTAAAAACTCATATAAGCGGAAGCTTATAATAAAGCGCTGCAGCAAAGGGACACACAGGTATTGAGCAACTAACCAACGTTATTGTGTAGCCAGGAAATGAAATCATCGTCACCATCACCAGTTGCCATTGTCAAGCTAACCAAGTAAGCAGAGACCCAAAACACCGAAAGATTTCACCTAAGTTGATGGTACACTTGCATTCACCCAAATTCTGTAGAATTTTTTGTGGCCAGGTGCAAATGAAAATCAAAGAAATTTATTTCAGCTATTGCCAAAAAAACAGAACGAATTTTGGGGATTTAAACAACTACAGGATGTAGTTGTTGGTGGGGTCGGTCCCACGCTAACCTTGTTAAAACTAGCAATTAATCTCGGTGCTGCATACACACACAGACAAACCACCAACATACTCGTATGTACCAAATAAATTAGTAAATTTCAAAAGAAAGAAACAGGAATCTCCGTTGCTAGCCTCCACACACGCTGCCTCACAATTCAGCACGATTAAACTGCATTAACGCAACTGTGCGAATAATTGTATAATGGTCGCTGACACATAAACTCATTTGACCATGCCGGACATGGGTGACCATTAATGCTAATAAACTCGTTAATTTTCTGTCAGGGCATTTGGCCAGTAAAAAAAGAAGAAACAAAAAACCGGGGCGATAAACAGCGAAGCAAGCTATGCGGTCTGTTTCAAAAGCAAAATAAAACCACATCAACGTCAACATCGCACTAGAAACCGAGAAACGTGGTATTACATGTTGTTTATATGACCTTCTTTTTAGTTACACTAAAATTAGCGCGTTGCAATTTTTGGTTTGGGTTTTAAAATTATATGTTTATTTAACGGATTTTTTTTTAATATTGTCGTACAATGCAAATATTTATCAAACAAATAAAATATTGCAATATAGAAGAATTTTTCATTGATAAATTAATGGGAATAGTTGTTATTATACACACATATTAATAAACAAAAAGTTGTCAATAATACATTTTCTATCGATAACAACTTTTCTATAACGAACATTTTTCGATAACAACTTTTCTATAACGTAAATTTTGTCTAAAAACATTTTCTACTATGAAAAGTTATCGAAAAAACATTTCTGTAACGAAAATTTGTCTATAACAACTTTCCAATAACGATACATGGTCGATAATAACATTTTTAAAACAAAAAATTACGATAATAACATAACATTTTTATGACAAAAAAAATACGATAACAACATTTTTATAACGAAAAGTTGTCGATAAAAATTTTTCTATAATAAAATTGTCGTTCAAAATGTTTCTATAGCAAAAGGTTATCGATAACAGCTGTTCTAGGTATTACGAAAAGCTGTCGATGACAACTGTTCTATTACGAGAAGCTATCAATAACAATGTTTCTATATTGAAAATCAGTCGTTAACAAGTTTTATATATCGGACAGTTATCGATAATAACGTATTTATAAAGAAACGTCGTCGAAACAACTTTTCTCTAACAAAAAGTTTTCGATAACAACTTTTCTGTAACGAAAAATTGTCGGTAACAAATTTTCTGTAACGAAAAGTTGTCGATAACAACCTTTCTGTAACGAAAAGTTGTCGATAACAACTTTTCTGTAACGAAAATTTGTCGATAACAACTTTCCTATGACGAAAATTTGTCAACAACAAATTTTCAATAACGAAACGTGATCGATAGTAACATTTCTATAACGAAAAAATTACGACAACCAATTTTTGTTGATAACAAATTTCCTGTAACGAAAAGTTGTTCTATAACAAAAGGTTGTCCATCACAACTATTCTAGGTATTCGATAACAACTGTTCTGTCACGAGAAGCTGTTAATAACAATTTGTCTCTAATGAAAAGCTGTCGTTATCATCTTTTATATAACCAAAAGTTATCGATAATACCGTATTTATAATGAAACTACGTCTATAAAATGTTTCTATAACAAAAAGGGTTCGATAACAACTTTTTAAAAAGAAATGTTTTCGACAACCACATTTCTGTAACAAAATGTTGTCGACAGCAAATTGTATATAACGAAAAGTTTTCCGTAACAGCTTTCCTATAACAAAACTATGTCGATAACAACTATTATAAAACGAAAAGTTGTTGATAAAAACTTGTTTAAAATGAAAAGTTGTCGATAACTACATTTCTATAACGAAAAGTTGTCGATAACTACATTTCTATAACGAAAAGTTGTCCATAACAACTTTTCTATAACAAAAATTTGTCGATAACAACTTTTCTATAACGAAAAGCTGTCGATAAAAACTTTTCTATAACCAAAAGCTCTCGATAACAAATTTTCTATAACGAAAAGCTGTCGATAAAAACTTTTCTATAACCAAAAGCTCTCGATAACAAATTTTCTACTACGAAAAGTCGATAACAACTAATCTATAACGAAAAGTTGTCGATAACAACTTTCCTATAGCGAAAAGTGGTCGATAACAACTTTTCTATAACGAAAAGTTGTCGACAACAACTTTTCTATAACGAAAAGTTGTCGACAACAACTTTTCTATAACGAAAAGTTGTCGACAACAACTTTTCTATAACGAAAAGTTGTCGACAACAACTTTTCTATAACGAAAAGTTGTCGACAACAACTTTTCTATAACGAAAAGTTGTCGATAACAGCTAATCTATAACGAAAAGTTGTCGATAACAAATTTTCTATAACGAACAGTTGTCGATAACAAATTTTCTATAACGAACAGTTGTCGATAACAACTTTTCTATAACGAAAAGTTGTCGATAACAACTTTTCTTTAACGAAAAGCTGTCGATAAAAAATTTGTTATAAGGAAAAGTTGTCGATAACAACTTTTCTATAACGAAAAGTTGTCGATAACAACTTTGTTATAAGGAAAATTTGTCCACAACAACTCTTAAGTGAGGTACACACGATCAGTTTTGCTCAAATAATCGGTTGCTTGCCAGTGTGGCCGCTAATTTTTGTCAGTCATCAGGCAACCACAAAATATTTTGTGGTTGCTGGACTGTTTGACAGTAATCGATAATTTCGAAAAATCGACATGCAAAACTGATCGTGTGTACCCTACTTTACAGAACGAAAAGTTGTCGATACAATTTTTCTTAACGGAAATGTTGTTGTTAACAAATCTAATATATAAAAGGCAATGTGTGTATGTTAGTATGTTTGTATGTTCCGAATAGACTCAAAAACCGCTGAATAGATTTTCTTGAAAATTTCAGATAATGTACTGGGAACACCAGTGGTGAAAATAGGCTATATATTTTTTTGAATGGTCGTCGCGGAAGTGAAATATCGCGGTCATCCCAAATTATTCAAAAATTTATTATTTCAGATAATATACCTAATTTTAGTAAGCGTGACTACAAAACCGCTATAACACTAGCTTCAATATGTGGGATAACGCGGTCAACGCCATATTTTGAAATACAGTAAAATCCCGATGACTTGAGATGTCACTATATAGAAATTCCGAAAAATCGATTGGGAAATCTTATGAAATTTTGTATGTGGAGTTTTTAGGTCTGAGAATAGGTCGTAATCTATTTTTTTATCCCGCTAAGTGTAGTGACCGGTGGTCCTCCCCACAATTTTTTTAAGAAAACCGCGAAATTCAAGATACGTTTTAATATATTGTTTACAAATTGTTTGCAATGCTATGGTAATTACTGTCTTGACCCTGAATGGTCGTTGCGTCATCCCAAAATTTTCAAAAATGTATTATTTCAATTAATTAGAACGGTCGTAAGCTGTTTTTTACTCCTAAGAGTAGTGACCGGTGGTCCTCCCCACAATGTTTTTAAGAAAATCAGAAATCTTTGATATTTTTGAACGTATTGTTTACAGATTGTTTTCCCTGAATGATCGCGGTCATCACAAAGTTTTCAAAAATGTATTATTTCAATTAATATACATAATCTTAGTAAGCGTGACACAAAAATGATATGAACACTAGCTTGAACAAGTGGGGTAGCGCGGTCGTGAGCTATTTTAATATGGCTAAGTGTAATGACCGAAAGTTCTCCTTCAATTTTTTTAAAGTCCATGATATTTTTGAACGTATTGTTTACAGATTGTTTGCAATACTACTGTAATTACCGTCTTGACCCTGAATGGTCTTCGCGGAATTGAAATATCGCGGTCATCACAAAATGTTCAAACATTTATTATTTCAGATAATATACACAATTTTGCGTGCCTAAAAAATGCTATAAACGCTGAACACTAAACAATAAGTGGGATAGCGCGATCAACTCCACATTTTGGAATCCAGTAAAATCCCGATAACATGAGATGTCACTATCCAGAGGTTAAATCCACCAAAAATAGCGAAAATCAGGCGCCACCCTTCTATGGGAGCTATATCAAAACGAGGACGTATACTGAAAATTCTCTGCAAGACTGTTTACGACCCCCAAAAGTGACTATATCTCCAAACTATCGAAAATCGGGAGGTACTGCTTTATGGGAGCTATATCAAAACGTGAACCTATAACTGTTACATACCGAGCGCAAATAAAAAGGGGTGTCTTTCGGTCGATCCGAATATTTCTGCTCTCCTCTTTAAATTACATTAAAACCAAATTTTAGCCATTTCGGTGTGATAATGATGTTAAATCCTCAAAATTAGCGAAAATCAGCCGGTACCGTTCTATGGGAGCTTTATCAAAATGTGGACCTATACTGACAATTCTCTGCAGTAATAATTACGACCCCAACCGAGGCCAACAATCCAATACATAGCAATGTTAATTGACGTTCACCGATCATTATATGTGGGTCACAAAGTGCTTTAAAGTGTCAATTTATGGTGAAGGGTATAATAAAAGAGATTTTATATCTTAAATTTGGGGAATACCATTACATGGAATTTATGTCAAAACATTGATTTATATTATGAAGTTTCTAGAGGGATGCCTTACTATGGCTGTATCAATACTGGATAGATAACTAAAGTTTACACGGAGAACCCAAACAACGGGCCAGCAACGCGGACCGGGTCAGCTAGTTGTTTTTAAATAAAACTTTTCTATGGAGAACAATTTCGAGAAGAGAGAAGAGAAGAGTTATTGATAACAACTTCCCTATTAAGAAACATGTCGATAACAACATTTCTTTGGAGAAAACTTGTTAGTAAGAAATTTTCTTTGGAGAAAAGTTATCAGTAACAAGTAAAAAAGTATCAGTCGGGTTTGCCGACAGAGATATACCCTCAGCCAGTGTGGATTGAAATACTTTTTTTTTCCAAAAAACTTTTAAAAATTTTGGGCGTATGGACCGACAAGTGGATTAAAGCTCAAAAATTGGCGAGAATATCGATAGATAGCGCTTTTTTACCACACTAGCCTACAAAAAAACATAATATCGCTGTAAACAGGGCCAATAGGAAAAACTTCGATAAAAATGTCCAAAGAGTCCTCGAACCAAATATAAATGTTGAACATTTGTGTGGGTGGTACCACAAGGATTGGACAGATATGGCCCAAATTTGAACATATACTAAGTTTCGACAATATTTAGATATCCAAAGTTTTGAACAAATCGGTTGCTACGTCTATGAGAAATCGCGCGTATCATTTGTAACGTGACCGATACATGTTATATATTATATTAATTTGGTTTTACATTGCCCAGCTTAATATATACCCCACCTTAACGTGTTATAGCAATTCCCGTTAAAAGTCCACTTGCCATTGACATACGTGCATCACGAAATATCGAATCTTGTTTGGTAACCGATATTATAGAATTATTTTACTTCGCTGTAATGACATGAGGACACTTTTCAAGCTGTGGGGAAATAATTCTCAATCACTTTATTTCACTCCCTAGCTAAATACTTCGGTTTTAAACACGAAGAATCGCCAAGTGCTGGAGTTACCCGAGTACGAAATATTTTATTTGTGGCAGTGTCCGCAGTCGGAAGATTTCGTACAAAACCCAAGGCCTTGGTTCCTGCGATTCGTTCGCTTCCGCGATTAGTTTGCTTCCGCGATTAGTTTGCTTCCGCGATTAGTTCGCTTCCAGCGATTAGTTCACTTCCTGCGATTCGCTTCCTGCGATTCGTTCGCTTCCCGCGATTCGCTCGCTTCCGCGATTAGTTCGCTTCCTGCCATTCGTTCGCTTCCGCGATTCGTTCTCTTCCTGCAACTCGTTCGCTTCCGCGACACGTTCGCTTCGAACTTATTCAATCGTCTCCTCTCGTTCCAGACCGACTACACCGAGCCGAGTGCCACCTACCCGAGTACCGTTGACGGGGATATCGAGCCGAGGGTCATTAATCTGATTGCCGAAACCAAGGGTAATCAGCACACCTATTAGAGCCGGCTATACCGAGCGCCACCAACCCGATTCCCCAACCCGAGGGGCATCAGCACAAGCAGGCCGAACCGAGTGTTGTTCACCACATTACATCAAACCGAACCGCAGTCAACACAACTATTGTAGCCGAGCGTCATCAATTCGACTCCAACGTTGAGTGCCGTCAGCACACCGACTATAATCAACCCGCTTCCACTCGGCAATATGAGCCGAGTCCCCCACCTTTACGAGAACCAATACTTCCCCTCCTGTCATCCGAACACCGTCGGGCCGACTGATACCACTGTGCCAAATTCAGACGAACCCGCCAAAGCCACTGAAGACTGTAGCATAACAGTAACCATACGAAGCCACCCTGCCGAGACGAATAGTCGTACCAAATAAATAAGCCTAAAGTACTCAAACGTCCACATGCTTCTCATTATTTAGGCACTAAGAGAGGTGATAAAAAGAAATTAAATAAATCGTGTTTTCCTTAAGGTTTTGTGCATCCTTGTGTTGACCATGGAAGCGACTGAACTTACTTCAGCCCTAGTCAAAACCCTCGTTATACATTTTAGCGAATATTTTCGAACTTTTGTGGGAGAGGTACCGGAAGGAGTGGATCTATAAGCAGCACCTTCGAATTTCATCGAATATTCGAAGAAATATTTCAATATCCAAAGTATCGAGGAACGCAGTATTCGGTTCGACCCCTCCAGCCACTACATATGGTGCCATAGGGGGTTTTTACATCTTTCGGGCTGTTTTCCCAAGAAGTATGGACTTGCCCCTGAAAAAACTGTTACTGCTGTCATTGAGGTAGTGAATGCCAAGTTGCTTCAACAAAAATCAAAGTGATTCGAGAGCGGGTCTTAAAGTGAATTTATCCAAAATTTTGTGTTGGAGGTACCCGAAGGAGTGGACAAATATAGTGCATATTCGAACCTGATCAATATCTGGTAGATATTTTAGGATGTGTAAAGTATGGACCGAATCGGTCACTCCCATCAAGACTTATCTTATCAATTTTTCCGAACATTTTTGAACTTTTGTGAAGGAGTGGACCGATATGGCCTATCTTTGAACTTAAACTAAGTTTGCACATAATATTACGAATACCAAATTGTGGACCGAATCGGCAAATCCGTTCGAGGGTTATCTTGCGCTCCAACCACTATACACGGTGTCATACTGCTTTTTTTACCTTTCAGGCTATTTTCTCAGGATGTATGGACTGGCCCCTGATGAAACTTATACCGTTATACAAGTTGCTACAACAAAATGTATGGACCAAATCGGTTACTTTGTTTAAGGGTTATCGTGAGCACAAATTTTCCGAACATTTTCGAACTTTTGTGGGGAGGTACCAGAAGGAATGGACCGATATAGCCCATCTTCGAACTTAAACTAAGTTTGGAAAAAATATTGCGATAGGCAAATTTTGGACCAAATCGGTTTATCCGTTCGAGAGTTATCGTGCGCACCAGCCAGACAGACAGACGGACGGACGGACATGGCTAAATCAACTCCAAATTGTCTGAAACGCATTTCGTCCAAACATACTTGGGGTCTAAAACCATTATTTCGATTAGGCACATTTTGTCCTATGAAAGTGTATATACCCTCGTTAGCATATATGCTGAGGGTATAACAATTTTCGGTGGAGAAAAAGTTTTTCGATTACAACTTTTCTCTGAAGGAACGTCGTCGATAAAAAAATTTTATGGAGAAATGTTGTCGAAATGTTGTTATCGAAACGTCGTCGATAACAAATTTTCTATGGAGAAATGTTGTCGAATATAAATTTTCTATGAAGAAAAGTTGTCGATAAAAGCGTTTTATGGAGAAAAGTTGACGATAACCGTTTTTCTGTGGAGAAAATTTGTCGGTTAAAAAAGTTTTTTTGTAGAGAAAATTTGCCGATTATTCAAAACAACTTTTATAGAACAAAAAGTTTTCCATAACAACTTTTATAATGAAAACTTTTATAAAAAGTGTTTATCAGAAAAGAAGAGTTATTAATATAAATTTTTCTCGAGATAAGGTTATGCTATACCGAGCTCTTTTCCAAACATGAAGGCATAGTTTTCTACTACGAATTTAAGGTAATCTCTGAATCACCACTGCCTACTTGCAATGTTTGCGACTTAATCTTCTTATTTGTTGTTGTTCTTGATAAAACAATGTAAACATTTTAGATTACTGCACTTAACAGTAGTTTGAAGTTAAGAATTATGGGAAGTGCTACTAAATTTAATCATCATTACTGTACATAAATGTTCAGCTTAATGGCTATAAAGCAGGTCAGAAGCACCAGGACTGGTATCGGAGTATTTAAGTCATTTTAATTAACACAGTGGCAGTGGATGGCAAACACACACACACTCTTCAACGATACAACAGTCAACATTTTCACCTTTAACCTCATTTGAACTACTTATATGGGTGGGTGTCACGCAATGCGCGGTCAATAGTGTCCACATTCTGATGCAATTATCGAAAACACGAATAATAGATTTGTAGCACTTAAAGGAAACAACAATTGGATTGGATGGATAGCGAGGTTTATTGTTTATGGGGTTAGAACAACGGGCCATTAAGTTGTTTATTAAAACGAATTACACGACAAGGGGAAGGGAAGATGAAAGAACATGTGGAGAGCAGTGTAAGTTTTGTTTTGATATTTCTAGATAATGTAAAGAATAGTTGGTGTTCACGTACTTACTATTGTAGCCATTGCCGCAGACTTTGTTGGGCCAAAAAAGAATTTGTTGGGCCTAGGAAGATTACAAAATTCACTGCCAAACCACAAACCCATATTTTATCAATTGCTATCGAAATGACTACCTTGCTATCATCTTTAATATTAAAACGTGCCTCAAAATCAAAACCAATTTATATTCCAATGCAAAAATTCCATCGCTTTTTCAATCAATATCCTCAAGGCCAATTGTTTTTCTTTTTTTCTGTTTATTGCAAACATTTTATGTTAATTCATGATCGGAATCCATTTCATTACCACCACATCCCACTCAACGAAAAAAACAAAACACCAACCAAACACCTCATTTCATTTGGAATGGCAATCAAGTCGAAATAAACATTTGCCTCTTTGTAATAATGCCAAAATATTTTCATTTTTTGCTGTTGCTCTTGTGGTTGTCGTTCGCCTACAATTTTCACGCAATCAGTTATTATTTATATTTTAGGAAATGATGCCCCTTTTTTCTGTTTCCTTTTTTCAGCTTGACAAGAAAGTGGCCTGCATTATTTGTGGCCTGAGGGCAGTTTATTTAAATTTGCCTGTCCTAAACATTGAAGAAACAGTTTGCGTCATTATCACTTGATAAGCATAATTGCTGTTGTTCTTCCTGAATTTTTTTGTTTAAATTTCTTTTTGATAAGTGGCATTCCAAGTACCCATAGAATATTTGTTAGAGCAGAAAGTGAAGAAATGAATAACAAATTGTTTGAGGATGGAACATTTATTCGATATTAATTTAAGCGTTAGGCAATTAGGGTTAGCTCATACAAGGAAGTTGATGATAAGTCTGTCGGTGACTAAACAGTCTGGTAATTTAAGAATAGAGGAGATAATGGACAATAATTTTTCTCTAGAGAAAAAATTTATACTTCATATACATATATTTATATCAACAAAAATTGCGATAAAAGCCCTGGGTTCGAAAAAGTGTCGATTAAATCTTTCTTATAAAAAAAATGTCGATACCAATTTTTCTACAAAGAAAAATTGTCGATAACAACTTTTGTATTAAGAAAAGTTGTCGATAACAAATCTATTATACAAAACTCAAATGGCGTTCGTACGTGAATCAAAAACTCGACCAATTTACAACCGATTTGTTTCGCGTTTGTCTTAAAATGTTCGTATTTATCCAAGGAAGGATCTGAAGTATTTTATTTTTGAGATATCGCGAAGAATTCGCGAAAATTTGCAAAAATATAGTTTGAAGAAAGTTAATTGTTTCCTCACATTTTGTTGGAGGCTTTTGTTAACGACTTGCCTATTTCCATCTTTTTAAATTTTTTTAGGGCGAAAAATTCGCTAAAATTTGCAAAAATATATTTTGAAGAAAGTTAGTTGTTTCCTCACATTTCGATAACAACTTTTCTATACAAAAAGTTGTCGATAACAACTTTTCTATACAAAAAGTTGTCGATAACAACTTTTCTATACACAAAAGTTGTCGATAAAAATTTTTATACAGAACAGTTGGAGATAACAACTTTTTTTATACAGAAAAGTTATCGATAACAACTTTTTTATACAAAAAGTTGTCGATAACAACCTTTCTATAAAGAAACGTTGTCGATAATAACATTTCTATAATGAACATTTTCGTTAACATCTATTTTTAAAGAACATTAGCCGATAAAAACTGTTCTATAAAGAAAATTTGACGACAAAAATTTTTCCTATAAAAAACATTTTTCAATAATAAATTTTCTATAAAGAAAATTTGTTGATAAGAACGACTATAGACAAAAGTTTTCGATAGCAACTATTCTATAAGGAAAAGTTGTCTATAATAACATTTCTATAATGAAAAGTTTTCGTTAACATATATTCTTTAGAGAAAAATAGCCAATAAAAACTGTTCTATAAAGAACATTTGTCGATAACAACTTTTTTATAAAGAAGATTTTTCAATAATAACTTTTCTCTAAAGAAAGGTTGTCCAAAAACAATTGTTGTATAGAGTTGTTGATAACAAATTTTACTATCATGAAAAGTTGTCAATAAGAATTTTCTTCAAAGAAAAAGCCGATAACAACATATTGTCGATAACATATTTTCTTTAAAGAAATGTTGTCGATAACATCTTTTCTTTAAAGAAATGTTGTCGATAACATCTTTTCTTTAAAGAAATGTTGTCGAAAACAACAACTATAAAGATATCCACGTCTCTTTACACAATAGCGATTTTCCTCATTCTTTAATAAAAAGTTGTCGATAACAAATTTTCTATAATAAAAAAATAGCCGATAAAACACAACTATTTTACAAAGACAAATTTAACAACTTATCGTTGCAAACTTTCGATTACAACTTTTCTATAACAATAAACTGGCAATATCGAACTTTTTATAAGTAAAATTATCGAAAAAAAAACGTTTCTTTTAAGAGAAGTTATCGATAAAAACTTTCTATGAAGAAAAGATGTCGATAACGAATCTTTTATTTCACATCCTTTCTCCAAATGGTTATTACCAACATGGTCTCATCATAGAATATTTTATATCGACAAATTTTCCTAATAAAAATGTTGCTATCGAAAGTTATGGACAACTATTTTCAATATAAACTTTTTTTTCGGCATATTTTCCCCATGGAAAAGTTCTGCATACAAAAGTGGTTATCAAAACGTTAAATTAAATGAGCTTACACCTGTGAAGTTTTTGGGGATTCTGAAACTACAATGTTCATAGATCAGAAAAATCTAAAAACAAAAAAAAAATCGCCGTAGCGCTTTTTAAATAAATCGCGGTTAAAGTTCTAATTTTTAGGGGTTTTTTTAGGTTTTCACGATTTTGCTGGGAAACTATTGACCCCGATTTATTTAAAAAGCGCTGCAGCGATTTTTTTGTTTCTTGATTTTTTTTCATCTATGAACATTGTAGTTTCAGAATCTGCAAAAACTTCCTTTCATTTAAAGTTGGTTCAAAAGCACCGTGTATTGTCTATAGAAAAGTTCTAACGTTTAACATTTTTGTTTTGTTAACTGACGATGGTAATAGTACGTTTATATATAACCAGATTTTACAAACACTCTGGGTTTCAAATGTCAATTCCATTGCATATATTTCAAATAAATCCTTATAAAGAAGGTTAACCATGCAAAAGGCTATAATATGAACATGGCCTTACTTTTGTGTTTAAAAGTGGTGGCCGATAATGACACATCCATCATTCCAACTACACCTTTTTCAGATGTAATTCGAAACATTTTAGTTGTATTTCTTAACATTTCATTTGTAATTCGAGAATTCTATTTGTTATTCGTAACATTCCATTTGTAAATTGAATTATTCCATTTGTAATTCGAATTATTCCATTTGTAATTCGATTTTTTTTATTTGAAATTACAAAGGAAATTATTCGAATTACAAATGGAATAATTCGAATTACAAATGGAATAATTCGAATTACAAATGAAATAATTCAAATTTCAAATAGAATAATTCGAATTACAAATGGAATATTTCGAATTACAAATGGAATAATTCGAATTACAAATGGAATAATTCGAATTACAAATGGATTTCTCAAATTACAAATGAAATGTTACGAACTACAAATAGAATTCTCGAATTACAATTAAAATAATTCGAATTACATCTGAAAAAGGTGTAGAATTTACAATAACAGATTTTCCTCTTTACCCAAAGACACAATAGCTTAACTTCTCCAAGCTTAATTATCGATTTGTTTTATATTATCAACTTACAAAATAAAATTGTATCCAGTCATCTTCTTGTACAATTCACTTGCCTTCCCTCTATTCCCGTATCTCTACCTCATTGATATGGTATATTGACTTCTTGTCTGGCTGCCAGTTATTTGTCGTCTGGTCAACTTTGAAGACCAGGCAAGACGTTAGCACACAAAGTCAATTCACAAATGACAGGTCCACCAAGGCTTAGGGGCGTATACAAAATAAAACTTTGTTTATTTCTTGTTGTTGTGTATCTTCACGTTATTGTTATGGCCGTGGATGTTGAGCGACTTGGTCTGCTGTGGCATTGCCATTGCCTTTCGGCATTATGTTACATCCAACATGAATTATTATTCATTGTGTTTAATTGATAATGTCGAATTAGCATCCTCAACCACGGCAATGTGTGGTTGTGTGTGTGTCGAACAGACGTTCTTACCCTGCAAGCAAAAAGTATCGCGGAAGTGACTTAGGCGTGTCGCCCAGGGCGATGAAAACAGTCGCGGCGATAATCGCAGAAGTCACCCTGAAGTGACCTCCGTTGTGAAGAAATGAACCACGCCGGCGTGTCGTCTTGGAAGTGACTCCAGCGACACTTCTAGAAGATCATTTGCGCGATAGTTCTAGAAATTAAAAAAAATATATTTTTTTCTATTTATTTTTATTTAAATTTTTTATTTCTATTTATTTTTTTTATTTTTTAATTTTTTTATTTATTTTTTATTTTTCTTCTCATTTTGAGAAATTATTCTTTGCAATTTCCGCCTACATTAATTTTGTCATTTTAAAAATGTGATGTTTTGTTGCCTGACTTGGGAAGCGAACCCGGACCTTCAGAGTGCAAAGCGAGTATGCTTACCACTGCACCACCGCCTCATATAATCATCATATAGAAAATGTTCTATATTTGTTCAAATGTGTTGATTCATTAAATAAATGTAAACAATCGCCTTGGAAGTCACTCAGAAGTCACTCCGAAGTGTCTGCATTAGGGTTATGACTTTTTTACAACCTCATATCCCTGTATCATAGCGTGATGAGTTTTGCCACAAGATTACATAAAATCAGAATTATAAGGTGATTCGGTGAAAAAACCTCACGCACAAAATTATTTTAAAATTTGAATTTATCAAAATTATGGAAAATTTTTTGAAGTCACTGTAAGCAGATATACAATTGAAAATAAACTTTAGAGTCACATGAGATAATTAAACTGACATAACATTTATTTCTCACTAATTTTCTTCAATTCTGAGAATCGTAAAAATGTCGTAAACGCTTTTATTTAAAGATATAATTTTTTAACAAACAACAAATTTGTTCAAAGTGGTTTGTGGATGACCTTTTTCAATATTTGAATGAAATAAACATTATTATAGTTATTAGTAGGCTTATATTTATTCATTCGTGCAACAAAAAATAATTTTTGAAAAAATTTTTTTTTTTCATTTCATAAATTTTTTCAAAAAATTATATTTTTAAAATCGATTTGTGCGTGAAGTTTTTTTATATATCAATGGAATAAACGATAGCGTAGTGATTATTAGGCAAAAGTTCATTCATCCCTGCTACAGGAAATCATTTTTGAGAAAAAATGTCAAAAAATCATAACACTAGTCTGCATACGCGATAAAACGTAATCACTATAAGGCTATAGAAATTGTTTGTGTAATTCACCAACAATCTTCCTTGGCGTGTCTCCGGAGTGACCTCTTAGGCGAGGGAGTGCGAAACTCACTTCCAATTGCTAGCAGGGTTGCTACCGTTTAAATGGATGTGGTAACATTGTGGCTTCGTCCTTCCATCTGTGGAGACTCTAAAGGCTAAATTAAGATTTCTTTTTAAAGGAGAGCGCGTTTCCTTTGTATTCTGCCTATCTTTGCAAATTTCCTTAATAGAAGTCATTACTAGCTGTAGGTAGCCAGACAATGGCATCTATTTTGGCAATAATGCACACAAAGCCAAAAATTTCCATAGTTGTTCTTTGATAATATTTTTTTATGGCGGCATAAAATATGGATATAAAAACGAACGGACTTACCACTATAATGAATGTACTTCCGTAACAGTCATTCCACTTAATATGCCATTAGAATGGTGGCAAATAATAGAAAGCATTGATAGCCAAGCCAATAAATTATAGATAATTTTCAAGGATTTTTTATTATAATTTAAAGGCTTTTTTGGCGGGATACAACATTTCAATGACGAAAATTATAACTTTTCTATAAAGAACAAGTAAAAGATGGCTATAGTTGTACGTGGCCGACCATGTGATAGCCTACACCACTTCACCTGGGCACTAGTTTTCCCTTGTTCCTTGCGGGATGTTGTGGAAATATGTGCATGTATGTATGATTGCTACACTTTATATATTATTTTCATTATTTCGTAACCGACAGAAGGACCATTTTGTACATAAATTAAAAATTTGTGTTAAAAAAGAAAAAATATTAAATGCATTAAGAAATAGCTTTTGGTGACTTTATCCGATTCGATCAATGAAAAATATCAGTATTTCGAGATATTACATTACTTGTAATCAAAGGTAGTATAAAAACTTCAATACCCCGTACATCATCGAATATTGCATCAATTAAAAAAAACTTGGAATTTAATACTTTTTTATCATGGATGCGAAATTTTGTAGTATGGAAGGTAAACGTAGTTCTTCATAAACAAACCAAAACTATAAAGGAAAACACACTTATATGTCGCGGAGCGCCTGAACCAACTTTAAATGGAACGTGCTTATACCTAGGAAGTTTTTATACCTAGGAAGTTCATAGATGAGAAACATCAAAAAAAAAAAAAAAAAACGCCAGAGCGCCTTTTAAATTGATCGCGATCAAAATTCAGATTTAAGGGCTTTTTTAGGTTTTCACGATTTTGCTTGGAAACCGCAAAAAATCGACGAATGGATTTTTAAAGAAATCGGTCATTAACAACATTACCAATTTTCACACTAAAGTTCTGATCCATTTAATCCGTTAAATATTATCTGATCATCAGGATAAATTTCAAGCTACTTTTCTGTCATAAACCCAAAGCTTACATTAAATTCAGCGCCGATCAGACTATCATTGCGACCTTCAGAACCGCTACAAAATTGGATAAAAATTTAGTTTTTGGTCCATTACACCTCTTTAATATTTCACGATCATCGCCAAAAAATGTAGGGGTCTGTTCTGGTCTAAACCCGATCTCCATACAAATTTTCGTGAAGAGTGGTCCATAATTGCGGCCTGTAGCGTGATTACAATGTTTAATGGACGGACACACATATCAAAATCGCTTTATCTCGTCGAGATATGAATTTTGGTCCACCACGAGGGGCCTACGACCAAAATTTCGCGGTGTTACATGCATTTTTCGAAAAACAAATTTATTATACGTTTTGGTGTAGGGTATAAAAAGTGTCGATAACAACTTTACTAAGAAGAACTGTTGTTGATAACAACTTTCGTAGGAAGACCAATAAAAAATATTTTTTTAAGAAATACCACAAAACGTGGATTATTTAAAAAATATATTTTCAAAGATGACCACGAAGCATGGGTTTTTACAGTGTTTTATTTAACTCGCATTGGTGTCTGTTTAGTTCAAATCTATTAACTAATTTTCAACACAGTTTCAGTTGACCAATCGAACTAAAACTTAGCATACTTTTCAAATTTGGATGACAATACATGAATATGAAACCAAAAGCAATATGGGTCCGTTTTTTCCGACAGACCTCATACATCGGTACCTCCCGGTTTCAGGTATTTTGAGAATTTTATCTTCATGTTTATACCGAATTGGCTGTAATTTGGCATTTAGTGTTTCCAATGGTACACCAATAATTGTGGACATAGCACAGTGTCCAATTTTCGGAAAAACCTGACCAAAAATCGAAATAGAAATTGTATCAATTTACACTAAATAGAGTCAAATATTGTTTATAGGATCCCACTGCGAGTAGTTATGAAAAAATATATACGTTTCTTGTTTAATAATTGGGTATAAAAGCAGGTCAAAGTGACCCTTTTTGGAATTTTTTGTCTCAATATTTACGCTGTTTAGAAAACTATGATAATATCCAAAATAAACAACGGTTTTTAAATATTTTTTTGTAGTTGTAATGAAGGGTATGTGAAACGTATTTAAGATGTTTAGTGTCGCCAATGAAGTGTGCGTTTTTTTTAATAATTGATGTCCGTACTTGTTGATTTTTTCAAAGTCAATTTTCACAATAAATTATGAAAATAGTAAAATGATAATGTACACAGCCCAAGTACTTTATCATGTTATAAAAAGGGAAGAGTTTTTTACCAATTTCCATCGAAACATCCTGCACAAAATTACACTTTTCGTTTTTATGTGATATTTTGTCATGCAGATATGTACATATTTTCGTTGATTCAGAATGTCAGAATATTGTGTAAGGTAAAATTTACAGTTTTGATGTATTCTAGGACCCATAGACAAAATTTATCACATCTTATAAGCGATTTTAAAGATTTGTGGGCAAATGGACCAAAAATACCCCTTCTATGACTCACTCTATTGTTAATTTTTAAGAAAAATATTCCTCACATTCTTGTCAACAAAGTTGCCAAATACCCCATAAAGTGCAAAGATTCCAGGTAATATTAACTCAAACATTTCCAAAACTGTAGAAATGGTAGAAGCTTGCACCCCTATTTTATTTTCTTGGCTTTTTGGCGAACTTGATACCGATATTTCCTTGGTATGTAATACAAATAGAGATTTAATTTATTTGGTGACTTATAGTAAAATTTAGTGGATAACATTTTTGTCGTTGGCGCCATTATTCTTAAATAATGTTTTGTATGACAATTTTGCCAAAACTCACATGAAGTACGACCTTAACCCTAAAATTTGTTTTTAGTTTTGCATATTTCTGGAGTTTGGTGTATTCTAGGACCTACAGTGAAAATTGCTGGCGAACAAATTTGTAGAAAATTTTTCATCTTAAACGATCATAATAATTGTTCCACAAACATCCCATAAGGGACAATGGAGACTTCTCTCATATCTATGAGTGCACCCCGATTCATATTAACTCAATGATATGGTACCTACAGTTTATCGCCGAGTCCGAACGGCGTGTCTAAGACACCACTTTTGTAGAGAAGTTTTACATGGCTGAAATATTCAGGAAATGTCGCCAACATTACTGAGGGGTATTTTGCCACCGTTGAAAAGTGTTTTGATGTTGCCTGGCCGGGGAATCGAACCCACAACCTAATGTGTGCAAGGCGGGTGTGCATACCATTGCACCACGGTGGCACCCGAAATTCAAAACATTCCTGTTGTAATTTGTAACATTTCATTTGTAATTCGAAACATTTCATTTATAATTCGAAGCATTTCATTTGTAATTCGAATTATTTCATTTGTAATTCGATTTATTCCATTTGTAATTCGAATTATTCCATTTGAAATTCGAATTTTTCCATTTGTAATTCGAATTATTCTATGTGAAATTCGAATTATTCCATTTGCAATTCGAATTATTCCATTTTTATTTGAAACTAGGGGACCCGGCGAACTTCGTCTCGCAGATTGTTAGGTACAGAACACAACTGTAAATCGGGACTAAGATATATATGTTAAGCAAATAACTCGTTTTGCGATGTAAATAAAAATATTTGGTAGCACAGTTGAAGCAAAATAATATCATAACGCCCCTATTCGTTCCATAATCGATGGTTTTCTGCAATTCTTGTTTTCACCACTGAACACGATATTTCACTCAAGCAATTGAGTACGAAGGAAGGAATTTGAATTTAATGCTGAATATAGTGCTTATTTAAATTTGCGTTTGAATCAATTAACCTATTTTGAACAGAGGGATACGATCGTTATTCGTCTACTTTTTTCTGACTTCTCTATTTAACGTGATCTCCCAAATTCTACTTGCATTGCATTCGGAATTAGGTACAATGGCTCTGGTAACACGGACAAATGCGGTAATTTAATTTTGACTGGGACTGTACGATCCACATTGATCCTTGTTAGCAGAGCTATTCTATTAGTTGCCGTTCTTTGTATTTTTTCGGATGCTTGAAGTCTTTTCACACTAACACATGACTGTTGTCGATTACTTGGTCACCCTATATTTAATCTCGAAGTAAATAACATAGTCAAATTAATATCACAAACTAATTAACGTTTAATTAGTATTTACCTACTTATATCGCCCGATAACGAATATATGTCAGTACCTCCGATTTCTTGTTTTTTCTTCTTTCCTTTTTCGATGTACATACGTACAGTGTATCAGTGTACATATGTATTTGGTCATTTGTAATTATCTTCCAGATCTGCGGGAACTAAACTGATTGAATTCATACTCCTTTTCAGTGGGGACATCATTTTTTAGTATCATGACAGGATCTAAACAGTACAGCTTCAATTTTATACCACAGAAATCGGATCACTTCCAATGAAATTACCTCCGAGCTCTTGATTTTTCAAATAACCCACCAATTTTGTGGATTTGTACCTTTTTCCTCAAAATTGTGGAAACCACTTTCGGCGTTATCATCTTCATCTTTTCGGTCGGAATCTGAAACCACCACTAATCTTTACAAACTCTAAACTAATAGTACGTTTAAATATAACCGGATTTAACAAACCCACTGGGTTTCAAATGTCAATTCCTTTGCGTATACGTTAAATAAATCCCCATTGAGAAGGATAACCCTGCAAAGGGCTATAATATAAACATGGTCTAAGCCCTCTCCTTTTAAACATTTTTCGCTGTTAATTTCCTAAAAAGACGCTTGAAATTAAATGAAAATCGATTTGATTGTGAATAAAAAAGTCTATACAACTTTCAAAAATTTACAAAACAGAGGCATTTTTCGCCAAAAACTGTCCAAATAGGTGTCAAGGTATACTCCAAACGCGAAGCACGATAGATATTTGTGGAAAAATTGACTTTCTTGAAAAAATATTTTTGCAATTTTTTCGCAAAGTTTCGCGATTTTTTTAGGTTTTATCCTTTTCTGCCATGAGACCATTCCGAATTGGCGCGAATTGTCAAAATCTGTTTAGCTGTTCTTGAGTTATAAGCGTAGTAACTAACATCATCCTTTTTATACATATATGGGGATTTCTGAGTGAAATCGGACACTTTTTCAAGATGAGGTTTTTGATTTCCCTTATTTTTTGCTGTGGTGATGCTGCTGATTAACAAAACATTTTAGTATATTTTCAGATTTTTTTTGACTAACGGTTCCAGAGATATCGCGCCTTGAAAAAGTCAAATTTTGTAAAAACTACATACAAAGAAATACTCATAACTTTTTTAATATTGGTCCAAATTGAAAAAATCTTTTTTTGTATGCTTTGTTGTTTTATCAGCTATTTAATAAAAAATAGCAAAAAAATTTGCACAGTGGGCTTGGATGCTATTTTCGCGATTTAATATTCAAAATAAATTTTTAAAAATGTTCGACCCCTTCGATTTTCTTTAATTTTTTTTGTATTAAACTACGTTCAATTACAAAAATTTTAAGTCCTATGTGGTAATGGGATTCGGACGATTATTATTTTTTCTGAATTTTTTTTAAGTTTTTCAAAACAATTTTTCCTTTATACCCGAGTGAAACATTTGTTATTTTACCAAAACAATACAAAATAAATTTTTATACCCTACACCACTATGTGGGGAGGGTATTATAAGTTGGTTTTGGCCAAAAAGTTTGTAACGCATCGAAATAATGGTGGTAGACCCATACTTATATATACCAAAATGAATGTCTCGACGAGCTGAGTCGATCTGGCTATGTGTGTCCGTCCGTCAGTCCGTCCGTCCGTCCGTCTGTCCATCTAAACCTTGTAATCACGCTACAGGTCGCAATTTTGATCGGATCGTCACGAAATTTTGGATGTTGATGGCGGTCCCGGAGGGGAAGAAGCCTATTGATTTTGGTGATGGTCGGATAATATTTAGGGGTCGGAATGGGCAAAAAACTTATGTGGATAAAAAGACAACGTTTTTTTCCAAAGCGAATATCTCAGCTTCTATACGGGGTGTACCAAAAGCAAAACCTGACAATAAAAGTATAAAATATCGCCTTTCTAATGATATAAAGTAGGTTCTCGTAGGTGATCAAACAACGAAGATATCACAATAGTCGCAAATAAAACCCAAATTTTCATGTTTGCAATTTTAATTATAATGACGAATATCACAGCTCTGGTTGGGGATTGTCCAAAAGCAAAGCCTGGCTGTGAAAGTAGAAGATACCATCTTTACAATGATTTAAACTAGGTCGGCGTAGGTGACCAAATAACGGAGATATCGCAATAGTAGGTAATACATCCCATTTTTTTTTTTTTGGAAATCAAGCTACAGGTCTCAATTTTGATCGGATCGTCACGAAATTTTGAGGGTTAATGGGGGTCGCACAGATGAAGAAGCCTATTGATTTTGGTGATGGTCGGATAATATTTAGGGGTCGTAATGGGCAAAAAACTTATTTGGAGAAAAAGATAACGTTTTTTCCAAAGCGAATATCTCAGCTTCTATACGGGGTGTACCAAAAGCAAAACCTGCTCATGAAAGTAGCAAATATCGCCTTTCTAATGATGTAAAGTAGGTTCTCGTAGGTGATCAAACAACGAATATATCGCAATAGCCGCTAATAGAACCTAACTTTTTATTTTTGCGATTTTAATAATAATGACGAATATCACAGCTTCGGTTGGGGATCTTTCAAAAACAAAGTAGAAAAATCCCACCTTTACAGTGATGCAAAGTAGGTTGGCGTAGGTGGCCACATAACGGAGATATCACAATAGTCGGCAATACATCCCATTTTTTCGTTTTTTTGTAATCACGCTACAGGTCGCAATTTTAATCGGATCGTCACGAAATTTTGGGGGCTAATGTGAATCCTACAGAGAAAGAAGCCTATTGATTTTGGTGATGGTCGGATAATATTCAGAGGTCGGAATGGGCAAAAAACTTATTTGGAGAAAAAGTCAACGTTTTATTTCAAAGCGGATATCTCTGCTTCTAAAAGGGGTATATCAAAAGCTGCTGATGAAAGTAGAAAATATCACCTTTGCAACGATGTTACGTAGGTTGTCGTAGGTGGTCAAACAACGAAGATATCGCAAAAGCCGCTAATAGAACACAACTTTTCATTTTTGCGATTTTAATAATAATGACGAATATCACAGCTTTGGTTCCGGACCTTCCAAAAGCAAAGTCTGACAATGAAAGTAAAAAATCCCATCATTACAATGATGTAAAGCAGGTTGGCGTAGGTATCCAAATAACGGAGATATCGCAATAGTCGGTAATACATCCCATTTTTCCACTTTTTTGGAAATCACGCTACAGGTCGCAATTTTAATTGCATCGTCGCGAAATTTTGGGTGTTATTGGGGGTCCCACAGAGGAAAAAACCTTTTGATTTTTGATAATGGTCGGATATTATTCAGGGGTCGGAATGTGACAAAAAAATATTTGGAAAAAAGGCCAACGTTTTATTTCGAAGTTAATATCTCCCTTCTGTAGGAGGTATATCGAAAGCAAAACCTGGCAAGGAAAGTAGAAGATATCACCTTTACAACGATGTGAAGTAGGTTGTCATAGGTGGTCAAACAACAGAGATATCGCAATAGTCGGTAATTCATCCCTTTTTCCATTTTTGTGCAATCACACTACGAAATTTTGATCGGATCCTCACGAAATTTTGGGGGTTGATGGGGGTCTAACACAGAAAGAAGCCTATTGATGGTTGGCATACATCCCACTTTTCCATTTTTTATTTGGATTGTACTGTCGATGCACTTAAATGCGTTTCAAAAAAATTGACCTGTGGTAATGAAGACATTCAGAGCAAAGGCTATCCCAATTTTAATATTTTGAATTTTATTAGTCAAAAGCTTATGAACGGGGGTAGTGGTGTAGGGAATCACATAGTCGGCCCCGACCCGACTATAGCCTTGGCTCACTTGTTTTATATTGGTTTTGTTGTTTTATTTAGGAATTTATCTTAAACATCTTAAAAAGTGCGTAATTTTTCTATTTTGAAAATGTATTAGCAATAAGTGTACCAGCCGGACAATAAGCTTAATAAATTGATAATAAAATAACCACGGTTTGGGAATTACATGAATGGGCAACTGAGCCAAATAATCTACCAATTATTAAAGAGAGATTTTCTCAAGATGATGATTATTTAAATTCGAAAGAGGAGTTGAATTTGAGATATGAAGTGGCTAAACTTATCGCGGGCACAAAAAACGCCATTCAGTCATACAATAATTGTTAAATAGAATAATTGCTAAACCATCTTCAAAATCGAAAAATGTCGCGGTTTTTAAGACTTTTAAGATAAATTTGTAAATAAAGCAACAAAATAAATGTTAAACAAATTTAATTTTGTATTGTTTTGGTAAAATAACAAATGTTTCACTCGGGTATAAAGGAAAAATTGTATTGAAAAACTTAAAAAAATTCAGAAAAAATAGTAATCGTCCGAATCCCATTACCACATAGGACTTAAAATTTTTGTAATTGAACGTAGTTTAATACAAAAAAAAATTAAAGAAAATCGAAGGGGTCGAACATCTTTAAAAATTGATTTTAAATATTAAATCGCGAAAATAGCATATTTTTTATTAAATAGCTGATAAAACAACAAAGCATACAAAAAAAGGTTTTTTCAATTTGGACCAATATTAAAAAAGTTATGAGTATTTCTTTGCATGTAGTTTTTACAGAATTTGACTTTTTCAAGGCGCGATATCTCTGGAACCGTTAGTCAAAAAAAATCTGAAAATATACTTAAATGTTTTGTTAATCAGCAGCATCACCACAGCAAAAAATAAAGGAAATCAAAAACCTCATCTTGGAAAAGTGTCCGATTTCACTCAGAAATCCCCATATATAGATTCGAAAGGTTTTGTATTGATTTGACATCTGGTTTTTTTGAATTTCAAATGGAATAATTCGAATTACAAATTGAATAATTCGAATTACAAATGAAATAATTCAAATTACAAATGGAATAATTCGAATTACAAATGGAATTCTCGAATTACAAATGAAATGTTACGAATTACAAATATAATATTCGAATTACAATTAAAATAATTCGAATTGCATCTGAAAAAGATGTAGTAAATCATTTGTAAGACAGTTGCATATGACAAATGGGGTTCTTAGTAGTCAAAAAATGTATTTTCCAAAAAATTAAAAACAAGTAAAAAAGTATCAGTCGGCTTTGCCGACAGAGATATACCCTCAGCCTGTGTATATTGAAACAATTTTTTCCCAAAAATATGTATGTATTTAGGGGGGTTTAAAAATTTTGGGCGTTTGAACCGACAAAAATGTTGATTAGGATTAAAGATCAAAAGTTATGCGGAGGAGATACTAAAAGGAATGCCAGCCACAACATATGGTGCCATAGGGGGTTTTTTAACTCTTCGGGCTGTTTGATCAAGAAGTATGGACTTGCCCCTAAAAAACCTTTTACATCGTAATTGAGGCAGCGAATGCAAGTTGCTTCAACAAAAATCAAAGTGATTCGAGAGCAGGTCTTAAAGTGAACTTATCCGAAATTTTGTGTTGGAGGTACCGGATGGAGTGGACAAATATAGTCCATATTTGAATCTGATCTATATCTGGTAGATATATAAGGATGTGTACAGTATAGACCAATTCGGCCACTCCCTTCAAGAGCTACTGTACGAACAATTTTTCCGAACATTTTTGAACTTTTTTGGGGGAGGTACCTGAAGGAGTGGACCGATATGGCTTATCTTCAAACTTAAACTATGTTTGGACAAAATATTACTAAGGCCATATTTTGGACCGAATCGGCAGATCCGTTCGAGAGTTTTCTTGCGCTCCAACCACCTCACACGGTGTCATAGAGTTTTTTTGCAACTTTCATGCTTTTTTCTCAGGAAGTATGGACTTGCGCCTGATGAAACTTGTACCGTCGTATGGAGGGCAGTGAATACAAGTTGATAAAACAAAAATCAAAGCGATTCGAGAGATGGCCCTAAACTGAACTTTTCTCAAATTTTGTGAGGGAGGTACCCGAAGGAGTGGACCTATTAAGACCATATTGGAACCTCATATTACTCTGGTAAAAAGTTTACGCTATACAATGTATGGACCAAATCGGTCACTCCCTTCAAGAGTTATCGTGCGCACAAACTTTCCGAACATTTTCGAACTTTTGTGGGGGAGGTACCGGAAGGAGTAGACCGATGTAGCTCATCTTCGAACTAAAACTAAGTTTGGGCAAAATATTACGAAAGCTAAAATTTAAACCGAATCGGTTCATCCGTTCGAGAGTTATCGTGCGCTCCAGCCAGCAGGACAGACAGACAGACAGACGGACGGACATGGCTATATCGACTCCAAATTGTCTGAAACACATTTCGTCCAAACATACTTGGGGTCTAAAACCATTATTTCGATGAGACACATTTTCATCGTATCAAAGTGTACATCACGAATATTGTCAATTATTTCATATTCCATTTCAGAAAAAAAGGATAATTTTTTTTCGCGCTACGTCAACGATTTTTGATATGTAGGTTAAGAAAAAAATTCCCAGTACGAATCTGGTCGCGAGCCAATTTTTGGTTGTTGCGGACAAAAGTTATTATACCCTCAGCCTTTAGGCTATGAAGGGTATATACACTTTCATACGGGCCAAATGTGCCTCATCGAAATAATGGTTTTAGACCCCAAGTATGTTTGGACGAAATGTGTTTCAGACAATTTGGAGTCGATTGAGCAATGTCCGTCCGTCTGTCTGTCTGTCTGGCTGGCTGGAGCGCACGATAACTCTCGAAGGGATGAATCGATTCAGTTCAAATTTTGGCTTTCGTAATATTTTGTCCAAACTTAGTTTAAGTTCGAAGATGAGCTATATCGGTCCACTCCTTCCGGTACCTCCCCCACAAAAGTTCGAAAATGTTCGAAAAATTTGTACGCACGATAACTCTTGAAGGGTGTAACCGATTTGGTCCATACTTTGCCCATCGTGGAGCGTGTACCAGACTTAGATCAGGTTTTAATATGGACTCAATCGGTCCACTCCGTCGGGTACCTCCCACACAAAATTTTGGAAAAGTTCAGTTTAGGAACATCTCTCGAATCGCTTTGATTTTTGCTTTAGCAACTTGTATTCACTGCCCTCCATACGACGGTATAAGTTTCATCAGGGGCAAGTCCATACTTCCTGAGAAAATAGCCTGAAAGTTGCAAAAAACCCCTATGACACCGTGTGAGGAGGTTGGAGGGCAAAATAACTCTCGAACAGGTCTGCCGATTCGGTCCAAAGTTTGGCCTTAGTAATATTTTGTCCAAACATAGTTTAAGTTCGAAGATAAGCCATATTGGTCCCCTCCTTCAGGTACCTCCCCCACAAAAGTTCAAAAATGTTCGGAAAAATTGTGCGTACGATAACTCTTGAAGAGAGTGGCCGAATTGGTCCATACTTTACACATCCTAAAATATCTACCAGATATAGATCAGGTTCAAATATGGACTATATTTGTCCACTCCATCCGGTACCTCCCACTCAAAATTTCGGATACATGTTCACTTTAAGACCTGCTTTCGAATCACTTTGATTTTTGTTGAAGCAACTTGCATTGCTGCCTCAATTGCGATGGTAAAAGTTGTTTCAGGGGCAAGTTCATACTTCTTGAGAAAACATCCCTGATGATCTAAAAAACCCCTATTGTACCATATGTAGTGGCTGGAGATCCATTCTTTTTAGTATCTCCTCCGCAAAACTTTTGATATTAAATCCTAATCAACATTTTTGTCAGTTCAAACGCCCAAAATTCTTAAAACTCCCTAAATACATGCGTTTTTTGGAAAAAAATTGTTTCAGTATACACAGGCTGAGGGTATATCTCTGTCGGCAAAGCCGACTGATACTTTTTTACTTGTTTCGGTTTTATTTCGCTTTTTAAGATAGAAAATATTATAAAAACGCTAATTATTTTAATGAGCACCATTGTTACAAAAAAGTTCTCTCGAAGTGACTTCAGCGAGTAGATTGCATAATACCTGAAAAATGTTACACAGAATTCGCGGAATGTTCATAAAATTGATAAATTATTTAATATACGTCTACTTTTTTCAAAATTAAGGACCATTTAGTGGTCATATAATTACATAAAAAATTGTTGTGGATCCAAACTTCACGGCAAATCAAATGAGACTACAATCATACAGATTGGTGTTATAGTTTGGATGTTACAGCCAAAATAAGCACATATTTTGGTCAAAAAAATAATTTTTTGTTTAAAAAAAAATTTTTCACATGTATTATGTAGTAGAAAATATTGTAAAAATTTATTGGAATACTTCCTTCATTTTGCTTAAATCTCCCAACAAAATAGACGGATTTTGCTTTATTGACATTCATATTAAAGCTTTCCCATTAGGGAAGCTAATTGGGTTGATGGGGATATATGTCAAAGCTTCTGAAATGGAAATAGAGGTCAAATAACCCATTTTTATTTATATGCATTTTAAAATATGTGTAAATCGCGTAATTATCAAAATCAGTTTGTCCGCATGTGATTTTCATGTACAGCAATACTGTATCTTTTAATTTGAATATAGTTTTCGAAATTTAATTTGGTGGCTAAGATGTAGCATCAGCTGCATCTTAGCATTAAAATACCTATAAAATATCGCTAATTTGCGCAAAGTGCATACAATTTTTGTCCGCATCCGATTTCAATGTCCACCATGAAAATCTACATCGATATATATCTATTTCAAGGCGATCAATTAAGAACCGTGGATGTAGCATCACACACTATTTTTTGGGATAAAATTAATGTAGCTCCATTAACAGTGAAGTTTTCAAATCTCTGTTTCCGCTAAAACGAAGATGCTGTATTAGTAGTTTTATTGCAGTAGAAACGAACTGCAGAAAACGCGATAAAATACGCGATATTTCCAAAAACAATTTTATGTGATTTTTCTACTTTGGACTTTCTTGTAACTCGCGTTTTAGTAGATTGATTTTTACGGGGAATGATTTATTAGATCCGGAACGTAAAAAACTAAAATGTGCAATCAAGTAAGAGGAAATCGAATGACAATTGTAAAAATTAGGCCCGAAAAATATGTTTTTTACAAAAATGTTCACACAAAATTTCCGCATTTGGATGTAGATTTCTATGAAGCTGTGCAGACTACATTCACATTATTCGTATCAAATAACTCAGAATCGCAAGTCCTACAATCCTATATATAATTTTTTGAAAAACCTGTTTGCGGAATGAAATTAGAAGAAAATGTCAAAAAACACTGTAAATCTGGCTTCAAAATGTCAGCATCATTTAATGGTAGAAGCAGTTCAAATTTTGAAAAGTAATGCATTAGTCGGATGATCCTTATTTAGTTTGCTTCTACTTTTACTTTGACAGGAAAATCGAGAGAAGTGTGGTTTACTCACAAATCGAGAGAAAACAAAAAAAGACATGGTGGCTTCAACCCATTTTTACTCATTTTTTAACATAAATATAGCCACAGCTTCCACGCAAATTATCTTTTAAGGCCAATATTTTTTGCCACATCCAAAAACATTTCATTTTATCCTAAAATATTTAATTTGTATAATATAGAATCACAAGTCGCGTATTCTAAAAGGGTAAACCTTGGCTTCAGCTATGTTAAATTTTCAAAAATATTGGTGATATACCCTTCATAGCCTAAAGGCTGAGGGTATAATAAAATATAACACAACATTTTCGAGGTAATTGTGTGCAAACAATTTCCAGCAAATCATGGCAATATCTCTGAAACAAATTCGATTCTTGTTTAAACCTCTGAAGCAAACTTGTAGATAAGAGCATGACGAAAATAGTTAGAGAAATAATCAATTCGAAAAACTGCATTTATTGCCTCAAAATACATGATAAATCTGAAAACTCCATTATTTTTTATATATTTTACAACATATCTCCAAAACTGTTACATTATTCGTTGACTTATCTTTGTAAAAATTAGCCGCTGGGATGTTATTCACAATTCTTCAGAACATTCCATTCTTGTAAGACGCCTCTATCAAGCTGTTTCTAGCATATTTTTCAAATACAATTTGATAAATATATCAACAATGCATTGAAATCCCAAATCTATACTTATAAAAGAGTTGAGTAATGATGACTCACTGACTCACTGATTCACTGACTCACTGACTCACTGACTGACTGACTGATAATCAACGCCCAGACTAAACGGCTAAAGCTAGAATCTTGAAATTTTGGGTGAGGGTCACTCTTGGTCCGAAGGTGTCAGATAAGGCTGGATTTTTGGAAATTCGAACTAGAACTGTACTAAAAGTACTAAAAGGTACTAAATATGGTACCCTTTGTATTAGGCAAACGCGAAGAGCTAGAATTCTGAAATTTGGAATGAGATTCACTGATGGAGAGTTAGAAAGGTGTACCAAATAGTTTTTGGAAATTCGAACTATAAGTGTACGAAAAGTACTAAAAGTTACTAAATTTAGTACTATTTGGTATTACGCGAACGGATAGAGCTAAAATCTTGAAATTTGGAATGAAAATCAAGGTTAAGAAGATGAGTTGATATAAGGAGGTGGTTTTGAAAATGTGTACTCATGTGTACGAATAGTACTAAATGGTACTAAATTTGGTACAATTTGAATTTGGGCGAACGGATAAAGTTGGAATTCTGAAATTTGGAATTACTATTACTGTTGGAGCGTAGGTTTGAGATATGGAGGTAGTTTTCGAAATTCGTACATATGGATACGAAAGGTACTAAATAGTACCAAATAAGGTACAATTTGGATTTGGGGGAACGGATGGAGCTGGAATCCCGAAATTTAGAATTAGGATTACAGTCGGGGTGTAGGATAGAGGTATTTTGGAAATTCGTACTTTTGGGTACGAAAAGTACTAAATGGTACCAAATTTGGTAAAATATGAATTTAAGTGATCGGATAGAGCTGGAATAGTGAAATTTGGAATTAAGATTACTATTGGAGTGTGGGATTGGGATACTTTTGGAAATTCGTACTTATGGCAACGAAAAGTTCTAAATGGTACCAAATTTGGTACAATTTGGATTTGGGTGATCAGATACATTTGGAAATCTGAAATTCGAAATTAAGATTACTTTTGGAGTGCTGGATAGAAGTAGGTTTAGAAATTCGGACCTATGGGAACAAAAAGTACTAAATGGTACTAAATTTGGTACAATTTGGATTACGGTAATCTGATGCAGCTGTAATTCTGAAATTTGGAATTAAGATTACTGTTGGCGTGTAGGATTGAGGTAGTTGTGGATATTCGTACTCTTTTGTACGAATAGTACTAAATAGTACCAAATTTGGTACAATTTGGATTTGGGTGAACGGATATAGCTGAAATTCCGAGATTTGGAATAAGGAGTACTATTGGAGTGTAGGATTGATAAAGTTTTGGAAATTTTTAGTTATGGGTAGGAAAAGTACTAAATAGTACTAAATTTGGTACAATTTAGATTTCAATGATGGGATACATTTGGAATCGTGAAATTCGGAATTAAAATTGCTGTTGGAGTGTTGATAGAGGTAGGTTTGGAAAGTCGTACTTTGGATACGAATAGTACTAAATTGTACCAAATTTGGATTTGAGTTATCGGATGTATCTGGAATTCTGAAATTCGGAATTAAGCTTATTGTTTGAACATAGCATTGAGGTAGTTTTGAAAATTTGTACTTATGTGTACGAAAAGTACTAAATGGTACCAAATCTGGTACAATTTGTAATTGGGTGAACGGATATAGCTGGAATCCCGAGATTCGGAATAAGGATTACTGTTGGTAAGTAGGATTGATGAAGTTTTTGAAATTTTTAGTTATGGATAGGAAAAGTACTAAATAGTACTAAATTTGGTACAATTTGGATTTGAGCGAACGGATAAAATTGGAATCAAGAAATTTGGAATTAAGATTACTGTTGGAGTGTAGGATTGACATATGAGGGTGGTTTTGGAAATTCGTACTTATGTGTACGAAAAGTACTAAAAGGTACTAAAGAGCTGGAATCTTGAAGTTTGGAATTAAGATTACTGTTGGGGTGTAGGATTGAGGAAGTTTTGGAAATTCGTACTTATATGTACGAAAACTACTAAACGGTACTAAATTTGGTACAACTTGGAGCGAACGGGTAGAGCTGGAATCTTGAATTTTGGAGTTAATATTACTGTTGGGGTTAGTTTTGGAAATGCGTACCTATGCTTACAAAAAGTACTACATTTTGTACAATTAGGATTTGGGTGAGATTATAGCGCTCGAATCCTAAAATGTGGAATTAGGTACACTTAGGGGTACGAAATGGTTCCATGTATGGTACAATTTTGTATTGGATGAACGGATAGGTCTGGATTCGTGAGATTTGGAATTAAGATTACTGTTATCATTTGCTTATAACGTCTGATTTAAGAAATATGTGTCATAAATATACGAAAAGTTGTAAATGGCACAGGATTTGGTACAATTTGTTATTGTGTAAAGGGAATTTTGAAATAATAGGAGGAGGTTCGTATTTATGTATTTACATGTAAAGTACTAAATAGTTCTATAATTGGTTTTTGGGAAAAGATAGAGCTGGAAATGAGATGGCGGTTGTTGGGTTAGGCCGTATTTGCGCTGAGAACCTCAATTAAAATATCTCAAAAAATGTGGATTGCTCTTGATGTGTAGGCGTGACGAAAATCGAACTAAAGTGGTACATATTAGTACACAAAATGTTTCCACCATTCTATATTATATATTGTTTATTTGTTTTGTATAATTAACGCATACGAAGTAGCGGGCACTTTGCTAGTATGCAAATAAACAGGCAGTGTGAACATTGTTTGAAATATATTTTGTAGAAAGTGTAATATGAAATACCGACTAAACAGCATGAAATGAGTATTTAGATTTTCAGAATGTTCTGAAGAAATGCTGAGCACATTAGTTGGACAATTTTTGCGAAAAGTTACTTGGTTCGACTCCCAATGGTTTAGCTGCTACTGACCAGAGTTCCAGAAATTATGTAGACATTTATATATTTTATCCATTTTCTCTCACTAGATGCAGCTTTTCCTAGTTCATCTGTTCGAAACTTAAGTTCTACTACTTTAGGTCTTTACTATTGCTGAAGACCACAAAGCAAAATTCTTATTAGTTTTTGACATAAAGCCTCGAACAATAGAAAAAAGGGTCGATTTAGCCCGGCTTAGATGAGGCTGTAAAATCCATACCCGACCTAACAATGCAAACCCCAACTAGGGTTTTTGTAGTCTTAATATGCACTATCAGAAAATGCCCATTATAAGTTGTTTTCATTTTCAGTGTTGCACAGTGTAATTAAAAAATAAGTTACAGTGTTTTCATTATTTATTAAAAGCTAGAAAATAATTTTTCTATTTGCCTCAATAAGTATATTCTTCTTCATGATGGGACCTCTTAAATACTTGCATTTCAATTAAAATTGGTGGCAAAATTAAATGGTAACAACTAAGACAGGCGTTAAGTTCGGCCGGGCCACCATGAGTTGTATGGACGTAAAATGAAACAGTTAGTTTCCTTTCGTTTATGAAGAAGACTAAATACCAAATTTCAGCAATTTCGGTAAAACGATGTGGCTAACCTTCAAAATACCGAAATTCGGGGGTACTTTTCTATGGGAGCTACATATATCAAAACGTCGATCTATATCTACAAATTTCTGGCGGAATGTTTTTAGACTCAAAGACGACTAAATATCAAATTTCCGATATTTTGGTAAGATATCAAGATCAAGATGCACGCTTAAGTGTGTTTACACTAGCCATCAATGTGGTATGACACGAAATAAAAACACAGAAAATGTGGAGACGTAATTTCACTGAATTTTTGCTGGTTTGGACGCAAAAAGTAAATGGCGTAAGGGAAATCCCCAATATTGCACATATTAGCGACTGTATAACGATGGAAAATTTCATGTCATATGGCATTAATAGATAGTGTAAACTACCTGTTTGATATAGGAAGACGTAGACACATACTGATAATTCCCTTCTGGTATACTTTATAACCCCATTTAACTGTTATTCCTCCTGTTTATGTATGGCGATAAGAAAATGGATTCGTAAGAAATACTACTAAACCCGTGTGTGCTGTTCTAATTTTTTTATTTTGTTTTGAAGCAAAAGCAAGCGAAACAATATTTCGAAAACTAAAGTTTGGATGTATTTCATTCACATACGTTTTCGTATCGACATACATACATAAACTGGCAGTAAATAAAAAAAAATTCAGTCTTTGACGTCTCAAACTTCAGAACTAGGAAAATCGGGATCTAGGGGCTATATTGAAACTTGGACATGTACCGACAAATTTAGGGGGGCAAGTTGGATACACCCAAGTAAGACTAAATACCAAATTTCAGCCATTTCGATGGGAGATTGAGGCCACAACCTTCAATAACCTAAAATGGGGAGGTACGTTTCTGCGGGGGCTATATGAAGGCGTTAACCTATACCGACAAATTTAGGGGAGAAAGTTTTATAACCCCAAAGAAGACTAAATACCAAATTTAAGCCATTTTTGTGTATAATGATGCTAAAAGCTTAAAAAATACCGGAAATCGGGAGGTACCGTCCTATGGGGGCTATATGAAGGCGTGGACATATACCGACAAATTTATATTGAAAGTTGTATACCTCAAATGAAATCTAAATACCAAATTTCAGCCATTTCGTTGGATTATTGTGGCTACAACTTTCAAAATACGGAAAATCAAGGGGTACCGTTCTATGGGGGCTATATGAAGGCGTGGACCAACGAAGACTGAGTACATACAGTTTTCTGGAGGAAAGTTTTATACCCACAATGAAGACTATGTACCAAATTTCAGCCAAAATCGGGTGGTACCGTTCTATGGGAGCTATATCAAAACGTGGACCGATATAGCCCATTTGCAACACGAAACATCCTTTGAGTAATAAAAACTTATATACCGAATTTCAAACCCCTATCGTAAAAATTGCGAGCTGTATCTTGATTTCAACAGACGGACGGACAAAATAGAATATATATACTTTATAGGGTCTCCGATGAATATTTCGATGTGTTACAAACGGAATGCAAATTAAATTATACCCTCCATATTATGGTGGAGTGTATAAAAATCCACGTTTTGTGGGCTTTTGGCCTGTGGGAAATATTTAGTAGGCTATTAATCTGTGGAAAACATTCTTTAAAAAATTTAAAAAAAAAAAATATTTTTGAAATTTTGCCTGTCAGGCCGAAGATCACTTTTATTATTTTTTAAAAGTTTTCGCAATTGATGTTCTTTTAAAAAAATCACTAGAAAGTCTACAAACATTTGCCAAATTTAACTTCTTTGAAATACCTGTCTGCATTGATTTTTTTAAGTTATGTGTCCGAAACAAAGCTCACATTCATCTCTAAAAATCCATGAATCTACTATCCTTATTAGGATTTATTGTGTTATTGACATATATGAATCTTGTGGGAATAAGGTAAGGCAACAAAGCAATTTTTGCCCAATTTCAGTTCTTCTTTTTATGTCATAAAGTCAGATATCTGACATTTCATACTAGAGCAAGTAGAATCCATTGTTAATAATAGACAAGGAAAATGACATTCGGAATAAACAGGTGTAATGTTGCTGGACAACATAATCCGATTAACCACTGGAAGATGAATTTATTTTTATGACTAGACAATAGAGAAGACATTAAAATTGTAGATGAAAAAAGTCAAAATCATTTTAGGAAAATGAAACGTATTTGGCATGCTTGACAATTACTTAACACCAATTAAAATATAAAATATTTGTTTGAAATGAAAATGTCCTCACGCTGAAGTTGATCCATAAAACTATACCTTTTGCACATAACCAACCATAATTATAATATATTACATGTAATTTATATTTCAACCCATAAACTTCTAATGCCACCAAAAATATTTCCATGCTGCTGTAAGTATTAAATTACAAGAATTTTTGGAAAGTTTTCTTTACAAGGAAAACAAAGGAAATTCTTTGCAATATGAGAATAATGGGCATTAATGTGTTTTAAAATTACAGAGAATGAGTTAGGAAGGCCATTATCTTAAAACATGGAATTACTTTTCTTACTCCTTTCCGCACACATACAAAACAACAAAAGAGTAAATATTACAAAAGGAAATCTTAGAAAAGATTGTGCGACATTCTGGCTTCATACAAAGTATAATTTAGTTATCATTTTTATGAAATCTTAAGCCAGTTACTTGCTAGCACAATAAAACATATCTTGAAATGTCAGAGTGGTAGATGTGTGCGAGTGTGTGTGTGTTCATGTTGTAGATGTAAATAAGTCAGGTGTGCGTATAAACGTCAACTTACACAATATCAAATATCTTATGAAATGAAGAAAGGAAAATTAAATACAAATTATAATTACAAAGAAAGTAGGTTGAAATGGAATCAGAAGAATTTTCGATAAAACACAAAACTAATTGCAAAGCTGTAATTAATTAATGAACATATACGATCTAAAAATATTAACGTGGATTTTTTAAGAATATTTTTTCAAGCAACAATAGCCGACAAATAGTGGATTTTTTAAGAAATATTTTTCAAGCAACAATAGCCCACAAATAGTGGATTTTTTAAGAAATATTTTTCAAGCAACAGCACAAGACAAAACGAGGATTTTTAAAAAAATATTTTTCAGGCAACAATGCGTGGGGCACTAAAAAACCTTCTGACCTAGGCAACACGCAGTGTGGCCAGGAGTTATTTAATTTTTTACAGTTTTTAGCATAAGCGTACTCCCTTGTCCCTTATGGGATGTTTGTGGAACAATTATATATATGTACTCAGGACGGTTTGACATACGACCATGTGTTGGGTTATTTACAGTGACCTGAAAAAATCACTTTGCAAAAAAATGGAATTTACTTGCGAACATTTTCGTCCGATAATTTTTACAACTTTCGACGTGGATAATCACGGCAAGAGATCGTCGATCATCGATTGCCGACACTCGCAAAAAACGAAGGTCGTGGCATAATTGCGCATTTCTTCCACCAACTAACATTTGATATTGCATGAACACCTGGCCGCAAAAATGGATTTTTATCGCTAGATCCAGCAAAATGGGTCAATCGCTCAAAAAAGGCTCTTGTGGATTTGTGCAAAGAAATTGTGAACAAAAACAATCGCGTGTTTCAAACGACATTTATGTGATCGTCACAGACGAATCTTGGATATATGCTTAGGAGCCCGAAGGAAAAGAGGAATCCAACGTTTAGGTCTTCGAAAGCGAGCCAAATCCAACATAAAAAAATGGTCGCCTTTTTTTTTCTGCGAATCTGGCTCTGTGGCAACTATACGACTTCGGTTAAGTCTGAGTTTTACACTACAATTTGTTTGCCTGAAGTCTCCTGAGGAATTCAAGAAATGAACAAGAGAAGACGAATCGTTCTGCATCGTGACAATGCGAGCTTTCTCACATCGATTCAAACCAGCGCCTGTTCGACCGGACAAAACGTAGACTTGATGGGTCATGCGCCGTGCAGCCATGACTGGGGATCCAATGACTTCATCTGATTTTAAAACATCAATAAAAAAACGTGGTAAACGTGTTTCGTCGCCAGCAGATGCTTTAAAAGCGTTCAAAAACCATATTTTATAAGTGTCTCAATCAAGCTACTGTAAACAACCCAACAGATGGTCGTATGTCAAACTGTCTTGAGTACGCTTAGGCTAAAAGCTGTCAAACTTTCCAAAGAAATGTCAAATGACTCCTGGTGACACTGCGTTTTGCCTAGGCCAGAAGGTTTTTTAGTAACCCTCGTACAACAAACACAAAACGTGAATTTTTAAGAAATATTTTCAGGAAACAACGCAACACAAAATATGGATTTTTAAAGAATATTTTTCAGGCAACAAAACAACACAAAACGTGGATTTTTAAATTGTATTTTCTAGAGACCAATAGCAAAACATGAATATTTGTAAAGAACATTTTCCAAAGACCACTAGCCCACGAAACGGATTTTTAAAGAATATTTAGTTGTGTACTATGGTCAAAAATGTGGATTTTTAAAGAATATTTTCCACAGACCAATGACCAATAAAACTTTAATTTGTTACCCTCCACCATATTATGGAGGTTATAATTAAATTTGTCATTCCGTATATATTCTTGATAGGGGTAAAATACTATGTCGATATAACCATGTCCATCTGTCCGTCCGTCTGTTGAAATCAAGATAGAGCTTTGTTATTTGGTATAGAAGTTTCTACTACTCCTACGATTTTTGGTATTGCAAATGGCCCATATCGTTCCACGTTTTTATGTAGCTCCCGTAGAACGGTAACACCCGATTTTCGGTATTTTGAAGGTTTTAGCCTCATTATCGCATCGAAATGGCTGAAATTTGGTACTTAGTCTTTGATGCGGGTATCAAACTTTTCCCAAAAAAATTGTCGGTAAAGGTCCACACATTAATATAGCCCCTATAGAACGGTTCCTCCAGATATTCGGTATTTTGAAGGTTGTGGCCACAATAACCCACCGAAATGCCTGAAAATAGGTATTTGGTGTTTGTTGGGGGTATATAACTTTCCCCCAGAAATTTGTCGGTACGGGTCCTCGCCTTCATGTAGCCCCCATAGAACGGTACCTCACAATTTTGGTTATTTTGAAATGGCTGAAATTTGGTAAAAACCCTTCCGATTGAAATTCGTTGGAATAGGTACACGTTTCGATATAGCCCCCGTATAACGGTACCTCACAATTTTCGTAATTCTGAAGGTTGTGACGTCAATATTCCACCGAAATGACTGAAATATTTTATTTAGTAATCCATGGTGTTATAAAATATTCCAAAAGAGAATTATCAGTATATGTAGGTCCACATTTTCCTCTATCCCCCATAAAAACGTACGTCTTAACTTTAAGTATTTTGAAGGTTTTAGGCACATTATCTTACCGAAATATCGGAAATTTGGTATGTAGTCTTCTTTCCGCCAGAAATTGGTCGGCAGATCGACGTTGTGATATAGCCGGTATTTAAAAGGTTAGACACATTGTTTTACCGAAATTTCTGAAATTTGGTATTTAGTCTTACTCATAATCGAAAGAAAACTAGTGGTTCCACTTTACTGCAATACAATTCGTGGTTGAGGGTATAACAAGTTCGCCCGAGCCGAACTTAACGCCGTTCTTACCTGTTTAAAGAACATTTTCAGACAGACCAATGGCCTACAAAACGTGGATTTTTTTTCAAAACTTTTGTTCACAAACCTATAGGCCACAAATCGTGTTGCAAAGTGTAATATGAAAAAAAAACTTCGAAATTCATAAAATATATGATCTGCAAGAATCTACTAATTTTTACTATTTATACCCTCAGCATTTATGCTAACGACGGTATATACACTTTCATACGGGCAAAATGTGCCTCATCGAAATAACGGTTTTAGACCCCAAGTATGTTTGGACGAAATCCGTTTCAGACAATTTGGAGTCGATTTAGCATGTCCTTGTCTGTCTGTCTGTCTGTCCATAATAACCACTTTGATGATATCTGCCAGTGTTGCTTTAGAATTGCTATACACCCTATAATGTATTTAAAGTTATATTGCGTTTGTTATTACTTCCTGTTACCAAACGCTGGAACTTTAGAGATATATTCTCCTTAGGGAGATTTAATATAAGTTAATGTAGTTAGCCAAGCCTCAAACAAATTTCAATGGACAAAATACCCTTTAAAAGTTTTCTCTAGATAGAAACCCTAAAGCGGGGTACACACGATCAGTTTTGACTGTCAGTTTTGCTCAGATAATCGGTTGCTTGCCATTGTGGCCGTTCATTTTTGTCAGTCATCAGGCAACCACAAAATATTTTGTGGTTGCTGGACAGTTTGACATTTATCGATATTTCCGAAACATCGACAGTCAAAACTCATCGTGTGTACCCCGCTTTAAACGTTAGTCTGTAGATGGTTAACCCGCAGAAGATCAACTGTATGCAGAAGACACATGAATTGTATTTTGTATTCAGAAGATCTCCAATAGACAAAGAACCTTCAAAAGTCTTCTAAATACCGAAGGCTTTAAAACGGCCTTCAGAGAAAGAAGACGTTCAACAGGTCTTCAAAAGACAGAAGAGCTTCAATAGACTGAAGATCTTCAAAAACTCTTCAATAGAGAAAAAACCTTCAGAAGACCTTCAGTATACAGAAGTCTTCAGTGGACAGACGACCCGCAAAAGGCAGACAGAAGAGCTTCAACAGGACTTCAATAGGCAACAGGCCTTATAACACATACGAAATTTTAAAGGTATTCAATAGACAGAATACTTAAACAGGGGGTCTTTAAAAGACAGAAGATTCGTCTTTTACTTGTGAAGAATATCTATATATGGTAAAAACCAAAATTCCTTTAAAATTCCATTTGAAAAAAATTAAAAAAAAAATTGCGAGCACATCTACAATTTTTGGCATCGAGGTTAAAGAAAAAATTCTGGTTTCAAATCTCTTCATGTTCACAAAATTGGCCGATGCGCGTAAAACAGATAGCGGTTTTTATTCGCTTATAAAGAAAAAAATATTTTAAAATTTTTTATTTGTTGTATTGAGGAAATGTATACAAATATCAGTAACAGCAGTTGATATCCATCCGTAGATGCACCATAATTTCTACATTTCGTTTTTATTTTTGCCTAAAATCAAAAAAGATTCACTTTGGCAGTTTTGTTGTGATGTGTGTTTACTTTTTATTTTTAAAGTAAGACCCAGCTTAATCACAGATTTGTTGTTTTCAAATTTTAAAAACAACAAGTTTTTAAAGTGGTGTAGTTAAAATTGATTTACTTTAGGGAAGGGCAGAGAATACTAGTTTCGTCCAACGCCACTTGGACTCATCAGTTCCCTTAGTTCTTTGCATTGAAGCAAAGAACTCTTCCCCAATTTTATGACGACTCGAGCTCAAGATTAAATGTGACTGACGAATTCGTTTAAATGCGAATTCAACAGAAACACTCAAAAACTCTCGTAGCCGCATATGCAAACCAAATTAACTACTCCCACTGTTATGCGTCTCCACAATGCAGAGAATCATCATAACTACGTTGATAGTTTGTCGAAAATAACAACAAACAAATCGTCCACCGTGCTGTGTGTCTATTTTAGATTCACTTTGGCAGTTTTGTTGTGATGTGTGTTTACTTTTTACTTTTACTTTTTTTCCACATTCTATTTTGCGGAAAGGAGCCATATTACTCGCGTATATGACATGCGGTTTAATACGCCGATTTGCCAAAATAAATTTTTGCCGATTTTCGTATTTCCAATGTATCTATATCCGCGGTTTTAGTAGATGGATTCGATCTTGGAAGGTCTCATTATATCCGTCGCGTAAAAAAACTAAATTTACGCGGGGTACAAAGGAAATTTAATGGCACTTGTAAATTTTTAAACGCAAAAAATAGGTTTTTTTTTAAAAAAAATTCACGCATCAAATATTGGCCTTTCGACTCCAATTACTAGGATGCTGTAAGGAGCACACTCATGAGATATGTATTAAACGACGTAAAACCACGAGTTCTATTATCCTATTATGAGTTTTGAATATTATCTTGTTGCGCGTCCGAATTATTAAAAAAATTCAAAGAACCCCCAAATTCCGGCTTCAAAATATCAGCATCAATTTTAGGTGGATGCAATGGATATATCGAAAAATGATACGCTAGTATCATATTGCCCATGGAGTATTCTTTGAGTCTTTCTTTGGGCATGTGTCTATAAAATGTAAGGTTAAGCCAGAAATCGGAAGGGAGCATAAAAAACTTGTTGGCTTCAACCCATTTTTACCTATTTTTCCACATTGATGCCAACACAGCTTCCACGTAAATTAATTTTAATGGTCGATATTATGGGATCCCTCCTAAAACACTTAATTTTAAAGAATTTATATCATACTATATAGAATATGTTAACAGTTCGCGAATTCTGAATGGGTGAAACTCGGATTCATCGATTGTAAAACATTTTTGGTTTTCGCCATTTATATATTCTTGATCAGCGTAAAATTCTGAGTCGATCTGGGTATGTCAGTCCGTCCGTCTGTGGTAATCACTCTAGCATCCACAAAAATAGAGATATGACCCTGAAATTTTGGGAAGATGCGTTCTGCCTGCGTTTGCAGGCAGGTCAAGTTCGATGATGGGCTATATCGGTTCACGTTTTGGTATAGCCCCATTTAACGGTACCGCCCGATTTCAGGTATTTTGCCATTTTAAGTCACATTTTCAAACCGAATTAGCTATAATTTGACATCTGGGGTTCCTAATGACCAGCAAACTTATATTCCAAAAGATATGGGCATAGGTCCATGTTTTGGTGTAGCCCCCATATAAAGGTACCTCCCGATTTCGGTATTTTTAGAATTTTAGCTACATTATTTGACCGAACTACCTGCAATTTTACATTTGAGGTTCCCAGTGGTCACAAAACATCTCCACTAAAAACCGTCAACATAGGTAAATGTTTTAAGTATAGGCTCCATATAACGGTACCTCCCGATTTTCGGTATTTTGGGGATTTTAGCTACATTATGTGACCGAACTACCTGTAATTTTACATTTGAGGTTCCCAGTAGTCACAAAATATCTCCGTCAACACAGGTCCATGTTTTCGTATAGGACCCATATAACGGTACCTTCCTATTTTGAGTATTTTGGGGATTTTAGCTACATTATTTGACAGAACTTCCTGCAATTCTACATGTGAGGTTCCCAGTGATCACAAACCGTCTCCACCAAAATCGTCAACTTAGGTCCATGCTTTAGTATAGCCCCCATATAACGGTACCTCTCGATTTTCGGTATTTGGAGGATTTTAGCTACACTTTTTGACCGAACTACTTGTAATTTGACAGTTGAGTTTCCTAGTGATCACAAAACATATCCACAAAAAACTGTAAACATAGGCCCATGTTTTGGAATAGCCCCCATATAACGGTACCTCTCGATTTTCTGTATTTTGATAAAGCGCCATATAAAGGTGCCGCCCGATTGAAGACATTTTTAGATGCATTTTAGGTATGCATGTTTACAAAATATTTCCACCTAAAATTGTGGACAAGAATGAAAATAATATTCCAAATTCAGTATCAGAATATTTTATGGTGGAGGGTATAAAAAGTTTGGCCCGGCCGAACTTAACTTTTTTTACTTGTTTAATTTTCGATTTACTTGTTGTAAAGACAATTTGGCCTCAGCCGCTAAATGAATAAAGTTTCCAAAAAGACGAAATTAGGCCCCTAAAGTTTTGTTGTTGTTTTCCATATATTTCATGGGGCTCTATTTCTGTGCGCCAGAATATATTATAGGATTTTTATAAATACTTCCATTTAGAACAAATATTGTCTTTTCTCTTTGCTTATTTAAAGGACATCAAAATCCGGATTTTTCTAAAATATTTTCTCTACAGATCAAAAACCCAAATGGATCAAAAATTCTCTTTCAGAAATGCTACTTTTGTGTACTGTTTCTGTTTGTATCTCCATCCTCTTCCTCTTAACAATCTAATGTAAAATTTGCTCCCACTCACTTTTTCAACAAATTATTATTATAAAACTTTAATAAATAAATAAAATATTAATATCTTAATGTTAAGCGTAAATATTTTAGTTATTGAAATCTGAATATTGTCATTAACTCACTGTCGAAGACTTTTACAGGAGGCACTTACATTCACACACACACACGCACACATTCATCCTTTAGTAATTTTATATGATGACTTTCAAAAGGCAATAATATAAAGTCATTAACTGCATAACTTTGCTTAAATATTTTCAGTTTTTATTAACACCACTATCCCAATGAGCGAGTCAGTCAGCTATTCATTCGCAGAATACATGCAGCATTATGTTTTAATACTCTCTGTCATCATCGATTTTATAAAGGGAAGGGATTTCGTTCATTAGTTTTATGTTGGCCTCTGTTGGTATTCATTATCAAATGGGTGTATTCTTTCTGTAAAAGCTTCATTTGAAATCTTGTCAATCGACATGAGTATTTAAAGTGATTTGAAAACAAATTGAAAAGCCTCTTGAAAAATATTTACGATCTCAAGAAAAGTCCTTTCAGTACCTTCCAAAAAGCACATCATAATATAAATTTCCACCCCACCCAATTTCCAATTAGACTATAAAACGACTTTTAGAATTTCTGTGGTTTGTGGCCATAACGCTCGCTGAACAGCTAAAGTCAATAACCTTTTTAATTCGTTGTTACTTTATTATCGTTTTAATTCGATTACCTTGTACTGCCCAACCGATGGAGAGATTGCATGGTCTATTTGTGTGTCGATTAAACTTAAGCAAACCATTTAGGCCACGTCATTCATTAATCAAATAAGTGCCGCAATTCGTATTAACAATAATTAACAAATTCGGTTCTCAATATACAAAGACAATTGTTTTACCACTCAGAAGTTTGTTTATGTTTCGACCACAATCCTTTGATTTTTGCATGCGATAAAGGAAAGCAAAAAGCTTCAACATTTATGTAAAACAGCCTTTCATTGGTGGCATGTTTTGTCGTTCGGTGAAAAATATCCGTTAAAAAATCCACATTTTGTGTTTCGGTGGAAAATGTTCGTAAAAAATTAACTTTTTGTGGTTCTGCGAAAAATATCGTCGTTAAAAAATCCACGTTTTGTGGTTCGGTGAAAAATATTCGTTACAAAATCCACGTTTTGTGGGTCCCTAAAATTTTTTTTTTTTAAATCCACGTGTTGTGGGTCCCTGAAATTTTTTTTAAAAAATCCACGTTTTGTGGGTACCTGAAAAAATTTTTTTCAGGAGTCTATAGGAGCATATAACCTATATTTAAAGGTACCTTTAAAGACTCTTAAAATTCCTTTATAGAAGCCTATAAACATTCAGTTGTAAGAGTATAGAAAGACTCTTTAAATAATTTTCAAAAATCTATGTTCTCAACCATTACCCTATTATAATTGGGGTAGCAGCATGAATCCTGCGTAGGCGCCGCTGAACGAAACACTATGGTTTCGGGTCAATCCGGTACGAAAGAACCCGCTGCCGTGGGATTGATTACCATATTATTGTCGATAATATCGCTAGCAATTAATCAATTTACCACATTCATGCATAACATGAACACGAACATTTATCGATAACTTGATTTCGATTTGAACATTGAATAGGTACCAGTAGTCCCTTAAAATGGAATGGATGAAAACAATCACGCATAACAGCAGGGCGCTAATTTGTTGTGTATTCTTCTTACCAAGGTTATAATCAAATCTACAATATGAGTGTATAAAATAATTTGTCCTCAAGGCAGCAAATAAAGGTAGGGTTCCATGTGTTCGAGTGCATGCGATTAACCACTTGTGCTATCCTAGTTGACTGTTGCTTCAGTAGTAATTTACTCTAAAGGACGATGTTTTGTCCTAGTTTAGTACCAAATGCTAATCATAAGGAAAATCCACTGCACAACATAATTGAATGGCGGTCATAAAGTTCTACCAGAGAATAGGAGGATATGTGTTGCACATTAGTTTTATTTTTCCCTACACTTGGGGATTGGTGGATATTGTTAGGTGGTCGTTTGGTTGCCAACTTTGCGAGAAAAACACATGGTTTTCATTACTGTCCGAGAAGTTTTATTGAGATCTTTTTCCTTTTCAAATAGATTTTTCGTATTTTTTGGAAGGTTGGGCTCATCTTAAAGATAACTGTAGGAGGGATTATAATATTCGTATTTGCTCCATATTTGTTTGGTTTTACTTTTCCCTACTTCGTTCAGCTGCAATTGTTGCTCTAAAAAAAAAAATAAAATGTAAAATTACCGGCTAGGGACACCGCACGAACAATGTGTGTTTGAAATGCTCGTTTTCATACACAAATGGTTAATTGTACCAGTACACCGTTATAATCAATAACGTAAGACATCAACGCAGTTGTCGACGTCCTCCACATATACATACATAAGCAGGTCGATTGCTTAATATAAGTAACTAATATGGGTTGAGTGGTTGGTGCTAAAGTTGGTATTCGTGGATGATGGCAATGACGACATCGATGGCTATGATGGCAGTCATTGGTGCAGTCACTTAACTGAACCCATAATAAAAATGAATACTATTGTGGACATTTGTTTTAAGTTTTTGTGCTTTGGTTAAATTGAAATGATTGTCGAACATGCAAAGCAATTGAAAGCAAATTCCCTTTTCAAACCCTAGTAACGGGTAAACCAACCAACGAACCAACCAGTCGTGGCCAACTTTACTGAGTGAATGGTCATTATGACACACACACACTCATACTCACAGGGATTTTATAAGGATATTTAGAACTCCCAGCATATGGTTCTATTGTTCCCTGAAAATGAGTGTATGTGTGTGCAGTTTATTCAACAGCATTCGTGTTGCAAATTAGCACACTTTAATTCCTTAGTTTTTGTTGGTTTTGCAATTTTCTATACATCATCTTTCTTCATTTTAATTTCCTTCCCTTTTACCTTTGCTTTCGCTGCGGCAGAACACTTATTAACGGCACATTAACATGATTGTGTTGTGGCAAGCCAGAAATTCCACATGGGTTAAGCGTTGAAATATGGCATAATAGCTAAAACTTAATGGAGACGTTTTGTGTGCCAATGGCGGAATCGTGAATACCTTAGCTATTGTCGATAGCTAAGGTAATAACGAAAGCCTTTGAAATATAGTTTTCTGAGGAAAACTATTTTTAACTTTTTCACAAATCGTGGATTTTTTTAAAATTATTTTTTAAGCAACCGCACACCACAAAACGTGGATTTTTATACCCTCCACCATAGTATGGAGGGTATATTAAGTTTGTCATTCTGTTTGCAACACATCGAACTAATCATTTGCGACCCTATAAAGTGTATATATTCTTGATCAGGATAAAATTCTAAGACGATCTAGCCATGTCCGTCTGTCCGTCCGTCTGTCCGTCTGTTGTAATCACTCTAGCGTCCGCAATAATTGAGATAGAGTGCTGAAATTTTGCACCCGAGGGTCTTTTTTCCATAGGCAGGTCAAGTTCGAAGATGGGCTATATCGGTCCAGGGCTATATCGGTCCACTCTTTGGTATAGCCCCCATATAACGGTACCTGCGGATTTGAGGTATTTTGACGTTCTTCGTCACATTTGCAGACCGAATTAGCTATAATTTGGCACTTAGGGTTCCTAGTGATCAACAAACTTATATCCCAAAGGATATGGGCATAGGTCCATGTTTTGGTATAGTCCCCATATAACGGCACCTCCCGATTTTCGGTGTTTTGAGAATTTTAGCCACAATTTTTAACCGAACTATCTGCAATTTGACATTTGAGGTTCTCAGTGGCCATGAAAAATCACCACGAAACATCGTCAACAAAGGACCATGTTTTGGTATAGCCCCCATATATCGGTACCTCCCGATTTTCGGTATTTTGAGAATTTTAGCCACCATTTGTAACCGAACTATCTGCAATTTGACATTTGAGGTTCTCAGTGGTCATGAAACATCTCCACCAAACATCGTCAACATAGGTCCATGTTTTGGTATAGCCCCATATAACGGTACCTCCCAATTTTCGGTATTTTGAGAATTTTAGCTACAGTTTTAACCGAAATAGCTGTAATTTGACATTTGAAGTTCTCAGTGGTCATAAAACATCTCCAACGAAACATCGTCAACATAGGTCCATGTTTTGGTATAGCCCCCATATAACGGTATCTCCCGATTTTCGGTATTTTGAGAATTTTAGCTTCAATTTTTAACCGAACTAACTGTAATGATCGGTATTTTGAGAATTTTAGCTACAATTTTGTCTATTCAAAAATAATCGTTAATATAGGTCCATGTTTTGGTATATCCCCCCATATAACTGTACCTCCCGATTTTCGGGAATTTTCAGTGGTCACGAAATTTCTTCACTAAAATTCGTCAACATGGGTCCATTTTTGAGGGTCTACATTGTTTTGATGAAACTACCCTCAATTTGACTCTTGAAGTTCCCTGCAGCTATAAAATTTTCCGCCAAAAAATTTAAAGATAGGTTGACTCTTTGATATAGCCCCGTAGGTGGTACTATCACCTAGCTGAACACATTTTTAGATTAGATTAGATAACACTGTGCAACAAAATGGAGGTGAAAGTCTGGGGCACGGAAAATTCGTCTTGGGGAAAAAACCAAGGCCTTTCTTCCCCAGAAGGACAGATCCGCCGTGAGTCGAACTTCCGCCTTATGGCGTGATGAAATTTGTGTTAGAGACCCTGTGGGCCATCAGGAATTAGCGTTATATCTTTGTTCACTGTTGCTTAAGTGCTCTACAAAAACAACAAACAAAGATATAATGCTAATTCATGATGGCTTACAGGGTCTCTTGCAAAAATTTCATCACGCCATAACGCGGAAGTTCGACTCACGGCGTATCTGTCCTTTGGGGTTTTTAATATACACACACCAAGGGCTTTCATCTCCAAACGGAATTATCTCTGCCCCAACATTTGTGTTCACAGTGTAATTTAAGCAATAGTGGGAGGCAGTAAGAATCTATCCATTGTCGAAAAGTTGTTCCACCTAAAATTGTAAAAGGACCCTAATTATTCCATTTTAATTAAGACTATTTTATGGTGGAGGGTATAAAAAGTTCGGCCCGGCCGAACTTAACGACTTTTTACTTGTTAAAGAGTACTTTTAAGCAACTACACACCACAAATCGTGGATTTTTTTAAAGAATATTTTTCAAGCAACTACTCACCACAAAACGTGGATTTTTTTAAAGAATATTTTTCAAGCAACAACATACCACAAAACGTGGAATTTTTAAAGAATATTTTTCAAGCATCAAAAGACCACAAAACGTGGAATTTTTAAAGAATATTTTTCAAGCAACAAAAGACCACAAAACCTGGCATTTTTAAAGAATATTTTTCAAGCAACAAAAGACCACAAAACCTGGAATTTTTAAAGAATATTTTTCAAGCAACAAAAGACCACAAAACCTGGAATTTTTAAAGAATATTTTTCAAGCAACAAAAGACCACAAAACGTGGATTTTTAAGGAATGTTTTCCTCAGAACATTAACCCACAAGACGTGAAACTTTTAAAGAATATTTTCCACAGTCATCCTATGCGGTCTGAAACCGCATTGATCCTCATTCCTTTAGCCATGGGAAAACTCAGTACTGATTACTGTTATTGTCTTTCTACTTCCAATTAAATATCATCTCAAATGTTGCACTTAAAATGTCTTTCTATAACCTGCAAGAGATTGTTTTTTGTAAACATTTGAAAACCCCCACTTTTAATAAATACTTTGTGTTTAAAAACTTGAAATGAACGGTCTTAGCCTTAATGTCTCTTAAGCTTTGCTCGGCACTCCTTGGATTTAATTTGCTGTTCACCCTTTGAACTGGGTCATCAATTCAGCCACAGCAATCGCCATTGCATTGGCAATGGTTAAAGCAAACCAAAGCCTCAGATGTAGTGCCCGAATCTTGAATGACCTTAAAAGCAAAGAGAGAAAAATACTTGGTTTCTTTGCTATAAAAAATATACAATATTTCTGGTGTGGCTCAATGTATATTAAATTGGCATATTTCATGTTTGGTACATTTGCATGTTATGAAGAAAACTCAAACTTCAAAGAGATATTTAACTTAAATAGTTAAATGAAATAACACAATCATCATAGCTCGCCTATCAACACTTCTTTGAAACTTTTCTTTTTTTCGTAATTATTCCAATAAAAGCCATAAACGAAAGGTCCTAAAAACTATACCACCAACAATTGTAAAAGAAAATCCACTTTTTTGGAGTTATAATTATATTTGATTTGTAATCTTGCTAACTCCATATTTACAGTAGGCAATTTTCCTTGGGGCAATTCTCAGTTTATCGGTGAGAATGGGTGTTGAGGGGCAAAGGGTTACCATATGTCTCACCTTTTTCTCCTTCAAACTGACAATTGCCGCAAGGAAAATTGCCTAATATAAATATGAACTAAGCAACTACAAAAAAAGAAAGGTTTTGGTTTGCCATATACGCCCAACAATTATTTAAGGATCTTCAAATTGCGGAAACGTTTTTGCAACAACGGCAACAACAGCAGCCTCAACAACAATGTTAAAAATAGTTTTTCTAACATGCAATATTCAAATTAAACTTAAGTTTCATTTTTGCCAATCAAATCATGCCAGCACCCATAGTTTTACCATAAATTTTCTTCGCTTTGTTATTTGTTGTACAGATTTTTGCGTGATGGCACGTCTTTACGTATTTGCTTCATTGTATTAAATTGAAGCTAATCGATCCGAATGAGGTAGTTACAGGAATAAGAGTGAAAATAAAATACATATTTTCAAATCTAAAAATCTTCTTTAAAAATCCACGTTTTGTGGGCTATATGTGTGTGGAAAATATTCTTTAAATAATCCAAATTTACTTCAATATATAGTTAACTCTCTAATTACATGCGGTTTTTTTCCAGACATCTTGTTAAGACCTTCAACATATCTCCCCGAAAAGCTTAAGCGCACCTGCATATCAGCTAATAAACTGACAATTTAAACTGTTGGCTTTCAATGGCTGTAAGGATGAATTAAACATGTCCGAAACTTGTTTAGCAACAATATTATGTTGTCAACATAAAATCTATGTACTAAGATGATAGGCACGCACATATATACAACCGACAACATAACATGCTTCCCTTGGGCTAAGTGGTACCTGGCTGGAATCATTAACTTCAATATATCCTAAGTGAAGTTACAGCGTCCGTCTCTCTTCCAATAATACGTGTGTATGACACTGTGTTGGTGATAATAATTTGTAGTACAATCGGAAAGTTAAAACAAGTAAGAGAGGGTTATAGTCAGACAGGGCCGATCATGTAATACCCTACTCCCCTACACCTGTGCACTATTTTCCAAGGAATTTATTTTAAATTATTGCGACATATTTTAGCCGCTCGGTCATACTTACAAAAATTGATATACATGGTAACATACCAGAGATATAGAAAATACATACATACATATATACGCCGTAATTACTGGAAACGTAAGGTATTATTTTCCGTATTATATAATGACCAATCGGGCATTTTTCGATACATATTATTAAAACAAGTTAGAAAGTATCAGTCAGCTGTGCCGACGGAGATACAAGCTTCGTTCCAGAACTAAAAAGTTTTTACACATTTAACACATTTTGCACATTTTTCACCAAAATGCGTTCCCGTACACCAAAAAAGTTGCAAAATGTTCACTTCTCTTTGAACAAAAATGGCGCTGAATAGCTTTCTCATTAGAAACTTTTCACACAACAGATTTGAGCGAGCAAAAATGTGCAACATGTTTGCCGGCTTCTGATTGGTTGACTCGCCGACTTGGACATTTGTTCCAGTTTTTTTGACGTTTCCGCAATTTTTCCGTTCCCGTACATTTTGGAAAAGTGTTTATGTGGAACTAATTTTCGACAGTTTGATCTTTTGACACTTTTATCATTAAAAAAGAACTGGAACGAAACTATACGCTCAGCCTCGGACACAAATGAAATAAGTGAACTCAATACTTATAACGTCTCTATGTTTATACCCTCAGCATTTATGCTAACGAGGGTATATACACTTTCATACGGGCAAAATGTGCCTCATCGAAATAATGGTTTTAGACCCCAAGTATGTTTGGACGAAATGTGTTTCAGACAATTTGGAGTCGATCTAGCAATGTCCGTCCGTCTGTATGTCTGGCTGGCTGGAGCGCACGATAACTCTCGAACGTATCAACCCATTCGGTCAAAAATTTGGCTTTTGTAATATTTTGTCCAAACTTAGTTTAAGTTCGGAGATGGGTTATGTCGGTTCACTCCTTCTGGTACCTCCCCCAAAAATGTTCGGAAATGTTCGGAAAATTTGTTCGCATGATAACTCTTGAAGAAAGTAACGATCCATACTTTGCACATAGTGAAATTTCTACCAGACATAAATGAGGTTTTAATATGGACGTAATCGGTCCACTCCTTCGGGTATCTCCCACACAAAATTTCGGAAAAGTTCAGTTTAGGACCTGCTCTCGAATCGCTTTGATTTTTGTTGTAGTAACCTGTATTCACCGCCCTTATACGACGGTATAAGTTTCATCAGGGGCACGTCCATACTTCCTGAGAAAATAGCCTGAAAGTTAAAAAAAAACCTTATGACACCGTGTGTAGTGGTTGGATCGCAAGATAACTGTCGAACGGATCTGCCGATTCGGTCCAAAATTTGGCCTTCGTAATAGTTTGTGCAAGCTTAGTTTAAGTTCGAAGATAAGCCATATCGGTCCACTCCTTCAGGTACCTCCCCCACAAAAGTTCAAAAATGTTCGGAAAATTTGTGCGCACGAATTCTCTTGACGGGAGTGACCGATTTGGTCCATACTTTACATGTCCTAATATATAGATCAGGTTCCAATATGGACTATATTTGTCCACTCCTTCGGGTACCTCCCACACAAAATTTTGGATGAATTCACTTTAAGAACTACTCTCGAATCACTTTGATTTTTGTTGAAGCAACTTCCGTTCGCTGCCTCAATTACGACAGTAAAAGTTTTTTTCAGGGGCAAGTCCACACTTCTAAAGAAAACAGCCCGAAAGTTGTAAAAACAAGTAAAAAAGTGTCAGTCGGCTTTGCCGACAGATATATACCCTCAGCCAACGGGAAGTGAAAAATTCACCTACGGACAGATCGAGTGTATTTAAGGTCTCTTTAGAATTTTGTGGCCCTTTTTGGGCATTTGAACTTGCCGACAAAAAAGTGGATTAGGAATTAACTGCACTAAGACACAAATGTTGAACCTTTGTGGGGGAGGTACCCTTAGGGAGGACCGATGTGGGCCATTTTAGAAGTTAAACTAAATTTTGACAAAAAAAGGAGATCCAAAGTTTGGACCAAATTGGTTGGCCCATTCAAGTGATATCGTCCTAGCATTTTAGAAACATTTTTTTTAAATATTGGGGAGAAGTACCGGAAGTTGTGGACCGGTAATTCCCCATGAATGTTGGACCAAATCGGTTGAACAGTTCGAGAGTTATCATGCTCTCCGACAGCCACATATGGTGACATAGGGATTTTTTACACCTTTCGGGCTGTTTTCATAAGAAATATGGACTTGCGAATGTAAATCGCTACAACAAAAATTAAAGTGATTCGAGAGCAGGTCTTAAAGTGAACGTATCCGAAATTGTGTGTGAGAGGTACCAGAAGGAGTAGACATATATAGTCCATATTCGCACCTGATCTATATCTGGTAGATATATTAGGATGTGCAAAGTATGGATTACATCGGTCACTCCCGTCAAGAGTTATCATGCGCACAATGTTTTCCGAACATTTTTGAACTTTTGTGGGGGAGGTACCTGAAGAAGTGGATCGATATGGCTTATCTTCGAATTTAAACTAAGTTTGCTCAAAATATTACGAAGACCAAATTTTGGACCGAATCGGTTGACGCTTTCGAGAGTTATCGTGCGCTCCAGCCAGCCAGCCAGACAGACAGAGGGACGGACATTGCTCAATCGACTCCAAATTGTCTGAAACATTTCGCCCAAACATACTTGGGGTTTAAAAACATTATTTCGACGAGGCACATTTTGCCCGTATGAAAGTGTATATGGTAAATAACAAAAATGTTTTGCAATCGATGAATCCGAGTTTCACCCTTTCAGAATTCGCGAACTGTTAACATATTCTATAACGTATGACTACAGTTCTTTAAAATGAAGTGTTTTAGGAGGGATACCATAATGCCGACCATTAAAATTAATTTTCGTGGAAGCTGTGTTGGCATCAATGTAGAAAAATGGGTAAAAATGGGTTGAAACCAACAAGTTTTTTTATGTTCCCATGCGATTTCTGGCTTAACCTTACATTTTATAGACCTATTCCCAAAGAATGAATCACAGAATACTCCATGGGCAATAAGATAGCAGTGTATGATTTTTCGATATATCCACTGCATCCACCTTAAATTGATGCTGACATTTTGAAGCCGGAATTTCGGGGTTTTTGAATTTTTTTAATAATCCGGACGCGCAAGAAGATAATATTCCAAACTCATAACACGATTATAGAACTCGTGATTTTACGTCGTTTGGTGCATATCTCATGAGTGTGCTCTTTACAGCATCCTAGTAATTGGAGTCGAAAGGCCAAAATTTCATGCGTGAATTTTCTTACAAAACATATTTTTTGCGTGTAAAATTTACAACTGTCATTCATTGTGTGCAACTGGCGGCACACAATGGCCGCTGAGTAAATCATCGAAATATGCATTATCCAAAATCGGATGCGCATCAACCCACTTTAACTAATTCGCGAATTACAAGCTTTTTAATTTTCATATCTTTTAAATGATAGTAATTTCAATATTACTCTTAATTTCCTATCCTTATAAGTTATCACAGTAAGCAGTTAAGCTTTCACGATGGTAAACCATATATTTTGATAAAGTTTTAGCAGAATACTTTAATTTATGTATTAGATTTTAGCGAAATAGTTAGATAACTCTCAAATATTTTTTTCTAATTTTTCGAAACAAACCAAAAAATATATTTGTAACAATATTTTCCAACAATGAGTTGTTTCTCTTTTGTTGTTGTTATAATATACAATTTATAAAGCCAATGTTTATAATTTTGGTTTCACATTTTTTACGCGTTGTCTAGTTTTTGTACGTATTTTTAATTTAGTTTTTAGAGGTTTATACGGACTCTGAGTTAGTATAATTTAAATTTATTGCCAGATATTTTTAATTTTCTTGATTTTCCGCGAAAATAAAAACACATTTTGGAAATTTTGGTGCATCTACGGATGGATATCAAATGCTGTTACTGATATATGCTTACATTGTCTCAATACAAAAAATAAGAAATTTTAAAATATTTTTTCTTTATAAGAGGATAAAAACCGCTATAACTTTTGCGCGCATCGGCCAATTTCGTGAACGCGAGTAGATTTGAAACCAGATATTTTCCCTTTAAGTCTATACCAAAAATCGTAGATGTGCTCGCGAATTTTTTTTTAATTTTTTTCGAATGGAATTGCAAAGGAATTTTGTTATTTGCCATATACCCTCGTTAGCATAAATGCTGAGGGTATAAAAAACCCTATGGCACCATATATAGTGGCTGGAGAGCTCGAACCGAATACTGCGGTCGTCCACACTTTGGATATTGTAATATTTTTTTGAATATTAGGTGACATTCGAAGGTAGTGCTTATAGGTCCACTCCTTCCGGTACGTCCCCCACAAAAGTTCGAAAATATTCGCTAAAATAGTACGCGCGATTTCTCAAAGACGTAGCAACCGATTTGGTCCAAACTTTTGATATAAATATTGTCGATATTGATATAAATATTGTCTAAATATTGTCTAGATATTGTCGAAACTTAGATTATGTTCAAGTATTCGATTAAAATTGACCGAGTTATAGCAAAATCGGAGAAAGATATATATGGGGGCTATATCCTAATCTGAACCGATTTTTGTGAATATCGGTATAGCTATTCAGGGGTCTAAGCAAATAACACATATCAAATTTGAAGGCTATTCGATTAAAAATGAACGAGTTGTTGCAAAATCGGGAAAAAATATATATGAGGGCTATATCCAATTCTGTCCAGATATGCACCAGAGTTTATATTCTTCATTCCTCTGCCCTCATAAGTACTTGTGCAAAAATTCAACGACCTCTAATGTTGTCCACTTTTGTATGGAAGCGGCAACAATGTACGATGTCCTGGTGCTTACTACAGTAAATTTTTTCTAATTAGCTCAATACTTACCTATATATGGGTTACGAAAGTCCTCAATATTTAGTCCCACTCCTCTATACACATACCGCACAAAAGTACAAATTTTACTGCTCGTCTTGGACCAGTTTCGCATATTCTTTCTGGAATATTATGGGTACATATGATTTTTTTTCCTTTTTTCAATCAAATCAAATTTCACAACATTGTTGACCAAATTCCAGAATATCAACACCTCCATAAAATACCTACACACTTTTGAAATCAACAAACCTTAGCACGTGTTTCATCCTCACCCACTAGATAATGATTTTTAATAAATATTTTACAGTGTCGCATGGACAAACAGTCTGTATCATTTTCAAAATTAATGAAGTACACAGAACAAATCCAATGACAAACTTTTTTAATGAATTTAAGCATTACTCATTTTTGAGTTTTTTTTTTCATTTCAGACAGAAGAAAGTGTCCAGTTCTAGCAATCATCCAAAACCTTATCACAAGTAATCCCCCGCAAAATACCGCTGGGATTGAGGTTAATACAGAAAAGATTGTTTCAATTTCATTGTTTGTTTCAAAGTTTGTTCTTGGGTAAATTTGTTAAAAGTTTCGTTCTTGTGTTATTAATAAACTTAATTTAAACGAATTTTAGGATAGAAATGTTCATAAAGCCAAAGGTATGTTGCAATCTTCTAAATTGTCTTCATTTATTTGGCAACTCATTACCTTGCCTACAAATTGTTTTACTTCCAGTTATCAAAATAAAAAGCAGAATAAAACGTGTGGGTATTATGACATAAGTTTTCCTCTTTTTATTCAGTTTGAGGTATTTACATTAGCAACAAAAACAACAAACAATGTCATTTTAATTAGTAATTATTATAATTAGATCACAAATGGCATTAAAATAAAAGCGGAAGGAAATAAGCTTTAACAAGTTTTGTTTAAAGTACATATCATGTACAGGAAATTACTTAAGTGACCAAAAAAATTTACGTACGCGTGTTTGTGGGATATTCATCTTCATAAAAGTCAATTCAATTAAAATCACCTTTCAATAAGCATTAAAAAATTGGAAGTTTGAGGTTCCATTTTAAAAAAATGAAAAAGTTTTTTGAATTGTTCTTCTCAAATCAGATGAAAAGTAATGAGGAAGCATGAACAAGTGTGTTTCCATGCCGAGGTGCCAAAATATAGGAGGAGTATTAATATTAACTGTTAATATTACAGTTGTCTATAGAAACCACACCTTCTATAGATAGAACAAGTAAAAATGTATCAGTCGGCTTTGCCGACAGAGATATACCCTCAGTCTATGTGAATTGGAACTTTCATCCATTATGGAAACCTCCTATGAGGGTTTTTTACATCTTTCGGACTGTTTTCTCAAGAAGTATGGACTTGCCCCTGAAAACACTTTTACTGTCGTAATTGAGGCAACCAATGCAACTTGCTCCAATAAAAATCAAGTTGATCCGAGAGTAGGTCTTAAAGTGAACTTATCCAAAATTTTGTGTGGGAGGTACCCGAAGGAATGTGCAAATACATTCCATAATCAAACCTGATCTATATCTGGTAGATATATTAGGATGCGTAAAGGATGTACCAAATCTGTCAGTCCCTTCCAGAGTTATCGTGCGCACGGAGGTACCTGAAGGAGTGAACCGATATAACCCATCTTCGACCTTAAACTAAGTTCGGACGAAATATTGCGAAACCAAATTTTGGACCAAATCGGTTCATCCGTTCAAGAGTTATCGTGCGCTTCAGCCAGCCAGCCAGACAGACGGACGGACGGACATTGCTTAATCGACTCCAAATTGTCTGAAACACATTTCGTCCAAACATACTTGGGGTCTAAAACCATTATTTCGATGAGGCACATATTGCCCGTATGAAAGTGTATATACACTCGTTAGGATAAATGCTGAAGGTATATAAACCGTAAACTTTACATGTTCCAAATTTTGTGTGGGAGATACCCTAAGGGGTGGTACGATGTACGTTCCATATTTGGACGTAACCCAATTATGTAAGCGAGTGTTATGTTAGGCACAACCAAGTTAGTGCCGGCAGATTTTTTGGAGCTCCAGGGCCATTATCTCAAAAAGTATGGACTTGTCCCCGAAAAAGAATACACCGTAAAGGAAAATAATACAAAGTCAAAATTTCGATTTTTAACAAAAAAATGTGCCGTTTATTGACCATTAATCGGTCAAAAAATTTAAGGAAAATTCTCTTATTTGAAGACAAAATTTTGATGTATTCAATAAACTCACAAAAATATATGAAGACTGAACACCAAATTTCTGTAATTTTGGGTGGATAATGTGGCTAAAACCTTAAAAACCCGAAAATTGGGCGGTACCGTTCCACGGGGGTTATATCAAAACGTGAACCAATACCAACAATTCTCTGTAAAAATATTTCGCAAGACCTGGCGAGGAGTAAATACCAAATATAAGCTACATTGGTTGTTTAATGTGGCTAAAACCTTGAGAATACCGAAAATCGGGCGATACCGTTCTATTGGAGCTATATCAAAACGTGGACCTTTGTACAAAAATTTTATTAGAAAAGTTTTTTGGTCCATTGGGAACCCTCAATGCAAAATTTTGGCGTATTTGGGCGTGAAACATATGTAAAATCTTAAAAATTCCGAAAATCGGGAGGTACCGTTATATGGGGTCTATATCAAAACGTGGATCTTTGTCCATAATTTTTATCGGAAAAGTTTTTTGTAAAGTGAAAATCCCGCATCTCAAAATTCAACCAATTTGGTTGAGAAGTTTAGCTAAAATATTCAAAATACCGAAACATTAAGAAGTACCGACTATCCCAAAACGTGGACCGACCTTCCCAATTTTTTGTTCTCGACATTGTCAGTGAACTATAAGTATTTATACCAAAATTCTTCTACCAATGACAACTCCTTTTATATTTGGTCACCGTTTATTTGAACTCACGACATAGTGCAGCGTTTTTTTGAGGTTATGCGCCATTATCTCGGGAACTATGGACTTGCCCTCGAAAAAAATTACAATGACGTAACCGGGGCCGCACGAATATCCTGTTACAAAAAATTTCATAACGATTAGTGAGGTGTCACTAAACTGCACTTATTTCAAATTTTGTGTGGGAGGTAGCTGAAGGAGTGGACCGATATAATCCATATTCGAACCTGATGTATGCCTAGAGGTAATATTACCATATGCAAAGTTTGGTTCAATTCGGTTACTCTCTTCGAGAGTTATCGTGCGCATAAGTTTTGCGACAATTTTTGAACATTTGTGGGGGAGGTACCTGAAGGAGAGGACCTATATGGCCCATCTTCGAACTTAAATCAAATCTGGACAAAATATTTCGATACCCAAAATTTAAACCGAATCGATTGATCCGTTCGAGAGTTATCGTGAGCACCAGTCAGCCAGACAGACAGACGGACGGACATTGCTAGATCTACTCAAAATTGTCTGAAACGGATATCGTACAAACATAATTGGGATCTAAAACCATTATTTCGATGTGGCACATTTTTGGTGGTATCAAAGTGTATATACCCTCTTTAGCCTTAAGGCTGAGGGTATAAAAACGTACATGAGTATATACTATGAAACCTAAAATGCTTTCTATACGCCCATAGAAGAAAACGAGATATTGTATATAGACTAGGGCGGCCCAAAAAACGACAAGTTTGTTTTTTTAAAACGCCTACCCTCTATTTTTTTCCATTTGATCCAAAAACTTTATCGGTGAAATTTTGTGGCTATCGGTTAACGTTAACCCGTGCCATCCGAGCGATCTTTGTTTCCATAGTAATTTGTATGGGACCAAAGGTTAATTTTCCCGAAAGGACGTCCAATCGATGAAAAAACTTTACCCGTTCATTGTCGTGACTAAAAAACGATTTCTACAAAAATTTACCATTAACGATAATCCGTGTCCCCCGACCGATCCTTTTTTCCATAGTGGGGAATAGGGTTATGACTTTTTGACATTTTTCCTCAAAAATGATTTCCTGTAGCAGGGATGAATGAACTTTTGCCTATTAATCACTATGCTATCGTTTATTCCATTGAAATATAAAAAAAGTTCACGCACAAATCGATTTTAAAAAAATTATTTTTTGAAAAAATATATGAAATGAAAAAATTTTTTTTTTAAAAAAAAATATTTTTTGTTGCACGAATGAATAAATATAAGCCTACTAATAACTATAATAACGTTTATTTCATTCAAATATTAAAAAAGTCGCGAAAAAAGTCACTTTGAAAAATTTTAAATTTTTTGTTTTTTGTTAAAAAAATATATTTTTGAATAAAAGCGTTTACGACATTTTTACGAGTCTCAGAATTCAAGAAAAATAGTGAGAAATAAATTTTATGTAATTTTAATTATCTCATGTGGCTCTAAAGTTTATTTTCAATTATATATCCGTTTTCAGTGACTTCAAAAAATTGTCCATAATTTTGATAAACTCAAATTTTAAAATCATTTTGTGCGTGAGGTTTTTTCACCGAATCACCTTATAATTAAGATTTTATGGAATGTCATGGCAAAACTCATCACGCTATGATACAGGGATATGAGGTTGTAAAAAAGTCATAACCCTAGTGGGGAACCTATAATTGGCCAAATATGCAAATTGGAGCAATATCAACATCTGACTCGATTTTCGTAATTTTCTGTAGGATTCGTTTTTAGCCACAGCAATGAACTGGTAAAATTTGTTCATCGTTTGGAAAATAATTCTGGCCTGTAGAGCGTTTTCCTAATAATTCGCCATTGGCCTCCATACAAAGTACTATAGAAACAAAGGTCGGTCGGGGGTCGGGTTATCGATAGCAGATCATCGTAAATTTTTGTAGAAATCGACCATAACTACGGTCTTTAGAGAATTTTCGTGAAAATTCGCCTTTAATCCCACAAAAATTACTATGGAAACAAAGATGCTCGAGTGGCACGGGTAAGCGTTAAACGATCACCATAAAATTGTATATATAAGGTTTTTGGAATAGAATAGGTCGTCTCACATAAGACCACAAGGTCTTCGCGTAAAAAAATGTAACTTCTTGTCTTCTCTTAGAAAGTCCTCTACATAGAGGACCATAAGGTCTACACATAGACGGTCGCAAGGTATTCTCATAGAAGACCACAAAATCTTTTCCTAAAATGTTCATCTCATAGAAAACCACAAGTTCTTCTGGTAGAAGAAACAAAGTCTTCTAGACCACAATATATTCTCTTAGAAAGGACTACTCATAGGAGACCGTAAAGCCATCTAACAGAATTCCACAAGATCTTCTCATACAAGAACACAACTTCCTCTCAAGGCAAACCACGAGGTCTTTTCTTAGAAGACCAGAAGGTTCTCTCTTTGAATACCACAAGGCCTTCTCTAAAAAGACAAATAAGTATTTTTTAAAGAATAGAAGACCTTCTGGTCTTCTAATAGAAGACCTTTTGGTCTTCTATAGAATACTACAATTTTTTCTTATAGAAGTCTTTACCTCACAGAGAAGGCCTTGTCCTAAAGAAGACAACAAGGTTTTCTTATAGAAAACTGCAAGATCTTCTTTTAGAAGACCACAATTTATTTTCATAGAAGACCACTAGGTCTTCTCGTAGATGACTAGAAGGTCTTGTCACAGAAGACTACAAGTTTTTCTTATAGAAGACTTGCCTTATAGAAATACCACAATTTCTTTTCATAGAAGACCACTAGGTTCGCTCATATAGGACCACTAGGTTCTCTCATAGAGGACTACTAGGTCTTCTCACAGAAGACCACTAGGTCTTCTCATAGAAGAATAGTAGATCTTTTCATAGAAGATTACAAGTTTTTCATATAGAAGGCTTTATCTCATAGAGATGACCTTGCCTTATAGAAGACAACAAGGTTTTCTTATAGAAGACCACAAGGTCTTCTCATAGAAGACCTCAAGTTCTTCTCATAGAAGATATTCTCTTAGAAGGAAACTAGGTCTTCTTATAGACGACCACTGTCTTCTAGCCATTCACATCCGATATGCCTGATGAGCTGAATTAAACCAGCAGCGAAACGATCGTAGCATATTCGTTGTGTGTGTGGGACTTCGCTAGAATTCACTTTTTCAATACAAACTCCTTAGGTCATGATAGCTCGATTCAAAATTCAATTAATTAATACAATGTTCATAGTAGAGAAAAATAAAAAAAAATCGCCTGGGCGCTTTTTAAAATAATCGCGATCAAAGTTCACATTTTCATGTTTTTTTTTTTGGGGTTTTCAGGATTTTGCATGGACACCGCAAGCCCTATCGAAATGGGACTAACGAATTTGTGGTAGAGAACTTTCGCTGCTACAACATTTTCATTAGTCCCATTTCGATAGGACTTGCGGTTTGCAAGCAAGATCCTGAAAACCTTAGAGAATATGACTTTTGACCGCGATTTATTTAAAAATCCCTTCGTTAATTTTCTTGATTTTTCTCATCTATGAACATTTTAAATTCGGAATCTGCAAAAACTCCCCAGGTGTAAGCATCATCCATTTACAGTTAGCTAAGGCGCACCGTGCATGACATTGTTTTTCAAGGAGCGATACAGTCAGTTCATTGTCCCAATTTTAATTTCTATATCTCAAAAATAGTAAATTTAGAAAAGTCATAAAAGTCAATCTCTCAGAGAATTTTCAATGGGACTTGCGGTTTCCAAGGAAAATCGTGAAAACCTAAAAAAACCCTACAAGTCTGAAATTTGATCTCTATTAATTTAAAAAGCGCTCCGGCGATTTATTTTTATTTTTGTTTTTTTTTTTTCTCATATATGAACATTGCAGTTTAGAACCCTAAGCACTTTCCTTTAAAGTTGGTTCAGGCGCACCGTGACATATAAGTGTGTTTTCCTTTATAGTTTCGTTTTGTTCATAAAGAACTACGTGAAATATTGATCTCTTTCATTGATCGAATCAAATAAAGTCAGCAAAAGCTATTTCTAATTGCAATCATATAAATAAAATTCCGCGGAAAACTAGTGGCCAGGGAAGTGGTGTAGGGTATCACATGGTCGGCCCCGTCCGACTATAACCATCTTTTACTTATTTTATTAATTTGTTATCCCTATAACACCATCCTCGTTTATAATCATAACCATTCTTTCACACCATTTCATTCCGCATCCATGGCCACACAAAGCAATATGAACAAGAACTCATGAAAGGTTTGCCCATTTGTTAAATGCAATAGCTCCCCTGTACGAAGTATGGGGACATGTGTCGACATGTCACCACTTTGTCTACTATTATGGTGACAAAGTCAACACTTTGTCAACAGGTTGTCAACAATTGATATTTTTACCTTAATAAGAAGAAGCATTGTTTGTTTATATTGAAAACTGATAGCCCAACAAAGCATCTTCTTATTTTATCTTCATTTGCTTAATTGTTTAATTTTTTTTAATTTAATAACAAGTATGAACAAAGGAAATTTGGAAAGGAAAATAACAGACAAGTGAAAAAATAGACAATTCCATATCAAAATACAAATTCTGAGGCGGCTGACAACATTTGTGTTGAAACTTCGACAACTAGACATATATTGACGAATATATTGTTCCGTCTCGCTGGAAATTATGAACGCAACTTACATCTGATATTTGGACACGACATAATAATGAGTTAAAATGTTGAAGGATTTTTTGGCAAAAATCTATTGCGAGATTTTTCCAATGTTTATACAAATGTAATGTGTAAGCAAATTTAAAGACATTTTGTTTATTTATGCTTATTTATACATGTTTATTCTTTTCAATTCATAGATGTTATAACAATATTCATCGAATCGCCTGATAAAACGTTAAGTGCAGCAGAAGAAGAAATATTTTAAGCTGATAAATCACACCAACACTTATGACCAAAAAAATAAAATGGCGATGATATTTCTGACAATGAAAACATTTTTTTTATTATTGGTTAGATAGCCTTGAAAACATTGGCTTTATTTACTAATTTTGTGCTTATGTGGAATCTTGGGCTTAGTCCTTTTTAAAGATAAACAAGTAAGCAAAGGCTATAGTCGGATGGGGCCGACCATGTGATACCCTACACCACTACTTCTAGGAATTAGCTATGTGCAACCGCCTTGCACGCTGAATGTCCGGGTTCGATTCCCAGGCCTGGCCACGTCAAATTTTCTACGATGTCAAAATACACCTTAGCAATGTTGGCGATATTTCCTTAGTATTTCAGCCATGAAAAACGTCTCTACTAGTGGCAATTTAGGACACGCCGTTCGGACTCGGCTATAAAAACGAGGTCACATATCAATAACTTAATATGAATTCATTGGTATAAGAGAAGCCTCCCTTGTCCCTACTGGGATGTTTGTGGAAGATTAAAAAATATTCCAAAATTGGAAAATTCGCATTGATTAGCCACTCCTGATTAATCTTAAAATTGTTTTGAATATCAGGTTCCTTTTCGGTACACACGTAAAATAAATAAATATTTACACAATGCAAGTTGCTATATCTCTGATATTTGATATTTTGGAAAATTGTGAGTTTGTTGAAGATCAGTCGCCCAAAAATTGTGCACTTGTAACTCACATATGTTTGATAATGCCCGTGCTTTTCCGGGTAATTCGAAAATAGAGCATTGTGGGTATATGTATATTGTGATATCAAAAATATATATTATACCCGTAGAAATAACTAATAAGGAATAGAAATTCAAATTATTTGCATGCAAACAATTTTATACATCCCAAAATTATTCATATTTAATTACACACCAAAGAAGATAGTATAAGTCAGCTGCGCTAACGGTGATATACCCTCTGCCTCTGACCAAAAACAGAAATAAGCACAATAATTATGCCGTATAAAAATATATTGATTTTGCATCACGGTTTTTTTTTCAAAATACGTTGAATCTTTGGGGCTGTACCAAATAAATTTTAGTAAGCTAACCTGATTTTCTGTAATTACCCCAGAAAAATTGTACCGTTGCAATAGGGACCGATTCGAGTAGATCCGATTCGAGTCCTCAAACTGCACTTTTCCCATATTTTGTGTGACTGGATGAAATAATACGATGTGCAAGTTCGGACCAATCAGAAAATCCATTTGAGAGTTATATCTTGCGGATTTGCCATTTTTGTTAGGTTTGATGTTTGTTTTTCAGGGTTTCTCGGAGCTTTTCGGGTATAATCTCAGAGAGTATGGACTTACCATTGCAATTGTACCATCGTAAAGGGGGCCGCAAGGACAATCTGCGGAAAAATATTCAAAACGATTCGAGAGGGCTCTTAAATGGCACTTTTCCGAATTTTGTGTGGGTGGTACCCGAAGTTGTGGACCGATATGGTCTTTGCCGATCTATATCTGGAAGGAATAATAATATATGGAAAGATTGGACCAAATCGTTCACACAATTTTTCGAAAAAAATGTTGAACTTTTGTGGGGTAGGAGTGGGCCTATATAGCCTATATTCGAACTTAAAGTAAGTTTGGTTAAAACATTACGAAGTAAAAAATTTGGTTTGAATCGGTAGATCTGTTCGAAAGTTATCGTGCGCACCAGCCAGCTAGACAGTAAGAGAGACAGATGAACGGACAGGGCTAAATCTAACATACTTGGGGTCCAAAACCATTATTTCGATGAGACATATCTTTGGTCGTATTTTGTATGTATCCCCTTTACCCTAAATCCTAGAATAGAATAGGTGTCGAGGTGACCCCATGCTGCAATATTTGTATAAAAAATCTAATTGGACAACAGAACTGAAAATTTCTCTGTCATGATAGAGACAATCCCATGTGGCATGGGAGGAAATTGTGGTTCTCTACACAAAACCCAATATACATATATTAGGCAGTAGGCCCGTTATCTAGCAGACACATTATTACAATTAGCATCAGGGGAAAGGTCAGTAGTTATTTTTCCACATGTGGGCTACTTTTCCTGTATATGCCCTCCAGGAATTAAAATATGGACCAAAAATAAAAGTTGGATATTTTTCATACAAAAGTAATGGTCCATTTCACCCGCTAAATAATATCAGATCATCATCAAAAATTTTGGGCATCTTCTTCGACCTAAACTCTTACCTCGTGCAAAATTTCGTGGCTATTGAGCTATAATTGCGACCTCTAGCGTCTTTATGATTACACTACAAACAAAAAACTGGATATATTAGGCTGTAACTCTGTTATCTTATCACATACATCAACATAATTGACATCAATGGAAAGGTCAAGAGATCGTCTTTCAAATATAACTCACGAGGGATGAATGTGTCTTTCAGGAACAAAGATATAAGCTGTATATTAAAAATTTTCACAATTTTTACACAAAAGTTGTGGTCCATTTAACCCTCTAAATATTATCTGATCGCCATCTCTAATTGCAATCTTCTTCTTTGTCATATACTCTTACTTTACTTAAATTTTCGAGGCGATCGGACTATTATTGCGACCTACAGAGCAGCTACAAAATTGGATAAAAATTAGGTTTTTGGTAAATTTCACCCGCTAAATATTTCACGATCATCACCAATTAAAATAGCGATCTATTCTGATGTAAAACCGACCTCCATACCAAGTTTCGTGACGATCGGTCCATAATTGCGGCCTGGAGTTTGATTACAATTTATAATGGACAGACGGACGGACGGACGGACACACATCTCAAAATCGCTTTATCTCGCCGAGATATGAAGATTGGTATACCACATTGGGGGTCTTCGACGAACATGAATTTTTACCAAAACAAACTTATAATACCCTTTCCACATAGTGGTGTAGGGTATAAAAAGACTGTAATACGCAATTTCTACTTTTTTAGTATTTTGATAATTATATGTTTTTATACCCTACACCACTATGTGGAAAGGGTATTATAAGTTTGTTTTGGTAAAAATTCATGTAACACCGCGAAATATTCGTCAGAGACCCACAATGTGGTATACCAATCTTCATATCTCGGCGAGATAAAGCGATTTTGAGATGTGTGTCCGTCCGTCCGTCCGTGTGTCCGTCTGTCCATTATAAATTGTAATCAAACTCCAGGCCGCAATTTTGGACCGATCGTCACGAAATTTGGTATGGAGGTCGGTTTCACATCAGAATAGATCGCTATTTTAATTGGTGATGATCGTGAAATATTTAGCGGGTGAAATGGACCAAAAACATAATTTTTATCCGATGTTGTATATGCGCTGTAGGTCGCAATAATAGTCAGATGGCCTCGAAATTTTAAATAAGGTAAGAGTATATGACAAAGAAGTAGCTTGCAATTTGAGATGGCGATCAGATAATATTTAGAGGGTTAAAAGGACCAAAACTTTTGTGTGAAGATTGTGAAAAATTTTAGTATACAGCTTATATCTTTACTCCTGGAAGAGACATTCCGGGCAAGTAAGCTATGCTTGGAAGTGGAACGCTTGACCTTTCTATTGATGTCAATTGTGTTGGTGTACATGATAAGATAACAGAGTTACAGCCTAATATACCCTGTTATTTGTTTGTAGTGTAATGATAAACATGCTAGAGGTCGCAATTATAGTTCAATAATGACGAAATTTTGCATGAGGTGAGCGTTTAGTTCGAAGAAGAGGCCTACAATTTTGGATGATGATCTGATATTATTTAGAGGGTGAAACATCCCAAAAAATATTTTTGGTCTATATTTTTTTTTTCCTGGAGGGCATATACCGGCAAAGTAGACTACATATGAAAATAGAACTATTGATCTTCCCCTTAAGGAAAATTGCAATAAAGTGTCTGCTAGATAACGGGCCTACTGCTTAATATATAATGGGTTATGTGTAGAGAACCACATTTTCCCATTCCCAGTTGTTGCATTGTTGCATATTACATGGTGCCCTAACGTTTTAATTGTCCAATTGGATTTTTATACATACATTGCAGCATGATTCGCTTTGCCACCTTCTTTCAAAACGATTCCCCAGCCAGACAAAATCAAATTTTAAAAAAACCTCCGCGATGAGTGGTGTAGGGTATCACATGGTCGGCCCGTCCGACTATAGCCCTCTCTTACTTGTTCTTTAATAAAATATACCATTTAAACAAAAGTATAGGTTCATCGTCTTACCAATTTTTAATCTATAAAAAGTTCAACATAGGTCAAAAACTTAAAATTGAAAAATTTGGTACCAATGTCTCCATATGACCCTCTATGGACTATTGACTCCAATGTCTATACTGACTCACTACCTCCAATGTCAACACATGGGTCCTCAGCAACTACTGACTTACTACTGACATACTAGTTCCAATGTCAGTACTGACTTTCGAATGACACGTTCATACAAAATGTCTATAGGAAATTACATGAGTTGTCTACAGTTTGTCAGTAGTACTGTTGACAATGTCAGTAGTAAGTCAGTATAGATTCACTATTGACATTCCCTACAGGGTCTCACAGAGATGCACACACACAAACGTAGGTCACCAACTAATACTCATTCCTGTCTTAGTACGAAGCAACTCATAATTTGTTGCGGTTCGTTTGTTTTATTATATTTGTTTCCTTACTGCATCCTTTCTAGTTTTTGTTTTTTTCTTGTTATACCCTCCACCATAGTATGGAGGGTATATTAAGTTTGTCATTCTGTTTGTAACACATCGAACTAATCATTTGCGACCCTATAAAGTATATATATTCTTGATCAGTATAAAATTCTAAGACGATCTAGCCATGTCCGTCTGTCCGTCTGTCTGTCCGTCTGTTGTAATCACTCTAGCGTCCGCAATAATTGAGATAAAGTGCTGAAATTTTGCACGCGAGGGTCTTTTTTCCATAGGCAGGTCAAGTTCGAAGATGGGCTATATCGGTCCACTCTTTGGTATAGCCCCCATATAACGGTACCTCCGAATTTTATGTATTTTGACGTTCTTCGCCACATTTGCAGACCGAATTAGCTATAATTTGGCACTTAGGGTTCCTAGTGATCAACAAACTTATATCCCAAAGGATATGGGCATAGGTCCATGTTTTGGTATAGTCCCCATATAACGGTACCTCCCGATTTTCGGTATTTTGAGAATTTTAGCCACAATTTGTAACCGAACTATCTGCAATTTGACATTTGAGGTTGTCAGTGGTCATGAAACATCTCCACCAAACATCGTCAACATAGGTCCATGTTTTGGTATAGCCCCCATATAACGATACCTCCCGATTTTCGGTATATTGAGCATTTTAGTTAAAAATTTTAACCGAATTAGCTGTAATTTGCCATTTGAGGTTCTCAGTGGTCATGAAACATCCCCACCGAACATCGTCAACATAGGTCCATGTTTTGGTATAGCCCCCATATAACGGTATCTCCCGATTTTCGGTATTTTGAGAAATTTAGCCACAATTTGTAACCGAACTATCTGCAATTTGCCATTTGAGGTTCCCAGTGGTCATGAAATATCTCCACCAAGCATCGTCAACATAGGTCCATTTTTTGGTGTAGCCCCCATATAACGGTACCTCCCGATTTTCGGCATTTTGAGAATTTTTTCCAAAATTTGTAACCGAACTATCTGCAATTTGCCATTTGAGGTTCTCAGTGGTCATGAAACATCCCCACCGAACATGGTCAACATAGGTCCATGTTTTTGGTATAGCCCCCATACAACGGTACCTTCCAATTTTCGGTATTTTGAGAATTTTAGCTACAGTTTTTAACCGAAATATCTGTAATTTGACATTTGAAGTTCTCAGTGGTCATAAAACATCTCCAACAAAGCATTGTCAAGATAGGTAAATTTTTTGCTATTGCCCCCATATTTTCGGTATTTTGATAATTTTAGCTGCAATTTTTAACCGAACTAGCTGTAATGATCGGTATTTTGCGAATTTTAGCTACAATTTTGTCTATTCAAAAATAATCGTCAATAAAGGTCCATGCTTTGGTATATCCCCCCATATAACTGTACCTCCCGATTTTCGGGAATTTTCAGTGGTCACGAAATTTCAGCTATAAAACTTTTCCGCCAAAAAATTTAAAGATCGGTTGACTCTTTGATTTAGCCACGTAGGTGGTACCTTTCACCTACCTTTCTTGGGGAAGAAAGGCCTTGGTGAGTATATTATGAACCCCGAAGGACAGATCCGCCGTGAGTCGAACTTCCGCGTTATGGCGTGATGAAATTTTTGTTAGAGACCCTGTGGCCATCAGGAATTAGCGTTATATCTTTGTTCACTATTTCTTAAGTGCTCTACAAAAACAACAAACAAAGATATAATCCCAGCAAAATTAAATGGAAGTGATTCCATGTGAAATCATGATTTCACTGGTTCTTTTGCATGAGTGCAATTGAAGTGGTGAAAGATCCGACCTTTTTCGTCGAATTTTCATGAGCGCAATTGAAGTCGTGAAAGATCCGATCTCTTTCATCGAATTTTCATGAGTGCAATTGAAGTGGTGAAAGATCCGATCTTTTTCATCGAATTTTCATGAGTGAAATTGAAGTGGTGAAAGATCCGATCTTTGTCATAATATTGTCATGAGTTTACAAAAAATTGATAAGTACCCTCACAATAAATTATCAAATACTCATGTACCCGAATAATTGTGTACTTGCAAAAGTAATTGTTAAAATGAAAATAAAAGTCAGATGAATGTGATCGATAATGGCAAAATTTATATATTTTAATTAAAAATACAATGTAAATTGATATAAAACAAAAGAAAAATATATTTTGTTTTTGGAAACCTGTTTCGTTTTGTGGATATTAAAAAGATGTATGAAAAAGGCCCGGTCTATAAACCACGAGCTCCACCAGCCGACCAACACCGATATATTAAAACATATCGAGCTGCAATTATTGGGTTGGCTGGGCCATGTCCACAGGATGGATAAAGATGCCACCGGTATATTAATACGAGCCATTTGACGTTACGCCACCCGAGGGAAGAACAAAAATCCAATGGAAAGATCAAGTTCAATATGATATCACAAAACATGGCATCCAAAGTTAGAGAAGCAAAGTAGAAGATCGGTAAAATAGGTATAAAAGAGACCATAACATGGTAACTATTACAGGTTAAGTTTTTCTTTTGAAATAACATAACGGAATTCAAATTTATACTAGATTTCCCAAATGAATATTGGGAAAATGGAACCCCAAGTTGAAAGAGATATCTTGCAGCCATCGGAAGAGATAAATATGATATTGCAGATTAATATAATATATAATTTTGAAAATTACATACAAAATAAAGAAAAATTACATCTGGCGATACAAATCATCTGTGCATTGTATTCTTATTAATTCAACAAATTTCATAATTGTATTGCAAATTTTATTTCTGATTGGCGAAAATCCGGATCCAAAGCATTGGTGCAAGAAGCCATGACAATGAACTGATGCAAGAAGCCATGACAAAGAACTGATGCAAGAAGCCATGACAAAGAACTGGTGCAAGAAGCCATGACAATGAACTGGTGCAAAATGCCATGGCAATGAACTGGTGCAGGATGCTATGATGATGAACTGGTGCAAGATTCTATGACAATGAACAGGTAAAAAATGCTATGACAATGAATTGGTGAAAGTGTGTGTCACTCCCTTGTAAATGTCATTGGTGATTCACCTAAATTTTCACCTGTGACATGTCACTTGCACCCATGATTCAACTCATGATTTGTCACCGAACATTTTGCTGGGATGCTAATTCATGATGGCTTACCGGGCCTCTTGCAAAAACTTCATCTGTCCTTCGGGGTTTTTAATATAAACACACCAAAGGCTTTCATCTCCAAAAGTAATTATCTCTGCCCCAACATTTGTGTTACAGTGTAATTTAAGCAATAGCGGGAGGCAGTAGGAGTCTATCCATTGTCGAAAAGTTGTTACACCTAAAATTGTGAAAGGACCCTAATTATTCCATTTTTATTAAGACTATTTTATGGTGGAGGGTATAAAAAGTTCGGCCCGGCCGAACTTAACGACTTTTTACTTGTCTTACTTTTTAGCCATCATCTCAGTTAATTGAGAACACTCAACAAATTACACCAGAGACAAGAAAACATTGCAACGGAATGATGATGCTGTTGCTTTGTTGTTTTGTTTTTTGGCCGCCAACAACATAGACTAAGTGGAGGATGTTTAAACGTTGTTGTTTGCAGCCGATATAAACACACACTCGCCCCACTAAACACAAAAAGTGTAGTTTACTAAAGGAACGACTTTTCATGAAAAATGTCATAGGATTAGAAAATAAGACATAATTGCCTCTAGGATGCTGAAGGTTAGTGATCTTTTGGCTTGTAAGCATCTTAAGGTTGTGTGTATGAGGGTGCGTGCGATTGTGTCACACACAACCTTAAAAAGAATTAACAATTAGCCAAGACATTCATTAGTTTTAAGCCGTTGAACAGAACAAAAAATGGAGAAGAGCTTAATAAAAACGATGACCTTCGTCAAGGACTGGAAGTTGAATTTTTTTTCTGAGTTTTGTACTTTAGTTTACTTGCAAGGTACAAACAATTTCTAATTATACATATGTAATGCGATTGAGCAAAGAATATGTATTCCCAGAAATAACATTTCAAGCGTTAATATGAGAATTGCGGCTGAATGTCATTAAATTACTGTTGCCTTAATAGCGTGTACTAGACATGGATATAATGAGAGACTTAAATAACACTTTGTTAGTAAGATTATCAAAGACAATGCAGTTTAAAAAGATTATAAATAACACCCTGTGGTCTTCTAAAAAAAGTTGTGGTTTTCTCCGAGAAGAACTTGTGGTCTTTTATGAAAAGACCTTGCGGTCTTCTATGAGAAGACCTTGTGGTCTTCTATGAGAAGACCTTGTGGTCTTCTATGAGAAGACCTTGTGGTCTTCTATGAGAAGACCTTGTGGTCTTCTATGAGAAGACCTTGTGGTCTTCTATGAGAAGACCTTGTGGTCTTCTATGAGAAGACCTTGTGGTCTTCTATGAGAAGACCTTGTATTCTTCTTTAATAAGACCTAGTGGTCTTCAATAAAAGATCTGGAGGTATTCAATGAGAAACACTTGTGGTCTTTTATAAGAAAACTAAGTTGTTTTCTAAGAGAAGATCTCCTATGAGAAGACCTTGCGGTCTTCTATGAGGGGACCTGGTGGTCTTCTATGAGAAGACCTTGTGGTCTTCTATGAGAAGACCTTGTGGTCTTCTATGAGAAGACCTTGTGGTCTTCTATGAGAAGACCTTGTGGTCTTCTATGAGAAGACCTTGTATTCTTCTATGAGAAGACCTTGTATTCTTCTTTAATAAGACCTAGTGGTCTTCAATAAAAGATCTGGAGGTATTCAATGAGAAGCACTGTAATGAATGTCAATACGCATGAAACTTCAACATTTATTATTTTCTACTTCCGAACCAAAATTGTTTGCTGGGTAAGGTAAAAATCTGCCCACTGATATCTTCACCTAATTATGCCCTACGCTTTAGTCTTCCCTCTTTCTTGTTCTGTCTTATTTTTCATTTTTATCGATTATTGTTTTGCTCTACCCTCTTTTACCACACTCTATATTTAGTTGTTCGTTGTAACAGGTCGATTCGTTACAACTCCCCCTTGCACTAGTATTAGTGCGTAGCGACAGCACAGCATCTATCAAAACAAATTTCTGCCTTGTAAAACAGACTTACACGGCTCAGAGGGTAGAACTGCGGCTTCGTATTCTGTAGTCCCGGGTTCGAGCCCAAGTCTGGCTAAACTTATTTCAAGTCTTTTTTATATATATTTTTTCTGCTTTTTTATGATATTTTCGCCACTTTTGTTTCGACTTTCGGTTAATTGTGCCGTAGTCAAGAAAAGAGTTAAAGATCAAAGTCCAGGGTAATAACCGTAAACGTTGCAATTCTGACCGTTTCTCAGCAGATAGAGCAGTGGAGACTTTTATCATGTTCCTACCCTACTTGTATGCAGAGTTCCAAGTTTCAGTAACAAAATTCAATCGTTCTTTTGCTTGGTGATTGTTAAACAGCACACAACATTGAAATTTACAGCACAAGTGCATTGAAATTTAAAGTGAAACTGTACAAGATCGAAAGTGTATTTTGTTGCATTTCTTCAAAGTATATTAGCATATTCGATAAATTAAATCTCCTCGTAACATTCAGTTTAATTGAAGAGACGAGATTATTCCTAAATTCTTGAAATTCAGAGGTAATAGTGAACATTTTTTTTAGAAAACCAAACATTAACTAAGTTGTGGCCTTTTAATATCTTTAGAAGCAACTGAACCGTGAATCCCTGAAATAACCTTAATTTTGCTAATTCTATAAAAACAACTTGAAACCATATTTAACCAGCGAACCTATAAAGGCTCAGGTAAATTTTTCATCAAAAGTTTAATGATAGATTTCATCTAATACAATTGTGTAATCCATTCCACAGCCTACTTGTGTATACTTTTGTATTTGCCTCATCGACGGCTAGTGGGGTATCACGCGACGAAGAGGGCTGAGCAATTAAAATACAATTATCATTACCAAAAACGGGGATTACAATCCCAAACCTTAAACATCAGCAATCAATTTTAACCGTCTAAGATTGCAGAGTAACCCCAGAATCTTAATCTTTAATGTTGCGGATATACCTTTTAATTGCATCATTGCATTGCATCATAAAGCCCAACACCAATCCGTAACAATTTATTCTTATCAGTGCATGGAAGATACCAGGATCATAATACTGGATTAAATACCTGAAGAAACCCAAATTTGGATTAATTTAGACTTGTTGAATTAGAATAAGTATAAACAACCATATTGTCCTGGCATATATACAGCAAAATTTTCCAAGTAATTATTGTAGCCACATTCGTCGGAAACGAGTTCATCGAGGCCTCGACGTACATCTAAAATCGACTGATGAAAGTGGTAAGTGAAAACCGTATATGAATTATAAATCTTGTTGTTTTAAAATTTTGCGTTTATATGCCATGTCTCTACTTAAGTAGATCATTCATATAAGTATTACTAAAATCATTACAAACCTATTTTAAATTCGAGGTTTAAGAGAGAAAAAAAAATAATTAAATCCTGTGTTGATAAGCTAGAATTGATCTTTGGAAAACGAAAACATAATTTAAGGATAGATAATAATTTTTGTTATGGTAACTTAGATATTCATACCAATTATATTCCCATAATTGTTTTTCATATATCATTGTTAGTTAATGGTGCTTATTTAAATTTTTTTTAATTTACGATCATTTTCGAAACCATTTGTTTCAATTCATATTAGACAACCACAAAATTTAAGTGAGTACCCTTATGTTAGAAATTATTTTTATGATTTAATCTTCAATTCAATTTGCACTTATGAATCTAACTGGAGTATTAAGATACATTTTGTTAGTTCTCAAACATGTCTGAGTTCGATTCAAACCCATTATTTTACTATTAGAAACCTGTTTGCATGTTGCTGAATAAATGAATATTTTTCCATAAATAATTGCAATTCACCATGAATGCTTAAGTATCTTTGATTTTACGGCAGGGATGTGAGAGTAGACGACAGTTATCAGAGTTCGGGGACTTATCCATAATTCATAAGCCATTAAGTCCAAGGATGGGTTGGGTTACGAGGCTATCGATTCCAGAACATCCGGAATCGGCTTCCATTCAAGACAGGGGATAACGATAGGCAGTTTTAATTCATCCATACCAGTTGGGGTAACAATTAGTCAGCTCTTTGTGTAAAGTTTCAATAGATTAGTATTTCATTTTTTTTGTTAAGACCAAACGGGAGTCTATATTAAAATTTTTTTGTTTATGTGGAGAGTAGGTGCTGTGACGTCAAGGGGACATGAACCCCCCAACTGACTGAAGCTAGCTCCTCAAGGCTCCCAGTCCCCCTGAAGTCCAGACATCATTTTGTTTAAGATATGAACTTCCCCTACCTCTCAGACAGCGGTTAAATTGGGAAATCCCCACGTTAAATCAGACTGTTTCATTACAGCACTTGTGGTCTTATATATGAAAACTTAGTTGTTTTCTAAGAGAAGATTTCCTATGAGAAGAACTTGTGGTCTTCTATGAGTAGACATTGTGATATTCAGACATAGTGGTCTTCTCATAGAAAACCACAAGGTCTTCCCATAAAATACCACAATTTCATTTCATAGAAGACCACTATGTTCTCTCTTCTCTTATTGAAGACCACTAGGTTCTCTCATAGAAGACGACTAGGTCTTCTCATAGAGGACCACTAGGTTCTCTCATAGAGGACAACTAGGTTTTCTCATAGAAGACCACTAGGTCTTCTCACAGAAGACTAGAAGGTCTTGTCATAGAAGACTACAAGGTTTTCTTATAGAAGGCTTTATCTCATAGAGACGACCTTGCCTTATAGAAGACAACAAGGTTTTTTATATAAGACCACAAGTTCTTCTCGTATAAGACCCCCAGGTCTTCCCGTAGAAGACAAATTGGTCTTCTTATGGAAGACCACAAGGTTTTCTCATAGAAGACCACATAGTCTTTTTATAGCCCACTAAGTCTTCTTATAGAAACCACAAGGTCTTCTCATAGAACCCCACTAAGTCTTCTTATAAAATACCACAATGTATTCTCATAGAAAACCCCCAGGTCTTCACATAAAATACCACAATTTCAATTCATAGAAGACCACTAGGTTCTCTCTTCTCTTATTTAAGACCACAAAGTTTTCTCATAGAAGACCACTAAGTCTTCTCATAGAAGGCCACTAAGTCTTCTCATAGAAGACCACTAAGTCTTCTTATGGAAGACCACTAGGTCTTCTCATAGAAGACCACCAGGTCTCCTCATAGAAGACCACAAGGTTTTCTCATAGAAGACCACTAAGTCTTCTCATAGAAGACCACTAAGTCTTCTCATAGAAGACGACTAAGTCTTCTAATGGAAGACCACTAGGTCTTCTTATAGAAACCACAAGGTCTTCTCATAAAAGCCCGCTAAGTCTTCTTATAAAATACCACAATGTATTCTCATAGAAAACCACAAATCTTCCCATAAAATACCACAATTACATTTCATAGACGACCACTAAGTTCTCTCATAGAAGACCACTAGGTCTTCTCATAGAGGACCACTAGGTTCTCTCATAGAGGACCGCTAGGTCTTCTCATAGAAGACCACAAGGTCTTCTCATAGAGGACCACTAGGTTTTCTCATAGAGGACCGCTAGGTCTTCTAATAGAAGACCACTAGTTCTTCTCATAGAAGACCACTAGGTCTTTTCATAAAAGACCACTAAGTCTTCTCATAGAAGACCACTAAGTCTTCTTATGGAAGACCACTAGGTCTTCTCATAGAAGACCACCAGGTCTCCTCATAGAAGACCACAAGGTTTTCTCATAGAAGACCACTAAGTCTTCTCATAGAAGACCACTAAGTCTTCTCATAGAAGACGACTAAGTCTTCTAATGGAAGACCACTAGGTCTTCTTATAGAAACCACAAGGTCTTCTCATAAAAGCCCGCTAAGTCTTCTTATAAAATACCACAATGTATTCTCATAGAAAACCACAAATCTTCCCATAAAATACCACAATTACATTTCATAGACGACCACTAAGTTCTCTCATAGAAGACCACTAGGTCTTCTCATAGAGGACCACTAGGTTCTCTCATAGAGGACCGCTAGGTCTTCTCATAGAAGACCACTAGGTCTTCTCATAGAGGACCACTAGGTTTTCTCATAGAGGACCGCTAGGTCTTCTAATAGAAGACCACTAGTTCTTCTCATAGAAGACCACTAGGTCTTTTCATAAAAGACCACTAGGTCTTCTCATAGAAGACCACTTGGTCATCTCATAGAAGACCACTTAGCCTTCTCATAGAAGACCACTAGGTCTTGTCTGAGAAGACTATAGGGGTTTCTTATAAAAGAATTTGTCTTATAGAGAAGTCCTTGCTTCATAGAAGACATCAAGGATTTCTTATAAGAGGCCACAAGTTCCTCTCATAAAATACCACAACGTGTTCTAATAGGAGACCACAAGTTCATCTCATAGAAGACCACAAGGTCTTCATATAGGACACAACAAGGTCCTCTCATAGAAGACCACAAATTCTTCTCATAGAAGACGACAAAGGCTTCTCAAAAAACCACAAAGTTCTTTCGGAGAAGACAACAGCGTCTTTTCATAGAAAACCACAGGGTCTTCTTGTAGATAAATCTGCCTTGTCCTTGACAATGTTACTCAGCCCAAAGTGTTATTTAAGTCTCTCATTATATCCATGTCTAGCACACGCTATTAAGGCAACTGTAATTTAATGACATACTGCCGCAATTCTCATATTAACGCTTGAAATGTTATTTCTGGGAATAAATATTCTTTGCTCAATCACATCTAATATATAAAGGCAATGTGTGTATGTTAGTATTTTTGTTTGTTTGTATGTTTGTATGTTCCGAATAGACTCAAAAACGGCTGAATAGATTTTATTGAAAATTTCAGATAATGTACTGGGAACACCGGTGGTGAAAATAGGCTATATATTTTTTTGAATGGTCGTTGCGGAAGTGAAATATCGCGGTCATCCCAAATTATTTAAAAATGTATTATTTAGATAATATTCCTAATTTTAGTAAGCGTGACTACAAAACCGCTAAAACACTGGCTTCAATATGTGGGATAACGCGGTCAACGCCATATTTTGGAATACAGTAAAATCGCGATGACTTGAGATGTCACTATATAGAAATTCCGAAAAATCGATTGGGAAATCTTATGAAATTTTGTATGTGGAGTATTTAGGTCTGAGAATATGTCGTAATCTATTTTTTTTATCCCGCTAAGTGTAGTGACCGGTGGTCCTCCCCACAATTTTTTTAAGAAAACCGCGAAATTCAAGATACGTTTTAATATATTGTTTACAAATTGTTTGCAATGCTATGGTAATTACAGTCTTGAACCTGAATGGTCGTCGCGGAAGTGAACATCGCGGTCATCCCAAAATTTTCAAAAATGTATTATTTCAATTAATTAGAACTGTCGTAAGCTGTTTTTATACGGCTAGGAGTAGTGACCGGTGGTCCTCCCACACAATGTTTTTAAGAAAATCTGAATTCTTTGATATTTTTGAACGTATTGTTTACAGATTGTTTTCCCTGAATGATCGCGGTCATCACAAAGTTTTCAAACATTTATTATTTCAATTAATATAAATAATTTTAGCAAGCGTGACACAAAAATGATATAAACACTAGTTTGAACAAGTGGAATAGCGCGGTCGTGAGCTATTTTAATACGGCTAAGTGTAGTGACCGGAGGTTCTCCTTCAATTTTTTTTTTTTTTTTAAATCTGAAGTCCATGATATTTTTGAACGTATTGTTTACAGATTGTTTGCAATACTACTGTAATTACTGTCTTGACCCTGAATGGTCTTCGCGGAAGTGAAATATCGCGGTCATCACAAAATTTGCAAAAATTTATTATTTCAGATAATATACATAATTTTGTAAGCGTGCCTAAAAAACGCTATAAACGCTGAATACTAAACAATAAGTGGGACAGCGCGATCAACTCCACATTTTGGAATACAGTAAAATCCGGATAACCTGAGATGTCACAAGATCGAAATTCCAGAAAGATCCATTGGAAATCAGACAAAGTTATTGATATACACTACAATATCATCATTGGAATCAGAATACCGCGATCGTGTTCGATTTTTGAAAATATTATAATTACGGATAAAATCTCAAAATGTGGGAAGTGAAACTTCATGAGCATTGATTTCAGTCCTTGGAATAGCTAGGTAAAGATACATTTTTTAAATACAGCAAAATCTCGATAATAACGACTACAATTTATAGAAGTAATTTTTTTTATGAATTATATAAATGTTGCCATACATATCCCGAAGGAACATACATTTCGCTGAGGGGTATTTTACCACTATTGCATATAGAGCGCGAAGAAAAAAGCGTTACGTTCTATCGGCCTGAATGAGGTTAAATCCACCAAAAATAGCGAAAATCAGGCGCCACCGTTCTATGTGAGCTATATCAAAACGAGGACGAATACTGAACAGTGGCTATATCTCTGAACTATCGAAAATCGGGAGCTACTGTTTTATGGGAGCTATATCAAAACGTGAACCTATTACTGTTACATACCGAGCGCAAATAAAAAGGCGTGTCTTTCGGTCGACACGAATATTTATGCTCTCCTCTTTAAAATATATTAAAACCAGATTTCAGCCATTTCTGTGTGATAATGATGTTAAATCCTCAAAAATAGCGAAAATCAACCGGTACCGTTCTGTGGCAGCTATATTAAAACGTGGACCTATACCAACAATTTTTTGCAGTAATAATTACGACCCCAACCGAGACCAACAATCCAATATATAGCAATGTTAATTAACGTGCACCGACCATTATATGTGGGTCACAAAGTGCTTTAAACTGTCGATTTATGGTGAAGGGTATAATAAAAGAGATTTTATATCTTAAATTTGGGGGATACCATTATATGGAATTTATGTCAAAACATTGATTTATATTATGAAGTTTCTAGAGGGATGCCTAATTATGGGTGTATCAATACTGGATAGATAACTACAGTTTACACGGAGAACCCAAACAACGGGCCAGCAACGCGGACCGGGTCAGCTAGTTACATATAATTAGAAATTGTTCCACTTTAAGCTTATGTGTGTATCTTGCAAGTAAACTAAAGTACAAAACTCAGAAAAATGTCAACTTACAGTCCTTGACAAAGGTCATCGTTTTCTTTAAGCTCTTCTCCATTTGTTGTTCTGTTCAACGGCTTAAAACTAATGAATGTCTTGGCTAATTGTTAATTCTTTTTAAGGTTGTGTGTGACACAAACGCACGCACCCTCATACACACAACCTTAAGATGCTTACAAGCCAAAAGATCACTGACCTTCAGCATCCTAGATGCGATTATGTCTTATTTTCTAATCCTGTGGCATTTTTCATGAAAAGCCGTTCCTTTAGTAAACTACACTTTTTGTGCGTGTTTTGTGTCCGCTACAAACAACAAACTTACAACACAGACTTCATCCTGAAAGATTTCAAGTGTCAACGTTTAAACATCCTCAACTTAGTCTATGTTGTTGCCTATGTTGTTGGTGGCCAACAAACAATACAGCAGCAACAACATCATCATCCCGTTGCAATGTTTTCTTGTCTCTGGTGTAATTTGTTGAGTGTTCTCAATTAACTAAACTGAGATGAAGGCTAAAAAGTAAGACAAAAAAAAAAAAAAAAAAAAAACTAGAAAGGTTGCAGTAAAGAAAACATATAATAAAACAAACGAACCGCAGCAAATTATGAGTCGTTTCGTACTAAGACAGGAATTAGTATTAGTTGGTGACCAATGTATGTGTGTGCATCTCTGTGATAGCTATTGCAAACTTTCATGAGTTCTTGTTCATTTTGCTTTGTGTGGCCATGGATGCGGAATGAAATGCTGTGAAAGAATGGTTATGATTAGAAACGAGGATGGTGTTATAGGGATAAAAAAATTAATAAAACAAGTAAAAGATGGCTATAGTCGGACGGGGCCGACCATGTGGTACCCTACACCACTTCCCCTGGGCACTATTTCTCCGCGGAATTTATTTATATGATTGCGATTAGAAATAGCTTTTGGTGACTTTATTCCATTCAATCAATAAAAGAGATCAATATTTCACGTAGTTCTTTATGAACAAAACGAAACTATAAAGGAAAACACACTTATATGTCACGGTGCGCCTGAACCAACTTTAAATGGAAAGTGCTTACACCTAGGAAGTTTTTAGGATTCTAAACTGCAATGTTCATATATGAGAAAAATAAAAAAAAAATCGCCGGAGCGCTTTTAAATTAATAGAAATCAAATTTCAGATTTTTTGGGTTTGTTTAGGTTTTCACGATTTAGCTTGGAAACCGCAAGTCCTACTGAAAATTCTATAAGAGATTGGACTTTATGACTTTTCTAGGTTTACCATTTTTTGAGATATAAAAGTTTAAATTGGGGCAATGAACTGACTGTATCGCCTCCTTACAAAACAATGTCATGCACGGTGCTCCTTCACTAACTGTAAATGGAAGGTGCTTACACCTGGGAAGTTTTTGCAGATTCCGAAAAAGGTGCTGGTTTCAGCCGATGTGTAAGAACCCGCATTATCATGGTGCCCAATGATTAATGTTCTCTTGTTCATTTTTCGAATTTCTTCGAAGACTTCAGCTAAAGAAATTGTTGTTTACCACTCAGAATTTACAGTCCTACCTTGCTGAAGTAGAATAGTTGGTACATGGTCAGGTTTGCAGAAGAAACAACGACTATTTGCTTGGGGAAATATACAAAACACTTAAATGAAAATGCAAACATCTGTACACAGAGGCGGATGCCGCTGGTCGGAACATGGAGGTTGTGTGGTTCCGGGTCAAACCGGTATCGGATCCCCTGCCGCCGTAAGATTGAAACAAAAATACAAACAAAACAAGTAAGAAAGTCGTTAAGTTCAGCCGGGCCAAACTATTCATACCCTCTACCACGGGTTGTATTGAAGTAAAATGGAACAATTAGTTTCGTTTATGAAGAAGACTTAATACCAAATTTCAAAAAGTTCGGTAAAACAATGTGGCTATCCTTAAAAATAATGAAATTCGGGAGATACCGTTCCAAGGGCCTTTACCAAAACGTCGATCTATACCTACAAATTTCTGGCGAAAAGTTTTTAGAATCAAAGAAGACTGAATGCCAAATTTTCGATATTTCGGCAAAACTTTCAAAATACCGAAAACCGCGGACCAATACTGCTAATTCTCTTCTGGAGTATGTTACTACCACATGGAAGAATAACAAACAAATTTCTCTCATTCGGTGGGATATTGAAGTCACAACCTTCAGAATTACGAAAATCGGTAGGTACCGTTCTATGGGAACTATATCGAAACGTGGACCTATACCGACGTATTTCAATCAGAAAGGCTCTTACCTCCAACAAAGACTAAATACCAAATTTCAGCCATTTCGGTGGGTTGCCGTGGCCACGACCTTCAAAATACCGAAAATCCGGAGGTACCGTCTATGGGGGCTATATAGATGCGTGGACCTATACCGACAAATTTCTGGGAGAAAGTTGTATACCAAACCCAAACGAAGACCAAATACCAAATTTCAGGTACATATTTCGGTGGAATATTGAGGCCATAACCTTCAAAATACCGGAAATAGGGAGGTACCGTGCTATGGGAGCAATATGAATGCGTGGTCATATACCGATAAATTTCAGGTGGAAATTTTTATACTCCCGACGAAGATTAAGTACCAAATTTCAGCCATTTCGGAGTGATCATAAGGCTAAAACCTTCAAAATACCGAAAATCGGGTGGTATCGTTCTATGGGGGCTATATCAAAACGTGGACCGATATAGCCCATTTGCGGTACCAAACATCCTAGTAGTAATAGATACTTCTATACCAAATTACAAAGCTCTATCTTAGAAATTGCGAGCTGTATCTTGATTTCAACAGACGGACATGGTTATATCGACTTAGAATTTTACCCTGATCAAGAATATATATTTTATATGGTCTTCGATGAATATGTAGATGTGTTGCAAACCGAATTTAATTATACCCTCCATATTATGGTGGAGGGTACTTGCCGACAAAAATGTGGATTGGGAATTAACTGCGCTAAGACACAAATATTGAACTTTTGTGGGGGAGGTACCCTTAGAGAGGACCGATATGGGCCATTTTAGAAGTTAAACTAAATTTTGACAAACTATAAGGAGATCCAAAGATTGGACCAAATTGGTTGTCCCCATTCAAGTGATATCGTTCTAGCATTTTAGTGAAATTTTTTTAAATATTGTGGTGAAGTACCGGAAGTTGTGGACCGGTATTGCCCCATGGAACTAAGTTTGGATATAATATGACGAAGACCAAATCGGTTGAACAGTTCGAGAGTTATCGAGCTCTCCGACCGCCACATATGGTGACATAGGGGTTTTTTACACCTTTCGGGCTGTCTTCCCAAGAAATATGGACTTGCCCCTGAAAAAATTTTTACCGTCGTAATGGAGGTAGCGAATGCACATAGCTTCAACAAAAAGTGATTCGAGAGCAGGTCTTAAAGTGAACTTATCCGAAATTTTGTGTGAAAGGTACCAGAAGGAGTAGACAAATATAGTCCATATTCAAACCTGATCTATATCTCGTAGATATATTAGGATGTGCAAAGTATGGATTACATCGGTCACTCCCTTCAAGAGTTATCGTGCTCACAATTTTTCCGATAATTTTGAACTTTTGTGGCGGAGGTACCTGAAGGAGTGGACCGATATGGCTTATCTTCGATTTTAAACTATGTTTGGACAAAATAATACGAAGGCCAAATTTTTGACCGAATCGGCAGATCCGTTCGAGAGTTATCTTGAGCTCCAACAACTACACACGGTGTGATAAGGGCTTTTTGCTATATTCTCAGGAAGTATGGACTTGCCCCTGATGAAACTTGTACCGTCGTATGGGGGGTAGTGAATACAAGTTGTTGCAACAAAAATCAAAGCGATTCGAGAGCAGGTCCTAATCTGAACTTATCCGAAATTTTGTGTGGTTGGTACCAGAAGAAGTGGACCGATTGAGTCCATATTGGAACCTCGTCTAAGTCTGGTAGACATTTCACGATTTGCATATTACATGAACACCTGACCGCAAAAATGGATTTTTCTCGTTAGATCCAGCAAAATTGGACAATCGCTCAAAACGAGGCTCTTGTGGATTAATGCAAAGAAATTTTGAATAAAAACGATCGTTGTACTTCAGACGACGTTAATAAAATCGTCACAGACGACGAATCTTGGATCTATACTTATAAGCCGGAAACAAAACAGGAATCGACCGCTTAGGTCTTCGAAAGCGAGCCAAATCCAACGAAAGTAAGAAGCACTTCGAAGCACTGACCGTGTGGCGACTATACGGCATCAGAAATGTAGGACGTTTAATTCTGAGTGGTATACTACAATTTATTTGCCAGAAGTCTACTGAAAAATTCGAAGAACGAACAAGAGAAAACGAATCATTCTGCATCATGACAATGCTAGCTCTCGCACATCGATACCAACCAGCGCCTGTTTGACCGGACAAAATGTGAAATTGATGGGTCATCCGCCGTACAGTTCTGACTGGGTATCCAGTGACTTCACTTGATTCCAGCATTTCAAGAAAAGAGGGCGTGGCTAACGATTTTCGTAGCCAGAAGATGCTAAATCGGAGTGGAAAAGGGAATTCAACAATTGGTTTGAGCTCATAAAAAAGCATATAAGTCATGCTGGGGACTACTTAAGAAAACAGTACAACTATTTTTGATGGTAAATATTCCCGTTTTCATTGTTAGGCCAGATAGTTATCGTTCAGCCCTCGTATAAAAAATAATAATGTGTGTATCTTTCCATACTACCTCCAAATTGGAATCCTATTTACAATCGTTGCTACAGGCTAAAGAGGCTCCTTCATAAAAAATCTTATTCTTCTACTTGAAATTTATGTTTTATTATTTTCATTTAAGTGATGATTTTTTTTATTCTGAGTGGGATTACTTGTGTTTAAGTGCAGTTAGTTTCGGTTCGACGAAGTCTCCTTCATTTTAAATACTGCATATAAATACGCTTTGGATATTTATTTATGTCGTTGTGTTCTATTGTTGTTGTTGTTGTTCACCATTTCCCCAGTTATTGATGGTGGCTGTCGTGTTGCACTTGCCCTAAAAGTGTCATAATCACGTACCACCAAGAAGTTGCAATTTCGTTTGGTTCAAAGGCAAACAAAAAACACGTTCGTTGTATGTGCCGAGGTGGGCCAATAGAAAGGCACTGTGGAATATTTTTCCTTTGCTATGATTCGCAAATTGAAACTGAATTGAATACAGTAGACTCGTAATAATTCGCACCTCGATAAATCGAAAGTCGTGATAATTAGTAAAAACTGTATGTTCTTTGAAGCCTTTTTCTTCTCGTCGATAGTTCGTAAAAATGACCGGTCCCTTGGATTATGAATTATCGAGATTTTACTGTATATAAATTTGCTCTAATAGGAGAAGATTGCAAATATTCCTATCGTCATAGGGTTTAGGAATCGTTTAGAATACGGATATTTTCCCAATCCACGATTTGAAGCAAATAATGTTGCTAAAAATGGAGTTAAGGCTATTCCCAGAGGCCTAAAGAAATTGAGACTAATTTGCCATAAATTGAGACTAGTTTGCCATAAATTTTTCTCAGCCCATTGTGCACCACAATCTCTTTCACTCCTAGAAGAAAGCTGCGAAATTGTTTGGTTTGGCCACATGCCATGACATATGCAGTGAATAAAACGAGCTAATGCAAGGCAGCAATGGAATCAGCTACAGGAACACTCATAACCGCATTTACAGTCTATTTGTACGGATTGGCAAAGACTTTGGCGGCTGTTTGTTGGTTTGTATGGGAACGTGTAAAAATGCGTTTGTATATGGTTTGGTAGTATAGCCGCAAGTGTATTTCACAACATTTGGAGGGAGACAAGTGAAAGCAAGCACAGCAGCATTCGACATTCAAGCAAAAGTTTAAAACTGCATTATTCTTTGCAATTCATACAACATGTATATATGAACGAGTATGTGTGCCCTCATTTGTGTGTCGTGTTTAAGGCAAATAGTTGCCAAGAGTGTGTGGCAGCCACATAAAAGGCAAAATGACACACTAGAAAATGAATTAAAACGAGTGGCTACAAAATCACTTGAATTACGCCGCTGCTGCTGCTGGACATCCGAATAGTGAGAATAACAGAGAAACCACGAAAGACGGACTAACTTGAATTTTAAAAACCCCTTTCTAACATGGCAAATTCAACCAAGTGGAAGTTCACATGCTCCCTTATTTATGCCATTTTAAAATGTATTTGCTTTGGGAAGGAGAGTGACCGGTCGGATTGCATGTTGCACAATTAGAGCTATTGTTACACGTCTAAACTGTCTTAAACAGAACTGAATAGCCATGTTTATTCTCCTTCTTCTGCTCAAGTATCAAAGACCAAATGGAATTTCCTATTGAAATGGGATAATGGTCTGTGAAAAAATATTCTTTAAAAAATGCACGTTTTGTGGGATGATGGTCTGTGAAAAAAATATTCCTTAAAATAATCCAAGTTTTGTGGGATGACGGTCCGAGAAAGAATATTCTTTAAAAAATCCACGTTTTGTGGTGTGTGGTTGCTTGAAAAATATTCTTTAAAAAATCCACGATTTGTGGAGTGTGGTTGCTTGAAACATATTCTTTATAAAATCCACGTTTTGTGGTGTGTGGTTGCTTGAAAAATATTCTTTAAAAAATCCACGTGTTGTGGTGTGTGGTTGCTTGAAAAATATTCTTTAAAAAATCCACGTTTTGTGGTGTGTGGTTGCTTGAAAAATATTCTTTAAAAAATCAACGATTTGTGGAGTGTGGTTGCTTGAAAAATATTCTTTAAAAAATCCACGTTTTGTGGTGTGTGGTTGCTTGAAAAATATTCTTTAAAAAATCCACGTGTTGTGGTGTGTGGTTGCTTGAAAAATATTCTTTAAAAAATCCACGTGTTGTGCTGAGTAATTGCTTGAAAAATATTGTTTAAAAAATCCACGATTTGTGGAGTGTGGTTGCTTGAAACATATTCTTTATAAAATCCACGTTTTGTGGTGTGTGCTTGCTTGAAAAATATTCTTTAAAAAATCCACGTGTTGTGGTGTGTGGTTGCTTGAAAAATATTCTTTAAAAAATCCACGTGTTGTGCTGAGTAATTGCTTGAAAAATATTGTTTAAAAAATCCACGATTTGTGGAGTGTGGTTGCTTGAAACATATTCTTTATAAAATCCACGTTTTGTGGTGTGTGGTTGCTTGAAAAATATTCTTTAAAAAATCAACGATTTGTGGAGTGTGGTTGCTTGAAAAATATTCTTTAAAAAATCCACGTGTTGTGGTGTGTGGTTGCTTGAAAAATATTCTTTAAAAAATCCACGTTTTGTGGTGTGTGGTTGCTGGAAAAATATTCTTTAAAAAATCCACGTGTTGTGGTGTGTGGTTGCTTGAAAAATATTCTTTAAAAAATCCACGTGTTGTGCTGAGTAATTGCTTGAAAAATATTCTTTAAAAAATCCACGATTTGTGGAGTGTGGTTGCTTGAAACATATTCTTTATAAAATCCACGTTTTGTGGTGTGTGGTTGCTTGAAAAATATTCTTTAAAAAATCAACGATTTGTGGAGTGTGGTTGCTTGAAAAATATTCTTTAAAAAATCCACGTTTTGTGGTGTGTGGTTGCTTGAAAAATATTCTTTAAAAAATCCACGTGTTGTGGTGTGTGGTTGCTTGAAAAATATTCTTTAAAAAATCCACGTGTTGTGCTGAGTAATTGCTTGAAAAATATTGTTTAAAAAATCCACGATTTGTGGTAGCTTGAAAAATATTCTTTAAAAAATCCACGTGTTGTGCTGAGTAATTGCTTGAAAAATATTGTTTAAAAAATCCACGATTTGTGGTAGCTTGAAAAATATTCTTTAAAAATCCACGATTTGTGGTAGCTTGAAAAATATTCTTTAAAAATCCACGATTTGTGGTAGCTTGAAAACTACTCTTTTAAAATCCACGTTTTGTGGTTGCTTGAAAACTATTCTTTAAAAATCCACGTTTTGTGGTTGCTTGAAAAATATTCTTTAAAAAATCCACGCTTTGTGGTGTGTGGTTGCTTGAATAATATTCTTTAAAAAATCCACGTTTTGTGGGAAGATGGTCTATGAATAAAATATTCTTTAAAAAATCCACGTATTGTGGGATGATGGTCTGTGAAAGAAAATATTCTTTAAAAAATCCACGTATTGTGGGATGATGGTCTGTGAAAAAAATATTCTTTAAAAAATCCCGGTTCTGTGGGATGATGGTCTGTGAAAAAATATTCTTTAAAAAATCCACGTTTTGTGGAATGATGGTCTGTGAAAAAAATATTCTTTAAAAAATCCACGTTTTGTGGAATGATGGTCTGTGAAAAAAATATTCTTTAAAAAATCCACGTTTTGTGGGATGATGGTCTGTGAAAAAAATATTCTTTAAAAAATCCACGTTTTGTGGGATGATGGTCTGGGAAAAAAAAAATTCTTTAAAAAATCCAAGTTTTGTGGGAAAATGGTCTGTGAAAAAAATATTCTTTAAAAAAATCCACGTTTTGTGGGATGATGGTCTGTGAACAAACTATTCTTTAAAAAATCCACGTTTTGTGGGATGATGGTCTGTGAACAAAATATTCTTTAAAAAATCCACGTTGTGTGGGATGATGGTCTGTGAACAAAATATTCTTTAAAAAATCCACGTTTTGTGGGATGATGGTCTGTGAAAAAAATATTCTGTGAAAACATATTCTTTAAAAAATCCACGTTTTGTGGGATGATGGTCTGTGAAAAAATATTCTTTAAAAAATCCACGTTTAGTGGGATGATGGTCTGTGAAAAAAATATTCTGTGAAAAAATATTCTTTAAAAAATCCACGTTTTGTGGGATGATGGTCTGTGAAAAAAATATTCTGCGAAAAAATATTCTTTAAAAAATCCACGTTTTGTGGGATGATGGTCTGTGAAAAAAATATTCTGTGAAAAAATATTCTTTAAAAAATCCACGTTTTGTGGGATGATGGTCTATGAAAAAAATATTCTGTGAAACAAGTATTCTTTAAAAAATCCACGTTTTGTGGGATGATGGTCTGTGAAACAAATATTCTTTAAAAAATCCACGTTTTGTGGGATGATGGTCTGTGAAACAAATATTCTTTAAAAAATCCACGTTTTGTGGGATGATGGTCTGTGAAACAAATATTCTTTAAAAAATCCACGTTTTGTGGGATGATGGTCTGTGAAACAAATATTCTTTAAAAAATCCACGTTTTGTGGGATGATGGTCTGTGAAAAAAATATTCTTTAAAAAATCCACGTTTTGTGGGATGATGGTCTGTGAAACAAATATTCTTTAAAAAATCCACGTTTTGTGGGATGATGGTCTGTGAAACAAATATTCTTTAAAAAATCCACGTTTTGTGGGATGATGGTTTGTAAAAAAATATTCTTTAAAAAATCCACGTTTTATGGGATGATGGTTTGTAAAAAAATATTCTTTAAAAAATCCACGTTTTATGGGATGATGGTTTGTAAAAAAATATTCTTTAAAAAATCCACGTTTTATGGGATGATGGTTTGTAAAAAAATATTCTTTAAAAAATCCACGTTTTATGGGAAAAAATATTCTTTAAAAAATCCACGTTTTGTGGGATGATGGTCTGTGAAAAAATATTCTTTAAAAAATGCACGTTTTGTGGGATGATGGTCTGTGAAAAAAATATTCTTTAAAAAATCCACGTTTTGTGGGATGATGGTCTGTGAAACAAATATTCTTTAAAAAATCCACGTTTTGTGGGATGATGGTCTGTAAAACAAATATTTTTTAAAAAATCCACGTTTTGTGGGATGATGGTCTGTGAACAAAATATTCTTTTAAAAATCCACGTTTTGTGGGATGATGATCTGTGAAAAAAAATATTCTGTGAAAACATATTCTTTAAAAAATCCACGTTTTGTGGGATGATGGTCTGTGAAAAAATATTCTTTAAAAAATCCACGTTTAGTGGGATGATGGTCTGTGAAAAAAATATTCTGTGAAAAAATATTCTTTAAAAAATCCACGTTTTGTGGGATGATGGTCTGTGAAAAAAATATTCTGCGAAAAAATATTCTTTAAAAAATCCACGTTTTGTGGGATGATGGTCTGTGAAAAAAATATTCTGCGAAAAAATATTCTTTAAAAAATCCACGTTTTGTGGGATGATGGTCTATGAAAAAAATATTCTGTGAAACAAGTATTCTTTAAAAAATCCACGTTTTGTGGGATGATAGTCTGTGAAACAAATATTCTTTAAAAAATCCACGTTTTGTGGGATGATGGTGTGTGAAAAAAAAATATTCTTTAAAAAATCCACGTTTTCTGGGATGATGGTCTGTGAAACAAATATTCTTTAAAAAATCCACGTTTTGTGGGATGATGGTCTGTGAAACAAATATTCTTTAAAAAATCCACGTTTTGTGGGATGATGGTTTGTAAAAAAATATTCTTTAAAAAATCCACGTTTTATGGGATGATGGTTTGTAAAAAAATATTCTTTAAAAAATCCACGTTTTATGGGATGATGGTTTGTAAAAAAATATTCTTTAAAAAATCCACGTTTTATGGGAAAAAATATTCTTTAAAAAATCCACGTTGTGTGGGATGATGGTCTGTGAAACAAATATTTTTTAAAAAATCCACGTTTTGTGGGATGATGGTCTGTGAAACAAATATTCTTTAAAAAATCCACGTTTTGTGGGATGATGGTCTGTAAAACAAATATTTTTTAAAAAATCCACGTTTTGTGGGATGATGGTCTGTGAACAAAATATTCTTTAAAAAATGCACGTTTTGTGGGATGATGGTCTGTGAAAAAAATATTCTTTAAAAAATCCACGTTGTGTGGGATGATGGTCTGTGAAACAAATATTTTTTAAAAAATCCACGTTTTGTGGGATGATGGTCTGTGAAACAAATATTCTTTATAAAATCCACGTTTTGTGGGATGATGGTCTGTAAAACAAATATTTTTTAAAAAATCCACGTTTTGTGGGATGATGGTCTGTGAACAAAATATTCTTTAAAAAATCCACGTTTTGTGGGATGATGGTCTGTGAAAAAAAATATTCTGTGAAAACATATTCTTTAAAAAATCCACGTTTTGTGGGATGATGGTCTGTGAAAAAATATTCTTTAAAAAATCCACGTTTTGTGGGATGATGGTCTGTGAAAAAAAATATTCTGTGAAAACATATTCTTTAAAAAATCAACGTTTTGTGGGATGATGGTCTGTGAAAAAATATTCTTTAAAAAATCCACGTTTTGTGGGATGATGGTCTGTGAAAAAAATATTCTGTGAAAAAATATTCTTTAAAAAATCCACGTTTTGTGGGATGATGGTCTGTGAAAAAAATATTCTGTGAAAAAATATTCTTTAAAAAATCCACGTTTTGTGGGATGATGGTCTGTGAAAAAAATATTCTGCGAAAAAATATTCTTTAAAAAATCCACGTTTTGTGGGATGATGGTCTGTGAAAAAAATATTCTGCGAAAAAATATTCTTTAAAAAATCCACGTTTTGTGGGATGATGGTCTATGAAAAAAATATTCTGTGAAACAAGTATTCTTTAAAAAATCCACGTTTTGTGGGATGATGGTCTGTGAAACAAATATTCTTTAAAAAATCCACGTTTTGTGGGATGATGGTCTGTGAAACAAATATTCTTTAAAAAATCCACGTTTTGTGGGATGATGGTCTGTGAAACAAATATTCTTTAAAAAATCCACGTTTTGTGGGATGATGGTCTGTGAAACAAATATTCTTTAAAAAATCCACGTTTTGTGGGATGATGGTCTGTGAAACAAATATTCTTTAAAAAATCCACGTTTTGTGGGATGATGGTCTGTGAAAAAAAATATTCTTTAAAAAATCCACGTTTTGTGGGATGATGGTTTGTGAAAAAATATTATTTAAAAAATCCACATTTTATGGGATGATGGTTTGTGAAAAAATATTCTTTAAAAAATCCACATTTTATGGGATGATGGTCTGTGAAAAAGTATTCTTTAAAAAATCCACGTTTTGTGGGATGATGGTCTGTGAAAAAAATATTCTGTGAAAAAATGTTCTTTAAAAAATCCACGTTTTGTGGGATGATGGTCTGTGAAAAAAATATTCTGCGAAAAAATATTCTTTAAAAAATCCACGTTTTGTGGGATGATGGTCTATGAAAAAAATATTCTGTGAAACAAATATTCTTTAAAAAATCCACGTTTTGTGGGATGGTGGTCTGTGAAACAAATATTCTTTAAAAAATCCACGTTTTATGGGATGATGGTCTGTGAAAAAAATATTCTTTAAAAAATCCACGTTTTGTGGGATGATGGTCTGTGAAACAAATATTCTTTAAAAAATCCACGTTTTATGGGATGATGGTCTGTGAAAAAAATATTCTTTAAAAAATCCACGTTTTGTGGGATGAAGGTCTGTGAAAAAAATATTCTTTAAAAAATCCACGTTTTGTGGGATGATGGTCTGTGAAAAAAAATATTCTTTAAAAAATCCACGTTTTATGGGATGATGGTCTGTGAAACAAATATTCTTTAAAAAATCCACGTTTTATGGGATGATGGTCTGTGAAACAAATATTCTTTAAAAAATCCACGTTTTGTGGGATGATGGTCCGAGAAAGAATATTCTTTAAAATATCTACGTTTTGTGGGATGATGGTCCGAGAAAGAATATTCTTTAAAAAATCCACGTTTTGTGGGATGATGGCCCGAGAAAAAATATTCTTTAAAATATCTACGTTTTGTGGGATGATGGTCCGAGAAAGAATATTCTTTAAAATATCTACGTTTTGTGGGATGATGGTCCGAGAAAAAATATTCTGTGAAACAAATATTCTTTAAAAAATCCACGTTTTGTGGGATGATGGTCTGTGAAACAAATATTCTTTAAAAAATCCACGTTTTGTGGGATGATGGCCCGAGAAAAAATATTCTGTAAAAAATCCACGTTTTGTGGGATGATGGTCCGAGAAAGAATATTCTTTAAAAAATCCACGTTTTGTGGGATGATGGCCCGAGAAAAAATATTCTTTAAAAAATCCATGTTTTGTGGGACGATGGTCCGAGAAAAAATATTCTTAAAAAATCCACGTTTTGTAGGATGATGGTTCGAGAAAAAATATTCTTTAAAAAAATCCACGTTTTGTGGGATGATGGTATGTGAAAAAAATATTGTTTAAAAATCCACGTTTTGTGGGATGATTGTCTGTGAAAAAAAATATTGTTTAAAAAATCCACGTTTTGTGGGATGATGGTCTGTGAAAAAAAATATTGTTTAAAAAATCCACGTTTTGTGGGATGATGGTCTGTGAAAAAAAATATTGTTTAAAAAATCCACGTTTTGTGGGATGATGGTCTGTGAAAAAAAAATATTGTTTAAAAAATCCACGTTTTGTGGGATGATTGTCTGTGAAAAAAAATATTGTTTAAAAAATCCACGTTTTGTGGGATGATGGTCCGAGAAAAAATATTCTTTAAAAAATCCAGGTTTTGTGGGAAGATGGTCCGAGAAAAAATATTCTTTAAAAAATCCACGTTTTGTGGGATGATGGTCCGAGAAAAAATATTCTTTAAAAAATCCACGTTTTGTGGGAAGATGGTCCGAGAAAAACTATTCTTTAAAAAATCCACGTTTTGTTTGATGATGGTCCGAGAAAAACTATTCTTTAAAAAATCCACGTTTTGTGGAATGATGGTCTGAGAAAAAAAATATTCTTTAAAAAATCCACGTTTTGTGGAATGATGGTCTGAGAAAAAAAAATATTCTTTAAAAAATCCACGTTTTGTGGAATGATGGTCTGAGAAAAAAAATATTCTTTAAAAAATCCACGTTTTGTGGAATGATGGTCTGAGAAAAAAAAATATTCTTTAAAAAATCCACGATTTGTGGAATGATGGTCTGAGAAAAAAATATTCTTCAAAAAATCCACGTTTTATGGGATGATGGTTTGTAAAAAAATATTCTTTAAAAAATCCACGTTTTGTGGAATGATGGTCTGAGAAAAAAATATTCTTCAAAAAATCCACGTTTTATGGGATGATGGTTTGTAAAAAAATATTCTTTAAAAAATCCACGTTTTATGGGAAAAATATTCTTTAAAAAATCCACGTTTTGTGGGATGATGGTCTGTGAAAAAATATTCTTTAAAAAATGCACGTTTTGTGGGATGATGGTCTGTGAAAAAAATATTCTTTAAAAAATCCACGTTTTGTGGGATGAAGGACTGTGAAAAAATATTTTTTAAAAAATCCACGTTTTATGTGATGCTGGTTTGTGAAAAAATATTCTTTAAAAAATCCACGTTTTATGGGAAAAATATTCTTTAAAAAATCCACGTTTTATGGGAAAAATATTCTTTAAAAAATCCACGTTTTATGGGAAAAATATTCTTTAAAAAATCCACGTTTTATGGGAAAAATATTCTTTAAAAAATCCACGTTTTATGGGAAAAATATTCTTTAAAAAATCTACGTTTTATGGGAAAAATATTCTTTAAAAAATCCACGTTTTATGGGAAAAATATTCTTTAAAAAATCCACGTTTTATGGGAAAAATATTCTTTAAAAAATCCACGTTTTATGGGATGATGGTTTGTAAAAAAATATTCTTTAAAAATCCACGTTTTATGGGATGATGGTTTGTAAAAAAATATTCTTTAAAAATCCACGTTTTATAGGATGATGGTTTGTAAAAAAATATTCTTTAAAAATCCACGTTTTATGGGATGATGGTTTGTAAAAAAATATTCTTTTTAAAAATCCACGTTTTATGGGATGATGGTTTGTAAAAAAATATTCTTTAAAAAATCCACGTTTTATGGGATGATAGTTTGTGAAAAAATATTCTTTAAAAAATCCACATTTTATGGGATGATGGTTTGTGAAAAAATATTCTTTAAAAAATCCACGTTTTATGGGGTGATGGTCTGTGAAACAAATATTTTTTAAAAAATCCACGTTTTGTGGGATGATGGTCTGTGAAACAAATATTTTTTAAAAAATCCACGTTTTGTGGGATGATGGTCTGTGAAACAAATATTCTTTAAAAAATCCACGTTTTGTGGGGATGATGGTCTGTGAACAAAATATTCTTTAAAAAATCCACGTTTTGTGGGATGATGGTCTGTGAAAAAAAATATTCTGTGAAAACATATTCTTTAAAAAATCCACGTTTTGTGGGTTGATGGTCTGTGAAAAAAAATATTCTGTGAAAAAATCCACGTTTTGTGGGATGATGGTCTGTGAAAAAATATTCTTTAAAAAATCCACGTTTTGCGGATGACGGTCTGTGAAAAAAATATTCTGTGAAAAAATATTCTTTAAAAAATCCACGTTTTGTGGGGATGATGGTCTGTGAACAAAATATTCTTTAAAAAATCCACGTTTTGTGGGATGATGGTCTGTGAAAAAAAATATTCTGTGAAAACATATTCTTTAAAAAATCCACGTTTTGTGGGATGATGGTCTGTGAAAAAAAATATTCTGTGAAAACATATTCTTTAAAAAATCCACGTTTTGTGGGTTGATGGTCTGTGAAAAAAAATATTCTGTGAAAACATATTCTTTAAAAAATCCACGTTTTGTGGGACGATGGTCTGAGAAAAAAAATATTCTTTAAAAAATCCACGTTTTGTGGAATGATGGTCTGAGAAAAAAAATATTCTTTAAAAAATCCACGTTTTGTGGAATGATGGTCTGAGAAAAAAAATATTCTTTAAAAAATCCACGTTTTGCGGGATGACGGTCTGTGAAAAAAATATTCTGTGAAAAAATATTCTTTAAAAAATCCACGTTTTGTGGGGATGATGGTCTGTGAACAAAATATTCTTTAAAAAATCCACGTTTTGTGGGATGATGGTCTGTGAAAAAAAATATTCTGTGAAAACATATTCTTTAAAAAATCCACGTTTTGTGGGATGATGGTCTGTGAAAAAAAATATTCTGTGAAAACATATTCTTTAAAAAATCCACGTTTTGTGGGTTGATGGTCTGTGAAAAAAAATATTCTGTGAAAACATATTCTTTAAAAAATCCACGTTTTGTGGGACGATGGTCTGAGAAAAAAAATATTCTTTAAAAAATCCACGTTTTGTGGAATGATGGTCTGAGAAAAAAAATATTCTTTAAAAAATCCACGTTTTGTGGAATGATGGTCTGAGAAAAAAAATATTCTTTAAAAAATCCACGTTTTGTGGAATGATGGTCTGAGAAAAAAATATTCTTTAAAAAATCCACGTTTTATGGGATGATGGTTTGTAAAAAAATATTCTTTAAAAAATCCACGTTTTATGGGATGATGGTTTGTAAAAAAATATTCTTTAAAAAATCCACGTTTTATGGGAAAAATATTCTTTAAAAAATTTACGTTTTGTGGGATGATGGTCTGTGAAAAAATATTCTTTAAAAAATGCACGTTTTGTGGGATGATGGTCTGTGAAAAAAATATTCTTTAACAAATCCACGTTTTGTGGGATGAAGGACTGTGAAAAAATATTTTTTAAAAAATCCACGTTTTATGTGATGCTGGTTTGTGAAAAAATATTCTTTAAAAAATCCACGTTTTATGGGAAAAATATTCTTTAAAAAATCCACGTTTTATGGGAAAAATATTCTTTAAAAAATCCACGTTTTATGGGAAAAATATTCTTTAAAAAATCCACGTTTTATGGGAAAAATATTCTTTAAAAAATCCACGTTTTATGGGAAAAATATTCTTTAAAAAATCCACGTTTTATGGGAAAAATATTCTTTAAAAAATCCACGTTTTATGGGAAAAATATTCTTTAAAAAATCCACGTTTTATGGGAAAAATATTCTTTAAAAAATCCACGTTTTATGGGAAAAATATTCTTTAAAAAATCCACGTTTTATGGGAAAAATATTCTTTAAAAAATCCACGTTTTATGGGAAAAATATTCTTTAAAAAATCCACGTTTTATGGGAAAAATATTCTTTAAAAAATCCACGTTTTATGGGAAAAATATTCTTTAAAAAATCCACGTTTTATGGGAAAAATATTCTTTAAAAAATCCACGTTTTATGGGAAAAATATTCTTTAAAAAATCCACGTTTTATGGGAAAAATATTCTTTAAAAAATCCACGTTTTATGGGAAAAATATTCTTTAAAAAATCCACGTTTTATGGGAAAAATATTCTTTAAAAAATCCACGTTTTATGGGATGATGGTTTGTAAAAAAATATTCTTTAAAAATCCACGTTTTATAGGATGATGGTTTGTAAAAAAATATTCTTTAAAAATCCACGTTTTATGGGATGATAGTTTGTGAAAAAATATTCTTTAAAAAATCCACATTTTATGGGATGATGGTTTGTGAAAAAATATTCTTTAAAAAATCCACGTTTTATGGGATGATAGTTTGTGAAAAAATATTCTTTAAAAAATCCACATTTTATGGGATGATGGTTTGTGAAAAAATATTCTTTAAAAAATCCACGTTTTATGGGATGATAGTTTGTGAAAAAATATTCTTTAAAAAATCCACATTTTATGGGATGATGGTTTGTGAAAAAATATTCTTTAAAAAATCCACGTTTTATGGGGTGATGGTCTGTGAAACAAATATTTTTTAAAAAATCCACGTTTTGTGGGATGATGGTCTGTGAAACAAATATTTTTTAAAAAATCCACGTTTTGTGGGATGATGGTCTGTGAAACAAATATTCTTTAAAAAATCCACGTTTTGTGGGGATGATGGTCTGTGAACAAAATATTCTTTAAAAAATCCACGTTTTGTGGGATGATGGTCTGTGAAAAAAAATATTCTGTGAAAACATATTCTTTAAAAAATCCACGTTTTGTGGGTTGATGGTCTGTGAAAAAAAATATTCTGTGAAAAAATCCACGTTTTGTGGGATGATGGTCTGTGAAAAAATATTCTTTAAAAAATCCACGTTTTGCGGGATGACGGTCTGTGAAAAAAATATTCTGTGAAAAAATATTCTTTAAAAAATCCACGTTTTGTGGGGATGATGGTCTGTGAACAAAATATTCTTTAAAAAATCCACGTTTTGTGGGATGATGGTCTGTGAAAAAAAATATTCTGTGAAAACATATTCTTTAAAAAATCCACGTTTTGTGGGTTGATGGTCTGTGAAAAAAAATATTCTGTGAAAACATATTCTTTAAAAAATCCACGTTTTGTGGGACGATGGTCTGAGAAAAAAAATATTCTTTAAAAAATCCACGTTTTGTGGAATGATGGTCTGAGAAAAAAAATATTCTTTAAAAAATCCACGTTTTGTGGAATGATGGTCTGAGAAAAAAAATATTCTTTAAAAAATCCACGTTTTGCGGGATGACGGTCTGTGAAAAAAATATTCTGTGAAAAAATATTCTTTAAAAAATCCACGTTTTGTGGGGATGATGGTCTGTGAACAAAATATTCTTTAAAAAATCCACGTTTTGTGGGATGATGGTCTGTGAAAAAAAATATTCTGTGAAAACATATTCTTTAAAAAATCCACGTTTTGTGGGATGATGGTCTGTGAAAAAAAATATTCTGTGAAAACATATTCTTTAAAAAATCCACGTTTTGTGGGATGATGGTCTGTGAAAAAAAATATTCTGTGAAAACATATTCTTTAAAAAATCCACGTTTTGTGGGTTGATGGTCTGTGAAAAAAAATATTCTGTGAAAACATATTCTTTAAAAAATCCACGTTTTGTGGGACGATGGTCTGAGAAAAAAAATATTCTTTAAAAAATCCACGTTTTGTGGAATGATGGTCTGAGAAAAAAAATATTCTTTAAAAAATCCACGTTTTGTGGAATGATGGTCTGAGAAAAAAAATATTCTTTAAAAAATCCACGTTTTGTGGAATGATGGTCTGAGAAAAAAATATTCTTTAAAAAATCCACGTTTTATGGGATGATGGTTTGTAAAAAAATATTCTTTAAAAAATCCACGTTTTATGGGATGATGGTTTGTAAAAAAATATTCTTTAAAAAATCCACGTTTTATGGGAAAAATATTCTTTAAAAAATTTACGTTTTGTGGGATGATGGTCTGTGAAAAAATATTCTTTAAAAAATGCACGTTTTGTGGGATGATGGTCTGTGAAAAAAATATTCTTTAACAAATCCACGTTTTGTGGGATGAAGGACTGTGAAAAAATATTTTTTAAAAAATCCACGTTTTATGTGATGATGGTTTGTGAAAAAATATTCTTTAAAAAATCCACGTTTTATGGGAAAAATATTCTTTAAAAAATCCACGTTTTAAGGGAAAAATATTCTTTAAAAAATCCACGTTTTATGGGAAAAATATTCTTTAAAAAATCCACGTTTTATGGGAAAAATATTCTTTAAAAAATCCACGTTTTATGGGAAAAATATTCTTTAAAAAATTATGGGAAAAATATTCTTTAAAAAATCCACGTTTTATGGGAAAAATATTCTTTAAAAAATCCACGTTTTATGGGAAAAATATTCTTTAAAAAATCCACGTTTTATGGGAAAAATATTCTTTAAAAAATCCACGTTTTATGGGAAAAATATTCTTTAAAAAATCCACGTTTTATGGGAAAAATATTCTTTAAAAAATCCACGTTTTATGGGAAAAATATTCTTTAAAAAATCCACGTTTTATGGGAAAAATATTCTTTAAAAAATCCACGTTTTATGGGAAAAATATTCTTTAAAAAATCCACGTTTTATGGGAAAAATATTCTTTAAAAAATCCACGTTTTATGGGAAAAATATTCTTTAAAAAATCCACGTTTTATGGGAAAAATATTCTTTAAAAAATCCACGTTTTATGGGAAAAATATTCTTTAAAAAATCCACGTTTTATGGGAAAAATATTCTTTAAAAAATCCACGTTTTATGGGAAAAATATTCTTTAAAAAATCCACGTTTTATGGGAAAAATATTCTTTAAAAAATCCACGTTTTATGGGAAAAATATTCTTTAAAAAATCCACGTTTTATGGGATGATGGTTTGTAAAAAAATATTCTTTAAAAATCAACGTTTTATGGGATGATGGTTTGTAAAAAAATATTCTTTAAAAATCCACGTTTTATGGGATGATGGTTTGTAAAAAAATATTCTTTAAAAATCCACGTTTTATGGGATGATGGTTTGTAAAAAAATATTCTTTAAAAAATCCACGCTTTATGGGATGATGGTTTGTAAAAAAATATTCTTTAAAAAATCCACGTTTTATGGGATGATGGTTTGTGAAAAAATATTCTTTAAAAAATCCACATTTTATGGGATGATGGTTTGTGAAAAAATATTCTTTAAAAAATCCACATTTTATGGGATGATGGTTTGTGAAAAAATATTCTTTAAAAAATCCACGTTTTATGGGGTGATGGTCTGTGAAACAAATATTTTTTAAAAAATCCACGTTTTGTGGGATGATTGATGGTCTGTGAAACAAATATTTTTTAAAAAATCCACGTTTTGTGGGATGATTGATGGTCTGTGAAACAAATATTTTTTAAAAAATCCACGTTTTGTGGGATGATGGTCTGTGAAACAAATATTCTTTAAAAAATCCACGTTTTGTGGGGATGATGGTCTGTGAACAAAATATTCTTTAAAAAATCCAAGTTTTGTGGGATGATGGTCTGTGAAAAAAAATATTCTGTGAAAACATATTCTTTAAAAAATCCACGTTTTGTGGGTTGATGGTCTGTGAAAAAAAAATATTCTGTGAAAACATATTCTTTAAAAAATCCACGTTTTGTGGGATGATGGTCTGTGAAAAAAATATTCTGTGAAAACATATTCTTTAAAAAATCCACGTTTTGTGGGTTGATGGTCTGTGAAAAAAAATATTCTGTGAAAACATATTCTTTAAAAAATCCACGTTTTGTGGGTTGATGGTCTGTGAAAAAAAATATTCTGTGAAAACATATTCTTTAAAAAATCCACGTTTTGTGGGATGATGGTCTGTGAAAAAAATATTCTGTGAAAACATATTCTTTAAAAAATCCACGTTTTGTGGGATGATGGTCTGTGAAAAAATATTCTTTAAAAAATCCACGTTTTGCGGGATGATGGTCTGTGAAAAAAATATTCTGTGAAAAAATATTCTTTAAAAAATCCACGTTTTGCGGGATGATGGTCTGTGAAAAAAATATTCTGTGAAAAAATATTCTTTAAAAAATCCACGTTTTGTGGGATGATGGTCTGTGAAAAAAATATTCTGCGAAAAAATATTCTTTAAAAAATCCACGTTTTGTGGGATGATGGTCTGTGAAACAAATATTCTTTAACAAATCCACGTTTTGTGGGATGATGGTCCGAGAAAGAATATTCTTTAAAAAATCCACGTTTTGTGGGATGATGGCCCGAGAAAAAATATTCTTTAAAAAATCCACGTTTTGTGGGATGATGGTCCGAGAAAAAATATTCTTTAAAAAATCCACGTTTTGTGGGATGATGGCCCGAGAAAAATATTCTTTAAAAAATCCATGTGTTGTGGGACGATGGTCCGAGAAAAAATATTCTTTAAAAAATCCACGTTTTGTGGGATGATGGTCTGAGAAAAAATATTCTTTAAAAAATCCACGTTTTGTAGGATGATGGTTCGAGAAAAAATATTCTTAAAAAAATCCACGTTTTGTGGGATGATTGTCTGTGAAAAAAATATTGTTAAAAAATCCACGTTTTGTGGGATGATTGTCTGTGAAAAAAATATTGTTTAAAAAATACACGTTTTTGGGATGATGGTCCGTGAAAAAAATATTGTTTAAAAAATCCAGGTTTTGTGGGATGATGGTCCGAGAAAAAATATTCTTTAAAAAATCCAGGTTTTGTGGAAAGATGGTCCGAGAAAAAATATTCTTTAAAAAATCCACGTTTTGTGGGAAGATGGTCCGAGAAAAAATATTCTTTAAAAAATCCAGGTTTTGTGGAAAGATGGTCCGAGAAAAAATATTCTTTAAAAAATCCACGTTTTGTGGGAAGATGGTCCGAGAAAAAATATTCTTTAAAAAATCCACGTCTTGTGGGATGATGGTCAGAGAAAAAATATATATTAAAAAATCCACGTCTTGTGGGATGATGGTCAGAGAAAAAATATTCTTTAAAAAATCCATGTTTTGTGTGATGATGGTCCGAGAAAAAATATTCTTTAAAAAATCCACGTTTTGTGGGATGAAGGTCTGTGAAAAAAATATTTTTTAAAAAATCCACGTTTTGTGGGACGAAGGTCTGTGAAAAAAATATTCTTTAAAAAATCCACGTTTTGTGGGATGAAGGTCTGTGAAAAAAATATTCTTTAAAAAATCCACGTTTTGTGGGATGAATGTCTGTGAAAAAAATATTCTATAAAAAATCCACGTTTTGTGGGATGAAGGTCTGTGAAAAAAATATTCTTTAAAAAATCCACGTTTTGTGGGATGATTGTCTGTTAAAAAATATTCTTTAAAAAATCCACGTTTTGTGGGATGATTGTCTGTTAAAAAATATTCTTTAAAAAATCCACGTTTTGTGGGATGATTGTCTGTTAAAAAAATATTCTTTACAAAATCCACGTTTTGTGCGATTTTTAAAGAAAATTTTTTTCACAGACCATCATCCCACGAAATGTGGATTTTTAAACAACAATTTTTCACAGGCCATCATCCCACAAAGCGTGGACTTTTTAAAGAATATTTTGTTCACAGACCATCATCCCACAAAACGTGCGTTTTCTAAAGAATATTTTTTTACAGACCATCAACACAGAAACCTTGGATTTTTTTTAAGAATATTTTTTTAACAGTCAATCATCCCTCAAAACGTGGATTTTTAAAGAAGAAAATTTTTAAGAAAGAAAATTGTTTCTCAGACCATCATCTCACAAAACGTGGATTTTTAAAGAAAATTTTTTTACAGACCATCATCTCACAAAACGTGGATTATTAAAGAAATTTTTTTACAGACCATCATTTCACAAAGCGTGGATTTTTAAGGAACATTTTTTACAGGCCATCATCTCACAAAACGTGGATTTTTAAGGAAAATTTTTTACAGACCATCATCTCACAAAACGTGGATTTTTAAAGAAAATTGTTTCTCAGGCCATCATCCCACAAAACGTGGATTTTTAAAGAAAATTGTTTCTCAGGCCATCATCCCACAAAACGTGGATTTTAAAAAACATTTTTGCACAGTCCATTATCCCACAAAACGTGGATTTTTAGAGAACATTTTTGCACAGACCATCGTCCCACAAAACGTGGATTTTTAAGGAACATTTTTGCACAGACCATTATCCCACAAAACGTGGAATTTTAAAGAACATTTTTTACAGACCATCATCTCACAAAAAGTGGATTATTAAAGAAATTTTTTTACAGACCATCATTTCACAAAGCGTTGATTTTCAAAGAAAATTTTTTTACAGACCATTATCCCACAAACCGTAGATTTTTGTAAGAATATTTTTTTAACAGTCAATCATCCCACAAAACGTGGATTTTTAAAGAACATTTTTTCACAGACCATCATCCCACAAAACGTGGATTTTTAAAGAAAATTGTTTCTCAGACCATCATCCCACAAAACGTTGATTTTCAAAGAAAATTTTTTTACAGACCATTATCCCACAAACCGTAGATTTTTGTAAGAATATTTTTTTAACAGTCAATCATCCCACAAAACGTGGATTTTTAAAGAACATTTTTTCACAGACCATCATCCCACAAAACGTGGATTTTCAAAGAAAATTTTTTTACAGACCATTATCGCACAAAGCGTGGATTTTAAAAGAAAATTTGTTTACGGACCATCATCCCAAAAAAATTTGTTTACAGACCATCATCCCACAAAACATTGATTTTTAAAGAAATTTTTTTACAGACCATCATCCCAGAAAACTTGGATTTTTAAAGAAAAAATTTTTTACAGACCATCATCCCACAAAACGTAGATTTTTAAAGAAAATTTTATTTACAGACCATCATCCCACAAAACGTGGATTTTTAAAGAAAATTTTATTTACAGACCATCATCCCACAAAACGTGAATTTTTAAAGAAAATTTTATTTACAGACCATCATCCCACAAAACGTGGATTTTTAAAGAAAATTTTATTTACAGACCATTGTCCCACAAAACGTGGATTTTTAAAGAAAATTTTATTTACAGACCATTATCCCACAAAACGTGGATTTTTAAAGAAAATTTTATTTACAGACCATTATCCCACAAAACGTGGATTTTTAAAGAAAATTTTATTTACAGACCATTATCCCACAAAACGTGGATTTTTAAAGAAAATTTTATTTACAGACCATTATCCCACAAAACGTGGATTTTTAAAGAAAATTTTATTTACAGACCATTATCCCACAAAACGTGGATTTTTAAAGAAAATTTTTTTTACAGACCATTATCCCACAAAACGTGGATTTTTAAAGAAAAATTTTCCACAGTTTCTTCCCTAACCTTGGCCCTCTTTGAAATTTCCTCCCACCTCTGCGGATGTATAATTACATATAAATTCCGCGTTAAATCCTAAAGGTCAAATGGTGGAAAATGCGCCATTACAGCAAATGTGTAGCGATGATGTAAATTTTGACAACATTGAAACATTGAAATTTTGACAACAATAATCAATGGTCAAACAAACCATATCAAATGTTAAAAACTCCAGTCCAAACAACAATGCAGCAACAAAAATGGTAATTACACATATTCATATTAAAAAAAGTTCATTTCAACCACTGCCTGATCAAAACTCATTATTAATTATAGCCATTTGTGATCGGTGAACAATTTCAGAGTGTCCTTAGACCCATATCAAAATCCAGGGACAGAAACACACACCGATGACTATTACACCCACTCATTATTGTGCCCACACACAACACTCTTATTCACGATTAAATTACATATGTATTTGTTAATGTGAATGTTTATTGTTGTTTTTGCAGTTATATTTGTATAACTGTGAAAAGGCCATAACTTTTCCTGGCATGGCCTTGCTGTGTACGGTGTTTCATTTATACATTTTGTAAATGTGGTCCGGTCATACGTTGCGTTACATAAAATTACATTTGTGCGATTATTATGAAAATTTACACCTTTAATAGAGACTTAAAATGGGAAGTTATTATTTACATGCACTAACAATACACAAACAATAATTCAAAATGCAATTAAAATCTCTCTTCCTCGACCAACCAGCATAGTTGCGACCAGCGAATATCTAAAGCAGCAGCAATAACTGCTATGAACAGTTACTCCAAAGAGACTTGGAATTGATAAAGGACATAGTAACAGGGTGCCTCTAGCCGATTGGCTGGCTGTGCGGTCATTTAGACTGCAGGGCAAAGGTATCACTGGGTTTCAAAGACAGTAACATTTGGTGCTCGGCAGTGTCTAAGATTTTTGGCTATAAAACTTCAAACTTTCCTAGCTGAATTTATTACCCCATTTTACGATGTTCATATTACATTTTTCAATGATATGTACCACAACACTGTGTCACATCAAGCTAATAAACATCATCATCAACAGCAACTTCCATTTGATCCAGGTTAGCTTTAATAACAACAAAATATAACAGCAACAACAAACACGTTGTAATTATCAGAAACCGTTACAGTATAACCCACTGTATTACCTACATTGTACAACTTAATTAAAGCCTTGCCAGGACCTGAAGCTGCAGGTTATAATGGTATATTGAAGCTGAAAGTAAGGAAATTATTTTACAAAACGATTTTCAACAACAGTGAATGGAGGATGATACACGTTGTAGTTAGCTGGAATTATAAATAACATTCAGGAAAAATCTTAAGGTCATTTTATATTCCAGGAAAATGTTTTGTGTATAATATTTTGAAAGACATGCAAAATTTACTATACTGTAGTTATATAAGAAATATTTTAAAAAATGAAAGGGTCAATGAAAAATAGTCTAAAAAAATCCACGCTTGATGGGCTTAAGGATATTTGAAAAATAGTCTAAAAAATCCACGCTTGATGGGCTTAAGGATCCTTGAAAATGTTCTTAAAAAATCTACGCTTGATCGGCCTAAGTAAAAAATCGATGCTTGATGGACCTAAGTATCCTTGAAAATGTTATTAAAAAATCCACGCTTGAAAAATCCATGCTTAATGGGCCTAAGGATCCTGAAAAATATTTTTAAAGAATCAACGCCTAATGGGCCTAAGGCCCTTGAAATATATTCTTAAAAACTCCACGCTAGATGGGCCTAAGGGCCGTTTAAAAATATTCTTAAAAACTCCACGGCTGATGGGCCTAAGGTTCGTTGAAAAATATTCTAAAAACTCCACGCTTGATGGGTCTATGGGCCATTGAAAAATATTCTTAAAACCTCCACGCTTGATAGGTCTAAGTGTCGTTGAAAAATGTTGTTAAAAACTCCACAATTGATGGGCCTAAGGGTCGTTGATAAATATTCTTAAAAACTCCACGCTTGATGGGCCTAAGGATCCTGAAAAATATTTTTAAAAAAACGACGCCTAATGGGCCTAAGGCCCTTGAAATACATTCATAAAAACTTCACAATTCATGGGCCAAAGAGTCGTTGAAAAATATCTTAAAAACTCCACGCTTGATGGGCCTAAGGGTCGTTGACAAATATTCTTAAGAAATTCACGCTTGATGGGCCTAAGGCCCTTGAAATACATTCTTAAAAACAATACGTTTTATGGACCTAAGGGTCCTTGAAAAATATTCTTAAAAACTCCACGCTTCATGGGCCTAAGGGTCGTTGAAAATATTCTAAAACACTCCACACTTGATGGGCCTAAGGGTCGTTGAAATATATTCTTAAAAACTAAACGTTTGATGGACGTAAGGGTCCTTGAAAAATATTCTTAAAAACTCCACGCTTAACGGACCTAAGGGTCTTTGAAAAATATTCTTAAAAACTCCACGGGCCTAAGGGTCCTTGTAAACAATTCTAAAAAAACTCTACGGGCAAAGGATCCCTGAAAATATTCTTAAAAACTCCACGGGGCTAAGGGTTCTTGAAAAATATTCTTAAAACTCACCTAAGGGTCCCTGAAAAATATTCCTAAAAACTCCACGGGCCTTAGGGTCCTTGAAAAACATTCTTAAAAACTCCACGGCACTAAGGGCCCTTGAAAAATATTCTTGAAAACTCCACGGGCCTAAGGGTCCTTGAAAAATATTCTTATAATCTCCACGGGCCTAAGGGTCATTGAAATATATTCTTAACAACTCCTCGCTTGATGGGCCTAAGGGCCCTTGAAAAACATTCTTAAAAACTCCACGGCACTAAGGGCCCTTGAAAAATATTCTTGAAAACTCCACGGCACTAAGGGCCCTTGAAAAATATTCTTTGAAAACTCCACGGGCCTAAGGGTCCTTGAAAAATATTCTTAAAAATCTACGGGCCTAAGGGTCCTTGAAAAATATTCTTATAAACTCCACGGCCCTAATGGCCCTTGAAAAATAACACGGGCCTAAGAGTCATTGAGAAATATATTTGAAAACTCCACCGGCCTAAGGGTTCTTGAAAAATAATCTTAAAAAGTCCACGGGCCTAAGGGTTTTTGAAAACTATTCTTACAAACTCCACAGCCCTAAGGGTCGTTGAAAAATATTCTTAAAAAATCCACGCTGGATGGGGCTAAGGGTCCTTGAAAAATATTATTGAAAAATCCACGCTAGATGGGTCCTTGAAAAATAGTTTTAAAAACCCGACGCCTGATGGGGCTAAGGATCCTTCAAAAATATATTTAAAAACACCACACTTGATGGGGCTAAGCATCCTTGAAAAATATTCTTAAAAAGTCCACGCTTGATAGGCCTACGCTTCATGGGACTAAGGTTCCTTGACAAATATTCTTAAAAAACCACGTTTGATGGGGCTGAGGATCCTTGAAATTTTTTCCTAAAAACTCCACGCTTCGTAGGTCTAAGGGTCCTAGAAAAATATTTAAAAACAAGTGAGCCAAGGCTATAGTCGGGTCGGGGCCGACTATGTGATACCCTACACCACTACCCCTGTTCATAAGCTTTTGACTAATAAAATTCAAAATATTAAAATTGGGATAGCTTAGCGACTTTGCTCTGAATGTCTTTATTAACACAGGTCAATTTTTTTGAAACGCATTTAAGTGCATCGACAGTACAACCCAAATAAGAAATGGAAAAGTGGGATGTATGCCAACCATCAATAGGCTTCTTTCTCTGTTAGACCCCCATCAACCCCCAAAATTTCGTGAGGATCCGATCAAAATTTCGTAGTGTGATTGCACAAAAATTGAAAAAGGGATGCATTACTGACTATTGCGATATCTCTGTTGTATGACCACCTATGACAACCTACTTCACATCGTTGTAAAGGTGATATTTTCTACTTTCCTTGCCAGGTTTTGCTTTCGATATACCTCCTACAGAAGGGAGATATTAACTTTGAAATAAAACGTTGGTCTTTTTTCCAAATATTTTTTTTCACATTCCGACCATTATCAAAAATCAAAAGGTTTTTTCCTCTGTGGGACCCCCAATAACACCCAAAATTTCGTGACGATCCAATTAAAATTGCGACCTGTAGCGTGATTACAAAAATGAAAAAATGGGATGTTTTGCCGACTATTGTGATATCTCCGTTATGTGGTCACCTACGCCAACCTACTTTGCGTCACTGTAAAGATGGGATTTTCTACTTTGCTTTTGGAAGATCCCCAACCGAAGCTGTGATATTCGTCATTATTATTAAAATCGCAAAAATAAAAAGTTGGGTTCTATTAGCGGCTATTGCGATATATTCGTTGTTTGATCGCCTACGAGAACCTACTTTACATCATTAGAAAGGCGATATTTTCTACTTTAATGGCCAGGTTCTGCTTTTGGTATACCCCATATTGAAGCTGAGGGAAAAACGTTGTCTTTTTCTCCAAACAAGTGTTTTGCCCATTACGACCCCTAAATATTATCCGACCATCACCAAAATCAATAGGCTTCTTCATCTGTGTGACCCCCATTGACCCTCAAAATTTCGTGACGATCCGATCAAAATTGCGACCTGTAGCGTGATTTCCAAAAAAGTGGAAAAATGGGATGTATTACCGACTATTGCGACATCTCCGTTATTTGGTCACCTACGCCAACTTAGTTTACATCATTCTAAAGAAGGGATCTTCTGCTTTCATAGCCAGGCTTTGCTTTTGGAAAGTCCCCAACCAAAGCTGTGATATTCGTCATTATAATTAAAATCGCAAAAATGAAAATTTGGGTTTTATTTGCGACTATTGTGATATCTTCGTTGTTTGATCACCTACGAGTACCTACTTTACATCATTAGAAAGGTGATATTTTCTAATTTGATTGTCTGGTTGTACTTTTGGTATAACCCGTACAGTAGCTGAGATATTTGCTTTGGAAAAAAACGTTGTCTTTTTATCCACATACGTTTTTTCCCATTCCGACCCCTAAATATTATCCGACCATCACCAAAATCAATAGACTTCTTCCCCTCCGGGACCCCCATCAACATCCAAAATTTCGTGACGATCCGATCAAAATTGCGACCTGTAGCGTGATTACAAGGTTTAGATGGACAGACGGACGGACGGACGGACTGACGGACGGACACACTTAGCCAGATCGACTCAGCTCGTCGAGACATTCATTTTGGTATATATAAGTAAACTAGTTTAAAAACTCGATGCTTGATGGGGCTAAGGATCCTTGAAAAATATTTTTAAAAACTCCACACTAGATGGGGCTAAAGATCCTTGAAAAATATTCTTAAAAAATCCACGCTTGATGAGCCTAAGGGTCTTTGAAAAATATTCCTAAAAAATCAATGTTTGATGGGTCTAAAGCAAGCATGATCACATTTGGCACGGCGGTGTCGATGATTTTCGGCAATTTACACGCACACGACCCGAATGCACAGAAAGAGCCTACAAAAGAGAACAAATGTTTTGATTTGTTATTGTTTTATAGCTTGCGTGAATACAAACTTACTAACACACTGTTATAAGTATGGGTCTACGACCATTATTTCGATGCGTTACAAACTTTTTGGCCAAAACCAACTTATAATACCCTCCCCACATAGTGGTGTAGGGTATAAAAACCAAGCTTGATGGGCCTCAGGACCTTTGAATAATATCAAAAAAAATCCATGTTTGATGGGCCTAAGTTTCCTTGACAAATATTCTTAAAACAATCCACGCTTGATGAGCCTAAGGGTCTTTGAAAAATATTCCTAAAAAATCAATGTCTAAAGGTCCTTGAAAAATATTCTTAAAAACTCCACGCCTGATGGGCCTAACGGTCTTTAGAAAATAATCTTAAAAACTCCACACTTGATGGGCCTAAGGGTCGTTGAAATATACTCTTAAAAACTAAACGGTTGATGGACGTAAGGGTCCTTGAAAAATATTCTTAAAAACTCCACGCTTAATGGACCTAAGTGTCTTTTAAAAATATTCTTAAAAACTCCACGGGCCTAAGGGTCCTTGTAAACAATTCTAAAAAACTCTACGGGCTAAGGATCCTTGAAAATATTCTTAAAGACTCCACTGTCCTAAGGGTCATTGAAAAATATTCTTAAAAACTCCACCGGCCTACAGGTTCTTGAAAATTATTCTTAAGAAGTCCTCGGGCCTAAGGGCCCTTGAAAAATATTCTTACAAATTCCAAGACCCTAAGGACTAGAGCTGGCAAACCATCGATATTCACAACATTAGATATTTTCGATATAATGTTTTAAAATATCGATTGATATCGATAGTATCGTTAAGTTGTCATCGCCATTAATTTGGAGATGAAAATGGCGGAAATGTCAATGATTTTCTTGAAATTATGCAAAAGTGGTTCACAGAAATGTAAAGGAGAATAAACAACTGCTTTTATTTTATAAAAAATGTAAAAAAATACATTTTATTTTACCGAAAAATCTGTACGTGTGAGTACGGACTTACTTTCTTACACATACATAACCGAAAAGCAGCGAAATTTATATTTATTTCAATGGATTTCAGGTTAGGGGTTTTTATTCCGATAATATCGATAGGCAAAACTATAAATCGATATTAAATTTTTAAATAATAATCGCTATTATCGATAGTGCCATCGATTTTTTGCCAGCTCTACTGAGGACCCTTGAAAAATACCACGGGCCTAAGGGTCATTGAAAAATATTCTTAAAACTCCAACGGCCTAAAGGTCTTTGAAAAATATTTTAAAAAAGTCCCCGGGCCTAAGGGTCCTTGAAAAATATTCTTACAAACTGCACGGCCCTTAGGGCCCTTGAAAAATATTCTTAAAACATCCACGGGCCTAAGGGTCCTCAAAAACAATTCTAAGAAATTCCACGGGCCTAAGGGTCCTTGAAAAATATTCTTAATAATTCCGCGGGCCTAAGGGTCCTTGAAAAATATTTGAAAACTAGTTTAAAAACTCGATGCTTGATGGGGCTAAGGATCCTTGAAAAATATTTTTAAAAACTCCACACTAGATGGGGCTAAAGATCCTTGAAAAATATTCTTAAAAAATCCACGCTTGATGAGCCTAAGGGTCTTTGAAAAATATTCCTAAAAAATCAATGTTTGATGGGTCTAAAGCAAGCATGATCACATTTGGCACGGCGGTGTCGATGATTTTCGGCAATTTACACGCACACGACCCGAATGCACAGAAAGAGCCTACAAAAGAGAACAAATGTTTTGATTTGTTATTGTTTTATAGCTTGCGTGAATACAAACTTACTAACACACTGTTATAAGTTGCCAATATTTTGAATACATTCACATTTTCTCCATTCTCTTTTTGGTCAAGTCTGGTCTAAAGGTCCTTAAAAAATATTCTTAAAAAAATCTACGCTTGATGGGCCTATGGATCCTTGAAAAATATTCATAAAAAACACACGCTTCATGGAGCTAAGGATCCTTGAAAAATATTCTTAAAAAATCCACGCTTGATGGGGCTAAGGATCCTTGAAATTTGTAGCTAAAAACTCCACGCTTAGTAGGTCTAAGGGTCCTAGAAAAATATTCTTAAAACAAGTAAGAAAGTATCAGTCAGCTGAGCCGACAGAGATATACCCTCAGCCACGTACCCGAAGAAAAACAGTTAACACAATACTTCTGTAGGTTTTTTAGCTGTTGGGAAAATTTTCCAGGATGGAAAGGGCCGCAAAAAACTACATGTTGCAACAAAATTCAGAATGATCCAAGACGAGTGCATTTTTTCCAAACTTTGGGTAGGGTGTACCCATAGGAGTGATCCGATGTAGTACATATTCGGACCTAATACAAATCTGTAGGAAATATTTTTTTTTCTTTATTAGTCTATGGATATTTTCCTTACAGACTATATAACTAAATATGTTGTACTTAATTTTCTGAATTTAAATATATTACAATTTTACTTTCAAATTTACAAAGTTTGAGCTAAATCGATTTCTCTCTTAAAGGTTTATTTTACACATTAGCCAGTTTAGGTGGTGCCGGTAGGATTTTCTGGACCTTTTTGGGTCATTATCTCAGGAAGTATGGACTTTCCCACGAAAAAAATTACAACGTCGTAACAGGGGCCGCAAGTGCAACCTGCTGCATCACAAATTAATAAGATCAGAGAGGAGTTGTTAAACTATACTTTTTCCAAATTTTGTGTGGGAGGTACTCAAATGAGTGGACCGATATAGTCCATATTAGAACTCGATCTATGCCTGAAAGTAATATTACCAATAGCAAAGTTTCGCTCAATTCGGTTATTCCCTCCTAGAGTTATCATGCCCACAATCTTGGCGAAAAATTTTGAACCTTTGTGGGGGAGGTACCGGAAGTAGTGGACCGATATGGTCTATCTTCGAATTTAAACTAAGTTTGGACAAAATATTAAAAGACCCAAAATTTTAACCAAATATGTTGTTCCGTTCGAGAGTTATCGTGCACTCCAACTACGACACATGGTATTATATGGGTTGTTTGCAGTTTTCGTGCTGATTTCTGAGGATATATGAACTTGCTCCTGAAAAAAATTATATCGTCGTAATGGGGGTAGTGAATACAAGTGGCTGCAACAAAAATCAAAGCGATTCGAGAGCAGGCCTTAAACTGCACTTAAGCAAAATTTTGTGTGGGAGGTACCCGAAAGAGTGAACCAATAGGGTCCATATTGGAACTTCATCTATGTCTGGTAGAAATGTCACGATGTGCAAAGTATGGACTAATTCGGTTACTCCCTTCAAGAGTTATCATGCGGACAATTTTTCCGAACATTTTTGAACTTTTGTGGGGGAGGTACCTGAAGGAGTGGACCAATATGGCCCATCTTCGAACTTAAATCAAATCTGGACAAAATATTTCGATACCCAAAATTTGAACCGAATCGATTGATCCGTTCGAGAGTTATCGTGCGCACCAGCCAGCCAGACAGACGGACAGACAGACAGACAGACGGACAGACAGACAGACAGACAGACGGACGGACATTGCTAGATCGACTCAAAATTGTCTGAAATGGATATCGTACAAACATACTTGGGGTCTAAAACCATTATTTCGATGAGGCACATTTTTGGCCGTATCAAAGTGTAAATACCCTCTTTAGCCTAAAGGCTGAGGGTATAAAAACAAGCTTGATGGGCCAAAGCGTCGTTGAAAAATATTCTTAAAAACTCCACCGTTGATGGGCCTAAGGGTCGTTGAAAATTTTTCTTTAAAAACCCCAAGCTTGATGGGCCTATGAGTCGTTTGAAAATATTCTTAAAAACTCTACCCATGATGGGCATAAGGGTTGTGGAAAAATATTCTTAAAAACTCCACGCAAGATGGGCCTGAGGGTCGTTGAAAAATATTCTTAAAAACTCCACGCTTGATGGGCCTAAGGCCCTTGAAAGATATTTTTTAAAACTCCACGGGCCTAAGGGTCCTTGAAAAATATTCTTAAAACCTCCACGGGCCTCGAGTCCTTGAAAAATATTCTTAAAAAGTCCACGGCCTAAGGGTCCTTGAAAAATATTCTTAGAAACTCTAGGCCCGTGGAGTTTTTAAAAATATTTTTCAAGGACCCTTAGGCCCGTGGAATTTATAAGAATATTTTTCAAGAACTTTTTATAATCCACGCATGTTGTTTTTCCAACCACTGTCACTCCTTCCAAATTTGTTGGTTGTTGATAGCAGTGTCATCATGAACCAGGTGACCAAATTGCTGTTCCGTTACTATGCCTTTTAAATTGGTACAGCATCAAGCCAGGACATCGTGGTTTCAATAGCTTACAACAACATTGTTGTTTGTAGGAGGATGCAGGTTAAATTTGCGTTTGGTTCATTTCGTTCGTTGCTTTATTGGACTTGTAGGTAATTACAAGAAGTAGAACACTGATAATATCCTTGGCAGAAGGGCGTAGTTTGGTAGGAGAGGTATACTGATGAGAAGTGCAAATTACTACTTAACGACAGCAGCAGCAACAGAGAAAAAAAATAAACATAAATAATGTCATGGCCATGCGGCAGCGATAAAAATTGATAACAACGGCAACAACAGTTACAACATCCACGGCAATATGTTTAACATTAACGTAGTTAATTGTAAATGTTGTTCTCTTTTTTTCTTTCGCTATACTCGTGCTCTCCTTTTTTATTTATTTTGGGTACAAACCCAAATATTATTGCAAGTATGTGAAGTTGATTGTGCAAGCTTGTTACTTTCTGCCACAACCAATGCGGCGATCGTACTTATCCAACCTACAAAATTTGTTGATGTGCCTTTAAAAGGAGAGGAGGTTGGGTGGAAGTTTGCTAGTAAAATATAACTCCGGCATACAAAGCCAGCATAAGATGGTATGCGAGTGTGTGTTCGTGTTCAATTTCTTTCTCCCATTAAATTCATGCTATTATTATTGTTGACTTATTTGTACATTTATTTGTGACCGAATATAAACATTAAATGTAAACAACATCATTGTCTATTTTCTTTATGTCTTTACCCTGTGGGGACGAAAATTCCAATTGTCGCAATTTAAGTAGTCCAGAACTAGTTCTAGTCAGTACTAGTACAAATATTGGCCCCTAAGTAATGCGAAGGGAACCAATTGTCACCTTTTTATCCCCAAGTAAACGAGGAGGCGTCAGTTGCGACTTAATTAACTTAACTTAAACGACGAGTTGTATAAATAATTCACATTTACATTTTCTTCATAACTTTAATATAAATGAAGCATCCAATAACAGAAGCTAGTGTTGATGGAATGAATATCTTCGTTCATATTGTTCTGGTATAAAAAAGGAATATGACGGAAATATGCAAATTGCCCTCTTCTTCTCCAATTGTCGCAATTTAAATAGTCCTAAACTAGAGGTAAGTGGTACTAGTTCACAATTGACCCATATGTAATGCGAAGGGAACCAATTGACACCTATATATCCCCAAGTAAACGACGAAGCGTCAGTTATGTGATTATTTCCCACCACTTTTTTTTATAAATAAACTGGTATATGACTGTAAACCTGGAACTAGTACAATACCACCTACAGGTAATGCATAGAGTGTCAATTGGTTACCTCCTATGACATCCCCATGTTAAAGTTTACAGTTGATTGCACTGTGAGGGGTCAGAAGTGGAACTAGTTACTGTAACGCTGAGAATCGACGAGTTTCCGATGCCGAACTAGCCCATCGCCCAAGCGGGTAATGTGTATGGAGAGTGTTTGTAGGAGTGTGATATAGAGTTTGTGTGGGTGTCCAAGTTCAAAAGCATAAATAAATACCAAAGTATAAAACAATTGTTCACATAATCTACTAACAATTTATGGACACTCTTAGCCCACTTGCCCGAGTATCATTCAGATTTAAATTTGCACACGTGTGTGTGGTTGAAAATGTACAATTCACACTTTACTGTTGCTTAAGTGTATGAATGTAACAGAAGGCGGGCGGGTGTGGTACTTGAAGTGTAAAAATAAATTTTGTCATAACAATTGAAATTAATGATATAATCGTAGGGAGTATAAATAATGTAAATAATAATATGTATACTGGTGTTACATGATTTCATAATGTCGGACAGACTGCAGTGTATGAGAGTGTGTAGAAATAGTGATTAATGCAGTGCGATATTTTATTACAATGGACACTACAGAAAGGATCCGAGAAGCTTCGACACCAAAAAGTGAAGGCCCTTTGTGCGGTTCCCTTTTAATCAAGTTTAATTCGGGAACAATACCCTTTAAAGTATCCACACTCTTTTCCTCCTTGAAAAATGTTTCTTTAAAAACACCCCTCTTTTCTTAAATGTATCCAACCACTCCCTTCCATTTCTTTCGTGAGTATTTTCCTCTAAAATTCTTTTTTAACTTCTTAAATGAAATCAACCCTGAAAAATCCACCCTCTTTGGAAAAATGTCTTTATATAATCCATGCCTTTATATACTCCGCGGAGGTTCCTCCAAGTAAAAACAAGTAAGAAAGTATCAGTCAGCTGAGCCGACAGAGATATACCTCAGCCACGTACCCGAAGAAAAAAAGTTAACACAATACTTCTGTAGGTTTTTTAGCTGTTGGGAAAATTTTCCAGGATGGAAAGGGCCTCAAAAAACTACATGTTGCAACAAAATTAAGAATGATCCAAGACGAGTACATTTTTTCCAACCTTTGGGTAGGGTGTAGCCGCAGGAGTGATCCGATGAAGTACATATTCGGACTTAATACAAATCTGTAGGAAATATTTTTTTTCTTTATTAGTCTATGGATATTTTCCTTACAGACTATATAATTAACAAGTAAAAAAAGTCTATAGTCGGACGGAGCCGACCATGGGATACCCTATACCACTATCCCTGGACAATCGTTCACCACGGAACTTCTTTTCAATGATTGTGAAAATTTAAATATCAAATATCAGAGATGTAATGCATAATACTTATGACCTAAACCAAAAAGTTATCTAGCATGACAAAGACATTTTTGTAGCAGGAAAGGAAAATTTAGTTCACACAAACTAAAATGTAATGAAACCCACTTATGTAGTACTACTACTTCCGTTGTTTAACCGCTACGTTATTGAAATTTTTAATAGTTTCACACAAAAGTTTCAGTCCATTTAACCCGCTAAGTATTATCTGATCTACGCTTCTTCTTCATCATAAACTCAAACTGTGTTTAAAAATTTGCGGGTTATTATTTTGACCTACAGAGCCGCTACAAAATTGCTTAAAATTTTGTTTTGGTCCATTTCATCCCCTGAACATTTCACGATCAGCACCAAAAACTAATCATTTCTATTCTGGCCCGAACCCAATCTCCTTAAAAAATTTGTTACAATCGGTCCATAATTGCTGCCTTAAGCTTGTTTAAAATTTTTAATGGACGGACATACATCGCTAAATCGCTTTATCTCGTCGAGATATGAATTTTGGCATACCAAATAAGGGGTCTAGGACGAATATTTCGTGGTGTTACATAAACTTTTGAAGAGACAATATGTAGCATGGGATCAAAATGTGGTTCTCTACACAGAACCCATTATATATTAGGCAGTAGGCCCGTTTATTGCAATTTACATCAGAGGAAAGGTCAGTAGTTTGTTTTCATATGTAGGCTACTTTGCGAAATATATATGTCCTCAAGGAATTAAAATATCGACCAAAAATAAAATTTTTATATTTTTCATACAAAAGTAATGGTCCATTTCACCCGCTAAAGAATATCAGATCATCATTCAAAATTGTAGACATCTTTTTCGACCTATACTCTTACCCGGTGCAAAATTTCGTGACTATTGATGTATAATTGCGACTTCTAGCGAGTTTATTATTACACTACAAACAAATAACAGGATATATTAGGCTGTAACTCTGTTATCTGATCATGCACACCAACATAATTGGCATCAATTGAAAGGTCAAGCGTTTCACTTTCAAGTATATCTCACTTGTCCGGAATGTCACTTCCATAAAAACTAGTAAGAAAAGGCTATAGTCGGACGGGGCCGACCATGTGATACCCTACACCTTTACCCCTGGGAATTAGCTTTCCACATATCAAAATGTCTTTATGGAACAAATAACCTTATTGTAAGAAGTAACTTTTTGCATTCTGATACCGTATCACACCAAGCTTAAATAATAATATAATAATTGTTTCACAAACATCCTAGAAGGGAGAAGGGAGACTTCTCTTATATCAATGAGTGAGTGTACCCCGATTCATATTCTCTCAATGATATGGGACCCATATCACCGCCGAGTCCGAACGACGTGTCCTAAGACCCCACTTGTAGATTAGTTTTACATGGCTGAAATACTGAGAAAATGTCGCAAACCTTACTGAAGGATAGTTTGCCACCGTTGAAAATTTGATTTTGCCTGGCTTGGGAATCGTTTTGAATAAAGGTGGCAATGTATGTATAAAAATCCAATTTTACAATTAAAACGTTTGGGCACCATGTAATTTGCAATAATGCAAAACTGGGAATTGGCAAATGTGGTTCTCTACACAAAACCCATTATATATTAAGCAGTAGGCCCGTTATCTAGCCGACACGTTATTTCAATTTGCATCAGGGGGAAGATGAGTAGATATATTTCCATATGTAGTCTACTTTGCCGGTATATGTCCTCCAAGAAATAAAATATGGACCAACAATTTTTTTTGGATTTTTCATACAAAAGTGATGGTCCATTTTACTCGCTAAATATTAACAGATCATCATCCAAAATTGTAAGCATCTACTTCGGCCTAAAGTCTTACCTCGTGCAAAATTTCGTGATTATTGAGCTATAAATGTGACCTCTAGCGTGTTTATGATTATACTACAAAGAAATTACAGGGTATATTAGGCTGTAACTCTGTTATCTTATCATGTACACCAACATAATTGACATCAATAGAAAGGTCAAGCGTTCCTCTTCCAAGTATAGCTCACTTGCCCGGAATGTCTCTGCCAGGAATAAAGATAAAAGCTGTATATTAAAATTTTTCACAATTTTCACACAAAAGTTGTGGTCCATTTAACCATCTTAATATTATCTGATCGCCATCTCAAATTGCAAGCTACTTCTTTGTCATATTCTTTTACCTTATATAAAATTTCGAGGCAATCGGACTATTATTGCGACCTACAGAGCAGCTTCAAAATCGGATACAAATTATGGTTTTGGTCCATTTCACCCGCTAAATATTTCACGATCATCACCAATTAAAATAGCGATCTATTCTGATGTGAAACCGAACTCCATAATTGCGGTCTGGAATTTGATTACAATTAATAATGGACAGACGGACGGACACACATCTCAAAATCGCTTTATCTCTCCGAGATATGAAAATTGGTATACCACATTGGGGGTCTCCGACGAATATTTCGGGGTGTTACATGAATTTTTACCAAAACAAACTTATAATACCCTTTCCACATAGTGGTGTAGGGTATAATGAGACTGTTGTGTATACGTTGTGGCGTCAATCATACGCCACCATAACCTTTACTTTGACTGTATGTAGCCAATAACGTAGTTGAATCATGATTGGAAATGATTTCGAACTACATTTGTTTACGTGAAAAAAGTCATGAAGGGCATGATACAGCGTGGATGCATTTTGATCATGCATGAAATTATGGAAGTGAGCAAAGAAGAATGTCTTAAGGTGTTTTTATTTTATTTTTAAAAAGTAAAGCGGATTCGCCATCTTAAAAATTAAAAAATAACCATTATTTCATATTTTCTTGTAGTTTGGAGGCATCTTTGTAAAATATATATCCTTATAGCCGTATCCATCCACTCCTTCTGATACCTCCCTCCCAAAAGTTTAAACGTTCCTTAAGATGCACTTAAAGTTCGGATCGTTTTAGAACTGTGATCGAAGGAAGACCACTTTGGAACCCCATACTTTCTACTGGTGCGTAGACAAAATCCCGACTGAAATTATTTTTTCTAATATCGTGATACTAACTGGATAATTCTTATTCAGTAATTTTTCGAAAAGTGATCCGCAGTTGGTCAGAGTACAATACATATGTATATGTAAGTCACTTCTTGCAATCATGCGAATACATTTTGTCACTACGTATACGGCACCATGTTTTTTTTAATTGAAGCATCCTTTGATGATGTGATGAGTTTCTCCATATTATTACATAAAATCTTAATTATAAGGTGGTTCTGTGAAAAAACCTCACACATAAAATGATTTGAATTTAGCAGAACTATGGAAAATTTTTTGACGTCACTGTGGGCGATATATAATTGAAAATAAACTTTAGAGCCACATGACATAACATCTGTTTCTCACTAATTTTCTTTAAATTTTAGAATCATAAAAATGTCGCAAACGCTTTTTATAAAGATATAATTAAAAAAATGAAAGTGGTTTTTGCATGTGATTTTTCAATATTTGAATGGAATAAACGTTATTTTAGTTATTAGTAGATTTTCATTTCATACATTAAAAAAATATATTTTTTAAAATCGATTTGTGCGTGAAATTTTCTATATTTCAATGGAATAAAAGTTATTTTTGTGATTAATGTGCAAATGTTCATTCATCCGTGCTACAGGAAATCATTTTTGGGAAAATGTTGAAAAGTCATAACCCTAATGTCCATACTTTACAGTAAATGCCTGTGTGTGTGGGCTGTTTGTTCTCTAATCTAAATAATTATGTTTGGTGTTATTGTTACAGAACATAATAACAAATGATAAAAGACAAACATTATAGTTGTTGCTGCTCTATAAATCTGTTATGAACATGTCAATTGGTTGGTCAACATCTTTCGAATACAACAAAGCCAATGGGAACAGAAATATTTATTGTGGATATGTTAATGAAAATTAGTGTTTTTTACTGCTGTCGACCCAAACATTCATATCAGTGTTTTTTTCCACTGAAATGTTTTTATGGGGTGATCACTTATTTTCTATTGGACTTTAAAAAAGCAAATTAAAAATTCCGATTGTTTGTAAAGTATCAGAATTAGCCTAAGTTTCAGTTTTTGAAATAACTTTAAGTTATCAATATGACATTTCTAAATTTAATGTTTTTTGCATCTTGGTCTTGATTAAGGCTTGACAATAGTAATTGCCGCTATTCTCCGTGCGTAAGGTAAGCCTACATGTTAAGAGGTAAGCATACAAATTTTCCCCTAATAAGAATTTCGGTAATTCAAATTTTTTTTTTAATACCAATATTGACAAATTTCCCACTCCTCACTGATTGAAACTTGTCATGATATTTCCCTTACTTAATTTTGTGAAAACCCCTCTTATGGAAAATTTAGCCTCCCAAACATTTACATAAATTGTCACAGATATCAGAGCATGTCTGCATACATATGAACAGAGTGTAGATATGACTGTGTGTGTGTGTACTTTTCATTAAGGACTTATTTGATCGGCTGTTTGTTGGCTGAATTTATACTGTTTTTTTATTTGGTTGTTGTTTTTATTTCGGGTTGAGGCCAACGTTTCTGTTTGTCATCAGCCAGAGGCTATATTAAGTTTTAAGTGTCCACATGTAATTGAATGACGAAACCAGTTTGTTTGTAATTCAGACACACAGCAGCAAAAAACACATGCCGATACACACAGATACATATGTCTATATGACGAGGCAGGAAAATGTAATGTCAATATGACACATTCTCTGCTCGGTTGTTGATCATATACATATAAATAAGAAATTATTATTTTTTTATTCTTTCAGTTAAACAAAAAATAAAATAGAATTAAGGAAATGAAAGTAAAAAAATATTACTGTCATTTTATGGATGGATGTTGGTGGAAAATGGAAGAAGGATATGATGTAGGGACACAATTAAATTAAAACAGAGAGTGAGTATTAAAAATCTGAAAAAAACCCTGATGTTATGGTTCTTAAAATCACACATATGTATTTAAGTACTACACACATACACACACGTGCGAGTAAAGAAAAAAGTTGATACATTTCCCAAGGCTTGTGGCCATATTAATTAAGGCATCTTCAATTATATTTTAAAATTAAATTTTCTCAAATATGCCAAGTTTTAAAATTAACCAGTAAGGAAAGAATCAAAGACGGACGGGGCCGGCTATATGATATCCTACACCACAACGCCTTCAATATAATTTGGTCAAATTTTTCTAGACCAAATTGAGTCACATTTTCCAAATTTCATTAAAAAGTAGATCCAATTTTGTGTTTGGTGTGTCAACTCCAACAAATTCGGGAGCTATATCCAAATCTCAACCGTTTTCAAAATACTTTGGCGAACTTATTTCTAATCCAAATTCCGTCACACATTTAAAATTTCATCAAAATTGGACATACATGGCGAGATTGCACCAAATACCTCAAATCGGCTGAAAATATATATGGGAGCTATATCCAAATCGGAACCGATTTCGATATAATTTGGCACATTTATCTATAGACCTAATTTCGGCATATATTCCAAATGTCATTAAAATTGGACAGATATAGCTTGTTTGGTGCATCAAATACCTCAAATCGGCCGAAAATATATATGGGAGCTATATCCAAATCTAAACCGATTTCGATCTAATTTGGCATATTTATTTCTAGACTGAATTCAGTCAAACATTCCAAATTCGATCGAAATCGGACATGTATAGCGTGGTTGGTGCAGTAAAACGTGAAATCGGCCTAAAATATATATGGGAGCTTTATCCAAATCTAAACCAATTTCGATATAATTTTGCACATTTATCTAGAACTAATTAGACCTAATTCCGACATATATTGCAAATTTCATCAAAATTGGACAGATATAGCGTGTTTGATGCATCAAGTACCTCAAATCGGACGAATATATATGTGGGAGCTATATCCAAATCTGAACCGATTTTCACCAAAAGCAATAGCGTTCTTTCGACGGCTAAAAAATTGATCTTACCCACTTATTAGCCAAATCGGGCAATAAATGCGACCTGTACCTTGCGAACGGACGAACCGACGGACAGACGGACGGACTTGCATAAATCGACACAGAAAGTGATTCTATGCATATCCCTATAAGAAACTGTGGGTCTACCTCTTTTCCTTATGTATGTTACATACAAATGCACTAACACATAATACCCCTTACCACGGTGTGGTGTAGGGTACAAAAATACAACACGGTGTGTCTTAACTAAATTTAAATGGAAGGTGCTTACACCTGGAAAGTTTTTGAAGATTCTGAAACTACAATGCTCATAGATGAGAAATATAAAGAAACAAAAAAAACGCCGGAGGGATTTTCAAAAAAATCGCGAATTAAGTTCACATTTTAGGGGTTCTTCAGGTTTTCACGATTTTGCTTAGAAACCGCGAGTCCTAGGTAAATGGTCCTAAATGGAGTTCAAATGGAGACAATGTACTGGCTGTATCGCCTCCTTATAAAACAATATCATGCTCAGTGCGCCTCAACTATGAATTGATGAAAACCGCTTACACATGGGAAGATTTCGCGGATTCTGAAACAGCAATGTTCATAGATGAGAAAAATAAACAAAGCAAAACAAATTTTAGGGTTTTTTCAGGTTTTCAGGATTTTGCTTGGAAACCGCAAGTTGTAGCGAAATGACTCTAAAGAAAATGTTGTAGCTGTGAAAATTCTCTACAAGACTGACCTTTAGGTTTTTTCGTAGGTTTTTACCATTTTTGAGGTATAGAGCTTAAGTTCAAATTTGTAGGTTTTTATCTTAAGTGTTCAAGATTTTGCTTGGAAACCGCAAGTCATATCAAAATGGGACTAAAGATAATGTTGAAGCTGTGAAAATTCTCTACATGATTGGATTATTTATTTTTTCCCAGGTTGTACCATTTTCAAGATATATAAGTATTATTTGGGAAATTGCAGTGATGACATTGTTTTATAAGGAGGCGACTCAGTCAGTGGATTGTCTCAATTTGAACTTCTAAATCTCAAAAACGGTAAAACTTACGAAAATACCATAAATGTCAATCTTGTGGAGAATTTTCACAGCTACAACATTTTCTTTAGGCCCATTTACATAGGGCTCGCGGTTTCCAAACAAAATCGTGAAAACCTAAAGAACCCCTAAAAATGTGAACCTAAATCGCGATTTATTTGAAAATCCCTCCGGCAATTTTTTTTTCTCCATATTTCTCATCTGCATTGTAGAATCTGCAAAAACTTTCCAGGTGTAAGCACCTTCCATTTAAAATTAGTTAAGGCGCACCGTGACAAGTGGGTAAGAACATTTGTTGAAACTTAGTTTAAGAGTTAAATAGACAATATTTTCTCAACTAAATGTTACGGTTCATAAAGTCCACATACCCAGAATATACCCACGGTGCGCCTGAACCAACTTTAAATGGACTGTGCTTACACCTGGGTAGTTTTTGCGGATTCTGAAACTAAAATGATCGTAGATGAGAAAAATCAAAAAAAAAAAATCGCCGGAGGGCTTTTTAAATAAATTGGGGTCAAAGTTCATGTTTTTGGGGTTTTTTAGGTTTTTACGATTTTGCTTGGAAACCTCAAGACAGTGACAATTTTCACTGCTACAACATTTTCGTTAGTCCCATCTCGATAGGACTTGCAGTTTCCAAGCAAAATCCTAGGAACCTAAAAATCCCTAAAAATGTGACCTTTGACCTCGATTTATTTCATAGATTTTTTTCTATGAACATTGTAGATTCAGAATCTGCAAAACCTTCCCAAGTGTAACCACCTTCCACTTAAACTTAGTTAAAGCGCCCCGTACATGACCCCGTTTTGTAAGGAGACGATACAGTCAGTTCATTGTCCCAATTTCAACTTCTTTATCCCAAAAAATCTAAAACCTAAGAAAATGTCATAAAGCTCAATATTGTAGAGAATTTTTACAGCTACAACATTTGCCTTAACACCTTTTCAATAGGAATTGCGTTTTCCAAGCAAAATAGTGAAAAACTAAAAAAACCCTATAAATGTGAACATTGATCCCGATTAATTTAAAAGGCGCTCCGGCGATGATTTTTGAATGCGCAAAAACTTCCTAGGTGTAAGCAGCTTCCATTTGAATTTGGTTCAGGTGCAACGTGACATATAAATGTGTTTTTATACCCTCCACCATAGTATGGAGGGTATATTAAGTTTGTCATTCCGTTTGTAACACATCGAACTAATCATTTGCGACCCTATAAAGTATATATATTCTTGATCAGGATAAAATTCTAAGACGATCTAGCCATGTCCGTATGTCCGTCTGTCCGTCCGTCTGTCCGTCTGTCCGTCTGTTGTAATCACTCTAGCGTCCGCAATAATTGAGATAGAGTGCTGAAATTTTGCACCCGAGGGTATTTTTTCCATAGGCAGGTCAAGTTCGAAGATGGGCTATATCGGTCCGCTCTTTGGTATATCCCCCATATAACGGTACCTCCGGATTTGAGGTATTTTGACGTTCTTCGCCACATTTGCAGACCGAATAAGCTATAGTTTGGCACTAAGGGTTCCTAGTGATCAACAAACTTATATCCCAAAGGATATGGGCATAGCTCCATGTTTTGGTATAGTCCCCATATAACGGTACCTCCCGATTTTCGGTATTTTGAGAAGTTTAGCCACAATTTTTAACCGAACTACCTGCAATTTGACATTTGGGGTTCTCAGTGGTCATGAAACATCGCCATGAAACATCGTCAACATAGGTCCATGTTTTGGTATAGCCCCCATATATCGGTACCTCCCGATTTTCGGTATTTTGAGAATTTTAGCTACAATTTTTAACCGAACTATTTGTAATTTGCCATTTGAGGTTCTCAGTGGTCATGAAATATCTCCACCAACCATCGTCAACATAGGTCCATGTTTTGGTATAGCCCCCATATAACGGTACCTCCCGATTTTCGGTATTTTGAGAATTTTAGCCACAATTTGTAGCCGAACTATCTGCAATTTGACATTTGAGGTTCTTAGTGGTCATGAAACATCTCCACCAAACATCGTCAACATAGGTCCATGTTTTGGTATGACCCCCTTATAACCGTACTTCCCGATTTTCGGTATTTTGAGCATTTTAGTTACAATTTTTAACCGAACTAGCTGTAATTTGACATTTGTGGTTCTTAGTGGTCATGAAACATCTCCACGAAACATCGTCAATATAGGTCCATGTTTTGGTATAGCCCCCATATATCGGTACCTCCCGATTTTCGGTATTTTGAGAATTTTAGCTACAATTTTTAACCGAACTATCTGTAATGATCGGTATTTTGAGAATTTTAGCTACAGTTTTGTCTATTCAAAAATAATCGTCAATATAGGACCATATTTTGGTATATCCCCCCATATAACTTTACCGCCCGATTTTCGGGAATTTTCAGTGGTCACGAAATTTCTTCACTAAAATTCGTCAACATGGGTCCATTTTTTAAGGGGCTACATTGTTTTGATGAAACTACCCTCAATTTGACTCTTGAAGTTCCCTGCAGCTATAAAACTTTTCCGCCAAAAAATGTAAAGATAGGTTGACTCTTTGATATAGCCCCGTAGGTGGTACCTTTCACCTAGCTGAACACATTTTTTAGATTAGATAACACAGTGCAACAAAATGGAGGTGAAAGTCTGGGGCACAAAAAATTCCTCTTGGGGAAGAAAGGCCTTGGTGAGTATATTATGAACCCCGAAGGACAGATCCGACGTGAGTCGAACTTCCGCGTTATGCCGTGATGAAATTTTTGTTAGAGACCCTGTGGGCCATCAGGAATTAGCGTTATATATTTGTTCACTGTTGCTTAAGTGCTCTACAAAAACAACAAACAAAGATATAATGCTAATTAATGATGGCGTATAGGGTCTCTTGCAAAAACTTCATCACGCCATAACGCGGAAGTTCGACTCACGGCGCATCTGTCCTTCGGGGTTTTTAATATACTCACCATTGTCGAAAAGTTGTTACACCTAAAATTGTGAAAGGACCCTAATTATTCCATTTTAATTAAGACTTTTTTATGGTGGAGGGTATAAAAAGTTCGGACCGGTCGAACTTAACGACTTTTTACTTGTTCTTTATAGTTTTGGTTTGTTATAAAGAACTTCGTTTACCTTCGCAACCATGATAGAAATGTATTAAAATCATGATAGAGGAATTCCAAGTTTTTTTAATTGATGCAATATACAATGCTGTAAGGGCTTTTGAAATTCTTATTCTACCTTTGATGAGAAGTAATTTAATACCTCGAAATATTGATCTCTTTAATTGATCGAATCGGATAAAGTCACCAAAAGCTATTTCTAAATACGTTCAGTAGTTTTTCTTCCTTAATACAAATTTTTAGTTTTTTGAAAACTATGTATGTATATGTAGCCAAAATTGTCCATCTAGTCAATACGAAATAACGAATATAATTTATAACGTGTCGCAATCATAGATACATACATATATTACCACAACATCCCCCAAGGAACAAGGGAGACTTCGCAATCATATAAATAAATTCCGCGGAAAACTGGTGCTCAGGGGAAGTGGTGTAGTGTATCACATGGTCGGCCCCGTCCGACTATAGCCCTCTTTTACTTGTTTTTACCAAGGTTGTACCGTTTTAGGCTTTTTGTTAGGCTTTCGATGTGAAAATTCTCTACATGATTGGCTTTTGTAATTTTTTCCTAGGTTGTGCCAATTTTCAGATATATAAGTTTATGTTGGGAAATTAAAGCCATGACTTTGTTTTTTAAAGAGGCGATAAAGTCAGTGCATTGTGCCAATTTGGAAATCTATCTCTCAAAAATGGTAAATCCTACGAAAATGTCTTTAAGGTCAATCTTGTAAGTTTACAGCTACAACATTTCCTCTAATCCTATTTCGATTGGATTTGCAGTTTCCAAGCTAAATCGTGAAAACCTAAAAAATCTTAAAAATGTGAACTTTGACCGCGATTTATTTAATAGCCCTCCGGCAATTTTTTTTGTTTTTTTTTTAATTTTCTCATCTATGAACATTGTAGTTTCAGAATCCGCAAAAACTTCCCTGGTGTAAACACATTCCATTCAACAACATTTTTTCTAATCCTATTTCGATTGGACTTGCGGTTTTTCAAGCAAGTCGTGAAAACCTAAAAAAATCTTAAAAATGTGAACTTTAACCGCGATTTATTTAATAGCTCTCAGGCAATTTTTTTGTTTTTTTTTTTTTTAATTTTCTCATCTATGAAGATTGTAGTTTCAGAAGCCGCAAAAATTCTTAGGTGTAAGCACCTTCAATTTAATGTTGGTTCATGCACACCGTGTACCATCTAAAAACAATGACAATCATGTTACTTACATAGATGGCTATAACAGGTGAAGAATCAATGCAAATAGCATTGTCCTCTCGTGTTACATCAAATATTTAATGAACTTTTTAATTTCTTATTTCCTTTATCATCATTTATACGTAAAAGTGTCAAGGAGAATTCATCCTTGTGTCATTTTATCAAAAACTTGATTTACGTTCCCTTGCTAGCTAGCTATTGTTGCCCACATATTTTACAAGTTATTTGAATCTTTAAAACATTAATCAAATGTATCAACAGAGCGTCTTCTTTTCAATTTCAATTTTCCCCTTGTGTTATTCCCTATTTATATATGTACTTGTCCCTTTGTGTTCTCTCTCACACTTGGCATTCCAAGTTATTCAATTAAATTCAAATTACACAAAACTAATTTCAATTTCAATTGAAAGAATTCAATTCAGGATATTTGTCATGCCAATAAAGTTGTAATGTGAAATACTTGTACATTGAGTCAATCTATAGAATATCCTTTTAAATGACTGTAGAAAACTAATGGACTGAAGGGTAATGAAAAAATGCCAATATATGTAAAGGTAATTGGAGAAAAAGGGAAAGGAAGTGTGTTTTACACAAAAATAAAAAAGGATTTTGGAAGAAAAAATATCGAAAAGAATATACAGTTTCCTATTGTATGTGTGTCTAAAACATATTTATTGTTAAAGAACTAACAACCGCACGTTTAAGGATGTGCAATTATTAAAACAGCGGCCACTCAACTAGGAGGCCCCTGGACCATTGTGATCATCCGGCATAGTTATAGAACACCAGTGGGCATCACCACAAGTTAAGACTAAGCATTGTGCTCGCATTGTACAAAACCACCACAAATGACTTTCTTAAAAAATCCACTTAATTAAAAAACTTTAAAAAATTCCACGTCCTTGAAAAAGAAAATCTTAATAAATCCACGCCCTTATAAAATTCTTTAAAAAATCCAAGTCATTAAAAATTCACGTCCTTAAAAAATTCTTTAAAAAATTAACGTCCTTAAAAATTCTTTAAAAAATTAACCTCCTTAATTTTTTTTTACAAAATTCTTCAAAAAATGCATGTCCTTAAAAATTCTTTATAAAATTCACATCCTTAAAAATCTTTAAGAAATCTATGACCTTAATTTTTTTTTAAAAAAAATTTACGTCCTTAAAAAATCTTTAAAGAATCGAAGTCCTTAAACATTATTTAAAAAACAAACCTCAGAATTGTTTTAAAAATGCACGTCCTTAAAAAATGCTTTAAAAAATTCACGTCCTTAAAAATTCTTTAAAAGTACACGTCCTTCAAATTTTTTTTCAAAATTCACGTCCTTAAAAATCTACATCCTTAAAAAATTCTTTAAAAAATCCAAGTTCTTAAAAAATGTTTTACATAATCAGTGTTCTTGAAAAAAAATTTAAAAAAATTCATGTCCTTGAAAAAATTTAATAAAAACCCACGTCTTTAAAAAATTTTTTAAAAAATCCACGTCCTTGAAAAAATTCTTTACAAAAATCAAAAATCCTTAAATTTTTTTTAAAAAATTCACGTCATTCAAAAATCTTTAAAAAATTCACGTCCTTAGAAAATTCTTAAAAAAATATACCTCCTTAAAAAATCCACGCCCTTAAAATATTCTTTAAAAAATCCGTGTCCTTGAAAAAATAGTTTAAAAAATCCAAGTCCATGAAAAAGAAAATCTTAAAAAATCCACATCCCTGAAAAAAATCTTTAAAATATGTAAAATTTTTTAAATAATCCAATATAAAAAAGTTGTTTAAAAAATTCCTGTCCTTGAAAACATTTAAAGAAATCCACGTCCTTGAAAAAAATCTTGAAAAAATCCACGTCCTTTAAAAAAATCTAGAAAAAATCCACGTCCTTGAAAAAAGTTCAATAAAAAATACACGTCCTTGGAAAAAATTTTAAATAAATCCAGGTTCTTGAAGAAAATCTTGAAAAAATCCACGTCCTTTAAAAAAATCTTGAAAAAATCCACGTCCTTTAAAAATATCTTGAAAAAATCCACGTCCTTTAAAAAAATCTTGAAAAAATCCACGTCCTTTAAAAAAATCTTGAAAAAATCCACGTCCTTGAAAAAAGTTCTTTAAAAAAATACACGTCCTTGAAAAAAAATCTTTAAAAAATCCACGTCCTTGAAAAAAAAATTCTTTAAAAAATCCACTTCCTTGAAAAAAATTCTTTAAAAAATCCACGTCCTTGAAAAAGAAAATTTAAAAAAAATCCACATCTTTGAAGAAAATTATTTAAAAAATCCACGTCCTTTAAAAGTTCTTTAAACAATCTGCGTCCTTAATTTTTTTTTTAAAAATTCGCGCCTTTCAAAAATCTTTAAAACAATCCACTTCCTTAAAAATATTTAAAATCCACGTCCTTAGAAAATTCTTTAAAAAATCCGTGTCCTTGAAAAAATTTTTTAACAATTCATGTTCTTGAAAAAGAAAATCTTAAAAAAATCCATGGCCTTGAAAAAAATCTTTAGAAATCCAAGTCCTTGAAAACAATTTCTTTACACAAGCGAATATAAAAAAATTTAAAAAATGCCTATTTTTTAAAAAAATTTAAAAAAAATCAACTTCCTTTAAAAATTGCTTTAAGAAATTCACGTCTTGAAAAAAATAAAGATGTCCAGGTTCTTGAAGAAAATCTTGAAAAAATCCACGTCCTTAAAAAAATCTTTAAAAAATACAGTCTTTGAAAAAATACTTAAAGAAATCCACGTCCTTGAAAAAAAAAATCTTTAGAAAACCAAGTCCTAGGAAAAAAATTCTTAAAACAATCCACGTCCTTGAAAAAAAAAATATATCCACATCCTTGAATTAGACAATATTAAAAATCAACGTCCTAGAAAATATTTAAAATCCACGTCCATAAAAAATTATTTAAAAAATCCATGTCCTTGAAAAAATTCTTTAAAAAATCTACGTCTTAAAAAAATCCACATCCTTAAAAGTAATTAAAAATCCACGTCCTTAAAAAATTTTTTAAAAAAGTCCATGTCCCTGAAAAACAAAATCAAAAAAAATCCATGTCCCTGAAAAAAATCTTTAAAAAATCCAAATCCTTGAAAACAAATTCTTTACACAATCCAATATAAAAAAACGGTTAAAAAATGCATGTCCTTGACAAATCCACCTCCTTTAAATTTTTTTTTTTTTTAAATTCACATTCTTGAAAGAAAATTTAAAGAAATCCAGGTTCTTGAAGAAAATATTGAAAAAATACACGTCCTAAAAAAACTTGAAGAAATCCGCGTCCTTCAAAAAAATATTCTAAAACAATATTTAAAAAATACACGTCCTTGAAAAAATCTTTAATAGACCCACGTCCTTGAAAAAGAAAATCTTAAAAAATCCACATCCTTGAAGAAGTCAATCTTAAAAAAATCTACATCCTTGAAGAAGACAATCTAAACAAATTCATGTCCTTGAAAAAGAAAATATTAAAAAAATCCACATCCATAAAAAAATTCTAAAAAATTCAAGTCCATGAAAAAAAATTAAGAATATCCACGTCCTTGAAAAAAGATTCTTTAAAAAACGATAATCGTAAAAACTCCAATTCCTTGAAAAAGAAAATACTAAAAATTCCATGATCCAGAAAAAAATTCTTAAAAAAATCCAAGTCCTTAAAAACATATTCTTTACACAATCCAATCTTAAAAAAATTGTTCAAAAAATCCTTTCCTTGAAAAAAATTTAAAATATATCCACCTCCTTGAAAAAAACAAATTAAAAAAATCCACCTCCTTGAAAGAAAATTTAAAAAGATCCACGTCTTTGAAAAAATTCACGTCCTTGAAAAAAAACTTTAAAAAATCCACGTCCTTGAAAAAAAACTAACAAACCCACGTCCTTAAAAAAATTCTTCAAAAAACCCACGTCCTTAAAAAATATTCTTTAAAAAATCTACGTTCTTGAAAAAGTTCTGTAAAAAATCCACGTCCATGAAAAAAAATGTATTTAAAAAATCCAGGTGCTTGAAAAAAATCTAAAAAAAATCCACGTCCTTGAACAAAAATTCTTGAAAAATGTACGTCCTTGAAAAAAATTGTTTAAAAAATCCACGTCCTTCAAAAAAAAATCTTTAAAAATCCACCTCCTTGACAAAAATGATATGAAAAATTCCACTTCCTTGAAAAAAAAATTCTTTAAAAATTTACGTCCCTGACAAAAATGCTATAAAAAATTCCACTTCCTTGAAAAAAAAAATCCACGTTCTTGAAAGAAATTCCTTAAAAAATCCACGTCCTTGTTCTTGAAAAAAAAATTCTATACAAAAATGCACGTCCTTGAAAAGAGCTCTTTTAAATCCACGTCCTTAAAAAAAAATATTTTAAAAATCCAAATCCTTAAAAAAGATTCTTTAAAAAATCCATGTACTTGAAAAAAGATCCTTACAAAATCGACGCACTTGAAAACATTTCTTTACGAATCTATGTACTTTATTTCTTTGTAATCCATGTTTTTGTAGGTCCTTGAAAAATATTCTTTAAAAAATCTACATCCAGTCTATTAAGACTCCGCCCTTCAACTGGTCCATACAGACGCTTCAGCTTGTCTTTAAAGAATCCCCTCCTTCTGTTTGTCTCCTACTCAGTTAAATTCATTATCCATTATGTACGCATATTTCCCAAATGCCACTTCTTCTCCAAACGAACCCTTGATGTTTCCAAGCTTTAACAACCGGTTATGTGATGTACATTTGATTTTTAGATCCTTGATTGTTATGTGTTCGACCGCCTCCCACCATCCCTCCTTCCTATATTTCAAACAATATTTGGTCATAACATAAATTTCTTAGGCTCAAGTCGTTTTCGCTTCATTTGCATCTATAAATTTCATGCTAGAATTAATTTTCGGAAAAAGGATTTGATGACATCTAAAACCGTTCGTTTATTGATGGGAAGGGAAGGCTGTGACCTAATGAAAATGTAGATGATAGGATGTCGTGCTAAATTATGCAATGAAATAGGGTTCCATTCTATTGTTAGTTACCAGTTTGTCCCTTCCCTTTTTTGTGTAACAGAAATTAAATTATGGCTATTGTAAAACATTGTTTAGTTCGGCATAAGAGGTGGGATATTTGACTCACAAGATGTTTACGGTCGCTAATGGAAAGGGTCATTGATACTAGTTGGGAATCTGTAAGTAATTTAAAACAAAAATTTTATTTATTTTTATCAAAATGGTATTTTCAATTTTATTGGTTATTTCCTTGGCTTTCCTGCAATGAAACCTTTTTTAACGCCCACTAGGAAACAAATTGAAAATTATTTCTTGCCACTTATACAATTGATGCTAACATACACATTTTTTGTGGGTCACTGGGTAACATCCCCTACCCTCACACCCGGAAGTTGAAGCACAAATAAATGTTCACGTGCCTCAGGCTGTATGTTCCTTGCCAAGCCATTAATGACAGTAAACTCACCGCACCCACACTTACATGTACTCCACAGGCCCCTTTGCATCCCAAACATCCAATTGTGTATCTTTGGAATTGTTATTTCCGCCATATTGTTCTTGGTGTTGTCGCCCTGCTCAATTCTAAGGAGCCTCTGCATAACTTAACGATAGCCCGCTACATATTCTCAAGTCCATTTTTTCACCATTGCCATCACCTTTCGCTACGTTTGCTGCGATAAAAATGCACTTTCCGGATTGTTTATGGCCCAAAGGCAAAAGTAACAAATTGTCATTTATTTTAATGTTGCCGATGTTATTTATTCATTGAAAAAGGTGGAATGAAATAAAGAAAAAAAAAAACAAACAATTGATGCTGAAAGTGTAAAGTGGACGCGAATGGCTTCGTTACGATACTTTGGCAATTTATTTTTGGTAAATTAAAGTAATGCCCTTAAAAATTAAGATACCAGGTTGAGGGAGAATGTAATTACCAGAAGATCTTAAAGATAAGTTGAAGTAAATTCTGATAAAAAAATGTATAGCAATGAGCAGGAACTAAAACGTGGATTTTAAACGATTTTTTTCAAGCTTTTTTTAAAGAATTTTTGGAAGACTAAAACGTAGATTTTTTAAACAATTTTTTCAAAGACTAAAACGTGGAGTTTTTGAAGAATTTTTTCAAAGACTAAAACATGGAGCTTTTAAAGATTTGTTCAAAGACTAAAACGTGGATTTTTTAAAGAATTCAATCGAAGACTAAAACCTGGATTTTTTAAGTATTTTTCAAAGAATAACAGTTGGATTTTTTAATGTTCTTTTAAGGACAAAAATATGGAGTATTCCGAGATTCCGAGAGGAGAAAAATGTGAATACTTTTGTGGAACAAAACATGGATTGTTTAAAGAATTTTTTCAAGAACTAATTTTTTTTTTTGATTTTTTTCTAGGACCAATTCGTAAATTTTTTAAAGAAATTTTCAAGCACCAAAACTTGGATTTTCTAAAGAAAGACAAAAACGTGGATTTTTTTATGATTTATGAAGTAACTTGGATAATTTAAGACTTTATGTTTTCAAGGACTAAAACGTGGATTTTTAAAGATTTTTTCAAGGGCCAAAATGTATATTTTTAACGACTTTTAAAGGGCCAAAATGTGAATTTAAAAAAAAACGAGTGAGCAAAGGCTATAGTCGGGAGGGAGCCGATTATGTGATACCCTACTCCACTACCCCTGTGCATGAGATTTTCACTGCTTAAAATTTATTTTAGGGAATATTATAGGACTATCACCACATTCAATATGCTTCTTCCTCAATGGGATAAAAATTGCGACATGTAGCGCAATTACAAAAAAAATAAATAAATAAATAAAAATAATAAAATAAGGAAAATTGGATGCATTTCGGGCTATTGTTGACCACCTTCGCCATCCTACTTTGCATCAATGTAAATGTGATATTTTCTTCTTATATTAATAGGCTTTGCCGTTGAAATACCCTAGCCAAGATAAAGAATAAAACTTTGAATTTTTCTGCACATGAATTTTTGTCCATTCTAACCATCCTCTGTGGCACTCGCATCAACTCCCAAAATTTCGTGACGATTCGACCACAATTGCGACCTATAGCGTTATTAAAAAAAAATGGAAAAATGGAATTCATTGCCGATTTGCGATATCTGCATATTTTGACCACCTACACCAACCTAGTTTGCATCAGTGTGAATGAGAACTTTTCTTCTTTTCTTCTGGATGAACTTTCCTTTGGAATACCCAACTGCAAGCGGAGATATTGGCTTATGAATAAAACTTTGAATTTTCTCCACATAAGTTGTTTACCTATTCCGACACCTCAAAATTACCTGAGCATCACCAACATCAATAGGCTTCTTCCTCTGTGAGACTCCCATCAACGTTCGTGATTATGCGATCAAAATTCCGACTGTAGCGTGATTACAAAAAAAAAATGAAAAATGGGATGCATTACCGACTTTTGCGGTATTGCCCTTGTTTGACCACTTACGCCAACCCACTTTACATCAATGTAACAGAGAACTTTTCCTCTTCCATTGATGGGCTCTTCTTTTTGAATACTCTTACTAGAAGCGGAAATATTCGCATAAGAATAAAACGTTGAATTTCCTTCACATACGTTTTTTGCCCATTCCGACTCCTGAACATTATCCAACCATTACCAAACTCAATATGTTTCCTCTTCTCTGGGACCCTCATTTACCCCCAAATCCGATCAAAATTGGGACCTGTAGCGTGATTAAAAAGTGGAAAAATGGGATGTATTACCGACTAATGCGATATCTCCGCTAGTTGGTCACCTACGCCAACATACTTTGCATCATTGTAAAGATGGGATTTTCTACTTTTATAGTCCGGCTTTGTTTTTGGAAAGTCCCCAACCAATGCTGTGATATTTCATTATAATTAAAATCGCAAAAACGATAAGTTGCGTTTTGTTTGCGACTATAGCGATATCTTTGTTGTTTGACCACCTACGACAACGTACTTTACATCGCTAAAAAAAAGATATTTTCTTTCATTGTCAGGGGAACTTCCCTCTGATAGAAGTTGAGATATTCGCTGTGGAAAAAACTTTGACTTTGTCCCCAAATAAGTTTTTTGCCCATTCCGACCCCTATATATTATGCGATCATCAATAGTCTTCTTTCCTTCCGGGACCCCCATCAAACCCCGACCAAAATTGCGTGATTACAATGTTTAGATGGACAGACGGACAGACTGAGACTGATGGACTCAGCTCGTCGAGACAATCATTTTGGTATATAAGTATGGGTCTACGACCATTAATTCTAACTTTTTGGCCAAAACCAACTTATAATACCCTCCCCACATAGTGGTGTAGGGTATAAAAATCAAGGAGCAGGATTAAAAAAAAAAAAACAGGTAAAAAAGTAGCAGTCGGCTTGGTCGACAGAGATTTACCCTCAGCCTAAGACCTAAAGAAAATTTTACAATACTCCTGACGTCTATACAATACGATGTACAACGTTTGGACCAAATCGGTTTCTCCCTTCGAGGGTTATCCTACGTAATACCCAGTGTAATTGGTGCCGGCAGGCTTTTTGGAGATTTTGGGCCATTATATTTTGAACTAAGGACTTGCTCCAGCCGCTACACATGGTGCCATATAGTTTTTTTACAGCTTCCGTACCATTTTTTCAGGTAGTATGGGCTTGCCCCTTAAAAAAAGTGTACTGTCGTAATAGGGGCAGATAATACACGTTGTTACAAAAAGAAGCAAACGATTCGAGAGCGGGCCTTAAACTGCACTTTTCCCAAATTTTGTGTGGGATGTACTCGAAGGAGTAAACCTATATAGCCCATTTTCAAACCTGATCTATGTCCCGTAGAGATTTTACGACATGAAAAATATAGACCAAATTGGTTTCTGCCGTTGAGAGTTGTTGTGCGCACAATTTTAACGAAAATTGTTGATCTTTCTTGGGGGATGTATCTGAAGGAGTGGACCGATATGGCCTGTCTTCGAAGTTATACTAATTTTGGACAGAATATTACGAAGGCCAAATTTTGGACCGAATCGGCAAACCGATCAAGAGTTATCTTGCGCCCAAACCACTACACATGGGTTTTTTCAACTTTTCAGGCTATTTTCTCTGGAAGTATGGACTTGCCCTTGTTACAAAATGTAACAACAAAAATCAAAGCGATTCGAGAGCAGGTCCTAAACTGAACGTCTCCGAAATTTTGTGTGGGAGGTACCCGAAGTAGTGAGCCGATAGAGCCCATATTGGAACGTCCATCTAAGTCTGGTAGAAATTTCAAAGTATGGACAAAATCGGTTACTCCCTTCAAGAGTTATCATGCACACAAATTTTCCGAACATTTTCCAACTTTTTTGGGGAGTTACCGGAAGGAGTGGACCGATATAACCCGTCTTCGAACTTAAACTAAATTTGGACAATATAATACGAAAGCCAAATTTTTGACCAAATCGGTTGATCGTTCGAGAGCTATCGTGCGCCCCAACCAGACAGGGACGGACATGGCTAAATCAACTCCAAATTGTCTGAAACGGATTTCGTCCAAACATACTTGGGGTATAAAACCATTATTTCGATTAGACACATTTTGCCCTATGAAAGTGTATATACCCCACGGTGCTCATGAATCAAATTTAAATGGAAGGTGCTTACACCTGGGGAGTTTTTGCGGATTCTGAAACTACAATGTTCATAGTAAGAAAAAAAACAAAAAAAATCGCCGGAGCGCTTTTTAAATAAATCGCGATTCAAGTTGACATTTTTTGGGGTTGTTTAGGTTTTCACGATTTTGCTTAGAACCCGCAAGTCCTACCAAAATGAGACTGAAAAAAATGTTGTAGCTATGAAAATTCTCTACAAGACTAACCTTTACGGTATTTTCGTAGCTTTTACCGTTTTTGAGATATTCAAGTACAAATTGGGACAATGCACTAACTGTATCGCCCCCTTATAAAACAATGTCATGAAGGGTGCGACTTAACTAACTTTTAATGTAAACCTCTTACACAGGGGAAGTTCTTGTGAATTCTGAAACAGCAATGTTCATAGATGATGAATCCAAAAACAAGAAAAATCGCTGTAGGGATTTTTAAATAAATCGCGGTCAAAATTCACATTTTTAGGTGTTTTTTATGTTTTCACGATTTTGCTTGGAAACCGCAAGTCCAATCGAAATGGAGCTAAAGAAAATATTGTAGCTGTGAAAATTCTCTACAGGCTAGACGTTTATGATTTGTTCTCAGGCTGTACCATTTTTAAGATAAAGAAGCTCAGTTTACATTTTTAGGTTTTTTTGTTAGGGTTTCGCGATTTTGCTTGAATACGGCAAGTCTTATCGGCATGGGACCTGAGAAAATCTTATAGCTATGAAAATTCTCTACAAGCCTGGATTATGTAATTTTTCCTAGGTTGTACCATTTTTTTAGAGATATAAGTTTAAGTTGGGAAATTGCAGTCATGACATTGTTTTATAAGGAGACGATACAGAATTGAATTGAATTTGAATTGTCCCAATTTCAACTTCAAAATCAAAAAAGTTGTAAAACCTACGAAAATACCACTAAGGTCAATCTTGTAGAGAATTTTGATAGCTACAACAAATTCTTTATTCCCATTTTGATAGGACTTGCGGTTTCCAAGCAAAATCGCAAAAACCTAAACAACCCCTAAAAATGTCAACTTGAATCGCGATTTATTTAAAAAGCGCTCCGGCGATTTTTTTTGTTTTTTGATTTTTCTCATCTATGAACATTGTAGTTTCAGAATCCGCAAAAACTTCCCAGGTGTAAGCACCTTCCATTTAAATTTGATCCAAGAGCACCTTGACCCTCGTTAGCATAAATGCTGAGGGTATAAAAACAAGGATCAAAACGTGGGTTCTTTAATTAACTTTTTTTCAAGGACTTAACAGTGGAATTTTTATGAGATTTTTTCCGAAAGCTGCAAACCACGAATTCCATGATTTCCCTTTTGAATGTCACTGTTATGATTTCAAAAAATATTCGCATTCCTATTTATTTCAAAGACAATTTAGCCTGCAGTTACACATTTCCTTCAATTTAATATATGCCGTCTTTTATATTCAACTTCATCATACCACAATTTGTGATTGTCGTTTTTTCATTTTTCATTCTTTGTTTTATGTTACTCTCTGAAATTTCATCTCACTCAACAACTAATTAAAGCATTTATTTAATTGTTTGTGGAATTTCTTTTATTCTCCACGAATGCGATGCTCTCATGTTCAGAGATGTGTGAATTTTTAATGTTTTTGCATTACGAAAGGTAACAACAAACAAAAACCGAATACAAAAGATAAAGGGAGACGGTACAAGATGATGCATAAAAAGGACACAAATTCAAACAGAAAAACAATTGTTTCCCCTAATGAAAAACAATAGGGAGGATTATGTGACAGTGGAGTGATGGATATTATTTGTGATATTTTCAAATTTTTTCCGGAAAATATGCGTGAATTTGTGTATACCCGTAGAATGATGTCAAAATTTTAAACTAAAATAAAACTTACAGACAAATGTATTAGAATAGAAAGCACAATATAAATGACTACCAGTCAAAATAAATTTCCAATGAATTACTCAGCAATGATAGCCAACATTACACTAAGCGGCTTTACTATCGCTGAAAGATTTAAGGTATTGCCGTAATTTTATACCCAAGACCTTTTGGATGCAAGCTACCGAACAATTACACTATACTACAAATAATCACGTCTTTTGTAAACACCCTTTTACATATTTCTGTATAATTTCAACATTTAGCGTGGCCAATGTTTTGAGGTTGCTTTAGAAAGAAACAGAAACAAAAATAAAAACAAGTAAGAAAAGTCTATAGTCGGAGGGAGCCGACCATGGGATACCCTATACCACTATCCCTGGACAATCGCCCTCCACGGAACTTCTTTTCAATGATTGTGAAAATTTAATTATCAAATATCCTAGATATAATGTATAATACTTATGACCAAAACCAAAAAGTTATCTAGCATGACAAAGACATTTTTGTAGCAGGAAAGGAAAATTTAGTTCACACAAACTAAAATGTAATGAAACCCACTTATGTAGTACTACTACGTCCGTTGTTTAACCGCTACGTTATTGAAATTTTTACCAATTTTACACAAAAGTTTCAGTCCATTTAACCCGCTAAGTATTATCTGATCTTCACGTTGGTTTATACGCTTCTACATCATCATAAACTCAAACTTTGTTAAACATTTTGCGGGTTATTTTTTTGACCTACAGAGCCGCTACAAAATTGGTTAAAATTTTTTTTTGGTCCATTTCATCCCCTGAACATTTCACGATCATCACCAATATCTAACCATTTCTATTCTGGCCCGAACCCAACCTCCTTAAAAAATCGTTACAATCGGTCCATAATTGCGGCCTTAAGCTTGTTTACAATTTTTAATGGACGGACACACATCGCTAAATCGCTTTATCTCGTCGAGATATGAATTTTGACATACCAAATAAGGGGTCTAGGACGAATATTTAGTGGTGTTACATAAACTTTTGGAGAGACAATATGTAGCATGGTATAAAAATGTGGTTCTCTACACAGAACCAATTATATATTAGGCAGTAGGCCCGTTATCTAGCAAACACTTTATTGCAATTTACATCAGAGGAAAGGTCAGTAGTTTTTCCCATATGTAGGCTACTTTGCGAAATATATAAATTAACGAAAATATGTTTTGTTGATTCGAGTTTATTTGAAAAACTAAATAACTTAATCTAAAAAGACATTTTATAAACGCTAAATTTATAATAACAACCGCTGACACTGCGCCTCGTGTGTGGTGTTGAGTTTCATTATGTTGGAAGTCAGAATGCTGATGTTGCTACTCGTGTGGAGTATTGCATTGCATTCGTAAACAACCATTCCGTCTGGATTATTAGGGTGGGACGACGGAGACTGTGTTAACTCCTCCCACACTTAAGTGAGGGCCGTCCTCGGACCTCTTGTAGCTCTCGATGACAGCTTCAATATCGATGTTCTGTACCACTCGTTTCTGGCGCAATTTTAGGACAATGAAAAGGCCAAAAATTAAGATTGAAGTTGCTAGCCCTGAAATTGCAGGACCTATCAGTGCCTTTGCCTTTACGTCGTTGATATGCTGTAGATTCTCTATGCTTAATCTTTGCAGATAAGGAAGACTTAGTATGTCTTGATGACCCGTGATATTGAGAATCGCTATTGAGGCTGTGGCAGGTTTTTTCATTATAATACCTTTCCGATTTCTGTAAGTGGATCCATTAATGGTATTTTCGTCCTCAAAGGTAATTAGAAATGTGCCGCAAACTGTGGTTGTAGAACCCTGTGTGTTGTTTATTACCGCTGTGTTCTCGTTAAGAATCATGACACCGTCATCAATAATTACCAAAGGCTCAAGGTGACTGGGTCGTGTGCTGCAATGGGCTTGGACGCCTGAATAAAGCTGTTGAGCGCATGTTGTTTCCGATAGTTCTTGACAAAATGATGATGTTAGAGTAGCGCTACAATTTCCAATTGCCAACGTTTGTGTTCCGCAATCTGCAACATTGTTGTCAGCGAGGTGCAGTGTTGTTCCGTTGTGTTGAACAGGAAAAATAATGATTTTCTTACATTCTAAACTAGGCTTAGGGTACTTTATAATAAAATGTAATAGCTTGCTGTCTAAAAGGACTTTAACAACAGATACTTCCAACAAATCTGTAATAGTTACATTTATATTATCTATTTCCATAAAATTTTTCAACTCTTCAGTGTCTAAAAGCATGGGGTTAATTATTCCTATCTTTGCCAAGGTGACTGACAATATTAATGACTCGATTTCGCTAATTATTATTCGATTTCTGGCAAGTAGGGTCTCATACAAGTGATCCGTGCTGGTTTGTTTAGGATTTGTCATTGAAATAATTTTGTTGACTGTTTCTGTCAATTTATTAATTTGATCCTGAGTTTTTGTGTTTATTGATATTTGTCTGTTCATAGCGTTTGTGATTTCTTGTTGTTTAAATTTTAGTCCCTCGAAGTCATCAAAGTCAGGCGTTCCAGCAATTATTTTAAGAGTTGTTCCTATCACATTGATGCTCCTTGCATGTCTGTGGTGAACTTCTAAAGTTGTTAAAAGGTCTCTTATCCGCATTGTATCGGAATTTAGTAGTTTAACCATGTGTGATAAAGAAAAGTGTTTGGTGAGTTTTTCAGTTTCGTCTGCGATCTCAGAATACAATGTTAAGTTTGTTGTATGTCTCAAGTAGTCAAAATCTCTCCAAATAATCACGTTGCCGTCAGTAATCGGAATGTATTTACTGTTGGAATAGTCCGTTAGTGTTGCTGTCGTTGGCCAGGTGGATAGTATCATTGTCAAAATCAGCTGAAAGAAGTAATTTATTTTAAAAAAAGGTAGTAAGGGCGTGTTCATTTCATCTTAAATTGTCCTTGTGGACTACCCTCCCTTTTATAAGAACAGTTGTTCCTAGATCTGCTTCAACAATTTCCTCGGAATATAGGGGGTTAGTTTATTAACTAGCCGTTTATTGTTCCTTACCATTACTCTGTCTCCAACATTAAATGATCTGTTCTGCCGAGAGGTGGTTTTTCTTTCTAATGATGTCAGTTGAGCGTTAGTTAATCTTTCTTTTACCCTCTCTTTACCATCTTCCGATGAAAAGTGAATTATGTCTATCGGTCTTTGGTTTGTCACTGAGTGTATGGTTCGGTTATATTTCACTGTTGCAAATGCTAGGAGCATTTTTCAGGCCAAAGGGAAGTCTACAATATTCGTATTTCCCGTTTGCCACCGAAAATGAAGTTTTCTCTCTATCTTGTTCTGAGAGAGTAATCTGATGAAATCCTGATTTGAGGTCGAGAGTTGTAAAGTACCTTGCTTTGCCAAGGTTTGCTAGTATTACTCTCACCTCTGGAATCGGATATTTATCATCGACTGTTATACTATTCAGTTTTCTGAAGTCAATGACGAGACGTTTTCTAATGTTTCCTTGCTCATCTTTTCCCTTCTTATCAACAACCCAGATAGGATTATTGTATGGAGACCTAGAAGGCCTTATTATTCCATTTTTTAACAATTCCTTTATTTCAGAATTTACAAAATCCGCCACACCCATTGGGTATGGGTAAAGCTTGAAATACGTGGGATCAGTCGTAGTAGTACGAATTGTGGCCACGATATTCGTATTGTATGGAAGTGCCTCGTCGGGGTTTGCAAAAACTCCCGACAAATTTTGCATTATTTCCTTAAATTTCTTCGATATCCCTTGAGGTACCTGAATGTCCTCAATTTTTGTGAAATTTACATTTGCACATCTCAAGAATTGCAGTTTTTCTATTCCAGAATTAGTTTTTATTTCTTTATTGTTAAAGTCCAATGTAGCACTAGTCTGCGTGAGCAGATCCAGGCCAATTATCCCGTCGAATGTTGACAGTGATGGAAGAATAAAGAAAGTGCTATTGGTGTCGAATACGTTAACGACACATTTTTTGTCAATCGTAGTGAAACCGTGAATTGATTTCACTACGAACTGATTATCTACGGGAACCACATGTTTTAAACCTTTTATAGGTTTAATGTAATTTTTAGAAGCCCCCGTGTCTATTAAGAGTTTTATTCTCCTCCCCACTACAGTCCTTTCTATGAACGGTAGCAGGGAACTTCCTCTAAAAAATTTATCTGATCAAATTCGTCCGCTTCTTCAACATCAATGTCACTTGCTTCATTGTCTGCAAGAGTTTGATAGTCTTGGTCTGACTTTTGATCATTGTTGGTCAGAAGATTGACTCTCTGGTGCTTCATCCCAGTAAATCTTGCTGTACCACTATTTGGTCTCTTTGATCCTTGACCACTTGGAGATGGAACGTCACTGTAATGATTCCTATATTTTGTCGAATGTCTAAAACGAGCTGAATCATCAACGTCCATAGGTTCAACTGGACTCTGTGAATGTGACTTTTTGTTGTCAGACCTACGCCCTTTCATGAAATGAGGATTTTTCTTCACATGAGGTTCAGCCGAGGAAGATCCAGTTGTCGCTTGATCATTCCTTAAGTTTCCCTTATCGTCGCGAGATCTGGCGAAATTAGACGCAAACAAATACCTCTCCCTATTAGATTCCACTTCCTGAGCAAATGCTAATGCGGAAGGCAGATCAGTCGGCCGAGCCGAGAACAATACATTACTTAATTCCTTCTTCGTACCTGATATGAATACTCGAAGTGCATCCATTCTATATTTTTCATTAAGTGAAGCGGCAATTGTTTTGTCGTAGGTCATCAATGTCTTGTTAGTCAATAAGGTAAGTTTCTTCTCCACTTCATCATAATATTCCAGAAGTGTAAGATTTCCTTGCCGGAGGGTTGATAATTCTTGTTCAATGAGGTAAATCGGACGTTTGTCCGAGTATGTAAAATCGAGACGGGCAATAATTGCATTGAAGTTAAGAAGTGTGTTGAAGGAAGATAAGATCATATCTGCTGGTCCCTTTATTTTATTTCGTATGATAGCTACGGCCTGATTGTGTCTCGAGCTCCCATCATATTTCTCAAAAAGTTTGTAGGCCGTGTGAGCCGCCTGACGCCATGAAACATAAGTTTCATGCTTGCCCTCAAAGTCCGGTAACGATTTTACAATGTCTAATGATTCATCGCATTGTACTCCCGGTACAATGGATATTTCTTTATAAGTTTCAACCTCTGGTGTTGAAACTACTATTTCATTAAACCTGTTTTCAAGCAGTTTCAATTGGTTTTCAAAAGTCTGTCTTTGGACAGCTAAGGCTGCCTGAATGGCAGAGTCCACCAGTGTTCTTATTTGCTCTGCTGTCGACATTTTTACAGATTCCCTGGCCACTGAAATGTTTTTTATACCTTCGATCAATAAGTCCACTTCTTTGTCCACAATACTCATTAATTTTCAAAAAAAAAAGAAATTTTCAGTCACCTTCACAAGCACACACTTAGTTTTTAGCAAAATAAAATGAAATTTACATTTAACTTATCACTCTACTTACAACGTAATATTTTAAATACATTTTACAGCTAAGTATTTGGCTGGATGGGTTGACAGGCTGGCGGTTCGGTTGATAGACTTGCTGGTTTCCTTGGTTTCTTCTTCTCGCTGCCCAGGCTATTCCGAAGCTCTGGTGACTTTTCTTTTGTTTGTCCTTTTATTTCGCTGCCCAGGCTATTTCGAAGCTCTGGTGACTTGGAATATTTTTAAAATATTTGTAATTGTAATGCGACAAATATTTATTTTATTAATAATTTGTCCTTCTGTGCTCTGCACTTTTACAGTGAGTGTCAAAAATACTCAGTTCTTGTATGTTTTCTTTGTCCCGTAAGGCGACAGAAATGTTTTTTGTTAATTTCTCTTTTGCACTATTTATTTTTCTCTTCTTCCGTAAGGTGACAGCAATGTTTTATGTTAACTCGTTTTTCACAAAGGCGACAAAAAAGTTTTTACTAAGTCTTATTTATCTTTCTGTTTGTCCCGTAAGGTGGTAAAAATGTTTTTGATAACTGGTCTTTTTGCACTTTGCACTTTTAATTTTTTGTTCTGAAAGGCAACAATTTTTTAACTAATTTATTGTTAATTTGTCTGTAATTGTTTCATTTTCCCGTAAAATGACAAAAATATTTTTTAGATTATCTCTTTGCGCTTTGCACTTTCTATTATTTTTGTCCGTAAGATGACAAAAGTATGTTTTACTTTTCACTTTTATTTATTTTTTGTCCCGTAAGGTTACAAAAATATAATGTTATTACTTTGTTTGCAATTATTACTTTGTCCCGTAAGATGACGAAAGTATTTTTTAGATTGTATTTATTTTTTGTCCCGTAAGGTTACAAAAATATAATGTTATTAATCTGTTTGCAATTTTTACTTTGTCCCGTAAGATGACAAAAGTATTTTTTAGATTGACTGTTTGCACTTTTATATTTCTTTCTGTCCGGTAGGATGACAAAAATACTTTTTGTTAACACACTTATCACTTTGGTTTTTTTATTTTTCCCGTAAGGCAACAAGAATTTTTAATTCATTTGTCTTCCCTTGTTGGGCGCCAATTAACGAAAATATGTTTTGTTGATTCGAGTTTATTTGAAAAACTAAATAACTTAATCTAAAAAGACATTTTATAAACGCTAAATTTATAATAACAACCGCTGACACTGCGCCTCGTGTGTGGTGTTGAGTTTCATTATGTTGGAAGTCAGAATGCTGATGTTGCTACTCGTGTGGAGTATTGCATTGCATTCGTAAACAACCATTCCGTCTGGATTATTAGGGTGGGACGACGGAGACTGTGTTAACTTATATGCCCTCAAGGAATTAAAATATCGACCAAAAATAAAATTTTTATATTTTTCATACAAAAGTAATGGTCCATTTCACCCGCTAAAGAATATCAGATCATCAGTCAAAATTGTAGGCATCTTTTTCGACCTAACTCTTACCCGGTGCAAAATTTCGTGACTATTGATGTATAATTGCGACTTCTAGCGAGTTTATTATTACACTACAAACAAATAACGGAATATATTAGGCTGTAACTCTGTTATCTGATCATGCATACCAACATAATTGGCATCAATTGAAAGGTCAAGCGTTCCACTTTCAAGTATATCTCACTTGTCCGGAATGTCACTTCCAGGAATTAAGATATAAGCTGTATATTAAAAATTTTCACAATTTTCACACAAAAGTTTTGGTCCATTTAACCCTCTAAATATTATCCGATCGCCATCTCAAATTGCGAGCTTATTCTTTGTGATATACTCTTACCTTATTTAAAATTACGCGTTGATCGGACTATTATTGGGACCTACAGAGCCGCTAGAAAATTGGATAAATATTATGTTTTTGGTCCATTTCACCCGCTAAATATTTTACGATCATCACCAATAAGAATAGGGATCTATTCTGATCTGAACCCGACCTCCATACAAAATGTGGTGACGATCGGTACATAATTGCGGCCTGGAGCGTGTTTACAATTTATAATGGACAGACGGACGGACGGACGGACGGACGGACAGACACACATCTCAAAATCGCTTTATCTCGTCGAGATATGAAGAATGGTATACCACATTGGGGGTCTCCGACGAATATTTCGCGGTGTTACATGAATTTTTACCAAAACAAACTTATAATACCCTTTTCCACATTGTGGTATAGGGTATAATAAAATAAAATCCCCAAATATTACTGTTGAAATGATATACTTCAACACATGCTGTAATGATATGTAAGCAGATGCGGGCACACACTTACATGCATATGTTCATATGTGTGTGAGCACATAGGGGGAATATGAATTTACATAATTATACGAATACATCATTCCAGGGCAGGCATGGTGTCGTGTTCACGTTATTCTTTGAAATTATTCTGTAGAGATTTATACAGTGACAACATTTCGACACAGATTGAACTGTTGTGCCGGGGTACCTCGAATTTCCTGGTAACACACAACAGGTGAAATTTCAAATTTCAACAGATTTTTCTCCATAAATAAAATTATAGTAAATTGGTTCTATGTATGTACGTAATCAATCATTAGCTTTGATTTTCGGAGAATCATTTTGAAGAACTGTTAGAGCAATAATTAAATTTTGTTAAAACAAGTAAGAAAGTATTAGTCAGCTGTTCTAACCAAGAAAAGAAGCAAACACAATAATTTTGCCGCATATCAAATATATTGACTTTGTATAACGTATTAAAAAACGTTGAACGTAATGTGAAATATTAAATTACCTTCAACTAAGTTTGGAAAAAACATTTTGAAACAGTTTGAGAGTTATCTTGCTTATTAACCATTTTAGCATGTGCCCAAAGGTTTTTTGTAGCCTTTAGTCCATTATCTCCGGTATTATGGATTTACTCCGGAAAAAATTGTACAGTTGTACTAAGAACGGCGAAAACAACCTTCTGCAAAAAAAAAAAAAAATTAAATAGATCCGAGAGGATCCAATTGCAATTTTGTATGTGTTCGGGTACCTCCAACACGGACGTAACTCTATATTCCAACCTGATACATGACTGTACGAAATAATGCCAATTTAATTGGAAATTGTAGGCCATTATCTCAGCAAGAATGGACTTGCCCCCGAAACAAATTGTACCGTCGTAAAGTGGACCGCAAAAATAGATTGCTGAAAACGTAACTTTTTCCGAATGCTGTGTGGAAGGTGCCCGAAGGAGTAGATCGATTTGAACACCATCTATATGTGAAAGGAATAATACCATGTGCAAAGTTTGGACCAAATCGATTACTCACTTCGAGAGTTAGCGTTCACACCATTTTACAGAAAAATGTTGAACCTTTGTGTGGGGTACCCAAAGGGGTAGATAGATATGGCCCGAACTTAAACTAATTTTGGACAAAATATTGCGAATGCCAAAATTTGGAAGGAATTGGTTGATCCATTTTGAAGTTATCGTGCGCAACAGACTGCCAGACTGACGGGCGGACGGACATGGCTAAATTGACTACAAAATGTCTGAGACAGATTTCGTTCAAACATACTTGGGGTCAAAAACCATCAAAGTGTATATATGTACCTTCCTTATCCTAAATATTGAGGGTATAAATATGTGATTTACGGGAGGACTTGCTGAAAGACTTCCGATAAAAGTTAAATTCGATAAAAGTTAAATTCATTCAACATCAGCTTTATTTGCGCTCATGCTCCCACTGAAGGCAATGGCGAACAGACAAAAATATGTTTTACGAGCGATTAGAAGAAATACATATATGACCGTGCCCTGCCAATGAAATACAATTATTTTAGACGATTTTAAGGATAAAATTAGAAAGGAAAATATCTTTGGCCCAATAGTCCGAAAATTCTGTAACTAAAGGGAAACATCTAAGAATGGTTAAACTTCGCAACGACAAAAAGCATGGTAGTTAGCAGGGCCAGATTTGAGCATCTCAAAATTTTTACGGGCACCTGGCTGTCTCCAGACATTCATGGATCCTGTTGGAAGTACGATCGTTCCGAGGAGCAAACATAGACTTGGGCCTCAACCTTGTTGCAGCAAAGATAGGTACCCGATGAAACGTAGCAAATAAAATACGAAAAGGTACAACACGAGAGTTGGACATCAGTAAGCAGTAATTACAACAGACAGAATGGGTTCCGAAAATACTACCAAGAGTGAAACATCAAACTGATGGCTTCGTTACAGACAGGTCCTCCTGCAGAGACGAGCAAGGCCGATTAGTTTACGGTCCTTCCATAATGAGGCAAAAACAGCTATAAACCGCCTAAAGAATAATAAAACCGTAGGAGCCGATGACTGAGTAAATAATTGGGCCATACCAATGCGGCTTTAAATCTGGAAAATCCACCACTGACCGGATAGATTGCCGTTAGCAAATCCTTGAAAAGACCCAATAGGTGGAGTTAGACACAATATTTGTATCGATTATAGAGCAGCCTCCGATAGCCCTATACGTTCAAAGGTATTCCAAGCCATGTCTGAATTTGGTATCCCCACAAAGCTCATTCGGATTTGTAAGATGACTTTAACTGCTACCCGGTCCTCAGTTAAAATAGGAATGAACCTCTAGGAAGAGTTTAGTACCAAACGAAGTTTCAGACAAGGATACAGTCTTTCGTGTGATCTCTTCTACATCCTTCTGGAAAAGTTTATATGAAATGCAAATATCAAAAAAATGACAAGATATACACACAATATATGCTGACGGCATTGACATCATGGGTCGATCCCTAAAAGAACTGATAACTTTCTCGAAGTTTGAAGTGGAATCTGCGAAAGGGAGTCTAGCAGTAATCGGCAACAAACCCAAGTTGATTGTATAGACGCGCAATGCGTTCATTGAAGTCGGGTCAACTGTGGAAATTGGTTCTTACAATTTTTGGCTATTTAAAAACTTCGTCTTCCTTGCCACCGCCATAAACACAACAAACAACATCAGTTGCGAAATAAGAAGTAGAATAGAATTGACCAACAGGTGCTACATTGGCTAAAGTAAGCAGTTTAAGAACAAGTCCACGTCTCGTCAAACAAAATAACTCTTAACAAAATACTGACACTACCCGTGCTAATGTAAGGTTCCGAAGCCTGGGAACTTGTACAAGCAGATAAGGCAGTGCTAGGTGTGTAGCCATGTAATAAGCATAAACGATGATAATGCCTCTAAAGGGCGTACAAGGCCCGTCTTTGTATGGTGGTATTGGCAGAACTGAACGGCGAAGGCTTCGATTGGGTCTATAAGTGGAAGACGAAATCCAAAAATGCGCTTTAATAGAGGCAATTTGAAGCCGTTGGCATATGCTTATAACTCTCTTCTGGAATATTTCATACTCCAATGGAAGGCAAAATACCAAATTTCAGCCATTTCTGTTGGATATTGAGGCCACAAACTTTAATGTACCGAAAATCGGAAGGTACCGTTCTACCACGTCGACCTATACCGACAAATTTCAGGCGGAAAGTTTTATATTTCTAACGAAGCATAGATGCTAAATTTCAGCCATTTCGGTGTAATATTGAGGCCACAACTTCCAAAATACCGAAAATCGGGAAGTACCGTTCATGAAGACAAGGACCTATACCGACAAACTTCAGGTGTAAAGTTTTATACCTACAACGAAGACTAAATACCAAATTTCAGCAATTTCGGGGGATATTTAGGCCACAACCTTCAAAATGCCGAAAACCGGGAGGTACGTTCTATGGGGCTATACTGAAAAATATCAGTATCCTCCAACGAAGACTAAACTTCAGAAATTGCGGTGTAATACTGAGTCCACAACCATTAAAATACCGAAAATCTAGAGGTACCGTTCTATGGGTGATATATAAAGACGTAGATCTATACCGACAAATTCTTGTGGAAAGTTTAACACTCCCAACGAAGACTAAATTCGATCCATTTCGGTGGGATATTTAGGTCCTTCAAAATACCTAAAATCGGAGGTACCGTTATATGGGGGCTATATCAAAACTATTTTAAAAATTGCGAGCTGTATCTTGATTTCAACAAACGGACATGATTATGTCGACTTAGAATTTATGTGGATTAAGAATTTATACACTCTATACGGACTCCGACGAATATTTTGATGTGTTACAAACGGAATGACAAATTTAATTATACCCTCAGTGTTATGGTGGAGGGTATAAAAATGCTCCATATCAGTCTTCTCCTCAGGGTACCTCCCCCAAAAAAGTTCTGCATTTTAGTTTAAGTGCAGTTTAGGATCTGCTCGAAAATTGTAGCGATGCTACTGCTTTTGGTCCTGTCTGCAGGACCAAGTTGGCTGTACATGCTTCCTTACATAGCGGTCCAAAACTTCTATATTATACGGTGATCATCTGAAATTACTGGTGCGTGCGATAGCTATCGAGAAGAATGACTCCCAAAATAAGATCCACTTATAAAATGGGTGTCCATTCCATCAAGTACCTCCTCCGCAACACTTTTGAGCATCCATCCATATATATACATATATTTTTGTCAGCAAGTTCAACATCCAAAACTACATAAATATTGGGGAGAAGGATTTTGGTTGAGTAGCCGGTATACGATTCGATATTATCAATAGATAAAAGTTTCAATTCACACAGGCTGATGGCATATCTCTGTCGGCAAAGCCGACTGATATTTTTTTACTTGTTTGTTTTATAATCATGCAATCCATTGTCAACATAAATGAATGTTTAAAATGTATATACCAACTATAGCTACAATAAAGTGAAAAAAGAAGTAAACCTTATTTATCTTTTCGCTTCTAGATGTTCTGCTGTTAATTTCTTGTGGGAATAAATGTTGAATTTAAATTTTTCAACTAACTAAAAAAATCAGCTACTGTCAAAACAGTTTGAGAGAAATAATTATGAATTCTAATTGTGTTCTTTTTCTATTTTTGACTATTCTGTCATTGGTCACTGAGATGTCGCATATGTTTTTGCGTGAGTGATTTTAGGCGAATGAGTGATCTTTGTCTTTGTGATCAAAGGGAGAACATAAAGTATACGTCATCATGGTCCGATGCTCAAAATTTCCACACTTTTGTGTTTAAGGGGCTATGGCCACTATTGTAAGGAAAAGCCATTTTACGTGAATTTTGTACAAGAAATCTGCCAAACTATTTTTAGAAGATTTTGTTTTCATCTAAAAGGTCACACTTTGAGCTATTCTCGGATTTGTTTTGTTAGAACATATTGCACAGTGCTCTGACAAATGACCGTCTACGAAACATTTGTTTTATTATAACACTTATTTTATTAAATGAAAATGATTAAACCGATCAGCATATGTTTTTGTGGAATCATTGAAAACCTAATAATCTTGCCCTTAAACGAAAGGGAATTAAACAAGTAAGAGAGGGTTATAGTCGGACAGGGCCGACTATGTGATACCATACTCCACTACACTTGGACACTATTTTCCAGGCAAGTTCTTTTATATGATTGCGACACAATTTAGCCGTCCGATCGTATGTATGATAAGTTGATATACATGGTAACATACCAGAGATATAGAACATACATACGCCGTCATTACTGGAAACGTAAGGTTTTTTTTTGGTATTTTATAATGACCAATCGGGGCTTTATCGCTACATTTTATTATTACAAGTTAGAAAGTATAAGCCAGCTGTGCCGACGGAGATAAAAAATTTGTACCGTCGTAACAAGGGTCACAAAGAAAAAAAAAAAAATTAAAAAAAATTTAAACAATCCGAGACTAGTCCTTAAACGGCACTCTTTCAAAACTTGTGAGGGGGGCACCCGAAGGAATGTTTCGATGTATCTAAGAAATAATACGATGTTAAGACCAAAGCGGTTTCTTCCCTCGAGGGTTATCTTAGGCACAAGTCAGTTTAGTTGGCGTCGTCTCAGAAAAACAAACAAATTCAAAACGGTTCGATAAAAGCTGTTAAACTATACTTTTCCCATATTTGAAACTGATATATGCATGGAAGTAATATTTGCAAATCCCTAGTTTGAAACAATTCGGTTAGTCCCTTCTGCAACTATCGTGTGAATAATCTTAGCGAAAAATTTTAAACTTTTGTAAGGTGTAGACCTATATGGTCCATCTTTGAACTTAAACTAAGTTTGGACAAAATTTACGAAACCTAAAATTTGAACCAAATAAGTTGATTCTTCGAGAGTTATCGTGCGCACCAGCAACCCAGACAGACGGACGAACATGGATAAATCGACTCCAAATTGTCTGAAATGGATTTCTTCCAAACATACTTGGGATCCAAAATCATTACTTTGATAATCTCGTTGGCCTAAATGTTGAGGGTAGAAACAAATATTAAAAGAATTTTAGAAATAGTTTCGGTGATTTTTATCGTATCTATCAATGAAAAAAGACCAATATTTAAAGATACTATTACATTACTTTTTACCAAAGGTATCACAAAAACTTCAAGACCCTTAAAGCATTGTAATTTGTAACACTTTAAAAACCTGCGAATCCTTCTTTCATGATTTGAAAACTTTTGCGACATTTTGTAGTAAATGTAGTTCTATGCAAGAAAATCACAACAATAAAAAAACCACATGAGGTCCAATCTTTACCACTGTATGTATTTGCTGAAAGTATTCCCTGCAAACATTTTACATCGCCTACTTGATGGAAACGTCACTAAAAAGGGATTGTGGGGTCTTTTGTGACCTCTGTGTTGCACTCTTATCCAAAAAGACTAAAGAAACTCTTCCACTTATGCGGCACAACTGGCGTCTCACTTCCGTCACTAATCGCGGTCAAAGGTCACATTTTTAAGGTTTTTTAGGTTTTCAGAATTTTGCATGTAAACCGCAAGCCCTATCGAAATGGGACCATATAAAATGTTGTAGAGAATTTTAACTGTTACAACATTTTCTTTTGTCCCATTTCGATAGGACTTGCGGTTGGCAAGCAAAATCCATTCGATTATTTTTGGGTTTTTATTTTTTTCACCTATGAACATTGTAGATTCAGAATCCGAAAAAACTTCACAGGTGTAAGCACCTTCCATTTAAAGTAAGTTAAGGCGCACCGTGCATGACTTTGTAAGAAGGCGATACCGTCTGTTCGTTGTCCCAATTTCGACTTCTATATCTCAAAAACGGTAAAACCTAGGAAAAAGTCATAATTGTAAATCTTGTAGAGAATTTTCACAGCTACAACATTTGCTCCAATCCTGTTTCAAAAGAACTTGTGGTTTCCAAGCAATTTCGTGATAACCTAAAAAACCGTAAAATCTGAGCTTTGATGCGATTAATTTAAAAAGCGCACCGTTATTCCCAGCTATGTAAGCACCATTCATTTAAAGTTGGTTCAGGCGCAGCGTGACATATACGTGTGTTTTCCTTTATAGTTTTGGTCTGTTTATAAAGAACTACGTTTACCTTCCATGCTACAAAATTTCGCAACCATGATAGAAAAATATTAAAATCATAATAGAAGAATTACCATTTTTTAAATTGATGCAAATTACGATGCTGTACGGGGTTTTGAAGAATAGAAGTATTGTAATACTCGAAATGTTGATCTCCTTCATTGATCGAATCGGATAAAGACACCAAATACTATGTCTTAATGCGTTTGGTATTTTTTCCTTAATACAAATTTTTAATTTTTTAATGAAATATGCACTTACATATTTGTAGCCAAAATGGTCCATCTGTCCATTACAAAATAATGAAAATAATATATAACATGTCGCAATCATACATACGTATTTTCCCACAACATCCCCGAAGGAGGAAGGGAGACTTCGAAATTATGTAAAAAAAATTCGCGGAAAAATAGTGCCCATGGGAAGTGGTGTAGGGTATCACGTAGTCGGCTCTGTCTTGTTTTTTATAAAATATCATTTATACCCACAACTTATGTTATGTGAGAACAACAACTCATATCATATCTTGAACTCCATTACATATTCCAGTTTTTTTATTCCTTATCATCGACCCCTGCTGTAGAAAAGAATTCCTTTAAATTTATTATGTGCTGCCAAACTTATCCTTTTTTCTGCTGTTGATAAAAATCCAGTTTTTAACATTTTAAAAAGTGAAAACATAGAAGAACGAGAAAAAATAAGCTTTTTAAATATGCCGCATAATAACAATACATTTCCACGTAGACAGATATATACCAGAAGATAGGTGCATATTCTTGTGAAATTAATTACTCACTTTCCTACATAAGCATACATTACCATTAAGATAACATTATGTATGCTGTGTGAGTTTGTATGTGCCAAGAATATCTTGAAAAATATCTGCTATGAGTAATTCCATTGGGGAACTGAATTGTTCTAAAGAAAAACATTTTTCATTTATTTTAAATAAATATTTTCTTCAGCATTATAAATACGTGAGAACGTTACTTCAAATTTCTTAATAATGTATTGTGAAAATAAATTTTTGTGGTATAAAACTATGTTGGGAATTCTCATTTTTTCTTTGTTGTCTTAAAGGTTGCTGAACCTGGAACTTGCTAAGCGTATTATGAATATAGAAACAGCTACATATGATATATTAAAAACGTCCGATAAAACTAAGTCTTGCGGCTTTGCATGAGTTATTACTTAAACAATTGTGTTTGTCGGGCGTTCAGTGATTGTAGGGGCATTTTTAAATGTCGATCAATACGGAGGTTAACCAAACTTAGAGTTTGGCCTCCAGATGCGAGGTAAAATTCCTTAAGAAATCCACTCCTTTTGTCCTCTTTGTATTGTGGTTAAATTTCTTGTGGTAAAAATCCTTAAGAAATCCACGATTTTTGTCCTTTTTGGATTGTGGTAAAAATCCTTAAGAAATCCACGCCTTTTGTCCTCTTTGGATTGTGGTAAAAATCCTTAAGAAATCCACGCCTTTTGTCCTCTTTGGATTGTGGTAAAAATCCTTAAGAAATCCACGCCTTTTGTCCTCTTTGGATTGTGGTAAAAATCCTTAAGAAATCCACGCCTTTTGTCCTCTTTGGATTGTGGTAAAAATCCTTAAGAAATCCACGCCTTTTGTCCTCTTTGGATTGTGGTAAAAATCCTTAAGAAATCCACGCCTTTTGTCCTCTTTGGATTGTGGTAAAAATCCTTAAGAAATCCACGCCTTTTGTCCTCTTTGGATTGTGGTAAAAAATCCTTAAGAAATCCACGCCTTTTGTCCTCTTTGGATTGTGGTAAAAATCCTTAAGACATCCACGCCTTTTGTCCTCTTTGGATTGTGGTAAAAATCCTTAAGAAATCCACGCCTTTTGTCCTCTTTGGATTGTCGTGAAAATCCTTAAAAAATCCACGCCTTTTGTCCTCTTTGGTTTGTGGTAAAAATCCTTAAGAAATCTACGCCTTTGTCCTTTTTGGATTGTGGTAAAAATCCTTAAGAAATCCACGCCTTTTGTCCTCTTTGGATTGTGGTAAAAATCCTTAAGAAATCCACGCCTTTTGTCCCCTTTGGATTGTGGTAAAAATCCTTAAGAAATCCACGCCTTTTGTCCTCTTTGGATTGTGGTAAAAATCCTTAAGAAATCCACGCCTTTTGGTAAAAATCCTTAAGAAATCCACGCCTTTTGTCCTCTTTGGATTGTGGTAAAAAACCTTAAGAAATCCACGCCTTTTGGTAAAAATCCTTAAGAAATCCACGCCTTTTGTCCTCTTTGGATTGTGGTAAAAATCCTTAAGAAATCCACGCCTTTTGTCCTCTTTGGATTGTGGTAAAAATCCTTAAGAAATCCACGCCTTTTGTCCTCTTTGGATTGTGGTAAAAATCCTTAAGAAATCCACGCCTTTTGTCCTCTTTGGATTGTGGTAAAAATCCTTAAGAAATCCACGCCTTTTGTCCTCTTTGGATTGTGGTAAAAATCCTTAAGAAATCCACGCCTTTTGTCCTCTTTGGATTGTGGTAAAAATCCTTAAGAAATCCACGCCTTTTGTCCTCTTTGGATTGTGGTAAAAATCCTTAAGAAATCCACGCCTTTTGTCCTCTTTGGATTGTGGTAAAAATCCTTAAGAAATCCACGCCTTTTGTCCTCTTTGGATTGTGGTAAAAATCCTTAAGAAATCCACGCCTTTTGTCCTCTTTGGATTGTGGTAAAAATCCTTAAGAAATCCACGCCTTTTGTCCTCTTTGGATTGTGGTAAAAATCCTTAAGAAATCCACGCCTTTTGTCCTCTTTGGATTGTGGTAAAAATCCTTAAGAAATCCACGCCTTTTGTCCTCTTTGGATTGTGGTAAAAATCCTTAAGAAATCCACGCCTTTTGTCCTCTTTGGATTGTTGTAAAAATCCTTAAGAAATCCACGCCTTTTGTCCTCTTTGGATTGTGGTAAAAATCCTTAAGAAATCCACGCCTTTTGTCCTCTTTGGATTGTGGTAAAAATCCTTAAGAAATCCACGCCTTTTGTCCTCTTTGGATTGTGGTAAAAATCCTTAAGAAATCCACGCCTTTTGTCCTTTTTGGATTGTGGTTTAAAATCCTTAAGAAGTCCACGCCTTTTGTCCTCTTTGGATTGTGGTTTAAAATCCTTAAGAAATCCACGCCATCTATCCTCTTTGGATTGTGGTAAAAATCCTAAAGAAGTCCACTCCTTTGTCCTCTTTCGATTGTGGTTAAAATCCTTAAAAATCCACGCCTTTGGATTGCGGTAAAAATCCTTAAGAAACTCACGCATTTTGTCCTCTTCAGATTGTGATAAATATCCTTGTGGTAAAAATCCTAATTATATTCACGCCTTTTGTCCTCTTTGAATTGTGGTAAATACCCTTAAAAATCCACGCCTTTGGATTGTGGTAAAAATCCTTAAGAAATCCACGCCTTTTGTCCTCTTCAGATTGTGGTACAATTTTTTAAGAACTTCACGCCTTTTGTCCTCTTTGGATTGGAGTAAAAATCCTTGTCCTCTTTGGATTGTGGTAAAAATCCTGAAGAAATCAAAGCCTTTTGTCCTCTTTGGATTGTAGTAAAAATCCTTGCCCCCTTTGGATTGTGGTGAAAATCCTTAAGACATCCACGCCTTTTGTCCTCTTTGGAATGTGGTAAAAATTTATATGAAATCCACCGCTTTTTCCACTTTGGATTGTGTAAAAAATGCTTGTGCTCTTTGGATTGTGGTAGAAATCCTTAAGAAATCCTCCACTTTTTTCCACTTTGGATTGTGTAAAAATTGCTTGTGCTCTTTGGATTGTGGTAAAAATCCTTAAGAAATCCACGCCTTTTGTCCTCATTGGATTGTGGTAAAAATCCTTAAGAAATCCACGCCTTTTGTCCTCTTTGGATTGTGTAAATGTTCCATCTGCCCATTACGAAAAAATGAAAATAATATGTAACGTGTCGCAATCGTACATACATACATATATTCCCTAAACATTCCCAAAGAAACAAGGGAGACTTCGCAGTCACATAAATAAATTCCGCGGAAAATTAGTTCCCAGGGGAAGTGGTGTTGGGTATCACATGGTCGGTCCCGTCCGACTCTAGCCCTCTTTTGCTTGTTTTACTGTAATTCCTGTAATTTTTACATTTCAAAATTATCTGTATTCAAAGTGTTTTAATTAGGGAATAGTTCACATTTTTTATTTGAAGACATTTTAATTTAAAAAGTGTATTAGTGTGCTTGTGTGTGTACGTGAGAGTGAATGTTTATGCTACACATTAAATAATCTAAAATTTCATTTCATGCAACAGAAAATGCTAGATGTGGTATATTTTTTGAAGAAATTTTAATTAATATTTATGTCAGTATTCAAATCACAGCACAGTGATGTGAGTAAACATTTGGCTTGTGGGTCTTAAAACATAATTATTATATTATTTATAATTTTTTTATTATTTAATTATAATTAAGAATTTCAAAATATACCAAACCACTTCTTTAATTCCATAACAAATGGTTTTAGGGACTTATTTGCTTTATATCTAATGTTTACCCACTGTCCACATCTACCTGCATAGCTGATGAATAATATGCGTTGCATATCCTAGTATAGCTGCACTCTGTGTGTACTTTTGAAACCGATATTTGCTTTTAAAAAGCTTCAAGTTTTCAATATTTTCATGCATGAACGCTTAAACAAATTACTATGCTTTCCGGTTTATTGTTTTCTCGATGGCCTATGCAGTCCGTCGTTTGAATATAGCAAACATTTTTATTAATTTTTATTTTTGAGCACACAGCCACAAAACATAATGGGATGAATATGTGTGCGTGTCAGAGGCGATTGCATGTTTGGCTAGGGATTTCAACAGAGGAGAGGCTTTTTTTCAGGAATTTATAAACATTGTAAACACATAAATACAGACATTGTAAAAATAAAACTTATAAAGAAATCATGATATTAATCATTATGTTTTGTCTGAAACTAAAATATATTAAACAATAACAGTCGAATCCATTGATCTTTGTACCTCTTTGCGGATTTTTCGCTATGAAAACCACACAACTATTTAATATTTTTTCTAAAGAAAAAATCCTGTTGATGAGGATGATGAAAATATGTAATTTTCTTGTCGACTTTTATTGATGCTATGCAAAAATACTCTTTAAAAATCGACGAGTGATGGGGTCTAATGTCCATTGCAAAAATATTCTTTAAAAATCCACGCCTGATGGGTCTAATGGCCTTTGCAAACAGATTCTTTAAAAATCCACGCCTAATGGGTCTAATGGCCATTGCAAAAATATTCCTTAAAAATCCACGACTGATGGGTCTAAAGGCCATTACAAAAATATTCTTTTAAAATCAACGCCTGATGGGTCTAATGGCCATTGTACAAATATTCTTTAAAAATCCACGCCTGATAGGTCGAATGACCATTGCAAAAATATTCTTTAAAAATCCACGCCTGATGGGTCTAATGGCCTTTGCAAACAGATTCTTTAAAAATCCACGCCTGATGGGTCTAATGGCCATTGCAAAAATATTCTTTAAAAATCCACGCCTGATGGGTCTAATGGTCATTGCAAAAATATTATCTAAAAATCCACCAGAAATTTCTTCAAATTATCAATGTGGCTAAGCCAATTTTTACAACTGTTTGCTTAATTTAACTTCTACTTTACTACTACTTTACACGAAAGTAGCAATTGCACTAAGCCTTTCTCTCTAATATTTACCATAAATATTTTGTTTTTCGTTGTCTTTTTTCGGTGGAATTTTTTTCTGTACACTTCTGCAAATATTTTACAATAACATTTTCGCATACAGCTCAGTACACTGTAGTAGTTGGTATTTATTTATTAAATAAAAATACTTTCGGGTTTTACGGAATTACCACAGATAAACCCATCAGTTGTACAACGAACAGACAAACCAAAGAACGCAACATAATGTAACAAAATACAAATAAATGTGCAAAATATTTATGAATGCATTTTAATGAATATTTTTGCGAGGTTTTATTAATATTTTCAAAAACAAAAAATGCAAATTTTGTGTTATTATGTTATGCTATTCCATGTGGGAATTTTCCATCATGAGATTTATGGTCGCATTGATCATGGAATATATTAGAATTATTTTATTTGGTTTGTATTATTTTGAGGTATTGAATAAGCAATCTCGCAAATTAATATTGACGGAGCGTAAATTTTTTCGTTGAGATTGGATATTGGTTTTTGGTAGACCAACAAGTTTTAGATACAGCTGTGGTATACATAACAAAGAATTCAATTTTTATTCAATGGACGGATTAGAAATAGATTTAAAAGGCGTAACCAGACATCTGCAAGGTGGACTTTAAAGAATGTTTTTCCTATGACCATCAGACCCCTCAAGCGTGGATTTTTAAAGAATATTTTTCCTATGACCATCAGACCCCTCAAGCGTGGATTTTTAAAGAATATTTTTCCTATGACCATCAGACCCATCAAGCGTGGATTTTTAAAGAATATTTTTCCTATGACCATCAGACCCCTCAAGCGTGGATTTTTAAAGAATATTTTTCCTATGACCATCAGACCCCTCAAGCGTGGATTTTTAAAGAATATTTTTCCTATGACCAACAGACCCCTCAAGCGTGGATTTTTAAAGAATATTTTTCCTATGAACATCAGACCCCTCAAGCGTGGATTTTTAAAGAATATTTTTCCTATGACCATCAGACCCCTCAAGCGTGGATTCTTAAAGAATATTTTTCCTATGACCATCAGACACCTCAAGCGTGGATTTTTAAAGAATATTTTTCCTATGACCATCAGACACCTCAAGCGTGGATTTTTAAAGAATATTTTTCCTATGACCATCAGACACCTCAAGCGTGGATTTTTAAAGAATATTTTTCCTATGACCATCAGACACCTCAAGCGTGGATTTTTAAAGAATATTTTTCCTATGACCATCAGACACCTCAAGCGTGGATTTTTAAAGAATATTTTTACTATGACCATCGGACACCTCAAGCGTGGATTTTTAAAGAATATTTTTCCTATGACCATCATACACCTCAAGCGTGGATTTTTATAGAATATTTTTCCTATGACCATCAGACACCTCAAGCGTGGATTTTTAAAGAATATTTTTCCTATGACCATCAGACCCCTCAAGCGTGGATTTTTAAAGAATATTTTTCCTATGACCATCAGACACCTCAAGCGTGGATTTTTAAAGAATATTTTTCCTATGACCATCAGACACCTCAAGCGTGGATTTTTAAAGAATATTTTTCCTATGACCATCAGACACCTCAAGCGTGGATTTTTAAAGAATATTTTTACTATGACCATCGGACACCTCAGGCGTGGATTTTTAAAGAATATTTTTCCTATGACCATCATACACCTCAAGCGTGGATTTTTATAGAATATTTTTCCTATGACCATCAGACACCTCAAGCGTGGATTTTTAAAGAATATTTTTCCTATGACCATCAGACCCCTCAAGCGTGGATTTTTAAAGAATATTTTTCCTATGACCACCAGACACCTCAAGCGTGGATTTTTAAAGAATATTTTTACTATGACCATCGGACACCTCAAGCGTGGATTTTTAAAGAATATTTTTTCTATGACCATCAGACACCTCAAGCGTGGATTTTTAAAGAATATTTTTACTATGACCATCGGACACCTCAAGCGTGGATTTTTAAAGAATATTTTTCCTATGACCATCAGACCCCTCAAGCGTGGATTTTTAAAGAATATTTTTCCTATGACCATCAGACACCTCAAGCGTGGATTTTTAAAGAATATTTTTCCTATGACCATCAGACACCTCAAGCGTGGATTTTTAAAGAATATTTTTCCTATGACCATCAGACACCTCAAGCGTGGATTTTTAAAGAATATTTTTACTATGACCATCGGACACCTCAAGCGTGGATTTTTAAAGAATATTTTTCCTATGACCATCATACACCTCAAGCGTGGATTTTTATAGAATATTTTTCCTATGACCATCAGACACCTCAAGCGTGGATTTTTAAAGAATATTTTTCCTATGACCATCAGACCCCTCAAGCGTGGATTTTTAAAGAATATTTTTCCTATGACCATCAGACACCTCAAGCGTGGATTTTTAAAGAATATTTTTCCTATGACCATCAGACCCTTGAAGCTAAAGTGGATTTTCAAGAATATTTTTCCTATGACCAACAGACCCATCAAGCGTGGATGTTTAAAGAATATATTTCCTATGATCATTAGACCCTTCAAGCGAAAGTGGATTTTTAAAGAATATATTTCCTATGATCATTAGACCTTTCAAGCGACAGTGGATTTTTGAAGAATATTTTTCCTATGACCATTAGACCCTTCAAGCGAAAGTGGATTTTTAAAGGATATTTTTGCAAATCAATCGTCTTTTTAAAGGATATTTCCTCAATAAATATACAGTTGTAGATATAACAGGAGGAGTGGATCGTACAATAATTTACATACTCAATTAGTGTCTTTAGAGGGGTGTAATACAGGAAACGTCGAGGTTAAACAAGTTCGGAGATATTCACTTTTTCATTTTACCAGGCTTTACAGCCGACGGCGTTTGCTGTCACCTATGTTTGGCTTCAGTAGCTAGAAAATCCTGCTCTCTGCTCATCCAGCTGTTTGAGTATTACCAAGGAGATTCCGTCAGTGACCAACGCTTTGGGTGATTTAGCGTTCCTATTGGCATTTGCTCGCCATCCATAGTAACTTGTGGTGGTTCGACACACACACGGTTTTCGCCCTGTGCTTCGTCCCGGGATGCTTGACAAAGTGTCGATTAAAATATCTTGCGCATCTCTTCCGATTAGTCAGCATATCGTTATCTCCTTTTTCCCAATGTTTAAGAGAGACTTGACCGTTGTCCTTTTGAACTTTTGGTAGACTGGAGTGGATCGATATAGCCTATCTTGAAACTTGTTTTAAAGTAAAAAATATATATTAGTTAGTCTCCCTGTTAATGGTTGTCATGCCCATCAGCATTTTTATAGAGCTCTCTGTTCATTATATCAGGAAGCATGGACTTGCCCGAAAAAGTATATCGTTGTAATCAGGGCCACAAAAACTAAATTGCACTTAAATAAAATTAAGTAAAGTAATTTTGAATTTGTTGTAAGGGTGATAATCGGAGAACTTGTTCCATATAGACCTTCTTGGAATTTGATATACGTTCGAAAGGAAAATTAAGGATATTACGGTGTGCAAAGTTTCGACCAAATCGGAAACTTATTTTGTAGGTTATCCCGTTTTTCAGTCTTTATTTTCGGGGATATATGGACTTGCGCACAATAAAAATATATCGCTGTAAGCAGGAACACAAGGAATAACTTTGGTTAAAATTTCTGTTGTTTCCGGTTTTAAATGGTTCAGCTAACTGCCCATCACTAATGCTTGTTATGTTATTTTCCAGCCGATCTCCGGATGATAGATTTAAATAAGCAAATTAAATAAACCTAAATTCTTGGAAACTAATAAAGCAAGGAATTATTTACAATCTTGTTGTGATAGCAAATGCCAGGCATCTTAGAAAGAACGGACGAACAAGCGAAAGACAGAAACGATGTGGATAATGCATGGGAACATTTCAACTGCAATTACTCCGATGTGAATGCTAAGGAAAGAATTCCAACAAATGGTAGCCGGTGCAAAGACATCAGTAGCAATGAAAACAAAATGGGAAAAAGCAAGGAAAAAATTAAGAAAAAATAACATGGTAAAAAAGCCAGCAGATGTTGGAGCAATAGCAAACTAAGACACATCGAAGTGAAGACAACGATGTTGTTGCTGACGACGATGATGGCTATAATAGAGAGACCAAAATAAGAAACGAGGCTGGAGGATCTATGAAAACAATATAGCTGCTAACCGCCAGGGTATTTGCTTGCTAGTTGACCATGTTGAAGGCCATAAAGACGCTTTAAAGCACAGACATTGCAAATGAAAGATGTAAATGGAAATATCATTTTAACTACAGCATTTGTAGTAACGCCCTCAAACTTGCAGTTGCAACAAGAAAAGAAAATAAAGCAGTCGAACACCCGCACACACACACGTTGTGAAACTAAATGCGTTCCGTGATTTTAAGAAAAATGTGCAGAACGTGATTTATTTCTGGCAATTCTATTCCATTTTCATCATCAGCCAACAGCACCACTATTAACAGTAACAGTTTTTAGAGAAGAAAATAAAAATAACAAGTAAGGACGGCGTTAAGCTCGGCCGGGCCGAACTTGTTATACCCTCCACCACGAGTTTAATGGAAGTAAAATGGAACAATTAGTTTCCAAATATCAAATTTCAGCAAATTCGGTAAAACAATGTGGCTAACCTTCAAAATACCGAAATTCGGAAGGTACCGTTCTATGGGAGCTATATCAAAACGTCGATCTAAACCAACAAATTTGTGTCGGAAGGAGTTTAGATTCAAAGAAGACTAAATACCAAATTTCCGATATTTCGGTAAGATAATGTGGCTAAAACCTTCAAAATACCGAAAATCAAGAGACAAGCTTCTATGGGGGATACAGGAAAACGTGAAACAATACTAATAATTCTTTTCTGGAATATTTGCAAGACTTAATAAAAAATTTCATTCTTTCGGTGAGATATTGACGTCACAACCTCCAGAATTTCGAAAATCGGGTGGTGCCGTTTTACAGGAGCTATCTTGGATCGTGGACCTATAGCGACGAATTTTAGCCTATTCGGTGGGTTGTTGTGGCCACAACCTTCAAAATACAGAAATCGCGAGGTATCATTCTATGGGGGCTAAGTTTAAATACCACCAACGAAGTTTAAATACCAAATATCAGCCATTTCGGTGGGTTATTGTGGCCACAACCTTCAAAATACCGAAAATTGGGAGGTATCGTTCTATTGGGGCTATATTACGGTGTGGACCTGTACCGACAAATTTCTGGGGGAAAGTTTTATACCACCAACTAAGACTAAATACCAAATTTTAGCCAATTCGGTGGGATATTGTAGCCACAACCTTCAACATATCGAACATCGCCAGGTACCGTTCTATGGGGGCTATATGAAGACGTGGACCCATACTGATGAATTTCAGTGGAAATGTTTTTACCTCCAACGTAGACTTAATACCAAATTTCAGCCATTTCGGTGGGATGTTGGGGCCACAACCTTCAAAATACCGAAAATCGAGAGGTACCGTTCTATGGGGGTAAATAAAGGCGTAGACCTGTACCGAGCAAATCTTGGAAAAGTTTTATACCACCAACGAAGTCTAAATACCAAAATTTAGTCATTTCGGTGGGTTAGTGTGGCAACAACCTTCCCGAAAGTCGGGAGGTACTATTCTATAGTGGCTAAATGAAGGCGTGGACCTATACCGAAAAAATCTAGGGGAAAGTTTTATACCACCAACGAAGTCTAAATACAAATTTCAGCCAATTCGGAGAGTTATTGCGGCCGCAACCTTCAAAATACCGAAAATCGGGAGGTACCGTTCTATGGGAGCTATATTAAGGCGTAGACCTGTACCGAAAAATTTCTAGGGGAAAGTTTTGCACCACCAAAGAATATTAAATACCAAATTTCAGATATTTCGGTGTGAAAATGATGCTAAATTCTTCAAAATACCGGAAATCGGGAGGTACCGTCCTATGGGGGCCATATAAAGGCGTGGATCTGTACTGCCAAGACTTAATACCAAATATTAGCCATTTTGGTGGATTATTGTGACCACAACCTTCAAAATACCGAAAATCCGGAGGTAGCTTTCTATTGTGGAGACGTGGACCTTTATCGACAAATGTCTGTGGGGAAGTTTTATACCCCCAACGAAGACTAAGTACCAAATTTCAGCCATTTCGGAGGGATAATCAGGCTAAAACCTTCAAAATACCGAAAATCGGGAGGTACCGTTCTATGGCGGCTATATCAAAACGTTGACCGATATAGCCCATTTGCCCAGGAGTAATAGAAACTTGTATACCAAATTACACAGATCTATCATAAAAATTGCGAGCTGTATTTTGATTTCAACAGATGGACAGTTGCAGCTGTCAGCCAAGTAATGGCATTTGCAGCCAAGTAATTGCAATTCCATTATCAGCTTTCTTCAACTAAAATTGTATAGGAGAGGGAGAAATTTGTAAAAGTTTTCTAACAACGGTATTTGAGGACCTGGATTTATAAATATATTTGCAGTTGAAATAGGATATTATTGGCAGCACCGTTTACACACAGTCTTGGCCACAAAAAGTCGGTGTGTTCAATTCTTCAACACGACATCATTTGTAGACGGTTAAACACCTTAAGGTATAGTTTATTTACATTCAATGAGTAGTTCTGTTCACGCTTGGACTCGGCGTTAAAGAAGTCATCACATCTGCACATTCTTTGATATGAATGAAGCCCCCTTTTAGAATAAAAGTAACCTCAATATGAGTTCTGTGTTATGAAAACAATGTGGTTGTTTTTCACAGATATTTTTCCCCTTATTTCTTGACAAACTGCATACCACATCCCACGCTTTCATTGCATTTTTTATCATCAGTATAAAGGAAACAAGCAGTAAATAATTAACAGAATTATTCTGCTAACTGAAATAATGGATGGATTGCAGGCGGATGTAGAAGATGAAGTATGAAAGATATTTGTGGAATGCTGCAAATAGAGAAAGAGAAAGAAGAGACAAAATATAAGAAACTCAAAAAACAAAAAAAAAAAGATAAGAAAAAATGCAAGCAAGTTCTTGTTTTTATAGTTGCCTGAAAAACTGCATGGAATTCCATGTAGACGAAGATGAAATATGGTTTCATAAAGAATAAGAAAACAAAAACGAAAACAGAAAGAAAGAAATGTAAGCAAATGAAAATGCAAAATGATAAAGCTGCAGTATTTAAGCAATTCTAGAATCTAGATTACAAGTTATACACACTCACACACACAAATATACTAATCTGGGTAGTGATACAACCAACATCAGTTAGTCGTTGTAGTTTCTCAAAGTAGACTGCAGCAGCAACATTTATCATTTCATAATAGAAATCCATTCATTGTGTTTTTCATGGGAATTTTGAGAACAGTGGAATGACATCAACAAAAAGTAAACTCAAACAAGTGAGCAAAGGCTATAGTCGGGACGGGCCGACCATGTGATACCCTACACCACTACCCCTGTGCATAAGCTTTTCACTGGTAAACATTTCTTTTAGGGAATATAATCCGGGACCTCCATAAGCAACCAAAATTTCGTGACCATCCGATGAAAATTACGACCTGTAGCATGATTGCAAAAAATGGAAGAATTGGATGCATTACCGACTATTGTGGTACCTCCCTTGTTTGACCACCTTCGCCAACCTACTTTACACCAATGTAAAGGTAATATTTTCTTCTTCCATTTACAGGCTTTGCATCTACTAGAAGCCGATATATTCACAAAGAATAAAACTTTGAATTTGTCTCCACATGCGTTTTTCCCCATTCCGACCCCTTAATATTATCCGACTATCACCAAAATCAGTGGAATTCTTCCTCTGTGGGGCTCCCATATACCCCCAAAATTTCGTGACTATCCGATCAAAATTTCAACCTGTAGCGTGATGACATGGTTTAGCCAAGGCAATTGTTGTAGCTCGTTACGTTTTATTATAACGCTATCGGTTGGATGGTGCATCTCGTGGTTCATACGACGTCAGTTTTCAAGGTACCTTGTTCAAAACCAAGCTTCGCCTCATCTGTTTTTGCAAGTACCCATTCTTCGGATCCACACATAAGTACGGGTAGTACAGTGTCTGGTAGAGTGTACGCGTTTTTGATGAGAGGTGGTTTTGCTTTTAAACTTTTTACTAAGATAAAACAGATGCTACTGTTTTATTTATGGCTGTAAAAATTTCAGTAACTACTTCAAATTTGTACTTTTCAACGTTCGCACTTGGTCCAACCCTGCTGCACGTCTTGCGTGTTGATATCATAAACTTGGTCTTATCGCCGTTTACTGCCAGATCCACTTAGGCAGACTGTTTCAAATTTTTCCAAAGGTAGGAGTTACGGCACGTTTTTACCGACCTATGATATCGATGTCATCTGGATACGCCAATAACATTATTTCTCTGTTGTATACAGTGCTATTTTTATACCCTCCACCATAATATGGAGGGTATAATGATTAGTGTTATGACTTTTTGATCTTTTTTCTCAAAAATGATTTCCTGTAACAAGAATGAATGAATGCCTATTAATGACTAAAATAACGTTTATTCTATTTAAGTACTAAACAAGTAAGCTAAGACTATAGTCGGACGGGGCCGACCATGTTATACCCTACACTACTACCCCTGGGAATTAGCTTTCAGCAAATCACAATTCCTTTTTGGAACAAATAAACTTAGAGTAAGAAATAACTTTGTGGATTCTGCTACCTTATCACATCAAGCTTAAATAATATCATAATCGTTCAACAAACATCACAGAAGGGACAGGGAGTGCACCAAGATTAATGTTAGCTCACTGATATGGGACCTACTCTTTATCGCCGAGTCCGAACGGCGTGTAATAAGATACTACCTGTAGAGAAGTTTTACATTTCTAATATACTTATTAAATGTGGTCAACATTACTTGGGGGTATTTTGCCACCGTTGAAAATTTGATGTGTAGATAATCCAGTATTTCAGCTATGTAAAGGTGGTGTCTTAAGACACGCCTTTCGGACTCGGTGATAAACAGTATGTTCCATCAATCGGGGTGGACTCATTGATATGAAGGCTCTCTTATCCCTATTGGGATGTTTGTGGAACAATTATATTTTACTAGCGAACCCGGCGAACTTCGTCTCGCTATTAAGAAATAAAATTTCATACAAAAACTCAATTTTCGATTTTTCCAATTTTCCGACTTTTCCAGAGGGATTTTCCAAAATTTTCTTCCGCAAAGACCTTCTCCTCGAAAATGCGAATAACTGACAAAAAATTTTACAGAAATCGGCCTAGCCGTTCTCATTTTATGAATTACTATACATTTTTTACACCATTTTTATATATATAGATACATTTCTTATAAATATTCTTAAATTGAAAACTTGACATTGTTTATCCCCTCCTGCTACATATTTAAATTTTCTTTGAATATCTGTAAAAAAGTATCAGTCGGCAAAGCCTGTGTCTATTGAAACAATTTTTTCCCAAAAAACGTATCGATTTAGGGGGTTTTAAAAATTTTGGGCGTTTGAACCGACAAAAATGTTGATTAGGATTAAAGATCAAAAGTTTTGAGGAGGAGATACTAAATGGAAGTGGATCTCCAGCCACTACATATGGTGCCTATGGGCTTTTACACCCTTCGGGCTGTTTGCTTAAGAAGTATGGACTTGCCCCTGAAAAAATTTTTTATTATAGTAATTGAGGCAGCGAATGCAAGTTGATTCAACAAAAATCAAAGTGATTCGATATCAGGTCTTAAAGTGAACTTATCCGAAATTTTGTGTTTGAGGTACCGGATGGAGTGGACAAATATAGTCCATATTTGAACCTGATCTATATCTGGTAGATATATTAGGATGTGTAAAGTATGGACCAATTCGGCCACTCCCTTCAGAGTTACCGTACGAACAATTTTTCCGAACATTTTTGAACTTTTGTGGGGGAGGTACCGGAAGGAGCGGACCGATATGGCCTATCTTCGAACTTAAACTATGTGTAGACAAAATATTACTAGGGCCAAATGTTGGACCGAATTGGCAGATCCGTTCTAGAGTTATATTGCGCTCCAACCACCTCACACGGTGTCATAGGGGTTTTTTTTTGCAACTTTCATGCTATGTTCTCAGGATGTATGGACTTGCTCCTAATAAAACTTGTACCATCGTATGGGGGGCAGTTAATACAAGTTGCTAAAATAAAAACAAAAGCGATTCGAGAGATGGCCCTGAACTAAACTTTTCCGAAATTTTGTGTGGGAGGTACCCGAAGGAGTGGACCGGTTGAGTCCATATTAAAACCTTATCTAAGTCTGGTACACATTTCAGGATGTGTAAAGTATGGACCAAATCGGTTATCAAAGTGATTCGATATCAGGTCTTAAAGTGAACTTATCCGAAATTTTGTGTTTGAGGTACCGGATGGAGTGGACAAATATAGTCCATATTTGAACCTGATCTATATCTGGTAGATATATTAGGATGTGTAAAGTATGGACCAATTCGGCCACTCCCTTCAGAGTTACCGTACGAACAAATTTTCCGAACAATTTCGAACTTTTGTGGATGGAGTGGACAAATATAGTCCATATTTGATGCTGATCTATATCTGGTAGATATATTAGGATGTGTAAAGTATGGACCAATTCGGACGGACATTGCTCAATCGACTCCAAATTGCCTGAAACACATTTCGTCCAAACATACATACTTGGGGTTTAAAACCATTATTTCCATGAGGCACATTTTGCCTGTATGAAAGTGTATATGAAGAAAAGACAACATTTTTTAGTTTTCCATAAAAAAAATTAAATTTTTTTTAAAGCTACATGAAAGATTTTTGGTACATAGATTGGGAAAAAAATCCCATTCTTAAATCTGTTCGAGATACTAATTTTGGTTGTTTCGCGCAAAAGTTATGTCGGTTTCAATTCTGATAAAAACAAAAAAATCTTTAAAAGACTCTAATCATTAGGAAAGCATTCAAAACAATTGGTAGTTTACAACTTGTTCTAATAAAATTCAAGCTGTTTATGCATCTGAAAAATATATAAAAAATATGTACGTAATCTAAACATCGCGAAGATTCAAATGAAACCAAAACTATACAAAACCGTTTAGCGGTTTGTATATTATAGCAAAAAACAAAAAATATTTGAGGAAATTTATAAAATTTTTGTAAGAGAAAATATTTATTAAAATTTATTTATATTTATTATACCCTATACCACAATGTGGAAAAGGGTATTATAAGTTTGTTTTGGTAAAAATTCATGTAACACCGCGAAATATTCGTCGGAGACCCCCAATGTGGTATACCATTCTTCATATCTCGACGAGATAAAGCGATTTTGAGATGTGTGTCCGTCCGTCCGTCCGTCAGTCCGTCCGTCCGTCCGTCAGTCCGTCCGTCCGTCCGTCCGTCCGTCCGTCCGTCAGTCCGTCCGTCTGTCCATTATAAATTGTAAACACGCTCCAGGCCGCAATTATGGACCGATCGTCACGAAATTTTGTATGGAGTTCGGGTTCAGATCAGAATAGATCCCTATTCTTATTGGTGATGATCGTGAAATATTTAGCGGGTGAAATGGACCAAAAACATAATATTTATCCAATTTTGTAGTGGCTCTGTAGGTCTCAATCAACGCGTAATTTTAAATAAGGTAAGAGTATATCACAAAGGATAAACTTGCAATTTGAGATGGCGATCGGATAATATTTAGAGGGTTAAATGGACCAAAACTTTTGTGTGAAAATTGTGAAAATTTTTAATAAACAGCTTATATCTTAATTCCTGGAAGTGACATTCCGGAAAAGTGAAATATACTTGAAAGTGGAACGCTTGACCTTTCAATTGATGCCAATTATGTTGGTGTGCCTGATCACATAACAGAGTTACAGCCTAATATATTCCGTTATTTGTTTGTAGTGTAATAATAAACTCGCTAGATGTCGCAATTATACATCAATAGTCACGAAATTTTGCACCGGGTAAGTGTATAGGTCGAAAAAGATGCCTACAATTTTGAATGATGATCTGATATTCTTTAGCGGTTGAAATGGACCATTACTTTTGTATGAAATATATAAATATTTTATTTTTGGTCGATATTTTAATTCCTTGAGGACATATATATTTCGCAAAGTAGCCTACATATGGGAAAAACTACTGACCTTTCCTCTGATGTAAATTGCAATAAAGTGTTTGCTAGATAACGGCCCTACTGCCTTATATATAATGGGTTCTGTGTAGAGAACCACATTTTTATACCATGCTACATATTGTCTCTCCAAAAGTTTATGTAACACCACGAAATATTCGTCCTAGACCCCTTATTTGGTATGCCAAAATTCATATCTCGCCGAGATTTAGCGATGTGTGTCCGTCCATTAAAAATTGTAAACAAGCTTAAGGCCGCAATTATGGACCGATTGTAACAAATTTTTTAAGGAGATTGGGTTCGGGCCAGAATAAAAATGATTAGTTTTTGGTGATGATCGTGAAATGTTCAGGGGATGAAATGGACCAAAAACAAAATTTTAACCAAATTTGTAGCGGCTCTGCAGCTCAAAATAATAGCCCGCAAAATTTTAAACAAAATTTGAGTTTATGATGAAGAAGAAGCGTACAAACCAACGTGAAGATCAGATAATACTTAGCGGGTTAAATGGACTGAAACTTTTCTGTAAAAGTGATAAAAATTTCAATAACGTAGCGGTTAAACAACGGAAGTAGTAGTACTACATAAGTGGGTTTCATTACATTTTAGTTTGTGTGAACTAAATTTTCCTTTCCTGCTACAAAAATGTCTTTGTCATGCTAGATAACTTTTCGGTTTTGGTCATAATACATACATCTGTGATATTTGATAATGAAATTTTCACAATCATTGAAAAGAAGTTCCGTGGAGAGCGTTTGTCAAGGGATAGTGGTATAGGGTATCCCATAGTCGGCTCCGTCCGACTATAGACTTTTCTTACTTGTTTAAAGTATATTTTCAGTGACCATCAGGGTGGATTTTTTAAAGAAAATTTTTTTCAATGACCATCAAATTCCTATCTTGGAGTTTTTAAAGAAAATGTTTTCAATCACCATCAAACCCGTGGATATTTTTAAAGAATATTTTTTCATCAGACCCACAGTTTGAATTTTTTAAAGAATATTTTTTCATCAGACCCACAGTGCGGATTTTTTTAACGAATATTTTGCTGCTGTCATCTGTTTCGTCAGGTGGCAGCAGCAACAAGTCGACGTTTGTGCTTGGCGAAATTATTGTTATTGTTGTAATAGCTTTAAGCATTATTTATCTTGTTAAAATTTATATGTAAGAAAAATAGGTCGGAGTTTTTCTTCTATTTTAGTTAAATTTCACGCAATAAATCACATTTTTTATTCTAATCACTTCTCGAAAACACGCTAACATCTAGCAGAAGATATGGATATCTTTCAAATAAATGTTGGGTTCCTTTGAATGGGGTATAATCTTGAAATAAAATTGTATCGGGTAATGTTCATTTTGAAATGCGTGTAAATCGCGAAATCCTCAAATTCACTTGATGCGCATGCGGTTTACCAATACAGCGAATTCTTCTCTTTTAATTTGTACACATTTGCCAGGATTTACTTTGGCCGCTAAGATGTAGCATCGTCTGCAGTTTAGTGTGCAACAAACTGTATAACGCTTATATTTTGCACAAAGTGCATACACTTTTTATGCGCATCCGATTTCACTATCAACCGTGAAAAAATACATCGATCTAAACATATTTCAATAAAATCCATAACACAGTATTTTTTGGATAAATTTCTTCATCGAAATGGAAACGATCCACATAAAACGCGAATTAGTCAGCGATATCTTGAAAAACATTTTTCGCAAATTTTTCAATTTTTGCAGTAGCCATTTCCGCCGTTCTAGTAGATGGATTTTTACGATCTGTGATTCATATGATCCGGATCGTCGAAAAACTAAAATATCGCGGGGTACCAGCACACTCAAAACGATATTGTAAATACTGTACCCAAAAAATAGGTTTTTTAGAAAAAATATCGCACTAAATTTTGGCCTTTGGCAGTAGATTAATCTGCTGCTGTGTGGGCTACATACTCAATATACATATCAGATTATGCGAAATCGCGAGTTCTTTAATCCTGTAATTGGTTTTTCGAAATATCTAAATGCGCGTCCAAGTTATATAAAAAATACAAAAAACACCTGAAATCCGGCTTCAAAATGTCAGCATCCATAAAAGGTGGATGCAGTGGAAATTTTGGAAAGTGATACATTAGAAATGTAATCTTCATTTTGTATTCTCCTACTTTTACTTTGGACAGATGTCTGTCATTTGAATGGTTTAATCAGAAATCGAATAGCAATGTAAAAAACCTGTTTAGCTTCAAAGTGTTTTTACCTATGTTTTTTCCTTTATGCGGTCGTAACTACCACGTAAATTAAATTTTTTTTTGCTAAATTTTTGAGCTTTGTACAAAAACATCTAAATTAATCCAGCAATAGTCATAGTTACTGGTAAACTACAATAGTTCGCGTATTATAATAGTGCAAACCTTGGCTTCATGGAAACTAAAAAATGTTGACTTTTCCTCATATACCCTCGTTAGCATAAATGCTGAGGGTATAAAAAAAATGTTGTAGCGGTGAAAATTCTGTATAAGATTGATCTGCATAATATTTTCGTAGGTTTTACCGTTTTTGAGATGTAGAAGTTCAGATCAATCATTTAGATTTTTTCTCAGGTTTTCAGAATTTTGCTTCAAATTATCATCCAAAATTGTATGCATCTTCTTCGACCTAACGCTTACCTCGTGCAAAATTTCGTGTATATTGAGCTGTAATTGCGACCTCTAGCGTGTTTATGATTACACTACAAAAAAATAACTGGATATATTAGGCTGTAACTCTGTTAACTGATCATGTACACCAACACAATTGGCATCAGTAGAAAGGTCAAGAGTTCTTTTTCCAAGTATAGCTTACTTACCTGGAATATGTCTTCCAGGAGTAAAGATAAAAGGTGTATATTAAACATTTTCACAATTTTAACATAAAAGTTGTGGTCCATTCAACCCTCTAAATATCACCTGATCACTATCTCAAATTGCAAGCTTCTTCTTTGTAATATACGTTTGGACTATTATTGAGACCTACAGAGCAGCAACAAAATAAGATAAAAATTATGTTTTTTGTCCATTTCACCCGCTAAATATTTCACGATCATAACCAATAACAATAGGCGGGTCTAAGCCCGACCACCGTGCAAAATTTCGTGACGATCGGTCCTTAATTGCGGCCTGCAGTCTGATTACAATTAGTAATGGACAGACGGACGGATGGACGAACGGACGGACACACATCGCTATATAGCTTCATCTCGTCAAGATATGAAAAATGGTATATACATTTTGTGGTCTACGTGTGTCCGTCTGCCCATTATAAATTGTAATCAAACTCCAGGTCGGTTTCATATCAGAATCGATCGCTATTGTTACTGGTGAAATATTCGATAAAAATCACCGAAAACTATTTCTAAAATTCTTTTAATATTGTTTATACCGTCAACATTTAGACCAACGAGATTATCGAAATAACTATTTTTGACCCCAACTATGTTTAGACGAAATCCATTTCAGATAATTTGGACCAGATTTACCCATGTCCGCCCGTCTGTCTGGCTGGCTGGTGCGCACGATAACTCTCGAAGAATTAACCTATTTGGTTAAAATGTTAAGTCTCGTAAATTTTGTCCAAACTTAGTTTAGTTGCCCCCACATAGAGTATATCTCCGTCGGCACCGCTGACGTAGAGAAAAAGCCCCGATTGGTCACTATAAAATATGAAAAATAATACCTTACGTTACCAGTAACGACGGCATATATATGTATGTATGTTCTATATCTCTGGTATGTTACCATGTATATCAACTTATGTATGTATGACCAGACGGCTAAAATATGTCGCAATCATATAAAAGAAATTCTTTGGAAAATAGTGCCCAGGCGTGGTGGAGTAGGAAATCTCATGATCGGCCCCCTTTGGTACTGAACAAATTCACTATATTTAACAAATATAATCCGATCACATAAATTGTCCAAGCGTTTAGAGCATGCCGCACTTTTAATTCCCGCTGGTTACGAAGTTTTTCGGCAATCAACACACACAATACCCGAACGTAAAGAAAGTGTTGAAGAGAGAGCAAATGTTTTTATTTGTTTTGTAGCTTGCGTGCAAATAAGCTAACTAACACACTGTCACAAATTGTCAATGTTTTTAATACGTTTACATTTTTGGCTGCACTCTTCTTGTTCGGCACTGTTGACCAAGAATAGACCAACAAAAATGTGAATGTATTCAGAAAACGCAAGTGCTGCAAATTGGTAGGTCAAACACACTATTGAACAACAACAAATTAAAACATTTGTTCGCTTTGTTACGCTCTTTCTTTTCATTCATGCCTTACGTGTGTAAATTTCTGGCACCACTGTGTTACGACTGATTGTATATGATTTAGAGTACAATTAATTAGAGTTGGGTAATCTAGTTCCTATTTCCTTGTACTAGTTTCAAAACGTTGAGTAACATCATAAAATGTAACGTATGATGTTAAGTATACGCAGACTGTTCATAGAAAAAATGTGGGCGAAGTGAACTAGATAGTTTCATATACTATTTCCTTTGGCACAATTCAATTAATGTGTGTATGCATAGTAAGAAATGGTATTCGCCCAGTATGTGACGGGCATTCAACTTATATAACTCGAGAATTTGTATGATATGAATACAAACAAGTAAAAAAGCGTTAAGTTCGGCCGGGGCGAACTTTTCATACCCTCCACCATAAAATATTCTGAACTAAAATGGAATAATTAGTTTTCATTCCTGTCCTCAACTTTAAGTGGGTACGTTAAAATGTCAGATAATGTACATAAAATGTTTCATTCGGTGGGACCTTTTTTATGGTGCCTATATCTAACTATGTATGTTGACAATTTTTGGTGGGTTAGAAATTGGGAGGTACCGTTATATAGGGGTTATAATAAAACATGGACCTATGTTGATAGTTATAATGTCAAATAACTCCTAATTCGGTTAAAAATTGTAGCTAGAATCCTCAAAATACCGATAATCGGTACATAACGTGGGAACTTCAAATGTCATTAACAGCTAGTTCGGAGGTGCATATGTGCAATGTAAATTTGTAAATATAAAATAAGAACTTAAATGACCTACGTTCGGTTAAACATTTTAAGTAAAATCCTCAAAGTACCGAAAATCGGGATGTATCGTTATATTGGGGGTATGTTGAAAATTGTTGATGCAGATGTGTGGTGACCACTACAACCTTCAAATGTCAAATTACAGTTAGTTCGGTTAAAAATTGTAGCTAAAATTGCCAAATTACTGAAAATTGGGAGATACCGTTATATGGGAGCTATATCTGACCACTAAGAACTTCAAACGTCAAATAACTGCTAGTTCGGATTAATATTGTAGCTAAAATCATCAAATTACTGAAAATCGGGAGGTACCGTAATATGGGGGCTTTATCAATACATCGACCTTTCTTGACAATTTTTGGTGAAGAGGTGTGGTGACCACTAAGAATGTCAAATGTTCAAATTACAGAAAATTCGGTTAAAACTTGTAGGTAAAATTCTCAAAATACCGAAAATCGGGAGGTACCGTTATACCGTTATACCAAAACATGGACCTATGTTCATAATTTTTTCGAATATAAGTTTTTTGGTCACTAAGAACCCTAAATATCAAATTATAGCTAATGCGGTCTAGAAATGTGACTTAAAACGTCAAAATACCAAAACGTGGACCTATGTCCACAAGTTTTGTTATATAAGTTTATTGACACTTAAGAACCCTAAATGTCAAATTATAGCTAAATCGGTCTGAAAATGTAGCTAAAAACGTCAAAATACCGTAGATCGGGGGGTACCGTTATATGGGGGCTATACCAAATTGTAGATTGATATAGCACATCATCGAACTTGACCTGCCTGCAAACAAAAGACGCATTCTCTCAAAATTTCAGCGTCCTATCTCCATTTTTGTGGATGCTAGAGTGATTACCACAGACGGACGGACATGCACAGATCGACTCAGAATTTTACCCTGATCAAGAGTATATATACTTTATAGGGTCGCAAATGAGTATTTCAATGCGTTACGAACGGAAAAACAAACTTAATATACCCTCCATACTATGGTGGAGGGTATAAAAATTGCTAGATTATTTGTTTGTTGTTCATGAGATATCTATCATCACTATTGTTTTGAAATGTTTCGCAGAATATATTTCATCGTTAATATTTATACACTTTCATTTAAATAATTTATTTCTTTTAGAATTCAATATAATTTTACATTTTCAAAATAATTTCAAAAAAAACAAGTAAGAAAAGTCTATAGTCGGACGGAGCCGACCATGGGATACCCTATACCACTATCCCTGGACAATCGCTCTCCACGGAACTTCTTTTCAATGATTGTGAAAATTTAATTATCAAATATCAGAGATGTAATGTGTAATACTTATGACCAAAACCAAAAAGTTATCTAGCATGACAAAGACATTTTTGTAGCAGGAAAGGAAAATTTAGTTCACACAAACTAAAATGTAATGAAACCCACCTATGTAGTACTACTACTTCCGTTGTTTAACCGCTACGTTATTGAAATTTTTACCAATTTCACACAAAAGTTTCAGTGCATTTAATCCGCTAAGTATTATCTGATCTTCACGTTGGTTTGTACTCTTCTTCTTCATCATAAGCTCAAACTTTGTTTAAAATTTTGCGGGTTATTATTTTGACCTACAGAGCCGCTACAAAATTGGTTAAAATTTTGTTTTTGGTCAATTTCATCCCCTGAACATTTCACGATCATCACCAAAAACTAATCATTTCTATTCTGGCCCGAACACAATCTACTTAAAAAATTTGTTATTGAAGTTCAAATTGCTTTAAGCTTGTTTACAATTTTTAATGGACGGACACACACCGCTAAATCGCTTTATCTCGTCGAGATATGAATTTTGGCATACCAAATAAGGGGTCTAGGACGAATATTTCGTGATGTTACATAAACTATTGGAGAGACAATATGTAGCATGGGATAAAAATGTGGTTCTCTACACAGAACCCATTATATATTAGGCAGTAGGTCCGTTATCTAGCAAACACTTGGTCTGTTCCTTTACTTTAAAAATGGTAACAGTGGCAAAAAATGGTAAAAGTGGTGAACTGGTCTCATATAAATTGTATGCTTGTTAAAGTAAAGGAACGCTTTGCAGGTTAAAAATGGTAAGAAATGGTAACCTCAGGCAGGTAAAGGAACAAAGCTACTTTATTGCAATTTACATCAGAGGAAAGGTCAGTATTTTTTTCCATATGTAGGCTACTTTGCGAAATTTGGTGCGAAATTTGGTGCAAAATTTCGTGACTATTGATGTATAATTGCGATTTCTAGCGAGTTTATTATTACACTACAAACAAATAACGGGATATATTAGGCTGTAACTCTGTTATCTGATCATGCACACCAACATAAATGGCATCAATTGAAACGTCAAGCGTTCCACTTTCAAGTATATCTCACTTGTCCGGAATGTCACTTCCAGGAATTAAGATATAAGCTGTATATTAAAAATTTTCACAATTTTCACACAAAGGTTTTGGTCCATTTAACCCTCTAAATATTATCCGATCGCCATCTCAAATTGCAAGCTTCTCCTTTGTGATATACTCTTACCTTATTTAAAATTACGCGTTTATCGGACTATTATTGGGACCTACAGAGCCGCTACAAAATTGTATAAATATTATGTTTTTGGTCCATTTCACCCGCTAAATATTTCACGATCATCACCAATAAGAATAGGGATCTATTCTGATCTGAACCCGACCTCCATACAAAATTTCGTGACGATCGGTCCATAATTGCGGCCTGGAGCGTGTTTACAATATATAATGGACAGACGGACGGACGGACGGACTGACGGACGGACACACATCTCAAAATCGCTTTATCTCGTCGAGATATGAAAAATGGTATACCACATTGGGGGTCTCCGACGAATATTTCGCGGTGTTACATGAATTTTTACCAAAACAAACTTATAATACCCTTTTCCACATTGTGGTATAGGGTATAAAAACTTGCCCTTAGTATTACCCACATCTCTAACCACTGTTCACATTATATTCCATCATCCAATTTATTCATTCGTCTAATAACAGCTGTGATAAAATGATAATGAATGCATCTAACATTCAAAGGCTGTTCCAGAGACACCCATAATTTTTATCAGCGGGTAAATAATTTGTCAAGGCAGAGAGCGGAGGGCGCACCACAGAGAAAAGAAGAAGTGGCGGGAATATTTTTCAAAAAAATTAAATTAAAAATTGTGAACAAATATATCATAACAATATACATGTATTCAGACGTACACACATTCCTACATTCGTGCAACAGAATGTGGATATCATGAAAGTAAGCATGGCCAAAGATTTGCAATGAAATGTGAGAGTTTATTATTAAAATCCTGGCGAATTGATGAAGAGTTGTTGTTGGTGTAACTTCAACAACAAACCAAGACCACAGCAGCACCATCACTGCCACTAAGATCAACATAATGTCATGAAATGCGCATAACAAACAGATGTTCTTCTTTCTCTAAAGGAGCCATGATAATGGCAGCCAGAAGTAGTGGCAGTGTCAGCGTTCCGATGTTTGTCGAAAGAATGTTTTAGCATGCACATGAATAACACAAATTTCTTTCAAAAATCCACGACTTGTGGTCTGTTGGTCGCTTAAGAAATTTCTTTAAAAAATCCACGACTTGTTGTCTGTTGGTCGCTTAAGAAATTTCTTTAAAAAATCCACGACTTGTTGTCTGTTGATTGCGGAAGAAATTTCTTTAAAAAATCCACGACTTGTGGTCTGTTGGTCGCTGAAGAAATTTCTTTAAAAAGTCCACGACTTGTGGTCTGTTGGTCGCTGAAGAAATTTCTTTAAAAAAAATCCACGACTTGTGGTCTGTTGGTCGCTGAAGAAATTTCTTTAAAAAATCCACGACTTGTGGTCTGTTGGTCGCTGAAGAAATTTCTTTAAAAAGTCCACGACTTGTGGTCTGTTGGTCGCTGAAGAAATTTCTTTAAAAAAAATCCACGACTTGTGGTCTGTTGGTCGCTGAAGAAATTTCTTTAAAAAATGCACGACTTGTGGTCTGTTGGTCGCTGAAGAAATTTCTTTAAAAAATGCACGACTTGTGGTCTGTTGGTCGCTGAAGAAATTTATTTAAAAAATCCACGACTTGTGGTCTGTTGGTCGCTGAAGAAATTTATTTAAAAAATCCACGACTTGTGGTCTGTTGGTCGCTGAAGAAATTTCTTTAAAAAATCCACGACTTGTGGTCTGTTGGTCGCTGAAGAAATTTCTTTAAAAAATCCACGACTTGTGGTCTGTTGGTCGCTGAAGAATTTTCTTTAAAAAATCCACGACTTGTGGTCTATTGGTCGCTAAAGAATTTTCTTTAAAAAATCCACGACTTGTGGTCTATTGGTCGCTAAAGAAATTTCTTTAAAAAATCCACGACTTGTGTTCTATTGGTCGCTAAAGAAATTTCTTTAAAAAATCCACGACTTGTGGTCTATTGGTCGCTAAAGAAATTTCTTTAAAAAATCCACGACTTGTGGTCTGTTGGTCGCTAAAGAAATTTCTTTAAAAAATCCACGACTTGTGGTCTGTTGGTCGCTAAAGAAATTTCTTTAAAAAATCCACGACTTGTGGTGTGTTTTTCGATTAAGAAATTTCTTTAAAAAATCCACGACTTGTGGTCTGTTGGTCGTTGAAGAAATTTGTTTAAAAAATCCACTTCTTGTGGTCTGTTGGTCGCTGAAGAAAGTTTTTTAAAAAATCCACGATTTGTGGTCTGTTGGTCGCTGAAGAAATTTCTTTAAAAAATCCACGATTTGTGGTCTGTTGGTCGCTGAAGAAATTTCTTTAAAAAATCCACGATTTGTGGTCTGTTGGTCGCTGAAGAAATTTGTTTACAAAATCCACGATTTGTGGTCTGTTGGTCGCTGAAGAAAGTTTTTTAAAAAATCCACGATTTGTAGTCTGTTGGTCGCTGAAGAAATTTCTTTAAAAAATCCACGACTTGTGGTCTGTTGGTCGCTGAAGAAATTTCTTTAAAATATCCACGACTTGTTGTCTGTTGGTCGCTGAAAAAGTTCTTTAAAAAATCCACGACTTGTGGTCTGTTGATTGCGGAAGAAATTTCTTTAAAAAATCCACGACTTGTGGTCTGTTGATTGCGGAAGAAATTTCTTTAAAAAATCCACGACTTGTGGTCTGTTGATTCCGGAAGAAATTTCTTTAAAAAATCCAGGACTTGTGGTCTGTTGGCCGGTGAAGAAATTTCTTAAAAAAAAATCTACGACTTGTGGTGTGTTGGTTAGTAAAGATCCATCAAGGAGCGTGAATTTTTATAAACATTATTTTTTATGCATCGACTCACTAACAAAACTATTTATTGTCATTTTTAAATCCTTCTGCTATTGAAAATAACATTTTATTTTTCGGAAAAAAATAATCTCATATTTACAATGACAAACCCATCCTTCATACATATATACATAAATCAACTTATAATATTTATTAAACCACGCAGAAAACCTTTATTTTAAAACAATTTTGTTTATTTTTACTGGCTTTCTTTTGAAACCTGACACTTTCCCATTTGTTTATTTATGTATTTAATATGTATGCATACACATTTACACACAAAGTAGAGTTGATAGTATAACACATATCGTCGGTGTCATGCTTAAGTGTTCCATACGCCATTTGCCTGATTCGAGAAAAACTCAAGTTAATGTTTAAGACCATACAGAACAAAGATGGTGTAATAATCCAATACTTTAAGAGCTCAGTTCTATTTAACTAAACTCATAGAATATATCAGTAGTTTATCTTAGTCAGATATCTGTGATAGTCTAGAAGTTACGGCCAATTTTTATAATTGCAAAAAGTTGCTGAATTGTTCCATGGAATCTTTTTTTCATGTTTTTGGCAGTTTTTGTCACATTTCAACCAAAACACTTTTTTTCAATCGTGTTCCACCTCCCTTATATGAAGTGCTACTGTGGAGTTGAAAAATCAGGACTTTAAATAAAACATTTATTTTTCTCATATAGATACAATAAGGACCATTATTATAGGTTTCCTTAACATTTATTTAAGGGTTTGCCTCCACTTATCACTATTTTTGTGGTAAAATCGGACAAAACGGATTGATATTTTGCATTTCTAAGGTAACATAACACATTTAAACGCGTTTTTCGTATAATACCATTTTTTTAGTCAGTGTCCACACTAGCTTCAAGTCGAATGAACGTTTTTGCGTATATTTTTGTTGATTTACATCAAAATTTTGTCTTTAAACAAGGGAATTTTTGTTTAAACGATAGATTCATTTTCGTTTTCATATAACACTACAATATTCAAAAATATTTGGATTTAGAAACTATTATTCTTCAGTTATTAAACCAAGTCATTTAAAACAATTTGTTCCATACGCCACATTATTCGTTACTTTGCAAAAATGGGCAATTTTTTGTTCCAAACGCCATCATTTTTGGTGCGGAACAAATCGTTTTTGTCTCTTTTTGTTCCATACACCAAACGACATGGATATGGAACTAAAAAGTTCAAGGTTGTTTTGTTCCATGCGCCAGGCTTTATGGATATGGAACAAAACGACAAGATTTTTTGGGTCACAAAGCTATGGAACATACTGGCATATGAATATCTCAGAAACTATAGGTGATAGAGAAAAACCGACCAAAACATCTGGAAGAGAATGGTTCAAAACCTTGTAAGGTACCTTTATCTCAAAATTTCAAAAATGGCGTATGGAACACTTAAGCTTGACACCAACGATATGTACATATACATATATCGATCCATATCCATGGCCACAGTTCTTGTCATATCTCTTTGCTGGTCAATTATGATGATAACAAAAAAATGAAACGCAACGCCAGGGAGATTTCACAACGCCATTGTAATTTCATATTTTATGTGAAGTTGATTGATTATCAGAGAAATGTCAATTCTTGTAATGGTCATTTGTTGATGTGGTTATTTATGTTCACATTCATAACAAATACAATTACATGGACACTCACACCTCACACTCATACCTATGATATGTAAAACATGTACACTTTGGTATTAACATGTAATATGCCAACCTCTTTGTATGATTACATATATCAATGTTGAAGTTCTCCGTTGTTGAGGTTGTTGGTGTTGCTGTAACATGGTTAATTGTTACAGATGGTTGTTTGTTACAATTATGTCTAATTGTTGGTATTTTATATAGATACGTACATACATTACCGCAGTATATTTGTATGTATGTTCGTCTTTCTTTTCGTTAATTTTGTATTTTTGTCGTCGCACATGAAATTTTATAATTAATGGTCAAAACCCTTTACACTACAATTTTCTACTTTGATGTCTTTTCGTGTATCCAACCCATATCAACTTGATCTATTGCAACTAGTTGTTATTGGCAATAATAATAACAACCACAGCAGCAACACCAACGCAAACTGATGGAATAATTTTAATTACCCTCAATTTTGCTTTTAGTTTGTTTTTGTTAAACACAACAGAACAAACTAAAATAAAATAAACTAAAACTCATTCATCATTGGCTAAATAAACTTAATGAACAAGGCAACAACAATAATACCAACAGTATAATCTGATACATCTTGATTCCATACGACCAAGGTTATAAATATGCAAAATGCAGGGGGAAATGGACAAATATCAAATATTGATTACAAAGTTGTTAATTTTGACAGTCATCACATTCTATAGTTAACGTACCAAACTGTTTTTATCGTTGGTCAATTTAAATTTTTTAAATTTTCGAGATGAGATAAGCAATGAAAACAAGTAAAAAAGCATTAAGTTCGGCCGGGCCGAACTTTTCATACCCTCCACCATAAAATATTCTGAACTAAAATGGAATAATTACTTTTCATTCCTGTCCCCAACTTTAAGTGGGTACGTTAAAATGTCAGATAATGTTTATGTACATTTATGCTTCATTCGGGAGGCCCTTTTTTGGTGGGCTCGAAATTGGGAGGTACTGTTATATAGGGGTTATAATAAAACATGGGCCTATGTTGACAGTTTTTGATGGGAGCCTTTAATGTCAAATAACTCCTAATTCGGTTAAAAAATTTAGCTAGAATCTTCAAAATATCGAAAATCGGTACATAACGTGGGAACTTCAAATGTCATTAACAGCTAGTTCGGAGGTATCTGGGCTATACAAAAAAATGGGAACTTAAATGAACCGTTATATGGGGACTATACCAAAACTTGGACCTATGTCCACAAGTTTTGTCATATAAGTTTATTGACATTTAAGAACTTTAAATGTCAAATTATAGCTAAATCGCTCTGAAAATTTAGCTAAAACTGTCAAAATACCGTAAATCGGGGGGTACCGTTATATGGGGGCTATACCGAAACGTGGACCTATGTCCACAACTTTTGTTATATAAGTTTATTGACACTTAAGAACCCTAAATGTCAAATTATAGCTATATCGGTCTGAAAATGTAGCTAAAAACATCAAAACACCGTAAATCGGGGGGCACCGTTATATGGGGGCTATACCAAAACGGGGACCTATGTCCACAACTTTTGTTATATAAGTTTATTGACACTTAAGTACCCTAAATGTTAAATTATAGCTACATCGGTCTGAAAATGTAGCTAAAAACGTCAAAATACCGCAAATCGGAGGGTACCGTTATATGGGGGCTATACCAAAACGTGGACCTATGTCCACAACTTTTGTTATATAAGTTTATTGACACTTAAGAACCCTAAATGTCAAATTATAGCTATATCGGTCTGAAAATGTAGCTACAAACATCAAAACACCGTAAATCGGGGGGCACCGTTATATGGGGGCTATACCAAAACGGGGACCTATGTCCACAACTTTTGTTATATAAGTTTATTGATACATAAGAACCCTAAATGTCAAGTTATAGCTAAATCGGTCTGAAAATGTAGCTAAAAACGTCAAAATACCGCAAATCGGGGGGTACCGTTATATGGGGGCTATACCAAAACGTGGACCTATGTCCACAAGTTTTGTTATATATGTTTATTGACACTTAAGAACCCTAAATGTTAAATTATACCTACATCGGTCTGAAAATGTAGCTAAAAACGTCAAAATACCGTAAATTGGGGGGTACCGTTATATGGGGGCTATACCAAAACGTGGACCTATGTCCACAACTTTTGTTATATAAGTTTATTGATACATAAGAACCCTAAGTGTCAAGTTATAGCTAAATCGGTCTGAAAATGTAGCTAAAAACGTCAAAATACCGCAAATCGGGGGGTACCGTTATATGGGGGCTATACCAAAACGTGGACCTATGTCCACAAGTTTTGTTATATATGTTTATTGACACTTAAGAACCCTAAATGTCAAATTATAGCCAAATCGGTCTGAAAATGTAGCTGAAAACGTCAAAATACGGTAAATCGGGGGGTACCGTTATATGGGGGCTATACCAAAACGTGGACCGATATATCCCATCTTCGAACTTGATCTTCCGACGGCTAAAAAAATGGTATTCCCCAATTTTCAGCGAAATCGGTCAACAAATGCGACCTGTACGTTGCGAACGGACGGACGGGCGGACGGACGGACGGACGGACGGACGGACGGACATGCATAAATCGACTCAGAAAGTGATTCTATGTATATCCCTAGTAGGAACTATGGGTCTATCTCGCTTCCTTTTGTATGTTACATACAAATGCACTAACACATAATACCCCTTACCACATAGTGGTGTAGGGTATAAAAAGTATACCTTCGGTGCACTTAGGAGGGAATTTTAAAATTTCGATGCCCTTGAAAAATATTCTTTAAAAAATCCACGTTTGTTAGTTTTATAGCCCTTGAAAAATATTCTTTAAAAAATCCACGTTTGTTAGTTTTATAGCCCTTGAAAAATATTCTTTAAAAAATCCACGTTTGTTAGTTTTATAGCCCTTGAAAAATATTCTTTAAAAAATCCACGTTTGTTAGTTTTATAGCCCTTGAAAAATATTCTTTAAAAAATCCACGTTTGTTAGTTTTATAGCCCTTGAAAAATATTCTTTAAAAAATCCACGTTTGTTAGTTTTATAGCCCTTGAAAAATATTCTTTAAAAAATCCACGTTTGTTAGTTTTATAGCCCTTGAAAAATATTCTTTAAAAAATCCACGTTTGTTGGTCTTATAGCCCTGTGAAAATATTCTTTAAAAAATCCACGTTTGTTGGTCTTATAGCCCTTCGAAAATATTCTTTAAAAAATCTACGATTGTTGGTCTTATGGCCCTTGAAAAATATTCTTTAAAAAATCCATCTTTGTTAGTTTTATATCCCTAACAAAATATTCTTTAAAAAATCCACGTTTGTTAGTTTTATAGCCCTAAAAAAATATTCTTTAAAAAATCCACGTTTGTTGGTCTTATAGCCCTTGAAAAATATTCTTTAAAAAATCCACGTTTGTTGGTCTTATAGCCCTTGAAAAATATTCTTTAAAAAACCCACGTTTGTTGGTCTGATAGCCCTTGAAAAATATTCTTTAAAAAACCCACGTTTGTTGGTCTTATAGCCCTTGAAAAATATTCTTTAAAAAATCCACGTTTGTTAGTTTTCTAGCCCTTGAAAAATATTCTTTAAAAAATCCACGTTTGTTAGTTTTCTAGCCCTTGAAAAATATTCTTTAAAAAATCCACGTTTGTTAGTTTTCTATCTCTTGTTAGTTGTTGTTGTCTGTTGTTAGTCTGATAACCCTTGAAAATATTCTTTAAAAAATACACGTTTGTTGTTTTATAGCACTTGAAAAATATTCTTTAACAACAAAAAATCATATGTAAGGAAAAAAAAAATTTGTGCAATATTTGCTTACATTAACATTAATACGGTAAGTTTCTGACCACAAATAATGTTTGACAAAATAACATGTGACCGACAACCAACTATTGACAAGCAAGTAGGCAATCAATGTTTGGTTTTAATAAATCTTCTTATTGTTGTAATTTTATATTTACGGCATTACAACAAGACATTGCCATAGTTCACAAGGAGCTTTTGTTACCACAATACTAATACAATTACAAAACCATAAGATGGGCATGTTTTTCTGGGTAGTCTGTCGTCTCTCAGAGTGATGTTCATTATTGTTGAGCGTGTGCGAGATGTGTGTGTGTATATAAATATATATAAGTAGACATACATATGTAATACATTATTATTTTATACTTGTTCTTGTGGCTTTTAAAGGATTGAATTTCAATGTCTTAGAAAAATTCTTATGTACACTCACACTGAAAATAACAACTTACATGAACAGCCATCATGCATAAGTAGAAAATATTGTACTTTAATTTGACATTACAAATATTTCTTTTTAATTCTATTTGTTGTTAAAACATATTATTCCTTACAAGAAAAGATTTTGATGTGGTTCTAGTTAGAAGAAACCACAATGTGTTTTAATTTACTGTGGTAAATGTATAAAGAATATATTTTTATATAATTTTGTCTATCACATAATTGGATTGTCGAAAGTTATTTGAATTTTCATTTTATTTATGTATTAATTATTTATTTATTTACATATTTATTTATTTTATTAACATAAGTTTGAAACCATGTGACTTTAAAAAATACTCTTGAATATTTCACAATTTAAACTGAGATTATGTAACATAATACAAAGTTTTAAGTTATAATTGTGTAATTCCTTGCCGTTGCCTGAACACAAGGTTTATTTTTATTTCAGTTTAATTTATGTAATAGGTACCTAATGACGTATGACGACGACACGTCATGCTGGGTAAAAAAATCATCATACGCCTCATATGCCACTCATATTAAACACTCTCACCTTTGAATGAAGAAAACAACGAATACACCACACGACTTGTAAGTATGTATTAATGAACGGCAATTGCAAATACATTCGGAATTCCTTTACGAATGAATAACCACAAAACATGTGCGGTGTACACTCCTAAATCATGTTTAAGAAGATTCCGTTGAGTAAAGAATTTAATACGTTTGGTTAAAATTGGAATTTGAATCAACTTCCGTTGAAAATTGAAATGGCAGAACGATTTAGCGTAACTGTAATATTACCGTCTTCGGATAATTAAGTCGAAGATGCCAATTGCCAATTGGGGAAATTAAAATTCCTCAAATAGTTGGTACAGCAAGTCAGCCATGAAGTCCGTTTATGACTTGGTGGATCTATATATGTATGTACACACATATGTATGTAGGCAGTTATTGGGCAAAGAAGGAAACGAGTAGTTTTTATAGCCGGGCTATTTCGTTTTATGTCCTAGACTACACAAATAAAGGGGGACTTTGTATTGAACCAAAAATTAGTTTGACTAGATAGTTAGGAGAATAGTATGGTGGTTGATGCGATTGATAGCATACAGTAAGTAATTATTTTAAATGAAAACAAACCCTGAATGGTAATAAAGCGTTAAGAGATCAAGGGGATAGGGTCATGGTAGTAAGAGTGAAGTTGACTGGACGTGGAGTTTTTAAAGAATATTTTTTCAAACGCTAACAAGACGTGGAGTTTTTAAAGAATATTTTTCCAAAGGCCAACAAGACGTGGAGTTTTTAAGGAATATTTTTCCAAAGGCCAACAAAACGTGGAGTTTTTAAAGAATATTTTTCCAAAGGCCAACTAGACGTGGAGTTTTTAAAGAAGATCATGGTATTAAGAGTGGGGTTGACTGGACATAGAAAGACGTGGAGACTTTGAAAAATATTTTTTCAACGAATATTTTACCAAAGGCCAACAAGACGTGGAGTTTTTAAAGAATATTTTTCCAAAGGCCAACAAGACCTGGAGTTTTTAAAGAATATTTTTCCAAAGGCCAACAAGACGTGGAATTTTAAAGAATATTTTTCCAAAGGCCAACGAGACGGGGAGTTTTTAAAGAATATTTTTCCAAAGGCCAACAAGACGTGGAGTTTTTAAAGAATATTTTTCCAAAGACCAACAAGACGTGCAGTTTTCGAAGAATATTTTCCCAAAGGCCAACAAGACGTGGAGTTTTTAAAGAATATTTTTCCAAAGGCCAACAAGACGTGCAGTTTTTAAAGAATATTTTTCCAAAGGCCAACAAGACGTGGAGTTTTTAAAGAATATTTTTCCAAATGCCATCAAGACGTGGAGTTTTTAAAGAATATTTTTCCAAAGGCCAACAAGACGTGGAGTTTTTAAAGAATATTTTTCCAAAGGCCAACAAGACGTGCAGTTTTTAAAGAATATTTTCCAAAGGCCAACAAGACGTGGAGTTTTTAAAGAATATTTTTCCAAAGGCCAACAAGACGTGGAGTTTTTAAAGAATATTTTCCAAAGGCCAACAAGACGTGGAGTTTTTAAAGAATATTTTTCCAAAAGAACATCAAGACGTGGAGTTTTTAAAGAATATTTTTCCAAAGGCCAACAAGACGTGGAGTTTTTAAAGAATATTTTTAAAAAGGCCATCAAGACGTGGAGTTTTTAAAGAATATTTTTCCAAAAGAACATCAAGACGTGGAGTTTTTAAAGAATATTTTTCCAAAGGCCAACAAGACGTGGAGTTTTTAAAGAATATTTTTCCAAAGGCCAACAAGACGTGGAGTTTTTAAAGAATATTTTTCCAAAGGCCAACAAGACGTGGAGTTTTTAAAGAATATTTTTCCAAAGGCCAACAAGACGTGGAGTTTTTAAAGAATATTTTTCCAAAGGCCAACAAGACGTGGAGTTTTTAAAGAATATTTTTCCAAAGGCCAACAAGACGTGGAGTTTTTAAAGAATATTTTTCCAAAGGCCAACAAGACGTGGAGTTTTTAAAGAATCTTTTTCCAAAGGCCAACAAGACGTGGAGTTTTTAAAGAATCTTTTTCCAAAGGCCAACAAGACGTGGAGTTTTTAAAGAATATTTTTCCAAAGGCCAACAAGACGTGGAGTTTTTAAAGAATATTTTTCCAAAGGCCAACAAGACGTGGAGTTTTTAAAGAATATTTTTCCAAAGGCCAACAAGACGTGGAGTTTTTAAAGAATATTTTTCCAAAGGCCAACAAGACGTGGAGTTTTTAAAGAATCTTTTTCCAAAGGCCAACAAGACGTGGAGTTTTTAAAGAATCTTTTTCCAAAGGCCAACAAGACGTGGAGTTTTTAAAGAATATTTTTCCAAAGGCCAACAAGACGTGGAGTTTTTAAAGAATATTTTTCCAAAGGCCAACAAGACGTGGAGTTTTTAAAGAATATTTTTCCAAAGGCCAACAAGACGTGGAGTTTTTAAAGAATATTTTTCCAAAGGCCAACAAGACGTGGAGTTTTTAAAGAATATTTTTCCAAAGGCCAACAAGACGTGGAGTTTTTAAAGAATATTTTTCCAAAGGCCAACAAGACGTGGAGTTTTTAAAGAATATTTTTCCAAAGGCCAACAAGACGTGGAGTTTTTAAAGAATATTTTTCCAAAGGCCAACAAGACGTGGAGTTTTTAAAGAATATTTTTCCAAAGGCCAACAAGACGTGGAGTTTTTAAAGAATATTTTTCCAAAGGCCAACAAGACGTGGAGTTTTTAAAGAATATTTTTCCAAAGGCCAACAAGACGTGGAGTTTTTAAAGAATATTTTTCCAAAGGCCAACAAGACGTGGAGTTTTTAAAGAATATTTTTCCAAAGGCCAACAAGACGTGGAGTTTTTAAAGAATATTTTTCCAAAGGCCAACAAGACGTGGAGTTTTTAAAGAATATTTTTCCAAAGGCCAACAAGACGTGGAGTTTTTAAAGAATATTTTTCCAAAGGCCAACAAGACGTGGAGTTTTTAAAGAATATTTTTCCAAAGGCCAACAAGACGTGGAGTTTTTAAAGAATATTTTTCCAAAGGCCAACAAGACGTGGAGTTTTTAAAGAATATTTTTCCAAAGGCCAACAAGACGTGGAGTTTTTAAAGAATATTTTTCCAAAGGCCAACAAGACGTGGAGTTTTTAAAGAATATTTTTCCAAAGGCCAACAAGACGTGGAGTTTTTAAAGAATATTTTTCCAAAGGCCAACAAGACGTGGAGTTTTTAAAGAATATTTTTCCAAAGGCCAACAAGACGTGGAGTTTTTAAAGAATATTTTTCCAAAGGCCAACAAGACGTGGAGTTTTTAAAGAATATTTTTCCAAAGGCCAACAAGACGTGGAGTTTTTAAAGAATATTTTTCCAAAGGCCAACAAGACGTGGAGTTTTTAAAGAATATTTTTCCAAAGGCCAACAAGACGTGGAGTTTTTAAAGAATATTTTTCCAAAGGCCAACAAGACGTGGAGTTTTTAAAGAATATTTTTCCAAAGGCCAACAAGACGTGGAGTTTTTAAAGAATATTTTTCCAAAGGCCAACAAGACGTGGAGTTTTTAAAGAATATTTTTCCAAAGGCCAACAAGACGTGGAGTTTTTAAAGAATATTTTTCCAAAGGCCAACAAGACGTGGAGTTTTTAAAGAATATTTTTCCAAAGGCCAACAAGACGTGGAGTTTTTAAAGAATATTTTTCCAAAGGCCAACAAGACGTGGAGTTTTTAAAGAATATTTTTCCAAAGGCCAACAAGACGTGGAGTTTTTAAAGAATATTTTTCCAAAGGCCAACAAGACGTGGAGTTTTTAAAGAATATTTTTCCAAAGGCCAACAAGACGTGGAGTTTTTAAAGAATATTTTTCCAAAGGCCAACAAGACGTGGAGTTTTTAAAGAATATTTTTCCAAAGGCCAACAAGACGTGGAGTTTTTAAAGAATATTTTTCCAAAGGCCAACAAGACGTGGAGTTTTTAAAGAATATTTTTCCAAAGGCCAACAAGACGTGGAGTTTTTAAAGAATATTTTTCCAAAGGCCAACAAGACGTGGAGTTTTTAAAGAATATTTTTCCAAAGGCCAACAAGACGTGGAGTTTTTAAAGAATATTTTTCCAAAGGCCAACAAGACGTGGAGTTTTTAAAGAATATTTTTCCAAAGGCCAACAAGACGTGGAGTTTTTAAAGAATATTTTTCCAAAGGCCAACAAGACGTGGAGTTTTTAAAGAATATTTTTCCAAAGGCCAACAAGACGTGGAGTTTTTAAAGAATATTTTTCCAAAGGCCAACAAGACGTGGAGTTTTTAAAGAATATTTTTCCAAAGGCCAACAAGACGTGGAGTTTTTAAAGAATATTTTTCCAAAGGCCAACAAGACGTGGAGTTTTTAAAGAATATTTTTCCAAAGGCCAACAAGACGTGGAGTTTTTAAAGAATATTTTTCCAAAGGCCAACAAGACGTGGAGTTTTTAAAGAATATTTTTCCAAAGGCCAACAAGACGTGGAGTTTTTAAAGAATATTTTTCCAAAGGCCAACAAGACGTGGAGTTTTTAAAGAATATTTTTCCAAAGGCCAACAAGACGTGGAGTTTTTAAAGAATATTTTTCCAAAGGCCAACAAGACGTGGAGTTTTTAAAGAATATTTTTCCAAAGGCCAACAAGACGTGGAGTTTTTAAAGAATATTTTTCCAAAGGCCAACAAGACGTGGAGTTTTTAAAGAATATTTTTCCAAAGGCCAACAAGACGTGGAGTTTTTAAAGAATATTTTTCCAAAGGCCAACAAGACGTGGAGTTTTTAAAGAATATTTTTCCAAAGGCCAACAAGACGTGGAGTTTTTAAAGAATATTTTTCCAAAGGCCAACAAGACGTGGAGTTTTTAAAGAATATTTTTCCAAAGGCCAACAAGACGTGGAGTTTTTAAAGAATATTTTTCCAAAGGCCAACAAGACGTGGAGTTTTTAAAGAATATTTTTCCAAAGGCCAACAAGACGTGGAGTTTTTAAAGAATATTTTTCCAAAGGCCAACAAGACGTGGAGTTTTTAAAGAATATTTTTCCAAAGGCCAACAAGACGTGGAGTTTTTAAAGAATATTTTTCCAAAGGCCAACAAGACGTGGAGTTTTTAAAGAATATTTTTCCAAAGGCCAACAAGACGTGGAGTTTTTAAAGAATATTTTTCCAAAGGCCAACAAGACGTGGAGTTTTTAAAGAATATTTTTCCAAAGGCCAACAAGACGTGGAGTTTTTAAAGAATATTTTTCCAAAGGCCAACAAGACGTGGAGTTTTTAAAGAATATTTTTCCAAAGGCCAACAAGACGTGGAGTTTTTAAAGAATATTTTTCCAAAGGCCAACAAGACGTGGAGTTTTTAAAGAATATTTTTCCAAAGGCCAACAAGACGTGGAGTTTTTAAAGAATATTTTTCCAAAGGCCAACAAGACGTGGAGTTTTTAAAGAATATTTTTCCAAAGGCCAACAAGACGTGGAGTTTTTAAAGAATATTTTTCCAAAGGCCAACAAGACGTGGAGTTTTTAAAGAATATTTTTCCAAAGGCCAACAAGACGTGGAGTTTTTAAAGAATATTTTTCCAAAGGCCAACAAGACGTGGAGTTTTTAAAGAATATTTTTCCAAAAGAACATCAAGAATATATTTTATATATTTTTAAAGAATATTTTTCCAAAGGCCAACAAGACGTGGAGTTTTTAAAGAATATTTTTCCAAAGGCCAACAAGACGTGGAGTTTTTAAAGAATATTTTTCCAAAGGCCAACAAGACGTGGAGTTTTTAAAGAATATTTTTCCAAAGGCCAACAAGACGTGGAGTTTTTAATGAATATTTTTCCAAAGGCCAACAAGACGTGGAGTTTTTAAAGAATATTTTTCCAAAGGCCAACAAGACGTGGAGTTTTTAAAGAATATTTTTCCAAAGGCCAACAAGACGTGGAGTTTTTAAAGAATATTTTTCCAAAGGCCAACAAGACGTGGAGTTTTTAAGGAACATTTTTCCAAAGGCCAACAAAACGCGGGATTTTTAAAGAATATTTTACCAAAGGCCAACAAGACGTGGAGTATTTAAAGAATATTTTACCAAAGGCCAACAAGACGTGGAGTATTTAAAGAATATTTTTCCAAAAGCCAACAAGACGTGGAGTATTTAAAGAATATTTTTCGAAAGACCAACAAGACGTGGAGTATTTAAAGAATATTTTACCAAAGGCCAACAAGACGTGGAGTATTTAAAGAATATTTTTCCAAAGGCCAACAAGACGTGGAGTTTTTAAAGAATATTTTTCCAAAGGCCAACAAGACGTGGAGTTTTTAAAGAATATTTTTCCAAAGGCCAACAAGACGTGGAGTTTTTAAAGAATATTTTTCCAAAGGCCAACAAGACGTGGAGTTTTTAAAGAATATTTTTCCAAAGGCCAACAAGACGTGGAGTTTTTAAAGAATATTTTTCCAAAGGCCAACAAGACGTGGAGTTTTTTAAAGAATATTTTTCCAAAGGCCAACAAGACGTGGAGTTTTTAAAGAATATTTTTCCAAAGGCCAACAAGACGTGGAGTTTTTAAAGAATATTTTTCCAAAGGCCAACAAGACGTGGAGTTTTTAAAGAATATTTTTCCAAAGGCCAACAAGACGTGGAGTTTTTAAAGAATATTTTTCCAAAGGCCAACAAGACGTGGAGTTTTTAAAGAATATTTTTCCAAAGGCCAACAAGACGTGGAGTTTTTAAAGAATATTTTTCCAAAGGCCAACAAGACGTGGAGTTTTTAAAGAATATTTTTCCAAAGGCCAACAAGACGTGGAGTTTTTAAAGAATATTTTTCCAAAGGCCAACAAGACGTGGAGTTTTTAAAGAATATTTTTACAAAGGCCAACAAGACGTGGAGTTTTTAAAGAATATTTTTCCAAAGGCCAACAAGACGTGGAGTTTTTAAAGAATATTTTTCCAAAGGCCAACAAGACGTGGAGTTTTTAAAGAATATTTTTCCAAAGGCCAACAAGACGTGGAGTTTTTAAAGAATATTTTTCCAAAGGCCAACAAGACGTGGAGTTTTTAAAGAATATTTTTCCAAAGGCCAACAAGACGTGGAGTTTTTAAAGAATATTTTTCCAAAGGCCAACAAGACGTGGAGTTTTTAAAGAATATTTTTCCAAAGGCCAACAAGACGTGGAGTTTTTAAAGAATATTTTTCCAAAGGCCAACAAGACGTGGAGTTTTTAAAGAATATTTTTCCAAAGGCCAACAAGACGTGGAGTTTTTAAAGAATATTTTTCCAAAGGCCAACAAGACGTGGAGTTTTTAAAGAATATTTTTCCAAAGGCCAACAAGACGTGGAGTTTTTAAAGAATATTTTTCCAAAGGCCAACAAGACGTGGAGTTTTTAAAGAATATTTTTCCAAAGGCCAACAAGACGTGGAGTTTTTAAAGAATATTTTTCCAAAGGCCAACAAGACGTGGAGTTTTTAAAGAATATTTTTCCAAAGGCCAACAAGACGTGGAGTTTTTAAAGAATATTTTTCCAAAGGCCAACAAGACGTGGAGTTTTTAAAGAATATTTTTCCAAAGGCCAACAAGACGTGGAGTTTTTAAAGAATATTTTTCCAAAGGCCAACAAGACGTGGAGTTTTTAAAGAATATTTTTCCAAAGGCCAACAAGACGTGGAGTTTTTAAAGAATATTTTTCCAAAGGCCAACAAGACGTGGAGTTTTTAAAGAATATTTTTCCAAAGGCCAACAAGACGTGGAGTTTTTAAAGAATATTTTTCCAAAGGCCAACAAGACGTGGAGTTTTTAAAGAATATTTTTCCAAAGGCCAACAAGACGTGGAGTTTTTAAAGAATATTTTTCCAAAGGCCAACAAGACGTGGAGTTTTTAAAGAATATTTTTCCAAAGGCCAACAAGACGTGGAGTTTTTAAAGAATATTTTTCCAAAGGCCAACAAGACATGGAGTTTTTAAAGAATATTTTTCCAAAGGCCAACAAGACATGGAGTATTTAAAGAATATTTTACCAAAGGCCAACAAGTCGTGGAGTTTTTAAAGAATATTTTTCCAAAGGCCAACAAGACGTGGAGATTTTAAAGAATGTTTTACCAAAGGCCAACAAGACATGGAGATTTTAAAGAATATTTTACCAAAGGCCAACAGGACATGAAGATTTTAAAGAATATTTTTCCAAAGGCCAACAAGACGTGGAGTTTTTAAAGAATATTTTTCCAAAGGCCAACAAGACGTGGAGTTTTTAAAGAATATTTTTCCAAAGGCCAACAAGACGTGGAGTTTTTAAAGAATATTTTTCCAAAGGCCAACAAGACGTGGAGTTTTTAAAGAATATTTTTCCAAAGGCCAACAAGACGTGGAGTTTTTAAAGAATATTTTTCCAAAGGCCAACAAGACGTGGAGTTTTTAAAGAATATTTTTCCAAAGGCCAACAAGACGTGGAGTTTTTAAAGAATATTTTTCCAAAGGCCAACAAGACGTGGAGTTTTTAAAGAATATTTTTCCAAAGGCCAACAAGACGTGGAGTTTTTAAAGAATATTTTTCCAAAGGCCAACAAGACCTGGAGTTTTTAAAGAATATTTTTCCAAAGGCCAACAAGACGTGGAGTTTTTAAAGAATATTTTTCCAAAGGCCAACAAGACCTGGAGTTTTTAAAGAATATTTTTCCAAAGGCCAACAAGACGTGGAGTTTTTAAAGAATATTTTTCCAAAGGCCAACAAGACCTGGAGTTTTTAAAGAATATTTTTCCAAAGGCCAACAAGACCTGGAGTTTTTAAAGAATATTTTTCCAAAGGCCAACAAGACCTGGAGTTTTTAAAGAATATTTTTCCAAAGGCCAACAAGACGTGGAGTTTTTAAAGAATATTTTTCCAAAGGCCAACAAGACGTGGAGTTTTTAAAGAATATTTTTCCAAAGGCCAACAAGACGTGGAGTTTTTAAAGAATATTTTTCCAAAGGCCAACAAGACGTGGAGTTTTTAAAGAATATTTTTCCAAAGGCCAACAAGACGTGGAGTTTTTAAAGAATATTTTTCCAAAGGCCAACAAGACGTGGAGTTTTTAAAGAATATTTTTCCAAAGGCCAACAAACGTGGAGTTTTTAAAGAATATTTTTCCAAAGGCCAACAAGGCGTGGAGTTTTTAAAGAATATTTTCCAAAGGCCAACAAGACGTGGAGATTTTAAAGAATATTTTCCAAAGGCCAACAAGACGTGGAGATTTTAAAGAATATTTTACCAAAGGCCAACAAGACGTGGAGATTTTAAAGAATATTTTACCAAAGGGCAATACGTGGAAGAATATGTTTCCCAAAAGATCAGCGTGTGATGTACCTTGGAGCATCCTCAATATATAAATCTCTCCAAATACACTGATTCCAACAACATGTTCGCAGCAAATAAAATTCGTCGCCCAATTGTTTGATAAAGTGGCGATAACAATAGCAACAAAAATATGTTATAACCAAACTAGAAAGCTACAAACTAATTAAAAATGTTTATGCTGAAAGCTGAAACGCAGTGGCATACACCACAAGCACAAACGACTTGGAAATACAAACCAAACGAAACCATCTTAAACGGAAGTCAGTTACATATATCGTCCCTAAAGGAATATTGCTGATGACATGTAATGTAATGGGGTGGGGAAGGGCTGCAAAGGCATACCAAACAAGATGCAGGGGAGCCATAACAAAACAGCTAGTGTAGTTTTTGTTAAGATAACAATGAATGAATGAGTGCTGTTGTTATTATTGCTACTGTCGAATTAGAACATAAATAAAAGAGAAATGAACAAATATTTATTTCAGGCCTTAGCAGCAGGTACTTGCTTTGTCTTCACTTTTGTTCAGTTTAGTTTGTTTTTGTTTTCTCGCATCACTTCAATTTTAATACTTACGAGAGGATGTAACGTTATACGCAACTCATTATGTGCAAACAATGCGAAATGGGAAGCTTAAGGGAGTGATGAGTGAGGAGGGCAGTCGATGTGGGCGTTTAGCTATCTTCTCCTCCAAACTATTAGTATGTAATCATAATCTGCAGCAGTCACAATGACAAGAACATCAATGCCAAACCAAGCAGACAATGAGAATGTTGGTGATAATAACAAGGAAATTGCTAAATGTGTCTCTGTGCGTGTGTGTGTGCATATATGTGCCACCAAATTGTTGTTGTGACAGTCATTATTCCACATTGTAGTGACACAGTGGCAATGCCACATTGACAATAATATCGTCGCTTCAAAAATCCACACAATGAGTTTTCCACGCATGATAATTATCATCATCATCAACATATTGTTACTCATCGTCAACACGGATGACGGCAAGCGGAATGCTGCTGCTGTAATGAACGAAATGAAGAATGAACGAGTATGCCTTTCACACACAGCATGACTCCACTTAATTCGCAGCGAATAATGTTCCAGCGTGTCTACCACATTTCTCTGAGATATTGTTGAATTTTATCTTAGAAAAAGGTGGCACACACACACAATTGTGATTTGTCTTTATTTATCTTGGAAACCTTTGATGATATATCTTGTGCACAGTAGGTGGCTAAATAAATAAAATAAATTTAATTTAGTTCTAGTTTAATAAATTATTAAAAAAATATATTTTATGTAGGATGACGACCTATATTTTAATTAATATGTGAGCTAACTTATGTACGACAATTCTTTGGTATTAATGCAGAAAACATTTAATTAGAAAAAAAGTTTAGTCACATTTTCTGTATAATATTAATTGATATAGGTAAGTAAAGAAAACAACTTCAGAGAAAAACTTTAATATTAATGTTCTTTAAAATCCAAGGATTAAGGAAGAACAGACCACAAAACATGGATTTTTGAGAATATCTTCGTTTCAACACAACACAAAACTTAGATTTTTAAAGAATATTTTTTCAAAGATCTAAGGAGAATATTTTTTCTAGGACCAAAATCCACATTTGTGTTGTGCTGTTAGTTAAAAAATATTCTTTAAATAATATTCTTTAAATAATAATTTTTAAATAATATTTTTCAACCAACAACACCAAACAAAACGTGGATTTTTTAAAGAATATTTTTCAATCAACAACACCAAAAAAACGTGGATTTTTTAAAGAATATTTTTCAACCAACAACACCACATAAAACGTGGATTTTTTAAAGAACGTTTTTCAACCAACAACAGCACATAAAACGTGGATTTTTTAAAGAATGTTTTTCAACCAACAACAGCACATAAAACGAGGATTTTTTAAAGAATGTTTTTCAACCAACAACAGCACATAAAACGTGGATTTTTTAAAGAACGTTTTTCAACCAACAACAGCACATAAAACGTAGATTTTTTAAATAATGTTTTTCAACCAATAACACCATACTAAACGTGGATTTTTTAAAGAACGTTTTTCAACCAACAACAGCACATAAAACGTAGATTTTTTAAAGAATGTTTTTCAACCAATAACACCACACTAAACGTGGATATTTTAAAGAATGTTTTCCAACCAACACATAAAACGTGGATTTTTTAAAGAACGTTTTTCAACCAACAACAGCACATAAAACGTGGATTTTTTATAGAACGTTTTTCAACCAACAACAGCACATAAAACGTGGATTTTTTAAAGAATGTTTTTCAACCAATAGCAGCACATAAAACGTGGATTTTTTAAAGAACGTTTTTCAACCAACAACAGCACATAAAACGTGGATATTTTAAAGAATGTTTTTCAACCAACAACACCACACTAAACGTGGATTTTTTAAAGAATGTTTTTCAACCAACAACACCACATAAAACGTGGATTTTTTAAAGAATGTTTTTCAACCAACAACACCACACTAAACGTGGATTTTTTAAAGAATGTTTTTCAACCAACAACAGCACATAAAACGTGGATTTTTTAAAGAATATTTTTTCAACCAACAACAGCACATAAAACGTGGATTTTTTAAAGAATATTTTTTCAACCAACAACAGCACATAAAACGTGGATTTTTTAAAGAATATTTTTCAAGCAACAACCAAAAAACGTGGATTTTTTAAAGAATATTTTTCAACCAACAACACCACACAAAACGTGGATTTTTTAAAGAATATTTTTGTACCAACAACACAACACAAAACGTGGATTTTTTTAAGAATATTTTTGTACCAACAACACAACACAAAACGTGGATTTTTTAAAGAATATTTTTGTACCAACAACACCACACAAAACGTGGATTTTTTAAAGAATATTTTTCAACCAACAACACCACACAAAACGTGGATTTTTTAAAGAATATTTTTCAACCAACAACACCACACAAAACGTGGATTTTTTATATAATATTTTTCAACCAACAACACCACACAAAACGTGGATTTTTTAAAAAATATTTTTCAACCAACAACACCACACAAAACGTGGATTTTTTAAAGAATATTTTTCAACCAACGACACCACACAAAACGTGGATTTTTTAAAGAATATTTTTCAACCAACAACACCACACAAAACGTGGATTTTTTATATAATATTTTTCAACCAACAACACCACACAAAACGTGGATTTTTTATATAATATTTTTCAACCAACAACACCACACAAAACGTGGATTTTTTAAAAAATATTTTTCAACCAACAACACCACACAAAACGTGGATTTTTTAAAGAATATTTTTCAACCAACGACACCACACAAAACGTGGATTTTTTAAAGAATATTTTTCAACCAACAACACCACACAAAACGTGGATTTTTTAAGAATATTTTTCAACCAACAACACAACACAAAACATGGATTTTTTAAAGAATATTTTTCAACCAACAACACCACACAAAACGTGGATTTTTTAAAGAATATTTTTCAATCAACAACACAACATAAAACGTAGATTTTTTTAAGAATATTTTTTAACCAACAACACCACACAAAACGTGGATTTTTTAAAGAATATTTGTCAACCAATAAACCCAAACAATGTAGATTTTTTAAAGAATATTTTCCAACCAATAAACCCAAAAAATGTAGACTTTTTAAAGAATATTTTTCAAACATCAACACCACACAAAACGAATATTTTTTGTACCAACAACACCACACAAAACGTGGTTTTTTGAAGACTATTTTTCAACCAATAACACCACACAAAACGTGGATTTTTTTAGAATATTCGTCAGCCAACAACACCACACAAACGTGGATTTTTTAAAGAATATTTTTCAACCAACAACACCACACATAACGTGTATTTTTTAGAGAAGATTTTTCAACCAACAACACCACACAAAACGTGGATTTTTTAAACAATAATTTTCAACCAACAACACCTCAAAAGACGTGATTTTTTTAAAGAATATTTTTCAATCAGTAAACCACACAAAACGTGGATTTTATAAAGAATATTTTTGTACCAACAACACAAAACGAGGATTTTTTAAAGGATATTTTTTCAACCAACAACACAACACAAAACGTGGATTTTTTAAAGAATATTTTTCAACCAACAGCACAACACAAAACTTGGATTTTTTAAAGAATATTTTTTCAACCAACAACACAACACAAAACGTGGATTTTTTAAAGAATATTTTTATAAACAACAACTCAAATCGCGATCTTTTAAAGAATATTTTTATAAACAACAACTCAAATCGCGATCTTTTAAAGAATATTTTCTAAACAACACAACATAAAACGCGATTCTTTTAAAGAACATTTTCCAAACAACAACAGCACAACACAGTACGTGGAGTTTTTAAAGAATATTTTTCAAACAACGACAGAAAGCGTGGATTTTTTAAAAGAATATTTTTCAAACAAAGACAGAAGGCGTGGATTTTTTTAAGAATATTTTTCAAACAAAGGCAGAAAGCGTGGATTTTTTTAAGAATATTTTTCAAACAAAGACAGAAAGCGTGGATTTTTTTAAGAATATTTTTCAAACAAAGACAGAAAGCGTGGATTTTTTTAAGAATATTTTTCAAACAAAGACAGAAAGCGTGGATTTTTTTAAGAATATTTTTCAAACAAAGACAGAAAGCGTGGATTTTTTTAAGAATATTTTTTCAAGCAACAACACAAAACAAAGCCTGAATTTTTTTTAAAAATACTTTTTCAAGCAACGAAAGACCACAAAACCTGAATTTTCTAAATTTTCTAACACGCTCCAGGCCGCAATTATGGACCGATCGTCACGAAATTTTGTATGGAGGTCGGGTTCAGATCAGAATAGATCCCTATTCTTATTGGTGATGATCGTGAAACATTTAGCGGTTGAAATGGACCAAAAACATAATTTTTATCCGATTTTGTAGCTGCTCTGTAGGTCGCAATAATAGTCCGATCGCCTCGAAATTTTAAATAAGGTAAGAGTATATGACAAAGAAGAAGTTTGCAATTTGAGATGGCGATCAGATAATATTTAGAGGGTTAAATGGACCACAACTTTTGTGTGAAAATTGTGAATATTTTTAATAAACGGCTTATATCTTTGTTCCTGAAAGACACATTCCCCACTCGTGAGTTATATTTGGAAAACGATCTCTTGACCTTTCAATTGATGTCAATTATGTTGATGTACGTGATCAGATAACAGAGTTACAGCCTAATATATCCAGTTTTTTGTTTGTAGTGTAATCATAAACCCACTAGTGGTCGCAATTATAGCTCAATAGTCACGCAATTTTGCACAAGGTAAGAGTTTAGGTAGAAGAAAATGCCTTTAATTTTGCATGATGATCTGATATTATTTAGCGGTTGACATACACCATTACTTTTGTATGAAAAATATACAAATTTTATTTTTGGTCCATATTTTCATTCCTGGAGGGCATATAGCGGCAAAGTAGCCTACATATGGAATAGTAACTACTGACCATTCCCCTGATGCAAATTTCAATAATGTGTCTGCTAGATAACGCACCTACTGCATGATATATGATGTGTTTTGTATAGAGAACCACAATTTCCTGCCATGCTACAATTTGTCTCTATCATGTCATATAACGATACCCACAGATTCCATGTATTTCGAAGCAAACTTGTGTTACAAAATAAATATATTTTTAGAGGCTAAATGTATATCACCGTTAGCGCAGCTGACTTATGCTATCTTCTTTGCTGTATAATTGAATATCAATAATTTTCGGATTTATAAATGTGTTGGCATGCAAAATTTTTGAATTTCTATTCATTGCACAGTGGATCCACTTATATGGAGAAAGTGGCCAAAAATATTTCCCGTGTAAATATCAAGCTAATGCGCTGGTTATAGCTTTGTGCTGCTGCGAAGAGTGTTTTAAGAAACCACGAGCGTAACATTCTCCCCCCTTTCCCCTCTGGAGGGGGTATACGGTAAGAATTGTTTTATGCTGTTAATACAAAATGACATGAACAGAGGTCGCGATTATCTTATGATGCAAAAATAGGCTTGGAGAAACAAAACAATCTCCAAAACAACATAAAATCCAACCAATTTAGCGGATTAAAAAAATCAACATTTTTGTCTAACAATTGGTAAAATTTTGAATATAGATCTTATAGCGTTCTTCCTGGAAGGCACGTACCGCCAACGTAAGACAAATTTGGAAGAAGATTTCTTCATCTTGCCACTGATACCAATTATGTTAATGTACGTGGTCAGATAACAGAGTTATACGCTAATATATCCATAGAAACCCTATTCTAGGCAGCTTTTGTCAGCGGCCCACCATTTATAGCCTGGCACTAGATGGCAGCTGATTTTAATACTCAATAATCTTAAACCCATGACCTACTTTGGAAAATTATTCCCGAGGTGGGCACTGGTGGGCATCATGACTAAAACCTTACGTCAAATTAAAGTATATGATCAAATTGGCATTACATAATACACTAAGAAAATATGCAGATAACTAGAATTCCACAACACGGTAAAACACTATTTTTTAATGAAAATTAAGCTATTACCTCCTCCTTCAAAATCCACTATAATATTTTGCTATACGTATTAGTTTCGCGGTATTTTGAATGTATTTGCTTGCACTTAAAATATAGGTTGTACTCACAACAAAAAATGTTAGTCAAATGTTCCGACTTTTGAAGCTATTATTAAGAAGATCGCGTTCGAATGAAACAAAAATTTATATATTTTTAAAAAGGTCCATGTCATAGCTTTCAGAGTTGCCAGATGTTGTACCAAAATTTTGACATTCATTTTTTTATTTTTGGCCAATGGGTGGATCCACTGTGCATTGTTAGTTATTTCTACCGGTATAAAATATATTTTTGATATCACTATATATGCCCAAAATGAACTATTTACAAAGCATATGTGAGGTACAAGTGCCCAATTTTTGGACGATAGATCTTCAATAAACTCGCAATTTTCCCAATTATCAAATATACCAAATTGCATGGTATATATATTTATTTATTCATTTATTTATTTATTTTAGGTGTATTCCAAAAAGGAACCTGATATTCAAAGACAATTTGAAGATGTAGAGGAGGGGTTAATCAATGTGAATTTCTCAATTTTCGAATATTATTTAGAAAAGTATAATTTATATTTCCACAAACATCCCAGTAAAGACAAGGGATGCTTCTTTTATATCAATGGATTCATATATTTTTCCACAAACATCCCAGTAAAGACAAGGGATGCTTCTTTTATATCAATGGATTCATATTAAGTTGTTGATATGTGACATAGTTTTTATCGCCGAGTCCGAACGGAGTATCCTAAGTTACCATTTGTAGAGACGTTTTTCATGGCTGAAATACTCAGGATATATCGCCAACATTACTAAGGGGTATTTTGCCACCGTAGACAATTTGATGGGAATCGAACCGGGACATTCAGCGTGCAAGGCGGTTGCACATAGCTAATTCCTACAGGTTGTGGTGTAGGGTATCACATGGTCGGCTCCGTCCGACTATAGCCTTTGCTTACTTGTTTTAGATGTTTTTTTCAAGCAAAAACAGACCACACAAACTGGGTTTTTTAAAAAATATTTTTCAATAAACAACAGACCACATAACGTGTTTTCTCTTAAATATTTTAAATTTTTAAATATTTTATGTTATTTTCAACGACTTAGTAAAAAACAGAAAAAACGTATTTTCAAGCTTTCAAACTACCAAAATATTTACACTATTCACTAAGAACAGCAGGAATGAGTAACTGAAACATGCTGTTTGATGGTGGTTTCCATTTTCACTTTTTGATTAGAAACCGCAAAATAAGTATTTTCTTCGAAATACCATGACGACTAGGAACGTACGCAGGATTTCATTTCGGGGGGGGGGGGCACCATGACCAAAAATCATGAAATTTTAAAATGTCGGGTAGGGTTACATAGCGCTATTTTAAAGGCTTTTAATCAATTTTTTTTAGCAATTATTGAGACAAGGTGTATAAAATCAATGAAGAGAGAGTTTAATAAATTTAAAATACAATTTTGGAATTTGGTACAGAGTAATATATATTATGTATTAGTTCTTGGATATTTTTTATTGAAAATTACCATATCAGACCACGTTCGGTATGGTTATCGGTATTTGTATGTTGTACACCACATATGCCCACATTTTGGTATATCTCAGAATTTGTAATATCCGCAATTGTTTTCGCTAATCAGTATTCAAACATCTTAATTTAATTTCTAAGAATATTGGCTATAATAAGGATCTCCAGCCACTACATATGGTGCCAGGGGGGTTTTTACACCCTTCGGGCTGTTTGCTCAAGAAGTGTGGACTTGCCCTTGCAAAAACTTTTACCTTCGCAGCGAATGCAAGTTGCTTCAACAGAAATCAACGTGATTCGATAGCAGGTCTTAAAGTGAACTTATCCGAAATTTTGTTTGGGAGGTACTGGATGAAGTGGACAAATATAGTCCATATTTGAACCTGATCTATATCTGGTAGATATATTAGGATGTGTAAAGTATGGACCGATTCGGCCACTCCCTTCAAAAGTTACCGCACGAACAATTTTTCCGAACATTTTTGAAATTTTTTTGGGAGGTACCTGAAGGAGTGTACCGATATCGCTTATCTTCGAACTTAAACTATGTTTGGACAAAATATTACTAAGACCAAATTTTGGACCCAATCGGCAGATCCGTTCGAGACTTATCTTGCGCTCCAACCACCTCACACGGTGTCATAGCGGTTTTGTGCAACTTTCAGGCTATTTTCTCAGGAAGTATGGACTTGCCCCTGACGAAACTTGTACCGTAGTATGGGGAGCAGTGAATACAAGTTGCTGTCGCAAAAATGAAAGCGATTCGAGAGCAGGTCCTAAACTGAACTTATCCGAAATTTTGTGTGGGAGGTACCCGAAGGAGTGGACCGATTAAGTCAATATTGGAACCTCATCTAAGTCTGGTAGACATTTCACGAGTTGCAAATTATGGACCAAATCGGTTGCTTCCTTCAAGAGTTATAGTACGTACAACTTTTCCGAACATTTTCAAACTTTTGTGGGGGAGCTACCGGAATGAGTGGACCGATATAACCCATCTTCGAACTTAAACTAAGTTTGGACAAAATATTACGAAAGCCAAATTTTGGACCGCATCGGTTGATCCGCTCGAGAGTTATCGTGCGCTCCAGCCAGACAGACAGACGGACGGACGGACATTGCTCAATCGACTCCAAATTGTCTGAAACATATTTCTTCCAAACATACTTGGGGTCTAAAACTATTATTTCGATGAGGCACATTGTGCCCGTATGAAAGTGTATATCAAGCTTTTTGTAGAAAATTAACTTATGTTGAAACTGAGGTATGGGGTATTGTAACTCGCGATCAGTTTTACTATACCATAACTTTTGACCACATTTCAGTAAAATAAACTGTTTCAGCCCGATTCACCGAGGGGTTTCGAAAAATAATAATTTGAGCGGAAGCTGTGATCGTACTAATGTAAAAAAATCGGAAAAAATCGTTGAAGGAAACAAATTTCATAATGTTATTTTCCAATTAGTGGTTTTACAACACAATATAGAGTATAATGTTCAAAGAAGAAATTAAAGAATACAATTCAGAGATGAAGTTTCTAATGTATGATTTTTTAACATATCCACTGTATCTACCTCAAACGGATGCTGACATTTTGAAACCTGAAAAATGGGGTTTTTTGAATTTTTGATCTAATCGGGACGCGCAGCTGGATTTCCCTAAATGCTTATTTTTCGATTGTAGTACTCGCGATTTCGTATTTTTTAATGTATAACATGAGGGTGTAGCCCTCACAGGATCACAGTAATCTGCGCCCAAACACGAAATGTTTGTGCGTAAATGGAAACCCGCGTAAATTTAGTTTTTTTTTACGTTCTGAATCTAACAAGCCACGACGCGTAAAAATCCACCCACTAGATCGGCGGATATGATACCCCTCAAATTTCGAAAATTTGCAAAAAATTATTTTGAAAATATCGCATATTAAAACGCGTTTGGATGTGTCAGTTCTACTTAAACAAATATATAGATACGCGTGTTTAAACTGCGCAAAAACAGATATTTAAAAACTCTCGTAAATCCAGAGATATAATAGATGTTTTCTAAAAATTTAGTGCGATGCTACATCCACGGTTCTTGATGGATCGCATTGATAGAATGATGTATTTTTTTAATGGTGATTATTGAAATCGGATGCGCATAAAATGTAAATGAACTTCGCGGAAATTATAACCATTTTACTGTATTTTGCACCCTAATATGCAGCAGATGCTACATCGTGGCCGCCAAATAGAATTTGACAAACTGTACATTAAATAAGATGGATTGATTCGCTGTGTTGGAAAATCGGATGCGCATCATGTCATTTTCATAATTACGCGGTTTATATGCGTCTCAAATGTTGTAATATTCAATATAACATTATTTTAACGTTATGCCACAATTGGAATTCCTTGTGATTTAATATAAGGTTCTAATAATATTATCCAATAGGAAAACAATAAGCGAAAAGTTTGTTTGAGACTTTGCGATTATTTTTTGCATCATCGCAAAGGTTACGAATTCAGTTAACGATAATAGGATATAACAGCTAATTATATTTAGCCGCGATTGTTTTAGAATTTTTTCTAATTATCATAATTAAAACGGTCATATCTTTTGCGCGCAACGATCAAAGTTAGTAACGAAATCAGATTTGGAATGCTGATTTTTTTCTTAATCTATGTACCAAAAATCATTGATGTAGTATCAAAATTTTTTTTTTGATTTTTTTTGAAATGGAAAAAACAATTTTAGACATTTTTCCTGATATACCCTCGTTAGCATAAATGCTGAGGGTATAAAAAAAGTAGACTGCTTTAACCGGAGTCGGACAATACAGTCTATGAACTCCCAATCCTACTCGTAGTAAGTACTCGTTTAGAGTACGAAACACATGATTGGGCTTTGCCAAAACATGGTCGAATAAATATTTGAGAAAACAAGCAAGTCGTCTTTGTCGCTGTGTGGATTAATACCTTTACTATCGACAGATCCAAAATCGCCTTCACAGACAATATATTTATTCCCGAAATTTGTATTCTTGGAGTTTACAAAATTGTGTGGCCTTTTTTGGACGTATGGACTTACCGGCAAAAATATCAAAACTTTAAGGGTACCTATCTTAGCGATTGTGGACGTTTCGAATTATTGCTCATAGCGCAAAATGAGAGTGTTTCTGAATGTGCCGAATTAGTCCATTAAGCAAGTGTATCTCATTATGAGAGTCATTCCTTTCGATAGTTATCGCGCCCACCAGCCATTTTAGTTGGTCAGCGTACATTATGTCAGAAAGAATGGCCAAATAAGATATATACGATTTTAGGAAACAATTCAAACTTTTGTGGGGGAGGATCTCGAAGTTGTGGATCAATGTGATTTTAACTAAGTTTGGATAATATTACGTCATTTAAAATTTGGACCAAGCCTCCAGCCATAGAGGCGGACTGGGCTAAATGCTTGTCTGACTCGGCTTTCATCCAAATAGACAGAAGTAGAAAAGATAAGTATTTTTAAGGAAGTTCGTTGTAATAATATATTAATCTGGTTTTTGAAAGTCTGCTGAGAAACCGAAAACGTCTTAATATTAGGAGACAACAAGTTCCACAATCGAACAATTCGGTTAAAAAAGGATTTTTATTAAATATTTATTTGTATCTGATAGCTTCTAGAAGACGATAAAAATTTATAATCAAATTAAAAAAGGAGTAGAGGTATCAGATTTCATTAAACCTATCAAATGAAAACCCTACAAGCTGAAGGAAAAACTGTGAACAATTATTTCTGCAAACATCTACCATACGCAAATTTTAATATTTGACGGAAGCTGGACATAAAGTTGTTGTGGTACCCAGTATTACTTCAATACCATAAAGAATGTGAACAACAAATTTGGAGAAATAAATATATAATTGGTTTTCAATATATAGTCCACGAAAACCTCATTTCATGCACTTCCCTTCCCACAACATTGAACTCGTCATATTTTTTGATACAGGATACAATAAACCCCAAAAATGAACTAGGAAAGATGGAGTGTAATCATTACGGAACTCCGAGTTGATTTATTTATTTATTTATTTATTTATTTTTTTTTGATACTGTAACTATATTGCATAAAGCCTTAATGCAGAAAAATTTGAAAATTTCAAGCAAAAAGTTAAAAATTTTCGAACAAAAAAAAAAAACGAAATTATTTCTTACAAAATTTGTTAACGAAGTACATTTTCAGAAACTTCAGAAAATTTATGTTTTCATTTGAAATATCCAAACATAAAATTATTTTATGAGAAAGAAAAAGCTAATGATCTGTTACAGTAGCTAAAGAAATTTTTGGTCTACCAAACCATTTCGGGAGGGGCCCGGGCCCCCTGTGACCCCCCCCCCCCCCCCTGCGTACGTCCCTGATATTTCCTGTTGTGGTATGTTAGTGTAACGTAAATTGAATTCAGTGAAACCATAAAGCTAGGCGGTTGAAAATGAGGTGTTTAGGAAATCCTTTAAATGGTGTGAGCTAATTTTTGTTATATTTATTGTTGCTCAGAACTAGGGGAATAATGTTTAGATTGGGTTGATGGGGTTTATTATTTTACAGCTATTGGAAACTTGTAAAAGTATGAAATTTTTTCGGCATTCATTCCATACTCTGACATATAAATATATTATTTACAACATGTTAATATAATTTTTTTGTTCATTAATTGTTATTATTTTTTAATGTTTATTTGTTTTATTTATTACATCTTCATTAGCATTAAAGGTATTGACTTTAAATCCAATATTGACCCAGTTTTTTTGTCGTTCTGCATTAACGAGTTCAACTATTGTTAGCATCAATTACAATTAATCAAAAGAATATTTAATATGGTTGCTGCTGTTATTGATGTGTATTGTAATTTTCAACGCTTGTCTGATTGGAATATATTAATTAGGCATTTTACTAAATATATGAATTAACATTAAACCATTTAATTAGTTAATGTTAAACACGGGTTGGGTTTTTTAAATGACCTTTTAATATTAGGGTTGGTCATAAATGTTGCTATCAATTAGAGGAGTACTAATATATATGGTGATATTAACTACATTTACAGCAGTAATAAATTATGCCATGTAGGTCGCAATCATAGTCCGATCAGCGCGAAATTTTAAATAAGGTGTGAGCTTATGACAGAAAAGAAGCTTGCAATTTTACATGATGATCAGATAGTTTTTAGCGAGTGAAATGGGTCCAGTCAAGATGAGGTAAAGACAGCATAATAAAGAAAGAATAATAAGGCAGCAGGAGCCGATGGCTTACCAGCCGAGCTGTTTAAAACCCGAGGCGGCACGCTGATATTGTGCATTCATCAGCTAGTTAGCACCATCTGGCAGGAAGAACGAATACCCGACGATTAGAACTTGAGTATCCTGTGTCCCGTCCACAAGAAAGGAGATAAGACTGTATGCTCCAACTATAGGGGCATAAGTCTACTCCCTAGTGCCTACAAGATCGTGTCAGGGATATTGTGCGAACGACTAAACCCTATGGTCAACGTGATAATTGGACCATACCAATGCGGCTTTAGACCTGGCAAGTCCACCATTGACCAGATATTTACCCTGCGGCAAATCCTGGAGAAGACCCAAGAGATGCAGATCGACACATATCACCTTTTTGTCGATTATAAAGCAGCATGCGACAGTCTCCTCCGATCAAAGGTATTCCATGCAATGTCTGAATTTGGTATCCCGGCAAAGCTCCGGCTTTATAAAATGACTTTAACTGACACGAGATCCTCAGTTAAAATAGGAAAGAAACTCTCCGAAGAGTTTTGTACCAAAAGAGGTTTCAGACAAGGAGACATCCTTTCGTGTGATCTCTTCAACATCCTGCTGGAAAAGGTTATACGAGATGCAAACATCAAAAGAAGTGGCACAATCTATACCAATAGCCACATGTTAATTGCTTACGCTGATGATATAGACATCATGGAACGATCAGTAAAAGAAGTAACTTATACCTTTATGAAGGTCAAAGGAGAATCTGCTAAAGTGGGTCTGGCGGTAAACGGTGAGAAAACCAAGTTGATGGTGTCGGCGCGCAATGGGTCCATTGAGCTCGTACCAACTATGAAAGTTGGTCCCTATAATTTTGAGGTAGTAAAAGACTTCTTCTACCTCGGCACCTCCGTAAACACAACAAACGACATCAGTTGAGAAATAAAAAGAAGAATTGTATTGGCCAACAGATGCTACTTTGGTTTAAGTAAGCAGTTTAAAAACAAAGCCACATCTCGTCAAACAAAAATAACGCTCTAAAAAACACTGATACTACCCGTGCTGATGTATGACTCCGAAGCCTGGGTACTTGCGCAAGACGTATCGAGATGCAGCGATTGCGTTGGCTAGGCCATATCATAAGTATGGGCGAAGATGAACCCGCTAAAAAGGCGAACCGCTTGGCGGTGCACGCAGAATTGGCAGGCCAAGGAATAGATGGCGCAAACAAATGGATGAAGAGATGAAAAGGCGATGAAAGGAGATCTGTTCTTAGTTCGCCCCATGGAACAAATGTTCTGCAATGGGTCAGCTAAGTAAGTAAGTATATGGTAATATTCAAAAATGTTTTACAATCGTTGAAGTTGAGGTTCACCATTTAATAAGTCGCGAACTGTTAATATATTTTATAAAATATGAATATTTTTACATGAACTGAAGTGTTTTAGCCACGATCTTATAATATAAACCATAACAAATAATTTTCGTGGAAGCTGCGTTGGTGGTAATATAAAAAAATGGGTAAAAATGTGTTGAAGTTAGCAAGCTTTTTTGTGTTTTTTCTTGATTTCTGGTCAAACGAGGGAAAATTCAGACCTGAGCTCAAAGAAAGGATTGAAGAATACCCCTTGGGCAACATGATGCTAATGTGTGACTTCTCGATATATACAGTGCATCCCTCTTAAATCGATGCTGACATTTTGAAGTTTTGAAATCGGGGTTTTTTGAATTTTTCTTATAATTGGAGGGCGCAACCAGATAATGACCTAATATATTTATTGGATTGTAGAACCCGTGATTCCACGTCGTTTGATGTATATCTCATGAGTGTGCTTCCCACAGCTCCCTAGTAATAGGAGTCCAAAGTCGAATTTTTGGTGCGTAATTTTTCTTTAAAAACCTATTTTTTGGCTTCAAAATTTACAACTATGACTCAGGTACCCTTGAACCCCGCGTGATTTTAGTTTTTTTCCGCGCCGGATTCAATGAGCCCTACCGCGATCGAATCCATCCACTAAAACCGCTGATATAGATACCCTGAAAATAGGAAAATAAGCAAAATTTTATTTTGACTAATCCGCATACTTAACCGCGATTGCCCTTAAATTTTTTTACATAAATGGAATCCTTTATGCACGATTATAATATTTGTCAAAAAAGGGTGTCATGAATTTCAGAGATTCGGGAGTAGTATTCGTATTTAACCAAAAATAGAATCAGGTAGCACATCCGCGGTTCTTGACGAATCTGTATAAAATTTGTCTTATTGACGTATTTTTAACAGGCGGTCACTGAAATCGGATGCGCCTTATAATCATATGAACATCGCGTTATTTTTACCCACATGAAGCATTTTGGTGTAGTAAGATGCAACTGATGGCACACTTTTGCGGTTAAATGAAACATGGAAAAATGCAAACATATTGACAGACATGCACTCGCTCTATGCGAAAAGCACATGCGCCTCAACTGATTTTAACTATTTCGCGCGTTATACGGTTTTTAACTTTTATGTTTTTTCTTTGATTGTAATATCAATATCACTCTTTATTTCCTAATTCTATTGCTTATCACACTATGCAAATATACTTTTACGATGATAAATTATTTTCCTTGAAGAGGTTTTAGCAAAATAATTCAGGTTTTGTTAGGAAATTTAGCGAAATAGTAGAATAACTCCAAAAAATTTTCTCAAATTTTTCGTATTAAACCAAAAAATATATTCTTGAAATAATGTTCCAACAATAAACTTTTGTCTTTTGTTGTAGCTGCAATATGCAATTTAAAATCCTAATCAATAAAATTTTGGTCTCACATTTTTCTGGACATTGTCAAGATTCTGTACGTATTTTTAATTTATTTTTTAGAGATTTTTATGGACTCTGAGAAAGAATAAATAAAATTTACTCCAAGATTCCTTCATTATTTTTTGATTTTCCGCGAAAATGAAAATAAATTTAGCTAATATTTAGGCGTCTACGGATAAATATTAAATGCTGTTACCGATTTATATATAAATTTTGGTATTGCAACACAAAGGGAATTTTTAAATATTTTTTCTTTATAAGGGAATAAAACCCCCCATAACTTTTGGGCGCAGCATCCAATTTTGTGAACGCGAACATATTTGAAACCACGATTTTTTTCTTAACCCATGTAACAAAAATCGTGAATGTGCTTGTCAACATTTTTTTAATTTTTTTCTCGATGGAATTGTAAAGGAAATTTGAATTTTACCATATGCTATATCTCTGGTATGTTACCACGTATATCAACGTATGTATGTATGTATGTCCGGACGGCTAAAATATGTCGCAATCACATAAAACAAATTCGTTACAAATTAGTGCCCAGGTGTAGTGGAGTAGGGTATCACATGGTCAGCCCTGTCCGACTATAACCCTCTTTTACTTGTTTTTATCATTTAAACCAATAAGTGTTTTTTAATAAATCTCATTATTAAAAAGGTCAACAAAAGGTTACCAAATGTAATTATTTCTAATGAATTGGCTGCAACAAAAACAACAAAATGTTAAACGAACACAAAAAAACATTAAAAATGTATGTGACATTATTTGTAAAATACTGGCAATTTTTTTTAAACTATATATTAGTTTTAATGGAATTAAATTATTAAATAAAGATTTCTGGATAAACAAGTAACAAAGTATCAGTCGGCTTTGCCGACAGAGATATTTCCCTCAGCCTATGTGAATTAAAACTTTCATCTACTGACAGATCGACACAATTGTTTGAAGTTTTGTGGGGGAGGTAACATAAAGAGAAGATCGGTATCGGTCGTTTTAGAAGTTAAATTAAATTTGGACAGAATATTAGGAGATCCAACGTTTGGATTTATTTGGTTGCCCCGTTCAAGGAATATCGTGCATACCATTTTAGTGACATTTTTTAAAAGATTGGAGGGAAGTACAGGAAGTAGTTGCCAATCATCGAACTGAAACTAAGTTTGGACACCTTTTGGGCTGTTTTCTCACGAAGTATGGACGTGCATTTACCGTCGTAATTGAGGCAGCGAATGCTAGTTGCTTCAACAGAAATCAAATTTTGTGTGGGAGGTACCCGAATGAGTGGACAAATATAGTCCATATTCAAACCTGATATACATATGGCAGATGTATTACGATGTGTAAAGTATGGACCAAATCGGCCACTTCCTTCAAGAGTTACCGTACGAACAATTTTTCCGAACATTTTTGAACTTTTGTGGGGGAGGTACCTGAAGGTGTGAACCGATATGGCTTTTCTTCGAACTTATACTAAGTTTGAACAAAATATAACGAAGGCCAAATTTTGAACCTAGTCTGCAGATCCGTACAAGAGCTATCTTGCGCTCCAACCACTAAACACTATGTCATAATGTTTTTTTGCACTTTTCAGGCTATTTGCTCAGGAAGTATGAACTTGCCCCTGATGAAACTTGTACCATCATATGGGCGGCAGTGAATACAAGTTGCTACAACAAAAATCAAAGCGATTCGAGAGCAGGTCCTAAGCTTTTCCGAACTTTTGTGTGAGTGGTATCCGAAGAAGTGGACCGATTGAGTTCATATTGCAGCCACATCTAAGTCTGGTAGAAAATTCACGATGTGCAAAGTATGGGCCAAAACACAAAACACAAATATTCCAAACTTTTGCGAACTTTTGTGGGGGAGGTACCTGAAGGATTGGACCGATATAACCCATCTTCGAACTTAAACTATGTTTGTACAAAATATTACGAAAGCCAAATTTTGAACGAATCGGCTGATCCGATCGAGAGTTATCGTGCTCTCCAGCCAGACATACAGACGGAAGGACAGTGCTAAATCAACTTCAAATTGTCTGAAACGGATTTCGTCCAAACATACATGTGGTCTAACACCATTATTTCGATGAGGCACATTTTGCCCGTATTAAAGTGTATATGAAGAAAAGACAAAATTTTTTAGTTTTCCATAAAAAAAAATTAAAAAAATTTTTTTAAGCTACATGAAAGATTTTTGGTACATAGATTGGGAAAAAAAATCCCATTCTTAAATCTGTTCGAGATACTAATTTTGGTTGTTGCGCTCAAAAGTTATGGCGGTTTCAATTCTGATAAAAAGAAAAAAATCTTTAAAAGACTCTAATCATTATATTGAGAAACTCTCTTAATTAGGGGCTCCCTACATACTATATGTTTACTGAGGTCCCATAACTTTAGTGAAAAAGTTGTAAATTTTCGCGGAAATTAGGAAAGCATTCAAAACAATTGGTAGTTTACAACTTGTTCTAATAAAATTCAAGCTGTTTATGCATCTGAAACATATATAAAAAATATGTACGTAATCTAAACATCACAAAGATTCAAATGAAACCAAAACTATACAAATCCGTTTAGCGGTTTGCATATTATAGCAAAAAACAAAAAATATATCGAGGAAATTTATAAAATTTTTGTAAGAGAAAATATTTATTAAAATTTATTTTGTGAGTTAGTTGAAAAAAATGTAAGAAAAATAGGTCGGAGTTTTTCTTCTATTTTACTTAAATTTCACGCAATAAATCACATTTTATATTGTAATCACTTCTCGAAAACACGCTAACATCTAGCAGAAGATAAATCGCGAAATCCTCAAAATCACTTGATGCGCATGCGGTTTACTAACACAACGAATTCTTCTCTTTTAATTTGTACACATTTGCCAGGATTTACTTTGGCCGCTAAGATGTAGCATCGTCTGCAGTTTAGTGTGCAACAAACTGTATAACGCTTATATTTTGCACAAAGTGCATACACTTTTTATGCGCATCCGATTTCACTATCAACCGTGAAGAAATACATCGATCTAAACATATTTCAATAAAATCCATCAAGAACCGTGGATGTAGCATCCATCACACAGTATTTATACCCTATACCACAATGTGGAAAAGGGTATTATAAGTTTGTTTTGGGAAACATTCATGTAACACCGAGAAATATTCGTCTAAGACCCCACATGTGGTATACCAATCTTCATATCTCGGGGAGATAAAGCGATTTTGAGATGTGTGTCCGTCCGTCCGTCCGTCCGTCCGTGTGTCCGTCTGTCCATTATAAATTGTAATCAAACTCCAGGCCGCAATTATGGACCGATCGTCACGAAATTTGGTATGGAGGTCGGTTTCACATCAGAATAGATCGCTATTTTAATTGGTGATGATCGTGAAATATTTAGCGGGTTAAATGGACCAATAACATAATTTTTATCCGATTTTGCAGCTGCTCTGTAGGTCGCAATAATAGTCCGATCGCCTCGAAATTTTAAATAAGGTAAGAGTATATGACAAAGAGGAAGCTTGCAATTTGAGATGGCGATCAGATAATATTAAGAGGGTTAAATGGACCATAACTTTTGTGTGAAAATTGTGAAAATTTTTAATAAACAGCTTATATCTTTGTTCCTGAAAGACACCTTCCCCACTCGTGAGTTATATTTGGAAGACGATCTCTTGACCTTTCAATTGATGTCAATTATGTTGATGTAAGTGATCTGATAACAGAGTTAGAGCTTACTATATCCAGTTTTTTGTTTGTAGTGTAATCATAAACCCGCTAGAGGTCGCAATTATAGCTCAATAGTCACGAAATTTTGCACGAAGTAAGAGTTTAGGTTGAAGAAAATGCCTATAATTTTGCATGATTATCTGATATTATTTAGCGGTTGACTTAGGCCATTACTTTTGTATGAAAAATATTCAAATTTTATTTTTGGTCCATATTTTCATTCCTGGAGGGCATATACCGGCAAAGTAGCCAACATATGGAAAGATAACTACTGATCATTCCCCTGATGCAAATTGCAATAACGTGTCTGCTAGATAACGCACCTACTGCCATATATATAATGTATTTTGTGTAGAGAACCACAATTTCCTCCCATGCTACAAATTGTCTCTATCATGACAGAGAAATTTTCAGTTCAGTTGTCAAATTGGATTTTTGTACAAATATTGCAACTTGGGGTCGCCTCACCACCTATTTTATACCACAGGATTTAGGGTAAAGGGGATACAAACAAAATACGACCAAAGATGTGTCTCATCGAAATATTGGTTTTAGACCTCAAGTATGTTTGGATGAAATTCGTTTCGGACAATTTGGAGTCTATTTAGCCCTGTCCGTTCATCTGTATCTCTTAATATCTAGCTAGCTGGTGCGCACGATAACTCTCGAACGGATCTGCCGATTAGAACCAAATTTTATAGTTCGTTATATTTTTCCCAAAGTTTGTTTAAGTTCGAATGTACGCTATGTCTGTCCACACCTCCCCCGAAAAAGTTCTAAATTGTTTTCGAAAAATTGTGTGAACGATAACTGGCTAAGTGAGCAATCGATTTGCTCCAAACTTTCCATATATTATTATTCCTACCAGATATAGATCGGATAAGACTATATTGTTCCAAACCTTCGGGTACCTCCCACACAAAATTCGGTAAAGAGAAATTTAAGAGTCCTCACGAATCGTTTTGATTTTTTTTTTCAGCAGATTGTACTTGCGCGGCAAATCCGCAAGATAACTCTCAAGGGGATTTTATGATTGGTCGAAACTTTACACATCCTATTATTTCATTGAGTCATGTATCTTTCGAGTACCTCCCACAAAAAATTTGGGAAAAGTGCAGTTTGAGCACCCGTATCGGATCTATTTGATTTTTTTTTTTTTTTTTGAAGAAGGTTCTTTTCACGTTCCCTATTCTGCTCCCTTTTCCGGGGTAAGTCATACTTCCTGAGATAATAGTCCAGAAGTTCCCCTGCCAGCTCCAACTAAAATTACAAATCTAAAAAAATAATTCTCAAACTTTTCCAAAACTCAGAAGTTAGCTTACTAAAATTGATTTGGTATAGCCCCATATTACGATACCCACAAATTCCAAGTATTTGAAGCAAACTTGTGTTACAAAATAAATATATTTTTATACGGCAGAGGCTGAGGGTGTGTAATTGAATATGAATAATATTGGGATTTATAAATTGGTTTGCATGCAAAATTTTTCAATTTCTATTCATTGTTACTTATTTCTACCGGTATAAAATATATTTTTGATATCACAATATATGCCCACAATGAACTATTTTCGAAGCATACGAGGGTGGTTCGGAATCTTCTTAGCCTATCAATGAAAGAGAATAGTTAGTTTTTCAAAAATATTTTTATTTTTCAATATAATCTCCTGAAACTTCAATACACTTAGTCCAACGCTTTTCTAGCAATTCTATCCCTTGATTAAAATAGTTTTCCTCAAGGTCTTCAAAATAGTGGTTTACAACTGTAATTGCATCTTCATAAAAACGTTTGCCAGCAAGGATTTTTTTTAGATTTAGGAACAAGTAAAAGTCACTGGGAGCTAAGTCAGGAGAATAAGGTGGGTGGTCAAGCAACTCGTACTTTAATTCGTTGATTTTAGCCATTGTTAAAACACTCTTGTGCGCTGGTGCGTTGTCTTGATGAAAAATTATTTTTTTGTGTTGTAAGCCAGGACGTTTTTCTCGAATTTGTACATTTAATTGATCCAAAAGGTTCCAACAGTACTCTGAATTTATTGTTTACCCATTTGCAGATAGTCAATCAATAAAATAGCTTTGAAGTCCCAAAAAACCGTTGCCATAACCTTACCAGCCGATTGAATTGTTTTTGCCTTCTTTGGGGCACTTCCTCCAGCTTCAGTCCATTGTTTGGATTGTTCTTTTGTCTCTGGAGTGTAGTGGTGGATCCATGTCTCATCAACAGTTATGAAACGACGCTTAAAATCCATTTTATTTCGCTTAAAACGATCCAAACAAGCTTGAGAAATGTTCATTCTTATGCGTTTTTGATCGACTGTTAACAAATGCGGCACCCATCTTGTAGAAAGCTTTTTCATCTGTAGTTCTTCATGCAAAATTAAATGGACTCGATCATTTCAGATGCCCATGATATTAGCAATTTCACGCACTTTTATTCGTCGATCATTTAATACCATATCATGCACTTTGGCTACAATTTCTGTTGTTGTTGCTGTTTTTGGACGTCCACTACGTGGTTCATCTTCAATGCTTGTACGACCACGTTTAAATTCAGCAACCCAATTTTTTACTCATGCATATGAAGGAGCACTTTCACCTAACACATTCACCATATCATTATGAATTTCTTGTCCCGATAAACCTTTTCTTATGTGAATATTTAATGACAGCACGCCTTTCTAATTTTTCCATTGTAAAAAAATTGCGGATGCGTCTTTTTTGAACACCTGTTTCTATACGAAGGAGTTGCCAGATCGAAACAAAATTTAACATGTATTCATAACAGAGATGGAAGTTTCCAAAACACTTAACTTTTTCTGTTTATACCGCGCTTTTTGTGCTAGGCTAAGAAGTTTCAGAACTGCCCTCGTATGTGAGGTACAAGTGCACAATTTTTGAACGATACGTCTTTAATAAACTCGCAATTTTCCCAATTATCAAATATACCAAATTGCATGGTATATATATTTATTTATTTTAGGTGCATTCCAAAAAGGAACCTGATATTCAAGGACAATTTGATGATGTAGCAGGAGAGGCTCATCAATGAGAATTTTCCAATTTTCGAATATTTTTTAGAAATGTATAATTTATATATTTTTCCACAAACATCCCAGTTAAGACAAGAGAGGCTTCTCTTATATCAATGGATTCATATTAAGTTATTGATATGTGACCTAGTTTTTATCGACGTCTTTCATGGCTAAAATACTCAGGAAATATCGCCAACATTACTAAGTGGTATTTTGCCACCGTTGACAATTTGATGGGAATCGAACCCGGACATTCAGCGTGCAAGGCGATTGCACATAGCTTAATCCTACAGGTTGTGGTGTAGGGCATCACATGGTCGGCCCCGTCCGACTATAGCCTTTGCTTACTTGTTTTTGGATAAATCGGATACAGCTCCCATGCCACTAAATTTTTCAAACCGCTGTTTTCGCACAAACGCGAGTGATGATTCACTTTCTTCATTGAAATGGAAACGATCCACATAAAACGCGAATTAGTCAGCGATATTTTGAAAAACATTTTTCGCAAATTTTTTAATTTTTGCAGTAGCCATTTCCGCCGTTCTAGTATATGGATTTTTACGATCTGTGATTCATATGATCCCGTGTGGGGTTTGCTAGATCCTCCATCGGGACCCTCCCATTGGCGAATTGGGGAACGTTCATCATAAATTTCTATGGCGGACATCGGGGAAATAAAATACCCGGGGGTGACCAAAATCTAGCCTAAGGGTCGGCAGCTGGTCCCTTAGTACAAATGGCAGGCAGAGGCTGAGACAGCTGGAATGGCTGCATTTGAAATACAGAAGGCGCTGTGGGATCCACAACTTCGGCTTCTGCACAGCGAAAAACTTACACAACAGCGACTGTATCCACATTGGGCGGCTGTAAACAGCGTCTGACCCGAATCGAGCGGCTGAACACAGAAGGAAAACTATAAACCCTTCAGAAGGCAACGGGAAACCACTGAAGTACTCTTCCTTGAAAATCATACATTATGAAGCCTACAATACATAACACACGGCCCTCAGTCTCCGGCCAAACGAGGGTGCTAAGAATCCCCGGAGGTAAAACCAAACATAACCTAAAAATCGGAACCTGGAATGTAAGGAGTCTTTTTGAAATCGGAAAGCTTAATAACACCATAAGTGAGATGAAAAGGCTCAATATAGATATACTTGGAATAAGTGAAACATGGTGGGAAGAATGTGGAGATTTCAAGTCACAAAAATACTCATGTAGTATACCACTCAGGGAATTTAGATGGACATCACCGAAAAGGCGTTGCAGTAATTATGAAAGATGGTATAGCTGCATGTGTTGCTGGATATGTTCCGATGTCAGACAGAGCTATGCTTGTTAAAATTGATGCTAGCCCACTTAATATAAATATTATACAAGTTTATGCCCCAACAAGTGATTCAAGTTCGGAGGAAATTGAGCAATTCTACCAAGAACTAGAACAGCTATTAAAAATGACAAAACCGCACGAAATAACCATAATACAAGGTGATTTCAATGCAAAAGTCGGAAATGATGAAATACGTGGCATTACAGGAAGATATGGACTGGGAACAAGAAACGATAGAGGGGACAGACTAGTGGAATTCTGCCAAGCACACAAAATGACAGTAACAAATACCCTTTTTCACCTACATCCAAGAAGGCTATATACTTGGAAATCTCCAAGAGACAATAAGGACAACATTATACGGAATCAAATCGATTATATAATAATAAACAGCCGATATTGCACAAGTGTAACAAAATGCTCGACGTTCCCAGGAGCAGACGTTCCGTCTGACCACAACCTATTGTTGGCCAATTTAAAAATTAAAATCTCTGCCGTCCGAAAGACGAGAAAAAATCGAAGGCCAAAAATTAACGTAGAAAAACTTAAAGACCCCTTAATAAAAAGAGATATAAAAGAGCGGGTAAATTCCACACTGGAGAACATCGATAGAGGCGACCTTGAAAATATTTGGAATAATATAAAATGCAAAATTAATTCAATTACAAGAAATAATTTAGGAAATCAACCCCAACAAAAACAAGAAGAATGGATTACTGACGAAATTAGGGAGCTTCGTCTAGAACGTAGTAAATATCGAAACACTAATTTTGAAAGATACTGGGAAATTAATAAGGAAATTCGAAATGCAACCAGAACAGCAAAAAATGCAATCTTACAACAGAAATGCCAAGAGATTGAAATGCTACAAAACATGCACGATGACTTTAACTTACACAAAAAGTTAAAAGAAGCTGCTGGAATACACAGGAATTCATCATCAGGAGTATTATTAGATGAAAATAATGAAGCTGCATTTGAAATATCCGACAGAAAACGAATTTGGAAAGATTACGTCACTAGGATGTTTAAAGATGACGAGAGGTCAACATATGATTTTAATCAACCCTCTCTGACCGGAACTCATATAGAAAAGAACGAGGTCGAATACGCAATTGCTTCACTTAAAGATAGAAAAGCAGTTGGTCCCGACGAAATTCCCTCAGAAATTTTAAAGTTAATAGATGGAGAAAACATAGACATGTTAGTCACACTTTTTAACCACATATATGACAGTGGTCAATATCCACAAGACTGGCTAAAATCGATTTTCATAACCATACCAAAGAAAAAGAATGCAAAGAAATGCGATGAATATAGGCTTATAAGTCTAATGAACCACGCCCTAAAAATCTTCCTGAGAATTATCCATAGACGAATTTATGCAAAATGCGAACTTCATATGGGCAAGTCACAATTTGGTTTCAAAGAAGGAATGGGTACCAGAGAAGCGCTACTAAGCATACATTCGCTGATCCAAAACTGTCGTGAAGTGCAAAAAGACGTTTTTATATGTTTCATAGATTATGCGAAAGCTTTCGATACTGTCCAGCACCACAAGTTAATCGATATACTACTATCAATTGGGATAGATGGGAAAGAAATTCAATGTATAAAAAATCTATACTGGAACCAAAATGCATGCATTGATGTTAACGGCGAACTCACCGACGAAATCGCAATATCAATGGGCGTCAGGCAGGGCTGTATATTATCGCCTCTTTTATTCAATATTTACTCCCAAAAAATATTCACGGAGGCCTTGCAAAATGAGAAAATGGGAATACGAACAAATGGTGTTCTTATAAATAACATACGATATGCAGACGATACGACAATTCTAGCAAGCAGTCTAAATGGCCTACAAAAAGCAATAGACAAACTTACAACAGTAAGCGAATTATATGGGCTTAAAATTAACATCACAAAAACAAAATACATGATTATCAGTAGAAAGAACACATATAATAACACATCGCTGACAATCCATAACACAGAAATTGAAAAAGTAACTACCTTCAAATATTTGGGAGTATTGATAAATGACAAATGGGACATATCACATGAAATTCGATGTCGAATAGAGATGGCCAGAGGAGCATTTTATAAATACAATAAATTACTAACAAGTCATGATATCGGGCTTCAAACAAAAGTTAGATTTGTGAAATGTTACGTATGGTCTGTACTACTATATGCAGCCGAGACATGGACAATTAAAGCCAAAGATGAAAAAAAAACTAGAGGCATTTGAACTATGGATCTATAGAAGAATCTTAAAAATACCCTGGACCGATCGAGTAACTAACAATGAAGTTTTAAGAAGAATGAACGTGGATCGACAATTGATTAAAACGATAAAAAATAGGAAAATCTCATATTTCGGCCACATAATGAGAAATGATAAATACCAACTCATCCAAACAATTCTCAAAGGGAAAATTGAAGGAAGACCCAGTAGAGGAAGAAGAGAACTCTCCTGGCTTAAAAATATTCAAGATTGGACTGGCTACGATGACGAAAGGAACTTGTTTAGGGCGGCCAAAAATAGAGAACTGCCGACAATATAAATAACAAAAATATATATAAGAAAATATTTATATATTCTGAAATGTAATATAATTATTGTGAAACGATTTAATGTATGATCGCTTATATCCGAACAACGGATGGGCAAATAAAAGAAGAAGAAGAAGATTCATATGATCCGGATCGTCGAAAAACTAAAATATCGCGGGGTACCAGCACACTCAAAACGATATTGTAAATACTGTACCCAAAAAATAGGTTTTTTAGAAAAAATATCGCACTAAATTTTGGCCTTTGGTAGTAGTTTACTCTGCTGCTGTGTGGGCTACATACTCAATATACACTACCGCTCACTTGAATAGAACCCCCCTGCAAAATTTTTTTCAACCTCCATTTTTTCCGAATTATACAAGATATGAAATTTTTAAGTTTTATTATATTTTGCTTCATGTGTTTGGAGTAAACTTAGTCATTCATTTGCATTCAAATCCAATTTTTATAAGAATTATGCAAGGAAAACAAAATAAAGTCAAAAATTGATGTAAAAAAAATGGCTCATTTGAATAGAACCCCCCTTTAAAACTTGGGAATACAGAAATATTGTAGTAGAATATCGATGCATATTTACTCTATATTGAAAACGAAGTACATTCAGTAATATTCACTAAAAGTATATCCCTCCTGATTAAGGATACACCCGTATATCCTGCTTTGGCAAGGATTCTTTAAATAATCGGGTGTAATGCCCAACAAAGCTTGCTTTTTTATTCAACAAGTTTATTTTTGGAAGCGTGCTGTCTCCTTTAGTCGTATATTTTACGCATAAATCATTCCCATACATTTTAGAGAATATTTACCACTGTAGAATATGGCGGACCCGCAAGGATTTTCGCATTTCTTTTCAAAATTTCAAATTGTTATGACTCGAAGTGTACAAAAGTTTATAAAATCGTGATGAAATTTCCACACGGGATATCCAAAAATGTTACTCACTACTGGATATGTCTGTTTCAGAACTCCTTTATAAATTGCCGTACGCATTAAGGTGAAGTAAATTGACGCTCATGTCCTTAATAATTAGTAATGCCTTCCAGCACCATAAAAGCACATTCATCGCTACAGAAACAATTTAGAAGATGGTCTTCCATTCAATAGACGCGAAAAAAATAGTTCTATAGTTATGCAATTGTTTACTTAATAAGGATAGTCCTTACTAATTATGAAGGACTTGAGCGTCAATTTCTTTCGCCCTAAATGCGCACGACAATTTACAAAGGAGTTCTGAAACAGACATATCCAGTAGTGAGTAACATTTTTGGATATCCCGTGTGGAAATTTCATCACGATTTTATAAACTTTTGTACACTTCGAGTCATAACAACTTAAAATTTTGAAAAGAAATGCGAAAATCCTTGCGGGTCCGCCATATTCTAGAGTGGAAAATATTCTCTAAAATGTATGGGAATGATTTATGCGTAAAATGTACGACTAAAGGAGACAGCAATCTTCCAAAAATAAACTTGTTGAATGAAAAAAGCAAGCTTTGTTGGGCATTACACCCGATTATTTAAAGAATCCTTGCCAAAGCAGGATATACGGGTGTATCCTTAATCAGGAGGAATATACTTTTACTGTATATTACTGAATGTACTTCGTTTTCAATATAGAGTAAATATGCATCGATATTCTACTACAATCTTCCTGTATTCCCAAGTTTTAAAGGGGGGTTCTATTCAAATGAGCCAATTTTTTTTAATCCAATTTTTGACTTTATTTTGTTTTCCTTGCATAATTCTTATAAAAATTGGATTTGAATGCAAATGAATGACTAAGTTTACTCCAAACACATGAAGCAAAATATTATAAAACTTAATAATTTGATATCTTGTATAATTTGGAAAAAATGGAGGTTGAACAAAATTTTGCAGGGGGGTTATATTCAAGTGAGCGGTAGTGTACATATCAGATTATGCGAAATCGCGAGTTCTTTAATCCTATAATTGGTGTTTGTGCCAAACAACATAACTTTTTTCTTAAACCTACAACCCTAATCCATCCCCACTCAAGCCAAAAATCCCAAATACTTAGTACTCATTTAAGTTATAAGTTGACAACATTCTGTCTGTTAAATTGAATTTTAATAACAGAAAGATATTTGTCAACCTATCTTGACAGCTTCCGCCCGGTGCGAAAGAACTTCGTTCTTGTTCGACACCAACTGCCATACTGGTAAGACATAAGTACTCAATAAATCCATACTTTGTCCATCAATCCTGAGACCAAAAACCTGTTTTGTTTTTCTTTCTTCCATATCCAACTTTGCTGGAGATACCTCCCACAATATCACTTGGAATTACAAAGACAAAGTTGTTACTTTGCCTTTGTATTGGGATCATAGTGTTCTCATTCTACCGCAGGTCAAACTCTCCCGTTGTCATCAACATTTTGTGGTCCAGTTCGAGACGGATTACCTTACTCGGAGAACACCCTGATATTTCAATTCCACATTGTTTGCCATCATCCAGATTTCGGAGAAAACAGGTTAGTTTACATTGTTTCGCATTTTGCCCACTCATTCGTTGAACAAGCATAGTGAAGCGCGTGCCATTTAATCGTTGTGAGCAGAAAATTAAAATAAAAAAACGAACAAGGAAAATAATAGTTAGAATTTTGAATTAATTCGTCAAAGACACCAATCTATGTGACAAAAAAGTGAGAGAACAAAATTGCAGTGGATAAATCAAGTTTCACATAAACACAGGATTAACCACCTCAGGAAATTATTGAGTGAGTCCATATAAACAATATAATTCTTGAAAGTATTTCAAAGGAAAATCCATTCAAAATAGTCCATTTAAACATAGCCCATGTACACAAAATCAGAGTGCTTGTGACATACATACATATTTATATGCAAACATTTCTCTTGTTCTAGAAATATTTAACATCATACCGATAGACAAAAGAAACACGTGCCATGTCCAGTGCACGTTTCGTATGTTAAATGCTATGCTCTCGTGTTAAACAGCACTACAAGATCATGTGCTAATTTGACATGTAAATATATGTGAACGTATGAATGCCAATGATTACGTGGTTTTAATAAACATCGTAATTTCATGCCCTTGTCTTGTTACAGCTTTCTCTTCTTTTCTTACCATATGACCCATAACTCTTAACCGCCCTAACGATAGTTGATGGTTTTACATCTTCTCTTTATGGTTCACTGCAATTCGATCTCTTATCTATGTTTGTTGTGATCCAATTGCAATTACACAAAGTGATTGATAGACCATTTCCATTAGTTCCTCTCTTGATATTCCTCTTCTCACAATCCATTTTACATTGTGGATCGCATTTAACCGAGAGTGTCGACTCATCGACTCACACATGTGATTTGGTGCCATTACTCGCTCTGTGCTCCATTGTTTACATTCCGCAAAACCCATAGAATTTGTTTTCTTTCCTTTTTTTCAAAGTTTTACATTGGAAGTTCCAAACGAAGGCGGTCAACGACCTTTACTTCCAATCATAATCAGAACAGCTGATAATAAAATTGAAAGGAAAGTAATGACCAAGATATGCTGATTCATACCCAACAAACATTTTGCCATCGAATGTGAGTGCAGAATTTCACGAAAGGAAAAATCACTTCTCCCCATTTAAATAACTCATTATCCATTCTACTCGTTATTGCATGTCCATGGTGGGTTCACTTTTGGGTAGAAGGAAAGGTACCACTTAATGAATGTTTAATACCGTAAAGGTGGTACATTTAAAAGATTTGTACTTGTCGTCGGCTACCAAAATATAAAATTTTGGGGAAACAAAATAAGATTCCTAATTGCTTTTGCACTCAAGTAATTTCTTCGTTTTACTGAATTAACAGATACACTTATCTCTTGTGGAAATTGGCTTTAAATCTCTGGAAAATCACACATCCTGAGAAAACATAGTAAACGCTATTAGAAAATTTCAAGGACAAACCCTCTGTTATCGATAGTCTGTTATATATCCTTTAAATTAAATTCCCATATTGTTCTCCCACTTCCATACACAATAAATTGAATGCCACGATCCACATCCTTTTACATATAACACTAACCTATCTGTGTTTTGTATAAACTCTACATCTTAAAACCTCAATACTTTCCTTCTACATCCCTCTAATTTATCTTAAGGCTTTGATTTCACTTATCGCGTTTTTCTTTCACACTTCAACGTCATACTTCCACCTCAGATCCTTTTTCACCATGTCCTTGAGTAATTTCATTCGGATAGCTGACAGGTTGGTTGAGTTTGATGCCAACCTGAATGAAAAAGACACCCCTTTGTCTTCCGCTTTTCATATAGAAACTCACCAAGATGAGCTGAAAACGATATGGCATGAATTAAAAGGGGTTTATAGTCAATGCCTTGTTGATATCGAAAAAGAAAAATCAGAGGAGGAAGATGAAGAAGATGGAAATGGGGACGATAATGTGCTCCTGACTGTTAAAGGCAAATTCAACAGCGCATATGCTACTTTCTGTCGATGCAACGCCAAACTTAGGGAGATACTCCATAGTATGACCACCTCCATCAGTGACCCTATCCCAGAATCGCCTTCAACCCCTGTTGCCGTGTCGCCACATGGCTTCAAGTTACCCCCTTGTGAGATACCCATTTTCAACGGCGACTACTCTTCATGGCCGACGTTCAGGGATATCTTCACAGCACTTTGCTGGAAAAACTCCAGACTTAGTTCGGTAGAAAAACTTTTCCACCTTAGTCAAAGGACCACGGGAGAACCCCATGAAATAGTTAGCAAAGTTCCTCTAACCAATGAGAACTTCGAAGTAGCGTGGAAAAACTTGTGTTCACGTTATGAGAACAAACGGGTTCTTGTTAACATTCAACTAAAGTCGCTATTTAATCTTCCAACTATTGTTACTGAAAATGGGGACTCCATCAAAACCCTACAACGAGATATAAACAATTGTATATCTCTCTTGAAACTTTACGATATCGATGTCGAAAGTTGGGGACCCATATTCGTGTTTATATGTTGCAATCGCCTCCCCGATTCCACACTAACGTTGTGGGAGCATACGTTGTCTGACAAGTCCGAAATCCCCAAATGGTCCGACTTAGATTCATTTTTAACCAATCGTTACCGAACCTTGGAATCTGTATCCGAAATTCGGCAGAAAAATTCCAATCCTAGCGGATCCTCCCGCAATTCGCCTAAATGTCCTTCCAATCCCAAACACGTTCGCACCTTCCAAAACAAAGTCTCCGAAGACCAATGCAAACTGTGCTCGGCTGGAGTTCACGTAATTCGAAAATGTCCTCGGTTCTTAAAAATGAATCCGAATGAAAGATACTCCGAAATAAAAAAGAGCAATCTTTGTCTGAATTGTTTTTCGAAAGTCCATACCGTAAAGCATTGCACAAGTAAGTTTTCTTGTTATAAATGTAACAAACGGCATAATACCTTACTCCACCAAGAGACATTACAGCCACCTACGACGAACATTCCAAAGAAACGCGAAAATACAAAAGTTGCCACTTCTACTTACACTCCAACTTCTTCCACTATACAGTCCGCTGTCCCACACGGAGGCACCGTACAGACATGCTTTTCCACAAATTCTCAGGGCGTCCTATTGAGCACGGCACTAGTTAATGTGTCTTATAATGGGATTGATTACATGGCCCGAGCATTGCTGGACTCTGGATCAGAGGGTTCTTTTATATCCGAAAAGATTTTCAAAACCCTACGTCTTCCATTCAAGAACATTTCGGCTCAGATATCAGGGTTGAACAATACGATATCGGCCAGCGTTCATAAAGAATGTTCAATTGTTCTAACTTCCGTCGAGAACAACAACATTAAAGTACCCATTTCCGCCTTAGTGGTTCCCCACTTATCTAACAATCTTCCATCTACCACTATAGATTCCTCCACTTTCGTCAACCTTCCTAATATTCCTTTAGCTGATCCCCGTTTTAATGAAAGTTTGAAAATTGATATCCTTCTCGGGGCAGATGTTCTTCCTGTCATAATGTTGACGGGGGTCAAAAGAGGCATTTGTGGATCACTTATGGCTCAGGAGACGGTATTCGGCTGGATTCTCTCCGGCCCCGCTCCATGTCAGTCGCCTACCAAGGTCTCAACCATTGTGACAAATTTCTGTGAAATAACTTTAGATAAAGTTATTTCACGGTTTTGGGAGGTGGAAGACATTCCACGGAAAAGGATTTTGTCTCCATCAGAATCATATTGCGAAGATCTGTATGTGTCCACTACAAAAAGAAATAAGAATGGGAGATACGAAGTATTCCTCCCCTTCAAACAAAATTTTCCCAATGAAATAAACATTGGATCATCGAGAAATAGTGCTATGGCCCAATTCTTCAGGAATGAAGTTAGGCTTATTCGTACACCAACGTTTAAGGGAGAATATGACGAAGTTCTCAACGAGTACATTACCCTTGGTCATATGATAAAGGTCGAAAATGACTCGAATTCGGTTCCATCTTACTATTTGCCACATCATGCCGTTGTGAGGCCTGAAAGTACAACTACAAAGGTTCGAGTTGTATTCAATGCTTCTTCAGCATCCTCCAATGGTTTAAGCCTTAACGATGTCCTTTATCCAGGTCCTGTCCTACAACAAAATCTCATTCTTCTCATTCTTAACTGGAGATTTTATAGATACGTTTTTAACGCGGACATAACTAAAATGTATCGCCAAATTTTGGTAAACCGAAGCCAAACTTCCTTTCAAAGAATTCTTTTCCGTAAGAATCCAAATGAAATAGTCCAAGATTACGAACTAAAAACTGTTACTTTTGGCGTGAATTGTGCCCCGTTCTTGGCCATACGCACAATGTTACAGCTAGCTGAAGATGTCAAATCCACATATCCTCTTGCTAGTGAAATTCTCCAACATGCGATGTATGTTGACGACATACTAGCTGGAGCTCATTCCATATCAAAAGCTAGGGATTCTAGAGACCAATTAATCAAGGCTTTGGGTTCGGCAGGTTTTTCTCTCCGGAAATGGACTTCGAACTCCAAAGATATTCTTTCCGATTTCCCTCCAGATCATCTCCTTTTCGAAGACTTTCTAGAGTTCGATGACAGAAGTACCGCTAAAACTCTCGGCATCCGATGGAATGGCTTGTCAGATACCTTCTATTTCTCGACAATACCATTTCCTAACCCTTCAAAATACACAAAGAGAGAAGTTCTTTCTCACATTTCAAAATTATTCGATCCAGCTGGGTGGCTTTCCCCATGCATAATAATCGCTAAAGTTATTATGCAACAAATATGGATTGAAGGCACCGATTGGGATGACGTCATATCCCCTGACTCCTTAAAAAAATGGCAATTTTTCGAAAGTTCATATCCCTTTATCAAATCCATACAAATTCCCCGTTGGTTTGGGTATGATTCTCAGAGCGACATTGAGTTCCACGGATTTTGTGACGCCTCGGAGAAGGCATATGCCGCTGTACTATACGTCCGAGTAAAAACCATATCTGGCATCCATTCTCACTTAGTGTGTTCAAAAACAAAAGTATCACCACTCAAGACCTTATCTATACCTAGATTGGAACTATGTGGTGCTACATTACTCGCTGAAACTGTCGACAGTATAATTCCACAACTTCGTTTTCCCAAATGTCCGATATTCCTATGGACAGACTCCACGATTGATCTGTCCTGGCTATCCAAGCCTCCATCCTGTTGGAATACCTTTGTAGCCAACAGAGTTTCCAAAATTGTGGAATTCACAAACATTCCTAATTGGCATCACGTAAAATCAGAATCAAACCCAGCTGATCTAGCCAGCAGAGGTCTACATCCACAAGAGTTAATAGACAATGACTTATGGTGGCATGGCCCTCAGTGGCTCAAGGATAAAACCAGTAACTGGCCTAGCAGCAGTACTGTTGTCCATGAAATTGACCTCGAACGGAAGCCGGTCAATGTACATTTCGCTTACTTTGAAAAATTTGAGGACATGCTTGACAAATTCTCTTCTTTTCCAAAAGCCTTACGCATTTCTGCGTATATGTATAGGTTTATTCTTCAAACTCACCCAAAGTATAAATCAAAATTTACATTTTCCTCCAAAATTATAACGGGTCCTGAAATGCAAAGAGTCCAAAATCGCCTAATTGCCTTGATCCAAAAGGTATGCTATCCCAATGAATATAGGGCACTTTCCATTAACGGCCACATATCATCCACTAGCCCACTGCTGAGCCTCAATCCTATCCTTGATGGCGAAGGAGTTATGCGGGTATGTGGTCGACTCGCCTCATGTCCGGATTTGCCTGAGGACGAGAGAATTCCCATCTTACTTCCATACAAATGCCAATTTTCCAGACTTCTAGTAAAATTTCTTCATGAATTTTCTCTTCACGGTGGAAATCAACTGGTCCTTAAGTTGATTCGCTCTAAGTATTGGATACCAAAAGGGAAAAACCTTGTTAAAACAACGATCCATAATTGCAAGCCATGTGTACTGTACAAACACAAATGCCAACGGCAACTAATGTCTTCTTTACCTCCAGAGAGAACCCAACTTTCACGTCCTTTCACACATACGGGATTAGATTTCGCCGGACCTTTTGACATCAAAACTTATTCCGGCAGAAATTGCCGTATAACAAAAGGCTACGTATGCGTCTTTGTATGCTTCGCAACAAAAGCCATCCATTTAGAAGCAACGTCCGACCTTTCCACTCCAACGTTTTTAGCCGCTTTTAGCAGGTTCGTTTCCCGCCGTGGGTGCCCTTTACACCTCCATTCCGATAATGGTACCACGTTCGTGGGCGCATCCAAAATCCTGGCCAAAGAATTTATTAAAACGTCTCATGAAGCAGTCATATCAGGTTACGCTCACCAAAACTTGTCCTGGCACTTTATTCCCCCCGGAGCGCCTCACATGGGTGGGCTCTGGGAAGCTGGGGTAAAGAGTTTTAAATCCCATTTTAAAAAAGTCGTGAAAACCTTCAAGCATACTTTTGAAGAATTTCAAACACTACTTTCTAAAATAGAGGCATGCCTAAATTCTCGTCCAATATCTCCTATGTCCACAGATCCTTCGGACTTAACGGCACTCACTCCTGGCCACTTTTTAATCGGTTCTCCACTACTAGTTCCAATAGATCCAAAAATTGACACCAGTCCTATGTCCATTGTCAATCGTTGGCAACGTCTTAAGGTGATTCATCAACAATTCTGCCAAAGGTGGAAGGATGAATACCTTAAGGAACTTCATAAGCGCCATAAGTGGCAATTTCCTGTTGACAATTTAAAAGAAGGTATGATGGTTGTCATAAAAGAGGACAACATACCTCCCAATTCATGGCGACTAGGCAGGATTACAAATACTTTTCCTGGTCGTGATAATCTTGTTCGCATAGTCGAAGTTAAAACCGAACGAGGCACAATCACAAGGCCTATTACCAAACTTGTCGTTATTCCCTTGAAAGACACAGCTTCTCAAATGCGAAACGATGTAAACTAAATCTACATATATCGTCTATGTTGTACCTTCTCACATTCCGAATCCTGTTTTAGTGAACATGCCAAGTCACAAGTCAACTACAAAAAACCTACCAAACAACAACACTGCCAAAGGAAATGGGCGCAAACCAACATTTACCTGCAGATTATGTCGCCAACGACATGCCTTAAGAAAATGCAAACGGTTTTTAAACATGAATACGATGAAACGCCGAGAAATTGTACAAACTTATGGTTACTGCCAAAATTGCCTTGCTCATTCTCATTCCCAAGGAAACTGCTTCACCAAAACTGGATGCAAATATTGCCACCACCAACATCACTCTTTACTGCACATTCATCCAATTCTTCAGGATCGCGCTCGTTCAAAGGAAAGTCCCATACAATCAACGAGCATCAATTCAATAACCCAATCCAGAAGAAATAGTCCACAAGGGAGAGACGATCATACAAGCAAAAGAACCCAAAACTCTACGACCTCACTAACCGCCATTTTAAAGGGAAACTCAATTACCTTGCTACCAACTGTTGTCGTCCGAATTGATAGCCAAAAAGGAAATACAAATGTGCGTTGTTTGCTTGACTCTGGGGCAAGATACAGCAGTATATCTTCCAAAACTGTCGAAAAGTTTGGACTAAGAACTCTGACATTGAATTCTGAAACTATTTGTCCTCTAACTCTTCATTCTGTTTACGATGCCGATATTATAATAGAAACCATCTTACGTACGACAAATAGAATAACAACACGCATACCACACAAGTCTCTTCCGGACTCGTTTAAGAGCCACTTTCAAAATTTAATGCTAGCAGATGCTACTTTTTGCAAATCTGCCCCAATCGACGTGATTTTAGGAGCAGACATCTATTCGCGAATTCTGAATGAAGGAATCATTACCAGAGCGGGTCTTCCTACCGCGCAGAATACGATTTTTGGCTGGTGTATCTATGGCAATTGTTCACTCTAAACGCTTCTTTATCACTTTTTAATAAACGAATTAATAACATACATGGGCAATTGAAATAATGTAAACTAATCCTAACCACTTCAACCAAACTTTAACTATTTGAATTGTAGTGAATTTATCTATGAATTATATCAAATTATTGTATTATGAATTGTAATCAAATTAAGCTAATTGTTACCTGGATTCCTTAAGTAAATTTAGTCTGCGAAAGTTGTCAAGAACTCCAATACCAACCTGCTTCGGGTGGGGCGGCAATGTTTGTGCCAAACAACATAACTTTTTTCTTAAACCTACAACCCTAATCCATCCCCACTCAAGCCAAAAATCCCAAATACTTAGTACTCATTTAAGTTATAAGTTGACAACATTCTGTCTGTTAAATTGAATTTTAATAACAGAAAGATATTTGTCAACCTATCTTGACAGCTTCCGCCCGGTGCGAAAGAACTTCGTTCTTGTTCGACACCAACTGCCATACTGGTAAGACATAAGTACTCAATAAATCCATACTTTGTCCATCAATCCTGAGACCAAAAACCTGTTTTGTTTTTCTTTCTTCCATATCCAACTTTGCTGGAGATACCTCCCACAATATCACTTGGAATTACAAAGACAAAGTTGTTACTTTGCCTTTGTATTGGGATCATAGTGTTCTCATTCTACCGCAGGTCAAACTCTCCCGTTGTCATCAACAATTGGTTTTTCGAAATAACCAAATGAGCGTCCCAGTTACATAAAAAATACAAAAAACACCTGAAATCCGGCTTCAAAATGTCAGCATCCATAAAAGGTGGATGCAGTGGAAATTTTGGAAAGTGATACATTAGAAGTGTAATCTTCATTTTGTATTCTCCTACTTTTGCTTTGGACAGATGTCCGTCATTTGACTGGTTTAATCAGAAATCGAATAGCAATGTAAAAAACCTGTTTAGCATCAACGTGTTTTTACCTATGTTTTTTCCTTTACGCGGTCGTAACTACCACGTAAATTAAATTTTTTTGCTAAATTTTTGAGCTTTGTACAAAAACATCTAAATTAATCCAGCAATAGTCATAGTTACTGGTAAACTACAATAGTTCGCGTATTATAATAGTGCAAACCTTGGCTTCATGGAAACTAAAAAAATTTGACTTTTCCTCATATACACTCGTTAGCATAAATGCTGAGTGTATAAAAGGGTTACAAAACGGACTGAGATACATACTTTAGATAGTTATTTAAGAAAAATTTTCAATATATGTATGTATGTATGTAATTATGTTATTTTAACACAACTATCTTCGATATATATTAAAATACAATACTAAAAATCCAATAACATATTCATTTTTCTCCTTTTAATATCACCAAATAAAATCAATAAAAACATATTCCCAAATCCATAATACTATTTTGACAATAGGCAACCATTGTTTGCCATATGAAGACGACCATGAACATTATGATGTTTCTTCTTTCTTTGTGAACCACATAAATCTCAAAATTTTTATTTTCAACAATAATAAGCTAATTTTACTAAACCCATAAAATCCATCATCAAATATTATTCTCTAGACAAATTGTGTGGTCTATGGCGCTGTTAACTCAGTCAGCCATGCTTAACCATGAAAACTATTTCATATATTGCGTTGTAGTTTATTTTTATTTCTTTGTGCAGTTAATTTGATTAAAGTCATAACGTTGAATCCCCTAAGAAAATGCTGTGGTATAAAGAAATTTGGCTATGTGTATACAAATGTATATGTGTACATATGTATGTACATACATACATATGTCATAATAGGGCTAATGTTAATTATGTAAATATATCGTTAATCCAATGCAAAACTTGTTCAGTAATAGTGATATGTACATTTTTATCAGAAATAAAGCCACGAAATAGATGAACAACAACTTTTGAGAAAGAAATTTTCGTATTTGGTAATGAAAGAGGATTTTATGATAGATACATTCATCTGGTCCCAAACATCCTATTGCGTGCAATGAGTTGTAAGACAATATTGAGACTTTGTTACGAGCGTTTGGAGCTAACTAGAGAATGTGTTTGCCTTTGCTTCAGTCATGTACCATCTGATTTCTTCTTGTGTAGATATCCCCTTGAACGACTCCCATTGGTTTTGCAACTGAAGCAATTCGGCAAATTGTAGGAAAGCGAAAAGTTGGCAGTTTCAAGTTCATTAAATATAAACTTGGCGGTTAAAACCGCCTGAAATGGTTAACAACTTAACAGAATGTTGTCTATTGACAACTGAGTTTTCCAATCTTTATGTATTTGAATCTTTGCCTTCGGGAGTTTGTTACAAGAGGATCTGGCTAAAGTAAAAAAAAAATAAGTATAAAGTACAAAGTATAAAATATAAAATATATGTTAATTTTCCATTATGTTTAATGAGGATTATAAATATCCAAAAAAATTTCCCTACATTGACTATTTGAATTTAGTTGAAATTGCATATTTTTTCTTTGAACTGACCAACTATTTGAACAGTTAATTTGGGTCTGACCAGAAGACACAATAATATCAACTAGTATTAGTGATTTTTATACACTTCTGCGCCAAAAATTGTGGTCTTAGGTCCAGGTTTCGGTATAGCTCTCATATTACTATACCTCCCGATTGCAGGTATTTTGAAGATTTTATGAACATTTTCGGCCAGAATTGGTTGTAATTTGCCATTTGGAGTTCTCAGTTATCAACAACTTTCTGCGCCAAAAATTGTGGTCTTAGGTCCAGGATTCGGTATAGCCCTCATATTACGGTACCTCCCGATTTCAGGTATTTTGAAGATTTTATCAAAATTTTAGGTTTAATTGGCTGTAATTTGCCATTTGGAGATCCCAATGATCAAAAACCTTCTGCGCCAAAAATTGTGGTCTTAGTTCCAGGTTTCGGTATAGACCTCATATTACGGTACCTCCCTATTTCAGTTATTTTGAGGTTTTTATCTACATTTTCGGTTCGAGTTGGTTGTAATTTGCTATTTGGAGTTCTTAGTGGTCAAAAGACGTCTCCGACTGGTATCGTGGACAGGAAAGGAAACAAATTATTCCATTTGAGATCAAAATATTTCATGGTTGGGGATATAAAAATGTTCGGTAATGCCGAATTTTACATTTTTACTTGTTTTTCATATTATATATATATTACATACATATATCAAAACAAGTAAGCAAAGGCTATAGTCGGACGGGGCCGACCATGTGATACCCTACACCACAACCTGTAGGAATTAGCTATGTGCAACTGCCTTGCACGCTAAATGTCCGGGTTCGATGACCATCGAATTGTCTACGGTGGCAAAATGTCCCTTAGTAATATTTCCAGTGTATTTCAGCCATGAAAAACGTCTCTACAAGTGGCAACTTAGGACACGCCGTTCGGACTCGGCGATAAAAACTAGGTCACATATCAATAACTTAATATGAATCCATTGATATAAGAGAAGCCTCCCTTGTCTTTACTGGGATGTTTGTGGAAAAATATATAAATTATACATTTCTTAATAATATTCGAAAATTAGAAAATTCACATCGATTAGCTCCTCCTGCAACATCTTCAAATTGTCTTTGAATATCAGGTTCCTTTTTGGAATAGACCTAAAATAAATAAATATATATACCACGCAATTTGGTATATTTGATAATTGGGAAAATTTCGAGTTTATTAAAGATCTACCGTCCAAAATTGTGCACTTGTACCTCACATATGCTTCGAAAATTGTTCATTGTGGGCATATATTCTGATATCTAAAGTATATGTTATACCGGTAGAAATAACTAACAATGAATAGAAATTCCAAAATTTTGCATGCAAACAAATTTATAGATCCCAAAATTATTCATATTCAATTACACAGCAAAGAAGGTAGTATAAGTCAGCTGCGCTAACGGTGATATACCTTGAGCCTCTAAAAATATATTTATTTTGTAACACGAGTTTGCTTCAAAATACGGGGCTATGGGGCTATACCAAATCAATTTTAGTAAACTAAAATCTGAATTTTGGAAAAGATTGAGAATTATTTTTTCAGATTTGTAATTTTAGTTGGAGCCGGCAGGGGTTTTTAGAACTTCTGGACTATTATCTAAGGAAGTATGACTTACCCCGGAAAAGGGACCAGAATAGGGACCGTGAAAAGAACCTTCTTCAAAGAAAAAAAAAAATAATTATAATCAAATAGATCCCAAATTTTTTGTGTGGGAGGTACTCGAAGGACGGACCGATATAGTCCATATTCCAACCTGATACATGATTGGATGAAATAATACGATGTGTAAAGTTTCGACCAATCAGAAAATCCCCTTGAGAGTTAACTTGCGGATTTGCGGCGCAAGTACAATCTGCTGAAACAAATTCGAGAGGATTCTTAAATTTTCCTTTTTTCGAAGTTTGTGTGGGAGGTACCCTAAGGACCGATATAGTCTTATCCGATCTATATCTGGAAGGAATAATAATATATGGAAAGTTTGGAGCAAATCGATTGCTCACTTCTCCAGTTATCGTTAACACAATTTTTCGAAAACAATTTTGAACTTTTTTGGGGGAGGTGTGGACCGACATAGCCTACATTCTAACTTAACAAAGTTTGGGCAAAATATTACGTTGTATAAAATTTGGTTCTAATCGGTAGATCCGTTTGAGAGTTATAGTGCGCACCAGCCAGCTAGACATTAAAAGAGACAGATGAACGGACAGCGCTACATAGACACCAAATTGTCTGAAACGAATTTCGTCCAAATATACTTGGGGTCTAAAACCAATATTTCGATGAGACACATCTTTGGTCGTATTTTGTTTGTATCCCCTTTACCCTAAATCCTGAGGTATAAAATAGGTGGCGAGGCGATCCGATGTTGCAATATTTGTATAAAAATCCAATTTGTCATCTGAACTGAAAATTTCTCTGTCATGATAGAGACAATTTGTAGCATGGGAGGAAATTGTGGTTCTCTACACAAAACACATTATATATCAGGCAGTAGGTGCGTTATCTAGCAGACACATTATTGCAATTTGCATCTGGGGAAAGATCAGTAGTTATTTTTCCATATGTAGGCTCCTTTGCCGGTATATGCCCTCCAGGAATGAAAATATGGACCAAAAACAAAATTTGTATAGTTTTCATACAAAAGTAATGGTCTATGTCAACCGCTAAATAATATCAGATCATCATGCAAAATTATAGGAATTTTCTTCAACCTAAACTCTTACCCCGTGCAAAATTTCGTGACTATTGAGCTATAATTGCGACCTCTAGCGGGTTTATGATTACACTACAAACAAAAAACTGGATATATTAGGCTGTAACTCTGTTATCTGATCACGTACATCAACATAATTGACATCAATTCAAAGGTCAAGAGATCGTCTTCCAAATTTATCTCACGAGTGGGGAATGTGTCTTTCAGGAACAAAGATATAAGCTGTTTATTAAAAATTTTCACAATTTTCACACAAAAGTTCTGGTCCATTTGACCCTCTAAATATTATCTGATCACCATCTCACCCGCTAAATATTTCACGATCATCACCAATTAAAATAGCGATCTATTCTGATGTGAAACCGACATTCATAACAAATTTCGTGACGATCGGTCCATAATTGCGGCCTGGAGTTTGATTACAATTTATAATGGACAGACGGACACACGGACGGACGGACACACATCTCAAAATCGCTTTATCTCGCCGAGATATGAAGATTGGTATACCACATTGGGGGTCTCCGACGAATATTTCGCGGTGTTACATGCATTTTTCCCAAAACAAACTTATAATACCCTTTCCACATAGTGGTGTAGGGTATAAATATACAAATGTTAAAAAATAAACTCATAAATAGATCATAAAAGAAAAATGTCTAAATCTTTAAAGAAAAAACAAAAACAAACAATTAAAATACAAAACAAAGAAGAAACTGAGAATAAAGTAATACGGCATATTCACTGAAACGACCAGAGGCATCGTCAGTATTTTTAATGTCACACGCGGAAATGCAAATATATGCAGCTGGAACCAATTTTTTTGTAAAGTTTACACTATTTCAAATATTCTTCAAAAAATTTGGAGAGTGGCGAAGGATAGCGAAGTTAGTAAAACTCAACTTCAATTTTTAGGACTTGGAAAAAAAAAATCCACAAAAAAAGTATTATAAAAATGTGATTTCCAGCACATTTTATGCGAATAATGTGTAAAAATGTTTATGTAAAAGTAATTAGAAAACCTTGTACTAAAACTTCCATTTCGAAAAAAATAATTTTATCCTTTCAATTTTGAGTTACTTGTCTTGTAAGACGTCACAAACTTACTGATGTTTTTAAAGTATTTAAGAGATCATACGTAAATGTCAACTTCTTCTGTTTTGTTTTATTAAATGCCGTTATAAATTGCAAAAACAGTGATGGTATATTAAAATTTGATATGTTTAGACACAATTTGCTGAATTGTCGCAGAGATTTGCTGATATCGATTTTTCGATTTTTGTCGCAGGTTGGGACCAGTGTGCAATGCACTGAATGTATTTATCACCTCCTTATAAAACAATGTCATGTACGGTGCGCACTATCTTACTTTAAATGAAAACCGCTTACACCTGGGAAGTTTTTGCAGATTCTGAAACAGCATTGTTCATAGATGTGAATAATCAAAAACAAGAAAAAAATCGCTGGAGGGATTTTTAAAAAAATCGCGGTCAATGATCACACTTTTAGGGGTTTTCATGATTTTGCATGGAAACCGCAAGCGCTATCGAAATGCGACTTAAGAAAATGTTGAAGCGAATTTCACTGCTACTACAGTTTCTTTAGGATAGGACTTGCGGTTTCCAAGCAAAATTCTGAAAACCTAAAAACCCAAAAAATGTGACTTTTGGCCGCGATTTTTTTAAAAATCTCTTCGTCGATTTTGTAGGTCTTTCGATTTTTCTCATTTATGAACATTGTAGAGTCAGAATCTGCAAAAACTTCCCAGCTGTAAGCACCTTCCATTCAATGTTATTTAAGGCGCACCATGGATGAAATTTTTTTGTAAGGAGGTGATACAGCCAGTTCATTGTCCCAAATTGAACTTCTATATCTCAAAAATGGTAAAACCTAGGAAAACCTAGTTTTACGTAGTTTGTTTACACTGTGCAACATTTTTAAGTGTGCAAACAATTTGAGCTGTTTTATTTTACGATGCTGTACGGAAGTTTTTATGCTACCTTTGATTAGAAGTAATGTAATACTTCAAAATATTGATCTCTTCCATTGATCGAATTGCACTAAGTCACCAAAAGCTATTTCATACGACGTCGATATTCACCGTCAACGCAGATTGGCCCGTAGATCTATCGAAGAATTTTTCTCTCAAACACACAAAGCACTGCCTTATCTGCTTGCTCAAGTACCCAGGCTTCGGCACCATACATTAGATCAGGTCGTATCAATGTTTTGTAATGCGTTGTTTTTGTTTGAAGAGATGTGGCCTTGTTTTTAAACTGCTTACTTAAACCAAAGTAGCATATGTTGGCCAATACAATTCTTCTCTTTATGTCACAACTGATGTCGTTTGTTGTGTTTACAGAGCAATGGTGAGCAAAATAGGAAAAGAGAAAATTTAAGGGAGAATTAATATTTAATTTTTCTTGTTGTTTCACTACATATTTAAACATTTTTAAGCACTAATGCTACCTAAAATCGTGCTACAAATGAATTATTAAAGAATTATTACAAAAAATACATAAACGCCAAAGTGTTGTTGAATTAATTAAATTAAGAGTATTTTACAGAACCACCAGTGGATGGCCGTGCACACCATTGTTACAGAGTTGCCGAGGTAGACGAAGTCTTTTACTACCTCAAAATTATAGGAACCAACTTCCACAGTTGGTCCCAGCTCAATGGACGTATTGCGCGTCGACACCATCAACTTGGTCTTCTCACCGTTTACCGCCAGACCCACTTTAGCAGATTCTCCTTCGAACTTCATAAAGGTATCAGTTACTTCTTTTACTGATCGGCCCATGATGTCTATATCATCAGCATAAGCAAGGAACATGTGACTATTGATGTAGATTGTGCCACTTCTTTTTACGTTTGCCTCTCGTATAACCTTTTCCAGCAGGATGTTGAAGAGATCACACGAAAGGCTGTCTCTTGTCTGAAACCTCTTTTGGTACTGAATTGTTCGGAGAGGTTCTTTCCTATTTTATCTGAGGACCTAGTATCATATAAAGTCATCTTACAAAGCCGAATGAGCTTTGCGGGGATAACAAATTCAGACATGGCTTTGAATACTTTTGGGCATAGGGGGCTGTCGGAGGCTGCTTATAATCGACAAAAAGGTGGTAGGTGTCGATCTGCATACCTTGGGTCTTCTCCAGGATATGCCGCAGAGTAAATATCTGGTCAATGGTGGACTTGCCGGTTCTAAAGTCGCATTGGTACGGCCAATAATTTGATTGACCATAGGCTTTACTATCTTATAGGTAATATGGGGAAGACCTATGCCTCCATAGTTGGAGCATACAGTCTTGTCTCCTTTCTTGTGGACGGGACACAGGATACTCAAGTTCCAATCGTCAGGTACGCGTTCTTCCTGCCAGATGGTGCTAACAGCTGATGCATACACCTTATCAGCGTGTCGCCTCCGGTTTTGAACAGCTCGGCTGGTAAGCCATCGGCTCCTGCTGCCTTATTATTCTTTAGTCGTTTTTAGTTTATTGCTGACTTAACCTCATCTTGGCTGGGCGGTGTGCATTCAATACCATCTTCTGGGATTGGATCTGTGGTAACTTCGTCGTCTTCGCTACTATTGGATACCAACAGTTTTGAAAAATGTTCTTTCCATATCCTGAGCACACTATCTGTATCAGTTACCAAATTACCTTGCTGGTCTCTAAAGGAGGATGTGCCTGTACCAAAGCCATCAGTTTGATGTTTTACTCTTTGGTAGAATTTTCGGACTTCATTCTGGCTCCTGTACATCTCGACTTTTTCACACTCTCGCTTTTCCATTTCTATCTTTCCTGCGGAAAGGACGTTTCTCCTCTCTCCTTTTCTCCCGACACCTCTCGTGCGCTACGCGTTGCTACTGATTGTGGAGTAGCCCTATATGCCGCATTTCTCTTTTCGGTAACTGCACGATACTCCTGGTCATACCATGGATTCCTCGGTTATCCAAGTATGGCTTTTGCGGCTGTTTGCATGGAAAGGGCAATACTTTGCCATTGTACTGATATGTAATCGGGACGAGGAGTGCTTTGATTAAGCAATTGAGTCAGTTGAGTGGAATATGCTGTGGCTATCTGTTGTAATTGCAGCTTACCGATGTTTAACTTTCGTGTTGTGTCTGTTCGTACTTTATTTGCTAAACCGGGTACGTACCTTTACTGCAACAAGGCAGTGGCCCGAGTCTATGTCTGCTCCTCGGAACGAACGTACATCCAACACGCTCGATGAATGTCTCCCATCTATCACAACGTGATCAATTTGATTTCATGTTTTCTGATCCGGAGACAGTCAGGTGTCCTTATGAATGCTTAAATCTGGTGCTGCTAACTACCACGTTTTTTGCAGCAAAGTCTAAGGCTGATCATTCTGTTGTCAGATGTTTCACTGTGAAGACTGAATTTTCCGACTGTTTCGCCAATGATATTCTCCTTTCCAATTTTGGCATTAAAATCGCCTAGAATAATTTTAATATCATGGGCAGGACAACGGTCGTATGTTTCTTCTATATATTTGGTCTGTTCGTCTTTGTCTTCGGTTGAAGCATGGGCGCAGATAAAGCTAATGTGGAAGAATTTTGCTTTTATTCGTATTGTAGCAGGTCTTTCATTCACTGGAGTGAAGCTGGAGACCAGATATTTTAACTTCCGACTAACTACAAATCCGCAGCCAAACTCATGCTTTGTGTCATGGCAGTTATAATACAGTGCGTCACTGTTAGGTGTTGTTGTGACGCTTTTGCCAATCCATCGTATTTCCTGTATGGCATTAATGTCGTCCTAGTACTTTTCAAGTACATCTGCCAATGCGTAAACTGCACCTTCTCTATAAAGAGTGCGAACATTCCAGGTGCAGATTCGCAGATCATGGTCCTTAAAACGTTTGCGGGAGTCGTCAACTTTAGAGGTGTTTGTTTTTCTTTCCTTTCGTTTTTTCATAGTAGGCTGGTTTTTCTAGGGAGGGTTACTAACTCGAAGACCAAACCCAAGTTTTTAACGTTCTTATGGATGAACGGGCGGCACATGTTAGCTCACTACTATAACGGGTGTTAAAAGTAGCTGCCTATGAGACACCACGGGGAGGTCAGTGTCAACTTGAGATGAAAGAGGGACCAAGATAGATCCTGGGCTTTGCCATGTTAAAGCCGGTTAAGACCGTTCCTTGGTATCTTTCATCCCCTAGGTCACCAAAATGGTCCATCTGTTCATTAAGAAATAATGAAAATAACACTGTGCAACATTTTTGAGCCAATCGCGTGCAAACAACTTCTGTCCAGAATTTTATGAAAGTAGAGGACCAATAGGCAAAAACCATATTTGGGTTTTGTTTTCTTAGATCGGGTTCGGCTTTTATGGCCTCATCTAAACATGGTTAAAGATCGAATTTTTAAAACAAATCGGGGCGGTATCTCTGAAACCAATACGAATCTTGTTTTGAATCTGCAGCAAACTTGTAGATAAGAGCAAGAAGAAAATATTTGGAGGAATAGTGAACTCGAAAAATTGCATTTATTGCCTCAAATTTTATAATATATCTAAAAAATTCTATAATTTGTGTATATTTCGCAGCGTATCTCCCAAAATGTTAAATTGTTCTTAATATTTCCTTTTGGGAAAATATTCTCTGGAATGTAATACACAACTAACTCTTCAGAACATTATATTGTCGTAAAATGCCTCTATAGCCTTGTTTATAGCAAATTTTTCAACAACAATTTGGTAAATATATCTATTATGCATTGAAATCCACAACATGAGAATAAACAGCCTGTGTAAACATTGTTTGAAATAAGTTTTGTATAAGGTATGTTATGAAATACCCCTTAAACAACGTGAAATAACAATTTTAGAGTTTCAGAATGTTCTGAAGAATTGATGGTCACATTATTTGGAAAATTTTTAGAATGGTTACTTGTTTCAACTTCCAACAGTTTAGTTGTTACTGACCAGAATTTCAGAAATTATGTAAAGTTTTCTATTATTTAACGAGTTTGATGCGCTAGATGCAGCTTTTCCTAGTTCATCTGTTTGACACATAAGTTCTACTACTTTAGGGCTACAATATTTCTGAAGACTGCAAAGCAAAATTCTTATAAGTTTCGGAGATAAAGGTCCGATCACTGGAAAAAAGGCTCATTTTAGGTCGGTTTAGATGAGACCATCAAATCTAAACCCGATCTAAGAACACAAAACCCAATTAAAGTTTTTGTAGTCTCAATATGTACTTTCAGAAAATGTCCATTAGAAGTTGTTTGCATTTCCAGTGTTGCACAGTGTAATATACAACGTGTGGCAATCATACATACATATACATCATACATACATGCACATCACAATATCCCCTAAGGAACAAAGGAGAATTCGCAATCATATTAATAAATCCCGCGGAAAATTGTGCCCGGGGAAGTGGTGTAGGGTATCACATGGGCAGCCCAGTCGGACAGCCCTCTTTTACTTGTTTAGATTGATTTCTTATTTATTCCACACTTTTAATGTCTCTCCTTTGTTAAAAGCCTTATTTTGTTTGATGGTAAAATTACCATTGAGGTCAAACAAATTTAATGCAATTTAACTAACATTACTCAAATTTTTAAATTTTATAAACAGTAAATTGTAATTGATATCTTCAATCCTCAAATATTCCTATTCACTTCTCACATATTCATCTCTTTTCCACAATCTCACCGTACAATGCATTTCCTTTAATTACCTTCGAAATTCTTCATTCATTCATTCTTGCATATCATTAAAATGCTAAACATATCTAACATCGTTTGCAATTAATTTGTATTCGTAAGAGGAGTTTGAATGTTGAGGCGACCGGAGTTATTAGTACATTACATTACGGCCCGCCTTTTCTGCTCCCCCAATTCATTATATATGTATTAATACTTTTCGAACACCATGAGATCTATTAATCAATTTAATGATTAATAGCTTTTAATAATGTTAGAAAGCATGTCAACACTGATACAACAACACATTCATATGTACGTAGTCAGTATCTACTTCCTCTTTGGTTGTGACAATGGACTTAACCAGAAGTCCATGTGCTAAAGTGAAAATCAATTAAATTAATGGTAGTAAATTACAAACGACTGTTTAACACTGAACTTTGTATATCTCCATTACAAGGAGGTATAAATAGATACTATTTACGTACCTGTCTTCCTACCTACATATGTACATGTATATTTAAAATAATAATAACTCTCCTCTATTCATGCATTTGATTTCATATTCCGACAAGTTAATGGGTTACTAAAAGTTTTGATGAAACAAAAAAACTATAGTCAAGGGGAAAATTGATTGAAAATTAATATAGGAAAAAGCTACGCTTAGGGGATATCTAGGTTCCAGTAATTATCATTACCAAAGGGGATTGAAAGAAAACAAGTAAAAAAGCATTAAGTTCGGCCGGGCCGAACTTTTCATACCCTCCACCATAAAATATTCATTCCTGTCCCCAACTTTAAGTGAGTACGTTAAAATGTCAGATAATGTACATAAAATGCTTCATTCGGGAGGCCCTTTTTTATGGTGCCTATATCTAACTGTTGACAATTTTTGGTGGGCTAGAAATTGGTAGGTACTGTTATATAGGGGTTATAATAAATGTCAAATAACTCCTAATTCGGTTAAAAAATTTAGCTAGAATCCTCAAAATATCGAAAATCGGTACATAACGTGGGAACTTCAAATGTCATTAACAGCTAGTTCGGAGGTATCTGGGCTATACGAAAATATGAACTTAAATGAACAATTTTTGTTGCAGAATTTTTGTTGACTTTTAAATTTCAAATTACAGAAAGTTCGTCTAAAAATAAAGCTAAGGTACGGAAAATCGGGAGGTTTGTTTTGGGGCTATACAAAAACATGGACCTACGTTCGGTAAAACATTTTAAGTAAAATCCTCAAAGTACCGAAAATCGGGAAGTATCGTTATATTTTGGCTATGTTGAAAATTGTTGTTGCAGATGCGTAGTGAGCTAAAATGGCCAAATTACTGAAAATTGTGAGGTACCGTTACATGGGAGCTATATCCGAACATGGACCTATGTTGACAATTTTTGATGGAGAGGTGTTGTGACCACTAAGAACTTCAAATGTCAAATTACTGCTAGTTCGGTTTAATATTGTAGCTAAAATCATCAAATTACTGAAAATCGGGAGGTACCGTTATATGGGGGCTTTCTTGACAATTTTTAGTGGAGAGGTGTGGTGACCACTAAGAATTTCAAATGTCAAATGTTCAAATTACAGATAATTCGGTTAAAATTTGTTTGTAAAATTCTCACAATTCCTGAAATCGGGCGGTAACGTTATATGGGGGCTATTCCGAAACATGGACCTATGTCCCCTAGTTATATAAGTTTATTGACATTTAAGAACCCTAAATGTCAATTGATAGCCAAATCGGTCTGAAAATGTAGATAAAAACGTCAAAATGTCGTAAATCGGGGGTATCGTTATATGGGGGCTATACCAACACGTGGACCTAGGTCCACAACTTTTGTTATATAAGTTTAGATACACTTAAGAACCCTAAATGTCAAATTATAGCCATATCGGTCTGAAAATGTAGCTACAAACGTCAAAATACCGCAAATCGGGGGGTACCGTTATATGGGGGCTATACCAAAACGTGGACCTATGTCCACAAGTTATGTTAAATAAGTTTAATGGCACTTAAGAACCCTAAATGTCAAAATATTGCTAAGTCGGTCTGAAAATGTAGCTCAAACCGTCAAAATACCGTAAATCGGGGGGTACAGTTATATGGGGGCTATACCAAAACGTGGACCTATGTCCACAACTTTTGTTATATAAGTTTATTGACATTTAAGAACCCTAAATGTCAAATTATAGCTACATCGGTCTGAAAATGTAGCTAAAAACGTCAAAATACCGCAAATCGGGGGGTACCGTTATATGGGGGCTATACCAAAACGTGGACCTATGTCCACAACTTTTGCTATATAAGTTTATTAACACTTAAGAACCCTAAATGTCAAATTATAGCTTCATCGGTCTGATAATGTAGCTAAAAACGTCAAAATACCGGGGGGTACCGTTATATGGGGGCTATACCAAAACGTGGACTTATGTCCACAACTTTTGTTATATAAGTTTATTGATACTTAAGAACCCTAAATGTCAAATTATAGCTAAATCGGTCTGAAAATGTTGCTAAAAACGTCAAAATACCGCAAATCGGGGGGTACCGTTATATGGGGGCTATACCAAAACGTGGACCTATGTCCACAAGTTTCGTTATATATGTTTATTGACACTTAGGAACCCTAAATGTCAAATTATAGCCAAATCGGTCTGAAAATGTAGCTAAAACCGTCAAAATACCGTAAATCGGGGGTACCGTTATATGGGGGCTATACCAAAACGTTGACCTATGTCCACAACTTTTGTTATATAAGTTTATTGACACTTAAGAACCCTAAATGTCAAATTATAGCTACATCGGTCTGAAAATGTAGCTAAAAACGTCAAAATACCGCAAATCGGGGGGTACCGTTATATGGGGGCTATACCAAAACGTGGACCTTTGTCCACAACTTCTAATATATAAGTTTATTAACACTTAAGAACCCTAAATGTCAAATTATAGCTACATCGGTCTGATAATGTAGCTAAAAACGTCAAAATACCGTATATCGGGGGTACCGTTATATGGGGGCTATACCAAAACGTGGACCTATGTCCACAACTTTTGTTATATAAGTTTATTGATACTTAAGAACCCTAAATGTTAAATTATAGCTAAATCGGTCTAAAAATGTAGCTAAAAACGTCAAAATACCGCAAATCGGGGGGTACCGTTATATGGGGACTATACCAAAACGTGGACCGATATAGCCCATCATTGAACTTGACCTGCCTGCAAACAAAAGACGCATTTTCCCAAAATTTCAGCGTCCTATCTCCATTTTTGTGGATGCTAGAGTGATTACCACAGACCGACGGACGGACGTGCACAGATCGACTCAGAATTTTACCCTGATCAAGAATATATATACTTTATAGGGTCGCAAATGAGTATTTCAATGCGTTACAAACGGAAAAACAAACTTAATATACCCTCCATACTATGGTGGAGGGTATAAAAAAAGAATTCTAAAGCGAAGCTTGATAGAATGTATATACATCAAAGCAAATTAGGCTTGTAAGGCTACGTGCTCTATGAATGTGGAGTCATAGAGCATACCCACTTGCATGCGTGCTTCACAAACTGCCTAGTGAAATGAAAATTAATGATGATATCTTCACTCCTGTAATCAGTTTTGATCTGAATTTTAAATTCAAATTTCCAAACGGGAAAGAATGGGATCACCACTGGCGGGATACGACACCAAGATATACACAGACGGCTCTAAAATGAATTGTGCAGTCGGCTCGTGAGACTTGTCGGAAGAAGCAAACACATCCACATAGCTACATGGGGATTTTAGTGTTTTCAGGCGGAGATACTGGCCACAAAGGCCAGACCCATGGTTTGGTATTTAAAATGGGTTATATCTGTCCACATTTTGATATAAACCTATACAACGGTATCAACTGTTTTTCGGCATTTTTAAATGGTTTTGAATTATTTGAAGGATACTTTGATCTTAAGAGCCGTTCCTAGAAAGTTCAAATATTCTAGAAGATATTCTAGGTTAAACTTTGCCTCCAAGAGTAAATCAAAATTAATAACGGTTTGGACAACATGATCCCTTTTGACATCAAGGCCAAGGTCTTTTGGGGCCTATTTCCAACGGAAAGAAAAACTACGAGAACAAAACGAAACGGTATACCTTCCGACATACCGTATCCCGAAGTTTTCAACTGTGATTTGAATTTTGTATTATCACTGGGTAGGTATCAGCAACGTCAACCTAACTATTTAGTACATAATCTAGACATTTTGAGTGCTGGAATTTATTTTCGAGGTCGACTCCGGTGTAGTTAGAATCGTAAAAAAATGCATTGGAGTCGGAATCTGACAAAAAATGTCGCGACTCCGAAGCCCTGTCGCGATGGCAAAATATTTAAACATGTCAGAATGTCACCCTCAGAACGGCAACAAGGTGCCTCCTCATGCCTTCAGTAGACCATTTACCTAATGGCATGCTCTCGTTGCAGTACTTGCACGGATGTTATCGTGAGTGCCATGTCGAACGTAACAAGAGAGAACTTTGAGATCAGCAAGAATATCAAGCAGGTTTGAATAGAATTCAATGCGGTCCTCGGAGAACATCCTCATCTATGGCAGCTAAGGAGCGTCAGGTGCCACGACAAACCAACTACGTTCGAGATGGTGCAGCCGTGTGAATTCCTAGAGGGCAAGGATCGATGACACTGTGCAAAACATCTGTCCAGAATGCGGCACAGGCCCGTACGACAACCTGCACCTTTTCAACTGCCCTGTCAAACCCACTCAACTAACTCCAGTGGCTTTGTGGTTAGACCCCGAGCCAGATAAAGCAGAAAACAAACATAGAAATAATTCATATACTGTCACAACAACCTTCTACAGCATCATGAATCCACCTCTAACGAACTCACGAAGGCGTCAGCCGTTCCTTATTAGACAAAATTATTGGTAAACATGCTAAGCGCGGAAATGATGAAGAGGGGTAACGATGTTTCTGCCGTGCACAAAAGCGACGAAGATTTAATGGACGCCCATTTCTTCAGGGTCTCGCTGAGAAAACAGAACTGTGGGTTTGTGAGTCTTTTTCAAATTTTTCAATTCGTAAGTCTGGATATAATTACTCCCGTAAAATATTGCTCCCGTTTTTGGTGCTTGACATGTTTTGAAAATTTTAAGTTATCTTAAAACAAGTAAACAAAGGCTATAGTCGGACGGGGCCGACCATGTGATACCCTACACCACAACCTCTAGGAATTAGCTATGTGCAACCGACTTGCACGCTGAATGTCCAGGTTCGATTCCCATGCCTGGCCACATCAAATTTTCAACGGTGTGCAAAATACCCCTTAGTAATGTTGGCGATATTTTCTGAGTATTTCAGCCATGAAAAACGTCTCTACAGCATCTTAGGACCCGCCGTTCGGACTCGGCGATCAAAACTAGGTCACATATCAATATCCGTTGTCCCTACTGGAAATTCAAATAATTTGCATGCAAACAAATTTATAATTCCCAAATTATTCATATTCAATTACACACTAAAGAAGATAGTATAAGTCAGCTGTACCCTCAGCCTCTGACAAAAGAGAAACAAACACAATAATTAAGCAATATAAAAATATATGTATTGATTTTGTATAACGGGGTTGCTTCAAAATACGTGGAATCTGTATGTATCGTAATGTGGGGCTATACCAAATCAATTTTAGTAAGCTAACTTCTGATTATTGTTTTTGAAAAAGTTTGAGAATTGTTTTTCGGATTTGTAATCTTAGTTGGAGCCGGCAGGGGTTTTTGGAACTTTTGGACCATTATCTCAGGAAGTATGGACTTATCCCGGAAAAATTGTACCTTTGCATTAGGGACCGTGAAAAGAACATTCTTCAAAAAAATTCCAATAGATCCGATACGAATCCTCAAACAGCACTTTTCCCAAACTTTGTGTGGGAGGTATTCGAAGGACGGAACCGATATAGTCCATATTCCAATGCTACATGACTGGATGAAATAATACGATATGCAAAGTTTGAACCAATCAGAAAATCCCCTTGTGAGTTATTTTGCGGATTTGCCATTTTATTTAGGTTTCTTCTTTGTTTTTCAGGGTTTCTTGGAGCTTTTCGGCCATAATCTCAGGAAGTATGGACTTGCCATTGCAATTGAACCATCGCAAAGGGGACTGCAAGGAAAATCTGCTTCAAAACGATTCGAGAGGGTTCTTAAATTTCATTTTTCCGAATTTTGTTTGGGACGTACCTGAAGGTTTGGACAGGTATTGTCTTACCCGATCTATCGATCGATTGCTCACTTCGCCAGTTATCATTTACACATTTTTTCGAATAAAAATTTTGAACTTTTGTGGGGCGGTGTGGACCTATATTGCCTATATTCAAACTTAAACTAAGTTTGGGCAAAATATTACGAAGTACAAAATTTGGTTCGAATCGGTAGATCCGTTCGATAGTTATCGTGCGCACTATCCAGCTAGGCAGTAACAGAGACAGATGAACGGACAGGGCTAAATCGACTCCAAATTGTCTAAACGAATTTTGTCCAAACATACTTGGGGTCTAAAACCATCATTTCGATGAGACACATCTTTGGTCGCATTTTTTATGTATGTCTTAACTGTAAATCCTGAGGTATAAAATAGGTGGCGATATTTATATAAAAAATCCAATCGGACAACTGAACTGAAAATTTCTCTGTCATCATAGAGACAATCCCATGTAGCATGGAGGAAATTGTAGTTCTCTACACAAAACCCATTATATATTAGGCAGTAGGCCTGTAATCTAGCAGACACATTATTACCATTAGCATCAGGGGGAAAGTCAATAGTTATTTTTCCACATGTAGACTACTTTGCCGGGATTTAAAATATGCACCAAAAATACAATCTGGATATTTTTCATACAAAAGTAATTCTCTATGTCACCCGCTAAATAATATCAGTAGTGCGATTCTCTAACTCATTTTTTGAGTTACCGACAAAAATCGGTAAAATTAAATAGCTTATACATTCGGTAATTAACGATATTTTTGGGTAAGTTAGCGACCAAGAGAAAGTAGTCGTAAAGTTCTATCGATAGAAACAGTGTTGCCAATTTTTATTTGCACTTTTCATTCATAATTTTGCGTTTTGATTTTACCGACATTTGTCGTTAACTCAAAAAATGAGTTAGAGAATCGCACTAAAGATCATCATCAAAAATTGTAGGCATCTTCTTCGAACTAAACTCTTACCTCGTGCAAAATTTCGTGACTATTGAGCTATAATTGCTACCTCTAGCGTGTTTATGATTACACTATAAAGAAACTGTGTATATTAGGCTGTAACACCGTTATTTGATCACATACATCAACATAATTGACATCAATGGAAAGGTCAAGAGATCATTTTTCAAACATAACTCATGAGGGAGGAATATGTCTTTCAGGGACAAAGATATAAGCTGTATATTAAAAATTTTCACACAAAAGTTGTGGTCCATTTAACCCTCTAAATATTATCTGACCGCCATCTCAAATTGCAAGCTTCTTCTTTGTCATATACTCTTATCTTATTTAAAATTTCGAGGCGATCGGACTATTATAGCGATCTACAGAGCAGCTAAAAAATTGGATAAAAATTATGTTTTTGGTCCATTTCACCCGCTATATATTTCACGATTATCACCAATTAAAATAGCGATCTATTCTGATGTGAAACCGACCTCCATACCAAATTTCGTGAGGATCGGTCCATAATTGCGGCCTGGAGTTTGATTACAATTTATAATGGACAGACGGACACACGGACGGACGGACGGACACACATCTCAAAATCGCTTTATCTCGCCGAGATATGAAGAATAGTATACCACATTGGGGGTCTCCGACGAATATTTCGCGGTGTTACATGATTTTTTACCAAAACAAACTTATAATACCCTTTCCACATAAACATAATCCTGAGTGTTTTACACTCCAACTCTATGATAATAATCCGTCTCACACACATCTGGCTATTTCATAAATATTTTAGACAAAAAACGTTGGATTATTATTCTTTGCTTCACCATAGAAACCTATGCTGTACAATATCCCTTTTAATCCCCTGAATGCAAATCCCAAACCTACCATTTCATTATACCCTCAGCCTTTAGGCTAAGGAGGGTATATACACTTTTTATACCATCAGCCTTTAGGCTAAGGAGGGTATATACACTTTGATACGATGAAAATGTGCCTCATCGAAATAATGGTTTTAGACCCCAAGTATGTTTGGACGAAATGTGTTTCAGACAATTTGGAGTCGATCTAGCCATGTCCGTCAGTCTGTCTGTCTGTCCTGCTGGCTGGAGCGCACGATAACTCTCAAACGGATGAACCGATTCGGTTCAAGTTTTGGCTTTCGTAATATTTTGCCCAAACTTAGTTTAAGTTCGAAGATGAGCTACATCGGTCCACTCCTTCCGGTACCTCCCCCACAAAAGTTCGAAAATGTTCGGAAAGTTTGTGCGAACGATAACTCTTGAAGGGAGTGATCGATTTGGTCCGTACTTTGTATAGTGTAAACTTTCTACCAGTGTAATATGAGGTTCCAATATGGTCTCAATAGGGCCACTCCTTCGGGTACCTCCCAAACAAAATTTCGGAAAAATTCAGTTTAGGGCCATCTCTCGAATCGCTTTGATTTTTGTTTTAGCAAGTTGTATTCACTGCCCTCCATACGACGGTACAAGTTTCATCAGGGGCAAGTCCATACTTCCTGAGAAAATAGCATGAAAGTTGCAAAAAACCCCTATGACACCGTGTAAGGTGGTTGGAGCGCAAGATAACTCTCGAACGGATCTGCTGATTCGGTCCAAAATATGGTCTTAGTAATATTTTGTCCAAACATAGTTTAAGTTTGAAGATAAGCCATATCGGTCCACTCCTCAAGGTACCTCCCCCACAAAAGTTCAAAAATGTTCGGAAAAATTGTTCGTACGGTAACACTTGAAGGGTTTGGCCGAATTGGTCTATACTTCACACATCCTAATATATCTACCAGATATAGATCAGGTTCAAATATGGACTATAATTGTCCACTCCATCCGGTACCTCCCACACAAAATTTCGGATAAGTTCACTTTAAGACCTGATATCGAATCACTTTGTTTTTTTTTTTTTGAAGCAACTTGTATTCGCTGCCTCATTTACGATGGTAAAAGTTTTTTTTTGGGGCAAGTCCATACTTCTTGAGCAAACAGACCGAAGAGTGTAAAAACCCCCTACGGCACAATATGTTGCGGCTGGAGATCCACTTCCATAACGGTCAATGTCGATCCATTCCTTTTAGTATCTCCTCCGCAAAACTTTTGATCTTTAATCCTACTCCACATATTTGTCTGTTCAAACGCCCAAAATTTTTAAAACCCCCAAATACATACGTATTTTGCGAAAAAAAATTGTTTCAATATACACAGGCTGAGGGTATATCTCTGTCGGCAAAGCCGATTGATACTTTATTACTTGTTTCATTTCATTTTTCACTTCTAACAAACATTTTTTCATGATATTAAATAAACTTGTTTTTATCTCTGTCCTAGAAATAATGTTCCATTCTGTTGTTGTTTGCCCTTTTTCTTCAATGTAAATTCCTTTAATTGCAGTTCACCTATTACACAGAGCCTCTAGGCAAATAACAATGCATTGCATTTTTTTGTTTGCTCCGACTTCTTCAATTCCACTCTTCGTTTTGTCTTGTAATTTGAGCAGTTGTTGTTTGTTGTCTGTTATCCTTTAAGACAAATGTCATTGTAAATGTTTGTTCCTTTGCTGGTGCTTTTGTTGTTGTTTTCTTGTAGGTGGATTATAATGTTGGTCCTTTTAGTGTTTTACCTCCAACTTCTTGTTCTTTAACCTCTTTTTGTTTCTTTTCAATTGATGTTATACTTCGTCTGCTTCTTCTTCATCTTCAGGGCTATGAATGTCTCTTATGTATTTCCTTTTCCTCTTTTTACCGCATTTTGTTTGTTACTTTGACATTGCTGCTTCTGATGCTGTTGTTGTTGTCATTAATGTTGTAGTTATCCGCTTTTTAAGAGGTGGTCTTTCGTTTGGTCGCCCTTAATGGTATTGGCGCTTGTTTTCCATTGTTCGCGTTCATTCATGTTGTCTGTCGTTGTCGCACGTTTATTTTTTCCTTTTTGTTCGCTGTAATGGCGTTTATCTGCGTATTATGACCCTTCTTATCCCAAAATTTTTTAAATATTTTTTCGTGTAATTTGTCGGTGCTTATCAAGTGTAGCAATAATAAAAGATATGTCGTTTAGGAAGCGCGTGTGTCATCACCTCTAATTTGTTTGTGTGAATTTTAAAATAACAGTGGTTAGAATGGAAATACAATTCAAAATTTTGTGGGCTATTGGTCTTAAAAACAATTTTTTAAAAAGTTAGCTCTTTGTAGTCCATTAAGCTTGAAAAGCGATCTAATAAAACGTCTCTTTGTAGGCTTTTGGTCCTTGAAAAACTATCTTTAACAAATCCACTCTTTTGAAGCAGTTATTTAAAGCATCCACGTTTTGTGTTCTATTAGTTCTAAATATTCATAAAAAAATCAACTTTTTCTTTGAAAAATATTTCTTAAAAAAATTCACGATTTTTAGGTCGTGGATTTGCAAAATTTTCTTAAAAAACAAACACTATTTTTTATCGTTAGTTTTTGGAAAATAATATGTAAAAAAGCACAATTTTTGTGTAGATGGTCTTTGACGAATATTCTTTAAAAACTCCACGATTTAGGGGTCGATGGTCTTGAAGAATATTTTTCAATAAAATCCACCATTTTTTAGGTCGTTGGTCTTTGAAGAATGTTCTTTAAAAAGTCCACTATTAGTAGGTCGTTGGCTTTAAAGAATAGTCTTTGAAAATTCCACGATTTGTGGGTCGTTGGTTTTTGATGATTATTTTTAAAAATCCAGATTTTGTGGGCCATTTTTCGTTGAAAGTTGTTCTTTAAAAAAATCCACGTTTTGTGGGCTATTTGTCCTTGACAAAATATTTTGTTTCGTCATTGAAAAAATATTCTTTATTGGTCCTTAGATATACTCCTTACAAAATCGACATTTTGTGGGCTATTTTTTTTACCTTGACAAAGTCATCTTTATTTGTCCTTGAAAAAATATTCTTTTAAAACCCATTTTTTGAGGGCTATTGGTTCTTGAATAAATATTCCTTTTTGAGCCTTGAAAAAAATATCTTTAAAAATCCAAGTTTTGTAGGCTATTGGTCCTTGGAAAAATATTACTAGCAAAATGCCCGCTACTTCGTATGCGGCAAGGGAAGTATGAAGATTTTGTTTACGGTACTTCACTTGACGGATAAAAACTGTCTTGTTAAAAATGTGCACATGTATTTCCAAATGATCTTATTGAATACTTGAATTCATTATGTTGCTCCGAAAACGCTTTCGCGTTCACATAAAACCAATGGAACAATATTTAAAACATTTTTTTCAAATCCAGAACCTTATCTAAAATTTTTAAGTTTTACCTGACTTGATCACCTAATGACTATGGTGTACCATGTAGAAACATGTCATACATTGTATGTGGGAATTTTCATAACCATTCTGATCTAATCCCAATATTGATCCTCATAGAAAATTTAAAGGTGCTTAGGGTATTTTCTGAATTTTGTGGCACTTTTTGGACATTTGAACTTTTTGACAAAAATGTGGATTAGGATTAAAGTTCAAAAGTTTTGCGGAGGAGGGAATGGACCGACATAGTGCATTCGATAGATATCGCGCCCACTTGCCATTTCAGTGGGTTATCGTACACCTGTTAGACCAGTAGCCAGGAAGCATGGACTTGTCCACGGAAAATAGAATTTGGCTGTAAACAGGACCACAAAGAGCAACATCGGTATTAATTTCCAAAGGATCTCCGAACAGACCCTAAACTGCACTTGGACACAAATGTTGAACTTTTGTGGGGGAGGTATCCTAGTGAAAGGATATGACCATTTTTGAAGTTAAACTAAGTTTGAACAAAATATGACGAAGGCCAACTTTTGGACCAAATCGGTTTATCAGTTCGACATATGGTGCTATAGGGGTTTTTTAAAACTTTCGGGCTGTTTTCCCAAGAAGTATGGACTTGTCACTGAAAAAACGTTTACCGTCGTATCTGGGACAGCGATTGCAAGTGGCTTCAACAGAAATCAAAGTTAGTCAAGAGCAGGTCTTAAAGTGAACTTATCCGAAATTTTGTGTGGGAGGTACCCGAAGGAATGGACAAATATAGTCCATTTTTAAACCTGATCTATATCTGGTAGATATATTAGGATGCGCAAAGTATGGACCAAATCGGTCCTTCCCTTCAAGAGTTATCGTGCGCACAATTTTTCCGAACATTTTTGAACTTTTGTGGGGGAGGTACCTGAAGGAGTGAATTGTAATGGCTTATCTTCGAACTTAAACTAAGCTTGTACAACATATTTTGAGGGTCAAATTTTGGATCGAATCGGCAGATCCGTTCGAGAGTTATCTTACGCTCCAACCACTACACACGATGTCATAGGGGTTTTTGAAACTTTCAGGCTATATTCTTAGGAAGTATGGTTTTGCCCCTGATGAAACCTGTACCACCGTATGGAGGGCCGTGAATACAAGTCAACAAAAGTAAAAACGATTCGAGAGCAGGTCCTAAACTGAAAAATCCACGATTGGAAATGATCGTTGAAAAATATTCTTTTAAAAAATCCACGCTTGGAAATGATCGTTGAAAAATATTCTTTTAAAAAATCCACGCTTGGAAATGATCGTTGAAAAATATTCTTTTAAAAAATCCACGCTTGGAAATGATCGTTGAAAAATATTCTTTTAAAAAATCCACGCTTAGAAATGATCGTTGAAAAATATTCTTTTAAAAAATCCACGCTTGGAAATGATCGTTGAAAAATATTCTTTTAAAAAATCCACGCTTGGAAATGATCGTTGAAAAATATTCTTTTAAAAAATCCACGCTTGGAAATGATCGTTGAAAAATATTCTTTTAAAAAATCCACGCTTGGAAATGATCGTTGAAAAATATTCTTTTAAAAAATCCACGCTTGGAAATGATCGTTGAAAAATATTCTTTTAAAAAATCCACGCTTGGAAATGATCGTTGAAAAATATTCTTTTAAAAAATCCACGCTTGGAAATGATCGTTGAAAAATATTCTTTTAAAAAATCCACGCTTGGAAATGATCGTTGAAAAATATTCTTTTAAAAAATCCACGCTTGGAAATGATCGTTGAAAAATATTCTTTTAAAAAATCCACGCTTGGAAATGATCGTTGAAAAATATTCTTTTAAAAAATCCACGCTTGGAAATGATCGTTGAAAAATATTCTTTTAAAAAATCCACGCTTGGAAATGATCGTTGAAAAATATTCTTTTAAAAAATCCACGCTTGGAAATGATCGTTGAAAAATATTCTTTTAAAAAATCCACGCTTGGAAATGATCGTTGAAAAATATTCTTTTAAAAAATCCACGCTTGGAAATGATCGTTGAAAAATATTCTTTTAAAAAATCCACGCTTGGAAATGATCGTTGAAAAATATTCTTTTAAAAAATCCACGCTTGGAAATGATCGTTGAAAAATATTCTTTTAAAAAATCCACGCTTGGAAACGATCGTTGAAAAATATTCTTTTAAAAAATCCACGCTTGGAAACGATCGTTGAAAAATATTCTTTTAAAAAATCCACGCTTGGAAACGATCGTTGAAAAATATTCTTTTAAAAAATCCACGCTTGGAAACGATCGTTGAAAAATATTCTTTTAAAAAATCCACGCTTGGAAACGATCGTTGAAAAATATTCTTTTAAAAAATCCACGCTTGGAAACGATCGTTGAAAAATATTCTTTTAAAAAATCCACGCTTGGAAACGATCGTTGAAAAATATTCTTTTAAAAAATCCACGCTTGGAAACGATCGTTGAAAAATATTCTTTTAAAAAATCCACGCTTGGAAACGATCGTTGAAAAATATTCTTTTAAAAAATCCACACTTGGAAACGATCGTTGAAAAATATTCTTTTAAAAAATCCACGCTTGGAAACGATCGTTGAAAAATATTCTTTTAAAAAATCCACGCTTGGAAACGATCGTTGAAAAATATTCTTTTAAAAAATCCACGCTTGGAAACGATCGTTGAAAAATATTCTTTTAAAAAATCCACGCTTGGAAACGATCGTTGAAAAATATTCTTTTAAAAAATCCACGCCTGGAAATGATCGTTGAAAAATATATATTGTTTTTTAAGCCACCATTGGAAATGATTGTTGATTTTTTTTTTAATCCACGTTTCTTTCTTCTGTTGGATATGATCGTTGAAAAATAATCTTTCAAAAAAATTCAAGCTTCAAGCTTTAAAAAATTCACTGAAAAATATTTATTAAAAACTCCACGCTAGGAAGTGATCGTTGAACATATTTTTTTAAAAAAATCCATGCTTGGAAACTTTCGTTGAAAAATATTTTTAAAAAAATCCACGCTTGGAAACTATCGTTGAAAAATATTTTTAAAAAAATCCACGCTTGGAAACTATCGTTGAAAAATATTTTTAAAAAAATCCACGCTTGGAAATGATCGTTGAATTTTTTTTTAAATCCACGCTTGGAAACTATCGTTGAAAAGTATTTTTAAAAAAAATCCACGCTTGGAAACTATCGTTGAAAAGTATTTTTAAAAAAAATCCACGCTTGGAAACGATCGTTGGAAAACAATTTTTTTAAAAATCCACGCTTTGAATGAGCGTTATAAATATATTTTTTAAATCCACATTGGAAATGTTCTTTGCGAAATAGTTAAAAAAACACTCATGGAAATGCTCGTTGAATAATATTTATTTTAAAAAATCCACCCGCGGAAATGATCGTCGAAAAGTATTTTTTAAAGAATCCACGCTTAGAAATGCTCGTTGAAAAATATTTTTTAAAAACCCCACACTAGGAATTGATCGTTGAAACATATTTTTAAAAAAAAAAAAATCCACGCATGGAAACGATCATTGAATTTTTTTAATCCACGTTTCTTCGTCCTTGAAAAATATTACGAACAGTTGTTCTCGGTTTTCAGCTGTTTGATAGTTACTGTTCATTTAAAATGTGTCCTCTTTTAATTATTGTAGTATTCGGCTACGAAGCTTATGACAGTTTTAAAAATTTAAATTAACAAGCGCCGCAATAAAGAGTAACATATTTTCTCGAAACATGCTGATGACGATAATGAAGGTTTTTGTTTAAAATTTGTTTTGTCCAGGCTACATTAAAGCATTCCATTCTTTTGCGCTTATATGTTTCGCATATGTAACACACATCCTCATAATCAAAATTCTCTGCATTATATTGTGGCACGTGTAGAGCCCTTAGGGAAAGTATGTATGCGAATGTGTTTGTGCGTGCGTGAATTATTAGCCAGGCTTATCAGTATAATTTTTGAATAAAACTTCAATGAGGACCATTGTGAATAGCGTTACATTCGCATTGTATCAATTTAATGAGTAGAGAGAGCTTTACTCTGTCGCGCATGGAAGTACGTATGATTTTCACAAATTTCAAAAAGTTTTCCAGTTCGCCCCGTTTTGTTTTGTCTATTGTTGTCGTTTGTATTGTTATATGTGTTTGTCCGTCATACTACACATTCTAAATTTTCTACGAATTAATGCAGTAACTGGTAGTACTATTTTGGGTTTGTTAATGTAACTCAATTTCCAACTATTCTAAAATTATTTTAGTGAATATTGCAATTGTTTTACTGTGGTGGTGTGTAGAATTTTAGTTTCATTATATTAAGCAAATGTTGGGGAATACATATATATTAATAGAAGTCCCGCAAAGTGGTTCTGTTAATAGAAGTCCCCCAAAAGGGGTCTTATATTTATAGAAGTCCCCTAAAGGGGGATTCTATTGATAGAAGCTCCCCCAAAAGGACTCTTCTATTGATAGAATTCCGCTTAAAGAAGTTCCTCTAAAGGCATCTTCTGTCAATAAAAGTCCCCCTTAATGAGTTTTCTATTGATAGAAGATGCCTCAAATATGTCTTCTATTGATAGAAGTTCCTCTAAAGAGAACTTCTATAGGCAGAAGTTCCACAAAAGGTGCCATCTATTGACAGAAGTTATTCTAAAGGGGTCTTCTATAGATATAAGCCCCTCTATAGAGACCCTCCATTGATAGAACTCTACCAAAGGCGTGTTGAGTTTATAGAAGTTAACAAAGCAAATTATGGTAACATATTGTATAGCAGTTTTAATGAAAACTCTAAACTGTTGTCTACAAATGTTATCGTTATGTTGTTGTTATATTTGTCTTGTTGTTCAATAGGATGTTATAACCACACTACTTACATTCAAACTCAATCAGACAACATTGACACCCACACAAACACATGCAGATAGAGAAATAAGCAAAAGTACCATGTTTACACATCGCACACACACACACACATCCATAGCAATGCGCTACAACAACGACCCTGAACGAGTAGCAAATAGTACCTAGTATTGCATCAATTTGTCGTTGTTTCTACTGTTCTTGGTGTTGTTTGATGGCTGCTCAAATTTAATTGAAGTTCTATAAATGAGCTTCGTGTAGTGTTTGCCGCCTTCCATGCTTCTTTCTTCGTAGGGTGCAGCAGCAGTACTACATAGCAACACATTGAGTTGCAAATAAAAATTTAATTAAGAACATTTTTCGAAAAAGTGTTGTGTTCTAAGTTTACATATACATCTAAGACGCTTCAAATCGAAATGAGAGCGAGGGAGGAAATGATTAAAAAGTGCGACGAAACAGATGTACTTGCATAAATTCGAATGTGGACAACCCATAGTGCGAATAAAAAAAGAAGAGAAACCTCACAACGTTACCAGCTATAGAAAACAAAACTAAGGCATAGGTAACATCCACACGTACATACATACATTGTTGACTGCAATAACCAACAAGAGCTACAACGCCTTCAAAAGCAATTCAAACAGCAAGAATTTAAATCCAATAAATGTGAGTTGTTTATGTAAACACACCAACAAACGTACCTCGACGATATCAAGCTATGGATAATCGTATAGAATGGTTCTCTTAATTCATCCAGACAGTTGTAGGTGACCTAAATTGGCAGTAATCCATTTATGTTCCTTTGTGTGTGCATGGAATTTATTTTAATACTGGCAAATATTTTCTTTTGCAGCTCTTAATGCATGTTAGGTTATAAAGTTAAATAAATTAAGTGGAATTTAAAATATTGTTTTAGTGGGAAAATGTACGTTTAATATAAAATAAAAAATATAAAATCAACAAGTAAACAAGTAAAAAAGTGTCAGTCGGCTTTGCCGAAAGAGATATACCCTCAGCCAATGTGAAGTGAAACTTTCATATACGGGCAGATCGAATGCATTAAGGGTCTCTTCAGAATTTTGTGGCCCTTTTTGAACATTTGAACTTGCCGACAAAAATGTGGATTAGGAATTAACTGCACTTGGACACAAATGTTGAACTTTTGTGCGGGAGGTACCCTTAGGGAGGACCGATATGGGCCATTTTAGAAGTTAAACTAAATTTTGACAAAATATTAGTAGAACCAAAGTTTGGACCAAATTGCTTGACCAATTCAAGTGATATCGTCCTAGCATTTCAGTGACATTTTATTGGGGGAGAAGTACAGGAAGTTGTGGTCTGGTATTGCCCCATGAAGTTTGGAAAACGAAAGATACTATCTCAGCAGACAGCCACATTTTACTCTAATGCTTTCATCAATCATGGGAAAGCTAATTGGCCGAGTTTCAGAGAGTTCACTAATCATCGTTTCAGAGATCTGTACAACCCTTCTGATGTTCTGGTAGTGGAAAGGACGTTCCGAGACAACATCACTGATGCAGGCGCTCACCATTTTCCTGCTTTTTGAATACCAGAAGTGAGATCAAACTTCCCATCAGAGGCGACGAGATTAGCAAAAGAGTGTGATGAGCTTCGTTGTACTAACCCCAGTGATCCCAGAGTCAGGAGCTGACTTTGGAAGTTAACAGGTTGGTCGATGAGCTTAAACGGAGCAAGTGGTCGATCACTCTGGTAGTTACAGGGCGAAGAGAAGATTACTTCGTCGCATTAAATATGACGAAGGCCAAATGGTGGACCAAATCGGTTGAACAGTTGGAAAGTTATCGTGGCATAGGGTTTTTTAACCTTTCGGGCTGTTTTCCCAAAAATTATGGGCTTGCCCCTGAAATAACTTTTACCGTCGTAATGGAGGTAGCGAATGCAAATCGCTTCAACAAAAATTAAAGTGATTCGAGAGCAGGTCTTAAAGTGAACTTATCCGAAATTTTGTGTGGGAGGTACCAGAAGGAGTAGACAAATATAGTCCATATTTGAACCTGATCTATGTCCGGTAGATATAATAGGATGTGTAGGGTATGGATTACATCGGTCTCTCCCTTCAAGAGTTATCGTGCGCACAATTTTTCCGAACATTTTTGAACTTTTGTGAGGTAGGTACCTGAAGGAGTGGACCGATATGGCTTATCTTTGTACTTAAACTATGTTTGGACAAAATATTACGAAGGCCAAATTTTGGACCGAATTGGCGATTCGTTCGAGATTTATCTTGAGCTCCAACCACTACACACTGTGTCATGTTGTTGTTGTTGTTGTAGAAGCATAGAAACCTACGTGAAGCACAGGTTTGATGCTGGGTTGGCAGCCGCTGGCCGAAACACTATGGTCAATCCGGTACGAAAGAACCCGCTGCCGTGGGACACTGTGTCATAGGGTTTCTTTGCATCTTTCAGGCTATTTGCTCAGGAAGTATTGACTTGCCCCTAATGAAACTTGTACCGTCGTATGGGGGACAGTAAATACAAGTTGTTACAACAAAAATCAAAGCGATTCGAGAGCAGGTCCTAAACTGAACTTTTCCGAAATTTTGTGTCGGTGGTACCCGAAGGAGTGAACCGATTGGGTCGATATTGGAACCTCATCTAAGTCTAGTAGAAATTTTACGACGTGCAAAGTGTGGACCAAATCGGTAACTCCCTTCAAGAGTTATCGTGCGCACAAATTTTCCGAACATTTTCGAAGTTTTGTGGAGGAGGTACCGGAAGTAGTGGACCGATTTAACCCATCTTCGAACCTAAACTAAGTTTGGGCAAAATATTACGAAAGCCAAAATTTTAACCGAATCGGTTCATCCGTTCGAGAGTTATCGTGCGCTCCAGCCAGGCAGACAGACGGACGGACATTGCTCAATCGACTCCAAATTGTCTGAAACACATTTCGTCCAAACATACTTGGGGTCTAAAACCTCCACCACAACGGTTCAGTGAATCAGCACTTCGTTAACAAAAAGTAAAAACGGCGTTAAGTTCGACAGCGCCGAACTTTTATTCTCTTCACCATAAATTATATTAAAACAATCAAAATCCCCAAAACTCGGGAGGTATGGTTAATGGGGGCTATATCAAAACGTGGAACTACACCCACAATTATCTTTTGAAATATTTGATACCTCCAAGGGAGACTAAAATACCATTCTATATGTATAAATAAAGGAATTTCTATATTAAATCTGGTAATTCCAAAACATTGATATATTTTATGATGTTTGAAAAAGAATGCATAATTATCGTCAAATCAGTATTAATATTGGAAAAATAAATAAGTACAAAGAAAGGTTTAGTTTCCCATTCTCCTCCAATGCTGATATCAATCTTCATAATATTCTGCTATTCTTTTAGAATTTAAATTTAAGAAGACATTTTCCAGGCAACACTTGCCTCATGACTGCATTTACCAAAGACATGTTGTCTGTTCGGCATTGGCTGTTCAATTTCAATGTCCATTAATTTCATAACTATGCGCTGCTGCAGGAATAAAGATACACATAAATAATACAGCATTCTCAACTTTTCACTTTTGTACATGACTTTTATTTTAGAAAAATCTGTTAAATTAAAAAACAAAAAACAACCACAAAAACATTGCAACGCTTAATTTTCCATCAGAGTTTACTGTCCAGCAAACAAAAATAGCAGATGAATAGTGAAAAAAAATAAAATTACTACCATATGGTGTTACTTTGGACATTTCCCCATAAAAACCGGCAAACTTTTCCCTTCAACATTTCTTTATAAAATATTTAAGCCTAACAACAATGAACAATGACAAAAACTGCCTAATGTTTTGTAATTGCCGGCACGGTAACTTCAGTCTAGTACCATCTATGAATCTTTCCACTCCGTCTTCCCTTCCTTAGACTGAGTGTTTCGAACTGAAAGCAAAACTCACAAACAAAAAACAAATGTATATACAAATTGCCACTGTATTACTAAAATAAAAATACCATTGTTGTTGAGTTGTATTAACTTTTTTCAACAATAAGAAAAAACAGAAAAAATGCATAACTAAGTGATAGACTGCTAAAGCCCGGTTGGTTGGCTGGCTGTTTGGTTGGATAGAGACACCGAATGGCTTAAGCATTAAAGTATACAACAAGAAGAACAGCAATAAACGACAATGACAAAGAAATAAAACATTGTCAATGTACCCGGATAGATGGATGCTAGATAACATAGGCGGATGTAGATTGTCTGACCCGACAATGCCACTGTTACAGGATTTACAGTTGATTTTACGGGGGAACATTAAAAGCCTAATCCTTTCGAGAGATTACGCAAACACTCACACCATATACAGGACATAAGAGAACAGACACAAAACCAAAAAAAAACATATAAAGGAATAAAAGGACAATTTAAATAAGCAGTCTTTTACTTTATTCATTTGTTTCTGTTGTAAGACCAAATGTTCTTTCTTTTGCAAAATGTCGGCTTGACATTACTGACGATGTGTTGTGTCTGTGTGTTGTATAGATGAATCCATTTATGTATGTATGCAGAATTTGTTCAAGAGAAACTAAGCGTTGAATTGTATAAACTATTTATTGCAATAGTCTAATTCTTGGTGGATTTTATAAGGAATATTTTTTCAAGGGCCAAAAAATATATTTTATAACAAAATATTTTTTTCATTAACCAAAACGTAGATTTTATAAAAATATTTTTTCAAGAACCAAAACGTGGATTTTATAAAAATTATTTTTTCAAGAACCAAAACGTGGATTTTATTAAAAATTATTTTTTCAAGAACCAAAACTTGGATTTTATAAAAATAATTTTTTCAAGAACCAAAACGTGGATTTTATAAAAATAATTTTTTCAAGAACCAAAACGTGGATTTTATAAAAATAATTTTTTCAAGAACCAAAACGTGGATTTTATAAAAATTATTTTTTCAAGAACCAAAACTTGGATTTTATAAAAAATATTTTTTCAACAACCACAACGTGGATTTTATAAAAATATATTTTTCAAGAACCAAAACGTGGATTTTATAAAAATATTTTTTTCAAGAACCAAAACTTGGATTTTATAAAAAATATTTTTTTCAAGAACCAAAACTTGGATTTTATAAAAAATATTTTTTCAACAACCAAATCGTGGATTTTGTAAAAATTATTTTTCCAAGAACCAAAATGTGGATTTTATAAAAATATTTTTTTCATTAACCAAAACGTGGATTTTGTAAAAATATTTTTTCAACAACCAAAACGTGGATTTTATAAAAATATTTTTTAAACAACCAAAACGTGGATTTTATAAAAATATTTTTTCAACAACCAAAACGTGGATTTTATAAAAATATTTTTTCAACAACCAAAACGTGGATTTTATAAAAATATTTTTTCAACAACCAAAACGTGGATTTTATAAAAATATTTTTTCAACAACCAAAACGTGGATTTTATAAAAATATTTTTTCAACAACCAAAACGTGGATTTTATAAAAATATTTTTTCAACAACCAAAACGTGGATTTTATAAAAATATTTTTTCAACAACCAAAACGTGGATTTTATAAAAATATTTTTTCAACAACCAACACGTGGATTTTATAAAAATATTTTTTCAACAACCAAAACGTGGATTTTATAAAAATATTTTTTCAACAACCAAAACGTGGATTTTATAAAAATATTTTTTCAACAACCAAAACGTGGATTTTATAAAAATATTTTTTCAACAACCAAAACGTGGATTTTATAAAAATATTTTTTTTTGATGAACCAAATCGTGGATTTTATAAAAATATTTTTTCATGAACCAAATCGTGGATTTTATAAAAATATTTTTTCATGAACCAAATCGTGGATTTTATAAAAATATTTTTTCATGAACCAAATCGTGGATTTTATAAAAATATTTTTTCATGAGCCAAATCGTGGATTTTATAAAAATATTTTTTCATGAACCAAATCGTGGATTTTATAAAAATATTTTTTCATGAACCAAATCGTGGATTTTATAAAAATATTTTTTCATGAACCAAATCGTGGATTTTATAAAAATATTTTTTCATGAGCCAAATCGTGGATTTTATAAAAATATTTTTTCATGAACCAAATCGTGGATTTTATAAAAATATTTTTCATGAACCAAATCGTGGATTTTATAAAAATATTTTTTCATGAACCAAATCGTGTATTTTATAAAAATATTTTTTCATGAACCAAATCGTGGATTTTATAAAAATATTTTTTCATGAACCAAATCGTGGATTTTATAAAAATATTTTTTCATGAACCAAATCGTGGATTTTATAAAAATATTTTTTCATGAACCAAATCGTGGATTTTATAAAAATATTTTTTCATGAACCAAATCGTGGATTTTATAAAAATATTTTTTCATGAACCAAATCGTGGATTTTATAAAAATATTTTTTCATGAACCAAATCGTGGATTTTATAAAAATATTTTTTCATGAACCAAATCGTGGATTTTATAAAAATATTTTTTCATGAACCAAATCGTGGATTTTATAAAAATATTTTTTCATGAACCAAATCGTGGATTTTATAAAAATATTTTTTCATGAACCAAATCGTGGATTTTAAAAAAATATTTTTTCATGAACCAAATCGTGGATTTTATAAAAATATTTTTTCATGAACCAAATGGTGGATTTTATAAAAATATGTTTTCATGAACCAAATCGTGGATTTTATAAAAATATTTTTTCATGAACCAAATCCTGGATTTTATAAAAATATTTTTTTCATGAACCAAATCGTGGATTTTAAAAAAATATTTTTTTCATGAACCAAATCGTGGATTTTATAAAAATATTTTTTCATGAACCAAATCGTGGATTTTATAAAAATATTTTTTCATGAACCAAATCGTGGATTTTATAAAAATATTTTTTCATGAACCAAATCGTGGATTTTATAATTTTTTTCAAGAACCAACATGTGGATTTTATAAAAATATTTTTTCATGAACCAAATCGTGGATTTTATAAAAATATTTTTTCATGAACCAAATCGTGGATTTCATAAAAATATTTTTTCATGAACCAAATCCTGGATTTTATAAAAATATTTTTTTCATGAACCAAATCGTGGATTTTAAAAAAATATTTTTTTCATGAACCAAATCGTGGATTTTATAAAAATATTTTTTCATGAACCAAATCGTGGATTTTATAAAAATATTTTTTCATGAACCAAATCGTGGATTTTATAAAAATATTTTTTCATGAACCAAATCGTGGATTTTATAAAAATATTTTTTCATGAACCAAATCGTGGATTTTATAAAAATATTTTTTCATGAACCAAATCGTGGATTTTATAAAAATATTTTTTCATGAACCAAATCGTGGATTTTATAAAAATATTTTTTCATGAACCAAATCGTGGATTTTATAAAAATATTTTTTCATGAACCAAATCGTGGATTTTATAAAAATATTTTTTCATGAACCAAATCGTGGATTTTATAATTTTTTTCAAGAACCAACATGTGGATTTTATGAAAATATTTTTTCATGAACCAAATCGTGGATTTTATAAAAATATTTTTTCATGAACCAAATCGTGGATTTTATAAAAATATTTTTTCATGAACCAAATCGTGGATTTTATAAAAATATTTTTTCATGAACCAAATCGTGGATTTTATAAAAATATTTTTTCATGAACCAAATCGTGGATTTTATAAAAATACCTTTTCATGAACCAAATCGTGGATTTTATAAAAATATTTTTTTTATGAACCAAATCGTGGATTTTATAAAAATATTTTTTTCATGAACCAAATCGTGGATTTTATAAAAATATTTTTTTCATGAACCATATCGTGGATTTTTTAAAAAACTTTTTTTCATGAACCAAATCGTGGATTTTATAAAAATATTTTTTTCATGAACCAAATCGTGGATTTTATAAAAATATTTTTTTCATGAACCAAATCGTGGATTTTATAAAAATATTTTTTTCATGAACCAAATCGTGGATTTTATAAAAATATTTTTTTCATGAACCAAATCATGGATTTTATAAAAATATTTTTTTCATGAACCAAATCGTGGATTTTATAAAAATATTTTTTTCATGAACCAAATCGTGGATTTTATAAAAATATTTTTTTCATGAACCAAATCGTGGATTTTATAAAAATATTTTTTTCATGAACCAAATCGTGGATTTCATAAAAATATTTTTTTCATGAACCAAATCGTGGATTTTATAAAAATATTTTTTCATGAACCAAATCGTGGATTTTATAAAAATATTTTTTCATGAACCAAATCGTGGATTTTATAAAAATATTTTTTCATGAACCAAATCGTGGATTTTATAAAAATATTTTTTCATGAACCAAATCGTGGATTTTATAAAAATATTTTTTCATGAACCAAATCGTGGATTTTATAAAAATATTTTTTCATGAACCAAATCGTGGATTTTATAAAAATATTTTTTCATGAACCAAATCGTGGATTTTATAAAAATATTTTTTCATGTACCAAATCGTGGATTTTATAAAAATATTTTTTCATGAACCAAATCGTGGATTTTATAAAAATATTTTTTCATGAACCAAATCGTGGATTTTATAAAAATATTTTTTTCATGAACCAAATCGTGGATTTTATAAAAATATTTTTTTCATGAACCAAGTCGTGGATTTTATAAAAATATTTTTTTCATGAACCAAATCGTGGATTTTATAAAAATATTTTTTTCATGAACCAAATCGTGGATTTTATAAAAATATTTTTTTCATGAACCAAGTCGTGGATTTTATAAAAATATTTTTTTCATGAACCAAATCGTGGATTTTATAAAAATATTTTTTCATGAACCAAATCGTGGATTTTATAAAAATATTTTTTTTGCATGAACCAAATCGTGGATTTTATAAAAATATTTTTTTCATGAACCAAATCGTGGATTTTATAAAAATATTTTTTTCATGAACCAAATCGTGGATTTTATAAAAATATTTTTTTCATGAACCAAATCGTGGATTTTATAAAAATATTTTTTTCATGAACCAAATCGTGGATTTTATAAAAATATTTTTTTCATGAACCAAATCGTGGATTTTATAAAAATATTTTTTTCATGAACCAAATCGTGGATTTTATAAAAATATTTTTTTCATGAACCAAATCGTGGATTTTATAAAAATATTTTTTTCATGAACCAAATCGTGGATTTTATAAAAATATTTTTTTCATGAACCAAATCGTGGATTTTATAAAAATATTTTTTTCATGAACCAAATCGTGGATTTTATAAAAATATTTTTTTCATGAACCAAATCGTGGATTTTATAAAAATATTTTTTTCATGAACCAAATCGTGGATTTTATAAATATATTTTTTTCATGAACCAAATCGTGGATTTTATAAAAATATTTTTTTCATGAACCAAATCGTGGATTTTATAAAAATATTTTTTTCATGAACCAAATCGTGGATTTTATAAAAATATTTTTTTCATGAACCAAATCGTGGATTTTATAAAAATATTTTTTTCATGAACCAAATCGTGGATTTTATAAAAATATTTTTTTCATGAACCAAATCGTGGATTTTATAAAAATATTTTTTTCATGAACCAAATCGTGGATTTTATAAAAATATTTTTTTCATGAACCAAATCGTGGATTTTATAAAAATATTTTTTTCATGAACCAAATCGTGGATTTTATAAAAATATTTTTTTCATGAACCAAATCGTGGATTTTATAAATATATTTTTTTCATGAACCAAATCGTGGATTTTATAAATATATTTTTTTCATGAACCAAATCGTGGATTTTATAAAAATATTTTTTTCATGAACCAAATCGTGGATTTTATAAAAATATTTTTTTCATGAACCAAATCGTGGATTTTATAAAAATATTTTTTTCATGAACCAAATCGTGGATTTTATAAAAATATTTTTTTCATGAACCAAATCGTGGATTTTATAAAAATATTTTTTTCATGAACCAAATCGTGGATTTTATAAAAATATTTTTTTCATGAACCAAATCGTGGATTTTATAAAAATATTTTTTTCATGAACCAAATCGTGGATTTTATAAAAATATTTTTTTCATGAACCAAATCGTGGATTTTATAAAAATATTTTTTTCATGAACCAAATCGTGGATTTTATAAAAATATTTTTTTCATGAACCAAATCGTGGATTTTATAAAAATATTTTTTTCATGAACCAAATCGTGGATTTTATAAAAATATTTTTTTCATGAACCAAATCGTGGATTTTATAAAAATATTTTTTTCATGAACCAAATCGTGGATTTTATAAAAATATTTTTTTCATGAACCAAATCGTGGATTTTATAAAAATATTTTTTTCATGAACCAAATCGTGGATTTTATAAAAATATTTTTTTCATGAACCAAATCGTGGATTTTATAAAAATATTTTTTTCATGAACCAAATCGTGGATTTTATAAAAATATTTTTTTCATGAACCAAATCGTGGATTTTATAAAAATATTTTTTTCATGAACCAAATCGTGGATTTTATAAAAATATTTTTTTCATGAACCAAATCGTGGATTTTATAAAAATATTTTTTTCATGAACCAAATCGTGGATTTTATAAAAATATTTTTTCATGAACCAAATCGTGGATTTTATAAAAATATTTTTTTTGCATGAACCAAATCGTGGATTTTATAAAAATATTTTTTTTTGCATGAACCAAATCGTGGATTTTATAAAAATATTTTTTTCATGAACCAAATCGTGGATTTTATAAAAATATTTTTTTCATGAACCAAATCGTGGATTTTATAAAAATATTTTTTTCATGAACCAAATCGTGGATTTTATAAAAATATTTTTTTCATGAACCAAATCGTGGATTTTATAAAAATATTTTTTTCATGAACCAAATCGTGGATTTTATAAAAATATTTTTTTCATGAACCAAATCGTGGATTTTATAAAAATATTTTTTTCATGAACCAAATCGTGGATTTTATAAATATATTTTTTTCATGAACCAAATCGTGGATTTTATAAAAATATTTTTTTCATGAACCAAATCGTGGATTTTATAAAAATATTTTTTTCATGAACCAAATCGTGGATTTTATAAAAATATTTTTTTCATGAACCAAATCGTGGATTTTATAAAAATATTTTTTTCATGAACCAAGTCGTGGATTTTATAAAAATATTTTTTTCATGAACCAAATCGTGGATTTTATAAAAATATTTTTTCATGAACCAAATCGTGGATTTTATAAAAATATTTTTTTTGCATGAACCAAATCGTGGATTTTATAAAAATATTTTTTTTTGCATGAACCAAATCGTGGATTTTATAAAAATATTTTTTTCATGAACCAAATCGTGGATTTTATAAAAATATTTTTTTCATGAACCAAATCGTGGATTTTATAAAAATATTTTTTTCATGAACCAAATCGTGGATTTTATAAAAATATTTTTTTCATGAACCAAATCGTGGATTTTATAAAAATATTTTTTTCATGAACCAAATCGTGGATTTTATAAAAATATTTTTTTCATGAACCAAATCGTGGATTTTATAAAAATATTTTTTTCATGAACCAAATCGTGGATTTTATAAAAATATTTTTTTCATGAACCAAATCGTGGATTTTATAAAAATATTTTTTTCATGAACCAAATCGTGGATTTTATAAAAATATTTTTTTCATGAACCAAATCGTGGATTTTATAAAAATATTTTTTTCATGAACCAAATCGTGGATTTTATAAAAATATTTTTTTCATGAACCAAATCGTGGATTTTATAAAAATATTTTTTTCATGAACCAAATCGTGGATTTTATAAAAATATTTTTTTCATGAACCAAATCGTGGATTTTATAAAAATATTTTTTTCATGAACCAAATCGTGGATTTTATAAAAATATTTTTTTCATGAACCAAATCGTGGATTTTATAAAAATATTTTTTTCATGAACCAAATCGTGGATTTTATAAAAATATTTTTTTCATGAACCAAATCGTGGATTTTATAAAAATATTTTTTTCATGAACCAAATCGTGGATTTTATAAAAATATTTTTTTCATGAACCAAATCGTGGATTTTATAAAAATATTTTTTTCATGAACCAAATCGTGGATTTTATAAAAATATTTTTTTCATGAACCAAATCGTGGATTTTATAAAAATATTTTTTTCATGAACCAAATCGTGGATTTTATAAAATATTTTTTTCATGAACCAAATCGTGGATTTTATAAAAATATTTTTTTCATGAACCAAATCGTGGATTTTATAAAAATATTTTTTTCATGAACCAAATCGTAGATTTTATAAAAATATTTTTTTCATGAACCAAATCGTGGATTTTATAAAAATATTTTTTTCATGAACCAAATCGTGGATTTTATAAAAATATTTTTTTCATGAACCAAATCGTGGATTTTATAAAAATATTTTTTTCATGAACCAAATCGTGGATTTTATAAAAATATTTTTTTCATGAACCAAATCGTGGATTTTATAAAAATATTTTTTTCATGAACCAAATCGTGGATTTTATAAAAATATTTTTTTCATGAACCAAATCGTGGATTTTATAAAAATATTTTTTTCATGAACCAAATCGTGGATTTTATAAAAATATTTTTTTCATGAACCAAATCGTGGATTTTATAAAAATATTTTTTTCATGAACCAAATCGTGGATTTTATAAAAATATTTTTTTCATGAACCAAATCGTGGATTTTATAAAAATATTTTTTTCATGAACCAAATCGTGGATTTTATAAAAATATTTTTTTCATGAACCAAATCGTGGATTTTATAAAAATATTTTTTTCATGAACCAAATCGTGGATTTTATAAAAATATTTTTTTCATGAACCAAATCGTGGATTTTATAAAAATATTTTTTTCATGAACCAAATCGTGGATTTTATAAAAATATTTTTTTCATGAACCAAATCGTGGATTTTATAAAAATATTTTTTTCATGAACCAAATCGTGGATTTTATAAAAATATTTTTTCATGAACCAAATCGTGGATTTTATAAAAATATTTTTTTCATGAACCAAATCGTGGATTTTATAAAAATATTTTTTTCATGAACCAAATCGTGGATTTTATAAAAATATTTTTTTCATGAACCAAATCGTGCATTTTTTGTCTTCAAATAATTTTTTTTTTTAATTTCAAAACTTTTTTGCCTCGTGGCTGTGTAATTACTGACTGTCTTTATTAGATTTCTTAGAAAACCACACTTATTGGCAACTGCGGCTCATTTTGAATTACTTGTGTTAAATAAAAAGTACAAATAATGGTTTAAGCTTCTTCGAAATTTGGGAAAATTATGAAAATAACAATGCCATAATAATGGCAATGTCGAACAACCAATAAAAATATATTACAGCGAACATCTGAAGCCAACAGACATATGCTACCTTTAATGAACTTCAATTTCTTTGGGTAATAATTTGAAGTTCCTTAAATATACTTACGTCATATTATAAAGTAATTTGGAAGTTCTCCACCACTCAACACCTAAGAAGACACTAATCGAAACCTCACTAAAAACACTTTGAACCTTTATCACACAATACGGCAGCAAGGAATTTTAACATGCCAACACCTGGCTTTTTTCTCTTCCTTTGGGTTGTTCTCTCTAAAACTGTCTAGTACCAGGCATGGTGTAGTTCCTTTTTTGGTATGCAAAACAAGATTTGGGTAACAATTTTTTTATGTTCCACCATTCGTAATGGCAACTTCCGACCGTCAGTCTTTCCGGTTTTGTTGTTGTCGCTGTTGTTTTCAAGCATTCACCATAATTACAAAAAGCTTTCAACGTGCGCATTTACATTTCACAATTTCACAATAACAATTTTCGCACAGCAAAATAACGAAGAATTAAAGGGGACCAGGAGTTATGGATAGATGGCACCTCATTTAGTAGGTAGCAATGGCGGGGCCAAATTTTATCTCCACTTTTCGAGAATAAGTATGGCGTTAACGAAATAAAAATTTGGCAGGCATGATTGGTTTAATTTTTTGTTCCCAGTTTTTATTGCTGCCGTTTTGTTGGTTTTTTTATGCGAATGTCCATGGTACTGCCAAACTCCTCTCACTGTTAAATTGTAAATTGTGGTGTGAGTGTATGAATCGCTAACATAAAAACAAAAAAAGTTTTCATGTATATGAAACCTCTAATATTGCCATACAACTAATTTTAGTTACATTTTCGCAATCTGTTTTCTTCTTGTACACACCTGAACCACTTGACCTAAACTGAATTGAAGTTAACACTGAACAACAAAGAATGTTTGGTTTTAACCTCACACTAGTCAGGCAGGGTACAAGAAACGACTACGATACATAAACAAAGTGGAGGTATTCATTGGGAAATACAGGAATTTTTACTGCAAAGGAAGCCAGATTCCCAGTTGTGGAACAAACAGCAAAACAATTTAGGCGATAAATATTCGTTGGGACAACAAATGACTACCTCCAAACGTCTCCCACCGTTACAGATGGTGGCAATTTTCGTAGATGTAGTTGGGGTGTTGGTGATAATGGTGTTTCGCGTAATGGCATCGCTGGTTACTGTGGTTGGTATTGGTTGTTGTTACCAAATGTTTGTAATTTCCGAAAAACGCACACCATTACCCAAGCCCACATACCCTTTCCAACAGAAAAAAAATACACATGAATAATCGTGCGTAAGAGAATGACGTAAAAATGTTTGGCCACATAGTTTAACAAAACTAAGACAGTGGGCAGGAAAGGCTAAGGAAGGAATCAAATTTTTGGTCTTTGAAAAAAATCCTTAAAAATACACTTTTTGGTCTTTGAAAAATATCCTTAAAAATCCACTTTTTGGTCTTAGAAAAATATTCTAAAAAATTCACTTTTTGGTCTTTGAAATATATCCTTAAAAATCCACTTTTTGGTCCTTGAAAATCCACTTTTTGGTTTTTGAAAAATATTCTTTAAAAAATCCACGTTTATTGGGCTTGTAGTTCTTGAAAAATATTCTTTAAGAAATCCACGTTTATTGGGCTTTTGGTCCTTGAAAAATATTCTTTAAAAAATCCACGTTTATTGGGCTTGTAGTTCTTGAAAAATATTCTTTAAGAAATCCACGTTTATTGGGCTTTTGGTCCTTGAAAAATATTCTTTAAAAAATCCACGTTTATTGGGCTTTTGGTCCTTGAAAAATATTCTTTAAAAAATCCACGTTTATTGGGCTTTTGGTCCTTGAAAAATATTCTTTAAAAAATCCACGTTTATTGGGCTTTTGGTCCTTGAAAAATATTCTTTAAAAAATCCACGTTTATTGGGCTTTTGGTCCTTGAAAAATATTCTTTAAAAAATCCACGTTTATTGGGCTTTTGGTCCTTGAAAAATATTCTTTAAAAAATCCACGTTTATTGGGCTTTTGGTCCTTGAAAAATATTCTTTAAAAAATCCACGTTTATTGGGCTTTTGGTCCTTGAAAAATATTCTTTAAAAAATCCACGTTTATTGGGCTTTTGGTCCTTGAAAAATATTCTTTAAAAAATCCACGTTTATTGGGCTTTTGGTCCTTGAAAAATATTCTTTAAAAAATCCACGTTTATTGGGCTTTTGGTCCTTGAAAAATATTCTTTAAAAAATCCACGTTTATTGGGCTTTTGGTCCTTGAAAAATATTCTTTAAAAAATCCACGTTTATTGGGCTTTTGGTCCTTGAAAAATATTCTTTAAAAAATCCACGTTTATTGGGCTTTTGGTCCTTGAAAAATATTCTATAAAAAATCCACGTTTATTGGGCTTTTGGTCCTTGAAAAATATTCTTTAAAAAATCCACGTTTATTGGGCTTTTGGTCCTTGAAAAATATTCTTTAAAAAATCCACGTTTATTGGGCTTTTGGTCCTTGAAAAATATTCTTTAAAAAATCCACGTTTATTGGGCTTTTGGTCCTTGAAAAATATTCTTTAAAAAATCCACGTTTATTGGGCTTTTGGTCCTTGAAAAATATTCTTTAAAAAATCCACGTTTATTGGGCTTTTGGTCCTTGAAAAATATTCTTTAAAAAATCCACGTTTATTGGGCTTTTGGTCCTTGAAAAATATTCTTTAAAAAATCCACGTTTATTGGGCTTTTGGTCCTTGAAAAATATTCTTTAAAAAATCCACGTTTATTGGGCTTTTGGTCCTTGAAAAATATTCTTTAAAAAATCCACGTTTATTGGGCTTTTGGTCCTTGAAAAATATTCTTTAAAAAATCCACGTTTATTGGGCTTTTGGTCTTTGAAAAATATTCTTTAAAAAATCCACGTTTATTGGGCTTTTGGTCCTTGAAAAATATTCTTTAAAAAATCCACGTTTATTGGGCTTTTGGTCCTTGAAAAATATTCTTTAAAAAATCCACGTTTATTGGGCTTTTGGTCCTTGAAAAATATTATTTAAAAAATCCACGTTTATTGGGCTTTTGGTCCTTGAAAAATATTCTTTAAAAAATCCACGTTTATTGGGCTTTTGGTCCTTGAAAAATATTCTTTAAAAAATCCACGTTTATTGGGCTTTTGGTCCTTGAAAAATATTCTTTAAAAAATCCACGTTTATTGGGCTTTTGGTCCTTGAAAAATAATATTTAACAATTCTCGTTTATTGGCCTTTTGGTTCTTGAAAAATGTTCTTTAAAAAATCCAAGTTTATTGGCCGTTTGGTCCTTGAAAAATAATATTTAAAAAATCCTCGTTGATTGGCCTTTTGCTCCTGGAAAAATATTCTTTAAAAAATCCACGTTTATTGGGCTTTTGGTCGTTGAAAAATATTCTTTAAAAAATCCAAGTTTATTGGGTGTTGGTCATTGAAAAATAATCTTTAAAAAATCCAAGTTTATTGGGTGTTGGTAATTGAAAAATATTCTTTAAAAAATCCAAGTTTATTGGGTGTTGGTCATTGAAAAATAATCTTTAAAAAATCCAAGTTTATTGGGTGTTGGTAATTGAAAAATAATCTTTAAAAAATCCAAGTTTATTGGCCTTTTGGTGCTTGAAATATATTCTTTAAAAATCAACGTTTATTGCCTTTTTGGTCCTTGAAATTTTTTTTTTTTTGTGAAATTCAAGTTTATTGGCTTTTTGGTCCTTGAAAAATATTCTTTAAAAAATCCACGTTTATTGGTTTTTTGGTTCTTGAAAAATATTCTTTAAAAAATCCACGTTTATTGGCTTTTTGGTTCTTGAAAAATATTCTTTAAAAAAATCCACGTTTATTGGGCTTTTGGTCGTTGAAAAATATTCTTTAAAAAATCCACGTTTATTGGCTTTTTGGTTCTTGAAAAATATTCTTTAAAAAAATCCACGTTTATTGGGCTTTTGGTCGTTGAAAAATATTCTTTAAAAAATCCACGTTTATTGGAATTTTGGTCTTGAAAAATATTATTTAAAAAATCCACGTTTATACGCATTGTGGTCCCTGAAATATATTCTTTAAAAAATCCAAGTTTATTGGCCTTTTGGTGCTTGAAGTATATTCTTTAAAAATCAACGTTTATTGGCTTTTTGGTCGTTGAAAAATTTTTTTTTGGAAATTCAAGTTTATTGGCTTTTTGGTCCTTGAAAATTATTCCTTAATAAATCCACGTTTATAGGCTTTTTGGTCCTTGAAAATATTCTTTAAAAAATCCACGTTTATTGGCTTTTTGGTTCTTGAAAATTATTCCTTAATAAATCCACGTTTATTGGCTTTTTGGTCCTTGAAAATATTCTTTAAAAAATCCACGTTTATTGGCCTTTTGGTCCTGGAAAAATATTCTTTAAAAATCCACGTTTATTGGAATTTTTGGTCCTTTAAAAATTATTCTTTAAAAAATCTACGTTTATTGGAATTTTTGGTCCTTGAAAAATATTATTTAAAAATTCCACGTTAATTGGAATTTTGGTCCTTGAAAAATATTATTTAAAAAATCCACGTTTATACGCATTGTGGTCCCTGAAATATATTCTTAAAAAAATCCACGTTTATTGGCCTTTTGGTCGTTGAAAAATAATGTTTAAAAAATCCAAGTTTATTGGGTGTTGGTCATTGAAAAATAATCTTTAAAAAATCCAAGTTTATTGGGTGTTGGTCATTGAAAAATAATCTTTAAAAATCCACGTTTATTGGCTTTTTGGTTCTTGAAAATTATTCCTTAATAAATCCACGTTTATTGGCTTTTTGGTCCTTGAAAATATTCTTTAAAAAATCCACGTTTATTGGCCTTTTGGTCCTGGAAAAATATTCTTTAAAAAATCCACGTTTATTGGCCTTTTGGTCCTTGAAAAATATTCTTTAAAAAATCCACGTTTATTGGCCTTTTGGTCCTTGAAAAATATTCTTTAAAAAATCCAAGTTTATTGGCCTTTTGGTCCTTGAAAAATATTCTTTAAAAAATCCACGTTTATTGGCCTTTTGGTCCTTAAAAATTTTCTTTAAAAAGTCCACTTTTATTGGCCTTTTGGTCCTTGAAAAATATTCTTTAAAAAATCCACGTTTATTGGCCTTTTGGTCCTTGACAAATATTCTTTAAAAAATCCACGTTTATTGGCCTTTTGGTCCTTGAAAAATATTCTTTAAAAAATCCACGTTTATTGGCCTTTTGGTCCTTGAAAAATATTTTTAAAAAATCCACGTTCATTTGGCTTTTGATCCTTGAAAATATTTTTAAAAAATCAACGTTTATTGGCTTTTTGGTCCTTGAAAAATATTCTTTAAAAAATCCACGTTTATTGGCCTTTTGGTCCTTGAAAAATATTATTTAAAAAATCCACGTTTACTGGCCTTTTAGTCTTTGAAAGATGTTCTTTAAAAAATCCACGTTTATTGGCATTTTGGTCCCTGAAAAATATTCTTTAAATAAATCCAAGTTAATTGGCCTTTTGGTCCTTGAAAACTATTCTTTAAAAAATCCACGTTTATTGGGCTTTTGGTCCTTGAAAAATGTTCTTTAAAAAATCCCCGTTTATTGGCCTTTTGGTCCTTGAAAAAATTCTTTAAAAAATCCACGTTTATTGGCCTATTGGTCCTTGAAAAATATTCTTTAAAAAATCCACGTTTATTGGCCTTTTGGTCCTTGAAAAATAATATTTAAAAAGTCTCTTTTATTGGCCTTTTGGTCTTTGAAAAAATATTGTTTAAAAATCCACGTTTTGTGTGCTTTTGGTCTTTGATAAAATATTGTTTAAAAAATCCACGCTTTGTAGGCTTTTAGTCCTCGAACAAATATTCTTTAAAAATATCTCTGCTTTGTGGGCTTTTGGTCCTTGAAAATATATTCTTTAAAAAATCCAAGTTTTTGGTCCTTTTTTGGGCACACTGTTTAGTGGTTACAGCCGAACGCACACACGCTCTAAATTTCATATGCGAAGTTGGTTGCCAGTCATATTTCCTAGCAATAATTTTTCGGTTAACTAAATTGTTGTTGGTCGTTAGTTATGTTGTTGTTATTTTTTTGTGTTTCGTGTATGGAACCAGTCATTATTCTAACAGCCAACCAAAATAATATTATACGCCACACTGTTTCAGATAGACCACGTTATTACCGGGTTTTAACATCAACAAAACGGATGAGCTTCACACATGCCAGCCATAGCTTAGTTGGGTACAATTCTGTTGTTACAAGTGGTGTAGTAATGTAAAACAAACACGCAAACACACACACACACACATTTAAATATAGGGTTTTGGACTGTCGACAGGTAAAACTTGATCCATGTGTGATAAAGAAGTATGGCCACATCCAACAAAGAAATAAACAAATGAAGCAATAATATATCCGGTATACGTTGAGGTCATATGAAACAAAAAACAACATACACAATGAAGAACTAACAAGTTGTAATTCTACTGCTGCCAGCAACTCTTGAAAATTTGATAATCCTTAAAAAATATATTCCAGAAAATTGACCAACAAAAAACTTTTCATAAAAGTGAAATTGTAATAATGCCTTATATTGTTGTCTGCAACTCCAAATCCTCTTTAAATGCCCAAATGAGAATAGGTTTTGGAACATAACATATCGAGAAACTATAACCAGTTTCAATCTCTGGACGTTTTCTAAAAATTCTATGTTTTTCCCCTATCTTTCACTAACAATCATCGATACAAAAGAATTCCAATACCGTGGTTCCTTTTTTCGCAATATGTTTGTGGAAAATCCACCAAACCGAAAATCTTCCAAAGCCATACAAAAAATATTGACAATGTTGATTGGCGATGTTGATGTATTGCCATTTTTTCCACATAATTTTTATTTATTCTTGTTGCCGCTTTCGGCCATAATTCCCCTGTTGACTTTAACAATCCATATGATTATGGCAGCAAAGTGGATATGGTGAAGTCGATGTTTGTGGGTACAAATATTCCATATTTATTTTCGGACGCTTGTTTCCTTTCATTTAACTCTTCCCGAACACAAATATATTCATACATTATTAATCCACTTTGGGGATTAGCTGCATTCATGGCATAAATGGTAGACATTGGTCAGAGACCATGAAATATGTGGTTATAAACCGCAATCAAATATAAGTAGCGCTTTATGGGAACACAGAAAAAGCTTGACTATCAAGCGGAACCAATGCAAATACTCAATAATGAAAAACCGATCAACATAAATGAGATTTTCGACTACTATTGGTTCTTCCTGCAAAAACTATCAACAGTACAAACAAATTCATTGACATCGCATATTTCAATTGAGTTTTTTTGGTCACGAAATAATTGACCAACTTTAAAGTGAAAAGTGTTTAGGGATGTACATGCAGTGTCTGTCATTCTATTACATGGACGACAAATTATTCAAAATTCGCTGTTGATAAAGGCCCTTTGGGCTTTGAAATAGTACTCTGCAAAATACCCAAGCTTTGTGGCCTAATTAAAGTTACCCTTTTGGTGACAATATTCTTTAAAAAATGCAAGATGCATAAAGTTTAGCTCCTTAATTTTTTTTCACTCCATGTTGTGTATCCTTTTCGTCCATGAAAAATGTTCTTTAAAAATCCATGTTTTGTGGCCTTATAGCGCTTGAATTTTTTTTTTTTAAATCAGCGATTTGTGGTTTTTTGATTTTTGAGAAAATATTCATAAAAACCCAAGTTTCGTGGTCCATTGGAGGTATCCTTTAAAAACACGTTAAAGGCCACATTTTGTCCTTGACATTTCTTTAAAGATGTATTAGGAAATTATTGTACGACTTAAAAGTGGATGAACTGAAAAGTGTTTATGGATGAAAAATTGATCACAACTAGCTGTTGTTACCCGTAGAGGAATGTGTGAGTGCGTATGATCAACATACCTGGTTGAGTACACATACGCCATCTAATTAGACTGAATTATTTTTAAATCTTTAGTAGTACTAAAGAATGTTGAAATGAGTAATGACATCAAGAACAAGTAAAAAAGTATCAGTCGGCTTTGCCGACAGAGATATACACTCAGCCTGTGCAAATTGAAACACTTTTTTCAAAAAAAAAAAATATGTGTTTAGGGGGTTTCAAAATTTTGGTCGTATGAACCGACAAAAATGTTGAATAGGATTAAAGTTCAAAAACTTTGCGGAAAAGGTACTTAAAGCAATGGACCGACATAGAGCATGGTGGTGCCATAAGGGGTTTTTACTCCCTTCGGGCTGTATTCCCAAGAAGTATGGACTTGCCCCTGAAACAACTTTTACCATCGTAATTGAGGCAGCGAATGTAAGTTGCTTCAACAAAAATCAAAGTGATTCAATAGCAGGTCTTAAAGTGAACTTATCCAAAATTTTGTGTGGGAGGTACGGGATGAAGTGGACAAATATAGTCCATATTCGAACCTGATCTATATCTGGTAGATATTATGAGAATGTGTAAAGTATGGACCAAATCGGTCACTCCCATCAAGAGTTATCGTGCGCACAATTTTTCCGAATATTTTTGAACTTTTGTGGGGTAGGTACCTGAAGGAGTGGACCGATATGGCTTTTCTACGAACTTAAAGTAAGTTTGGAAACAATATTACGAAGCCCAAATTTTGGCCGGAATCGGCAGATCCGTTCGAGAGTTATCTTCCAACCACTACACACGGTGTCATAGGGTTTTTTGTAACTTTCAGGCTATTTTCTCAGGAAGTATGGACTTGCCCTTGAGGAAACTTGTACCTACGTATAGGGGACAGTGAATACAAGATGTTACAACAAAAACCAAGGCGATTCGAGAGCAGGTCCTAAACTGAACTTTTCCGAAATTTTGTGTGGGAGGTACTCGAAGGAGTTTACCGATTGAGTCCATATTGGAACCTCATCTAAGTCTAGTAGAAATTCCATTATGTGCAAAGTATGGACCAAATAGGTTACTTCCTTCAAGAGTTATCGTACGCACAAACTTTTCGAACATTCCATCTTTGAACTTGAAGTAAGTTTGGACAAAATATTACGAAAACCTAATTTTGGACCGAATCGGCAGATCCGTTCGAGAGTTATCTTCCAACCACTACACACGGTGTCATAGGGTTTTTTGTAACTTTCAGGCTATTTTCTCAGGAAGTATGGACTTGCCCCTAATAAAACTTACAGCGTCGTAAAGAGGACAGCGAATACAACTTGCGTAAACAAAAATCAAAGCAATTCGAGACCAGGTCCTAAACTGAACTTTTCCGAAATTTTGTGTGGGAGGTACCCGAAGGAGTGGACCGATTGAGTCCATATTGGAACCTCATCTAAGTTTGGTAGAAATTACACGATGTGCAAAGTATGGACCAAATCGGTTATTCCCTACAAGAGTTATCGTGCGCACAAGTTTTGCGACAATTTTTGAACATTTGTGGGGGAGGTACCTGAAGGAGTGGACCTATAGGGCCCATCTTCGAACTTAAATCGAATCTGGACAAAATATTTCGATACCCAAAATTTGAACCGAATCCATTGATCCGTTAGAGAGTTATCGTGCGCACCAGCCTGCCAGACAGACAGACAGGCGGACGGACATTGCTAAATCTACTCAAAATTGGGGTCTTGGGGTCTAAAACTATTATTTTGATGAGGCACATTATTGGTCGTATCAAAGCCTAAAGGCTGAGGGTATAAAAATGAAATATTAATTCTCCCTTAAATTTTTTTATTTCATATATTTCATATATGAACCTAACAAACGATGAGGGAAAGAAAAAAGTGGTACGAGTTCTCATGTCTTGTTCTGTTTGATGGTTAAGGCAGGAAGAGAACATTTTTTAACCATCAGTTTGGTTTATTGTGGCAGTTTCTTTAAAGCAGGGGTTGGGAGTCGGAGTTTACGAGTCGGAGTCGAGCAATTTTGCTGGAGTCGGAGTCGAAGTCTGAGTCAAAACAAATAACTCGACTCGGGGCTAAATTTTTTCCACGTTATAGAAATATAACATTAAATTTGGAACAAGAACTGTTTTTAAAAATCATTATTTATTTAAAAAGAAAGGTATAAGAAAATATATATGCAAATTATATATTATACTATGTTTAAGGACAATTCACAGGCTATTTACTATCCTATGAAGTGTAGTCTATTCATCCCTATTTTGTTGATCCAATTGATTCGTTACATTTTTGCAAACAAAAGTAAAGGCCTATGATAATCAAATTAAGATTGGACCTTTAACCTCTTTCGTCAGAAGTCTTACTGGTCTTCGCACAAAGGTATATTGGTATTCTCATCTTGTTTTTTTATGAGAAGTCATCCTTGTCTTCTGTGAAAGACATTGTGGTCTCTAAGGGAAATCTTACTGAATACCCTGTGACACAAAATGGAAGTCAAGATTTGGAGTTGGAAAATTTTCTTTTCGGAATGAAAGCCCCAATTGAGAACCCCAACGGTTCCCATAGCTGAAATTTCTGAGTTATGCCATAATGAATTTTTTGTTTGACCCCCATCAATCTCTGGAGATATTGTTTTATCATTTTTAGATGACATGTTTCAGTTAAATAGAATGGAAACCTTTCTGTCGAATGTAGTGTCCTTCTAGCTCAGTTCCTTCCATGTATTTTATGTTCTTGAAACCAAAATGCAAAACAAAATGAAATGTTCAACAAAAATGTTCCACTGAAAATTATATATAGGCTTCCCATATCCAAGAAATCGATATTGTCACGTTTTCATTGTCCTTTATCAGTTTTACCCATTACTTTCTCAAAAAAATCGTATGTTTATGTATCTGGGTAAAGTTCGCATAATCTATTAACTATATATGAAATTCGGATGGTTAAGCTTCTGAATTAGGGCATCATAAATTCGTTGTTGGTCAAACACAGATTCATCCCGCCATAACTCAGAAGTCGGACAAACGGCGATTCTTCCTTCTAGGTTTCATTGCTCAATGAGGGCTTTAGATGTAGACATTCAAATAAACGGATCTGTCCGCCAGGAACAGATAATGTTCATGTGTATCCGAGTTTTCTACACAATCAATATCATATACGAAATTCAATGAAATACATAATCATGAGAAAGAATCGGGTAAAAGTGATAAAGGACAATGAAAACATGACAATATCGATTTCTTATCCTAGTGGACCGATACTACATAAAATTTTCCTAGCAGCATTTTTGTTGTTGTTGTAACGGTGTTTTATTATTATGTTGGTTGTTCGTTATCCTGTTCAATCTGGCTATGGGTCTATCTCCAGTTCCATGAAGTTGGCTACTTCGAGGGGATGTAACCACAGATCCACTGGAGTCAGATGAGTAGGCTTGGCGTGGCAGTTGAATATGTGCTTAGTATCGTGAGGGCCCATGCCGCATACTGGGCAGATGTCTTGCACGGTGCGATCGATACCCGCCCAATATGAATTTAGGCGACTGCAATATCCTGAGCGTAATTGAGCCAAAACTACTCTGGTTTGTCGTGGCAGCTGACGCTCTTCAGCTGCGATAGATGGGGGATGAGCTCCGATGACTGCATTCACACAATAATTGCTTATGGTCTTTGAAACTGTGTCCGTGTGAATGCTGTTCAAACCTGCCTGATATACCTGTTGATCTAGAGGTTCTCTCCTATATTGTTGGACCGTCGTCTCTAGAGCATGAATATCCTTCTTGATATGCCTGGATGTATCAGCAGATGGTGATTGGGATGGCTCTCACGGTAACACCCGAGCAAGTACTGCAACGATAGAATCTAATTATGTTGTCGTACTGGAAGAATCTTTGCCTCCTCATGTAGATGGTCCACTGTAGATTTGAGGAGGCACCCTGTTGCTGTTCTCAGGGCGGCGTTCTGACAAATTTGAATCTTATCCCACTGCGTGTCACATAAATTCGGGGACCAAACTGGCGCCGCATAGCTTACCACAGACCGACCTATAGCTTTATACGTGGTCAACAAGGTTTCTTTATCTGCACCCCAAGTGAAGCCGGCTAGGGACTTGAGGACCTTTTTCCTTTATTTCAGTTTATCGCAGATAGATGTGGCATTCGCGGACGACGTGAAATCCAAGCCCCGTTGAGTGAAACAGGGAGTTCCCCAAGGAGGGGTGATATCTCTGGAACTGTTTAACCTCTACCTTTCCTGTATTCCGCCCCCTCCAGACTGCATTGAGATCGTAACGTATGCGGATGATTGTACGATTCTGGCGTCAGGTACCTACCCTGATGACATCTGTGAGAGACTGAACTCCTATTTAACCGATCTTACCACCTTTTTCCACGCGAGGAATATGCAGATAATCGCCACTAAATCGACGGCCACTCTGTTCACCACATGGACGGCGCAGTATAGCAGCATTTTTGTAGAATATTTTCATGCACGAAATCTCATCATGTGTTAATTTTCAGTTCCAGAAAACATCCATCTGCCTACGTGCTTGGTGGAGTGCACAATATATCTCAAATATTTCAATAAAATTATCCACACCACACCAAAGTTCAAAATGTAAGCGCTGAATTTTAGATTAAGGGGTGATCCCTACTTATCCCTACTCCCTACTCTGTCCTAGAACTTTTGGTTTTTCAAATGGAAATGTGTTTTTATACATTCACGGATATTTGGCCGTATAATTGTATTTATTCATGACAAATGCTTTTTCAATGTAACATTCGGCAGAAACAGTATTGATATGTTCGAATGTATTCGAACGAATGCCCTTTCTAATGAATATGTAAGGAAAAACTAACACATTAGCCTATATAGGCCCAAATATAGGAAAAATTTAAAAATTTGTGCACATTTTTTTAAATTTTTGGTCGTATAGGAATTCACTCTCGGAGTCGACCCGGAGTCGGAGTCGGGGTCTTCATCAGAAATTTCATCACGCCATAACTCGGAAGTTCAACTCACGGCGGATCTGTCCTTTGGGATTCTTAATATAATCACCAATGGCTTTCATCCCCAAAAGGAATTATTTCTACCCCAAAATTTCGGTTCACAGTGCAATAAGGATTGTGCTTTCTTTTAACCCACCCCACAAACGACTAAAAGTTTGCTGTTCCAAAATGTCTTTTGTTGCCGACTGATTACTTTTTGTTGTTGTTTAGTTACCAAAATAAATCAAATGGTAGGATTACTAGTTAACGTTAAAATATACTATGGAAAGAGGATTTTATATGATGTTCTTTTATTTTTAGACAGTGATGCAATGAAATTTATGTTCTTTCCTTCACAATTGGAATACTCCATTCCATTCCTTTGTGAAATTGTTTGAAGTTCGTGCCAACGTTTTATGTTTCCATGATTTGATATTACTCATTGTTTTCACTTCTGTTCCTGTTCCTGTATTTTAAGGATAAATATTGTTGATATTACAAATAATCATAATATAAATCTGTCTGCCTGTTTATCATAAGTACCCTGTAGGAAGTGTGGGGTTTTGTGTTGACATGTCGCCACTTTGTCTACTAATATGGTGACAAAGTCAACACTTTGTCACCAGGTTGTCAACTATTGATACCTTTACCTTAATAAGAAGAAGCATTGTGTATACTGACAAATGATAGCCCAACGAAGCATCTTTTTTAATTTTCTTAATTGTTTGGCGTAAAATAATTTTTGCGGTTGGTGAAAAAAGTATTTTTGTAAAAATCAATAAAATATCGTGAAAACTTAAAGCATATAATTTCAATAACAAGTATGAGCAAAAGAAAATATAAAAGACAAGTGAAAAATAAACAATTCTATAGCAAAGTAAGAATTCTGAGGCGACTAGCAACATTTGTGGTGAAATTTCGACAATTAGACATTATGTGGAACCTTTAGAGAAGATTGTGGAGCCTGATGTATGTATATATTGTCCCGGCTCGCTGGAAATGCTGAATGCAACTAAACATAATAATGAATTACAATGTTGAAAAATTTGGCAAAAATCGATTGTGAGATTTTTCCAATGTTATACAGCTGTAACAGGCAAGCAAATTTAAGGACATATTTTTTATTTATGTTTATTTATACATGTTTATTCTTTTCAATTCCTAGATGTTATATCAACATTCAGCGAATCGCCTGATAAAACGTTAAGCGCAACAGAAGAAGAACTATTTTAAGCAGACAAGTCATTGGTGCGACTTGGCCAAGAAAATAAAACGAAAACGTTTTTTATTATTTATATGTTAAAATGTTTAAGCAGCCTTGAAAACATTGTCTTTATTAACTAATTTTTACTTATGTGGAATCTTTGGCTTAGCCATTTAAAAAGATAAAGATACTGTTTAGGTGATAGCTCAGAAAGGCCGCAGAGAATAATTGTTGTTTGTGGAGATGAGAATGGTGATACAAACCCGAGTGTTACCGATAAATAAAAGAGGAGGAAATAAAACACAAAGGTTTTTAGTTGGTATAAATAATAATATTGCTGTGGGTGATTTATTAAGGCGAAAAGTGCTGATGACTTTACCTGGTGTGGGGTGAGACGCGTTACAATACAGTACTTCCGTACTGGTGAAGAGATGACTTAAAAGTGTTTTGTGTGTAAAAACCGAAAGTGAATCAAGGCGGAGGCAATCACTGCTTATTGGAAAGTTCTCACTACGATCCGAACTGAGCGAATACAGTTCCAGGGAGAAATTGCAGAGAAATTCCACTACCAAGAGAGTACTCTCTACGATCCGCACTGAGCGAACATAGTCTCTGAGAAGATTTGTAGGGCAATGATTGGAAATATCACCCTACGGTGCGCCGTAAGCGTACATAGTTTCTCAGAGGGTTTGTAGAGAACACTTAAGGAAGGGAGGCCTCTCTGCGATCCGAACTAGGCGAACAAAGGCTCCCTGGAGATTTGTAGTGAAAATACCAATAGAGAGTTTCTAACTTAAACAGATACTGTAATACGCAATTTGTATATTTTTAGCATTTTCAATATTATTTGTTTTATTCTTTAATGAAATATAGTATTTAAACAAATGTGTAGCTTCATCTTCTTATTAAACGTACTATATAGCTGGTTTATCTACGGAAAGTTCCAAAAAAACTAAAAAAATTAGTATTGAAAATCTGGTACTGTTGACTCACTACCTCCAATGTCTATACTGACTCACTACCTCCATTGTCTATACTGACTCACTACCTCCAATGTCTATACTGACTTACTACCTCCAATGTCTATACTGACTCACTACCTCCAATGTCAACACATGGTTCCTCAGGAACTACTGACTTACTATTGACATACTAGTTCCATTGTCAGTACTGACTTTCGAATGACACGTTCATACAAAATGTCTATAGGAAATTACATTAGTTGTCTACAGTTTGTCAGTAGTACTGTTGACAATGTCAGTAGTAAGTCAGTATAGAATCACTATTGACATTTCCTACAGGGTAGTTTGCCTTTAAATATGTATGTGTAAGCTGTCTTTCTTCATGCCAGACATTCATTAACTATTAAGTGGTGATCATCCAGAAAACATTCATCAAACAGACAATTGGAAAGGAATTTTTGAACAATAACTATGTATTTATATTCATCAAAGAGTCATCAACACCTAAAATGCTTGTTGAACATCTCAAATGGATAGTCAGAGAGAAGATATCAATGGTATTCCTCTTCCTTATCATTAGAATTTTGTTATTGTTGATGTTGAAGCATCTTTTAAGTCTTTATTAGTAATTTAAGACTCTTACACACATACACATCAACACTAATAAAGTCATTAACCCATTCAGCCCTTCATTTATTCATTCATCCATTCCTTCCTCGTTATATTCATTCAACTGGAAAAGTAGAAAAGTAGTTGTAGCTGTTGGCAAGTTTCCTATATGAAATATTTAGTTTTACACAACATCCAACAGAATGTCAAATGAATTGGCGTGAGTCAAGTTGTTCATTAAAGATGTTTTACTGATGGATTTTCTTCATCTTCTTTGCCACCCATCCATCCATTCATTTCTCATTGATAATTCTTCCGCACATTTAGATAACTTCTCTTTGAATACGATACAAGTGTCAAAGTTTGCATAGCTGATTATTCGCACAATTTCGCATTTCTGTCATTGGCGTGTTTTGTCTCATGCATTCGTAATGTTCGTGATAAAGTGCAACAATTGGAATACATTGTTCATTATTAATTATTCAGCATTTTGTTTTGGAAGTTTGATGTCGACAGGTGTATAAAATGTCCCCTTAAATACCTTATTGACAAAATATTCTAAAACTAGTAGAAAGTATTAAATTCGAATGAAACCGGCTTTTGGTATTAGGTATCCAAAGGATATTTCAAAAGCCTCCCAGCCAAAAAAAAAAACCTCCCAAAATAATGGGCTTCGTAAGAGGTTTTTGATGGCCGAAACTATTTACAAAACCCCCTCCTAACCCATTTTTTTAACAAGGGCATGACGCACTGAATTACTAGTTATTCTATGACCACTAGAATAACTAGTTATTCTGTGGTTAATGGAAGTTAAAAAATAATCTATAAGCTAAATAATTTTTTTTATTTATAGATCAGTTAAGTGGAATTTATTTTCTTTTTCAACACACTTCATATCTATACCCTACACCACAGTGTGGAGAGGGTATTATAAGTTTGTTTTGGTAAAAATTCATGTAACACCGCGAAATATTCGTCGAAGACCCCCAATGTGGTATACCAATCTTCATATCTCGGCGAGATAAAGCGATTTTGTGTCTCCGTCCGTCCGTGTGTCTGTCTGTCCACTATAAATTGTAATCAAACTCCAGGCCGCAATTATGGACCGATCGTCACGAACTTTGGTATGGAGGTCGGTTTCACATCAGAATAGATCGCTATTTTAATTGGTGATGATTGTGAAATATTTAGCGGGTGAAATGGACCAAAAACATAATTTTTATCCGATTTTGTAGATGCTCTGTAGGTCGCAATAATAGGCAGATCGCCTCGAATTTTAAATAAGATAAGGGTATATGACAAAGAAGAAGCTTGCAATTTGAGATGGCGATCAAATAATATTAAGAGCGTTAAATGGACCAAAACTTTTATGTGAAAATTTTTAATATACAGCTTATATCTTTATTCCTGGAAGAGACATTCCGGGCAAGTAAGCTATACTTGGAAGGGGAACACTTGACCTTTCTATTGATGTCAATTGCTTTAGTGTACATAATAAGATAACAGAGTTACAGCCTAATATACCCTGTTATTTGTTGGTAGTGTAATCATAAACACGCTAGAGGTAGCAATTATAGCTCAATAATGACGAAATTTTGCACGAGGTAAGAATTTAGGTAGAGGAAGATGCTTACAATTTTGGATGATGATCTGATATTATTTGGCGGGTGAAATACACCATTACTTTGGTATGAAATATACAAAAAAAAAATATTTTTGGTCTATATTTTATTTCCTGGAGGACATATACTGGCAAAGTAGACTACATATGAAAATAGAACTACTGATATTCCCCCAGATAAAAGTTACATTTAAGTGTCTGCTAGGTAACGGGCCTACTGCTTAATATATAATGGGTTTTGTGTAGAGAACCAAATTTTCCCATTCCCATTATTGCAAATTACATGGTGCCCTAACGTTTTAATTGTCTAATTGAATTTATACATACATTGCAGCATGGGTCGCTTTGACACCTTTTCAAAACGATTCCCCAGCCAGGCAAAAGCAAATTTTCAACGGTTGCAAAATATCCTTCAGTAAGGTTTGCGACATTTTCTGAGTATTTCAGTCATGTATAACTACTCTACAAATCGTCGGTGTCATGCTAAGTGTTCCATACGCCATTTGCCTGATTCGAGAAAAACTCAAGTAAATATTTAAGACCATACAGGATAAAAATGGTGCAATAATCCAATATTTTATGAGCTCAGTTCTTTTTAACTAAACTCATGGAAAATATCAGTAGTATATTTTAGTCAGATATCTGTGATATTCTAGAAGTTATGGCCAATTTTTACAATTGCAAAAAGTTGCCGAATTGTTCCATGGAATCTTTTTTTCATGTTTTTGGCAGTTTGTGTCACATGGAACACGTTTTGTCACATTTCAACCAAAACACTTTTTATCAATCGTGTTCCACCTCCCTTATATGAAGTGCTACTGTGGAGTTGGAAAATCAGGACCTTAAATGCAACATTTATTTATCTCATATAAATACAATAAGGACCATTATTATAGGTTTCCTTAACATTTATTTAAGGGATTGCCTCCATTTATCACTATTTCTTTGTGGTAAAATCGGACAAAACGGATTGATATTTTGCATTTCTAAGGTAACCTTAAAAATTTGAACGCGTTTTTCTTATAATACAATTTTTTTGTCGGAGTCCACACTAGCTTCAAGTCGAATGAACGTTTTTGCGTATATTTTTGTGGACTTACATCAAAATTTTGTCTTTAAACTAGGGATTTTTTGTTTAAACGATTGATAAATTTTCGTTTTCATATAACAATACAATATTCAAAAATATTAACTAAAAACTATTACTCTTCAGTTTTTAAACCAAGCCCTTTAAAACAATTTGTTCCATACGCCACACTTTTCCGTAACTTGGCAAAAATGGGCAATTTTTTGTTCCAAACGCCATCATTTTTGGTGCGGAACAATTCGTTTTTGTCTCTTTTTGTTCCATACGCCAAACGACATGGATATGGAACTAAAAAGTTCAAAGTTGTTTTGTTCCACACGCCAGGTTTTATGGATATGGAACAAAACGACAAGATATTTTGGGTCACAAAGCGGATATGGAACATTCTGACATCTGAATATTTCAGAAACTATAAGAGATAGAGAAAAACCGACCAAAAAATCTGAAAGAGCATGGTTCAAAACCTTGTAAGGTACCTTTATCTCAAAATGTCAAAAATGGCCTATGGAACACTTAAGCATGACACCGACGAAATGTTGTCTTAGGACACGCTGTACGGACTCGGAGATAAGCTGTGGGTTCCATATCATTGAGCGTTGTGATCCCTACTTAAAAATTTCAGAAAAAATTATAAAGTTGAAATAACATAGAATATGTGGTCAAATTTTTAAGTCGATCGGAACTATATTGCCTTAGTATGAGCGTTGGATGGTAACAATTTATTTTATTTTGTATGCAGCATATAAACTGCGTTTTTCTCGAAATCGGCCACAAAAACATATGACAATTGGTTTATTAGTTTTCGAGATAGAGTTGGCACCGCAAAATGCTTTAATAAAAGCAGGGTTTCGTAGACGGCTTCAAAACTTCGTAATATTTTTCTCTTTCAGATGAAGAAAAAAATCTGACAAAAAGTTACGTAGTTTTCTCCAAAAAAAGTCATGAAAAATGGATTTTATTGAGCTTTACAACTGGGGTTCTACTTTCAAGGCTAAGCACACTAAAGTGTCGGCGTACATCCAGTTTGAAACTTGGTCATGAAATGCATATAATTTTTATTGCATGTAGTCCTTATGATTTGTATTGCCCTTTCTAATGAATATGTAAGAAAAAGGTAACACATTAGCCTATATGAGCCAAAATATAGGAAAAAGTTACAAATTTATGCACATTTTATTCATGTTTAGTGGTATAGGAATTTACTCTCAGAGTCGACCAGGAGTCGGAGCCGGAGCCGTGAAAAAAATCTCGTCTGCAGTCGGAGTCGAGCGAAAAATACCTCGACTCCGAAACCCTGGCTTAAACTTTGGCAATCTTAAAATTTAACAAAACTAAACACTTTAGGGGATACCGCCTAAAAAATCCGACATCGATTTTTTTCCCTTGGAGTTAAAACCACCTTAATGTAGATGGGGTGTCTGTCATTTCATTGTCTGTATGCCAAATTAATCTCAATTCAATATTGTTAAAGGAATGTATGTGTATGATCAGCATACCTGCTGCTTGAGTACACATACTCGTACGTCACATAACACTGTGCGGCACAAAAAAAAACCAAGGAAAGCTAAGCAGATCATGAAAGTAGAGATAAAACAAGTAAAAACGTATCGGTCGGCTTTGCCGAGAGAGATATACCTCATCTTGTGTATAAATTGAAATTTTCATCTATGGACAATTTACCATCGAATACCGATTACACAACCAAATACGGTCATTTGTGGACATATGAGTTTGCCGGTAAAAATATAAATTTGGATTAAAGCTCAAAAGTGTTGCGGAGGTGGTACCCGAAAGAAAGTATCGACATATCATATTTTTAAAATCCACCGATATGTAAAATTATTTAAGTTAAACTATATTTGGATAAAATATTAGGAGAACTAAAGTTTGGACCATTTTAATGATTTTTTTTAAGTTTCAGCTGTGTACCGATCTTGCCCATCTTCTTACTTAAACTAAGTTTGGACAAAATATTACGAAGGTCAAATTTTGGACGGAATCGACTGATCCGTTTGAGAGTTATCGTGCGCTCCAGACACTACACATGGTGCAATGGTCAGGTAGTACGGATATGCCCTGAAGAAAACTTGTGCCGTCGTAATGGGGGCGTCGAGTTGCTACAATAACAACGGAAACAGATTTCGTCCAAACATACTTGGGACCTTAACTAATTATTTTGATGAAGCACATTTTTATATAAGGAATATTAACAGACAAAACATGGAAGTTGGACAACTAAATGCTGCAATAACAACAGAGAAGAAAAGCGTATTTCATAACAACACAAAATCCATACTGAGATACCAGAAACCTCCACCAAGGAACCCTTGGTATGATCAGGAGTGTCGCGCACTATACAATCATTACCAACGCGAAACGAGAGAGGTATGGGAAAAAGGTGAAGAAGTGAACAAGGTAATCTGATAACAAATACGGATAGTATGCTCAGGTTATGGAAATAGCATTTTTCCAATCTCCAATCCAATACTCGAATTTATATACCACCAAACCGGAATGAGGAATCAAAATATGACTGCTGGAGCCGATGGTAAACACCAGCTCATCTGTTCTGCTGTTTTTGGCGTTCGAGATTTTTACGGAATCTATAACAAATATTGTGTTCACTGTCTTCTATTTTAGGATTGCTGCTTTTAAGAAACGTTTTAATAAATTACCGTAGGGTTTACACGTAGTGAGCTATTTTATTTTTCTTAAGGTACTAAATTTAAGTGAAATTCCAAATTTAGTGGAGTAGAACTTTTAGGGAACAACATGGAACAAGGTTCTGTACTTGCAGATAGATGCACGAAAGTTGAAGGTACATTTCATTTCCCATATTTATTACAGCTTTTTTACACATATCGACATTTATTAAGTATGTGAATTTTTATATGAGTCTTATCCCAGCAAAAATTTGGATCCGTATACAAAAATAACTACTTACTTACTAAGTAACGCGTATGGTGGCACAGAGCTTGTGTGTCCGACTACAAATCCGAGGGTTGTGTGTTTCCAACGCTCACCGACGGCCGTTTGTTTTTTTTTTGTTAAAAAACAAAGAACAGTTGGTGGTGCACATGTAAGTCATTAAACAACTCTTAATGTTCGTGTGTGTGGTCGAGTGTGTAGTGTGTTGGGCTACAAAGCAAAAGTTCGTGTGCTCAAATCCGGGAAAGGGCGAAGTAAAAAAAATAAAAAAGATGAAGTGTGTTGAAATTGAAAACAAATTCCACCTCAACTGTTTTAAAAATAGAAAATATAATTTTTTAACTTATAGCTTATTTTTCAACTTCCAGTGCCCATGAAATAACTAGTTATTCTAGTGGTTATATTGGTCATAGAATAACCAGTTATTCATTTCGATATGCCCTTGTTAAAATAATGGGTTAGTAGGGGGTTTTGTAAGTAGTTACGACTACCAAATAGTACTATAAAAACCCATTATTTTGGGAGGACTTTGTTTGCTGGGATGAAAACCCAAGAAGTATTTTTTTTTAATTTTTGAACAAATTTTAAAATTTTTGAAAAAAGTTAAATATTAAAACTACTAAACCGAATTTGAAGGATTTTTATTCACTCTCTATCCGTTCAAAAGTTACAGAATTTTTACCAGGAAAAAATGATTCTGAACCACTGAAACACCATGCATTCGGCGTTCGTCTGTAGAAGATCGGGATCACGTTGTATTCGACGTTCAGGTGTAGACGATCGGGAACTGTTAGTCTAGGGCTACGGTCTAATGTCAATCTGAAATTTTGGCTTTCATAATATTTTGTCCAAACTTAGTTTAAGTTCGAAGGTGAGCTACATCGGTCCACTCCTTCCGGTATCTCCCCCACAAAAGTTTAAAAATGTTCGGAAAGTTTGTGTGCACGATAACTCTTGAAGGGAGTAACCGATTTGGTTCATACATTGTACAGCGTAAACTTTCTACCAGGGTAATATGAGGTTCCAATATGGTCTTAATAGGTCCATTCCTTCGGGTACCTCCCACACAACATTTGAGAAAAGTTCAGTTTAGGGCAATCTCTCGAATCGCTTTGATTTTTGTTTTAGCAACTTGTATTCACTGCCCTCCATACGACGGTACAAGTTTCATCAGGGGCAAGTCCATACTTCCTGAGAAAATAGCAGGAAAGTTGCAAAAAACCCCTATGACACCGTGTGAGGTGGGTGGAGCGCAAGATAACTATCGAACGGATCTGCCGATTCGGTCCAACATATGGCCTTAGTAATATTTTGTCCAAACATATTTTAAGTTTGAAGATAAGCCATATCGGTCCACTCCTTCAGGTACCTCCCCCACAAAAGCTCAAAAATGTTCCGAAAAAATTTTCGTATGGTAACTCTTGAAGGGAGTGGCCGAATTGGTCCATACTTTACACATCCTAATATATCTACCAGATATAGATCTGGTTCAAATATGGACTATATTTGTCCACTTATCCGGTACCTCCCACACAAAATTTCGGATAAGTTCACTTTAAGACCTGCTATCGAATCACTTTGGTTTTTGTTGAAGCAACTTGCATTCGCTGCCTCAATTACGATGGTAAAAGTTTTTTTAGTCCATACTTCTTGAGCAAACAGCCCGAAGAGTGTAAAAACCCCCTATGGCACCATATGTTGTGGCTGGAGATCCACTTCCATAACGGCCAATGTCGATCCATTCCTTATAGTATCGCCTCCGCAAAACTTTTTATCTTTAATCCTAATCAAAATTTTTGTCGGTTCAAACGCACAAAATATTTAAAACCCCCTAAATACATACGTATTTTGGGAAAAAATTGTTTCAATATACACAGGCTGAGGGTATATCTCTGTCGGCAAAGCCGACTGATACTTTTTTACTTGTTATGACGCATTTTCACAAAATGTTCAATAGTTTACACTTTAAAATAATATAATTTAATAGTAAACAAACCCATAGATAGCAACAAATTCACTTGCAAAATTTTTTTTATATTCCTGCAAAAATACAAAGCCACAAAAATTTTGAAAAATAGTGCAGTGTTTTAATTCCAATTCTCTTTCAAGATAAACAAAAAAGTGTGTGGGGACATAAAATTTTGCGGTTTGTGGTCACACATTCATAATGTTTATAACTGGGTGAGTTAATTTTTGTTTGCTCTTCCAACAACAACTTTCACACAAAATTAATGTACGCAACACACAACATTGTGTCAGGGAGAGAGAGAATGGAAATCGTGACCAAACCATAAACTTCACCCCTGATATTTAACGATAATTTTGCAAACAAAAAATGCTTTAAACCAATGACGATTAAAGTTTAATTTAAAACTTTGGCATTTGGATGGTTTCTGCTGGGTTCTTCTCTGAAAAATTGTACTTTGTTCATGTTGACATTGGTACAAAGGATGTTTGCCTAATGATAAACTATGGCATATTTGCAGAGGGAGCCAGAAAGAGAAAGAGAAGGAGGAGAGCAAAGGAAAGGAAGTGCAGATAAAAATTTATGGTTTGTAGTTTATGGGTTTTTGTTGCAGTTGTTGACGTTATTGTTATTTTCCCCATTGTAGTTGATTATCGTATAGAACTAAAGCTAAAGAGAGAAAGGGAGAGTGAGCGTAACTAAAACTTACACTTTACACTATTTGCATACTAACTAGAGTTTGGGGTCGGGAATTCTCGGCCCGGGATTTCCCGGGAATTCCCGAAATTTTTTGGACGGGATTTCCCGGGAAAATTTTTTTAAATTCCCGGGAATACGGGTATTTGTATTTTCATGTATAAGTCATATATTATTTACATTATAGTTATTTAATGTTGGAAATATAGTGGAATAGCGATATTCGTAATTATAGATAATTCGTATCAAGTTGCGGGTCCATCCTAACAATCGTGATAATTCGTATAAAATACATACATTTTGGTCCACTCGATAATTAATGGTCTTTCTGGAATTCGAAGCCCGTATAACCTCAAATAATTTTTATTTTTAGTGGGTCACGGAAAACAATACACTTTTTGAAGGCATTTCCTTGCTGTTCCAGTCGAAAATTTTATTGATGACATTCTTGCAGAATATTAATTTGATAAGATATATGTGTAAAAGCTGTGATCGACTCGAATTGTGGTTTTCTCCAAAATTATTGTATGCAATATTTAAAACTGTATAATGTGTAAGTGGCAAATCGAGAATATTAGGATTGGAAGTCAGTAATAACTATGAATGTTCATACATATAAGTACGCCTCTAAATCCTTGATATCACCGGGTTGCAATTGTGAAGCCTTGTACCCAAAGGTCAGCCGTGTAAAAATTTGTTATAAACGGATATCTTCTATGATCGACACGCCCTTCGAACCATAAGAAGAACGTCCCATATCGTTGACTTTAAAAATATAATCGAACAGGACTCTTTGATAAGAAGGAAGCCTTTGCTAGAATGCTCGTGAGAAACAGATATTTTATATAACCTTCGCGAATTTGTCTGGAAGAATTGGGACATATATGCCATATATGATTTATTGGTACATTCAAAATTTTGGCGCAACGTCCTTTATGATGTTTGCTATTGCTGGTTTAGCCTACTGCTATTTAACCCTTAATACCCCAGCAAAATTTGAAGGAAGGGGTTCCATGCGATGACGTGATTTCATGGCATCTTTTGCATTGGTTCAAACGAAGTCGTGAAAGATCCGATCTTTTCATTAGCATTTGAACCAATGCAAAGGAAGCGTGAAAGATCCGATCTATCCAATAGAGATGAATTTTGTGTTTTTATTTATACAATTTTTTCTAAATATATAAGATTAATTGTCAGAGACTCTTGATGTTGTCGGAGACTCGAAAAACTCTCGTCGTAATGATGTAATTGCAAATGGATAGTGAAAATGACATGCTAAAGCATTGGTGGAAATGACATGCCAAAGCATCGGTGAAAATTACATGTCAAAGCATTGGTGTAAATGACATGTTTTGGATCCAAAAATTAATAGCATCTTTTGGGGTCCACGCTCATATAAAATTCATCGATGAAGATGCTAAAACGATGACATTCCAGATCACTTGCACCCATGATTGAATGTCATCTTTGGCATCGAACATTTTGCTGGGTACTGTTCCAAAGAGATAACTAATGACGCAACTTGCATAAAAGTTGTGGGTGTTTCATTTTTGTTTGCTCGCTGTCTTGTCTATGCCCCACGAATTTGATTTCTCTTAGTCCCGGGAATTCCCGGGTTCCCGGGAATGAGAACTTTTCATTCCCGATTTCCCGGGAATGAAAAAAAGGCGGGAATTCCCAAACACTAATACTAACCATGGCGGAACAATGTATTTAGACATCATCAATCACCATAAACTTCACAGCATGAGCCATCTTAACTTGTATTGCCCGTTAAGTAGAATACAAATACAACAGAAACAGTAACTTCAAAGCATTTCTGCAGTTCTTCTTCTACACAAACATACATCATCATTACCAACATCAACCATATCACCATCAGCCGTGGTAGTTGTGAGCAAAAGCCATGATATATTCAAGATAATGTGTTGGTGATGCTAATAATGGCAGGCACTGCATTAGGGTAATGGTAGTATCGCAATATCAACAACAACACCATCAGAAGCAAAAATCTACCTGACAACATAGCCATACCATTACTTGTGCCTCATGAAATAAACATATTTCATATTCGCAATTTCTTTTTATTGCGATAAATCGAAAGTGGAAGTAAATGAAATTTCCGGCATTTAGTTCGCATCCATACTTTCACTTTTACAGTATACGCCAACCACCAGTTTGAGGGAAAAATTTAAAATTTCAAACGATCCTCAAATGGCCCTCAAAACTGCATACAAGCGAAATTGTTTAACTTTTGTAGAGGGAAAGATTGACCGAATCTCACAGGATTTACATAGCTTTATGTCCTTGTAATCATAACTGTCAAGACTACTTTCGGCTAAAGCTATCCTCCCACACCATTAAATGAAAATCTTAGAACTTGCTTTATATCAAGTTTGAGAGAAATATTTCCATGTGCAAAGTTCGGACCAATTCCAGTCACTCTATTCGAAATTTATATTGAGCATCAGCCATTTGGAGATTGTTTGAGATAGTAGGGATTTTGGAGAATTGTCAGAAACCATGGGCAAGTCAACGAAAAATTGTATCATTGTAATCAATACCATCGTTCCACCGTTAAAAATTCAATATCGATCCTCGAACTTCATTGTACAAAGGTACTAGAAGGTGTGGATCCACTTCATAAAAATTGAAGAAAAAATATTAATATTAATTAATAACAGAAACGTGAATGAACTAGAGGCGTTACTTAAACGTCTGGACTTAAAAGCTAGGTGATTAATTAGGGGTGAGATCTATCAGGCCGTGTTTAATTAGGGACGGATTAGACCTGGTCTATGATAGACGTGGTTTAAAAAAGGTGCTGCATTGTTTACTAAGGGTATGTCTTACGTTTGGAGTGCGTAAAAGGGTTGCTTCTTTAGACCCTTGCCAACGGAAAGGGTGCTTCTTTAGACCCTTGCCAGCGGAAAGGGTGCTTCTTTAGACCCTTGCCAACGGAAAGGGTGCTTCTTTAGACCCTTGCCAACGGAAAGGGTGCTTCTTTAGACCCTTGCCAACGGAAAGGGTGCTTCTTTAGACCCTTGCCAACGGAAAGGGTGCTTCTTTAGACCCTTGCCAACGGAAAGGGTGCTTCTTTAGACCCTTGCCAACGGAATGGGTGCTTCTTTAGACCCTTGCCAACGGAAAGGGTGCTTCTTTAGACCCTTGCCAACGGAAAGGGTCCTTCTTTAGACCCTTGCCAACGGAAAGGGTGCTTCTTTAGACCCTTGCCAACGGAAAGGGTGCTTCTTTAGACCCTTGCCAACGGAAAGGGTGCTTCTTTAGACCCTTGCCAACGGAAAGGGTGCTTCTTTAGACCCTTGCCAACGGAAAGGGTGCTTCTTTAGACCCTTGCCAACGGAAAGGGTGCTTCCTTAGACCCTTGCCAACGGAAAGGGTGCTTCCTTAGACCCTTCCCAACGGAAAGGGTGCTTCTTTAGACCCTTGCCAACGGAAAGGGTCCTTCTTTAGACCCTTGCCAACGGAAAGGGTGCTTCTTTAGGCCCTTGCCAACGGAAAGGGTCCTTCTTTAGACCCTTGCCAACGGAAAGGGTGCTTCTTTAGACCCTTGCCAACGGAAAGGGTGCTTCTTTAGACCCTTGCCAACGGAAAGGGTGCTTCTTTAGACCCTTGCCAACGGAAAGGGTGCTTCTTTAGACCCTTGCCAACGGAAAGGGTGCTTCTTTAGACCCTTGCCAACGGAAAGGGTGCTTCTTTAGACCCTTGCCAACGGAAAGGGTGCTTCTTTAGACCCTTGCCAACGGAAAGGGTCCTTCTTTAGACCCTTGCCAACGGAAAGGGTCCTTCTTTAGACCCTTGCCAACGGAAAGGGTGCTTCTTTAGACCCTTGCCAACGGAAAGGGTGCTTCTTTAGACCCTTGCCAACGGAAAGGGTGCTTCTTTAGACCCTTGCCAACGGAAAGGGTGCTTCTTTAGACCCTTGCCAACGGAAAGGGTGCTTCTTTAGACCCTTGCCAACGGAAAGGGTGCTTCTTTAGACCCTTGCCAACGGAAAGGGTGCTTCTTTAGACCCTTGCCAACGGAAAGGGTGCTTCTTTAGACCCTTGCCAACGGAAAGGGCCCTTCTTTAGACCCTTGCCAAGGGAAAGGGTGCTTCTTTAGGCCCTTGCCAACGGAAAGGGTGCTTCTTTAGACCCTTGCCAACGGAAAGGGTGCTTCTTTAGACCCTTGCCAACGGAAAGGGTGCTTCTTTAGACCCTTGCCAACGGAAAGGGTGCTTCTTTAGACCCTTGCCAACTGAAACTTGCTTTATATCAAGTTTGAGAGAAATATTTCCATGTGCAAAGTTCGGACCAATTCCAGTCATTCTATTCGAAATTTATATTGAGCATCAGCCATTTGGAGATTGTTTGAGATAGTAGGGATTTTGGAGAATTGTCAGAAACCATGGGCAAGTCAACGAAAAATTGTATCATTGTAATCAATACCATCGTTCCACCGTTAAAAATTCAATATCGATCCTCGAACTTCATTGTACAAAGGTACTAGAAGGTGTGGATCCACTTCATAAAAATTGAAGAAAAAATATTAATATTAATTAATAACAGAAACGTGAATGAACTAGAGGCGTTACTTAAACGTCTGGACTTAAAAGCTAGGTGATTAATTAGGGGTGAGATCTATCAGGCCGTGTTTAATTAGGGACGGATTAGACCTGGTCTATGATAGACGTGGTTTAAAAAAGGTGCTGCATTGTTTACTAAGGGTATGTCTTACGTTTGGAGTGCGTAAAAGGGTTGCTTCTTTAGACCCTTGCCAACGGAAAGGGTGCTTCTTTAGACCCTTGCCAGCGGAAAGGGTGCTTCTTTAGACCCTTGCCAACGGAAAGGGTGCTTCTTTAGACCCTTGCCAACGGAAAGGGTGCTTCTTTAGACCCTTGCCAACGGAAAGGGTGCTTCTTTAGACCCTTGCCAACGGAAAGGGTGCTTCTTTAGACCCTTGCCAACGGAAAGGGTGCTTCTTTAGACCCTTGCCAACGGAATGGGTGCTTCTTTAGACCCTTGCCAACGGAAAGGGTGCTTTTTAGACCCTTGCCAACGGAAAGGGTCCTTCTTTAGACCCTTGCCAACGGAAAGGGTGCTTCTTTAGACCCTTGCCAACGGAAAGGGTGCTTCTTTAGACCCTTGCCAACGGAAAGGGTGCTTATTTAGACCCTTGCCAACGGAAAGGGTGCTTCTTTAGACCCTTGCCAACGGAAAGGGTGCTTCCTTAGACCCTTCCCAACGGAAAGGGTGCTTCTTTAGACCCTTCCCAACGGAAAGGGTGCTTCTTTAGACCCTTGCCAACGGAAAGGGTCCTTCTTTAGACCCTTGCCAACGGAAAGGGTGCTTCTTTAGGCCCTTGCCAACGGAAAGGGTCCTTCTTTAGACCCTTGCCAACGGAAAGGGTGCTTCTTTAGACCCTTGCCAACGGAAAGGGTGCTTCTTTAGACCCTTGCCAACGGAAAGGGTGCTTCTTTAGACCCTTGCCAACGGAAAGGGTGCTTCTTTAGACCCTTGCCAACGGAAAGGGTGCTTCTTTAGACCCTTGCCAACGGAATGGGTGCTTCTTTAGACCCTTGCCAACGGAAAGGGTGCTTCTTTAGACCCTTGCCAACGGAAAGGGTCCTTCTTTAGACCCTTGCCAACGGAAAGGGTGCTTCTTTAGACCCTTGCCAACGGAAAGGGTGCTTCTTTAGACCCTTGCCAACGGAAAGGGTGCTTCTTTAGACCCTTGCCAACGGAAAGGGTGCTTCTTTAGACCCTTGCCAACGGAAAGGGTGCTTCCTTAGACCCTTCCCAACGGAAAGGGTGCTTCTTTAGACCCTTCCCAATGGAAAGGGTGCTTCTTTAGACCCTTCCCAATGGAAAGGGTGCTTCTTTAGACCCTTGCCAACGGAAAGGGTCCTTCTTTAGACCCTTGCCAACGGAAAGGGTGCTTCTTTAGGCCCTTGCCAACGGAAAGGGTGCTTCTTTAGACCCTTGCCAACGGAAAGGGTGCTTCTTTAGACCCTTGCCAACGGAAAGGGTCCTTCTTTAGACCCTTGCCAACGGAAAGGGTCCTTCTTTAGACCCTTGCCAACGGAAAGGGTGCTTCTTTAGACCCTTGCCAACGGAAAGGGTGCTTCTTTAGACCCTTGCCAACGGAAAGGGTGCTTCTTTAGACCCTTGCCAACGGAAAGGGTGCTTCTTTAGACCCTTGCCAACGGAAAGGGTGCTTCTTTAGACCCTTGCCAACGGAAAGGGTGCTTCTTTAGACCCTTGCCAACGGAAAGGGTGCTTCTTTAGACCCTTGCCAACGGAAAGGGTGCTTCTTTAGACCTTGCCAACGGAAAGGGTGCTTCTTTAGACCTTGCCAACGGAAAGGGTGCTTCTTTAGACCCTTGCCAACGGAAAGGGTGCTTCTTTAGACCCTTGCCAACGGAAAGGGTGCTTCTTTAGACCCTTGCCAACGGAAAGGGTGCTTCTTTAAACCCTTGCCAACGGAAAGGGTGCTTCTTTAGACCCTTGCCAACGGAAAGGGTGCTTCTTTAGACATTGCCAACGGAAAGGGTGCTTCTTTAGACCTTGCCAACGGAAAGGGTGCTTTTTAGACCCTTGCCAACGAAAAGGGTGCTTCTTTAGACCCTTGCCAACGGAAGGGGTGCTTCTTTAGACCCTTGCCAACGGAAAGGGTGCTTCTTAAGACTCTTTCCAAAGGAAAGGGTGCTTCTTAAGACTCTTTCCAAAGGAAAGGGTGCTTCTTAAGACTCTTTCCAAAGGAAAGGGTGCTTCTTAAGACTCTTTCCAAAGGAAAGGGTGCTTCTTAAGACTCTTTCCAAAGGAAAGGGTGCTTCTTAAGACTCTTTCCAAAGGAAAGGGTGCTTCTTTAGACCCTTTTAAAGAAAAGGGTGCTTCTTTAGACCCTTTTAAAGAAAAGGGTGCTTCTTTAGACCCTTTTAAAGAAAAGGGTGCTTCTTAAGATTCTTTCAAAAGGAAAGGGTGCTTATTAAAACCCTTTCCAAGGGAAAGGGTGCTTCTTAAGACCCTTTCCAAAGGAAAGGGTGCTTATTAAGACCCTTTCCAAGGGAAAGGATGCTTCTTAAGACACTTTTTTAGGAAAAGGTTGCTTCTTAAGACACTTTCTTAGGAAAAGGTTGCTTCTTAAGACCCTTTCTTAAGGAAAGGGTGCGTCTTAAGACCCTTTCCAAAGGAAAGGGTGTGTCTTAAGACCCTTTCCAAGGGAAAGGGTGCGTCTTAAGACCGTTTTCAAGGAAAAGGGTGCGTCTTAAGACCCTTTCCAAGGGAAAGGGTGCGTCTTAACACCCTTTCCAAGGGAAAGTGTGCGTCCTAAGACCGTTTCAAAAGAAAAGGGTTATTCGTAAGGCCCTTTCCAATGGAAAGGTTGATTCTTAAGACACATTCCGAAGGAAAGGGCGCTTCTTAAGACTCTTTCCACGGGAAAGAATATTTTTTTGCCTTTTTCTTAGGAAAGGATAGTTCTGTAGACGCTTTCTTAGTGAAAGGTCGCTTCTTTAGACCCCGTGTCCATTAGAAAATTACAGCTACTTCTTTTATTCACTGGGGTATGCTTAGTGTAGGTTCTTACCTTTAGTTCATTAAAATGTATATCTTAACTAATTTTTATAATTTACATAATACTATTTTGTTCCATTCGGAATAATTTGGTAATATTTGAAAATGTTTTTTTTTTAACACCCTAACAGTTAATAAGGCCATGTCCATAAGATTGAATTGCAACTAAATAAATATTACATTTCTTCTCACTAAGAGGGGTAAAAAGAAGTTCGTTTTAAGTTTGGCTCTTACATGCCTGGGAAAAAACATTTATGGTGTGGGGGTCTATAACAGTATTTTAGGTTCTCTAACATGCCCAATAGAAGGATAAATAATCTTCCATGTAAACATTTACGAACATTACATTTAATGGCTTATTTTAGATTGTGTGTGTCTGTGGATAAGTGTGTGTAGAAGCAGGACAAGAGTATCAGCAGTAGCAATATTAGCACCAATACCAATTATCCTTGACATAAATTTAACAAGGTACGGCTTGGGTGTGTGTGTGAACTGCCACCACCTACGATTTTTAACTAATGACTATTGCCTGAGATGATACAAGACAAGAATTGTTTCAGGGTGCCGTAATAGTAAATGGCCAAACTTTGGGCATAAAATACAACTAAAAATTTTAAAGTTTCCCAAAAAACATAAAATCCCAAACACTTGTACCGTAAGACCAGACAAATAGCTTCATATAGGATCGCATAATAAAATTCTTTAAGAATGAGAGAGAAAAAATTAAAAAAAGCAGCAACTCTTACGATGTTCATAAAACTGTAAACATTTTGCCATCAGTTTGAACAGATGTAGATTTCAAGTATCCAACCCACAACAACCTCCCCAAAAACAGAGATATACCAAAGCAGATTTAAAGCGGTTTTCTGTTTGGTGGCCATGGATCCTGCTGGCTGTTGGGGTATGCAACGAAAGAGGTGGCCACTTTATAAGTGATGGCAGTAAAGTGAAATTAATTGAAATTGAAGAGAAAATCCCATTTACAATAATTGCCAATTGGAAAAAATGTATCAGGATATAGACAATGTATTTAAACGCACACCACCGCACACAAAAATATGTGTGATTGAGTGTCCGTGTGTGTGTACGAGGTTACATAGCATAAACCCAGTCAGTCATGCACCATTTTTATCTATTGTTTTATAGACTTTAGTTGTGCACGAAAAAAAAGCACACACAGGATGTTGAGATAGTTTAGCAGCCATGGGTTTTAAAACTTTCTACATCAGCACAAAATATGAGCGAGTAAGTATGTAAAGCTTAAAAAAAACAATGCAATTCCATTTGGGACGAATATGCATTTTCTGGGTGTGTGTGCTTTTTTCATTTATGGATTTTTAATGGTTGAATTTTTCGTCCCTTAAGTCAGGGAGACCGTTTAAATTTAATCACAACATTCTAGGATGGAAAACAAAATAAAAAATATTTAATTTTGATGCTGTAATTTACAAAAAAAATAAGTAAAAAAGTTTCAGTCGGCTTTGCCGACAGAGGTATACCCTCAGCCAATGTGAATTGAAACTTTCATCTACAGACAGATAGAATGTATTTAGCGTCTCTTTAGAATTTTGTGGCCCTTTTTCAACATTTGAACTTGCCGAGAAAAATGTAGATTAGGAATTAACACAAATGATGAACTTTTGTGGGTGAGGTACCCTTAGGGAGGACCGATATGGGCCATTTTCGAAGTAAAAGTAAATTTTGAAAAAATAATAGGAAATCCACAGTTTGTTTGCACCATTCATTTTAGTGACATTTTTTAAATATTGGGGAGAAGTACCGGAAGTTGGGGATCAATGCTATGGGACCTACAGTTTATCGCCGAGTCCGAACGGCGTGTCTAAGACACCACTTCTGTAGAGAAGTTTTACATCGCTGAAATACTCAGGAAATGTCGCCAACATTACTGAGGAGTATTTTGCCATCGTTGAAAAGTGTTTTGATGTTGCCTGCCCGGGGAATCGAACCCACGACCTTATGTGTGCAAGGCGGGTATGCATACCATTGCACCATGATGGCACCCACACAAAATATTACCAAGGCCAAATTTTGGACCGAATTGGCAGATCCGTTCGAGATTTATCTTGCTCTCCAACCACTACACGCGGTGCCATAGGGGTTTTTTGCAACTTTCAGGCTATTTTCTCAGGAAGTATGGACTTGCCCCTTATGAAACTTAAACCGTCGTATGGGGGACAGCGAATACAAGTTGCTACAACAAAAATCAAAGCGATTCGAGAGCAGGTCCTAAACTGAACTTTTCCGAAATTTTGTGTGGAAGGTACCCGAAGGAGTGGACCGATTGAGTCCATATTTAAACTTCATCTAAGTCTGGTAGAACTTTCACGATGTAAAAAGTTTGGGCCAAATCGGTTACTCCCTTCAAGAGTTATCGTGCGCACAAATTTTCCGAACATTTTCGAACTTTTGTGGGGGAGGTACCGGAAGGAGTGGACCGATGTAGCTCATCTTCGAACTTAAACTAAGTTTGGGCAAAATATTACGAAAGCCAAAATTTGAACCGAATTGGTTCATCCGTTCGAGAGTTATCGTGCGCTCCAGCCAGCAGGACAGACAGACAGACAGACGGACGGACATGGCTAGATCGACTCCAAATTGTCTGAAACACATTTCGTCCAAACATACTTGGGGGTCTAAAACCATAATTTCGATGAGGCACATTTTCATCGTATCAAAGTGTATATACCCTCCTTAGCGTAAAGGCTGAGGGTATAAAAATACAGGGTCCTTATAAAATATTCTTTAAAAAATCCACATTTGGTGTTGTGTAGGTCCTTAAGAAATATTCTTCAAAAAATCCACGTTTTGTGTTGTGTAGGTCCTTATAAAAAAATTCTTTAAAAAATCCACGTATGGTGTTTTGTAGGTCCTTATAAATTATTCTTTAAAAAAATCCACATTTGGTGTTGTGTAGGTCCTTATAAAATATTCTTTAAAAAATCCACATTTGGTGTTGTGTAGGTCCTTATAAAATATTCTTCAAAAAATCCACGTTTTGTGTTGTGTAGGTCCTTATAAAAATTCTTTAAAACTCCACGCTTGGTGTTGTGTAGGTCCTTATAAAATATTCTTTAAAAAATCCACGTTTGTTGTTGTGTAGATCCTTATAAAATATTCTTTAAAAAAATCCACGTTTGGTGTTGTGTAGGTCCTTATAAAATATTCTTTAAAAAAATCCACGTTTGGTGTTGCGTAGGTCCTTATAAAATGTTCTTTAAAAATCCAAGTTTGTTGTTGTGTAGGTCCTTATAAAATATTCTTTAAAAATCCACGTTTGGTATTGTGTTGGTCCTTATAAAATATTCTTTAAAAAATCCAGAATTGGTGTTGTGTAGGTCCTTATAAAATATTCTCTTAAAACCCATGTTTAGTTTTGTGTATGTCCATATAAAATATCCTTTAAAAAATCGACGTTTTTTGGTCTGTTGGATCTTTTTTAATAATTTCCCAGAAATACATCATTAATTTTGAAGGCAATATATTTAAATATGAAAATCAGTTTTCAATTTCCCAATTTATTTTCCTCTTAAAAATGTTGTCTTTGTTTTTCTTTTCATTTAGTTAGAAAAAATATTTTTACTGTGTTTTAAATTGCTTTCCGCTTGGATAAAGCTGCTTATTCAAATTTTCCAATTTTCCCATTTAAGATGATTGTCGAATAAAACGAGTCGACACAAGCACACACACACAATTGCTTTAGTGTAATTTCTCTAAATGCTGCACATCAAACCAAGACACACACACACACATAAAGACAATCACTGCGGAGACATGTTTAACAACTGGCTCTTACAGCTGCTCACTTTTTTTTGGATAAGCAACATTGAGTCAGGCCACGATTACAGACAGAGTTAACTGCAATCGAATGCCGCGCCAATTTGCCACATCTGTGTTAGTTTCTCAGTCTTTTTATGTACGTGTGTATGTATGTTTGAGGTGCAAGTGAGGCAGTGCAACAGAGTACAAAATCCAAGTTATTTTACATATAGTCTGTGAGACATTGTTTTAAATGTATAATATGATGCCTTAGCGAAAACCTGCACTATGGGTTGGCAAAAATCTAATAGGAAACGTTCTGAGGGGTATTGGAAAATATAATGTTGTGTCCCAATCGGCGCCCAATGCTTTGGTTAGACTATGAAATGTTTGTTTTTTGCATTTATGCAAATTTTGAGGCAATTTTTGTGCCATTGTGCAAATTGGCGCCTGACCGTAACCATTCATTTGTTGGTTAAATATGCCTAAAGAATGCTGACACATCACGTTCACTTCGGTATGTGTCTGAGTGTGTACGTGCGAGTAATTTGAGAAAGCTTACAATTGGAATTATCTTCGTTTTGTGTGAATTTGCTGCCCGCCTCGCATTATTATTGTGAGAGAGATGGGGTTTGCATATTAGTGCAATATTGTCTTCTCTACTTTTACTATGTTTGCTTTGCCGCCAGCTTTCCCGTTGTCTTGACAACATATTTTCTTCATTTGCACTTCCATTTCATGTTAAAGGATATAATTTCGCTTAACGAAATCGTGCAGTAATCTCCTGTTCCCGTTGCAGGAAATTAAAGAAAAAACTGTTATCGTCGTGCTAGCAGATACCGAGAGAACATTTATGAGCATGGTTTTTCCTTTCTATTTGACTTCATTGTAGATTTTTTTGAAGGCAACACCTGTCACTTTGTTTAACTTTGTAATTTAATGCATGTGTTTCATGGCAGTTGCAGCTTTGGTTGCATGTGTTTGCAGTTTTAGGGTAGTTTTTAAATTTTTAACGAATGTAGTCATTACGTTTCTTATAACATACAAAAGAACCCACAAATATCCCCGAAGGGACAAGGGCGACTTCTCTCATAGCAATGCTTCTCAACACTCATTCATATTAGCTGATTTATGTGGGACCTCATTTTTTCGTGCGTCTTACGACACCACTTGTTGAAAATGTTTACATAACTGAAATACTCAAGAAACGACTCTGTTTATGACATATGGTGGAGGATACAAGTATGCATTTCACGGCTATTTGCATAGAGTGGGCAATACTTAACCACTGCACTTCTAAATTATCGTAACGAGTCCATGGTCCTTGAAAAATATTCTTTAAAAAATCCACGTTTATTGGCCTTTTGGTCCTTGAAAAATATTCTTTAAAAAATCCACGTTTATTGGCCTTTTGGTCCTTGAAAAATATTCTTTAAAAAATCCACGTTTATTGGCCTTTTGGTCCTTGAAAAATATTCTTTAAAAAATCCACGTTTATTGGCCTTTTGGTCCTTGAAAAATATTCTTTAAAAAATCCACGTTTATTGGCCATTTGGTCCTTGAACAATATTCTTTAAAAAATCCACGTTTATTGGCCTTTTGGTCCTTGAAAAATATTCTTTAAAAAATCCACGTTTATTGGCCTTTTGGTCCTTGAAAAATATTCTTTAAAAAATCCACGTTTATTGGCCTTTTGGTCCTTGAAAAATATTCTTTAAAAAATCCACGTTTATTGGCCTTTTGGTCCTTGAAAAATATTCTTTAAAAAATCCACGTTTATTGGCCTTTTGGTCCTTGAAAAATATTCTTTAAAAAATCAACGTTTATTGGCCTTTTGGTCCTTGAAAAATATTCTTTAAAAAATCCACGTTTATTGGCCTTTTGGTCCTTGAAAAATATTCTTTAAAAAATCCACGTTTATTGGCCTTTTGGTCCTTGAAAAATATTCTTTAAAAAATCCACGTTTATTGGCCTTTTGGTCCTTGAAAAATATTCTTTAAAAAATCCACGTTTATTGGCCTTTTGGTCCTTGAAAAATATTCTTTAAAAAATCCACGTTTATTGGCCTTTTGGTCCTTGAAAAATATTCTTTAAAAAATCCACGTTTATTGGCCTTTTGGTCCTTGAAAAATATTCTTTAAAAAATCCACGTTTATTGGCCTTTTGGTCCTTGAAAAATATTCTTTAAAAAATCCACGTTTATTGGCCTTTTGGTCCTTGAAAAATATTCTTTAAAAAATCCACGTTTATTGGCCTTTTGGTCCTTGAAAAATATTCTTTAAAAAATCCACGTTTATTGGCCTTTTGGTCCTTGAAAAATATTCTTTAAAAAATCCACGTTTATTGGCCTTTTGGTCCTTGAAAAATATTCTTTAAAAAATCCACGTTTATTGGCCTTTTGGTCCTTGAAAAATATTCTTTAAAAAATCCACGTTTATTGGCCTTTTGGTCCTTGAAAAATATTCTTTAAAAAATCCACGTTTATTGGCCTTTTGGTCCTTGAAAAATATTCTTTAAAAAATCCACGTTTATTGGCCTTTTGGTCCTTGAAAAATATTCTTTAAAAAATCCACGTTTATTGGCCTTTTGGTCCTTGAAAAATATTCTTTAAAAAATCCACGTTTATTGGCCTTTTGGTCCTTGAAAAATATTCTTTAAAAAATCCACGTTTATTGGCCTTTTGGTCCTTGAAAAATATTCTTTAAAAAATCCACGTTTATTGGCCTTTTGGTCCTTGAAAAATATTCTTTAAAAAATCCACGTTTATTGGCCTTTTGGTCCTTGAAAAATATTCTTTAAAAAATCCACGTTTATAGGCCTTTTGATCCTTGAAAAATATTCTTTAAAAAATCCACGTTTATTGGCCTTTTGGTCCTTGAAAAATATTCTTTAAAAAATCCACGTTTATTGGCCTTTTGGTCCTTGAAAAATATTCTTTAAAAAATCCACGTTTATTGGCCTTTTGGTCCTTGAAAAATATTCTTTAAATAATCCACGTTTATTGGCCTTTTGGTCCTTGAAAAATATTCTTTAAAAAATCCACGTTTATTGGCCTTTTGGTCCTTAAAAAATATTCTTTAAAAAATCCACGTTTATTGGCCTTTTGGTCCTTGAAAAATATTCTTTAAATAATCCACGTTTATTGGCCTTTTGGTCCTTGAACAATATTCTTTAAAAAATCCACGTTTATTGGCCTTTTGGTCCTTAAAAAATATTCTTTAAAAAATCCACGTTTATTGGCCTTTTGTCCTTGAAAAATATTCTTTAAAAAATCCACGTTTATTGGCCTTTTGGTCCTTGAAAAATATTCTTTAAAAAATCCACGTTTATTGGCCTTTTGGTCATTGAAAAATATTCTTTAAAAAATCCACGTTTATTGGCATTTTGGTCCTTGAAAAATATTCTTTAAAAAATCCACGTTTATTGGCCTTTTGGTCCTTGAAAAATATTCTTTAAAAAATCCACGTTTATTGGCCTTTTGGTCCTTGAAAAATATTCTTTAAAAAATCCACGTTTATTGGCATTTTGGTCCTTGAAAAATATTCTTTAAAAAATCCACGTTTATTGGCCTTTTGGTCCTTGAAAAATATTCTTTAAAAAATCCACGTTTATTGGCCTTTTGGTCCTTGAAAAATATTCTTTAAAAAATCCACGTTTATTGGCATTTTGGTCCTTGAAAAATATTCTTTAAAAAATCCACGTTTATTGGCCTTTTGGTCCTTGAAAAATATTCTTTAAAAAATCCACGTTTATTGGCCTTTTGGTCCTTGAAAAATATTCTTTAAAAAATCCACGTTTATTGGCCTTTTGGTCCTTGAAAAATATTCTTTAAAAAATCCACGTTTATTGGCCTTTTGGTCCTTGAAAAATATTCTTTAAAAAATCCACGTTTATTGGCCTTTTGGTCCTTGAAAAATATTCTTTAAAAAATCCACGTTTATTGGCCTTTTGGTCCTTGAAAAATATTCTTTAAAAAATCCACGTTTATTGGCCTTTTGGTCCTTGAAAAATATTCTTTAAAAAATCCACGTTTATTGGCCTTTTGGTCCTTGAAAAATATTCTTTAAAAAATCCACGTTTATTGGCCTTTTGGTCCTTGAAAAATATTCTTTAAAAAATCCACGTTTATTGGCCTTTTGGTCCTTGAAAAATATTCTTTAAAAAATCCACGTTTATTGGCCTTTTGGTCCTTGAAAAATATTCTTTAAAAATCCACGTTTATTGGGCTTTTGGTCCTTGAAAAATATTCTTTAAAAAATCCACGTTTATTGGGCTTTTGGTCCTTGAAAAATATTATTTAAAAAATCCACGTTTATTGGGCTTTTGGTCCTTGAAATTTTTTCTTTAAAAAATCCACGTTTATTGGCCTTTTGGTCCTTGAAACGTTTTCTTTAAAAAATCCAAGTTTATTGGCCTTTTAGTCCTTGAAAAATGTTCTTTAAAAAATCCACGTTTATTGGCCTTTTGGTCCTTGAAAAATATTCTTTAAATAATCCACGTTTATTGGCTTTTTGGTCCTTGAAAAATATTTTTAACAAATCCACGTTTTTTGTCTTTTCGATCCTTAAGAAATATTCTTTAAAAAATCCACGTTTATTGCCCTTTCGATCCTTAAGAAATATTCTTTAAAAACTCCACGTTTATTGGCCTTTTTGTCCTTGAAAAATACTGGCTGGATGGAGCGCACGATAACTATCGAACGGGTATACCGATTTGGTCTAACATTTGTCCTTCTTAATATTTTGTCCTAACTTAGTGTAAGCTCGACGGTGACCCATATCGGTTCACTCCTTCAGGTACCTCTCGCACAAAAGTTCAATTATGTTCGGAAAAGCGCACGATAACTCTTGATTTGGTTCATACTTTGCACATTGTGAATTGCATACCAGACATATATGAGGTTCCAATATGGATTCTATCGTTCCACTCCTTCGGGTACCTCCCAGAAAAAATTTCGAAAAATTTTGTTTAAGACCTGCTCTCGAATCGCTTGAGTTTTGTTACAGCCACTTGCATTAGCTTTCCTTATTACTGCGATACAAGTTTTTTCAGAAAATGGTCCATATCGGTCTTCTCCTTGGGGTACCTCCCCAAAAAAGTTCAACATTTATGTTTAAGTGCAGTTTACGATATTTTTGAAGTTCCATTGGCAACTTATTCCTATGCTACTCCTTGTGCCCTGTTTACAGCGATATTATGTTTTTTTATGGGCGTGTCCATGCTTTCTGACGTAGTGGTCCAAAACCTCTAAGTTATACGGTGACCAGCTGAAATGACTGGAAGGCGCGTTAACTAACGAAAAGGAATAACTCTCAAAAAAATATCCATTTCAAAAATGGAACTTGCAGGTGCATTCCTTCAGGTTCCTTATCCGTGATATTTTTGAACTTTAATCCAAATATATACTATTGTCGGAAGGTTTGGACGTACGGCCACAAAATCTGAAAATCCTTTAAGTACATAATTATTGGAAAAATGATGTTGATTGTGTAACTGGTGGTTGATCTGTCTATAGATGTAAGTTTCAACTCACACAGGCTGAGGGTATGTATATCTTTGATTGATACTTTTTTTACTTGTTTTATAGCGTGAACGCACGGCAAATGTAATCTCACTACCGTAAACGGGTGTCAACGGCAATTCCGCAGGTGACATCATAGGAGAACATTATTAAAGCCGGTCACCCATACTTCCGGCAATAATAGCCCAGAAGTTCCAAAAAATCCTACGGTGACCCACCAAAATGAGTGGTGGGAACGATAACTACCAAAAGGAATGGTTAACTTTGGTCTGACCTTTCCAAATCATAATACTTTTCTTAAGTTTATGTCAAGTCGCCACGTCAAGGCAGACGACCTGAATGACGACCAGATGGGAGACTTAATGGGCGGCCTGAATGGAGTCTTTATAAACTATCTAAAGGGAGTCTTTGTAGATGACCTGAATGGAGTCTTGTAGCTAAGCAGAATGGGTCTTTATGTGCGACCTGTAATAGGTATTTGTAAATGACCAGAAGGGGGTTGATAGACAATTTGAAGGGAATCTTTAGAAAGAGCTGAGCCCTTATAAAATATGAAAAGAGAGTATATGGTAATATTCAAAAAAGTTTTACAATCGTTGAAGTTGAGGTTCACCATTTAATAAGTCGCGAACTGTTAATATATTTTATAAAATATGAATACATTTATATATATTGAAGTGTTTTAGCTACGATCTCATAATATGGACCATAACAAATAATTTTCGTGGAAGCTGCGCTGGTGGTAATATAAAAAAATGGGAAAAATGTGTTGAAGTTTACAAGTTTTTTTGTGTTCTTTCTTGATTTCTGGCCAAACCACGGAAAATTCAAACCTATGCTCAAAGAAAGAACTAAAAAATACCCCTTAGGCAATATGGTTCTAGTGTATGGCTTTTCGATATATACACTGTATCCCCCTAAAATCGATGCTGACATTTTGAAGTTTTGATTTCAGTATTTTTCGAATTTTTCTTATAATTAGATGGTGCAACTAGATAATAATCGAAACTAGTTTATAGGATTGTAGAACTCGCGATTCCACGTCGTTCGATGTATATCTCATGAGTGTGCTACAGCTTCCTAGTAATAGAAGTCCAAAGGCGAAAATTTGGTCCGTAAATTTCTGAAAAAACCTATTTTTTGGCTTTAAAATTTACAACTGTCGTACAGGTACCCCTGAACCCCGCGTGATTTTAGTTTTTTACGTGCCGGATCTAATGAGCTCTTCCGCGGTCAAATCCATCCACTAAAACGCCGGATATAGATACGTTGGAAGTAGGAAAATCTGCAAAAATATATTTTGACAATTCCGCGAATTGAACCGCGATTTTCTTTGATTATTTTTACATAAATGTAATCCTTTATACGCGATTATAATATTTGCCAAAAAGGTGTGTCACAAATTACAAAGATTCGGGAGTAATATCCCTATTTATCCCAAAATAGAATGTGGTGGCACATCCGCAGTTCTTGACGAATCTGTCTAAAATAATTTATATTGACGTATTTTTAATAGGGGGCCATTGAAATCGGATGCACCTTATAATCATATGCACATCGCGTAATTCTTGCCCACTTGAAGGTTTTCTGAATAGTAAAATGCAACTGATGGCACACTTTGGCCGCTGAATGAAACATGGGAAAATCCATGCATATTGATAGACGTGGACTCCCTGTATCCGAAAAGCACATGCACCCCAACTGATTTCAACGGATTCGCGAATTACACGCCTTTTATTTTTTGTGTTTTTTCTTTGGTTGTAATTTCAATATTACTCTCTACTTCTTATTTCTATAGCTTATCACAGAAAGCAAATATACTTTCACGATGACTAATTACTTTTCTCGTAGAAGTTTAAGCAAAATACTTCAGGATTTGGATCGAAATTTAGCGAAATAATAGAATAACTCCCAACATTTATTTTTCAAATTTTTCGTATTTAACCAAAAATATATTTTTTGAAATAATTTCCAACAATAAGTTTCCGTTGTTTGTTGTTGCTGTAATATGCAAGTTATAAATGCGATCTATATAATTTTGGTCTCACATTTTTCTACGCGTTGTCTAGATTATGTACGTATTTTTAAATAATTTTTTTAGAGATTTTTTGGACTCTGATTTAGAATAAATAAAATTTATTCCAAGATTTCTTCAATATTTTTTGATTTACCGCGAAAATAAAAATAAATTTAGCAACTATTTTAGCATCTACGGATAGATATCACATTCTGCTAACGATTCATATATACATGTTCTTATTACAACTCAATAGGAATTTTTTAATATTTTTTCTTTACAAGAGTGTAAAACCGCATATAACTTTTGAGTGCAGCATCCAATTTTGTGAACGCGAACAGATTTGAAACCACGATTTTTTTCTTAACCCATGTACCAAAAATGGCGGATGTGCTTGCCAAAAAAGTTTTTAATTTTTTTTTCTATGTAATTGTAAAGGAAATTTGAAATTTACCATATATACTTCCTCAGATAACGTTTTGTTGTCACAAATTTACTCACTGTACTGAACACATTTCAAAGGTAGATTCTGAGTTAATAACAGAAGAGAAGGTTAGCGCTCACCTGGAATGTGTGTTGGACTATGAACAGCGCTTCATTTTGTGATGTTAAAGTAATTGAGGAATGTTGATGCCTGCCTTCCTTGCAACGTCTTTGGAAAAGTTTCGGATTTTTAGAGAATATTATTTTGATGGTCCAAATAACAGCGAAAATTTGATTTTTTGGACAATATTCACAGACCAACAGGCAAATAAAATTCAATGTTTACATGAATATTTCATAGGCAAATTTTATCAACCTCAGCTTTTTGGCTAATGAGGTTATATAACATTTGATACTATCAAAAATGTACCTCATTAAAATGATGGTTTTAAGTTTGGACGAAATCAATTTCAGTCAATTTGGAGTCGATTTAGCCCAGGGGATAATACTTTTTGTGATAATGACACAAAAGATTTAAAAACCTCTACTGGCACTAACAAACAAGTTTTCATGGGCATGTTCATGTTTCCTGACTGTGTCACCCAAAAATTCTTAAAGTTAGGTCCAAAGGTTTCTTTAAAATACCTCCTTTAACAGAAAATATTTAAACCCAAGTGTCAATTGGGTGGCCGAAGAAAACAATGACCAGAAAACTTACTGATTAGGATTTCATTTGGAATTCCCTCAAACTCTCATAACTGTGCTTCAACCGAAGTCACTTTTTACAAGCCAGGCATTTAACTTCCAAATTGTTTGAATAATGTAACTTCTCTGTGATATGGAAGGTATCATTGATATCAGATCGGGAAGTACTCCCCCAGTTTGTCCTTCTGTGACGATGAAAAGATTTCTTGTTTATTGTTTTCCTTAATCCAACAGTTATTTCTATTTAACGATAATTATCGTTATTAATAATTGTTTGAACCATTTTTAGAGTTTCTGCATATTTATTTTGTAGCAACATACTAATATATTCTTATAAGTACATGCACACATATATTCAAAAAAATATATTTAAAAAATTAAAAAATGTCTCATTGCCTCGATTAAATTATATCGAATACCCTTTATTAATCCAGCTTATTTGTACCTAATAAAATACAAGCTAATTAAAAGTACCTACTTAAAACTATATAGCCATAATCCTCTTATACCTATCTGCCGTAAAAATGAATAATATTTATGGCAAAAATCAAATAAACTATCGAAACATATTATTCACAATATTCAGTTAATTAATTACACTACTTTAAGGACAACGGAAGCCAAATAAAGTCATAATACCTACTTATAATTCACTATCGCAAACACAACACCTTGGATGTATGTGTGGATGCCTTAAAAGCGATCTCATCTAAAAGTTTGAAACTACCATAGACCGGAAACCCAACAGGGATTAGACTGGCTACAGGCTAATTACGGTTTTCAAAACGTTGGCAGGAAGTATAGTTTTTGTGCGTCTAACACAACCCATCCAAAAAAGAAGCAGAAAAGCGAAAAATAATGCCATAAAAGCAAACAATCCCTAGCACATCCTACCATGTTTACTAATGTTGTTGTTGTTGCTGGGCCTTCTTTACATCTCATTTTCCCGAAAATTACTTTAAACAAACTTAAAACATAATTGGGAAAATGTTCCGATACGCCTAGCAAAGTGACAAACCCTTGTCACAAAGTCAACTCATAGAGTATTTGCATACAAATATTAGTTGGCAAATACCCACCTTCCCATCAGCCTTGCCAAAACCACCCATTCTCGAGTGCCTTGGTGTGTGTATATGATTGTGGCACCAACTTTATTGGATTAGAATATTAATTTTTTTTATATCAGCACTATGTATGGGACCTTGAAGAGCGGCTTTCATCTCTCGCCATCCAGCAGAAATTCTCTTGTGGCCAGTCAACAGAACCAACACACACACTCCCCTTAGGCTTAAGTTAAAATCCCATGTCTCCGTCATATCAACGGCAATAAAAACACCAACAACTCTATAAAATGTCATATGGCCTTTTAAATTCATATAAAACTGTTTGTTTGGGCAAACAACAATTTGCGTTCATTTGAAAGGGATAAAGTCACAAAGACAACGGCACAAAACGCAGCAGCAGCAACAACAAGAAAAACATCAAAGAATTGCCGTAAAAGGATAATGTTTACGTAAAACTAATAACATTCTATGTTTCTGTGGATGTATGTATGGCGTTTAATATGTATGTATGTGTAAACTGCCGAGGTACTGAACATGTAATTCGAGGAAATCAAAACACGAATAACAAAGTTCAGAGCCTTAATGCCATTGTGATTTTATTTACAGCTCCTGTTTTTTGTTATCTTTGTTGTTTTTGTATTCATTGGCTTTAGCGCTTGTTCTGCCAGTTTACTTAATCCACTAACGGTTTGCTTCATTTTTTGTCACAATTACATTGTGGTTGTCATGTCGTGTGCGTCGATTGTTTTTCCATTTTCCTTTTGCTTCTGACTTAGGAGCCAAATGAAGAGCTTTATAAAGGACACAGTGGGTGTTATGGTGTAGCCATAAGACGAAGGATTTGTTAAGGAATATTTTTTTCAAGGACCTACAAAACTTGGATTTTTAAAAGAATGTTTTTGCAAGGATCTACTAAAAACGGCTTTTTTCCGATTTTTTTTAAGGACTAACAAAATGTGGATTTTTCAAAAAATATTTATTAGGGACCTACAAAAAACTGGATTTAAAAAATATATATTTTTTGAAGGACCTACAAAACGTGGATTTTTTAAAAAATATTTTTTCAAGAAACTACAAAACGTGAATTTTTTAAAAAATATTTTTTCAAGAATCTACAAAACGTAGATTTTTAAAAAATATTTTTTCAAGAAACCGCAAAACATGGATTTTTAAAAAATATTTTTTCAAGAAATCACAATACATGGATTTGTAAATAATGTTGTTTCAAGGTCCTACAAAACGTAGATTTTTTAAAGAATATTTTTTCACGGTAATAAAAACGCGTATTTTTTAAAGAATATTTTTTCACGAAACTACAAAATGTGGATTTGTCAACAAATATTTTTTCAAAGACCTACAGAACGTGGAGTTTTTAAAGAATAGTTTTTCAAGGACCTACAAAACGTGGATTTGTTAAAATTTTTTTTCAGAGACCCTACAAAACTTGGATTTTTTAAAGACTATTTTTCAAGGACCTACAAAACGTGGATTTTTTAAAGAATATTTTTTCAAGGACCTACAAAACGTGGATTTTTTTAAAGAATATTTTTTCAAGGACCTACAAAACGTGGATTTTTTTAAAGAATATTTTTTCAGAGACCCTACAAAACTTGGATTTTTTAAAGACTATTTTTCAAGGACCTACAAAACGTGGATTTTTTAAAGAATATTTTTTCAAAGACCTACAAAACGTAGATTTTTTTAAAGAATATTTTTTCAAAGACCTACAAAACGTAGATTTTTTTAAAGAATATTTTTTCAAGGACCTACAAAACGTGGATTTGTTAAAATTTTTTTTCAGAGACCCTACAAAACTTGGATTTTTTAAAGACTATTTTTCAAGGACCTACAAAACGTGGATTTTTTAAAGAATAATTTTTCAAGGACCTACAAAACGTGGATTTTTTAAAGAATATTTTCTCAAGGACCTACAAAACGTGGATTTTTTAAAGAATATTTTCTCAAGGACCTACAAAACGTGGATTTTTTAAAGGAAATTTTTTCAAGGACCTACAAAACGTGGATTTTTTAAAGGAAATTTTTTAAGGTCCTACAAAACGTGGACTTTTTAAAGAATATTTTTTCAAGGTCCTACAAAACGTGGATTTTTTAAAGAATATTTTCTCAAGGACCTACAAAACGTGGATTTTTCAAAGAATATTTTCTCAAGGACCTACAAAACGTGGACTTTTTAAAGAATATTTTTTCAAGGTCCTACAAAACGTGGATTTTTTAAAGAATATTTTTTCAAGGACCTACAAAACGTGGATTTTTTAAAGGAAATTTTTTAAGGTCCTACAAAACGTGGACTTTTTAAAGAATATTTTTTCAAGGTCCTACAAAACGTGGATTTTTTAAAGGAAATTTTTTCAAGGACCTACAAAACGTGGATTTTTTAAAGGAAATTTTTTAAGGTCCTACAAAACGTGGACTTTTTAAAGAATATTTTTTCAAGGTCCTACAAAACGTGGATTTTTTAAAGAATATTTTTTCAAGGACCTACAAAACGTGGATTTTTTAAAGGAAATTTTTTAAGGTCCTACAAAACGTGGACTTTTTAAAGAATATTTTTTCAATGTCCTACAAAACGTGGATTTTTTAAAGAATATTTTTTCAAGGACCTACAAAACGTGGATTTTTTAAAGAATATTTTTTCAAGGACCTACAAAACGTGGATTTTTTAAAGAATATTTTTTCAAGGACCTACAAAACGTGGATTTTTTAAAGAATATTTTTTCAAGGACCTACAAAACGTGGATTTTTTAAAGAATATTTTTTCAAGGACTTACAAAACGTGGACTGTTTAAAGAAAATTTTTTCAGGGTCCTACTAAACGTGCACTTTTATAGAATATTTTTTCAGGGTCCTACTAAACATGCACTTTTATAGAATATTTTTTCAAGGTCCTATAAAACGTTGATTTTTTAAAGAATATTTTTTAAGGATCTTAAAACGTTGATTTTTCGAAGAATAATTTTTCCGGAACCCACACAAAACTTGGAATTGTTAAAGAATATTTTTTTCAAGGACCTAAAAAACGTGGATTTTTAACGAATATTTTTTCAATGACTTACAACATATGGGTTTTTTCACAAAACTACAATACGTAGATTTTTTAAAGATTTTTTTTCAAGAATTCTTGGATTTTTTAAAAAAATATTTTTAAAGGACTACCAGTACGCAAAAGGTGGATTTTTTAAAGAATATTTTTCGACGAACAACACAAAACTTGGATTTTTTAAAGATTTTTTTTCAAGATAACACAAAACATGATGTTTTTACGACGAACAACACAAAACGTGGCTTTTAAAAAATATTTTTCAACAAACGACACAAAATCTGGATTTTTTAAAGAATATTTTATTTTAGGGTCACCACAACACAAAGCATAGATTTTTTAAAGATTTTTTTTTCTAGAATATTTTTCAAGGAACAAGAAACCATGTGGATTTTTTGAAGACTAAATTTCAAAGATTATCGTGGGTATTTTCCTCAGTCCTTTTCAACACTAAACGTGGACTCTTTGAAGAATGTGTTTACAGGACCAACACAACACAAAACCTGGATATTTTAAAGAATATTTTTTAAAATACCACCAGAACACAAAGCTTAGATTTGTTAAAGAATTTTTTCAAGCACCACCACAGCACAAAACGTGGATTTTTTGAAAATATTTTTCAAGGACACCACAACACAGAGAAGAATATTTTTCAACGAACAAGAAACCATGTGGATTTCTTGAAGAATATATTTCAAAGATTAACGTGGATATATCACCCAATATTTTTCAAGGAGCAACACAACATTGAACGTGGATTTTTAAAGAATATTTTTCAAGGACCAACACAACACAAAACTTGGATTTTTTACAGAATACTTTTTCAAGGACTGACACAACATAAAACATGGATTTTTTTAAAATATTTTTCATGGACCCAAAATTTGGTATTTTAAAGAATAGTGTTCCAACAGCAAAGCATAAAACGTGGATTTTTTTTAAATATTTTTCATGGACCCACGAAACACAAAACTTGGATCCTTTAAAGAGTTATCTTCTAAAGATTAACGTAAATTTTTCGAAAATATTTTTGAACTACCTGAAAAATTGGAATTTTGAGAGATTTTTTTAATAATATTTTTCAAGGAATCAGCCTTCCAAAAAAGTAGGATTTTCCTAATAATTTTTTAAAGTATCAGAAAAGAGAGAAGTCTACCTTGTCCCATCTGGGATGTTTGTGGAACAATTATATTATCAGAAGACCAAAGGCAAAATTTAGATTTTTCCAAAAAGATTAGACCAAAAATCATGGTTTTTTTTAAATTTTTTAAGTATCACCACAACACAAAACATATTTTTTAAAGAAAACATGTTTTTTTACAGATTTTAAGAGGTACACAAACAAATCATAAATTTTTTAAAAATATTTTTCAATGATCAGCAGAATACAAAATGTGGATTTGTTGAGGTATTTTCCAGTAACTTGGAACTGGTAAAGAATATTTTTGTGGATTTTTAAAAAATAAATTCATTTTTAAGAATATTTTCAGCGACCAACACAACACAAAAAGTGGATTTTTTTAAGAATATTTTTCAACGACCAACACAACACAAAATTTGGGATTTTTAAAAATAACTCAACACAAAATGTGGATTTTTTAAGGACCAACACAACACAGAACGTGAATATTTAAAGAATATTTTCATAGGTTAACGTGGATTTTTTAGAAATGTTTTTCAACGACCAAAACAGCTGAAAATGTGAACTTTTTGAAGAATATTTTTCAACGACCAACACAGCCTTAACGTGGACTTTTGAGAGATTTTTCGTAGAATATTTTTTAACGACCAACACACCTTAAAACGTGGACTTTTGAGATCAGGAGACCACAAAACATAGATTTATTAAGAATTTTTTAAACAACACAATTTGGATTTTTCAAATCATTTTTTAAAGATCAACAGTTCACAAATCATGTATTTAGTAAAGATTTTTTTTCAAGTATCACCACACCACAAAACATAAACTTTTTAAAGAAAAAATTTATTTTTTACCATTGTTGAAGAACTTTACCAGGTTTTCTTTGCAAAATATTTTTCAAGGATCAACAGAATACAAAACATGGAGTTATGAAGGATTTTTCAAGGATAAACATACCAAAAAAATTGAAATTTTTAAAGAATATTTTTCAAGGACCAAAATTGTACAGATCATGGTTTTTTAGAGAATAATTTTTCTATGTTTAACTTCTGTAATCTTTCTGTTTTTGTAGACACACTGTTTTTTATGATAACTGTTCGTTCTTTCATCTATGCGTTTGAGTTTTATCACAACTTATACGCATAAATACACTTTACGCTTGCCTTACGTTTAACCCACTGTACAATATTTGACTTTCTCTAATGGAAACAAATATCAAATCGCAACTCAAGTATCAGGAAAAAATATAGGTTGTTCTTGTTCTTGTTTTTTTTTTTTTTTTTTTTGCAATTTACATAATCCTATGGGTAAATTAAAAGGAAAATATGTATAAATATTTACGATGGAACATTTTCCCTTACACACTCGCACGCCTTCTCAGCTGAAATCAAATAAGCGCGTTCACAAAGCACACGCATTAAATCTGAGGCCTATTATAGTGCGTTGTGCGGGGGATTGCTGAGGAATATGAAAAAGAAAAAAAAAAAACAAAAACAAAAACACTCCACCATGTTGAGAATGAAGGCTCAGATGTGATACGAAACTGGATGTTGGCCTGAAAAACACAAAATCCAATCACATCCGATAAATGTTCATAAAATCACATTAAAGTCGATTGGAAAAATTAAGTCGTTTTATCGAAAAAGTTCAAAAACATAAACATAATAAATATTATGCAAATTTTAGAAATAAGTTTAAAACGTGTATGGATTATTTGACAAATATTGTGAATTTGTTTGAATGCATATGTGTATGACTTTGTAAACTTTTTGATTTTATCTTATAAAATATTTAGTTTTTTTTCTTTACATATTATGTACAAAATAAAATACATACAATATATTTTTTATGAATTGATGCGCTTGACTTTCTATGCTACATTAAAGTTTTCTTATATTCTGCTTTTGTTATTATCGTTGTTGTTGTTGCTGCACTTTATTTGTCGTTACGAGAATAAAACTTAAAAACTTTACAATTCGTTATTTATAAACATGAAGTTGTCAGTTATATTTATTCATATAACAACAATAGCAAGTACAACAAAACAGAATATCGTCTGCTCCGTCGGAAAAGGTCGTAAGTCCACTTTTTTTGGAAATCGCGTTTTTGTTACAGAATGATAGAACAAGTCAAAACACGTCGTATGATACAAAGAAAATGGTAGTATGTCGCGTTTTTCTATATGTTTTGCCCTTGTCGGAAAATGTCGTAAGTCCATAAAACGTACAAATTTCAGTACGAAAAGGTCGTAAGTCCACAGGAAAATGTATACTTTAAAAGAATGCTACAGCTAATGTAGTTCAGATATAATGTTTGACGGCATCCACGGTTGAGGTACAATGCAAAGAACTAGCCAAGACCTTTGGATGATAATCGGATGAAATTTGGCGGAGCCAGTGGACCAAACTTTTGAACAAAAATGTGAGAATTTCTATATTTCAACGAAATTTTACATTAGAAATCTATTTTATTCTATAAGCGAACTGATTATTAAAGATTGTCTTCTGGTCTTTTCATTAATACTGATTGGTATGCTGTATGTGCTCAAATAATTCACATATAGAAAAATTTTTAAAATATCACTGGTTTTTTTTCTGTCGTATATCTTAGTTAATTTTATCATTAAAGGAATAAAGATATATAAATTAAAATAACCAATTCATAATCAGACCCCGGTCCGTGTTGCTGACCCGTCGTAATGAGTTTTGATGACAACTTTTTATGGAATTTGTGCGGAACAATTCAAAAATAGGTACATCAATTCTTCGGTCCATTATCAAACCTAGAAGAATTTTATATTTATCAACAGATTTGGTCTGTAACCTTTCTCTTCCCTGGCGGACTTTTTCGCTCACTGACGTTATTATCTTGTCATCATTGCTTCCAAAATGTATGCTGAAACCGATATAATCATAATCATGCTTATACATATAGCGTTTAAAAAAAATGCATAAAGTATACATAACAACGGCAAACCTTGAGCTGAGAGAAATCGGTTCAGTAGTATTGTAGATATAACATATGTATATAAAAAAGCACGCGTGGTTATTTCTTTAGGCCCCAAAGAAGTACCTAGATTGTAGATTAATTCGTAAAATTTTAAACCGATACATCCGCAATCATTGAAAATATATCGTTTTTTTAAATGACGCATAGGGGAGGTACCCCGCCGCCTCTGGAATTCAATAAAATAAGCATCCTATTTTACCGGGGGCATCCCTATACATATCCTGGCAAATTTTCTTTACACAAAACACCTAAGTCGGGTTATGACGAACATTTCACAGAAAGAATTACCCAAATCGGTCCATTTTGGTCCATTAAACCCGGTAATAACTATCTGATCATCATGATAAATTGCAAGCTTATTCTCTGTCTTAAAATCAAATCGTTCTTAAAATTTCGCTCTGATCGGGATATTACTGCGATCTACAGGACAGCTACAAAGTAGGGTACAAATTGTGGGTTTGGTCCATTTCACACTTTTCGATCATAACCAACATCTAATGGGGTCACTTCTGGTCGGAACCCGACCTCTCCACAAAATTTCGTTACGATCGGTCCAAAATTGAGGTCTGGAGTCTCATTACAATTGTTAATGGATGGACGTACACATAGCTAGATCGCTTTATCTCGTCAAGATATGAAAAAATGGGAAGGGGAGGGGGTCCACGACGAATACTTTGCGATGTTACACGAATATTGGACAAAAGAAACCTTTCCACATTGTTTTGTCGTAAGTCCCTACAAAAATACAAAACTGTACAAGGAAAAGGTCGTAAGTCCAAAGACATCCAATTATCTCCCAAACGCGACGGATTTTTATCAAACAAAGTACAGGTATTGAAGCGGAATAAATAAACGAACAATACTGCCTTTACCACCATAATAAAATCTTTAATTCAGAAAGCGCTGGAATGTTTTTTCTTCCTCCTGAAAAATTTATTGAGAGGGACTTACGACCTTTTCCGGCGGAGCAGACGATATGATTTTCTTCTTTTTGTCATATTTCTTTGTATTGTTTTTGTTGTTGTTAATAAACATGTTTTTAAATTGTTATGAGTTGAAAATGTTCAAAGGTAGTTAGTTACACAGAGAAAATTTATTGTGTGCATCCAAGGGTATAACTACTGATGATGATACTTATAAGTCACACAGAATAAAAGATAATCATCTTCAAAACTTATTAATAAATATACTTATTAATAAATATCCACGTTTTCTGATTAACTGGTCCTTTGAAAAATATTCCATGTTTTGTGTTGTGTGGGTCCTTGAAAAAAATATTCTTTAAAAAATACACTTTTTGTGTAGGTCCTTGAAAAAATATTCTTTAAAAAGTCCACGTTTTGTGTTGTGTGAGTCCTTGAAAAAATATTGTTTAAAAAATCCAACTTTTGTGTAGGTCCTTGAAAAAATATTCTTTAAAAAATCCAAGTTTTGTGTTACGTTGTTCCTTGAAAAAAATTTCAATTCGTTTAAAAAATCCAAGTTTTGTATTGTGTGGGTACTTGAAAAAATATTCATTATAAAATCCACGTTTGGTGTTGCGTGGGTCCTTGAAAAAATATTATTTTAAAAGAATTCACGTTTTGTGTTGTGTTGGTCCTTGAAAAAATATTCTTTATAAAATCTACGTCTTGTGTCTTGTGTGTCCTTGAAAAAATATTCTTTAACGTTTTGTGTTGTGTGGGTCCTTGAAAAAATATTCTTTAAAAAAACAACGTTTTGTGTTGTTTGGATCTTTGAAAAAATTTTCTTTAAAAAATCCATGTTTTGTGTTGTTTGGGTCTTTGAAAAAATATTCTTTAAAAAATCCACGTTTTGTATTGTTTGGGTCTTTGAAAATTTTTTCTTTAAAAAATCCACGTTTTGTGTTGTTTGGATTTTTTAAAGAACATTTTTTAAGGACCTGCAAATCGTGGATTTTTTAAAGAATGTTTTTTCTATGTACTACAAAACGTGGATTTTTTAAAGAATATTTTTTCAAGGTCCTACAAAACGTGGATTTTTTAAAGAATATTTTTTCAAGGTCCTACAAAACGTGGATTTTTTATAGAATATTGTTTGGGTCTTTGAAAAAATATTCTTTAAAAAATCCACGTTTTGTGTTGTTTGGGTCTTTGAAAATTTTTTCTTTAAAAAATTTACGTTTTGTGTTGTTTGGGTCTTTGAAAATTTTTTCTTTAAAAAATCCACGTTTTGTGTTGTTTGGGTCTTTGAAAATTTTTTCTTTAAAAATCCACGTTTTGTGTTGTTTGGGTCTTTGAAAATTTTTTCTTTAAAAAATCCACGTTTTGTGTTGTTTGGGTCTTTGAAAATTTTTTCTTTAAAAAATCCACGTTTTGTGTTGTTTGGGTCTTTGAAAATTTTTTCTTTAAAAAATCCACGTTTTGTGTTGTTTGGGTCTTTGACAATTTTTTCTTTAAAAAATCCACGTTTTGTGTTGTTTGGATTTTTTAAAGAACATTTTTTAAGGACCTGCAAATCGTGGATTTTTTAAAGAATATTTTTTTCAAGGTCCTACAAAACGTGGATTTTTTAAAGAATATTTTTTCAAGGTCCTACAAAACGTGGATTTTTTATAGAATATTGTTTGGGTCTTTGAAAAAATATTCTTTAAAAAATCCACGTTTTGTGTTGTTTGGGTCTTTGAAAATTTTTTCTTTAAAAAATCCACGTTTTGTGTTGTTTGGGTCTTTGAAAATTTTTTCTTTAAAAAATCCACGTTTTGTGTTGTTTGGGTCTTTGAAAATTTTTTCTTTAAAAAATCCAAGTTTTGTGTTGTTTGGGTCTTTGAAAATTTTTTCTTTAAAAAATCCACGTTTTGTGTTGTTTGGATTTTTTAAAGAACATTTTTTAAGGACCTGCAAATCGTGGATTTTTTAAAGAATATTTTTTCAATGTCCTACAAAACGTGGATTTTTTAAAGAATATTTTTTTCAAGGTCCTACAAAACGTGGATTTTTTAAAGAATATTTTTTCAAGGTCCTACAAAACGTGGATTTTTTATAGAATATTGTTTGGGTCTTTGAAAAAATATTCTTTAAAAATCAACGTTTTGTGTTGTTTGGGTCTTTGAAAAAATATTCTTTAAAAATCAACGTTTTGTGTTGTTTGGGTCTTTGAAAAAATATTCTTTAAAAAATCCACGTTTTGTGTTGTTTGGGTCTTTGAAAAAATATTCTTTAAAAAATCCACGTTTTGTGTTGTTTGGGTCTTTGAAAAAATATTCTTTAAAAAATCTGGGTTTTGTGTTGTTTGGGTCTTTGAAAAAATATTCTTTAAAAAATCCTCGTTTTGTGTTGTTTGGGTCTTTGAAAAGATATTCTTTTAAAATCCACGTTTTGTGTTTTTTGGGCCTTTGAAAAGATATTCTTTAAAATATCCACGTTTTGTGTTGTGTGGGTCCTTGAAAAAATATTCTTTAAAAAATCCACGTTTTGTGTTGTGTGGGTCCTTGAAAAAGTATTCTTTAAAAAATCCACGTTTTGTGTTGTGTGGGTCCTTGAAAAAATATTCTTTAAAAAATTCACGTTTTGTGTTGTGTGGGTCCTTGAAAAAATATTCTTTAAAAAATCCTCGTTTTGTGTTGTTTGGGTCTTTGAAAAGATATTCTTTTAAAATCCACGTTTTGTGTTTTTTGGGCCTTTGAAAAGATATTCTTTAAAATATCCACGTTTTGTGTTGTGTGGGTCCTTGAAAAAATATTCTTTAAAAAATCCACGTTTTGTGTTGTGTGGGTCCTTGAAAAAGTATTCTTTAAAAAATCCACGTTTTGTGTTGTGTGGGTCCTTGAAAAATATTCTTTAAAAAATTCACGTTTTGTGTTGTGTGGGTCCTTGAAAAAATATTCTTTAAAAAATCCACGTTTTGTGTTGTGTGGGTCCTTGAAAAAGTATTCTTTAAAAAATCCACGTTTTGTGTTGTGTGGGTCCTTGAAAAAATATTCTTTAAAAAATTCACGTTTTGTGTTGTGTGGGTCCTTGAAAAAGTATTCTTTAAAAAATCCACGTTTTGTGTTGTGTGGGTCCTTGAAAAAGTATTCTTTAAAAAATTCACGTTTTGTGTTGTGTGGGTCCTTGAAAAAGTATTCTTTAAAAAATTCACGTTTTGTGTTGTGTGGGTCCTTGAAAAAATATTCTTTAAAAAATCCACGTTTTGTGTTGTGGGGGTCCTTGAAAAAGTATTCTTTAAAAAATCCACGTTTTGTGTTGTGTGGGTCCTTGAATAAGTATTCTTTAAAAAATCCACGTCTTCTGTTGTGTGGGTCCTTGAAGAAGTATTCTTTAAAAAATTCACGTCTTGTGTTGTGTGGGTCCTTGAAAAAATATTCTTTAAAAAATCCACGTTTTGAGTTGTGTGGGTCCTTGAAAAATATTCTTTAAAATTAATAAAATATTTTTTTTGTTTATTCATCCACAAAGATATTTTTAAATAAAATATCTTTTAAAAAAATATTTTATCATAAATTTAAGCAGTGAAAGTATCCTGCAGTAATTCACTCAAACAAATTGCACACTCGATTAAAGATATCATCTTGTAAAACTGAAACCAAACAATGTCAAAAATCAAACCATAATCGCAGCGGGTTACATCAAGCAGCAGCAGTTGACCATGAAGTCTATTGAAATTCATTGATTTTTTATTCATTCGCAGAATTGTCAGAATTTAATCTTCTCCTTCATGTTTTGCTCTTTCTTGGATATTTTTGTTCTGTGCATCATGCTGTGATTATTCTTTGGAAAAAAGAAATTGACATGAAATTTAAACTTTGATATTTGAGTTTGTAGCTGTGAGTGTGTATGTGTGTTTTATACATATATAGACATCGTTATGAAAAGGGTGTTTCTTTCTTTTAGAACTGAGAGCTGAATATACGAAATATGAACTGCTGTTTATTACTGACAAAGGAGGACATGCTTCAGTAAAATAATTAATAGGTGAATTTTAAAAGATATATGTATATGGATATGAGAATATTTAAAAAAATAAATAAATAATAACAACATACGAATATTATTTTAATTTGAAAATAAATATAAAACAAGCAGGAATTCCTGGGAAATATTTAAGAAGGTTTTTTCGCAACATTACTACTGGAACCGAAGTCCATTAAATATGCACCCTTTTCCACTTCATAAACATTTAAAAACCATAAACTTTTCCAAATCTTTGCGGTTGTCACCTATTTTCCGTCAACCGGAAATTGTAGTTTAAGTAAAACCGTGAAAATGTTATTAAAGTAAGGACAGTGCTGTTGCATCCCGCAAGGCTCAGTAACGAAACTCCTTAACATGCTCTACAATATTTCCCCCACTTTCGAGAATCATATTGGATGTCCTTTACCGCTTGTCATTGGGATAATGAACATAATATTGTTCAAAACTGACAGAGACCAGAGAGCCAGTCCTTTCACATAAAAGGCTGTAATAAAATATAAATCAGGACAAAACAAGATTTTTTTTATTTCTTGTTGCCATTATGACACTCATGACCGTACGCAACTTGCTCCTCAACTTGGCTACATATTTTTTATGGTAAATTTCATACAAAAAGTATTTTGCATTTTTTCTATTTTGTTTTTTTCTAATATTCGTTGTTACAAAAGCAGTTGGAAACGAGACTTTTTCTTGATATAGTTTCTACTTCATTCTGAAAGTTATAGTAACTTTTCAGAGAACTTAAAAAATAATTTGTTTCTAAAGTACCAATTAGTCTTTTTTAAAACTTTCCAATATACGATGATGTGCAGAAGATTTACAAGACAATAATAAGAAGGAAAAGAAGAATTGTATAACATATAGAATATTTTTCAAGGAACACCACAACACAAAACGTGGATTTTTTAAAGAATATTTTTCAAGGAACACCGCAACACAAAACGTGGATTTTTTAAAGAATATTTTTCAAGGAACACCGCAGCAAAAAACGTGGATTTTTTAAAGAATATTTTTCAAGGAACACCACAACACTAAACGTGGATTTTTTAAAGAATATTTTTCAAGGAACACCACAACACTAAACGTGGATTTTTTAAAGAATATTTTTCAAGGAACGCCGCAGCAAAAAACGTGGATTTTTAAAGAATATTTTTCAAGGAACACCACAACACAAAACGTGGATTTTTTAAAGAATATTTTTCAAGGAACACCACAACACAAAACGTGGATTTTTTAAAGAATATTTTTTTAAAGAATATTTTTCAAGGAACACCACAACACAAAACGTGGATTTTTTAAAGAATATTTTTTTTAAAGAATATTTTTCAAGGAACACCACAACACAAAACGTGGATTTTTTAAAGAATATTTTTTTTAAAGAATATTTTTCAAGGAACACCACAACACAAAACGTGGATTTTTTAAGAATATTTTTTTTAAAGAATATTTTTCAAGGAACGCCACAACACAAAACTTGGATTTTAAAAAGAATAATTTTTAGGGAATGCCACAACACAAAACGTGGATTTTTTAAAGAATATTTTTTTTTAAAGAATATTTTTCAAGGAACACCACAACACAAAACGTGGATTTTTTAAGAATATTTTTTTTTAAAGAATTTTTTTCAAGGAACGCCACAACACAAAACTTGGATTTTAAAAAGAATAATTTTTAGGGAATGCCACAACACAAAACGTGGATTTTTTAAAGAATATTTATCAAGCAACAACAGACCTCAAAACGTAGAATTTGTAAGGAATATTTTTTAACTTTTTTCAGGGACCATCTGACCACGAAATGTGTATTTAAAAAAAATTAAGAATTTATTTATTTTTTTAAGGACTATCTGGCGACGAAGCTTGGATTTTTAAATAAAATTTTGCAAGCAACAATTTTTAAAGCATTATTTGAATATTTTTTTCAAGGGCCATTTAAAAGCTTTTATAAAAGTTTCTACTATTTGAATAAAATATTCAATGCAAATACCTCCCTTTTCTCTTTCGCTAAAAATTAAAATACAAGTTTTCTAAAATAAAAATTTGTCACCTTGCTACATTGCCAATGACTTGATATCTCTTACGAAAATAGGAACAAAAACGCTTTAAACATAACCACATTTACATACATTCAGTATATTTGTGTGTACCTCGTCTTCTTTTTTTTTTGGGAAAAATTGGATTTGAAGCATTTAAGATCCTCCTTTTATTGATGTCATTCTATTAAAGCACGAAACGAAAACTGAACAGTACTTTGATATTATTCCACTACTAAGAATACTGCTGTCGTATGGTGATGTTTTTATTACAACATTAACTGTTACTTTGTAAAGAGGATGATGATATGGTAGAGATCCATTGAAAACTCCCAAGAAGGCTGGAAGTAGTCTGTGCAAGATTGCTGTTACTTAATGGATGTGGAGATGGATGTGACATTTGTCTTTCGTTCTTTCTTGTGGTATTTTTGTTTTCTTTCGGGTTGTGAGTGTATGTGAGTGTATCTGTGTTTTATTTATGGGGATTTATTTTGGATTCACTTCTTCTGTTTTTCTTGGTCTAAGGAAATATAGATGTAGTGTGTGCGTTGGTTTCCACGTGCGACAATTCGTTCATCTCTAGGGCTGTTCTGTTAAACATTGGAAAAACAACAGCGTGAAGAAAGCGTAGACAAATAAATCGGCAAATGACATCGTGCGATATATCAGAAAAATTTGCCATCGATAGAAAGAAGAGAAATACTATCAACGGCAAAGTAAATTTGTCGCCTCTTGACTTTTTTCTTTCTTTGGGTTTCTTTCGCTGTTGCTTTTTTTATTCACACACCCACGATACACAATAAACAAGAAATCATTGACAATAGCGGTAAAATTAATTTGAATTTGAGTTTTGAATTTGAATTTTTAAAGTAAGATTGCTTTTTTAAAAAAACATTAATAAATAAAATTTTCTTTTGTTAAGACAAGGAACATGCGAAAACATGTAAAGAGCATTTGAGTTGATTTTTAAGTAGAAAATTGAACAAAAACATGCTGCTGCATATGAAAAGCTCTGTAAACTGATACCCAGCAAAATTTGAAGGAAGGGGTTCCATGCGATGATGTGATTTCATGGCATATTTTGCATTGGTTCAAACGAAGTCGTGAAAAATCCGATCTTTTCATTAGCATTTAAACCCATGCAAAGGAAGTCGTGAAAGATCCGACCTTTTCTTCAGCATTTGAACCCATGCAAAGGAAGTCGTGAAAGATCCGATCTTTTCATCCGCATTTGAACTCATTCCATCGATCCCATAGAGATGAATTTTGTGTTTTTATTTATACATATCTATCTAAATATATAAGATTAATTATTTACAATAGGCTTGATGTTGTCGGAGACTCGAAATCACAAACAACGTTGTTAAAACTCGGGTCGTAATGATAACGTCATTGCAAAGGGTTGGTGAAAATGACATGTCCCTGGTGAAAATGATATGTCAAAGCATTGGCGTAAATGACATGCTTTGGATCCAAAAATGAATAGCATCTTTTGGGGTCCAAGCTCATATAAAATTCATCGATGAAGATGCTAAAAAGATGACATGCCAGATCACTTGCACCCATGATTGAATGTCATCTTTGGCATCGAACATTTTGCTGGGTATTGATATGTGGTTTCCAGAAGTATTCCAAATAAGTCCCAATTTACATTGGGCGAGTTTACTTGCGGCAATTGTCATTTTGTAGGAGAGAGAGGTGAGGCATATGGTAACCCTTTGCCTCTCAGCACCCTCTCTCACCTAGAAACTGACAATTGCCGCAAGTAAACTCGCCTAATGTAAATTGGGACTAAAGTTTTACAAGTTTTAATTAATTTCCAGATAGAGTCGAGCTTAATGACCGAAGATTTTTTGCAAGTGGAAAAAGGAAAGCCGAAGATTTGAACCCACACAAACACCATTATGTGATATGTTTTGCTGTTGGTAGCAGCTCATCAGACATATCGGCTGTGCAGTGGCTTCTCTGTCATCGGACTTTTCATTTCTCAGATGCAAGTTGTTTTTTTTCCAGTGATGAGCTTTTTTCTCATTCAACCTTTATGACTTTCCAAGACAAACGCTTTTTTAGCATGTCCTTCGGAAGTTATGAGTCTGGATCTGAACGTATTTTTTTCTAAGAAAAAGAGAGATCTCAAACATTTGACTTCGCCCGATTTCTATGGGGGGATCAATAATTTGTCTAAAATAACCATCCCGTCTCTACGAATCTGTCACTGCAACGCCGATAAACATGACGGAAGTCCATTATGGCTTTTCTCCTTCTTCGACATCATCACTGCTGAAATTAGAACAGAAGCGACAGGATTAATCAGAGAAAAAGTGTAGGAAGTTAGTCGGTAAACATGAAGAGGAAAAGGAGACTAGAGCATCTGAGTTGGAAACGCTAGTTACAAATTACGTAGAGCTGTACAGGTGTTAGTACAGCTCTACGTAGTTTGTAACTAGCGTTTCCAACTCAGATGCTCTAGTCTCCTTTTCCTCTTCATGTTTACCGACTAACTTCCTACACTTTTTCTCTGATTAATCCTTTCTAATTTCAGCAGTGATGATGTCTAAGATCAAAAGCGCATTTTAATCTCCTAGGACCAACCAGTTATCGTCTTCCAACAACAGTTTAAGGACAGCTTAGATACCTATGGACCAAAAATTCGAGAAGGGGTTTCTAATATTTGCAAAAAAAAAAATTGTAGGAGATTTTTAAAGATACATTTTATAGGAACCCAGATTTTTCAAGGAAAATGTTTATAAGGACTGTGATTTCTTTATAAAATATTTTTTTAAAACGTAAGTATTTTTAAAATTTTTAAAAATTTTGCAAAAATATTTAAAAAAAAATTAAAAGCTGATATTTTAAAAATTGAAGAATTTAGAGGGATGTGTAATCTTTATAGAACAATTTTATAAGGACGTGGATTTTATAAAATTAATTTTTAGGACATAATTTTTTTAATAGTTATTGGATTTTTTTTTAAATATTTTTTAAGACATGGTTTAAAAAAAAACAAGTTTTAAGCACATGGATTTTTTAAAAATATTTTTTGTGGACAGGGATATAAAATAAAATTAAGGACATGGCGTTTTTAAAAAATAATTTTTAAAGACGTGCATTTTTTTAAGTTTTTTTAAGGACGTGGATTTTTTAAAAAATGTATTTAAGGACGTGGATTTTTTAACAAATGTATTTAAGGACGTGGATTTTTTAAAAAATGTATTTAAGGACGTGGATTTTTTAAAAAATTTATTTAAGGACGTGGATTTTTTAAAAAATGTATTTAAGGACGTGGATTTTTTAAAAAATGTATTTAAGGACGTGGATTTTTTAAAAAATGTATTTAAGGACGTGGATTTTTTAAAAAATGTATTTAAGGACGTGGATTTTTTAAAAAATGTATTTAAGGACGTGGATTTAAAAAAAAAAATAATTTTTACGGACGTGGATTTAAAAAAGATAATTTTTACGGACGTGGATTTTTTAAAAAATGAATTTAAGGACGTGGATTTAAAAAAAAAAATAAATTTTTACGGACGTGGATTTTTAAAAAAATGTATTTAAGGACGTGGATTTTTTAAAAAATGTATTTAAGGACCTGGATTTAAAAAGAATAATTTTTACGGACGTGGATTTTTTAAAAAACTATTATTCAAGGACGTAGATTTTTTTCAAAAATATTTTCTATGGACGTGTAGTTTGTAAGAAAATTCAATTTATTTAACGTGTAATACAAAGGCCTTTGATTTTTTAAAAAACAGTTTTAAGGAAGTGGATTTTTTAAAATATTTTTTACGGACTTGGATTTCTTAAAAAAAAAATTTTAAGGACGTGCAACTAAAAAAAACACTATTTTTACGGACGTGATTTTTTAATAGTTTTGAGGACATGCATTTCTTTAAAAAAAAAAAATTTAAAGATTTTTAAATTAAGTTCTCTTTCGAGTTGAGCTGTAAGGCCTTTAGAGATACATTGAAAAATTAGGAGTCTACCGAAGTCCCACGCATCCAACCATTACACTACGTTTCACGGGTGGTAAAGCCGATCTTCAGGTGTATTAGGATGTTGTTGTTGTGGCAGACGAAGGCAAAGCTTGGATACTAGTATATATATCGCACTTTATTAGATAAATGTATATGCGAAATTATGTCAGTTAATTGAAACTCCAAACTTTTCCTATAGTCCTGCTTGGTAATCCCATTTTTCAATGTTCACAAATACTGTGGTAAGTTTTATTCCTACATCATTAGTAATTGATCTTCTATATTAGAAGATTTTATTTTTGATTTGATCATCAATTATTGTCTACTAAAGTTTTGACAAGTTGATGGTGGCTTAGAACGCTAAGACGCTAACGCTAAGAAAAATAAAATCTTTTGATATAGAAGAGCAATTACTAATGATGTAGGAATAAAACTTACCATAGTATTTGTGAACATTGAACAAGTAAAAAGGCGTTAAGTTCGGCCGGGCCGAACTTTTCATACCCTCCACCATAAAATATTCTGAACTAAAATGGAATAATTAGTTTTCATTCCTGTCCCAAACTTTAAGTGGGTACGTTAAAATGTCAGATAATGTACATAAAATGTTTCATTCGGTAGGCCCTTTTTTATGGTGCCTATATCTAACTATGTATGTTGACAAATTTTGGTGGGCTAGAAATTGGGAGAAATGGACCTATGTTGACAGTTTTTTATGGGAGCCTTTAATGTCAAATAACTCCTAATTCGGTTAAAAATTGTAGCTAGAATCCTCAAAATACCCAAAATCGGAACATAAAGTGGAACTTCAAATATCATTAACGGCTAGTTCGGAGGTATGTGGGCTATACGAAAATATGAACTTAAATGAACAATTTTTGTTCGCTTTTAAATTTCAAATTACAGAAAGTTCGTCCAAAAAATAAGGCTAAGGTACGAAAAATTGGGAGGTTTGTTTTGGGGCTATACCAAAACATGGACCTACGTTTGGTTAAACATTTTAAGAAAAATCCTCAAAGTACCGAAAATCGGGAAGTATCGTTATATTGGGGCTATGCTGAAAATTGTGGATGCAGATGTGTGGTGACCACTACAACCTTCAAATGTCAAATTACAGTTAGTTCGGTTAAAAATTTTAGCTAAAATTGCAAATTACTGAAAATTGGGAGGTACCGTTATATGGGAGCTATATCCGAACATGGACCTATGTTGACATTTTTTTATGGAGAGGTGTTGTGACCACTAAGAACTTCAAATGTCAAATGACTGCTAGTTCGGTTTAATATTGTAGTTAAAATCATCAAATTACTGAAAATCGGGAGGTACTTTTATATGGGAGCTTTATCAATACATCGACCTTTCTTGACAATTTTTGGTGGAGAGGTGTGGTGACCACTAAGAATTTCAAATGTTCAAATTACAGATAATTCGGTTAAACTTGTAGGTAAAATTCTCAAAATACCGAAAATCCGTTATATGGGGATACCGAAATCCGTTATACCGAGGTACGGTTATATGGATATACCACAACATGGACCTACGTTCATAATTATTTCGAATATAAGTTTTTTGGTCACTAAGAACCCTAAATATCAAATTATAGCTAATTCGGTCTAGAAATATGAATTTAAACGTCAAAATACCTGAAATCGGGCGGTAACTTTATATGGGGGCTATTCCAAAACATGGACCTATGTCCACTAGTTATATAAGTTTATTAACATTTAAGAACCCTAAATGTCAATTTATAGCTAAATCGGTCTGTAATGTAAATAAAAACGTCAAAATGCCATAAATCGGGGGTACCGTTATATGGGGGCTATACCAAAACGTAGACCTATGTCACCAACTTTTGTTATATAAGTTTATTGATACTTAAGAACCCTAAATGTCAAATTATAGCTAAATCGGTCTAAAAATGTAGCTAAAAACGTCAAAATACCGCAAATCGGAGGGTACCGTTATATGGGGGCTATACCCAAACGTGGACCTATGTCCACAACTTTTGTTATATACGTTTATTTACACTTAAGAACCCTAAATGTCAAATTATAGCTTAAACGACCTGAAAATGTAGCTAAAAACGTCAAAAACCCGAAATCGGGGGGCACCGTTATATGGGGGCTATACCAAAACGTAGAGCTATGTCCACAAGTTTTGTTATATAAGTTTATTGACATCTAAGAACCCTAAATGTCAAATTAGAGCTAAATCGGTCTGAAAATGTAGCTAAAAACGTCAAAATACCGTAAAATGGGGGGGGGGGGGAACCGTTATATGGGGGCTATACTAAAACGTGAACCTATGTCCACAACTTTTGTTATATAAGTTTATTGACACTTAAGAACCCTAAATGTCAAATTATAGCTAAATCGGTCTGAAAATGTAGCTAAAAACGGCAAAATACCGTAAATCGGGGGTACCGTTATATGGGGGCTATACAAACGTGGACCAATAAAGCCCATCATCGAACTTGACCTGCCTGCAAACAAAAGACGCATTTTCCCAAAATTTCAGACAATTTTGGTGGAGAGGAGTGGTGATCACTAAGAACTTCTAATGTCAAATATTCAAATTACAGCTAATTCGTATAAAAGTTGTAGGTAAAAATCTCAAAATACCGAAAATCAGGAGGTACCGCTATATGGGGCTATACCAAAACATGTACCTATGTTCATAATTTTTTCGAATATAAGTTTTTTGGCCACTAAGAACCCTAAATATCAAATTATAGCTAATTCGGTCTAGAAATGCGACTTAAATCGTCAAAATACCTGAAATCGGGCGGTAACGTTATATGGGGGCTATTCCAAAACATTGATCTATGTCCACTAGTTTTGTTATATAAGTTCATTGACACTTAAGAACCCTAAATGTCAAATTATAGCTAAATCGGTCTGAAAATGTAGCTAAAAACGTCAAAATGCCGTAAATCGGGGGTACCGTTATATAGGGGCTATACCAAAACGTGGACCTATGTCCACAACTTTTGTTATATAAGTTTATTGACACCTAATAACCCTAAATGTCACACTATAGATAAATCGGTCTGAAAATGTAGCTAAAAGCGTCAAAATACCGTAAATCGGGGGGTACCGTTATATGGGGGCTATACCGAAACGTGGACCTATGTCCACAACTTTTGTTATATAAGTTTAGTGACGCTTAAGAGCCCTAAATGTCAAATTAGAGCTAAATCGGTTTGAAAATGTAGCTAAAAACGTCAAAAAACCGTAAATCGGGGGGTACCGTTATATGGGGGCTATACCAAAACGTGGACCTATGTCCACAACTTTTGTTATATACGTTTATTGACACTTAGGAACCCCAAATGTCAAATTATAGCTAAATCGGTCTGAAAATGTAGCTAAAAACAGCAAAATACCGTAAATCTGGGGGTACCGTTATATGGGGGCTATACCAAAACGTGGACCTATGTCCACAAGTTTAGTTATATAAGTTTATTGACACTTAAGAACCCTAAATGTCAAATTATAGCTAAATCGGTCTGAAAATGTAGCTAAAAACGTTAAAATACCGTAATTCGGGGGGTACCGTTATATGGGGGCTATACTAAAACGTGTACCGATATAGCCCATCATCGAACTTGACCTGCCTGCAAACAAAAGACGCATTTTCCCAAAATTTCAGCGTTCTATCTCCATTTTTGTGGATGCTAGAGTGATTACCACAGACGGACGGACGGACGGACGGACGGACGTGCACAGATCGACTCAGAATTTTACCCTGATCAAGAATATATATACTTTATAGGGTCGCAAATGAGTATTTCAATGCGTTACAAACGGAAAAACAAACTTAATATACCCTCCATACTATGGTGGAGGGTATAAAAATGGGATTACCAAGCAGGACTATAGGAAAAGTTTGGAGTTTCAATTAACTGACATAATTTCGCATATACATTTATCTAATGAAGTGCGATATATATACTAGTTTCCAAGCTTTGCCTTCGTCTGCCACAACAACAACATCCTAATACACCTGAAGATCGGCCTTACCACCCGTGAAACGTAGTGTAATGGTTGGATGCGTGGGACTTCGGTAGACTCCTAATTTTTCAATGTATCTCTAAAGCCCTTACAGCTCAACTCGAAAGAGAAATTAATTAAATATCACTATAAATGGCCTTCGCCTTAATAAGGCAAAAATTAAAGATTTTTTTAAACAATTTCTAAGGTCATAAGGTTTTTAAAAAATAATTTTTAAGGACAAGGATTTTTTAAAAATAATTTTTGAGGATAGGCATTTTTTAAAAAACAATTTTTAAGGACATGGCGTTTTTGAAAAATAATTTTTAAGGACGTGGTTTTTTTTTAATTTTTTTTAATGACGTGCATTTTTTCAAAAATATATATTTAAGCAGGTGGATTTAATAAAATAATTTTAAGGGTCGTGGATTTTTTAAAAAATATTATTTCAGGACGTGGATTAAAAAAAATATTATTAAAAAACGTGGATTTAAAACATATTATTTGAGTTTGTTTTTTTTTAATAATTTTTATGGACGTGCAATTTTCTAAATATGTTTAAGGACGTGAATTGTTTTAAAAAATATATTTAAGGAGGTGGATTTAATAAAAAAATTTTTACGTTCGTGGATTTTTCGATAGCTTGAGTGGAGTATTCCCCCATTGGCTCAACTTCATTTATTACCCTCTATTACAGAGAGTAATGTTTTTCAAAACGAACTGACAGTGTTGCAAAATTTTACTGATCGCTACCAATATCATGATTTCATCCCGCCGAAGGGAATTATCAATTGGCTTCTCAGTTTTTGAAATGATGCCTTTTTAGCGAAAAAGTTCGTGGATTTTTTAAAAAATATTATTTAAGACGTGGATTTAAAAAATAAATATTATGGATGTGGACTTATTAAAAAATAAATACTTTGATTTAAAAAAAAAAACATATTTTATATGGATTTTTAAAATTTAATTTTTTGGTTGTGGATTTTTTAGAAATTAGTTTTATTGACATGGATTTTGTAAAAAATAGTTTTTACGGACGTGATTTTTTTAAAAAAAAATATTTTTTACGGACGTGGATTTTTTAAAAAATAATTTGTATGAACGTGGATTTTTTTAAAAATAATTTTTATGGACGTGGTATTTGTAAAACATATTTTTTATGGACCTGGATTTTTTGAAACATATTTTTATGGACCTGGATTTTTTGAAACAAATTTTTAATGGACGTGTATTTTGTAAGAAAATTCAATTCAATTTATTCAAATTGTAATACAAAGGTCTTTGATTTTTAAAAAATAGTTTTTAAGGAAATGGAATTTTTAAAAATATTTTTTACGGACTTGTATTTTTTGAAAAAAAAAAAAATAATTTGAAGGACGTGCAATTTAAAAAAAATATTATTTAAGGACGTGGACGTGGTACATCTTCCTAACTCTCCATCAATGACCACTCGTTCAAAATTTCAGAATTCTAGCTCTTCGCGTTTGCCTAATACAATGGATTCTATATTTAGTACAGAAAAAACCCCTTTACACAAAAACAAATTATACCAAATTCTGTACAATTCGATTTTCCAAAACAACCTCAATCCTTCACTTCAACAGTAGCCATAATTCCAAATAACAGGATTCCAGCGCTATCCGTGCACTCAAATCCAAGTTGTACCATTTGGTACATTTCGTACCCATAAGTACGAATTTCAAAAACTACTTCCATCTCAATCCTATACTCCAACAGCAGTCTGACCAAATTCCAGGATTCCAGCTCTATCCGTTCCCCCAAATCCAAATTGTACCACAGGTAGTACCACTTAGTAATTTTCGTACCCTTACTACCTCAGTCCTACACTCCAATAGTAATCCTAATTTCAAATTTCAGGACTCAAACACTACCCGTCACCCAAATCCAAATTCTACCTCTATAGCCTACCGCGAACGGGTTGCAAATTCTAACTCTTTCCGTTTACTAAAATTCATACTTTAAATTAAAATAAATAAAATTAAAATACTTAAAATTCAGGATTCCAGTTCTATCCGTTCACCCAAATCCAAATTGTAATAAATTTAGTACCATTTAGTACTTTTGGTACATATAAATACGAATTTCCAAAATTTCCCCAATCCTATCCTCCAACAGTAATCTCAATTTCAAATTTCAGGATTCCAGCTCTGTTTGTTCACTCGAATCCCTATTGTACAAATTTAGTACTTTTCGAACACATAAGTACGAATTTCCAAAACCACCCTCATATCTCAGTCCTACACTTCACAGTAATCTTAATTACAAATTTCAGGTTTCCAGCTACATACATACGTTCACCCATATCTAAATTGTACTAAATTTAGTACCATTTAGTACTTTTCGTACCCATAAATACGAATTTTCAAAACTACCTCAATTTTACACCCCACCAGTAATCTCAATTTCAAATTTCAAGATTCCAACTATATCCGTTCACCCAAATCCACATTGTCCCAAATTTAGTACCATTTAGTACTTTTCATTCACATAAGTAAGAATTTCTAAAACTTCCCCAGTCCTACACTCCAACAGTAATATCAATTCCAAATTTCAGGAATCCAGCTCTATCCGTTCACCCAAATCCAAATTGTACTAAATTTAGTACCATTTAGTACTTTTCGTACACTCAAGTTTCCAAAAACCCTTTGGTGCATCTTTCTTACTCTTCATCAGTGATCCTCAGTCCAAATTTGAGGAATCAAGCTCTATCCGTTCACCCAAATCGAAACTGTACCAAATTTAGTGCTATTTAGTATTTTTCGTACCCTATGTACGAATTTCCAACACTTCCACAATACCAAACTCCACCAGTAATCTCAGTTCCAAATTTCGAGATTCCAGCGCTATCCGTTCACCCAAATCCCCATTATACAAAATTTAGTTCCATTTAGTACTTTCCGTACACATAAGTACTAATTTACAAAACCACCCTCATATCTCAATCCTACACTTCAACAGTAATATTAATTCCAAATTTCAGGTTTCCAGCTCTATCCGTTCATTCAAATCCAAATTTAGTACCATTTAGTACTTTTCGTACCCATAAGTACGAATTTTCAAAACTACCTCAATCCTACACCCCACCAGTAATCTCAATTCCAAATTTCGAGATTCCGGCTATTATCCGTTCACCCAAATCCCCATTGTATCAAATTTAGTACTATTTAGTACTTTTCATACACATAAGTATGAATTTCCAAAAGTTCTTCAATCCTACACTCCAACAGTAATCTCAATTCCAAATATCAGGATTCCAGCTCTATCCGTTCACCCAAATCCCTATTGTAGCAAATTTAGTACTATTTAGTACTTTTCGTACACATAAGCACGAATTTCCAAAACTACCCTCATATCTCAATCCTACACTACAACAGCAACCTTAATTCCAAATTTCAGGTTTCCAGCTCTTTACGTTCACCCAAATCTAAATTGTACTAAATTTAGTACCATTTAGTACTTTTCGTACACATGATTGGTAATTTTCCAAACCATTTCCTTTTAGAAGCACCACTTCCCAACCTTGATTTCCATACCAAATTCCTATATTCCTGAGGCCTATTATTGATTTCATTAATTATCTAGCGATTTCTTCAAATTACAGATTTTGAAATTGTATAGTTATGACTGTACATCTCCATATACGATAAAATTCTTAATAGCAAATAAATCGTAGTAATATGCACAATTTTATTGCACTTTCATTGATTTGCAAACATTTAGTTATTACCAAAAAGTGAGGTCCATACAGTTTTTAGTTGTTGTTATTTCTGTCCGATTTCTGAATTTATTCCCCTAATGTTGTCTTCAACAGCAACTCATTTGTTCAACAAAACCCAACATCATTTATTGAAAGAATTTTTGTTTTAATTTTAAATTGAAAATTAAAATGCATCGTTTGTAATCATCTTTTCTAACTGTATTTTAACGAATGAAAATCTTTTGTGCGACACCTGTTATGTGAAAACTAAATCAGGATCGGTTTGTATTTTTCGCGTAATTGATGTTTTTACCATTATCACCAACTGCGACATCTGTTGCAATGGAAGACAACAAATGTCTTGTCTTTCTATTATTTAGTGGTTTACGATAAAATAAGTGCGCCTAGAAGTAAACTACAAAATTTGAAATTATGTGTGATCGTTTACGGTATCATGAAGTTATAGCATTGTTAATTTGACACATGTCTTGCAGAGGGCCAACTAAGTGAATATGTACGTAATAATAATGTAAAATAAGGATTTTTGTTGTTGTTATTTTTTGTGGTTCCAGGACGAATTTTCTAAAACCCGGCCTTATCTCGCACATTTGCATCAACAGTGACCCACTGGTAAAATTTCAAGCTCCTAGCTTTAGCCGTTTTGGCTGGGCGTTGATGATGAGTCAGTCAGTCAGTCAGTCAGTCAGTCAATCACTTATCACCAAGCTCATTTATATATATAGATTTATTTTTAAAATATAAGTTATGAGGACGTGGATTTTTTAAAAAATAATTTACAAGAACGCGAATTTTGTTGAAGGACGATAATTTGTCAAAAATATTAAAAAAAATAAAATATATAGACTTGAGACTGGACCATTAACATTAACGAGAATGTAGGTATCGTCAAATCTAGGGGGAGTATATTCGTAATTTCCTCTGTTTAATAACTTCCCCATATAGGTTAATCTGTCCGCGGTTGTTTATTTGATGAACTACAGCCCATATATACGTATCTACTGGTTATTACATTATCCGCAACCAGTGGATGATCCCGGTAGCATCAGCTATGCTCTGTTTTCAAATTATGAAGCAGCAGCAATCATTTCACTCTAAGTCCTCCTACTTACTGTCCAACATGGATATTAATTAAAATCTATGAAAAGTTTTCCAAATCCGCCGCAGTGTTCTATTGACGGTGTTGATAATTATATTCATAATTAAACAAGTAAGAAAAGTCTATAGTCGGACGGAGCCGACCATGGGATACCCTATACCACTATCCCTGGACAATCGCTCTCCACGGAACTTCTTTTCAATGATTGTGAAAATTTAATTATCAAATATCCGAGATGTAATGTATAACACTTATGACCAAAACCAAAAAGTTATCTAGCATGACAAAGACATTTTTGTAGCAGGAAAGGAAAATTTTGTTCACACAAACTAAAATGTAATGAAACCCACGTATGTAGTACTACTACTACCGTTGTATAACCGCTACCTAATTGAAATTTTTACCAATTTCACACAAAAGTTTCTGTCCATTTAACCCGCTAAGTATTATCTGATCTTCTTCATCATAAACTCAAACTTTGTTCAAAATTTTGCGGGTTATTATTTTGACCTACAGAGCCGCTACAAAATTGGTTAAAATTTTGTTTCTGGTCCATTTCATCCCCTGAACATTTCACGATCATCACCAAAAACTAATCATTTCTATTCTGGCCCGAACCCAACCTCCTTAAAAAATTCGTTACAATCGGTCCATAATTGCGGCTTTAAGTTTGTTTACAATTTTTAATGGACGGACTCACATCGCTAAATCGCTTTATCTCGTCGAGATATGAATTTTGGCATACCAAATAGGGGGTCTAGGACGAATATTTCGTGGTGTTACATAAACTTTTGGTGAGACAATATGTAGCATGAGATAAAAATGTGGTTCTCTACACAGAACCCATTATATATTAGGCAGTAGGCCCGTTATCTAGCAAACACTTTATTGCAATTTACATCAGAGGATAGGTCAATAGTTTTTTCCCATATGTAGGCTACTTTGCGAAATATATACACTCCAAGTCAGTAGAATAGAACACTTATATTTTTGTTAATGTTAGCTTATTTATCCCAAAACGAATGAGTCTGCGTTTTTAATCTTGTGGGGATTTAAAATCTATGATGTTACGTATCAAACACAGAAAAAATTATGTTTCCAGCTCTTCGCGAAATGATTTTCTGATCAATTTTCCGATAGTACTAAGAAAAATAGGCATTTATTTTTGGTCATCAGGATAGAACAGTCACTTTATTTTCGCGAATTTGTGAGATATTAACGCCGAATTTTCTTTCAGTCGATAAAGCAAGGCTTTCTAATAATTTTTCACCAAAGAAAACCTATAAATGATTCCGCCGACACCGAAAAAACAGCGTTAAAGGGTTTATATTGACAGATATTTGAAACATCTCGGAATATCAATAGGAGTCGCGCAGTTATGTCATATTTCTTCACAATAAGATAGAATATGACACAGACAATCTCGACGGATATATTCGAGTGCTGCGGATGCTGATAACATGGAACATTTTCAACATAAGTATGGAAAACGTCAACATTTCTTATAAAAACCTTGATCTATTCTTCAATAAAATGATTTTTCCGCGAACAAGTCTGCCGTTTAAAGGTTTGGAAATATGCTCCACATTTAGAGGAAGATAATCTGATATGAAAACAATACTCTGAGCGAAATTGTAGTACTTTTTAAAAGCAACTTACGCAACCTAAAACCTCAATTTCCATGACTGTGTTTTCCCGTGAAAACGGGGCTTTTACATATGCGAGTTCAGTTAAAGAAACGACTAATTCGTAAAATCCGGTTTGGAGAGCATAACCTGGTCCATTATTATTGGAACATAACACTATTGAGAACGTCGCGGACGCCGAAACAAGAACACATATAAAATGCAAAGTCCAAAAGGCGTGTTCAATTTGAGAAATGTGCTAAAATTTCCCTCAGTGTATTAAAATAGCGGATGTTTTCATATCAGATTATCATCCTCTAAATGTGGAGCACATGCCCAAACCTTTAAACGGCAGACTTGTTCGCGGAAAAATCATTTTGTTGAAGAAAAAATCAAGGTTTTTATAAGAAATTTTGAAGTTTTTCATACTTATTTTGAAAATGTTCCATGTTATCAGCATCCGCAGCACTCGAATGTATCCGTCGAGGTTGTCTGTATCATATTCTATCTTATTGTGAAGAAACATGAAATAACTGCGCGACTCTTATTGATATTCCGAGATGTTTCAATTATCTGTCAATTTAAACCCGTTTACGCTGTTATTTCGTCGTCCGCGGATTTATTTATATGGTTTTATTGGTGAAAAATTATTAGAAAGCCCCGCTTTATCGACTAAAAGAAAATTCGGCGTTAATATCTCCACAATTCGCGAAAATAAAATGACTGTTCTATCCTGATGACCGAAAATAAATGTCTATTTTTCATAGTACTATCGGAAAAATGGTTAGAAAATCATTTCGCGAAAAGCTAGAAACATATTTTTTTTCTGTGTTTGATACGGAACATCATAGGCTTTAAATCCCTAAAACATTAAAAATGTAGATTCATTCGCTTCGGGATAAATAAGCTTACATTAACAGAAATTTAGGTGTTCTATTCTACTGACGTGGAGTGTATATCCTCAAGGAATTAAAATATCGACCAAAAATAAAATTTTTATATTTCTTACAAAAGTAATGGTCCATTTCACCCGCTAAAGAATATCAGATCATCATTCAAAATTGTAGGCATCTTTTTCGACCTATACTCTTACCCGGTGCAAAATTTCGTGACTATTGATGTATAATTTCGACTTCTAGCGAGTTTATTATTACACTACAAACAAATAACGGAATATATTAGGCTGTAACTCTGTTATCTGATCATGCACACCAACATAATTGGCATCAATTGAAAGGTCAAGTGTTCCACTTTCAAGTATATCTCACTTGTCCGGAATGTCACTTCCAGGAATTAAGATAAAAGCTGTATATTTAAAATTTTCACAATTTTCACACAAAAGTTTTGGTCCATTTAACCCTCTAAATATTATCCTATCGCCATCTCAAATTGCAAGCTTCTCCTTTGTGATATACTCTTACCTTATCTAAAATTACGCGTTGATCGGACTATTACTGAGACCTACAGAGCCGCTAGAAAATTGGATAAATATTATGTTTTTGGTCAATTTCACCCGCTAAATATTTCACGATCATCACCAATAAGAATAGGGATCTATTCTGATCTGAACCCGACCTCCATACAAAATTTCGTGATGATCGGTCCATAATTGCGGCCTGGAGCGTGTTTACAATTTATAATGGACAGACGGACGGACGGACTGACGGACGGACACACATCTCAAAATCGCTTTATCTCGTCGAGATATGAAGATTGGTATACCGCATTGGGGGTCTCCGACGAATATTTCGCGGTGTTACATGAATTTTTACCAAAACAAACTTATAATACCCTTTTCCACATTGTGGTATAGGGTATAAAGACATTAATAATTGTGTAACATGACTATTATTAACAAAAGCAACAACAACAACAGCTAACATGTGTCATGAAAAAACAATTACGGGTTGTTGTTAATTGTCAACGATTCAATGACACTAAAATGCGCGTGGCATTTTAACAGCATTGAAAAACAATGGTCATAATGGCTAGCTAGAGTAGAACCAAAGAAAAGTACTTTTCATCTTTTATTTCTTGTAACTTATCTGGAAATTAAGTTAATCTCACCCATACCCCGCTCGTTAACTTCTTTGTTTACCAGTTGGTAATTAATTCGTAAAGTTTTCTTAAATGAATTTAATGTAGGTGCTGCTTTGTCGTCGCTATATTGGCCATATTGTAAAGTGTAAGAGTGCCACGGTGTAGTTTTGTAGGTGCTTCTGAAAATGGACGTTAAGTTTTTTCTATTTTGTTGTTTATGTTTTGTTTCGCCTTTAACGTAAAACTATGGCTTGATATTAATCAACTCAACTCCAACATACCTCATTCATCACGAATAAAGATAAATAAAAATTAATATACAAGGGGAACTAAATGGACTTTGAAAGGGGAAGGTGCAGAGATTTGTGAACTGAAAACTTAGATCAAGGTTGTTACGGAGTTGTTCATGTTTGAAAAATCGATGAAGAATAAACAGTTGTTCATGGTATGTCTGTTCAAAAACATCACAAGAAAGCAGACAAGACTTAATGCTCTAACTATAGAGGCATAAGTCTTCTCCCTATTGTCTATAAGATAGTGTCATGAATATTATTCGAACGAGTAAAGCCTGTGGTCAATAAAAAAATGGAACATTCCAATGCGACTTTATACTTGGCAAGTCCACCATTGACGAGATATTTACCCTGCGGCAAATCCTGCAAAAGACCCAGGGGATGCAGATCGACACCTACCACATTTTTGTCGATTATAAGACAGCCCTCGGCAGTCTCCTACGTCCAAAAGTATTCCAAGCTATGTGTAAATTTGATATCCCCGCAAAGCTCATTCGGCTTTGTAAGATGACTTTAACTAATACTAGGTCCTCAGATTAAATAGGAAAGAACCTCTGCGAACAATTCAGTACCAAATAAGGTTTCAGAAGAGAGACAGCCTTTCGAGTGACCTGTTCAACATCCTACTGGAAAAGGTTATAGCGAGGGAAATGTGAAATAAAATGGGAATATACAGCAACAGCCACATGTTACTTGCTTATGCTGACCTCCCATTGATGATAAATTTGAGTTTGAGTTTCATTAATCCAAGGGTTAATGCAAACTTTAATTTTTTTAAGAAACATGTATGTGTATGAAGCCAAAACTGTCCGACTGTTTATTAAAACATAATGGAAAACGTCTAACGTTTCCAGCAATGACGGTGTATTTATGTGCTATATCTCTTTTATGTTATCGTGTATATCAACTCATGTATGTATTGTAGGCTGTGTGAAGATAAAGAGAGATAGAAACAATCGAGCACCTTTTAAGTTATTATGCTTATGCCTAGAAGATTGTGTACCACGGGTGAACACACAATCCAATCTCTAACAGTCTTCTGCAAAACCGAGCCGACAAGTCAGCTCTTCCTGGCCAAAGGCCTGGGATGACTTCAGCGGGAAGGAAACATGACAAATACCCACTCTACGTAAACCTACATATCTCAAAAACTCTAATCTAATTTCTAGCATTTATACACTGTCTGTCCACTACGACTATCTTTTCCGTAAATCTTTCCCACTACCAATATGAACACAATAGACCATAAGATCGCCGAGTGGAGCGGCTGTCTATTATGACAGCCGCGCGTCCTTTAACCTAAGCTAAGCCAAATTTTCTTTGATGATGAAAAAATTTATATAAAATTTATATATAATATTTTGTCCAAACTTAGTTTAGATCTGTCCACTCCTTCCGGTACTTCCCCACAAAAGTTCATAAATGTTCGGAAAATTTGTGTGCACAATAACTCTTGAAGGAAGTAACCGATTTGGCACATACTTTGCACATCGTGAAATTTCTACCAGACTTAGATCAGTTTTCAATATTGACTCAATCGGTTCACTTCTTCGGGTACCTCCCACACAAAACTTCGGAAAAGTTCAGTTTAGGACCTGTTCTCGAATCGCTTTGATTTTTGTTGTAACAACTTGTATTCACCGCGGCCCATACGACGGTACAAGTTTCATCTAGGGCAATTCCATACTTCCTGAGCAAATAGCCTGAAAATTGCAAAAAAAAACCCTATGACACCGTGTTCAGTGGTTGGAGCGCAATATAAATCTTGAACGGATCTGCAGGCCTTCGTAATATTTTGTCCAAACTTAGTATAAGTTCGAAGATAAGCCATATCGGTCCACACCTTCCGCTAACTCCCCCATAAAAGTTCAAAAATGTTCGGAAAAATTGTGCGCACGAAAACTCTTGAAGGGAATGACCGATTTGGTCCATACTTTACACATTCTAATACATACATCTGCCATATGTACATCAGGGTACTAATTATGTGATTCGATATTGAGTTGTTTCGACCCGAGTACTCAAAGTAGGCATGACAACATTCGTTATCGAGTAAAATTATCGAGTTATTGAGCATAAATTTGCGAGAAATTACTCGTAGCTAAACTGCCTATCGTAAACTAACAAAAAGAAAGATTTCTTATTGTATTTTTGTTTAAAATGTAAAAATTTTTGTTTGTTGTCGGTTTATTAAAGAAAAATAAAATTAGTAAATAAATCTCAGCATTTTTTACACAAAATAACAAGAAAAATTGGGAAAAGTCCTTTGCCCTCGTTTGAGAAATAGTAAAAAATTACATTAAAAATAAATATACAAATTTATACATTCATTAGACAAAATTTACTGTTTGCAGTCTTTAAATATAATTTGAAAAAAAAGCATTTCCACAAAAAAAAATATAATATTAATAGCCTTTTTTATAGGTGAACAACATTTAATAGAATACATCCGCCGTTCTTTACCAAAGGAAAGACTGCCTCAGAGAGGCTAAGCAAAAAAACCACCAAATACTCTCTCATTTATTTTGAGAGAGAACTATTAGGTAGGTGTATTAGCAATATGTTACAACAATTTCAAAAAGTTTTTTGTAAAGATAGACAATTTTCTTATTTTCTTATCAATACTTCGTTTCGAAATTATTATTCAATGTATTGTTCAACAAATTCTAAAAATATATAAATTTTTTCATTAAAAATTTTGGTTTTTAGTTTTTGTTTTAAAATAAACACATTTTTTGGTGTCTACCTTCATGATATTTCCTGAAGATTACCTGGTCGATTACCGGTTACTATCGAAAAAATCTATAATATTTCTTGAACGTTTTCGATCGAGTTTTGTCATGCCGTTTTTATCGTGTCGAAAACTTATTCACGAGCAAATTCTCGATATGAATACGTGAATTTTTTAAAAATGTTTTTTATGAAGTGGGATGTAGTCAAAATTTGTTACTTTAGGGGATGGCAGAGAAGACTAGTTACGTGCAACGCCACTTAGTATCGTCAGTTCTCTTAGTTCTTTGTATTGAGAGTTTTAAGTTGTTTCGGTTGAATTCGCATTTAAACGAATTCATCAGTCACACTTTTTCTTGAGTTCGAGTCGTCATAAAATTGGCGAAGGTTTCTTTGTTTCTATACAAATAACGTGGATTTTTGAAAAATGTTTTACAAGGATGTGGATTCTTAAGAAAATTTTATTTGTGTTTAACCAGGCTAAATACTAATGTCTTGCAGTGTGCGGTTAGGTGGTCCGCATAAGCAACTAATAAATATTAATGTTCAACAATGTGCTCTTTTTTATCGGCCACTATCCTCACATCATATCAAACAAATATCATTAGCTACAGAAAAATTAAATACGACCTTCCTAGTACAGTTCAAATATAAACAGCACTACATTTCCAAAAAGGACATATGCAATAGCAACCTTGGTAGCAAGGTTAGGACAATTATACAAAAAAATACAAAACTCTGAAATCAAAAAAATATATATAATTCCACTTTGTAGACAAGAGCAAAAAGCATCAGCGTACCCCCAAAACAAACCACCCCCCATTTGAAGAGACAATGTCAAACATTGTTAAGGGAAAAACAAAACGTCGTACAAACACTTGAAAAGGTCGTCGTAGCGCAGTGCAAATAAAAGTACGCAATTATTAAGAAAAAAAAATTTTGAAATTAATGATGTTTTCGGTTCATGGGCCAGAATGAGGAAGACATTTGTTGTCAGTTCATCATCCAAACATTCATCTATCCGACGTGTCATTATTATGAAACAATTTCTCTGTTTCATCCAATGATTAAAATTATCACATTTGTGCAAAGTGAGGCGGAGAGTGAGGATGAGTGAAGGCCTACCATGTGTGTACAAGGTCACCAGTAAAGTATTTCATTAATATTAAATGGGATACAAATATTTGATAGCCTTCTGGATGATGAACAAGAGGAATGAGAACTAAGTGATCCATTTGAAATATGACAATTTCCTAAAAAAAAGAATATGAACTCGCTTTTATTGTTTGGGTAGCTGTAGTATAATGAATGTTGTAAAAAGTGTCTGTGTTCAAAGCATCAACTGCCACAGCTAAATATAAATTGAAAGAATTATCCACTGTGGTTGTCATATTTTATGTCTTTGGAGTTAGAATTTCCCTTCTTATCGACATAGTAAATATTTTCAGTACAGTTACCATTACAGGATACCACCATTTTAAACTTTCTTCAAAGACCTTTGAAGGGAGATAACTCAATATACCGTAACGTTAAAAACAAATTGTTCTCTATAATAATTCTGGGTTATTCAATTCCCATTTCCGAATCAATTGCTCATCTTTCATTGCATTCTAATTACAAACTTCCCTCTATAGTCTATATCTATGTATGAGCCATTTTATATTAGCTGCCGTCACAACCTAATTGCAAATGAATGCAATTTTTATTCAAACTAGAACATCAACAGCAGCAGTTGGACACGTTGACACAGACGAACACACACACACACACCCATTCAAACCAACTGAAATATTTGAAAGAAATGAACTGCCTCGATTACTGTGGTTGGCCATAAAACAAACTGTGTGTAGAGTTGTCGTTTGGTTGACCAAAATGTTATAGTGTCATGTGTCTGTAGTGGTGGTTGTGCTGGAATGTAGTGTCGAACGCAAATTGTGTTCTTACCACAAACTACACAAATACACACATGTCCGCAACATGTGCGGCAATAAGAACAACAAGAGAATAAAATCAAATGCAATTTTAATATGCCTCTAAAAATGTTATCAGTGAGAAAGGTCTGTTGCATATGGTTTTGTTGTTATTTTAATGTATAACAAACAAAATAGAACCAGTTATGGGTATCACGTAGTAGTAGGTAAGAACTAATAACATAATTCAGAATTGTGGCTAGCAGAATATTGATAATCGTCTATAAGTGAGTGACCTACTTAATTTTAGATCATGGGATTGGATCACCAGTAAACGTGAATGAGAAACTTACATATAGCATAAGCACTTTCAATACTTTTATTGCCACAGGAGTTCATGGAGAACAGATAGATTTCAATAATAAAGATAGTGAATGTGTTGGTGAGTGTTGCATGTGTAGATTAATGAGATTATTTTGTTAAATAGGGATCTACTTTCAATACAGTCCACTCGTATTATGTCCAATATTCAAAAAGGTGACTTAGAAATGTAAAAACTGCAGCAAAACCAGACTTCTCAACATTCTTTATAAGATTTTTTCTTCAACTTGGATTTTTTAAACAATATTTTTTTCAAAAAGTGGATTTTAAGAATATTTTTTGAAGGTAGCGTTTTATGTCCTATATACAAAAAGATGACCAAGAAATGTAAAAACTTGAGCAAAACCAGACTTCTCACCATTCTTTATAAGACTTTTTCTACAGCTTGGATTTTTTAAACAATATTTTTTCCAAAAACTGAATTTTTAAAGAATATTTTTGCACAAAACGTGGATTTTTAAATAATATTTATTCACAAAACGTGGATTTTTTTAAAATATTTTTTCACAAAACGTGGATTTTTTTAAAATATTTTTTCACAAAACGTGAATTTTAAAAGAATATTTTTTGAATGACGTGGATAAAGAATATTTTTAAGGATGTGGATTTTTAAAGAATATTTTTTCAATGACGTGGATTTTTAAAGAATATTTTTTCAATGACGTGGATTTTTAAAAAATGCCTTTTCAAGGACGTATATTTTTTAAGAATATTTTTTCAAGGACGTGAATTTTTAAAGAATATTTTTTCCAAGGACGTGGATTTTTAAAGAATATGGGTGCATAGGGGATGGAAGATACCAAGGAACGGTCCTGACCGGTTTAACAATGGCAAAGCCCAGGATTTATCTTGGTCCCTCTTTCACCTCAAGTGGACACTGACCTCCCCGTGGTGTCACATGGGGAAGTGCCTTTAACACCCGTTAAAGGTAGTGAGCTAACATGTGCCGCGCGTTCACCCATAACAACGTTAAAAACTTGGGTTTGGGCGTCGGGTTAGTAACCCTCCCCTAGAAAGAAACAGCCTACTATGAAAAAACGAAAGAAAGGAAAAACAAACCCCTCTATAGTTGACGAACCCCGCAAACGTTTTAAGGACCATGATGTGCGAAGCTGCACCTGGAATGTTCGCACTCTTTATAGAGAAGGTGAAGTCTTCGCATTGGCAGACGTACTTGAAAAGTACCAGGCCGATATTACTGCCATACAGGAAATACGATGGATTGGGAAAGGCGTCACAACAACACCTAAAGGTGATGCACAGTATTATAGCTGCCATGACGTAAAGCATGAGTTTGGTTGCGGATTTGTAGTTAGTCGGAGACTAAAACATCTGGTATCCAGCTTCACCCCAGTGAATGATAGACATGCTGCAATTCGAATAAAGGCTAAATTCTTCAATATCAGCTTTATTTGCGAACAGACCAAAGATATATTTTACGAGTGCTTAGAAGAAACATATAACCGTTGCCCTGCCCATGACATTAAAATCATTCTAGGCGATTTTAATGCCAAAATTGGAAAGGAGAATGTCTTTGGCACAACAGTCGGGAAATTCAGTCTCCACAGTGAAACATCTGACAATGGTACGAGGCTGATCGACTTTGCAGCTGCAAAAAACATGGTATTTAGCAGTACCAGGTTTAATCATCTCGATATTCATAAGAGCACCTGGCTGTCTCCAGATCAAAGAACAAGTAATCAAATTGATCATGTTATGATAGATGAAATACATTCATCGAGAGTGTTTGATATACGATCGTTCCGAGGCGCAATCATTGATTCGGACCACTACCTTGTTGCAGCAAAGGTGCGTACCCGTCTAAACGTTGCAAATAAAGCACGAACAGACACAACGCGGAAGTTGGACATCGATAGGCTGCAAACACAACAGATAGCCACAGCATATTCCACTCAACTAGCCCAATTGCTTAACGCGAGCACTCCTTGCCCCGATAACATAACAACACAATGGCAAAATATTGCCCACTCCATGCAAACAGCCGCAAAATCCATACTTGGATTCCAGAGACCTACACAAAGGAATTCATGGTATGACCAGGAGTTTCGTGCTGCTACCGAAGAGAAAAATGCGGCATATAGAGCTACTTTACAATCAGTAGCAACGCGTAGCGCACGAGAGAGATATCGGGAGAAAAGGAGAGGAGAGTTACGTATTTTCCGCAAAAAAAAGAGAGAAATGGAAAAGCGGGAGTGTGAAAAAATCGAGATGTACAGGAGCCAGAATGAAGTCCGAAAACTCTACCAAAGAGTGAAACATCAAACAGATGGTTTTGGTACAGGCACATCCTCCTGTACCTTCAGCTAGTTAGCACCATCTGGCAGGAAGTACGCGTACCCGACGATTGGAACCTGAGTATCCTATTTCCCGTCCACAAGAAAGGATATAAGATTGTATGCTCCAACTATAGGGGCATAAGTCTTCTCCCTATTGCCTATAAGATAGTGTCAGGGATATTGTGTGAACGACTATAGCCAATGGTCAACGAAATTATTGGACCATACCAATGTGGCTTTAGACCATTTCACATTTCACCTTTTTGTCGATTATAAAGCAGTCTACGACAGCCTGCTACGTTCAAAGGTATTCCCAGCCATGTCTGAATTTGGTATTCCCGCAAAGGTCATTCGGTTTTGTAAAATGACTCTAACTGACACAAGATTTTCAGTTAAAATACGAAAGAACCTCTCCGAAGAGTTTTGTACCAAAAGAGGTTTCAGGCAAGGAGACAGCCTTTCGTGTGATCTTTTCAACATCCTGCTAGAAAAGGTTATACGAGAGGCAAACGTCAAAAGAGGTGGCACAATCTACACCAATAGCCACATGTTACTTGCTTATGCTGATGATATAGACATCATGGTACGATCAGTAAAAGAAGTAACCGATACCTTTATGAAGGTCGAAGGAGAATCTGCTAAAGTGGGTCTGGCGGTAAACAGCGAGAAGACCAAGCTGATGGTGTCGACGAGCAATGCGTCCATTGAGATCGGACCAACTGTTAAAGTTGGTGCCTATCTGTATCTGCTATACAACGACATCAGTATAGATAAACGTATCGAGATGCAGCGATTGCGTTGGCTAGGCCATATAATAAGAATGAGCGTTGATGAACCCGCTAGAAAGGCGTATAAATTCGAGTCACATGGCGGTGCACGCAGAATTGGCAGGTCAAAGAATAGATGGCGCAAACAAGTGGACGAAGAGATGACAAGGCGCGGTATTCCAAAGCACTAAATAGAGAGAATTGGAGATCTTTTCTTAGTTCGGTCTATGGAAAAAATTTTCTGTAATGGGCCAGATAAGTAAGTAATATGTTAGAGATAGCTAGTGAGCTCTTACTGAGAGCAATTGAGCATACATTTCAGTGTGTTTTACATTGAAATTTACGCTCCCTTGCTCTCAGTAAGCGCCCACTAGTGAATGGGTTGTTTTTTGGGGCTTTTGGGTTTGTATTTATATCATATCTAAACAAATATTTGTTTGCACACAAACATAAATTTGTTTGCAGGACCCAAACATATGTTACGTTTGGGACTGAGTGCAAACAAATATATGTTTGCTGCTAAATATGTTTATGACAAATGTTAGAGAGGCCTTTTTTCCTCTGTGTACATGGAGTTCCCCTACTTGCAACATTTGGACGTTTTCGGAAGTCGGAAATTCATATGTATGTATCTGTGTAGTTTGTAAATACTTTTTTTTCCAATAGGTTGACAGATAGACAGCGTTAAACAAAGAAACGCTATATTTTTATGTTTCAACTGATTTTGTTGCTTCAAATACAGAAAATATTTTTTAAATGTGTCACGAATGAATAACATTTCGTTTGAACTATGACGTTGTTATACTTTTTGTTGCATTCATTAAATATAATGAGTTGCGTATGTGTGTTTGTACGCGAAGCTCGTAACATTATGATATCTGGTTATGTTGCACATCAATTTATTTTGTTGTTGTTTGTTTTGGACGGTTTGACTATTTTGACCTCGCTTCTAAGAGGTTAAATGTGCAGCTGTTGTTTTGTTTTGTAAATAAATGTTTTTCAACAGTTATTGCCTATTAAAGAGATAATGTTTATGGATAATTTATGTCAAGCTCCTTATGACGTTGTATTAGGTAGGACGTTATAAAAAATTCACTGTATCTCAAAAATGTATTTATGTATGTATATATCTTAAGTATTTTTTCTGTGTAGCAAATCGGCGATTGTTGTTATCTATCGCTGATTATAACCCTGTGATATCCGTGTTATCAGTAAAGGTTAAAAGCATTTGACATAAATATTCGTGTGTGTGCTTTCAAAATGATGGCTATTAATTTATTTATTAAACGTGATATATGTGTATACACATATATGTACGAGTATGTGTGAATTTAATATTCTATTACTACAAAAAAAAAAACAATATGTCCAAACTGTCAAATTGTAATGGCAACTGACCAAAAATAATTACGTTTATTAATATAAACTTGGCAGTTATTAAAGTTCATATTCTATCTACAAATAAATATGTATATACATACATATAAAACTATGCACATACATATTAAAATGGGAACATAGTTTTGTGCGTTTCCACCATTAAACAAGTTTAATAAATGCGATAAAAACGTACATATTGGTTAGCATCATAAAAATCACATGAGATTTAATTCATTTTCATTAAATTGTGAATTGATTTTTATGTCAATTTAAATATAACATTTTATATAGTGAATGGTGACAAAAGCAAATTTAGAATATATGCGAAATAAAACAATGTGTAAACATTTTCAAGGTAATCTTGTGCAAACAATTTGAGCAGAGAAAGTACATAACCAAACTACAAGAACCCTAGTTGGGTTTTGTTGTGCCAGATCCAACTTGGATTTTATGGCCCCATCTAAACATGGTTAAATATCGATTTTTTAAAGAAATCCTGTGCTATATCTCAGAAACCTATGTAAATCTTCATCACACCTCTGAAGCTAATTTGTAGATAAGGGCAAGAATAAAATATTTGTAGAAATAATGAACTCGAAAAACAACATTTATTACATCAAATTTTATAAATTATCCAAAAATTTCCATAACTTGTATACATTTCGCACCATATCTTCAAAACCGTTAATTTTTTCTTAATATTTTCTTTTAGATAAATATTCGCTGGAATGTAGTACACAACTCATCAGAACATGCCATTGCTGTAAAATGCCTGTTTCACGTTGTTTTTAGTATATTTTTCAACGCATAGTTAATAATTATACCGTACATAAAATTATTGTACCGTAATATGGAGCTATACCAAATCACTGGCATATACCAAATTTTTGATATATTTCTGATTCAAACTAATACTGAAAAAATCCAAAACGATCCAAGAGGAGATCTTAAAATTCACTTTCTCCATATTTTGTGTGCAAAGTACTTAAAGGAGTGTATTGATATAGTCCATATTAGAACCCGATATATGTCTAGAAGGAGTAATATGATGTGATAATTTGAAAACAAATCGGTTGCTCTCTTTGTGAGTTATCATTCACACCATTTTATAAAAAACTGTTGAGGTAACTGAAGTAGTGGCCCGATATGACCCATCTTCGAACTTAAACTAACTTTTGGAAAATGTTAGGAAGTTCAATATTTGGTTCAAATCGGTTGAACCGTTCGATTTCAAATCGACTCAAAATTGTCTGAAACGAATTTCTTCCAAACATACTTGGGGTCTAAAACCGTAATTTCGATTAGGCACATATTTGGTCTATCAAAGTGTATAAACCCTCGTTAGCTCAAAGGCTGAGGTACTTACTTACTTACTTAGTTGGCCCATTACAGAACATTTGTTCCATAGACCGAACTAAGAAAAGATCTCCATTCCTCTCTGTTTTTCTTGACTTTTTGGAATACCGCGCCTTTTCATTTCTTTATCCACTTGTATGCTCCATCGAAGCTTAGGCCTGCCGATTCTGCGTGCACCGCCATGTGGCATGAATTCATACGCCTTTTTAGCGGGTTCATCATCGCTCATTCTCATGATATGGCCTAGCCAACGCAATCGTTGCATCTCGATACGTTTAACTATATTCATGTCTTTGTATAGCTTATATAGCTCGTGGTTCATACGACGTCGATATTCACCGTCAACGCAAATCGGCGCGTAGATCTTTCGAAGAATTTTCCTCTCAAACACACCAAGCACTGCCTTATCTGCTTGCGCAAGTACCCATGCTTCGGAGCCATACATTAGCACGGGTAGTATCAGCGTTTTGTATAGTGTTATTTTTGTTTGACGAGATGTGGCTTTGTTTTTAAATTGCTTACTTAGACCATAGTAGCATCTGTTGGCCAACACAATTCTTCTTCTTATTTCACAACTGATGTTGTTTGTTGTGTTTATGGCAGTACCGAGGTAGACGAAGTCTTTAACTACCTCAAAATTGTAAGTACCAACTTCCACAGTTGGTCGGAGCTCTATGGACGCTTTGCGCGTCGACACCATCAATTTGGTCTTTTCGCCGTTTACCGCCAGACCCACTTTCGCAGATTCTCCTTCGACCTTCCTAAAGGTATCAGTTACTTCCTTTACTGATCGTCCCATGATGTCTATGTCATCAGCATAGGCAAGTAACATGTGGCTATTGGTGTAAATTGTGCCATTTCTTTTGACATTTGCATCTCGTATTACCTTTTCCAGCAAAATGTTGAATATGTCACACGAAAGGCTGTCTCCTTGTCTGAAACCTCTTTTGGTACAAAATTCTTTGGATTGGTTCTTTCCAATTTTAACTGAGGACCTAGTATCAGTTAAAGTCATCTTACAAAGCCGGATGAGCTTTGTGGGGATACCAAATTCACACATTGCGTGGAATACCTTTGATCGGAGGGGACTGTCGAATGCTGCTTTATAATCGACAAAAAGGTGAAATGTGTCGATCTGCATCTCTTGGGTCTTCTCTAGGATTTGCCGCAGGGTAAATATCTGGTCAATGGTGGACTTGCCAGGTCTAAAGCCACATTGGTATGGTCCAATTATTTCGTTGACCATTGGCTTTAGTCGTTCGCACAATATCCCTGACACTATATTATAGGCAATAAGGAGAAGACTTATGCCCCTATAGTTGGAGCATACAGTCTTATCTCCTTTCTTGTGGACGGGACATGGGATGCTCAGGTTCCAATCGTCGGGTACGCGTTCTTCCTGCCAGATGGTGCTAACTAGCTGATGAATACACCTTATCAGCGTGTCGCCTCCGGTTTTAAACAGCTCGGCTGGTAAGCCATCGGCTCCTGCTGCTTTATTATTCTTTAGCCGGTTGATTGCTGTTTTTACCTCATGTTGGCCGGGCGGTATACATTCTATACCATCTTCTGGGATTGGATCTGTGGTATCATCGTCTACCCTACTATTGGATACCAGCAGATTGGAGAAATGTTCCTTCCATATCCTGAGCACGCTATCTGTATCTGTTACCAGATTACCTTGCTGGTCTCTACAGGAGGATGTGCCTGTACCAAAGCCATCTGTTTGATGTTTCACTCTTTGGTAGAATTTTCGGACTTCATTCTGTCTCCTGTACATATCGATTTTTTCACACTCCCGCTTTTCCATTTCTCTCTTTTTCTTGCGGAAAAGACGTTTCTCTTCTCTCCTTTTCTCCCGATATCTCTCTCGTGCGCTACGCGTTGCTACTGATTGTAAAGTAGCTCTATATGCAGCATTTTTCTCTTCGGTAGCAACACGACGCTCCTGGTCATACCATAATTTCCTTTGTGGAGGTCTCTGGAATCCAAGTATGGATTTTGCGGCTGTTTGCATGGAGTGGGCAATATTTTGCCATTGTGTTGTTATGTTATCGGGACAAGGAGTGCTCGCGTTAAGCAATTGGGCTAGTTGAGTGGAATATGCTGTGGCTATCTGTTGTGTTTACAGCCTATCGATGTCCAACTTTCGCGTTGTGTCTGTTCGTGCTTTATTTGCAACGTTTAGACGGGTACGTACCTTTGCTGCAACAAGGTAGTGGTCCGAATCGATGTTTGCGCCTCGGAACGATCGTACATCCAACACGCTGGATGAATGTCTTCCATCTATTACAACATGATCAATTTGATTACTTGTTCTTTGACCTGGAGACAGCCAGGTGCCCTTATGAATATCGAGATGATTAAATCTGGTAAATGTTTTTTGCAGCTGCAAAGTCGATCAGCCTCATACCATTGTCAGATGTTTCACTGTGGAGACTGAATTTCCCGACTGTTGGGCCGAAAATATTCTCCTTTCCAATTTTGGCATTAAAATCGTCTAGAATGATTTTAATGTCAAGGGCAGGGCAACGGTCATATGTTTCTTCTAAGAGCTCGTAAAATATATCTTTGGCCTGTTCGTCCTTTGCTTCAGTGGGAGCTTGAGCGCAAATAAAGCTGATGTTGAAGAATTTAGCTTTTATTCGAATTGCAGCAAGTCTTTCATTCACTGGGGTGAAGTTGGATACCAGATGTTTTAGTCTCCGTTGTGTTGTTGTGACGCACTATAGTGTAGTTCAGTACCATAGTTCTTTTGCGTATGAGTTATTTCATAAAAACAAAGAGATAAAATAACTCACTCACTCTTCGTTTATAGAAATAACCGGATTCCACTGAACTATATAGTGAAGTAGGTCGTTCAAACGAACTAGATTTTAACAGCTCTACATTTAACCTAGCATAACCTATCTTATGTATGCATGACTTGACGGCTAAAATATGTACGCAACAATTATATAAAAGAAATTCCGTGGTAAACTAGTGCACAGAGGTGGTGTATGCTATCACATGGTCGGTCCCGTCCAACTATAGCCCTCTTTTACTTGTTTTTTTAATTGTGGATTGTCTCCACATGCCTTACCCCTTAGCGAACAATGCTAACATTTTTCTACAGAGAAAATAGTTATTTTAAAATATTAAAACAATACAAACGGGATTAAGCCAGATTATGTTGAATAAACAAAATTGCAACATCCATCCCAATATGTAGTCGCCACTGGAACATCCACGTGATAATCTACTCTGTTCGTGCACTTTCTGCGGATGAAAATTCCTTTTATAGAAATTTATTGGAAAATATTCTGGCTTAATGGCCACCTGCCTTCACAAGGAAAAGAATGAGAAGTATGAAAAGCGTTAAGTTCGGTCGGGCCGAACTTTTTATACCCTCCACCACAAATTTCAGTCATTTCGGTGGATTAATGTGGCCACAACCTTCAAAATAGCGAAAATCGGAAGGTACTGTTCTATGGGGGCTATATGATGGCGTGGACCTATACCTACGAATTTCTGGGGGAAAGTTGTATACCCTAAACGAAGACTAAATACCAAATTTCAGCCATCTCGGTGTGATAATGAGGCCAAAACCTTCAAAATACCGAAAGTCGGCAGATATCGTCCTATGGGGGCTATATCAAAACGTGGACCTATATAAACATTTTATGGTAGAAATGTTTCTTAGCCTCTGGAAATGCAAAATACAAAGTTACAACCGATTCTGTTGTCAAATGGGACTAATACATTCAAAATATATTAAAATGACGCGTACTTTTTATGGGGCGTTATATGGGGGTAATACCAAAATGTGGACCTATATAAACCAACTTTGGTAGGAATGTTTTTTGGCCTCTGGAGACACAAAATACCAAATTACAACCAATTCGGTGGTAAAATAGGACAAATATCTTAAAAATTCCTTAAAACGACGACGCGTCGACGGGGCTATACGAAACCGTGGACCTACATAACCCGCTTTCAATGCCAAAAGTCCTACGTACATATAATAGATTTTCCCAAAATTTCATCCATCTACGTCAATCCGTTCGGACGCTAGAGTGATTTCCACAGACGGACAGACGGACGGACATGGCTATATCGATGTAGGATTGCACGCTGATCAAGAATATATATACTTTGTGGGGTCTACAATGATTATTTCGAGTAGTTACAAACGTAGTGACAAACTTAATATACCCCCATCCTATGGTGGAGGGTATAAAAATAGGGTATGACCAATAAATATATCGATAAACTGAAAATGATTCTTTAAACTTTTCAATAAAAACGTTAAAAGGAATTTTCATCCTCGAAAAATGTGTATTTGATGTAGAGTACAATATCAATTAGATGGATGATTTTTTCATTTTTCTTTTTTTTCTAAAGTAATAAATATATGGCTAAGAAATTAAGCGGAGTATTTCTTAATTTTCACAAAGACTTCATTTTATCCGAGATTTTTATTCCATGTTTCAGCCAATTAGATTTCAAATGCCTTGCCTGAATACTACACTGTCCAACATTTGTGAGCCAATCGCGTGCAAACAACTTCTGTCCAGAATTTTATGAAAGTAGAGGACCAATAGGCAAAAACCATATTTGGGTTTTGTTTTCTTAGATCGGGTTCGGTTTTTATGGCCTCATCTAAACATGGTTAAATATGGAATTTTTAAAAAAAATCGGGGCTGTATATCTGAAACCAATACGAATCTTGTTTTGACATATGCAGCAAACTTGTAGATAAGAGCAAGAAGAAAATATTTGGAGGAATAGTGAACTCCAAAAACTGCATTTATTGCCTCAAATTTTATAATATATATTTGTATATATTTCGCAACGTATCTCCCAAAATGTTAAATTCTTCTTAATGTTAACTTTTGGGAAAATATTCTCTGGAATGTAATACACAACTCTTCAAAACTTTATATTGTTGTAAAATGCCTCTATCGCCTTGTTTATAGCAAACTTTTCAACAACAATTTGGTAAATATTTCAATAATTATTTGAAATCCCCAACATGAGAATAAACAGCTTCTATGAACATTGTTTTAAAAAAGTTTTGTAAAAGGTATGTTATGAAATACCCCTTAAACAACGTGAAATAACAATTTTAGAGTTTCGGAATGTTCTGAAGAATTGATGGTCACATTATTTGGAACATTGTTAGAATGGCTACTGGTTTCAAATTCCAACAGTTTAGTTGTTACTGACCAGAATTTCAGAAATTATGTAAACTTTTCTATATTTTAACGAGTTTGATGCGCTAGATGCAGCTTTTCCTAGTTCATCTGTTTGACACATAAGTTCTACTACTTTAGGGCTACAATATTGCTGAAGACTGCAAAGCTAAATTCTTATTAGCTTCGGAGAAAAAGGTCCGATCACTAGAAAAAAGGCTCATTTTAGGTCGGTTTAGATGAGGCCATAAAATTTAAACCCGATCTAAGAACATAATACCCAATTAAGGTTTTTGTAGTCTCAACATGTACTTTCAGAAAATGCCCATTAGAAGTTGTTTGCATTTCCAGTGTTGCACAGTGTTACTTTTAATTATTTTTGTTATTCTCAAATGGCAACGTTTAAGTGTCATTAAACAACAGCAGACACTTCAGCAAAATACATGCCTCATAGACGGCAAATGCCACTCGACGAATGTAATAGAATATTTAAGCTAGTGGAGAGCCAAACAGACAATTGCAGCACTTTTGGTATTTTTTCTAACTGTATTAAATATTATAGTGTCAAGTGGAATATAAAACAAGTGAGGAAAGGCTATAGTCGGTACGGGGCCGACTATGTGATACCCTACACCACTAGCTCTGTGAATAATCTTTTCACTCGAAAACATTTCTTTTATGGAGATACGAAAGTTTTCATCCATCTGGCTTTTATACCAAATGACTTAAGGCGAACTGAACCAAAATAATTAGTATTTAATTTTATATTTGACTACTGTCGACATCACCAACATCAATAGGCTTCTATCTCAGTGAGAAAATTTCGTGATGATCCGATCAAAATTCCGACCTGTAGTGTGATTGCAGAAAAAGTGGAAAAAAGGGATGCATTAACGACTATTGCGATATCTCTATTCTTTGACTACCTACGCCAACCTACTTTGCATAATTTCAAAGATGGGATTTTCTACTTTCATATTCAGGCTTGGCTTTTAGAAGGTCCCCAACCAAAGGTGTGATATCCGTCATTATTATTAAAATTGCAAAAATGAGAAGTTGGGTTTTATTAGCGACTATTGAGTTATCTTCGTTGTTAGACCACCTACGATATTTTATACTTTCATTGCCAGGTTTTGCTTTTTGTGGACCCCTTATAGACGCTGAGATATTTGCTTTGGAATAAAATGTTGATGTTTACTCCAAATAAAGTTTTTGCTCATTCCGACCCCTAAATATTATCCGACCATCATTAAAATCAATAGGCTTCTTCCTCTGTGAGACCCTCATTAACCCTCGAAATTTCGTGACGATCCGATCAAAATTGGGCCCAGTAGCGTGATTTCCATAAAAATGGAAAAATGGGACGCCGACCTAGTTTGCATCGTTGTAAAGATGGGATCTTTTACTTTCATAGTAAGGCTTTGCTTTTGGAAAGTATCCAACCAAAACTGTGATATTCGTCATTATAACTAAAATCTCAAAAATGAAAATTTGGGTTTAATTTGTGACTATTGTGATATCTTCGTTGTTTGATCATCCACGAGAACCTATTTTACATCGTTAGAAAGGTGATATTTTCTACATTCATTGTCAGGTTTTGCTTTTGGTATACCCCTTATAGAAGCTGAGATATTAGCTTTGGAAAAAAACGTTGTCTTTTTATCCAAATAAGTTTTTTTCCCATTCCGACCCCTAAATATTATTCGACCCTCACCAAAATCAATAGGCTTCTTCCTCTTTGAGATCCCCATTAACTGACGATCCGATCAAAATTGCGGCCTGTAGCGTGATTTCCAAAAAAATGGAAAAATGGGATGAATTACCGACTATTGTGATATCTCCGCTATTTGGTCACCTACGCCGACCTAGTTTGCATCATTGTAAAGGTGGAATCTTCTACTTTCATAGTCAGGCTTTGCTTTTGGAAAGTCCCCAGCCAAAGCTGTGATATTCGTCATTAGAACTAAAATCGCAAACATGAAAATTTGGGGTTTATTTGCGACTATTGTGATATCTTCGTTGTTTGATCACCTACAAGAACCTACATTACATCATTAGAAAGGTGATATTTTCTACATTCATTGTCACGTTTTGCTTTTGGTATACCCCTTATAGAAGCTGAGATATTCGCTTTGGAAAAAAACGTTGTCTTTTTATCCACATAAGTTTTTTACCCATTCCGACCCCTAAATATTATCCTACCATCACCAAAATTAATAGGCTTCTTCCCCTCCGGGACCCCCAACAACACCCAAAATTTCGTGACGATCCGATCAAAATTGCGACCTGCAGCGTGATTACAAGGTTTAGATGGACAGACGGACAGACGGACGGACGGACGGACACACATAGCCAGATCGACTCAGCTCGTCGAGACATTCATTTTGATATATATAAGTATGGGTTTACGACCATTATTTCGATGCGTTACAAACTTTTTGGCCAAAACCAACTTATAATACCCTCCCCACATAGTGGTGTAGGGTATAAACATATTTTTTGCGAACACCCCTGTTTTACTCTCATTACCCTAGTAAGAGAGTACCGTAAAAATAGAAAACCAAACTTTGTCATTATACGGTTTTAATATTTTGTTTTATTTTTTTGTGAATGATTTAAATTGTTCTTTGTGGAATTCCACATTAGAGTTTTATGAATTTTGTTGTTGCAAAATAGTTTATGCTGCCATGGTTGTGGATGACACTTATGCATTTTATGTTTTGCTAAATTAACTCTAAATTATTGTACACTTTCAGTTTGATAATAATCAGCAGTTGGTGTTGTTTTTTTGTTTGTGCTACGTAACTGATTAAAATGTATTTTTTTTATTATTATTTTTTATTATTATAAAATTGCTGAAACCTAACTATAAAGTTTAAAAAATATAAAATTTGTCTACTGGATTGTCAGAACCAGTGAAAAGGTGAGTTAGCTTCTCCTCTTATTATATTTTATCAACGGAGTTAACAATGCTAAACAGTTATAACTGCAACCAAAATGCACTTATTACAATTACAACTCTACAAAGTTGAATTTTTGAATAGCTTCAAAAGAGTTATTTATAATTTTTTTTCGTCTTCACAGTTGTGTGCCTTTGGCTAAATCTTTTACTGCAATTTTAATAAAACCCAAAATGTTTCTGTCATAAAAACATATTGGCTTTAGAGAGTGCTTAAATTTTTCATTTTTTTCTTTTTTTAATTTTTTCCAATTCACTTCAAAATTGTCCAATTGCCATAATGCATCTGAATGGATTGTTGACCACGACCATGATGGCGTATACTTTATTTGCTTTCTTTGTACACAAAGCCAATGATCACTCATTCGCCCATACTCACGGCGCCAAACAAAGAGATATGCGACATCTCAAGACTTCATCTGTCTTCACAAGAAAATAAAAAGGAAAATTTGTTATGACCAATAACAGAATTGTCATAAAATCGATAAGCCAAGAGAACGATTCGAAATTAAATTAATTTGTATATCTGTCAAACACATTTGACATTTGTTGGGTTTTATGTATTAGCATAACTAATAACATTTATTTTTATCAGAAACTGAGGAATAAACCTCCAGCAACTAAAACTATTTGGGTAATAATCCACTCTAGTAACCGTCGAGAAAATAAAAACGACAGCGACTAAGAAAAAATAAATAAAAAAATGTAAGTGGTGGACCATCATGTTCTGTGAACGGATAAACATTTTCATAGAAAAAACCATTCCGTAGGTAACAAAAGTAGTTTTTATGTTTCCAACAAAAACGAGATAAGTTTGTAGAATTTGCCCTAAATATTGTGTCATTTCGGCGCTCAAGCCTATAAAAATGATGATGATAAATTAGCTCAGGCACCACAAAAATGCATCATAGTCCATATTGAAACTCGATCGAAATTTAGGAGTCACTCCTCTCAAAAGTTGTCGTGGCAAAAAAAAAAAACATTTTAGTGTTTAACTATTTTTGTTACTATTTATACTATTGGGTGATTATGTCTGGAAGCATGGCTGTCTCTACGAAAACACCTGTATCGTTGTAATCAGAATCACATTTACTACCTTCGATGACAATTTGTCAACAATGCTCGAACAGCACTTAAACTGAACTCAATTTTGAACTTTTGTGGAGGAGTTACCCTAAGGTGTTGTTCGATATACACTTTTTTTGAACTTAGATATCCGTTTAAGAGAAATATTTCCGTGGGCAAAAGTTGGACCAAAGTCAGTCATGTCGATTAATGTGGCCACCAGACATTTATTTTGGTCGCTGTAGAAATTTTTGAGCTTTTGAATTGTTATGTTATGAAGTATAGACTTGCCCACTAGATGCGTAAAATCACTGTAAACAAGACTATAAAGGGTATAAGCAGCAAAACTTCCAACTATCCTCAAACATCGCTTAAATTGCATTTAAGCGCAAATTTTTAACTTTTGTGAGCTGTTGTGCGATGCTTGGTTTGGATGTACAGCTGTAAAGGTGCAACGTATCATGCGGACTTCTGTTGCATGCTGGGCAGATGTTCTGCGAAGTGCCATTAATCCTGGCCCAGTAAGATAAGCTTGTTGATCTAGAGGTTCTCTTTTGTATCTTTGGACCTACCACTCTAGATCATGAAATCATTCCTGATATGCCTGGTCGGGAGGTACCTTTCGCTGGTTTGGATGGTTTTGCCTATAGCATCCAAGCAAATATTTCATCCACAACCCACAGTTCTACCGACGCACCGGAAAGATCTTAGGCTCCTCATGTAAATGGTCCACTGAAAACATGAGACCCGTGTTGCTGTTATCAGGGATGAATTTTGGCAGGTTTGAAAGTTTTTCCATGGTTTCTTTATCTACTCCCCAAGTACTGCCGGCTAGGTACTTGAAGATCTTGTTCCTGCTTCTCATCTTATTGCAGATAGCCGTGGTATGCGCGAACGACTTACAAATGATATCGAATGTGTTCCCCAGCACACTGGGGTAGTTTGTGGTCGGAATTATTGACCCATCGACCTGCACATTCACTGGGAGGTTCATTTCCGTCATCCATATGGTGAACAGTGTGGCTGTTGACATAGTGCCGGATACTTTCATATTCCTTGCATGGAAGACCTCAAGAAGATCAATGACATGGGCCTTTAGCCTGACACAAATGTTATCAATGGTCGGACATGACACATGAGCGTCCAATTATCTGCGCACCTGATTAACTGAAAGCCGTCAAGAGGGCGTAAAATTGCAAAAGCTGGAGGTTAAACAGTTCCGGAAATGCCACCCCTCCTTGGGAAACATCCTGTTTCATTCTACGGGGTTTGGACTTCTTGTTCCTGAATTCTAGGTAAATAAATAAAATAAAAAATAAATAAAAATAAGTAAATAAATAAAATAAAATAAAATAAAATAAAATAAAATAAAATAAAATAAAATAAAATAAAATAAAATAAAATAAAATAAAATAAAATAAAATAAAATAAAATAAAATAAAATAAAATAAAATAAAATAAAATAAAATAAAATAAAATAAAATAAAATAAAATAAAATAAAATAAAATAAAATAAAATAAAATAAAATAAAATAAAATAAAATAAAATAAACAAGCATTTTAGGTGTTGATAACTCTTTGATGAATATAAGTAGTTATTGTTTAAAAATTCCTATCCAATTGTCACTTTGATGTCTGGCATGAAGAATGACAGCTTACACATACATATTTAAAGGCAAACTACTTAAGATGTCGATTATGTTAAACAGGCAGACAGATTTACATTATAATTATTTGTTACATCAACAATATTTATCCTTAAAATACAGAAAGGAAAAGAAGTGAAAACAATGAGTAATGCCAGATCATGACAACATAAAACTTTGGCACAAACTTGAAACAATTTCACAAAGCAATGGAATATAGTATCCCAATCGTGAAGGGAAGAACATACTTTCATTGCGTTACTGTCTAAAAATAAAAGAACATCATATAAAATCCTCTTTCCATAGTATATTTTACCGTTAACTACTAATCCTGTCATTTGCGTTATTTTGGTAACTAAACAACTACAAAAAGGAATCAGTGGTCAACAAAAGACATTTTGGAACCGCAAACTTTTATTGGTTTGTGGGGTGGGTTAAAAGAAAACACAATCCTTATTGCACTGTGAACCGAAATTTTGGGGCAGAGATAATTCCTTTTGGGGATGAAAGCCCTTGGTGAGTATATTAAGAATCCCAAAGGACAGATCCGCCGTGATGACATGATGACAATATGACGTTATTCAGCTTCGAAATGTTCTGCAAACATGTCGCTCAGAAAATTTTAGGTACGGTTTTCATTGACAACATTGAAATGCTATACAAAAATAATCCTCATTCGATTTGACTGAAGACATAACATCTCATTAGGGTTTTGGGTAGGGAATTCCCGGGAATTCTCGGTTTTTTGATTACGAGATTTTCCCGGGAAACAAAATCATATTTCGCGGGAAATAGGGAAATATCTTCTTACATTTATAACAACTAATATTGAATTAATGAATAAACTCTGCCCGTCACTTTTATACCACAGAATCAGATTTCTATTAGATTTTACAGAATCAATAAATTACAAAATATTTGGAAATATCTTAAATCTACAAAAGTGTTTTCAGGCACAAGTTATAAGAGCCACACCAAAAACATGGACTATAACGACGGATTTTTATTCTGTTTTATTTAAGTGCGAAAGAATATTTTCTATTTTAAAGTCCCTCAGCCATTGGGCTAAGAAGGTCCGGCGTGCTGGCCGGTGAACACGATAACTTTCGAACGAAGCCACCGATCAGGTCAAAAATTTGGCATTCGAGATTTTTTTCAAACTTAGTTTATGTTCGAAGATGGGCCACATCGGTGGTACACTACTTCCGGTGCCTTCCCCACAAAAGTTCAACAATTATCGCTAAAATGGTGTGAACGACAACTCTCGAAAGGAATAACCGAATCGGCATAATTTTGCATATGGTAATATTAGTTCCAGGCATAGAACGGGTTTCACACAAAATTCGGAAAAAGTGAAGTTTAAGAGCTCCTCTCGGATCGATTTGATTTCAGCAATTTGTCTTTACGGCCCCCTTTACGACGGTACAAATTTTGTCGGGGGCAAATCCATACTTCCTGAGATAATGTCTTAAAAGCTCCAAGAAGCCTTGACGGCAACAAATAAAAAGGAAAATTGGCAAGATAACACCCGCAGGAAGTTTCTGATTGGTCCTAACTTTGCATATCGTATTATTTCATCTAGACATGTATCAGGTTGGAATATGGAATATATCAGTCCAGCCCTTCGGGTACCTCCAACACACAATTTAGGAAAAGTGCAGTTAACAGCTCATCTCGAATCGTTTTGAAATTCTTTCCAAAAAGTTTTACTTAAAGGCCCTGTTACTCGTCCTGAGCTAAAGGCACAAAATCTCAAAAAAGCCTGCCGATACCAACTACATTGGGTAGTACGTAAGATAACCGTCGAAGGGTGAAATCTCTCATATTCTCTCTTTTAAATGTTTGGCAAAATGTTTTGTGCCCTAGTTAAAAAGGGTAAAACTTTTTTCGGGTCAAATACATACTTCCTTAGGAAGTGGCTCAAAAACTAAAAAGTCCCTAGAAACGTCAGAAGTATTGTGTTTGCTTTTTTTCTTTAGGTCCGAGGCTGAGGGTATATCTCAGTCGGCATAGCTGACTGATACTTTCTTACTTGTTTCAAGCTATCTTAGGCATAAGAATAAAACATACGATTTTCGATGTCCATAAAATTGGAATTTCTAATCAATAACTTAATTGTTTGAGCCAAATCACTTTCCATAGAGCGATTGCATTAGCTTTGAATAATGGAAATGGTCGGTGTGGGCAAAATCCGGACAACACGGTGCATTTTTTCATATTTTTCGTTTTTAATCGATAGAGCGAAAACGTGTCATCCATTTTTGAGCCCGCAACTCGTTGAAAATATTGTATTTCATATAAGTTACTATGGGAAGATAAAAAATCACGAAAATATCGATCCACTCTCGTATTTTAAAATTTCCCGGGAAATCCCGGATTCCCGGGAATGGCGATTTTTTGATTCTCGTTTCCCGGGAATGATGATAAAAACCGGGAAAACCCAAAACCCTACATCTCATAAATAAACTAAAACGACAGCAGGAATTTCATTACGCCATAACTCGGAAGTTCGACTCACGGCGGATCTGTCCTTCGGGATTCTTAATATACTCAGCAAGGGCTTTCATTCCCAAAAGGAATTATCTCTGCCCCAAAATTTCGGTTCACAGTGCAATAAGGATTGTGTTTTCTTTTAACCCACCCCACAAACGAATGTGTTTTGTGTTACAGTGTTATATTTCAAGAATAAGACTTGGGCTGCAGTTCGGAGCATTCGGATAGTTATTAAGAGCAGTACGGAGAATTAAACCATACTGTTGCAAAAAAGCAACAGAGTTTACTTAAAAATTTACTGCGAAAATTGTATGAATATTGATCCATTTCGGAAAACATTCAGGGAATATTGGTTAGATAAGCAACAAAGAAGAAGAAGAAGTATTAGCACAACTTTAACCGCTTTAAAGATCCAGCACTATCCGAGAAATGGCCTTGAACTTGTTTACATACCCGAAGGGACAAGGGGGACTTCTCTCATATCAAAAAGTGCATAGCGATTCACATTAGCTCAATGATATGGTACCTACTTTTTATCGCCAAGTCCTAACGTCGAGACTTACGACCACTCTTGGTAGTTTTTCATCGCTGAAATGTCGCCATTTGCCATCGCCGAAAATGTTGATGTTTCGTTTAGGTATTGAAGCGCAGACCTTCTGCGTGAATGGCGGACGTGCTTACCTCTGCACCACGATGGCTAATTAAAGTGCAACAAGTAAAAAAGCGTTAAGTTCGGCCGGGCCGAACTTTTTATACTCTCCACCATAAAATACATATTTATACCCTCAGCATTTATGCTAACGAGGGTATATACACTTTCATACGCGCAAAATGTGCCTCATCGAAATAACGGTTTTAGACCCCAAGTATGTTTGGACGAAATACGTTTCAGACGATTTGGAGTCGATTTAGCTGTGTCCGTCCGTCTGTCGGGCTGGCTGGTGCGCACGACAACTCTCGAACGGATCAGCCGATTCGGTCCAAAATTTGGCTTTCGTAATATTTTGCCCAACTTAGTTTAAGTTCGAAGATGGGTTATATCGGTTCACTGCTTTTGGTACCTCTCCCACAAAAATTCGAAAATGTTCGGAAAATTTGAGCACACGATAACTTGTGAAGGCAGTAACGGATTAGTCCATACTTTGCATATGGTGAAATTTCTACCATACTTAGATGAGGTTCCAATATGGTCTCAATCGGTCCACTCCTTCGGGTACCTCCCACACAAAATTTTGGAAAAGTTCAGTTTAGGACCAGTTCTCGAATAACTCTGATTTTTGTTGTAACAGCTTGTATTCACTGCCATCCATACGACGGTACAAGTTTCATCATGGGCAAGTCCATACTTCCTGAGAAAATAGCCTCAAAGTTGCAAAATACGCCTATGGCACCGTTTGTTTAAACTTTGATTAAGTTCGAAGATAAGCCATATCGGTCCACTCCTTCGGGTGCCTCCCCCACAAAAGTTCAAAAATTTTCGAAAAAATTGTGACCAGGATAACTCTTGAAGGGAGTGACCGATTTGGTCCATACTTTACACATCCGAATATATCTACCAGATATACATCAGGTTCGAATATTGACCATATTTGTCTACTCTTTTTTTGGTACCTCCCACACAAAATTTCTGATATGTTCACTTTAAGACCTGCTCTCGAATAACTTTGATTTTTTTGAAGTTACTTGCATTCGCTGTCTCAATTACGACGGTAGAAGTTTTTTCAGGGGCAAGTCCATACTTCTTGAGAAAACAGCCGGAAAGGTGTAAAAACCCGCTATAGTTGGAGAGCGCGATAACACTCGAACTAAACAACCGATATGGTCCAAAACTTGATCTCCGTCATATTTGTTCCAAACTTAGTTTTAGTTCGAAGATGTGCAATTCCTATCAACAATTTCCGGTACTTCCCCCTAAAATTTAAAAAATTTCACTAAAACAGGATGCACGATATCTTTTGAACGTGGCAACCAATTCTGTCCAAACTTTGGATCTTCTAATGTTTTGTCCAAATTTAGTTTAAATTCTAAAATGGTCCATAATGGTCCAAAAGTTATACGACGACCCATTGAAATAAGTAGTGGGTGCGATATCTATCGAAAAGATATGACTCCCAAAATAATATCCATTTCCATATGGACTATGCCGGTCCATTCCTTTAAGTACCTCCTCCGCAACACTTTTGAACTTTAACACTAATCCACATTTTTGACAACAAATTCAAGTGTTCTACAAAATTCTGAAAACACCCTAAATACTTTCGATCTGAAAGTTTCATTTCATTAGGCTGAGGGTATATCTCTGTCGGTAAAGCCGACTGATACTTTTTTACTTGTTTTTAGTTTTCTTTCCTGTTCACAATTTTAGTTAAAGGTAAGTAAGGTCAGAAAATGTATCAACTAATTTCTTCAATCGGGCGCCACATTTATATAGGGGCTATATCAAAGTGTGGACCCATGTTGACAATTTTTTGTGGAGAAATTGTGTGGCCACTGGGAACCTCAAATGTCAAATAACAGATAGTTCGGTCAACACATATAGCTAATCTCTTGACAATTGACAATTTTTTTGGAAAAGTTTTGAGATAAAAAAAATATTGACAAATTTTAATAGAGAGGTGTTGTGATCGCTAGTTACCTCAAATAGCAAACTGTGGCAGAGTGGTTGTAGCTAAAATCCTCAGAATAGCACTGCGAACCTCAAATGTCCAGTAAGAGGTAGTTCGGTCAATAAGTAGTTAAAATTCTTAATATACCTGTAATTTGGAGGTACCGTTACATGGAGGCTATACCAAAACATGGACTTATGTTGACAATCTTTGACAATGAATTCTATACCAAAATATGTAGTGTTGACAAGTATTGGTGGAGAAGTTTTGTGGTCAGTGGAAGCCTCAAATATCAAAAAACAGGTACTTGGGTAAAACAGTATTAAAAATTTTCGTAATACCTATAATAGGAAGGTACCGTTATATGGGGGCTATACCAAAACATGGACTTATGTTGACAATTATTGGTGGGTACGTTTTGTGACCACTGGGAACCTCACATGAACATTAACAGCTAGTTCGGTTAAACGTTTTAGCTAAAATCCCCAAATCAACGCAAATTGGGTGGTACCGTTATATGGGGCTATATTCAAACATGGACCTATGTTGAAAATGTTTGGTAGACTAGTTTTGTGACAACTGGAAGCCTCAAATACCAAATTGCTAGTACTTCTGTCAAAAAGGTAGCTAAAGTCCTCCAAATAATGAAAATTGGGAGGTACCGTTATATGGGGGCTATACCAAAACATGGACATATGTTAACAGTGTTTGGTGGCGATAATTTGTGACCACTGGGAACTTTAAATGTTAAATTACTGGTAGTTCGATTAAAAAATTATGCTAAAACCCTCAAATTACCAAAAATTGGGAGGTACCGTTATTTTTTTTCAAATTTCAGGTAGTTCAATCAAAAAGTATTACTACAACCCTCAAAATACCGAAAATTGGGAGGTACCGTCTTATGGGGCTAATACCGAAACATGAACCCATGTTGAAATTTTTTGGTAGAGGAATTTTGTGACAACTGGGACCCTCAAACGTCAAATTGCAGGTACTTCTGTCAAAAAAGGTTGGTAACATCCTTAAAATACCGAAAATCGGGAGGTACCGTTATAACGGGACATTACCAAAAGATGGACCTATGTTGACAATAATTTGTGACCTCTGGGAATCTAAAACGTCAAATACTAGTTAGTTCAGTAAAAAATGTTGCTAAACCCTCAAAATACCGAAAATCGGGAGGTACCGTTATATGGGGGCTATAGCAAAAGATGGACCTATGTTGACGATTTTTCGTGGAGAAGTTTCGTGGCCACTGAGAACCTCTAATGTCAAATTACAGCTAGTTCGGTGAAAAATTTTAGCTAATATCCTCAAAATACCGAAAATCGGGAGGTATCGTCATATAGAGGCTATACCAAAACGTAGACCTATGCCCATAACTTTTGGAATATAAGTTTGTTGATCACTAGGAATCCTAAACGTCAAATTATAGCTAATTCCGGTTGCAAATGTGACTAAAAACGTCAAAATACCCGAAGTCGGGTGGTACCGTTATATAGGGGCTATATCAAAACGTGGACCGATATAGCTCATCATCGAACTTCACCTGCTTGTAAACAAACGACGCATCTTCCCAACATTTCGGCGTCCTATCTCCATTTTTGTGGATGCTAGAGTGATTACCACAGACGGACGGACGGACCGAGATATATAAATCGACTCAAAATTTTACTCTGATGAAGAATATATATGTATATATACTTTATAGGGTCGCAATTGATTATTTCAATGCAATACAAACGGAAAAAAACTTAATATATTCTCCATACTATGGTGAAGGGTATATTATCGCTTTTTTTTTTTGTTCACAAGTCAATTTAGTTAGTTACTGTAGGATTTTTAAAGATATTGGGAATAGTTGTTACGCCGTAGAAGTGTCCGCGAGCAAAAAAAGAAAATATATCACCATCCCTGAAGTGTCTCTAAACTGCATTTGTGCCAACAAAATTTTAAATTTTGTGTGGGAGGTTCCCGATGGAGTGGATCGATATGGTATATATTTGGCTTACGGATTTTCCTACGAATCTCTTATGTGTGCTACCCTATACCGGTCGCGACCTGCTTCAACATTACAAAGTCCAGGACTTGGTCCGAGAGGAGGTCTTAAACTTCACTTTATCGGAATATTGTGTAGGAGATACCCAAAGGAGTGGACAGCTATAGTCCATATACGAACACGATTTATATCTCGAAGGAATAATACGATGTGCAAAGTTTGGACCATTTTACCATTTTACAGAAAAGTTTTTAACTTTTGTGGAGGATATACCCGAAGGAGTGGAACGATATTTTTTGACCACTGAAGAACAAAATTATAGTCACTTTAGGCCGAAAATTTAGATAAAACCTTTAAAATGCTTGAAATCGTGTAGTACCGTTATATAAAGGCTATACCAAAACCTGGACTTATGTCCATAATTTTGGTGCGGAAGTTTCTGTACCATTGGGAACTCCAAATGCCAAGTTACAACCAATTCGGGCTAAAAATGAAGATAAAATCCTTAAAACACTTGAAATCGGGTGGTACTACTATATGGGGGCTATACGAAAACCTGTACCTAAGTCCATCAGTTTTAATGAGGAAGTTTCTTTACCAATGGGTGGTCCCATTGCCAAGTTACAACCAATTCGCCTTAAAATGAAGATAAAATCCTCATAATACTTGAAACCGGGTGGTACCGCTATAAGCGGGCTATACACAAAACCTAGACCTATGTTCACAATTTTTGGTGGGGAAATGTCTGTATCATTGGAAATCCCAAATGACAGCTAATTCGGGCAAAAATGAATATAAAATCCTCAAAACACCTGAAATCGGGTGGTACCGCTATATGGGGGCTGTAGGAAAAAATGGGACCATAGTTCGATTGGTCAACTTTCAGTTCGATTGGTCAACTGCAACTGTGTTAAAAATGAGTTACCAGATTTGAAATGCAATTTAAATAAAACACCGTTAAAACACTATAAAAATGGACCAATAGTGGTTTTGATTCCATATTCTTGTATTGTCATATAAATCTGAAAAGTTTGCAAAGTTTCAGTTCGATTGGTCAACTGCAACTGCGTTAAAAATGAGTTACCTGATTTGAACTAAACGGACACCAAAGCAAGATAAATAAAACACTGTAAAAACTTCTTTTTTTGGGCTGTTAGAGGACTAAATACGGTTTTCATTTACCTAATATGTTCTGCAACCCAATAAAGTGGGATATACTTGAAAAAGTCCTCAAATGCTTCATACCAATTAAAAAATGATTTATGTTATCAAACACCATATCTGTAGTTCATTGGTGTTCTTAGAAGTATTTTTTCCAATCATTGATTTATTATACCCTATACCACAATGTGGAAAAGGGTATTATAAGTTTGTTTTGGTAAAAATTCATGTAACACCGCGAAATATTCGTCGGAGACCCCCAATGTGGTATACCAATCTTCATATCTCGACGAGATAAAGCGATTTTGAGATGTGTGTCCGTCCGTCAGTCCGTCCGTCCGTCTGTCCATTATAAATTGTAAACACGCTCCAGGCCGCAATTATGGACTGATCGTCACGAAATTTTGTATGGAGGTCGGGTTCAGATCAGAATAGATCCCTATTCTTATTAATGATGATCGTGAAATATTTAGCGGGTGAAATGGACCAAAAACATAATATTTATCCAATTTTCTAGCGGCTCTGTAGTTCTCAATAATAGTCCGATCAACGCGTAATTTTAAATAAGGTAAGAGTATATCACAAAGGAGAAGCTTGCAATTCGAGATGGCGATCGGATAATATTTAGAGGGTTAAATGGACCAAAACTTTTGTGTGAAAATTGTGAAAATTTTTAATATACAGCTTATATCTTAATTCCTGGAAGTGACATTCCGGACAAGTGAGATTGATGCTAATTATGTTGGTGTGCATGATCAGATAACAGAGTTACAGCCTAATATATTCCGTTATTTGTTTGTAGTGTAATAATAAACTCGCTAGAAGTCGCAATTATACATCAATAGTCACGAAATTTTGCACCGGGTAAGAGCATAGGTCGAAAAAGATGCCTACAATTTTGAATGATGATCTGATATTCTTTAGCGGGTGAAATGGACCATTACTTTTGTATGAAAAATATAAAAATTTTATTTTTGGTCGATATTTTAATTCCTTGAGAACATATATATTTTGCAAAGTAGCCTACATATGGAAAAAAACTACTGACCTTTCCTCTGATAACGGGCCTACTGCCTAATATATAATGGGTTCTGTGTAGAGAACCACATTTTTATCCCATGCTACATATTGTCTCTCCAAAAGTTTATGTAACACCACGAAATATTCGTCCTAGACCCCTTATTTGGTATGCCAAAATTCATATATCGACGAGATAAAGCGATTTAGCGATGTGTGTCCGTCCATTAAAAATTGTAAACAAGCTTAAAGCCGCAATTATGGACCGATTGTAACGAATTTTTTAAGGAGGTTGGGTTCGGGCCAGAATAGAAATGATTAGTTTTTGGTGATGATCGTGAAATGTTCAGGGGATGAAATGAACCAAAAACAAAATTTTAAGCAATTTTGTAGCGGCTCTGTAGGTCAGAATAATAACCCGCAAAATTTTAAACAAAGTTTGAGTTTATGATGAAGAAGAAGCGTACAAACCAACGTGAAGATCAGATAATACTTAGCGGGTTAAATGGACTGAAACTTTTGTGTGAAATTGGTAAAAATTTCAATAACGTAGCGGTTAAAAAACGGAAGTAGTAGTACTACATAAGTGGGTTTCATTACATTTCAGTTTGTGTGAACTAAATTTTCCTTTCCTGCTACAAAAATGTCTTTGTCATGCTAGATAACTTTTTGGTATTGGTCATAAGTATTATACATTACATCTCTGATATTTGATAATTAAATTTTCACAATCATTGAAAAGAAGTTCCGTGGAGAGCGATTGTCCAGGGATAGTGGTATAGGGTATCCCATGGTCGGCTCCGTCCGACTATAGACTTTTCTTACTTGTTTATATATATCCTTTCCGCATACGAAGTAGCGGGCACTTTGCTAGTACCGTTAAAAAATATATTGATTTTGTATCACGAGTTTGCTTCAAAATACGTGGAATCTGTAGTTATCGTAATGTAAGGCTATACCAAATCAACTTTAATAAGCTAACTTCTGATTTTTGATAAAGTTTGAGAATTATTTTTTGGACATTTTGGACCATTATCTCAGGAAGTATGGATTTACCCTGGAAAATTTGTGTCGTAGCAATAGGGAAAGTGAAAAGAACCTTCTTCAAAAAAATTCAAATAGATCCGAGACGGGTCCTCTAACTGCACTTTTCCCAAATTTTGTGTGGGAGGTACTCGAAGGACATGACTGGATGAAATTATAGGATGTGCAAAGTTTGGACTAATCAGAAAATCCCCTTGAGAATTATCTTGCGGATTTGCCATTTCAGTTAGGTTTCTTGTTTCTTTTTCAGGGTTTCTTGCAGCTTTTCGGCCATAATCTCAGGAAGTATGGAATTGTTATTGCAATTGTAACATCGTAAAGGGGACCGCAATGATATCTGCTGAAAAAATTCAAAACGATTCGAAAGGACTCTTAAATTTCACTTTTCCGAATTTGGTGATGTAGTCTTACCAGATATATATCTGGAAGGAATAATAATATATAGAAAGTTTGGACCAAATCGATTGCTCACTTCGACAGTTCTAGTTTACACATTTTTTCAGACAAATTTTTTGAACTTTTGTGGGGAAGGTGCCGGAAGAAGTGAACCGATATAGCCCATATTCGAAATTAAACTAAGTTTGGGCAAAATATTACGAAGTGTAAAATTTGGTTCGAAACTGTAGATCCGTTCGGAAGTTATCGTGCGCACCAACCAGCTAGACAGTAAGAGAGACAGATGAACGGACAGGGCTAAATCGACTCCAAATTGTCTGAAACGAATTTCGTCCAAACATATCTAGGGTCTAAAACCATTATTTCGATGAGGCACATCTTTGGTCGTATTTTGAATATATACCCTTTACCCTAAAGGCTGAGGGTATAAAATAGTTGGGGAAGCGACCACATGCTGCAATATTTGTATAAAAAATCCTATTGGACAACTGAGCTGAAAAATTCTCGGTCATGATAGAGACAATTTGAAGTATGGGAGGAAATTGTGGTTCTCTACACAAACGCCATTACATATTAGGCAGTAGGTTCGTCATTTAGCAGACACACTATTGCAATTTGCATCAGGGGAAATTCCAGTAGTTATTTTTTTCAAGTGTAAACTACTTTGCCGGTATTTGCCCTCCAGGAATTAAAATATGGACCAAATATAAAATTTGTATATTTGTACATAACCGCTAAATAATTTCAGATCATCATTCAAAATCGTAGGTATCTTCTTCTATCTAAACTCTTACCTTGTGTAAAATTTCGTGAGTATTGAGCTAAAATTGCGACCTCTAGCGTGTTTATGATTACACTACAAACAAATAACTGGGTATAATAGGCTGTAACTCGGTTATTTTATCATGTACACCAACACAATTGACATCAATAGAAAGGTCAAGCGTTCCTCTTCCAATCATCGCTTGTAACGACACCTATTGGCCCCGTTTGCGGAGGTTAGCTAGCGGTGGCCAGGGTACGTCCCAGAAATTTATTGATTGCAGAGACTAAGAGTGGATAAAGGCGATTTTTGGTGTGGGAGATACTTTGGCTTTATTCAAATAGAACTTTGGACCTTCGGACGGTCTATCCTGGCCTTGCTTCCTCTGAACGGGTGGTGTTGACTGGCCTAGGGTAACTCAGTCGTCTCCGGTTCCGGGCAACCGAGCCGGCACGAGGGCGCGCGAAATGCGAGATTCCGACTGGCCTATGGAAACTCAGTCGATTTGTCCCTCGGCGTGGAGTTAGGAGACTGGCTAAAGCAACTTAGTCCCGCTGCACGATGAGAATTCGCGGCTGGCTTACGGCAACTCAACCGTGGGATCGGATCGTTTGTCCTGGCGGACGTCGTAGGTGGGCCTTGTGACTGGCGTTTTGCAACTCAGTCTGCTGAGTCCCTGTATTCCAGCGTGAAGCAACTTCGTCTTGTTATACGTCGTAGACTCGCGACTGGCTTACAATAACTCAGCCGTCTGTCCTAGAGGAAGTCGTAGATTGGTCTTCTGACTGGCGTGGTACAAATCAGTCGGCTGGGATGCACTATCGACTCGGCTGCAATGACGTCTTCCTTACCTTTGCTGGGATATTGGGTTCACTAGTTCAAGCACTCGCGGGTTCAATGTCGACTTCACTACGCACTTTCTTTGACTGTTTACACTAAAATAACGCCTAGCGGATCCTCCGATATTATTGCAGGTTGTTTTCCTCAAAAATAAAACCCCGGCGAATTGTTGCTAGTTGTTTACTTCTGCGTGTCGCCTAGGTGGATCATACGACGTACATTTTGTTGGTGGTTGGTTTTGTCACATCACAACATCATCCAGGCGCATTGTTGCTACTTGTTTACTTCTACGCGTCACTCCGAAGATCCCACTGCGTGTGTTTATTTTGTCGGCTGTTTTCATCTAAACATCGCCCATGCACATAGTGACTATTGCGCGTCGCCTAGGAAGATCCTACTGCGTGTGCTTTGTTGTTGGTTGTTTACATCAAAGCGTTGACCAGGCGCATTGTTATTGGTTGTTTACTTCTAAGTAACGCCTTGAAGTTACCTCCGATGTGCATTTTGTTGCTAATTGTTTTGATGTAAAAAAGCCCTTGTTTTGATAAACAACTTACCTTATTTTGACGCACAACTTACCGTAGTACGGCCGGGGTAGTAAACAACAGCGAGGTCCGCCTGTCCAGGCGAGGAAATAATCCTAATGCATGCTTATTTAAATTCAATAATTCATATTATTCAGTACAATTCAATCTTCGGTATTTACAAACAAAACACTTATAAAGTAGTGGAGTTAATGTTGACAATTGGTGTGGGCGGAAACGAGCCGGCGACTTCCGCCGTCACACGCTTACTTGCCCGGAATGCCTCTTTTACGAGTAAATATATAAGCTGTATAATACAATTTTTTAAAATTTTCACACAAAAGTTGTGGTCCATTTAACCCTCTAAAAGCTTCTTCTTTGTCATATACTCTTACCTTATTTAAAATTTGATCGTCGATCGGACTATTATTGCGACCTACAGAACCGTTACAAAATTGGATAACTATTATGTTTTTGGTCAATTTCACCCCCTAAATATTTCACGATCATCACCAATAACAATAGCGATCTATTCTAATGTGAAACCGACCTCCATACCAAATTTCGTGACGATCGGTCCATAATATCGGCCTGGAGTTTGATTACAATTTATAATGGACAGACGGATAGACGGACGGACACACATCGCTATATCGCTTTATCTCGTCGAGATATGAAAAATGGTATATATCATTGGGGGTCTACGATAAATATTTCGCGGTGTTACATGAATTTTTGGCAAAACAAACTTATAATACCCTTCCCACATTGTGGAGTAGGGTATACAAATGTTTACCGTTTAAAAGGTTATGCACGCAGGGTAGTGGTGTAGGGTATCAAATAGTCGGCCCCGTGCCGACTATAGCCTTTGCTCACTTGTTTCTTATTTTATTTTGTTAATTTCGTTAGTTTTGCAGGTATTGTCGAACAACCGCTACACCTTCACAGTTGTTGTGTGCTGATGCTGCACAACATTAACATGAAATGGCAGGGCCAAAGATGTTGCTGCTGCTACTGCTGCTGGTGCTATATTTCTGGCTTACTAAAGCTTGTGTGTTCGAGCAACATCTTTCTGTTTCATGTAAATGTTTTCCTTCGATTTTTTAGTTGTATTATTCATTTTTTTCTTTGGATTCTATTGGTGATCCCCATTATCCAGCAGCTGTAGTCTTGTCAGCCATGCTGAATATTTCAAAGAAAGGCGTTACATTATCAATGACATGATAAGATGGGTTCATGCACGTAACGTGGAAATTACTTCCGCTTTACGGTGAACTTTATTTCTTTGAATTTCATGTCATCACCTGTCATTATGTTGCATTCTCAAAGAACACAAGGTATGTAGGGGAGACATAGAGATAAGGAGTATGTATCATTTTAAAAAAAAAAAAAAAATGGCGATTGAGACCTCTCTGTCCCGTGCAGAAGAAGGAAGACAAGACGGTTGTTGCCTTCTACAATTTAACCCACTGTTTTTAACCAATAACTCACCTTCAGGTCCATTCATATAAAATTCTCTCAACAACCGAAAGGCTATTTCTTTGCATCCTCTGAAATGTCAAAAAAGACGTTGCACAGTGTTGCCGCGTGGACAAAAATCAAAAAAATGTGATGTTATCTTTTACATATGTTTATGTTTTTTTCTTACAGTAAACACATCCGATACAACGAATCTGAAAGAATTTTGTCGATATATGCGCCCATAATGAAGTTATAGCTCTTTAACCCAGATATGCCCAGTGTCCTATATAGGACACAAAAAATTCTTGTTTTCATGACATGTTAGCTTCATCAAAGTAACGTTTTTATTTCTGACCTCAAGGATATAGCTAGAAATATATATGGTTAGCATTTCGAAGGGGCCCAGTACAAAAAAATTTAATTTTTGTGAGAAAAATATAGAAAAAATGTGTAAAAAATTATCATCGTCACTATCAAGCATTGGGCATGTCTGGGTTAAATATGAAAAATATTTCCCAGGTAATGTAAAGCGATAATCATATGAAAATTAGACTACATTTAAAATAACATTTTCTGAAAGGTTTGTTGATAATATTAAAAGTTTTGGATGGGGATTTGATGGGTGGGCTATAAATATAAAATTGTAGTACAAACAGTTGACATCAACTGCACATGGGCAAATAACCGTTATCAAGAATTAAAAATTTAAATTTGATAAAAAAAATATAAATTCTTAATATTTAGTAGCGTATATCGTTTGATTGCCACCTATTGCCACCTTGGCTCTTGAATTCCGTTAGTTGGACATATCTTCCAAAGCGAAATGTGTAAAAACATTCTGCCCATCCCTGCAACCTTCTGAGATATATCGGTTCAGATTTTATATAGCCCCCATATATATCTTTTTCTCGATTTTGCTACAACTTGTTCAATTTTGATCGGATAGCCTTCAAATTTAGTACGTGTCATTTTCTTAGACCCCTGAATAGCTACCCCGATTTTCACAAAAATCGGTTCAGATTTGGATATAACCCCCATATACATCTTTCCCCGATTTTGCTATAATTCGCTCAATTTTTGATGAGTAGCCTTCAAATTTAACATTGGACGTTCCTCAGGCCCCTGTTCGGTGAAACTACTCGGGGGCATAAGAAAATATCACATATAAAATTTGAAGGCTATTCGATCAAAATTGACCGAGTTATAGCAAAATCGGGAAAAGATATGTATGGGGGCTATATCCAAATCTGAACCGATATGGACCAAAGTTGAAATTTTTCATTCCTATGCCCTTATAAGTACTTGTGCAAAAATTCATCAACCTAGGTCAACTCCTTCTATTTTTGTCCACCTTTGTATGGAAGCGGCAACACTGTGCGTTGTGTGTTTATTTTTGTATCGTTTGCAGTCTCAATTATCAATATTTGCCATTTTTCTGGGATATTCTCAAAGGCTATGGTGTTGCTGGTCAGTGTCAAGCAGGCAGCAAGTAAAAACAAGAAATTTGAAAAATGTCCACAGACCAGCACTGAAGGAAATGTAGACAACAGGATATGAAGCAGTGGACGACTATGATGGAAAATCAATTAAACGAAATAATATAAAGTAATCATTTATGTGTGTGAGTGGTTGTCATTTCTTCCAACACAGTTCTACATCATCATCACCAACTTCTTTGTGGCGGACTTGTCTCATTTAAAATTCCTCAGTTGCAACTTGCAAGTACTGCGTGCAGCATATTCGTCTGTCCCATAGGCTTTCATGTTTCTTGTGGTCGAATCTCAACTGGGTTTGTAGGAAAGGATGCTCATGATATTGTCGATGCCATGAACCCGTTATATTATATCCTTGTTATCAACATCATCATCGTCATCATACCAACGTAATGTCGACCATAAGTGTCAATGTATTTAGGCCACAAGATTACTAAATCAATTAACAATTGAAATTGGCTACCATTAAATCTGCATAATTTATTATTGTCAACATTTTTGTGAAATGAAATACTTAAATGCTTGGGGATTTTTAATGAAATACTTGTATCCATCTTTCTGTTACACAACAGCTGTGTGTAAGAAGGATGTAGCCTTCGAATGACCAACAATATCAGCAATTGCAATAACAATACCTGAACGACATTTTCTGATGCTGTTGCCACTGCTTTTGTTGCTGTCTTTTGCGGATACGAAATAATGAAGAGAAATGCATTCGTTAAATGGCCAAGAAGATGTCATTTGGTAATTCGATATTAAGTCTAGCAGAGAGATGATTGATTACAAAAGGATTTAAATATTGATGAAGATTATATTAAATACGAACAACAACAGTAATGCAATTTTGTTTTATATATACGTTATGAGATGCTGGTAGTAGAAAATATTAAAGTGATGGGTTTGTTGTGTGTAAATCTTCCAGCAAGTTTGTCACAGCGGTTAACACACCCTACTTCAAAATAAATTTCAATTCCATGTTAAGATACCATTAAAATTTCATCAGCAGTAGAAAACCACGCCGTGGTGTAGTGGTAAGTACGTCCGTCTTGCATGCAGATGGTCTGCTGTTCAATCTCCGACCAGAATATCAACATTTTCGGCGGTGGCGTATCCTCTCAGTGCAGGCGACATTTCCTGAATATTTCAGCCATGAAAAACTTCTCTACTAAGTGGTGTCGCCGCTTGGACTCGGCGATAAAAAGTAGTTCCCATATCATTGAGCCAATATAAATCCGCATGCACTCGTTGATATGAGAGAAGACTCCCTTGTCTTTCGGAGATGTTGTTTGAACATATGTATGTACCAGAGGTCCGCAAAATGCATATAAAAGGCACACTCTATTGCCTTTTCCCAAAAGCGAATAGTTCAGTGCCTTGCATATAAAAAATATGAATGTGCAAAAAGCAGATTCACCTGAAAAAATGATTCACTGCTTTAGTGCATGCTTGCTTGCTTTTACATTTGTATTCACACGATTCCCAAAGGCAGTATGCACAATACTGCATACCACCACACAGTATCGTACCATCTTCTGTTTGAATAAATGAATATATTTGCCAAATTTCGCTTTTTCTTTGAGTTTCTTTAATAATAGGATAAACTAAACTAGTAATTGTTTTTATTGTCTCAACATTAATTTTTTTATGTTTATTAACATGTAAATTTGACCAGAAATATCTACTGCTTTTTGTAATGCAACGTGCTTTTTCGAAGGCAGCGTGCAAAAAAAGGCAACGAGGTCTTGTAGTGTGTTGTGTGTGTGCAATTGGCACACACTCATGAAAGTAAAGGCAAAGCAAGCAATAGCATTAAACAGAGATGGCAATAGCAAGCAATAAAAAAGCACGAAATCGCGAATATGCATTAAAAGCGAGTGTCATTTTGCGGACCTCTGGTATGTACCCAGCAAAATTAATTGGAAGTAGTGCAATGTATATAGACTAGTTCTGTCACGGTATGTTTTGATGCACTTCTAATGGAGTCGTGAAAAAGGCACTCTATATCTGGTAAATATATTACTTACTTACTTAGCTGGCCCATTACAGAACATTTGTTCCATAGACCGAACTAAGAAAATGTCTCAATTTCTCTCTGTCTATTGCTTCGCTTTCTGGAATACCGCGTCTTGTCATCTCTTCATCCACTTGCTTGCGCCATCTATTCTTTGGTCTGCCAATTCTACGTGCCTTAACCAAATTTAAATGGAAGGTGCTTAAACCTGGGAAGTTTTTGCAGATTCTGAAACTACAATGCTCATTCTTATGATATGGCCTAGCCAATGCAATCGCTACATCTCGATACGTTTATCTATAATGATGTCGTTGTATATCTGATACAGCTCGTGGTTCATGCGACGTCGATATTCACCGTTAACGCAGATTGGTCCGTAGATCTTTCGAAGAATTTTTCTCTCAAACACGCCAAGCACTGCCTTATCTGCTTGCGCAAGTACCCAGGCTTCGGAACCATACATCAGCACGGGTAGTATCAGTGTTTTGTAAAGCGTTATTTTGTTTGACGATTTGTGGCTTTGTTTTTAAAGTGCTTACTTAAGCAAAAGTAGCATCTGTTGGCCAAAAAAATTCTTCTTTTTATATCACAACTGACGTAGTTTATTGTGTTTACGGCGGTGCCGAGGTATACTAAGTATTCTACTACCTCAAAATTATAGGAACCAACTTCAAGAGCTGGTCCGAGCTCAATGGACGCATTTCGCGTCGACACCATCAACTTGGTCTTCTCGCCGTTTACCGCCAGACCTACTTCAGCAGATTCTCCTTCGACCTTCATAAAGGTATCGGTTACTTCTTTTACTGATCGTCCCATGATGTATATATCAGCATAAGTAAATAACATGTGGCTATTGGTGTAGATTGTGCCACTTCTTTTGACGTTTGCCTCTCGTATAACCTTTTCCAGCAGGATGTTGAAAAGATCACACGAAAGGCTGTATCCTTGCCTGAAACCTCTTTTGGTACAAATCTCTTCCGAGAGGTTCTTTCCTATCTTAACTGAAGATCTTGTGTCAGAGTCATTTTACAAAGCCGAATGAGCTTTGCGGGGATACAAAATTCAAACATGTGTCGATCTGCATCTCTTGGGTCTTCTCCAGGATTTGCTGCCGGGAAAATATCTGGTCGATGGTTGACTTGCCAGGTCTAAAGCCGCATTGGTAAGGTCCAATTATTTTATTGGCCATGGTCTTTAGTCGTTCTCATAATATCCCTGACACTATCTTGTAGGCAATAGGGAGAAAACTAATCCCCCTATAGTTGGAGCACAAAGTCTTATCTCCTTTCTTATGGACGGGACACAGGATGCTCAGGTTCCAATCGTCGGGTATGCGTTATTCCTGCAAGATGGAGCTAACTAGCTGATGCATACACCTTATCAGCGTGTCGCCTCCGGTTTAAAACAGCTCGGCTGGTAGGCCATCAGCTCCTGCTGCCTTATTGTTCTTCAGCCGGTTTCATCTTGGCCGAGTGGTATACATTCAATACCATCTTCTAGGATCGGATCAGTGATATCTTCGTCGACTTCACTACTATTGGATACCAACAGTTTGGAAATATGCTATAATAGGATGTGTAAAGTATGGACCAAATCGGTCACTATCTTCAAGAGTTATCGTGGTCACAAGTTTTCGAACATTTTTGATATTTTGGGGGTGGGGGGGTTGCGGGGGGAGTGTACCGATATTGCTTATCTTCTAACTTAAACTAAGTTTGAAAAAAATATTTCGAAGGCCAAATTTTGGACCGAATCGGCAAATCCGTTTGAGAGTTATATTGCGCTCCAACCACCATACACGGTGTCACAGGGGCTTTTTGCAACTTTCAGGCTATTTTCTCAGGAAGTATGGACTTGCCCCTGATGAAACTTTTACCGTTGTATGGATGGCAGTGAATACAAGTTGTCACAACCAAAATCAAAGCGATTCGAGAGCAGCTGCTAAAGTGAATTTTCCGAAATTTTGTGTGGGACGTACCCGAAGGAATGGATCGATTAAACCCATATTGGAACTTTATTTAAGAGTGGTAGAAATTTCACGATGTACAAAGTATGGACCAAATTTCAAGTGTAATTTTGCTCACAAATTTTCCGAACATTTTCGAACTTTTGTGTGGGAGGTACCGGAAGGAGTGGACCGATATAACCCATCTTCGAAATTAAACTAAGTTTGGACAAAATAGTGCGAAAGCCAAACTTTGGACCGAATCGGTTGATCCGTTCGAGAGTTATCGTGCGCTCCAGCCAGCCAGACGGACGGACATGGCTAACTCAACTCCAAATTGTCTGAAACGGATTTCGTCCCAACATACTTGGGGTCTAAAACCATTATTTCGAAGAGGCACATTTTGGACGTATGAAAGTGTATATACAATCGATAGCATAAATGCTGAGGGTATAAAAATAAAATAATTTTTGAACTTTTGCGGGAAAAAAATGTCCTAATCGAGTGCAGAGGGAACAAACTCAGTTGCTATTGACTTTAATGGAGCAATTTCATAATTTGTGTTAATGTAATAAAATTCTTATTATTCTTGTTTTACACAAAGAAAAAAATATTTTTTTTTATTCTGGAATATTTTGCAATGGCTTGCATTTTTATTGCATCTTTGAACTGAATAAAAACACATTTGGAAGAGTGCATTTAATTTCATATCCAAAGGACTGCATCAAAACACGTGCGTTGGAATCAAATTGGACCACATCCTATTCTACCCTATAGGGTTAGGAAAAATGCAATGCCAAAGGGTTAGTTAAAATGCAGTGCTAATGGAGTGCATCTTTCAGTAGTCATACTCTTGTAAAAATCGTGAGTGAAAATGCATAATTTGATGCACTTCCAAATCACTTGTACATACGATTTAACTGCATCTTTGGAGGCAAACTACCAATTTTCGGATGTCCGACACATCTGAACAATTTCGGAAGCAAACTCGTTCAGATTTCCTTCCGATTTCTATACGATTTTTGTAGGGGAATTCGTTCAGATTTCCTTCCAATTTCGGAGGGAATGTCTAAAGTAAATTTCCGTTCGAATATACCAATGTTTTTTCTTCCGATTTCGGTACGAATTCGGAGCAAAATGTCGGAAACAAATTTCCTTTCGCACAAGAACCACCTTTTGTATGTATCTAAAAGCATGGGGTTGTTTATAAAATTCGCATATACAATTTTTAAATATTTTAAATAAAAATGCAACATATAATAATTTAAGCTAGTGCTTATAGACTCAACATAGTCGTACACAAAGTTTACATTGTTCTACTATAACTGCAAAATGATAACAACAATGAAAATCATTAGAAACATTTGAAATTACAATTTTCCAATTAAAAGCATAACAAAGAAAAATTTATCAATAACAAATGCGTCAGAGAAAACATTTTTTCTTTCAATATTTATACGACATTATTCCGAAATCGTTCAGCAATCTTTACGAAGATTCGGAAGGCACCTCTGATTTTCATACGTTATTATTCGGAAATCGTTCAGACATCTGTATGAAGATTCGAGGAAAAACTTGCCCTTTCGAATTTTTGAAGGATTTTCTTCAGATTTCGTTCAATTTTCTTTAAGATATCGGTCCGATTTCGTATCCGACATTGGACGTAGCGTCCGAATTTTGTACCGATTTCGTAATGATGTCTGTACGATTGTTTTGCTGGGTATGTATGTATGGAAAACCACACAGCGTAATCTTGGCTCATATTTCTTGAGTATTCCAGGGAGGGCAAATATTAAAGAGATAAATATTGGAGTAGTCCCAACTCAATCAAAAAGTTTCCTTTTTAATAAGATTTTTTATATAACTTACTCATCTTACTATTTTACTACAATTAATTTTTAAACTTTGTAAGTTTTGTTTGGAGTAGTTGAACATCCCTCCCACTCCTTCCTGGAGTAATTTAAATTCATGCATTTTAAATCAAAAAGTTTTCTGTATGGAGATGCAAATTTATATGTTTTTCACTAGTATTTTGTTTTGAGTGGAGTAGTTGAACAACCTTTCCTTATTAATTTTAAGCTACTATATTATGTTATGCAATTTGTTATTTTAAATTCGAATGTAGTATATAGATGTTGAAAATTTCCAAAACAGATGTCAAAGTCACTTTGAAAACCGCAACCAAAGCAAATGGCCGTTGAATTGAACCACTAGACCGACCATCTTCATTATCATCATTGTTGCAGACATTCTACTCGTTGTTGTTGGTGCTGTTGTTGTCATCATCATTCGAAAAAAAAACAAAAGAGATATCAATACTCGCAGTTTGAAGTCTTATTCAAAAAAGACGGTTAAATTTTACTTGGTTTTTTAGATTTGACTTCCAATATAATTTTTATGGGGTTGGGAGCGTGGAAAGCATGAAAAATGTGGAAATGAAGACACCCTTTTCAACAAACAGACTCTGTGGTCTGAAGAATAGGGTAGTCTCCTATGGAAATACCTTAGGTCTTGTATATGAAAACTTTGCAGGCTTGTGTAAGAATAACTTATGAATATCTATAAGAAGACTTTGTAGTGCTTTATAGGGTGCCACCGTGGTGCAATGGTATGCACGCCCGCCTTGCACGCAGAAGGTCGGGGTTCGATTCCCCGGCCAAGCAACATCAAACATTTTTCAACGGTGGCAAAATACCCCTCAGTAATGTTGGCGACATTTCCTGAGTAATTCAGCCTTGAAAAACTTCTCCATAAGTGGTGTCTTAAGACACGCCGTTCGGACTCGGCGATAAACAGTAGGTCCCATATCATAGAGCAAAATATGAATCGGGGTGCACTCATTGATATGAGAGAAGTCTCCCTTGTCCCGTATGGGATGTTGTGGAACAATGTTTGTTTGTTTTGAAGTGCTTTATAAGAAGTCTTTGGGGATTTGTAAAAAAAGAAGAATTTTTTAAAAGAATACTTTGTGGCTTTCTACAAGAAGACTTTGGGGCGTTCTTTAAGAAGACTTTGTGTTTTTCTTTAAGAAGACCTTAAAATATTTTTAGACAACTCTATGGTCCTCCATGAGAAGAACCTGTAGTTTTTTATAAGAAGACTTTGTGGTCATTCATAAGAAGACTTTGTGGTCTTCCATGTGAAGACTTTGTGGTCTTCTATAATAAAAGTCTGATGTTCTATAAGAAGACCCTTTGGTCACATAAGAAGGTTTTTTTTCTCTTATAGAAGAACTTTGTGGTCATCTATAAGAAGATCGTGGGGTCTTTTATAAGTAGAGTGATCATCTATAAGAAGACGTTGTGGTGGAAGACTATATGGTGTTCTATAAAAAGACCTTGTTGTCTTCTATAATAAAAACTTGAAATCTTCTATACGAAGACATTGAGGCCTTTTATACGAAGACCTTGAGGTCTTCTAAACGAAGACATTGTGATCTTCTACATGAAGACCTTGAGTTCTTCAACACGAAGGCCTTGAGATCTTCTACAGGAAGACCATGAGGTCTTCGATACGAAGACCTTGAGGACTTCTACACGAAGACCTTGAGGTCTTCGATACGAAGACCTTGAGGTCTTCTATACGAAGACCTTGAGGTCTTCTATACGAAGACCTTGAGGTCTTCTATACGAAGACCTTGAGGTCTTCTATACGAAGATCTTGAGGTCTTCTATACGAAGACCTTGAGGTCTTCTATACAAAGACCTTGAGGTCTTCTATACGAAGACCTTGAGGTCTTCTATACGAAGACCTTGAGGTCTTCTATACGAAGACCTTGGGGTCTTCTATACGAAGACCTTGAGGTCATCTATACGAAGACCTTCTATACGAAGACCTTGAGGTCTTCTATACGAAGACCTTGAGGTCTTCTATACGAAGACCTTGAGGTCTTCTATACGAAGACCTTGAGGTCTTCTATACGAAGACCTTGAGGTCTTCTATACGAAGACCTTGAGGTCTTCTATACGAAGACCTTGAGGTCTTCTATACGAAGACCTTGAGGTCTTCTATACGAAGACCTTGAGGTCCTCTATACGAAGATCTTGAGGTCATCTATACGAAGACCTTGATGTCTTCTATACGAAGACCTTGATTACTTCTATACGAAGACCTTGATGTCTTCTATACGAAGACCTTGAGGTCTTCTATACGAAGACCTTGAGGTCTTCTATACGAAGACCTTCTATACGAAGACCTTGAGGTCTTCTATACGAAGACCTTGAGGTCTTCTATACGAAGACCTTGAGGTCTTCTATACGAAGACCTTGAGGTCTTCTATACGAAGACCTTGAGGTCTTCTATACGAAGACCTTGAGGTCTTCTATACGAAGACCTTGAGGTCTTCTATACGAAGACCTTGAGGTCTTCTATACGAAGACCTTGAGGTCTTCTATACGAAGATCTTGAGGTCTTCTATACGAAGACCTTGAGGTCTTCTATACGAAGATCTTGAGGTCATCTATACGAAGACCTTGATGTCTTCTATACGAAGACCTTGATGCCTTCTATACGAAGACCTTGAGGTCTTCTATACGAAGACCTTGAGGTCATCTATACGAAGACCTTCTATACGAAGACCTTGAGGTCTTCTATACGAAGACCTTGAGGTCTTCTATACGAAGACCTTGAGGTCTTCTATACGAAGACCTTGAGGTCTTCTATACGAAGACCTTGAGGTCTTCTATACGAAGACCTTGAGGTCTTCTATACGAAGACCTTGAGGTCTTCTATACGAAGACCTTGAGGTCTTCTATACAAAGACCTTGAGGTCTTCTATACGAAGATCTTGAGGTCTTCTATACGAAGACCTTGAGGTCTTCTATACGAAGACCTTGATGTCTTCTATACGAAGACCTTGATGTCTTCTATACGAAGATCTTGAGGTCTTCTATACGAAGACCTTGAGGTCATCTATACGAAGACCTTGATGTCTTCTATACGAAGACCTTGAGGTCTTCTATACGAAGACCTTAAGGTCTTCTGTACGAAGACCTTGAGGTCTTCTGTGCGAAAACCTTAAGGTCTTCTGTACGAAGACCTTGAGGTCTTCTATACGAAGACCTTGTGGGCTTCTATACGAAGACCTTGTGGTCTTCTATACGAAGACCTTGTGGTCTTCTATACGAAGACCTTGTGGGCTTCTATACGAAGACCTTGTGGTCTTCTATACGAAGACCTTGTGGTCTTCTATGCGAGGACTTGTGGTCTTCTATACGAAGACCTTGTGGTCTTCTATGCGAGGACTTGTGGTCTTCTATGCGAGGACTTGTGGTCTTCTATACGAAGACCTTGTAACCTACGAAGAAATTATGATCCTCTCTTAGAACAGTTTGTGGTCTTCTAAATCTTGACCTTGTAGTTTTCTATAAGATTTTGTGGTCTTACGTAAGAAGATATTTTTGTCTTTTGTAAGAAGACCCGTTGCTTCTCTAAAAAATGCCTTGCATTCTGCAATAAGAAGACCGTATGGACTTATGTAAAAAGTCCTTGTGGTCTGCCACAAAAAGAACCTTTCGTCTTCTAGAAGAAAACACTGTGATTTACTATAAAAACACCTTGTGGTCTTCTATAAGAGACCTAATTGTTCTCTATTCTAAAACAATGTAGTCTTCTATAAGAAGACCTTGTGATCTTCAAAAAGAAGACGTTGTTGTCTTCAATAAGAAAACGTTGTGGTCTTCCATAAAAAGATCTTGTGGTCTTCTACAAGAAAATCTCGTGGTGTTCTATAAGAAGAACTGTCTTCTATAAGAAAACCTTGTGGTCTTCTATGAGGAGGCTTCGTTGTTCTCTATAAGACCTTGTGGTCTCCTATAAGAGACTTTCTAGTCTTCCGTAAGAAGTCTTTCTAGTCTTACGTAAGAAGTCTTTCTAGGCTTCGATAAGAAAACCTTGAGGTATTCTTAATTAAGACTTTTCGTTCCTTTCTCACTTTAAAGGGTGCTTCCTTTAAAAACTTCGCACTCTAATGTTCGGTAGTGCTGTGCATCATCAAAAACTTTTGTTTTCTATAACTATTTTTGTTTCCTTCTCTGTGTGTATTTTTTGTTTTTTTTTTTCGGGCAATCAATCTATCGACCACTGACCGATAACGAAATAGTTCAGTTTTCTGATCAGCAGTCATGCTTGACATAAAGGATTATTTAATTATAAAAGCAAACAAAGATGGAGAATATGGCGGCGAACTATAATAAAATAAAAAGTTATAAAATCAGACACACACACAGAATAGACGCAATGTCAACAATAAGGCTAACAACAACAGCAATGACAACTACAACAACTTTATACACAATTGAAGTGGCCTGACTAATATGGAGCGGTATTTTGGAACAAATTTTCATTTTAACACAAAAGCTCAAAAAATAAAGAGAAAGAGAACCAAAAAAAACCAATGATGTAGAATCATATCATTCAACTGCACATCACTTTTATGATTGGCAGCAACATCCGCATCATCGTCCGTCATCATTGTTGTAAAAATGTGCTCAAAAATGGCATGATTGCTGTTTCCACATTGAAACAAAATTAACATTTGATTATGATTAGTAGCTATGCCATTATTTTTCATTCGATCATACGTTGACATGACCGAGTCAAATTCAATGTGTTATGTGTGTGTGTTTTTTTTTAACTCCAAATGCCAAATATGGATTTTAGTCACGTATTAAAAGTTATGGACCTACCCTGTCATCATTGTCACAGTGCCTTACATGGACATGATGCGGTTGCATAAATAATAATATGATATTCATTACAGGGGACATGGAAGTTGTGGATGTGTGTCCGTCCATAAGTGTGTGAGTGTTGTTGTTAACTAATGTTTTTTGTTGGGCTTCGTCGCTTAATTGAAATTAGATCCTTGTTGTTGGCCTGGATGACCATCCATCCATATATCTTCTTATGTTATTATTTTATTAAGATGATAAAGGTACGCTGTGCATTAATCCTGTTAATGATGAGCTAAGCACCATTAAACAGCTGATTGAAATGAAACATAATCTCCGGTAAGTGTGTGTGTGCATCTGTGAATGGTGGTAAATTTTAATATACCGTCAGAATGGGATGGAATTTGGCGACATGTTAATTTGGATGAGTTTTGCATACATGCATATATATGTACATACATACGCACACACATAGTTGGTAATTCAGATCCATATACCCATAAAGATATCTTCTGTCGTGATGTTAGTGGCGGGCGACATGTATTCCCAGCTAAAATTTTTTCCGAACTCGGACAGAATCTGTGAACAAATTTCCGATTCTGATGCCGAATTCGTACCGATTTCTGTACGATAGTTGAATGGACGTGGTCATCGAATTCGGAAGGAATTTTCTAAAAAAAATTCTACAAAAAAAAGAATTAGGAAGTAAATTCTTGGCAACATCGGAGAAAAATTTTGATTTTCTGAGAGAAATTGGTCCGAATTCGGGAAAAATTCTGGAAAATTGGGTAGAAAATTTAGATTTTCTGGAAAAAATCTGACAGAATTCGGAATGAAAACCTGGAAAAATTCGAAGAAAAGTTTAGATTTTCTGAAAAAAATGGAAAAAATTATGTTGATGTTATCAATACTAGCTTGAATTATTATATGTTGCATTTATATTAAACAAATTTAAAAATATCGTATCATTGAGCTACTATGAATCGGGGTTCACTCATTTATATGAGATAAGTCATAACGTGTTGGACTTTTACCAGAAGATCGGAACCAAAACAGTCATATTCTTGATAAGTGATCAACGTATGAAAATACGATCATAACCAATTTTATAGCCTCCAGGAATGAGGGAGGTTATACTAACTTTACTTCTTCCGTTTGTACCGCATTCAAATAATCATTTACGACCATACAAAGTCTATGCTCTTATATGCTTGATCAGGATTAAATTTTGAGTCGATATAGTCATGTCCGTCTGTAGTAATCGCGCCAAGTCCACAACACTTGTGTAAGAACGCAACATTTTTGCACCCAAGTGCTTTTTTCCATTGCACGATGGGGCCAATGACATGTTTTCGAGGCAACAAATCACTGGGGCAAGCTAGACCTTCCAAATTTTGTACAGATGTTTATAATGGGCTTAGTAACTTATATGCCAAATTTGGTTCATATCGGTTCATATATACATATAGCTCCCGTATATATGTTCGTCCGATTTCAAGCAATTGATGGACCAAACACGCAAATTCTGCCCAATTTTTATGCGATTTGGGAAATACCACGGATTTAGGACTACAAATAAGTTTGCCAAGTTATATTGAAATCGGTTAAGATTTTGATATTGCTCCCATATATATTTTCGCCCGATTTTAGGTATTTGGTCACCAATCCCGCTATGTATGTCCAATCTTGATGAAATTTGAAATGTGTGACGGATTTTGGTATAGAAACATTTTTGGCAAATCATATTGAAATCGGTTCAGAATATATATGTTCGCCCGATTTCAGGCAAATGATTGACCAAGCATGCAAATTCCATCAAATTACAATAAAATTTGGAAAATGTTACGGAATTCGGACTACAAATAAGTTTTTCTAGTTATATTGAAATCGGTTCAGATATAGAAATAGCTCCCCTATATACATATGTTCAAATTTCATGGTTTTGTCTGTGGTTTGTTATAAGTTAATAAAACAAGGTTCCAAATTTAGTAAAAATCGGCTAAGATTCCGCCACAAAAGCCAAAGTTTGTCTGCGATATCTTGGAAATTATATATTATTATATACATCTATTAAATTAAATTAAATCCAATTGATAACATTCATGGGTTTCCGAATATTCTCCAACCAAAACATAAAAATGTCGATATTTTTAACTATTACGACGTCTGAAATCAGATTTTTATGAAAAGGCGCAGCTGGGCGCAGCTAATTTTTTCACAAAATGATAGTACAAATTAATACCTTTCACCACATATATATAATATCCTAGATCTACCTAGATCTCAAAAGTTATACTCCAGAGAACACATGGACAACAAAGCAAAATACTCCAAAAAAGACATAACATCTAACTCAAAAATACATTTACCACACATAACATTTTTATTATTTGTTAACACTATCTTATTTTACATACCCATTGAAGAGCTTTCCATGTTTAAAAAATATAAAAATGTTGAAATGTTCTTTTTGGCGCCTAAAATGCTTTCACGACTTATTTATAATGAATATCGGAAAATGGTGCATAAGAAAATATGTCACCATTGCCAGATCATTATGTCGCTATGTAATGTTACCAGATTGATTTATTTTTTATTTTTAGTTATTCAGAGTGTTGGCAATCGAAATCCGTTATTATTTTTTTCAAATTGTTCAGTTCAAAAATTGACTTTTTGCATCGAAAACCTGTTATTGGCCCCATCGTGCATTGGTAGGCCAAGTTCAAAGATGGGCTTTATCAGCCCACGTTTTGGTAAAGTCCCATTAAGGATTTAAATAAAATTCTTAACCGAATCGAACCGAACTTTAAGTTTCCTAGTGTTTACAACACTTCTCCGTATACATCCCACCGATAAATAGCCTTAATCAAGGTTATAGGCTCAACATTAGCCCGCTTTTGGAAGGTCATAATCCTCTGATCTTGGGGGACTTTAATGCTCATCATGAGTTATGGCATTCGGTCCTCGAAAACGACCAGAGGGGTATAATGCTGACTGAGATTAATATCTCTACGTTTTGCGCGCTAATGAGGACGCCCCAAACAAAAGCAGCGGAGAGTGTCACGGTTCGGAAAAGATATAACCTTCGTGTCACCTGGTTAGCCAAATGATTTCACCTGGCAACCCGTCTACAATCTACAGTTTTACAGTGGATGATGCTGTGGATGGCATCAGGAACGCTAAATTATCCAAAGCGTAAGTCCTTGATGGAATTTCCATGGTAATGCTGGATGTGCCGGGAGACGAGTATCTCACTAAAGTTCTCAACCTGTCGTTAGCCTCCCACCTTATTCCCGAAGTCTAGAAAATGGGCAGGGTGGTAGCGCTACTGAAGTCAGTCGAGGATGCAAGCAGAAGTGAATCGTACGGGCCGATGTCGTTTTTGTCCGTAGCAAAGACCCTTGAGGCTTTAGTCTTCTCCAACGTCGGAAACAGCTATCCATTTGCCTATCATCAGCGTTGATTCCGTAAGAAGCACAGCACAAGAACATATTAGTCGAAGACTCAACCAGAGAGAGCAGTGTGATAGAACAGTGATGGTGGCGCTTGATTTATCGAAAGCCTTTTATACTGTCAATCACTCCACACTGCTTGAGGACATCGACCAGACAGCCCTCCGGCTAGGTTTGAAACCTTGTATACGTGGAATTTAGTAACACGAAGCCAAAGCCTCGTAGATTGAAACAGGGAGTTCCCCAAGGTAGGCTGATATCTCCGGAACTGTTTAACCTCTACCCCTCCTGTCAGGAGGGATATGCATGATCAGGTGGGATCAACAAGCCTATCTAGCCGGTTTAAATAGCATTCACACGGATGCAGTCGCAGATTTCATATACAACTATCGTGTGAATGCGGTGCTCGGAGAACATCTCTATCTAAAATCCGTTTAAGACAATTGCGAGATGCTTTAGCCATGTCCGTACGTCCGCTTGTCTGCCTGTCTGTTCCGGTCAAAAAATTGGCTTTCGTAATATTTTTTTCCAACCTTAGTTCAAGTTCAAAAATGGGTCGTATCGGTCTACTCCTTCGAGTACCTTCACCACAAAAAAACAAAACTTTTCACCAAAATGGTACCCACGATAACTCTCGAAGGCAGTAACCTAGTTCGTCCATACTTGTTGTACATCGTAAAATTTCTACCAAACATAGATGATATTCGAATATCAGGGTGCTCTTGAAGCAACTTTAAATGGAAGGTGCTTTCACCTGGGAAGTTTTTGCGGATTCTGAAACTACAATGTCCATAGGTTAGAAAAATTCAAAAAACAAGAAAAAATAGATGAAGGGATTTTTAAATAAATAGCGGCCAAAATTCACATTTGTAGGTTGATTTTAGGTTTTCGCGATTTTGCTTGGAAACCGCTATTCCTATCGAAATGGGGTTAAAAAAATGTTGTAGCTGTAAAAATTCTCTAGAGGATTGACCGTTATGATTTGTTCCTAGGTTTTAAAAATTTATAGATGTTGTAGTGGCGCATGTAGCTACTACTCTTATGCGAACACATTTCTTTCGTTTTGGCACCCACTAGATTACGAGTTTGGACACTTTGGATATGTTTTATTAATTGGTAGTATGTTAATTAACATTAATATTTACATTAATCTCTTCGCAGTTCCATTAACAGTGACGATATATTTATAGATCTTGGATTATCTCCTCTTCATCTGTTAAAGCCTACATCAATTGTGATTGACACACGCAAAGGGGTGGTTTAGTTTCATTTTAGCGTTTAACCGTTGTAACTCTAATGCATTCGGCTTATCATGCTAGGAACCCAGGTTCAACTCCCGGAACGATCGTATATTTTTTTTATTAATTTTTTTTTATTCTTCTGTTAAAACATTTAGTTAGTAATTTTGTTTTATTTGTACTTTAAAAATTACGAACAACAATAGAGACAAATAAAAAGAAATATGAAGAACACCGAAATTCTAATCGTCAGAAATTTTACGAGATCGAATCGTTCTACTCGTTACTTTGATGCTATAATTTCCCCTTCTAAACTGAAAATTAGCTATTAGCTACTCGCTTATGATCGCTATTTCACTCAGACACCTATACCTGAGCGTTTTATTTCCTTGTAGTGGTTAAATAATCGGTATAGAAAGTAGACATATTTGATTTTGGAAATATAGGATGGTATTAGTATTCGGCTTTTAATAACTTTATTGCCTCCGAAGTTAAAAATTTTGGTTTAAGAAGACATCTTGCTCACTTTCTTCCAACCTTGTAACTAACCACACGTCCACTTGATGTCCAGTCTTGTCGGTTTTGGTAAAGACATCTATATCCTTTTTGGATAATCATCATCCTGGTTTGATTGCCTTAGATAAAAACAAAGACTGAAAGTTGGAAGGAAGTTTCGTCTTTGTTAAAATTGTAATACCAACTTTTTGCACAGTTAATGCAAGCTAAAAGCGTTTGCATACTTATTTCCCTTTGGAAAAGCTGAAAACCTGGCCGTTGCTGTTAATTTTTCTTTATTGCCATTTGGATCCTTAAGAATTATTGCTTACAAACTTTTGTGTTTATTTTGGTTGCTGACTCACTGGTAAGATTACATATTAATCTGCGTGATCTTTCTTCTATGTGTGCTAATGGTTCCCCTCGTACCCTCTTTTACCCGTCTTTAGGACACTTTGTTTTCTCCAGTTCCACATGTCCACATTTGGCTGATCTTTATTTTGCTGAGTCTAGTGAGAATTGCGAAAATTTATTGTTCTCAGTGCCTTGTGTGCCGTTGACGGAATAGCGATTGCTCTGGAAATCAGTCAAATCATAATTTATCGGAGTCTTAAGGATATTCTTTTGGCGTTAGACTAGCTATAAATAAGTGTGGTATAAGTGAACAAGTTTCCAATTTGAAACGAGAAAAAATTATAAACTTTAACCAGTGGCTCGGAAAAAGAAATATTTTTCTAGTTTAATTTGCATGATAAAAGTCTCTCATTGCATGTCTAAATTTATGTTAAAATATTGTTAATACCTCTCAAAGTGTGCGGTAAATAATCTGAAACAGACGGTAGTGAAACAGTGGTTAGATATTTGAAGAGAAGAAAACAACTCGGTTTATAGAAACAAAAAAAAATTAAATTATTAAGTTAATCGCAAAAGATTCATTAAAAAAAAATTAAAAAAATCATACAAAGCACCAAAATATTTGAAAATCGTGGTAATTAAGAAAAGGTATATGGAATCATAAAATTATTTCCTCATTTGACTGGAGTTTGATGGTAGCTGATACCCTTCACCCCCGCATCGAAAGGCCTTTCATCGAGGGAGCTCCGCTGTTAACAAAGTAAGTGAGAAACATTTATATTTAATTGGAACAAGAAACAACAAGATAATTAGTAATTGAGAGTACACCGTTACTCCCCTCTATGAACTATTAAGATAATTTAACTTTGTTATTTTGTTTAAAAATATTTTTTTTCAAATTTTTGAGAAAAAAACATTTTTAACCTCACTAAATTTTTACTTAAAAATCATTTAAAGGATTTTCCTGTTGTTTCTCGTTAAGTTTTTTATTTCCTGTCACATATATGCCTCTGTACTAGTTGTATGGATCTGTCAGTGTTACATCTCAGGTTAACAGAATGATCGCTGTTGAAACAGAATCATTTCTTTTAACTGTTTACATGAGAGACTTAAGTTTGAAAAGCACTGCTTACAAAACTTTTAATTTATTTTAAACCTGTTTGCACTTTTGCAACAATTTTTAATTAATATTAACAATTCAAAGTAACATGTCCATACAATTAGTTATATAAGCCTTGATTATTGGTATTTGGTGCATTGTTAAAAAAAAATCACGTAACCAATTCAAAGATTTATTTGTGAGAAAGTTGGTTACAAGTTAGCAGTTTTCGTTAACATTGCGCTGTTAAAAAGAGTGTAAAAGTTGAATGACCTAACAGCTGTTTTGAAACAAAAAGAAAGAACATAAATGGAGCACACAAACCGATGAACATTTCGTTTTGTTTGTTTTGCCCAGCATACAGTTTTGCTAACATCTGTCGATTAGCTACAAAATTTCAGATTATTATCACCGCATATAATATAAACAATTTATTTCATTATTCTCTTCGTTGATTGTTACTTATTACTATTATGACGTAATTCCGCATAATTTGTAATGAAAAAAATTTTCTATGATTAATTAGATTCAATGAAATTTGGAATATAATTTGAATGGAATTTGATCATCGATTTCTTGATACAATATTTGTCACACATTTCACTCATTCTTGTTATTTAGTTGAATTTACTTTAATATGTTCGGCGTAGATGTAAATTTTAAATCACTTGATGTTACTTTCCATCTATATTTTCTCCTATTGTTAAGCTGATTACAATTATATGAATTATAATTATAAAAGAAATGAAATCTTTTTGGTTTAATAAAATGAATGGTTTTCCTAATATGGAGTAAATAGTTATTCTAGTTTGATTTATAAAGGGTTCAGAGAGGTTATAGGGTAGTTGATTGTGGGTTTACCATTATTGAAGGTGAGGGTTTCCTTATGAGGTTACAGATGGTAAACCGGAAGGGAGGGCTATCCATGCAGTATCATCTGAGCATGGCATTGAATCAATGTTTGGTGAACATAGACTTTCATGTATCTGTTTCCACTTAGGACTATAGATCCTTTTTAGTTCTTTTCGTTTTTCACTGTATATCCTGTCTCCTTTTTTTAAATAAGCATGCAATGAAATTTGAACTAGTAGTTGGCTTGAATAACAGATGAATGCTGACAAGATCCCACCCCAGCGGCGAGCGATAAGGCTGAGGAAAAATGCATGCTTTGTCTCAGGAGTTCATCTGGCATCTATATTGATCAAATTTTCTTTATTTCACTGATGCACACTACAATGTTCAAGTCACATTTTTAGCTTTTTTGTTAGGTTTTCACGATTTGCATGAAAGCGGTAAGTCTTATCGGACTAGAACAATTTTTTAGCTGTGAAAATTCTCTACAAGATTGGCTTTCATAACTTGTTCCTAGGTTGAGATATATAAGTTTTTGTTGGGAAATTCAGTCATGACATGTTTTATAAGGAGGCGATGAGGTCAATGCATTGTCCCAATGTGAACTTCTATATATCAATAACGGTAAAACCTACGAAATTGTCATAAAGGTCAATCTTGTAAAAAATTTTCATAGCTACAACATTTTCTCCGTGCGGTTTCCAAGCAAAATCGTGAAAACCTAAACAAGCCCTAAAAATGCCGACTTGAATCGCGATTTATTTAGAAAGCGCTCCGGCGATTTTTTTTGGTTTTTGATGTTTCTCATCTATGAAGATTGTAGTTTCAGAATCCGCAAAAAATGTCCAGGTGTAAGCACATTCCATTACTCCTTTGGGTACCTCCCACATAAAATTCCGTAAAAGTGCAATTTATGACCAGCAATCAAATCGCTTTTATGTTTGTTGTGAGAACGTGTGAGTAAGTTTTTTCAGGGCCAAGACCATACTTCCTAAGAAAATGGCCAGAAAGCTGTAAAAAGCCATACGGCACCACTGGAGCGCATGATAGTTCTCGAACAGATCAGCCTATTTGGTCCAAAATTTGGCATTCGCAATTTTGTTCCAAATCCTTTTTAAGTTAGAAGATGGGTCTTATCGGTCCACCCCTTCGGGTATCTCCCCCAATAAAGTTTAAAACTGTTCGCTAAAATAGTGCTTACGATAACTCTTGAAGCCAGAAACTAACTTGGTCCACAATTTGCACATCGTAAAATTTCTACTATATTTAAATAAAGTTCCAATATGGACTATATCGGTCCACCCCTTCGGGTACTTTCCACACAAAATTTCTGAAAAGTTCAGTTTTAGACCTGCTCTCAAATCGTTTTGATTTTTTTTTTGCATTTTCTGGTATTCATTGCCTAAATTTCGAAGATATATGTTTGTTTAAGGGGCAGGTCCATACATCCTTAGAAAATAGCCCAAAAGATGAAAAAATCCTATGAACCATAGGCTGAAGCTCACGATAACTCTCGAACGGATCGGCAGATTTGTCGAAAATTTGGTCTTTGTAATATTTGTTGAAATCTTAATTAGAGTTTGAAGAAATACAATATCGGTCCACTCCTTCTGCTACCTCCCTACAAAAGTGGGAAATATATCATTAAAGTGGTATGCATGACTAACTTGAACGGAGCAACCGACTTGCAGCAAACGTTAAACCTCCTAATTTTTTGTCCAAATTTAGTTTAAATTCGAAAAATGTTTACTAATGTGCAGTTTAGGGTCTGTCCGATGATCCTGTGGCTATTTATACCGAAGCTACTCTTTATGGTTCTACTTAAAGCGATATTATGTTTTTCATGGGCAAGCCCATGCTTCCTGACATGGTGGTCCAAAATATTTTAGTTACACGATGGCCGACTAAAATGACTGGTTGGCGTGATATCTATCGAAAAGAAATGACTACCAATATAAGATCCATTTCCAAAATAAACTATGTCGATGCCTTCCTTCAGGTGCCCTCTCTACTATAGTAAAGTACAACTCAGTTCTGCATAGACTGAAGTATTTATATCTTCCGATGACTCGCCTCCCATTAAATACAACAGGACCTCGGTGCTCTAACCCTACAAAATTAGTTTTAGGAAATTAATATTGGGAAAACTTATCGATTGTAAATCCATCTTCTTTCTGTAGATAACCTTCAGTATGGCAGCCAACTACAACATGTGACTTGGTGTCTGTTAGATAAATGCCTATACAAAGGTTAGCGCCTACGTGATGGACATTTTAAAAAAAGCCAGCAATGATGGCATCGTTCACAACAAAACTAACGGTTGTAGTGATGAGTAAACGGGGCAATAACATATTTATAACCTCTTTGTTAGTGAAAGCCATACCCGAAAAGGCATTAGAAGTTTTTAAAAAGTTATTTAAAACATTAATGTACTGATGACGGCGATGATGAGGATGATACTCGGGACATGATAATTTCTAAAGCGTAATAAATATGCTTTGAAAATTCATAATCCACTATTATTATTTATCCTATCACGGGTAAGCACTTTCGTACACACATTGGTACACAATAATGTGACCAATTTCTGCGTGATTGCTTTGCGTGACTTTGATGCTTAGTGAGAATTGTTATTTATTAGGGAAACAAAAGTTTGAAAGGTTTTAGATAATCATAATCATAGATGTGACGTAAGTTTGACCTTAAATAAGTTTACAAAAGTATATTGAAATCGGTTGAGACTTAGTGTTATTCCTAATTTAATCTTCTTTTAAGTGGAGAGTAGGATTAGATAGATCTACATCCAATCTATCGAAATCAAGATAACTTAAGAGGGTAAGAGTATTTGAAGTTTGTAAATGTGACCAACATACGTTGGGGTACTTATAGTCGTAAAAAATTTAGGAGGAGAATGACCTCCTACAACATATAAAAATACCAAATCATAAGCTCCATACACAGAACTGAACGCGTATCGAACGTCTTTATACTTAAAAATTTTAACATTTAAAGTTAATATCATTATCGTCATTCCCTTATAATTTATCTTAGTCGGGGTAGCGAATCGCACCGGGTTCAGCTAGTTAAATATACATTTTAGAAACAAATTTCACATAACACTAAAATTCTTCATTTAACTAACTATTTATATTTAACTATTTTTAACACAAAGTTTTGTAATAAACATTCGCTCATGTGAAACAACACAAAAATTAGTAACCTAAATTCAATTTTAAATGAAACATTGTGTTGAGTCAGTTTTGCCGCAGAGTATGTAAAACTGAACAGGTAACTTTATCATCCAGTTTCTGGTTGGTTGTTAACAACTATTTAAAACAAGTAAAAAGTCGTTAAGTTCGGCCGGGCCGAACTTTTTATACCCTCCACCATAAAATAATTAAAATGGAATAATTAGGGTCCTTTCACTTTTCGACAACGGGTAGACCCCTACTGCCTCCCACTATTGCTTAAATTACACTGTGAACACAAATGTTGGGGATAATTGCTTTTGGAGATGAAAGCACTTGGTTTGTGTATATTAAAAACCCCGAAGGAAAGATGCGGCGTGAGTCGAACTTCCGCGTTATGGCGTGATGAAGTTTTTGCAAGAGATCCTGTAAGCCATCATGAATTAGAATTATATCTTTGTTTGTTGTTTTTGTAGAGCACTTAAGCAACAGTGAACAAAGATATAACTCTAATTCCTTTGGCCCACAGGGTCTCTAACACGCCATAACGCGGAAGTTCGACTCACGGCGGCTCTGTCCTTCGGGGTTCATAATATACTCACCAAGGCCTTTCTTCCCCAAGAGGAATTTTCCGTGCCCCAGTTTTTCACCTCCATTTTGTTGCACAGTGTTATCTAATCTAATCTAAAAATGTGTTGAAAGGTACCACTTACGGGGCTATATGAAAGAGTCAACCTATCTTAAAATTTTTTGGCGGAAAATTTTATAGCTGCAGGGAACTTCAAGAGTCAAATTGAGGTTAGTTTCATCAAAACAAAGCAGACCCTCAAAAATGGACCCATGTTGACGAATTTTAGTGAAGAAATTTCGTGACCACTGAAAATTCCCGAAAATAGGGAGGTACAGTTATATGGGAGGATATACCAAAACAAATTACAGCTAGTTCGTTTAAAAATTGTAGCTAAAATTCTCAAAATACCGTAAATCGGGAGGTACCGATATATGAGGGCTACACCAAAACATGAACCTATGTTGACGATGTTTCGTGGAGATGTTTCATGACCACTGGGAACCTCAAATGTCAAATTACAGCTAGTTGGGTTAAAAATTGAAACTAAAATGCTCAAAATACCAAAAATCGGGAGGTACGGTTATAAGGGGGCCATACCAAAACATGGACCTATGTTGACGATGTTTGGTGGAGATATTTCATAACCACTCAGAACCTCAAATGTAAAATTGCAGATAGTTCAGTTACAAATTGTGGCTAAAATTCTCAAAATACCGAAAATCGGGAGGTACCGATATATGAGGGCTATACCAAAACATGGACCTATGTTGACGATGTTTCGTGGAGATGTTTCATGACCACTGGGAACCTCAAATGTCAAATTACAGCTAGTTCGGTTAAAAATTTAAACTAAAATGCTCAAAATACCGAAAATCGGGAGCTACGGTTATAAGGGGGCCATACCAAAACATGGACCTATGTTGACGATGTTTGGTGGAGATATTTCATGACCACTCAGAACCTCAAATGTCAAATTGATAGTTCAGTTACAAATTGTGGCTAAAATTCTCAAAATACCGAAAATCGGGAGGTACCGTTATATGGGGGCTATACCAAAACATGGACCTATGTCCATATCCTTTGGTATATAAGTTTGTTGATCACTAGGAACCCTAAGTGCCAAATTATAGCTAGTTCGGTCTGCAAATGTGGCGAATAACGTCAAAATACCTCAAATCCGGAGGTACCGTTATATGCGGGCTATACCAAAGAGTGGACCGATATAGCCCATCTTCGAACTTGACCTGCCTATAGAAAGAAGACCCTCGGGTGCAAAATTTCAGCACTCTATCTCAATTATTGCGGACGCTAGCGTGATTACAACAGACGGACAGACGGACGGACAGACGGACGGACAGACGGACATGGCTAGATTGTCTTAGAATTTTATCCTGATCAAGAATATATATACTTTATAGGGTCGCAAATGATTAGTTCGATGTGTTACAAACGGAATGACAAACTTAATATACCCTCCCTACTATGGTGGAGGGTATACAAATGACCACGTGCCGCAATAGAAGTAGAACAAAAGCGTGGAGAATGTGCACTAAACAATATTTTAATAAAACTATTCAATTATATTGTTGTTCTGGGAGTTTTATTAGACCATCCGAACAAGGAATGTTTTTGAAAGGGCAATGATTAAAACAAAAGAGAGAGTGTTTGCGCGTGTGTGTGGAATCATATAGAAACTACAATATATTAAATTTCTTTCGTAGATATAGTTCGGTATATACGAGATTTTACTATTATGTAAAATAGGATGTTATTTTCTTAAGGATCAAAGGAACCAAAAAAAAAAAAAACAAGTAAGAAAGTATCTTTAGCCGATGTTGTTCATATTTAGTCCATTATTACCCACAGACACAGACTGAGTTTGTGCAAAATTTCAGAAAGATATCTCCATTTGTTTTCAAGTTATTAATTTCGCGCCGCTAGATCAGCAGCCAGACAGACAGTCGGACGGACATGGCTAAATCAACTCCAAATTGCCTGAAACGAATTTCGTCCAAACATCTTGGGGTCTAAAACCATTATTTCGATGAGGAACATTTTTGGTCGTATCAAAGTGTATGTATATACCCCCTAAAGGCTGAGGGTGTAAACATCTGCCGAGCAGAACTATTTATCCCCTTCCCCAAAAAATATTCTAAACTAAAATAAAATAATTATTTTTCTTTTCCGTCCACGATTGTAGATGGAGATATATTATGACCACGAATACACCAAATGCCTTCAATCGGGCGGGTCCTTTATATGGGGGCTATATCAAAGTGAGGACCGATGTTGAAAATATTTGGTGGAGAAGTTTTGTTATTACTGGGAACTTCCAATGTAAAATTGCAGACAGTTCCGTCAACAAATGTAGATAAACTCCTTAAAACACCTATATTCGATCGGATGTACCGTTAAATGAGGTCTATAAAAAAACATGGGCCTATACTGAAAAATTTTTGCTGAAGAAGTTTTGTGCCCGACAGGAACCTCAAATTGCAAATTACAGCTTATTCGGCTAGCAATTCGTAAAATGGGATAACATTGCAGATTTTGTTGTAATGACGGCTTCCAAAACCAAGCGTTTCCGCGGTTTTGGTTTCATTACTTACTCCCATTCGCACATGATTGATATTCCATAAAACAGTTTTATATTTTATAATGTTTTTTGCTTCTCTTGTAAAATTATTATTTTGTTAGTTACGACTTTTGGCATGTATGTCGACGATATGCAATTTTCAGTTAAAAGACCTCAATCAACATTAGCAGAGGATAGATATAAAGAAGAACAACAAAATTACAAAGAAAATGTAACTGCAAAAGTTTCAATACGACGGCGTGTGTTAGAATAACACACATTTTGAGTGGATCACGTAATGTGAACCAAGTAGCCACCTACCCCGACCATTCTGTTGGTCAGTTAGCATTACCACTGACCACAAATGTAAATTTAATTTAATACTAAGCTTGGTTAAGCTTATCTTAGTTCAGTTTTATAGTTTTGCAACAGCAGCACAATCATTATCGTCATCATCATCAAGAATGCTACAAATGTTCAATCTTCAGTGTGTGTTTTAATGTGTGATAGGGTAGACATGTGTGAGTTTGCACACACACACTAAAAGAAAACAAGTAAAAAGCCGTTAAGTTCGGCCGGGCCGAACTTTCTATACCCTCCACCATAAAATAGTCTTAATTAAAATGGAATAATTAGGGCCCGTGCGGAGTTGTTTTTCTTCACCTTTTTTCTCCTATCGGACGTCTCCCCAGGTGGTGGGTAGGGGAATGCTCGTCAGCGATTGCTCACTGAAGGGTACCGCAAAAATAAAATATGCGGGGCGAACCAAAAAAAAAAAAAGGGGAAAAGGCAGTGTCTGTTCCCACATTGGGCGACTGCAAACAGCGTCTGTACTCCAGTGCAGCGGCTGAATACGGAGACGGTAAACTCCAAACCCTTTAGAAGGCAACGGGAAACCACTAAAGTAATATCCCATGAAAATCATACAATGAAAATGGAAACACAAAATAACAATCGGCCCTCAGTCTCCGGCGAAACGAGGGTGCTAAGAATCCCCGGAGGTAAAACAAAACTTAACATCGGAACATGGAATGTTCGAAGTCTTTATGAACTTGGAAAATTGGATAACACCATAAGCGAGATGAAACGGCTGCAAATAGATATATTGGGTATAAGTGAGACGTGGTGGACTGAAAGCTCAGAATTCTTCTCTGAAAATACAAAGGTTTATCACTCAGGCAATGTTGACGGAATCCACAGAAAGGGCGTTGCTATCTTAGTTAAACGTAACATTGCACCCAGTGTGACAGGATACTTCCCGATTTCGGATAGGGTGATGATGATCAAAATAGCCGGAAAACCGGTTAACTTGAACGTAATACAAGTTTATGCACCCATATGTGATGGCGACAATGAGGAAGTAGAACAATTTTACAGTGATGTGGAAAAAGTATTGACAATGACAAAACCCCATGATATCACAATAATACAGGGGGATTTTAATGCGAAAGTTGGAAAGGAAGAAACAACTGATGTTACAGGTAAATTTGGATTAGGCCAACGTAACCAAAGAGGAGAAAGGCTAATCCAATTTTGCCAAGAACATAAGTTTAAAATTAGTAACACTATGTTTAGTCTCCATCCGAGACGATTATATACTTGGAAGTCGCCACAAGACAACAATAATAACATAGTCAGAAATCAAATTGACTACATATTAATAAATAAGCGATATTCCTCGTGTGTGAGTAGATGTTCCACATATCCCGGTGCTGACGTTCCCTCAGATCACATCCTTCTAATTTGTAAAATACGTTTAAAACTGGCGATAACACGCAAGAGAAATCCCCAGAAGAAAATCAATTTTGAAAGGCTTAGAGACCCTTCTACGTGGCAAACAATGAAAAATCAAATAAACGACAATCTAAACATCGTTGGAAATAACATTGAACAGCAATGGAACAGTTTAAAAGAATCCATCAACAACGTGTCAAAAGTTGTATTAGGTACAACAACAACTAGACGTAAGAAGAACGACTGGATAACTGAAGAAATACGGGCACTTCGCGAAGAACTAAGCAAATATAAAAATATTAACTTTGAAAAATATTGGGAATTGAATCAAGAAATCAAAACCGCAACTCGTGCCGCAAAAAATGCACAAATAAACAAGGAATGTCAGGAAATTGAAAGATTACAACTACTTCACGACGATTTCAATCGCCACAAAAAAATGAAAGAGGCATCCGGTATTTACACAAAAAGAACGTCCACATTTATTTGCGATGATAATAACGTAGCCCACTACGAACGTCAGGATAAGAAAAAAGTATGGGAAATATATATCAGAACTTTATTCAGAGACGAAAGTCGAACTCAGCTCGTAAACAATACTCACCAAATCGGCTTTCCAGAAAGACTAATCAATGAGGAAGAATTAGAATCGATAATAAAATCTATGAAAGACAAAAAGGCACCGGGCCCTGATGATATACCTGTCGAAATACTCAAACTAATAGAAGGCAACAATAAACAACTGTTATTGAAGTTGTTTAACCAAATTTATGTTACAGGGGAATATCCGCAAGATTGGCTCCAATCAACGTTTATACCAATACCCAAGAAAAACAATGCGAAGGCGTGTGGTGACTTCAGATTAATTAGTTTAATGAGTCATGCCCTGAAAATATTTCTAAAAATAATACATAGAAAAATATACCCACTATGTGAGGCACATATGGGCCAGACGCAATTTGGATTCAATGAAGGCATGGGAACTCGTGAAGCATTTCTTGGACTGAACGTATTAATACAAAAATGTCGCGAAGTTCAAAAGGACGTATTTCTTTGCTTCGTGGATTATGAGAAGGCGTTTGATACGGTGAAGCATGACAAACTGATGAATATCTTGACTTCTATTGGGCTGGACGAATGGGATATAAAATGCATCAAAAATTTATATTGGAATCAGTTATCAAATATTAAAGTGGATGATGAGACAACTGACAATGTTCAAATTTCAAAGGGAGTAAGACAAGGATGCGTTCTGTCTCCCCTTTTATTCAATATATATTCAGAACAAATATTTGCAGAATCCATAGCTAAAAAGAACATTGGTATTGCTGTAAACAACACGCTTATTAATAACATTCGTTACGCCGACGATACAACATTATTAGCAAGTAGTTTTGCGGGGCTACAACGATTATTGGATGCACTCACGAAAACAAGTGAGGAATATGGACTACGTATTAACATAAAAAAGACCAAATTTATGATTGTAAGCAGAAAGAATGTGGAAATAAATGCACCTATGTTAATAAATAATATGGAAATAGAAAGAGTAAAAACATTTAAATACCTTGGTGTCCAGATTAACGATGAGTGGGATATGTCAAAAGAAATAAAGTGCAGAATTGAAATGGCCCGAAATTCATTTTTTAAATACAAAACAAGTAAGCAAAGGCTATAGTCGGACGGGCCGACCATGTGATACCCTACACCACAACCTCTAGGAATTAGCTACGTTCAACCGCCTTGGACGCTGAATGTCCGGGTTCGATTCCCAGGCCTGGCCACATCAACTTTTCAACGGTGGCAAAATACCCCTTTGTAATGTTGGCGATATTTCCTCAGTATTTCAGCCATGAAAAACGTCTCTACAAGTGGCAACTTAGGACACATATCAATAACTTAAAATGAATCCATTGATATAAGAAAAGCCTCCCTTGTCCCTCCCTTGGACCATTATTTCAGGAAGAATGGACTTAGATCCGATACGAGTCCTCAAACAGCACTTTTCCCAAATTGTGTGTGGGAGGTACTCGATATAGACCATATTCCAACCTGATACATGCCTGAATGAAATAATGCGATGTGCAAAGTTTAGACCAATCAGAAAATCCCCTTGAGAGTTATCTTGCGCATTTGCCATTTTATTTAGGTTTCTTGTTTGTTTTTCAGGGTTTCTTGGAGCTTTTCGGCCATAATCTCAGGAAGTATGGACTTGCTATTGCAATGGTACCATCGTAAATGAGACCGCAAGGACAACCTACTGAAAAAAATTCAAAACGATTCGAGAGGACTCTTAAATTTCACTTTTCCGAATTTTGTGTGGACGTACCCGAAGGTGTGGACCGATATAGTCTATCGATCGATTGCTCACTTCGCCTGTTACACTGTCCGACAGCCAAAATTACACTTGAACCGGACTATATACGTTTGAAAATATAGACAAAATGGAGTGAAATGGCATTTTTAATTTTTAGTTTTCTCATCGTTTTGACCTTTTAGAGGTCAAACAAATGTCAAAGGTCAACATTTTTCAAAAATATATTTTAAATACTTGTACTCGTCCTACGATGCTGGTATTGGTGTCATATTAAAGAGTAGAGTATAGGCTTTATATAATTATTATAAATTATTGCATTCCAGGATAAAAAAGGACATCAAAAATATCCTTGAAAAATTAAGTCAAAAGTGAGCATTTTGGCAGACGCATATCTTCTAAACCGCGAAGAATTTTAATTTGTTCATGGAGGCAATGTTGTAGCTCTTGTCATAAAGAATATAAATTCTGGACACTTGAAATCCACCAAACCTCATCTTCATCACCTTCTATAACTTTTTCAAGGGGTTTGACCTTGGCGATTTTGACCTTGAAAATGGGGTTTGGTGGATTTCATGTGTCCAGAATTTATATTCTTTATGACATGAGCTACAATTTTAATTCTTCGCGGTTTAGGAGATATGAGCCTGCCAAAATGCTCACGTTTGACTAAATTTTTCAAGGATATTTTTGATGTCCTTTTTATCCTTATTGCATTAATTTATAATTATTATATAAAGACTATACTCTCCTCTTTAATATGACACCAATACCAGCATCGTACGACGATTACAAGTATTTAAAATATTTTTTTTTTTTAAATGTTGACCTTTGAAATTTGTTTGACCTCTAAAAGGTCAAAACGATGAGAAAACGAAAAATTAAAAATACCATTATACTCCATTTTGCCTATACTTTCAAACGTATATAGTCCGGTTCAAGTGTAACAAATTTTTTGAAAATTGTCGGACGGTGTTATTGTTCACTCTATTTTTCGAAAAAAATTTAAACTTGGGGTCTAAAACCATTATTTCGGTCTATTTTGTATGTATCCCCTTTACAGTAAATCCTGAGGTATAAAATAGGTGGCGACGGGATCCCAAGCTGCAATATTTGTATAAAACATTCAATTGGACAAATGAACTGAAAATTTCTCTGTCATAATAGAGACAATTTGTAGCATGGGAGGAAATTGTGGTTCTCTACACAAAACCCATTATATATTAGGCAGTAGGCCCGTTATCTAGCAGACACATTATTGCAATTTGCATCAGGGGAAAAGTCAGTAGTTATTATTCCATATGTAGGCTACTCTGCGGTATATGCCCTCCAGGAATTAAAATATAGATCAAAAATAAAATTTGTATATTTTTCATACAAAAGTAATGGTCTATGTCACCCGCTAAATAATATCTGATCATCATGCAAAATTATAGGTATTTTCTTCTACCTAAACTCTTACCTCGTGCAAAATTTCGTGACTGTTGAGCTATAATTGCGACCTCTAGAGTATTATTTACTACACTACAAACAAAAAACTGGATATATTAGGCTGTAGCTCTGTTATCTGATCACGTACATCAACGTAATCAACATCAATGGAAAGGTCAAGAGATCGTCTTCCAAATATAACTCACGAGGGAGGAATGTGTCTTTCAGGAACAAATATATAAGCTGTATATTAAAATTTTTCACAATTTTCACACAAAAGTTCTGGTCCATTTAACCCTCTAAATATTATCTGATCGGCATCTCAAATTGCAAGCTACTTCTTCGTCATATACTCCTGCCATATTTAAAATTTCGCGTTGATCGGATTATTATTGCGACCTACAGAGCCGCTACAAAATTGGATAAAAATTATGTTTTTGGTCCATTTCACCCGTTAAATATTTCACGATCATCACCAATTAAAATAGCGATCTATTCTGATGTGAAACCGACCTCCATACCAAATTTCGTGACGATCGGTCCATAATTGCGGCCTGGAGTTTGATTACAATTTATAATGGACAGACGGACACACGGACGGACGGACGGACACACATCTCAAAATCGCTTTATCTCGCCGAGATATGAAGATTGGTATACCACATTGGGGGTCTCCGATGAATATTTCGCGGTGTTACATGAATTTTTACCAAAACAAACTTATAATACCCTTTCCACATAGTGGTGTAGGGTATAAAAACGCTTATCAGTCACGATATAAGCTTACCAACAAAAATGCGTTTTGTTAAATGTTACATATGGCCAGTACTACTATATTCAGCCGAAACCTGGACCATAAAGGCATCAGATCAAAAAAGAATAAATTCGCTTGAAATGTGGATATATCGTCGCATTTTAAAAATTCGCTGGACAGATCGTGTCTCAAATGAGGAAGTGCTTAGACGCATGAATGCCGAACTCCAAGTTGCACGTACGATAAAGACCAGAAAAACATCCTATTTGGGTCATGTAATGAGAAATGAAAAATATAAGCTTCTCCAAACCATTATTCAATCTAATATCGAAGGAAAAAGACCCAGAGGAAGGAAAGAAACAACATGGATAAATAACATTAAAGAATGGACGGGTCTGCAAGAAGAACGAAGTCTTCTGAATGCCGCCAGAAACCGAAACCTTTTGATAATTGAATAAAACATGTCATTTAATTGTATAATAATATAAACAATTAGTTAAGTTAAATGTGGTAACACAAAATTGTAATTGTATGATCGCTAACGTCCGAATACGGATTGGCAAATAAAGAAGAAGAAGAATTAGGGCCCTTTCACAATTTTAGGTGGAACAACTTTTCGACAATGGATGGACTACTACTGCCTCCCACTATTGCTTAAATTACACTGTGAACACAAATGGTGGGCAGAGATAATTCCTTTTGGAGATGAAAGCCCTTGGTGTGTGTATACTAAAAACCCCGAAGGACAGATGCGCCGTGAGTCGAACTTCCGCGTTATGGCGTGATGAAGTTTTTGCAAGAGACCCTGTAAGCCATCATGAATTAGCATTATATCTTTGTTTGTTGTTTTTGTGGAGCACTTAAGCAACAGTGAACAAAGATATAACGCTAATTCCTGATGGCCCACAGGGTCTCTAACAAAAATTTCATCACGCCATAACGCATAAGTTCGACTCACGGCGGATCTGTCCTTCGGGGTTCATAATATACTCACCAAGGCCTTTCTTCCCCAAGAGGAATTTTCCGTGCCCGAGACTTTCACCTCTATTTTGTTGCACAGTGTTATCTAATCTAATCTAAAAAAATGTGTTCAGCTTGGTGAAAGGTACCGCATACGGGGCTATATCAAAGAGTCAACCTATCTTTAAATGTTTTTGGCGGAAAACTTTTGTAGCTGCAGGGAACTTCAAAGGTCAAATTGAGGGTAGTTTCATCAAAACAATGTAGGTCCTCAAAAATGGACCGAAAATCGGGAGGTACAGTTATATAGGGGGATATACCAAAACATGGACCTATATTGACGATTATTTTTGAATAGACAAAATTGTAGCTAAAATTCTCAAAATACCGATCATTAGCTAGTTCGGTTAAAAATTGCAGCTAAAATTCTCAAAATACCGAAAATCGGGAGATACCGTTATATGGGGGCTATACCAAAACATGGACCTATGTTGACGATGTTTCGTTGGATATGTTTTATGACCACTGAGAACTTCAAATATCAAATTACAGCTATTTCAGTTCAAAACTGTAGCTAAAATTCTCAAAATACCGAAAATCGATAGGTACCGTAATATGGGGACCTATGTTAACGATGTTTGGTGAAGATGTTTCATGATCACTTAGAACCTCAAATGGCAAATTACAGCTAGTTCGGTTAAAAATTGAAACTAAAATTCTCAAAATACCGAAAATCGGGAGGTACCGATATATAGGGGCTATACCAAAACATGGACCTATGTTGACGATGTTTCGTGGATATGTTTCATCACCACTGAGAACCTCAAATGTCAAATTACAGCTAGTTCGGTTAAAAATTTTAACTAAAATGCTCAAAATACCCAAAATCTGGAGGTACGGTTATAAGGGGGCCATACCAAAACATGGACCTATGTTGAGGATGTTTGGTGGAGATGTTTCATGACCACTGAGAACCTCAAATGTCAAATTGCAGATAGTTTGGTTACAAATTGTGGCTAAAATTCTCAAAATACCGAAAATCGGGAGGTACGTTTAGAAGGGGGCCATACCAAAACATGGACCTATGTTGACTATGTTTGATGGAGATGTTTCATGACAACTGAGAACCTCAAATGTCTAATTGCAGATAGTTCGGTTAAAAATTATGGCTAAAATTCTCAAAATACCGAAAATCGGGAGGTACCGTTATATGGGGACTATACCAAAACATGGACCTATGCCCATATCCTTTGGGATATAAGTTTGTTAATCACTAGGAACCCTCAGTGCCAAATTATAGCTAATTCGGTCTGCAAATGTGGCGAAGAACGTCAAAATACCTCAAATCCGGAGGTACCGTTATATGGGGGCTATACCAAAGAGTGGACCGATATAGCCCATCTTCGAACTTGATTTGCCTATGGAAAAAAGACCCTCGGGTGCAAAATTTCAGCACTCTATCTCAATTATTGCGGACGCTAGAGTGATTACAACAGACGGACAGACGGACATGGCTAGATCGTCTTAGAATTTTATCCTGATCAAGAATATATATACTTTATAGGGTCGCAAATGATTAGTTCGATGTGTTACAAACGGAATGACAAACTTAATATACCCTCCATACTATGGTGGAGGGTATAAAAAGTCCCCGCACAAACCACTTTTAATTTATATATATAATACATTAAATAAAAATCTATATAATATAAAATTATATATATGCATGGGCGTAGCCAGCTATGGACAGGGAGGGGCAGCTGCCCCCATCCCCCTTGAGCCTTAAAAAAGTTTTGGAAAATAATAATGTGATACAAAAGTTGAAAAAAATTTTGCAGGTGTTCAGATGTACTATTTTTTATTCTATAACCGAAAATGTGCGACTAATATCTTTCGAATAAACTATATTTTTAAAAGCGGTTAACAAATGGATAGATTATAGTGGTTGAAGTGTAAAAAACGCATTAAAAACAGGAAAATGCTATTCCTCGTGCTCAAGGCTGCTTAGAAGATACCAAACAGTATAATTTATTTCTTCTTTTATAATATTTAATTTATTATTTGTAAGTAAGCTTTCGAAAATTGGAAAAACCAATGAATTCGGTTGAAAAATAGATGAGATATGCAATTTTTATACCCCCCACCGTAGTATGGAGGGTATATTAAGTTTGTTTTTCCGTTTGTAACGCCTTGAAATCCTTATTTGCAACCCTATAAAGTATACATATGTATTTTTGATGATGATAAAATTCTGAGACATATAGTCATGTCAGTCAGTCTGTCGAAAGCATGATACAGCTTTAAATTTTTAAGATAGAGCTTTATAATTTGGTATTGATGTTTTATTATATCGGTCCAAACTTAGTTTATGTTCGAAGAGGACCATATCGGTCCACCTCTTAATTATTTGTGATGTCAAAATGTGTTGTGTCACTTTTAAACAGATATTTTGGTTTAATAATTGAAAACGGTTTTATTTAAAAACGCATAGGTGAAATTCTTTAAAGTATGTTTTGAAAATCTATGTATCGTCAAAATATTACGATGTGTAAAGCATGGACCAGAGTTGTTGTGCGAGTTATTGTAGCGAAAAGTTTTTAAAGTGTATGGGGGAGATAGCTGAAGAAGTGGGCCGATATCGTTTATTTTCGAACTTAAACTAAGTTTGGACAAGATATTACGAAGGCAACATTTTTGACCGAATCGGTTGATCCGTTCGAGAGATGTTTTGTGTCTAAAATAATTATGTCGATAAGGCACATTTTGATCGTATGAAAGTGTATATAACTTCGTTAGCCTAATATAACTTCGTTCGCAATTTTAAGGGGGCTATTGTCTATAATTCGGTGGATACATTTTTTGACCACCTTGAACTTAGAATAACTTCAAAATACCTTAACCCTAAATTCAATATTAAAGCAAATATAGATGTAGATAATATCTTGAAAATAACTGATATCATCTCACGGTGCGCTTTAACTAATTTTAAATGAAAGGTACTTACACCTGGGAAGTTTTTGCGGATTCTAAAACAGCAATGTTCATAAATGAGAAAAATCCAAAAACAGGAAAAAATCGCTTTAATTAAATCGCGGTCAAAATTCACAATTTTGGGTTCATCTTAGGTTTTCAGGATTTTGCTTGGAAACAGCAAGTCCTATCGAAATAAAACTAAAGAAAATGTTGTAACAGTGAAAGTCCTCTAAAAAATTTTCTTTAGTCCCATTTCGATAGCATTTGCCGCTTCCAAACAAAATCCAGAAAACCTAAGATAAACCTAAAATTGTGAACTTTGACCCTCTGGCGATTTTTTGTTTTTTATTTTTCTCATATATGAACATTGTAGTTTCAAAATCCGAAAAAACTTCCCAGGTGTAAGTACCTTTCATTTAAAGTTAGCTAAGGCGCACCGTGATCTGTTATGAAATTACTATGCTCGAACAACAAGAAGGTGTGCTTCCAATGTCATTAGCTGTATATTTTGCTTGTTTCGGAATATATTTTCTAAAATGGTGTTAACGCTAACTCTCTAAAGGAGCAATCGATTTTGTCCAAAGTTTGCCGTATTATTTCATCCAATCATGTATCAAGTTGGAAAATGGACAATATCAATCCCGTCCTTGGGGTACCTCCAATTCAAAATTTGGGAAAAGTATAGTTTGAGGATTCGTCAGGGATCTATTTCATTTTTTCAGAAGGTTGTTTTCTCGGTCCCTTTTACAATGGTAAATTTTTTTCTGGATTAAGTCCATACTTCTTGAGATAATGGCCCAAAAGCACCAAAAAACCCCTGCAGAGACATTCTAAATTAGCTAGTATACAAGATAACTCTCAATATACTTAGTTCAACTTAATTTAATATTTCGAGTTCTCTGTGAATCAGAACATTGCTTACTAAAAACTTTTAGACTATATGTCAATGATTTAGTATAGCTCAACGGTACAGATTTCACATATTTTAAAACAAACTCGTGATCAATATATTTTGTATATGGCATAATTATTGATTTTGCTTCTTTTTCAGAGGCTATAGGGTATAGAGAATACCGCCCAATTTCAATTATTTTACAAAATTTTAGCTGACCGGATTTGGTTAGGTGATAGGTACTTGGTTTACGTAGTGGTCAAGAAACTTGACCTAAAATTGTGGGCAATGTTGCTTCCGTAATGGAAAGAAAACTAATTATTCCATATTGGTACAGAATATTTCATGGTGTACGTTTTTACTTGTTTTTCATTAGGTAACTAGGCGTTTACACACAGACAGTATTGGCAAGACAATAGCAAAGTTACAAACCATTTTCACCAATACATTCATACTTTTCTGTATACATATTTAAAAATTTATAAATGTATTTGTGGAAAAGGTTTGTATTTTTACTATTGTCTTGCCAATACTGGCATTTGTAAACGCAGGGTTAGTACCTAAATAAAGGTTTTAAAATGTTATGTGTAAAAACTATACTCATCACCAAAAAAATAAAAAGTTGCCCGTCCCCCCCTAATTTTGATCCTGACTACGCCCTTGTATATATGTTATAATACTATGATAAAATTAGTGAGAAACAAACGGTTATGTAATTTGGTTATGGCATGTGCCCCTATACCTTGTTTTCAGTTGAATATCTGCTTACAGTGACTTCAAAAAATTGTCGAAAGTTCTGAAAAATAGAACATTTAAAAGCTTTTTGTGCGGAAGCTTTTTTATTAAATCACTTTATAAAAAAATTTCATACAGGGATACGAGGGTGTAAACAAGTCATAACCCTAATGAATACCTCAAGAGATCTTAGGCTTACAGAAGACGTCAAGAGATCGTCTGCTTAAAGAAGACCTCATGAGGTTTTCTGTCTATAGAGGGACGTCTCGAGAGGTCATATTCTGTCTATAAAACATCTCAAGAGGCCTTCTTCCGCCTACATAAGTCTTCAAGAAGTCTCATTCTGTTTATAAAAGACCTCAAGCAGTCTTCTTCTTTCCATAGAAGAAGACCCCCTTGTGGCTTCTTTGGTCTATAGAAAACCTCTAGGGTTCTCCTTCTGTCTATAAAAGAACCCAACAGATCTTATTTTGTAAACAGGAAAGTTTATAATGTATTCTTCTATCTACAGAAAACCTCGCGAAGTCTTTTTCCGTCTATAGAAGACCTCAAGAAGTATTCTTCTGTCTATAGATGACCTCATTAGGTCTTCTTCTAGAGCTTTTCCTCCGTCGATAGGAGAGATCAAAAGTTCTTCTTCTGTCAATAGGAGACTTCTGGATGTATTATACTGTCTATAGAATACAACAAGAGGTTTTTTCTGTTTAAACAGACCGCAAGAGGTCCTTCTTCTGTCTACAAAATACCTAAGGATGGTTTCTTCTGTCTTCAGAAGACCCTTCTTCTTTCTTCTAAGGAACCTCGAGAGGTGTTCTTCATTTCGTTTCTTCGTTCGTTTAGAGACAGAAGAAGGCCTCATGATGTCTTCTTTCTCTGTCCACAGAATACCTCAAGAAGTTTTATTCTTTTCATAGAAGACTTCAAGAAGTCTTCGTATGTCTATAGAAGAAGGTATTGTTCTTGAAGAACTCAACAGGACTTATTTTGACAACAGGAGACCTCAAAATGTATTCTTCTGTTTACTGAAAACCTCTTGAAGTTTTTTCTGTCTATAGAAGACCTTCTTCGGTCTAGAAAAGATCCCTAGAGGTTTTCTTCTGTCTTCTATTGATGGAGGAAGAACTCTAGACTTCCTCCGTCAATAGAAGACCTCAAATGGCCTTTTCTGTCAATAGGAGACTACACGATGCATTCTACTGTTATAGAATACAACAAGAGGTCTTCTTCTGTCTATGGCGTACCTCAGTACGCTACCTGTCTATAGAAGACCTCAGGAAGACTTCTTCTGTTTACAAGAGGTATTTTTCAGTTCGTTTCTTCGTTCGAGACAAAAGATGATCTCAAGATGTCTTCTGTCCATAGAAGATCTTCTTCTGTCCTCAAGAGGCCTTCTTCTGTCCCCAGAGTACCTCAAGAAGATTTATTCTGTCTAAAGAATACCGCAAGAAGTCTTCTTCTGTATTTAGAAACCGGAACAGGTGCTGTCCATAGAAGACCACAAGAGGTCTTCTTGCGGTACTGTGTATATAGATGATCTCAAGAGATCTTCTTCTGCTTATATAAGACTGCTTATATAAGACTAAGACTCTGTCCATAGAAGTCCTCAGGAGGTGTTCTTATGTCTATGAAAGACCACAATAGGTATTCTTCTGTCTATATGAGACCTCAAGAGGTCTTATTATGTCTATAGAAGACTTCAAGAGGTCTTCTTCTCTCTGTATAAGACTTTCATAGGTTTTCTTCAGCCTACAGAAGACATCAAGAAGTCTTCTTTTGTCTATAGGAGACCTCAAGAGGTCTTCTTCTGTCTATAGAAGACCTCAAGAGGTTTTCTTCTGTCTGTAGAAGACCTCAAGATGTTTTTTCTGTCTATAGAAGATTTCAAGGGAGTATCTTCGGTCTAAAGAATACCTAAAGAGGCCTTCGGAAGACTTCAAGGGTTCGTAGAAGACCTCAAGAAGTTTTCATCAGTCTGTGGAAGACCGAAAAGGGCCTTCTTCCGTCTATGGAACACTTCAAGAATATAGAATAACATGTGAGGTGCTTCTGCCCCTAGAAGTCATCAAAAGGTATTTCATTTCAGTCTCTTAAGGAGCATAAGAAGTTTTGTTCTGCCTACGGAAGACCTCGAGAAGTCTTCTGCAGTCTATGGAAGACCTCAAGAATGTTTTTGCGGTCTTTGAAAGGCCTAAAGAGGTCCTTTTCTGTCAATGGGAATGCTCAGGAAGTGTTTTTCAGTCTTTGGATGTCAAAAACAGGTTTTATTCTGTCGATAAAAGACCTCGAGGGGTCTTTTGGTTTCTATAGATGACAGCAAAAAGTCTTCCAGCGTCAAAAGGTCTTCTTATGTGTATAAAAGACCTTAGGAGTTTTTCTGTTTCTAGAAGACCTCAAAGGGCAATATGTCATCACAAGGGCTCAAGAGATTTTCTTTATATAGAAAAACTCAAAGATCTTCTATTTTCAGAATACCTCAACGGTGCTCTATTTACAGAAGACCCCAGGAGGTCTTCTTGTGTCTATAGAAAACTTCAAAACAGGTATTCTTCTGTCTACGGAAGACTTTTAGAAGAATTCTTTTGCCTATAGAAGACCTCAAAAGGGTTTTTCTTTGTGTATAGAAAACCTAAAGCGGTCTTGTTTTGTCTATAAAAACCTTAAGCAGTCTATGGGAGACTTGACGAGTTTTTTTCTGTCTATAGAAGACCTTAAGAGGTCTCCCTTCTATAGAGGACCTCAAGGCGTATCTTGTCTATAGTAGATCCCAAGACGCATCTTGTCCATAGAAGACTTCAAGAAGTCTCCTTTTCTTTAGATGACCTCAAGAATTGTTCTGCGTCTTAAAGGTCTCAAGAGATATTTTGTCTACAGAAGACCTCAAGTGAGCAGGTATGTATTTTGTGTTATCTTCTCAGCATTTCTCTCAGTGTCTTTCTTAGTTGCAGATACAGACAATTCAATTTAAAGAATACGAGTAATGTGAGCAAATACGTTAAAGCAAAAAACAGGAAATGCAATGAACGTCTGACATAAAAATCTAAAAGGGAACAAACAACAACAAAGATACCACCAAAAAGAAAGAAGTAGAGAAAAACATTTTACGATAATTAAATAAACTTAGATTATTTTCCTGCAAACTTGTCTGTTTTGTCACATTTCTGTGTGTTTTTGATGTGGCACACATTTTCACAGCTTCACACAAAGGAAGAGAGACACATACCCAAACACAAAGTTCTGCACATTCACTCAAATGAAATTATCCGAAAAAATAGGTGAAAGAATGGACAACTAAAATGTGTAAAGCATGCCAGATAAGCTATTAAATAAATATACAAACATATTAAAAATTTCATTCTTCCTTATCTTCTACTTCTTCTTCGTCGTCTTGTAGTTTTGTGTGGGATTAAATAGATAGAGTGAAGCTGTGGCCAGAGTTGAATGTGGCAGGTCCGTTAAGAATATTTGCAATTTTGAACCTCAACAACAGCAACAACAAGAAGCAGGAACATGAAATGCGAAATGCCAAATGCAGCGATAATAGTGTGTATTTTCGACTGACACCCAAGCATCTTTATCAACTCCATTTCTATAATTTGAAGAGGATTTGTAAAATGGATATGTGGTGTGTTCCCATAAAGACTAGGCAAATGGTCCAATGTGTACAAACATACAAATGTACCTTACAGAGGGAGAACATGTTCAGCTTGCTGCTTCTTCTTTATTTACCCCGGGATTCTTGTTAACACGTGTTTTTGTATAACCATGCATATATTTATATATTTGTGTGTGTGAAGTAACTGCATGCATTGCAGTTATCCTTGTTTAACATAAAATTTTACAATCCTTGAAATTTCCTATTGCAATCCGGATGTTGAGAAAGTGAACGAATGAGAACCATTATCCAGACAACCAAACGAATGTACGTCGGTACGAACAAACATCGACAAAACCACGATTGTGTTGGGCAATGGCGATGGCTATGGCGACGATGAGCTTAGTTGAGCATATTGAGACGAGCGACCTCATTATTTATGCATTCATATGTTGTAATTTCCGCAAGTAAATGTTTCAACGATATGGGTAAATTGTGTTTTACATACATAGTAAATGTGCTTGTGTGTTTGTGCGCACGTGTGTTTGTTTGTGATTGAGTGTACCCAGTCAGCATTTTTTGAAAATTTTAATCAAATTCGAGTCTTTTTTGATCCGACTGCACGATTAAAAAGCTAGAATATGAGCTCATTTTCTGATCATAAATGACTCCTTTGTCGGTAGTAAAACATAACCTCAGGCGACTCTTCTAAACAAATCACAAATGAGTCTTTTTCGAGTCGTATTTCAATCATTTATTGGTGTTTTGTTGATTAATTTCGGACCCTTTTTCGAGTCTTTTTAGAGTCATGTTTATAATCATTTATGAGTCTTTAGGGAGTCATTTATGAGTCTTTTTGTTAGACGAAATAAATTAAAAAAATTTTCTTTTTATTCTTCTTTGTTTCTTTCCTTTGCTTTATTGTCTTTTCTGTTTTGTTATGTCTTTTAATTATCCTTTATGTTTCTTGGTGGTTAGTATACTGCTTCTTCATTTCACTTGGCAAAACCTGTTGTGTTGTGTTTGTCTGTACCTTTAATATTATACGTTACATTTATATCAAAATTTTGTAGAAAGTGTATATGAGAATTTTATTTTTTTATTTACAACCAAATAAAAATAAAACAAAGCAATCAGTTTTTAATCACCTAACTGTTCAAAATATGATCAGAGTATACATAATTATAATCACTTTTCAAACACCTGTATGACCCTTTTTTGATTAAGCATTTTTCAATCTTCCAGATGATCAAAATGTGACAATAAATAACAAAAAATTGTCACATTTTAAACACCTCAATGATTTATTTGTGATTGCTACACATTTGTTGTTGTATTTTAAATTGAACTCTTTTTAATCATTACAGGGAGTCTCTTTCGAGTCCCTTTCTGATCACACAAGCGACTTAATAAATTTTTGATCACCAAAAGGACTCTAAAAAGACTCCTCAATGTGATTTTTGAAAAAACAGTCTTCTAAATGCTATCTGGGGTATTTTTAATATACCTACATGTGTGTTGTGTTATTAAATCACCTTTAATTGGTTTTATTTTAATGAACGTGGGTTTTCCGAGATACATACAACACACATACATACAAATAACATATGTATGTTGAATAGGCCGGGGCGATTTGAAAACCTTAATGAGCCCTTCGCGTTTCTGATTCCTGGGATTGAACTGAGCAAAAAAGTCCACTGGACCATATATCTACCGCGAAAATCGAGCCTCCCGATTTTGACTTTAAGTTTTTTATTGACGTTTTTTGGATATTTTGGCATATAACAGCCAAACCATTGGGATTTTCGATCCAACACAAAGACAAACATTGTAGCCAAGACAGTAATTGAAACTCTCTAATACATCGCAAAAGCATTGGAACGCTCCTTCAGGCAGTTTTGGCCCTAAGAATGTGCAAACTTTTCGGAAAATGTCGATAAATGAAATTGTGCTACAAAATTTGACCCGAAAAATATTCAAGTGTTCTGATGCAAAATTATATCGTGTTGGGATCCATGGACAACGACAATGCCTTTATTTCGCTTGGGTCACTTCGTTTTATTTTTATATAACGGTAAAAGTAGTGTAAATCTGGTTTTCTTACATTTTCAAATTTAGACGGGCATATCTTATTTTTTCCACAACGGATTTCTTTTGATCCTTCTTCCTTTTAAAGGGGTGAATAATGTCTTTTGAATAAGCTATTATTGTTTTAAATCGGTTAACAAATGGCTAAGTTATAGTGGTTTATGTCTGAAAACCCCCACAAAAAACCTATAAAGGAATTTCTCATAATTTTCAAAATAAGTATAGAACAAAACAAAAAAACATTATATTTTTGAAAATTATGAGAAATTCCTTTATAGGTTTTTTTGTGGGGGATTTTAGACATAAACCACTATAACTTAGCCATTTGTTAACCGATTTAAAACAATAATAGCTTATTCAAAAGACATTATTCACCCCTTTAAAAGGAAGAAGGATCAAAAGAAATCCGTTGTGGAAAAAATAAGATATGCCCGTCTAAATTTGAAAATGTAAGAAAACCAGATTTACACTACTTTTACCGTTATATAAAAATAAAACGAAGTGACCCAAGCGAAATAAAGGCATTGTCGTTGTCCATGGATCCCAACACGATATAATTTTGCATCAGAACACTTGAATATTTTTCGGGTCAAATTTTGTAGCACAATTTCATTTATCGACATTTTCCGAAAAGTTTGCACATTCTTAGGGCCAAAACTGCCTGAAGGAGCGTTCCAATGCTTTTGCGATGTATTAGAGAGTTTCAATTACTGTCTTGGCTACAATGTTTGTCTTTGTGTTGGATCGAAAATCCCAATGGTTTGGCTGTTATATGCCAAAATATCCAAAAAACGTCAATAAAAAACTTAAAGTCAAAATCGGGAGGCTCGATTTTCGCGGTAGATATATGGTCCAGTGGACTTTTTTGCTCAGTTCAATCCCAGGAATCAGAAACGCGAAGGGCTCATTAAGGTTTTTTTGCTTCCACACAAATCGCCCCACCCTAATGTTGAAGCTTTAATGGTATTCAGACTTTTGATAAGGAAAAAGTATTTTAAAATCGAATTAATTTTTGTTTTCAAGAGATTTTGTAGCCAGCGTAAAAGGGAGTTTAAGAGATTTTTGTTTGAGTTTACCATTAATGAAAATTAATTATTTTCTTTAAGAATTAAAAAGTTCAATTTGTGATGATGAAGAATAAGAGAGAAAAGTTAAGAACTGAGCAATTTAAGCGCAACACGTGTTGACGAATTGCGATATCAATGAACACTGTGTGTAATTTTTGAGTTATGGTTTATTAACCATATTCTGACACCGCAGCGTGATAAAAGATCAAAAATAAGAAGACACGTATACCGGCGTTTTTCTCTACCCTTCAACTATCGCTGCTATGGCCCCCCAAAGACCTGAGGCCGCTGTTCACCATATAATTTAGAGGTTTTCGACCACTACGTTAAGAACAATGGACGTATATCGCATTATATCGCTAAAAACATGGCCACTAGGAGTAGCTTCGGTATAAATTTACAAAGGATCTTAGAACAGATCCTAAACTACACTTAAACAAAAATATCTTAAGAAAATTTGTACAAAGTATAAGGAGATTCAAAGCTCGAACCAAATCGCTTGCTCCGTTCAAAATAATATTGCGTACCATTTTAATGCAATTTTTGCACTTTTAAGGGGGAGGTACCGGAAGTTGTTGACCATTAGTGCTTATCTTCGAACTTAAACTAGGTTCAGACCAAATATTAGAAGGCTAAATGTTGGACCGAATCGGCTGACCCGTTCGAGAGTTATCGTGCGCTCCACTCACTTCACATTTTGTCATAGGGAGTGTACTGATATAGACAAAATTCGAACCTGATCTATATCTATTTCCGTCAAAAATGAGTAACTTTTATGAGGAAGATACTCGAATGAGTGGACCGATATGATCCATCTTCGAACTTAAACTTATTTTGGGCAAAATATTACTTACTTACTTACTTAGCTGGCCCATTACAGAACATTTGTTCTATAGGCCGAACTAAGAAGAGATCTCCATTCCTCTCTATTTGTTGCTTTGCACTCTGGAATACCGCGCCTTTTCATCTCATCATCCACTTGTTTGCGCCATCTATTCCTTGGCCTGCCAATTCTGCGTGCACCGCCATGTGGCATGTATTCATACGCCTTTTTAGCGGGTTCATCATCGCTCATTCTTATGATATGGCCTAGCCAACGCAATCGCTGCATCTCGATACGTTTAACTATATTGATGTCGTTGTATAGCAGATACAGCTCGTGGTTCATGCGACGTCGATATTCACCGTCAACGCAGATTGGTCCGTAGATCTTTCGAAGAATTTTTCTCTCAAACAAACCAAGCACTGCCATGTCTGCTTGCGCAAGTACCCAGGCTTCGGAGCCATACATCAGCACGGGTAGTATCAGTGTTTTGTAGAGCGTTATTTTTGTTTGACGAGATGTGGCTTTGTTTTTAAACTGCTTACTTAAACCAAAGTAGCATCTGTTGGCCAATACAATTCTTCTTTTTATTTCACAACTGATGTCGTTTGTTGTGTTTACGGAGGTGCCGAGGTAGACGAAGTCTTTTACTACCTCAAAATTGTAGGTACCAACTTACACAGTTGGTCCGAGCTCTATGGACGCTTTGCGCGTCGACACCATCAATTTGGTCTTTTCGCCGTTTACCGCCAGACACACTTTCGCAGATTCTGCTTCGACCTTCTTAAAGGTATCAGTTACTTCCTTTACTGATCGTCCCATGATGTCTATGTCATCAGCATAACCAAGTAACATGTGGCTATTGGTGTAAATTGTGCCATTTCTTTTGACATTTGCATCTCGTATTACCTTTTCCAGCAAAATGTTGAATAGGTCACACGAAAGGCTGTCTGCTTGTCTGAAACCTCTTTTGGTACAAAATTCTTTGGAGAGGTTCTTTCCAATTTTAACTGAGGACCTAGTATCAGGTAAAGTCATCTTACAAAGCCGGATGAGCTTTGCGGGGATACCAAATTCAGACATTGCATGGAATACCTTTGATCGGAGGGGACTGGCGAATGCTGCTTTATAATAGACAAAAAGGTGATATGTGTCGATCTGCATCTCTTGGGTCTTCTCTAGGATTTGCCGCAGGGTAAATATCTGGTCAATGGTGGACTTGCCAGGTCTAAAGCCACATTGGTATGGTCCAATTATTTCGTTGACCATTGGCTTTAGTCGTTCGCACAATATCCCTGACACTATCTTATAGGCAATAGGGAGAAGACTTATGCACCTATAGTTGGAGCATACAGTCTTATCTCCTTTCTTGTGGACGGGACATAGGATACTCAGGTTCCAATCGTCAGGTACGCGTTCTTCCTGCCTGATGGTACTAACTAGCTGATGCATACACCTTATCAGCGCGTCGCCTCCGGTTTTAAACAGCTCGGCTGGTAAGCCATGGGCTCCTGCTGCTTTATTATTCTTCAGCCGGTTGATTGCTGTTTTTACCTCATCTTGGCCGGGCGGTATACATTCTATACCATCTTCTGGGATTGAATCTGTGGTATCATCGTCTTCGCTACTACTGGATACCAGCAGATTGGAGAAATGTTCCTTCCAAATCCTGAGCACGCTATCTGTATCTGTTACAAGATTACCTTGCTGGTATCTACAGGAGGATGTGCATGTACCAAAGCCATCTGTTTGATGTTTCACTCTTTGGTAGAATTATCGGACTTCATTCTGGCTCCTGTACATCTCGATTTTTATACCCTCCACCATAGTATGGAGGGTATATTAAGTTTGTCATTCCGTTTGTAACACATCGAAGTAATTATTTGCGACCCTATAAAGTATATATATTCTTGATCAGGATAAAATTCTAAGACGATCTGGCCATGTCCGTCTGTCTGTCCGTCTGTCCGTCTGTTGTAATCACTCTAGCGTCCGCAATAATTGAGATAGAGTGCTGAAATTTTGCACCCGAGGGTCTTTTTTCCATAGGCAGGTCAAGTTCGAAGATAGGCTATATCGGTCCACTATTTGGTATAGCCCCCATATAACGGTACCTCCGGATTTGAGGTATTTTGACGTTTTTCGCCACATTTGCAGACCGAATTAGCTATAATTTGACACTTAGGGTTCCTAGTGATCAACAAACTTATATCCCAAAGGACATGGGCATAGGTCCATGTTTTGGTATAGTCCCCATATAACGGTACCTCCCGATTTTCGGTATTTTGAGAATTTTAGCCACAATTTTTAACTGAACTATCTGCAATTGAACATTTAAGGTTATCAGTGGTCATGAAACATCTCCACGAAACATCGTCAACATAGCTCCATGGTTTGGTATAGCCCCCATATATCGGTACCTCCCGATTTTCGGTATTTTGAGAATTTTAGCTAAAAATTTTAACCGAACTAGCTGTAATTTGCCATTTGAGGTTCTCAGTGACCATGAAATATCTCCACCAAACATCGTCAACATAGGTCCACGTTTTGGTATAGCCCCCATATAACGGTACCTCCCGATTTTCGGTATTTTGAGAATTTTAGCCACAATTTGTAACCGAACTACCTGCAATTTGATATTTGAGGTTCTCAGTGGTCATGAAACATCTCCACTAAACATGTTTCGGTATGGCCCCCTATACCGAAACATGGACCTATGTTGACGATGTTCGGTATTTGAGCATTTTAGTTACAATTTTTAACCGAACTAGCTGTAATTTGACATTTGAGGTTCTCAGTGGTCATGAAGCATCTCCACGAAACATCTTAAACATAGGTCCATGTTTTGGTATAGCCCCCATATATCGGTACCTCCCGATTTTCGGTATTTTGAGAATTTTAGCTACAATTTTTAACAGAACTAGCTGTAATTTGCCATTTGAGGTTCTCAGTGGTCATGAAACATCTGCACCAAACATCGTCAACATAGGTCCATGTTTTGGTATAGCCCCCATATAACGGTACCCCCCCGATTTTCGGTATTTTGAGAATTTTAACTACAGTTTTTTACCGACATGGCTGTAATCCATGTTTTGGTATAGCCCCCATATAACGGTATATCCCGATTTTCGGTATTTTGAGAATTTTAGCTGAAATTTTTAAACGAACTAGCTGTAATGATCGGTATTTTGAGAATTTTAGCTACAATTTTGTCTATTCAAAAATAATCGTCAATATAGGTCCATGTTTTGATATCCCCCCATATAACTGTACCTCCCGATTTTCGGGAATTTTCAGTGGTCATGAAATTTCTTCACTAAAATTCGTCAACATTGGTCCATTTTTGAGGGTCTACATTGTTTTGATGAAACTACCCTCAATTTGACTCTTGAAGTTCCCTGCAGCTATAAAACTGTTCCGCCAACAAAATTTAAAGATAGGTTGACTCTTTGATATAGCGCCGTTAGTGGTACCTTTCACCTAGCTGAACACATTTTTTAGATTAGATTAGATAACACTGTGCAACAAAATGGAGGTGAAAGTCTGGGGCACGGAAAATTCCTCTTGGGGAAGAAAGGCCTTGGTGAGTATATTATGAACCCCGAAGGACAGATCCGCCGTGAGTCGAACTTCCGCGTTATGGCGTGATAAAATTTTTGTTAGAGACCCTGTGGGCCATCTGGAATTAGCGTTATATCTTTGTTCACTGTTGCTTAAGTGCTCTACAAAAACAACAAACAGAGATATAATGCTGATTCATGATGGCTTACAGGGTCTCTTGTAAAACCTTCATCACGCCATAACGCGGAAATTCGACTCACGGCGCATCTGTCCGTCGGGGTTTTTAATATACACACACCAAGGGCTTTCAGCATCAAAAGGAAATATCTCTGCCCCAAAACATTTGTGCTCACAGTGTAATTTAAGCAATAGTGGGAGGCAGTAGGAGTCTATCCTTTGTCGAAAAGTTGTTCCACCTAAAATTGTAAAAGGACCCTAATTATTCCATTTTAATTAAGACTATTTTATGGTGGAGGGTATAAAAAGTTCGGCCCGGCCGAACTTAACGACTTTTTACTTGTTTCACACTCCCGCTTTTCCATTTCTCTCATTTTCTTGCGGAAAAGACGTTTCTCTTTTCTCCTTTTCTCCCGATATTTCTCTGGTGCGCTACGTGTTGCTACTGATTGTAAAGTAGCTCTATATGCCGCATTTTTCTCTTCGGTAGCAGCACGACACTCCTGGGCATACCATGAATTCCTTTGTAAAGGTCTCTGGAATCCAAGTATGGATTTTGCGGCTGTTTGCATGGAGTGGGCAATATTTTGCCTTTGTGTTGTTATAAATGTGTATGTATGAACCTTTTTGTGGCTTTTGGGTTTGTATTTAACAAAAACAACAAAATAAAATTGTTTATCGATTAGAAAAAACAGATTTCAACAATTTTTTAATAAACAACATATTTTATTTTATCATGCATAATTTGGAATATTTGATAAATATTTTAGTCAATATGTAAAATATGTTATCAGTTCAAAATAAAAATCGATAAATATTTTAGTCAATATGACAATTTTATTTTATCAGACTGTATTTTTACTTTGTGGTAAAATAATTTGATCGAATTTTATCAATATGACAGTTTCATCTATCGCCGGAAAATCGATAAATTTGTGATCGAATATTTACATTTTTTTATCAAATGGCTACAATTTTCTTGTGTAGTTCCTTAAAAGCAAACCACAACAATAAACCCATGTATATGTTAGATTGTGCTTCCGTTATCTAAATGCAACATTGATATAATTTGCATCAAGAGAGAGGTCAAGAGTTGGTTTTCTAATTTCGTTTTTGTAATTTGTCTAAATATGTCCCCCCGAAAATAATATGTGGATCCAAAATTAAATTTGTATATCATTCCCACAAAAGTTTTGGTTAATTTTACACGCTAAATATCATCCGATCATTATCCAAAATTTTTGGCACCTTCCTTGACCAAACTCTTTCCTCGTGCATAAATTTGTCGTATTGAACTATAACGGCGACCTTAACGTAAATGTAATTACACTGCACACAAATAAAAATTTGGGATCCTTGCATATAATAGGGTGTAACTCTGTTATATGACCACACAATCAACATATCTGACATCTGTGGAAAGGTTAAAAGATCGTCTTTCAAATATAAATCACGTTGTCGTTCAGGACATAATACAAATTTTACACAAAAATTTTGGTCCATTTAACTCGCTAAATATTATCTGATCATCATGTTAAATTGCAAGCTTCTTTGTAGCAACGGAGGAAAATATGGTTTCCTACACAAAACCCATTATATAATAGGCAGTAGGCCCGTTATTGTAGCAGATATTATTTGCAATTTGCATCAGAGGATAGTTCCTTTTCAATGTGTAGGCTACGTTGCCGGTATATGCCCTCCAGGAATTAAAATATGGACCAAAAATAAAATTTTAATATTTTTCATACCAAAGTAATGGTCCATTTCAACCGTTTAATAATATCAGATCTTTATTCAAAATTGTCGGCATCTTCTTCGACCTTCACTCTTACCTCGTGCAAAATTTCGTGGCTATCGAGCTAAAATTGCGACCTCTAACGTGTTTATGATTATACTACATCCCAGCAAAAATCCTCATTACAAACCTCCTTTCCCACCCATTATTTTAACAAGGGCATGTCGCGCGAAATATCTTGTTATTTTGTAACCACTGAAATAAGTAGTCAGAATCTACTCAGCATCTACTTATTTCAGTGATTACAATCTACCTTTTTCAGTGGTTACAAAATAACCAGATATTTCGCGCGACATGCCCTTGTTAAAATAATGGGTGGGAAAGGGGGTTTGTAATGAGGATTTTTGCTGGGAAACTGGATATATTAAGCTGTAACTCTGTTAATATACTCTTACCATATTTAAATCGGACTATTATTGCGACCTACAGAGCACCTACAAAATCGGTTAAAAATTTAGTTTTTGGTCCGTTTTACCCGCTAAATATTTCACGATCATCGGCAATAACAATAGGCAATAAGTTATTGTCAATTCAATGTTGTTAAAGGAATGTATGCGTATGATCAACATACCTGCTGCTTGAATACACATACGTCACATAACACCGTGCGGCACAAACTCAAAGAAAGCTAAGCAGATCATTAAAGTAGAGATAAAACAAGTAAGAAAGTGTGAGCCAGCTGTGCTGACGGAGATATACCCTCAGCCACTGACAAAAAAACAACAACAAAACCAAACACAATAATTATGCCGTGTATAAAATATATTGGTATCATTGACATATACCTAACATTTTTAGTAACCAAACTTCTTCATAAAGTTCTCGAAATATTAAATTACGTTAACCTAAGTTCGGAAAAAAATTTTGAAAAAGTTTTAGAGTTATCTTGCACAATATCCATTTAAGTATGTGCCGGCAGGGTTTTGGAGCTTTCGAGCCATTTTCTCAGGAAGTACTGCTTTACTGCAGAAAAATATCTCAGGAAGTATGGACTTGAGCAAGAAAAAATATGTACCGTCGTAAAGGAAGCCAAAACGATCCGAGAGGAGCTCTTAAACTTCACTCAATCCGAATTTTGTACGGGAGGTACCCGAAGGAGTGGACCGATATAGTCCATATACCAACCTGATACAGGACTGTATGAAATAATACGATGTGCAAAGTCTGCACCAATCAGAAACTCGCTGCTAGAATTATCTTGCGGGTTTGCCATTTTGCTTGGTGCCGTCAGGGTTTCTTAGAGCTTTTAGGCCAATATCTGAAAACCCGATCTGAGAGGAGCTCTTAAACTTCACTTTATGGGAATTTTGTGTAGCAGGTACCCGAAGGAGTGGACCGATATAGTCCATATTCGAACCCGATCTATATCTGGAAGAAATAATAATCGTGCGCACCAGCAGACAGACAGACGGACGAACATGGCTAAATCGACTCCAAATTGTCTAAAACGAATTTAGTCCAAACTTACTTGGGGTCTAAAACCGTTATTTCGATGAGGCACATTTTTGGTCGTATTAAAACGTATATACCTTTTCTAGCATAAAGGCTGAGGTTATAACAAATAAACACGTATCGGTCGTCTTTCCCGACAGAGATATACCCGCAGCCTGTGTAAATTTAAACATTCATCTATGGACAATATATAATCGAAATTTACGGTTACGCAACCAAATCAGGTCATTTGTGGACGTATGAATTTGCCAGTAAAAAATATATATTTGAATTAAAGCTCAAAAGTGTTGCAGAGGAAGTACCCGAAAGAATGTATCGACATAGTCCATTTTTGAAGTGAATCTTATGTTGGGAGTCATTTCGGTTCGATAGATAGCGCGCCCTACCATCATTTCAGTTGGTTTTGGACAACGATATCGGGAAGAATGGACTTGCCCCCAAGGTGTAGCAACGGTATAAGTTTCCAAAGGATCTTCGAATAGATCCTGAACTGCACTTCAACAAAAATGCTGAACTTTTGTGGGGAAGTAGAAGACCGATACAAATAGAAGACTGATATGTACATTTTTTTAAGTTAACCCCCCATACCATTGCTATCGAAAACGATATCGTTTTCGAATGTTTCTCGAGAGTTTTGCGGATATTTTGTTCGAGAACGACACACGAGAATGAATTAAAAACGATTCACTCGTCGCTCAGTTTGTGGCAGGAAATCCTTCGATTTCGAATATCGTTAATAATATTAATAGCGAATGATTGACGATAGTTTTACGATAGTGGCGAAAAACATTTTTTGTGGAGTTTCTTGATGTTTCTGTTATCCCCCCATACCATTGCTATCGAAAACGATATCGTTTTCGAATGTTTCTCGAGAGTTTTGCGGATATTTTGTTCGAGAACGACACACGAGAATGAATTAAAAACGATTCACTCGTCGCTCAGTTTGTGGCAGGAAATCCTTCGATTTCGAATATCGTTAATAATATTAATAGCGAATGATTGACGATAGTTTTACGATAGTGGCGAAAAACATTTTTTGTGGAGTTTCTTGATGTTTCTGTTATGTACCTTTTCCGTTTTTATTTCTTTATGTTTGCGACGCGATATTTAACTGTTGATAAACATTGTTGTCTTGTGTTTGGCAACCTACCCATATGTTGTCTTTATCAACACTTATTGTCTATATTATACGTAGCATTTATATCGAAATTATTTGAAAAAAGCAAATGGGAATTTTTTACAAACAACGTAAATTTTTTTTTTGAAACAAAAAAATTTTCAAAGTAAAAAATGTTTCTCGAAACAATTTTTCTTGTGAAGAAAAAACATTCGCCAAATGTTCGAAAACGATATCGTTTTTAAACTTTTGACGAACAAAAGAACAACGTGCTTGTGTACACCCGAAAAACAATTGCCAATTCTTCGAATGTGATATCGTTTTCGAAAGTTGTGTCGAACATTCGAATAATATCCGCAATTGGTATGAGGGGATGTACCTTTTCCGTTTTTATTTCTTTATGTTTGCGACGCGATATTTAACTGTTGATAAACATTGTTGTCTTGTGTTTGGCAACCTACCCATATGTTGTCTTTATCAACACTTATTGTCTATATTATACGTAGCATTTATATCGAAATTATTTGAAAAAAGCAAATGGGAATTTTTTACAAACAACGTAAATTTTTACTAATATTTTAAGACTTCAGTCTTATCGGGCTATAAGGTCCTTTTATTGTCAATGAAAAATAAATAAAAATTACTTATTTCATTATTCTATCCGACGTTTCGTTGGGTTTTTTCCAACTTCTTCAGGGATAAGTTTTTATTTGATCTGGCAACGACATAAATATACATACATGCAATAATTAGATTTCGTATTTTTCATTATCTGTTTCTTTAGTAATAAGAACAATGGGTACTTACAAGTAATTTCTCGTCAGGTTTACATTTAAATATTAATAATTGCGGTTAATAATAAAAACAACACAAACAATTAATTGTATAAATGCAAAAATAATCCAAAATTAAGTTAAAATATCACAGAGTTCCTTATTACTACTAATCACAGACGTTTAAACACGATTAAAATATTGCCAAAGTGTAAATTGCGTTGGTGTTATCTTTATCTTCTTTTCTGTTTATTGCACGATCCATTTTCTGTTGTATTCTCAAACTCTCCAACGTATATCGCTTATTCTCCACTTTCTCTTTGTCTAGTATGTTTATGTTGTCAAAGTCAGCTGTGTGGTTATTTTCAAGGCAATGTTGCGCTAGTGCTGTTGTTTGTTTTCTTTTTTGTATGTCATTGTTGTGTTCATTTGCTCTCGTACTTAAGCTTCGTTTTGTCGTCCCAATGTATAGTCTGCCGCATTTTTCTTCTTCATTCCCTTTACATGTTATCTCATACACAATGTTATTTTGATCCAGTTTATCTATTTTAGATTTTGTTTTGGTATATAAAGTGGATATTGTTTTGTATGGTTTGTGTGCTAATTTGATTTCATTTTCATTTATTATTTGTCTTATTAGATTTGTTTCAGTTAGTCGGGGTATGAAAGGTATGCTAAAATATTTGGTGTTGCCAGATGTATTATTTTCATTTGTTTTCTGGGATGATGATTTATTTAAGAGTTTGTTTATTATCATGTTCGGATAACCATTTTCTTTGAGTATGTCCCTGATTTTAGCAATGTTTTTATTTCTGAATTCCTCGTGGCTAAGTTGTAATACTTTATTTATTAAGTTGTTGGCTGTGTTGATTTTTTGCTGAAGAGGTTGAGTGGAATGGAAATTCATTATTCGTCCTGATGATGTGGGTTTTGTGTACCAATCTGTATGTAGTTTGTTTCCAACTTTGTGTATTTTTAAGTCTAAAAAAGGTATGCAATTGTTCTCTTCCATCTCTATAGTGAAATTTAATTTTGTATGATAACTATTTAGCGCTTTTAATATATGCAATTCGTCTCCTTTCTTAATTATAGCAAACATATCGTCTACATATTTTGTTAAATACTTGAACTTTATGTGTTGCTTTTCCAGATCATCTACTATTTGTGTTAAAAGACTATCTAGAACAATGTCGGCAATTGTTGGAGATAGGGGGTTGCCCATTGGCATACCATATATTTGTGTGTAAAAGCTGTCGTCGTACATAAAATAATTGTTGTCGTTGAGGCAGAATTGTAATATTTTTAAAAACTGTGATTTGGGAATTTTTGTAAATTTTTCTATGGTTGTCCAGTGTTTCATTATATTGTTAATCGCTAAATGAATCGGTATGTTTGTAAATAACGATACCACGTCGAAGGATACTAAAATGTCTTTGTCGTCAAGTATGATTTCATCCAGATTCTTCTTTAATTCATATGAATTTTTAATGTTATATTTTCTTGAAATTATGTTCTGAAGAATGTTTCCAATGTGTTTTGATAATTTATAACAAGGGACTTCGATCGACGATGATATTGGTCTTAGAGGCATGTTTGGTTTGTGGACTTTTGGAAGCCCATACAGTCTTGAAATCATACTTGACGACAAAGACATTTTAGTATCCTTCGACGTGGTATCGTTATTTACAAACATACCGATTCATTTAGCGATTAACAATATAATGAAACACTGGACAACCATAGAAAAAATTTACAAAAATTCCCAAATCACAGTTTTTAAAAATATTACAATTCTGCCTCAACGACAACAATTATTTTATGTACGACGACAGCTTTTACACACAAATATATGGTATGCCAATGGGCAACCCCCTATCTCCAACAATTGCCGACATTGTTCTAGATAGTCTTTTAACACAAATAGTAGATGATCTGGAAAAGCAACACATAAAGTTCAAGTATTTAACAAAATATGTAGACGATATGTTTGCTATAATTAAGAAAGGAGACGAATTGCATATATTAAAAGCGCTAAATAGTTATCATACAAAATTAAATTTCACTATAGAGATGGAAGAGAACAATTGCATACCTTTTTTAGACTTAAAAATACACAAAGTTGGAAACAAACTACATACAGATTGGTACACAAAACCCACATCATCAGGACGAATAATGAATTTCCATTCCACTCAACCTCTTCAGCAAAAAATCAACACAGCCAACAACTTAATAAATAAAGTATTACAACTTAGCCACGAGGAATTCAGAAATAAAAACATTGCTAAAATCAGGGACATACTCAAAGAAAATGGTTATCCGAACATGATAATAAACAAACTCTTAAATAAATCATCATCCCAGAAAACAAATGAAAACAATACATCTGGCAACACCAAATATTTTAGCATACCTTTCATACCCCGACTAACAGAAACAAATCTAATAAGACAAATAATAAATGAAAATGAAATCAAATTAGCACACAAACCATACAAAACAATATCCACTTTATATACCAAAACAAAATCTAAAATAGATAAACTGGATCAAAATAACATTGTGTATGAGATAACATGTAAAGGGAATGAAGAAGAAAAATGCGGCAGACTATACATTGGGACGACAAAACGAAGCTTAAGTACGAGAGCAAATGAACACAACAATGACATACAAAAAAGAAAACAAACAACAGCACTAGCGCAACATTGCCTTGAAAATAACCACACAGCTGACTTTGACAACATAAACATACTAGACAAAGAGAAAGTGGAGAATAAGCGATATACGTTGGAGAGTTTGAGAATACAACAGAAAATGGATCGTGCAATAAACAGAAAAGAAGATAAAGATAACACCAACGCAATTTACACTTTGGCAATATTTTAATCGTGTTTAAACGTCTGTGATTAGTAGTAATAAGGAACTCTGTGATATTTTAACTTAATTTTGGATTATTTTTGCATTTATACAATTAATTGTTTGTGTTGTTTTTATTATTAACCGCAATTATTAATATTTAAATGTAAACCTGACGAGAAATTACTTGTAAGTACCCATTGTTCTTATTACTAAAGAAACAGATAATGAAAAATACGAAATCTAATTATTGCATGTATGTATATTTATGTCGTTGCCAGATCAAATAAAAACTTATCCCTGAAGAAGTTGGAAAAAACCCAACGAAACGTCGGATAGAATAATGAAATAAGTAATTTTTATTTATTTTTCATTGACAATAAAAGGACCTTATAGCCCGATAAGACTGAAGTCTTAAAATATTAGTAAAAATATCCAAAGGTCGATAAAAGCTTTAGAAAACGTAAATTTTTTTTTTGAAACAAAAAAATTTTCAAAGTAAAAAATGTTTCTCGAAACAATTTTTCTTGTGAAGAAAAAACATTCGCCAAATGTTCGAAAACGATATCGTTTTTAAACTTTTGACGAACAAAAGAACAACGTGCTTGTGTACACCCGAAAAACAATTGCCAATTCTTCGAATGTGATATCGTGTTCGAAAGTTGTGTCGAACATTCGAATAATATCCGCAATTGGTATGAGGGGAAACTACATTTGGACATATTATAAGGAGATCTAAATTTTGGACCATTTTAAAGACATTTTTTTAAATTTTAGGAAGCTGTGTACCGATATTACCATCATCCTATTTAAACTTAGTTTGGACAAAATATTGCGAAGGTCAAATTTTGGACGGAATCGGCTGATCCGTTTGAGAGTTATCCTACACTCCAGTTGATACACATGGTACCATGGGTTTTCGTTTTCTCAGGTAGTATGGACTTGCCCCTTAAGAAAGCTTATACCGTCGAATAAAAGTTGCTACAATAAAAATCAAAACGATTTGAGAGCAGCCCTTAAGCGGCACTTTTCCAAACTTTTGGGTGAACCGATATAGTCCACATTTGAACCTGATCTAAATATGTCTCGCAGAAATGTTTCGATATACAAAGTATCAAATCGGTAACTTCTTTCGAGAGTTATGGTGAGCATAATTCTTCGAAATTTTTGAGCTTTTGTACCGGAAGAAGTGGATCGAGATGGCCCATCTAATATTACGAATGCTAAACTTTGGACCCGATCGGGTCAGACATACGGACACGGCTAAGTCGACTCCAAATTTTCTGGAACAGATTTCGCCGAAACATACTTGGGGCCTAAACCCATTATTTCGTTGAGGCACTTTTTGGTCATATCAAAGGGTACATACCCTCTTTACATAAAATGTATCAACAGACAAAACGAGGAAGTTGGACAACTGAAAGCTGCAATAACAGCAGAGAAGAAAAGCATATTCCATAATAGCATAAAATCCATACTGGGATACCAGAGACCTCCACCAAGGACCCCTAGTATTGCGGCATATAGGGCTACTATACAATCATAACTAACTCGTAACGAGAGAGGTATCGGGAAAAAAGGTGAGAGGAGAAACGTATTTCCGCAGTAAAAAGAGAGGAATGGAAAGTCGGAAGTTTGCCAAAAACGAAATGGTACACACTACCAAGTACTGAAACATTAAACTAATGCCTTTGGTAAAGGTTCACTCAGCTGACGAGGTGAGCCAGGTAATCTGATAACCGATACGGATAGTATGCTTAGGTTATGGAAATAGCATTTTTCCAAATGGTTGGTATCAAATAATAACAAAGACGACGAAAATACCGCAGATCCAATACTCGAACTTATACCACCCAACCAGAATGAGAAATCAAAATATGACCGCAGGAGCCGATGGTAAACACCTGCTCATTGTTCAAGACAGGATGCAACTCGTTGAAAAGGTGTATACATCAGCATCTGGCACGAGCATTCTATGTCCTGTCCAAAAGAAATGAAATAAGACTATGAGCTGTGCTCATTAGAGTTGTGCCAAAGGAACTATATGGAACTATCTCGTTCACTTCGCAGTTCCAATGGCCCACATTTTTCCTTTGAACAAACTGCGTATACTTAACAGCATACGTTATATTTCATGATGTGAATCATACGTTTTGGAACTAGTACAAGGAACTATGAACTAGATTACCCAACTCTAGTGCTCATATGATCTTCTAAACGATCGTGAAATATATTTGCTTTGAAATTTGACATAAATTTCAGAATTAGTTATTAGTAATGATCGGCATTGAACATATCCATTCATGTGTTGATACATTTATCATGTAATGGCATCTCTTCTGGTCTTAGTTGATTTTTTTATTTTTCGTCTACCTTTTCTGTTCATATAACTTTTTATGGAGCATTTTCACAAAATGTTCAATAGTTTACACTTTAAAATAATATAATTTAATAGTAAACAAACCACTAGACAACAACAAATTCACTGGCAAAATTTTTTAATATTCCTGCAAAAATACAATACCCCAAAAAATTGGCAAATATTGCAGTGTTTTTGTCCCAATTCTCTTCTAAGATAAACAAAAAAGTGTGTGGGGACATACCATTTTGCGGTTGGTGGTCACACATTCATAATTTTTATAACTGGGTGAGTTAATTTTTGTTTGCTCCTCCAACAACAACTTTCACACAAAATTAATGCACGCAACACACAATTGAGGGCATTGTGTCAGGGAGAGAGAGAAGGGAAATCGTAAACCATAAACTTCACCCCTGATATTTAACGATAATTTTGCAAACATAAAATGCTTTAAACCAATGACGATTAAACTTTAATTTAAAACTTTGGTATTTGGATGGTTTCTGCTGGGTTAAACTATGGTACCACTTCCACCCTTTTATTCGCTAAAAATTGTCCTTTGTACATGTTGACATTGATACAAAGGATGTTTGCCTAATGATAAACTATGGCATAGTTGCAGAGGGAGCCAGAAAGAGAGAGAGGGAGAGCAAAGTAAAGGAAGTGCAGATAAAAATTTATGTTTTGTAGTTTATGTGTTTTTGTTGCAGTTGTTGACGTTATTGTTATTTTCCCCATTGTAGTTGATTATCGTATAGTAAAAGCTAAAGGGATAAAGGGAGACTGAGCGTAACTAAAACTTACACTTTACACTATTTGCATACTAACCATGGCGGAACAATGTATTTAGCCATCATCAATCACCATAAACTTCACTTCATGAGCCATCTTAACTTGTATTGCCCGTTAAGTAGAATACAAATTCAACAGAAACAACAACTTCAAAGCATTTCTGCCGTTCTTCTTCTACACAAACATACATCATCATTACCAACATCAACCATATCACCATCAGCCGTGGTAGTTGTGAGGAAAAGCCATGATATATTCAAGATAATGTGGTGGTGATGCTAATAATGGCAGGCACTGCATTAGGGTAATGGTAGTATCGCAATATCAACAACAACACCATCAGAAGCAAAAATCTACCTGACAACATAGCCATACGATTACTTGTGCATCATGAAATAAACATATTTCATATTCACAATTTCTTTTTATTGCGATAAATCGAAAGTGGAAGTAGATGAAATTTCCGGCATTTAGTACGCATCCATACTTTCACTTTTACAGGATATGTTTACCACCAGTTTGGGGGAACATTATTTATCTGTGTTAGTTTTCTTACATTTTGCATAAGAATTTCCATGTGAAATATTTTCTTTGGAAGCAAATATGCTCTGATCAGCTTAAACCAGCATTTAAAATGGAAATCTGAGCTGTCCAAGAACAGTATATCATCTTTGATTTGATAAAAAGAGCAATAAAATTTCCAACGATCCTCAAATGGCCCTCAAAACTGCACCCAAGCGAAATTGTTTAACTTTTGTAGAGGATATACGGGAAGGATTTGTCCGAAATAGGACTTCTTTGAATCTTACAGGATTTACATAGCTTTCGGGCCCTCATGTCAAGAAGCATAGACTTGCCCGCGATCATCACTGTCAAGACTACCTTGTAATCATAACTGTCAAGACTACCTTTGGCTAAAGCTATCCTCCGACAACATTAAATGAACATCTTCGAACTTGATTTATAGCAATTTTGAGAGAAAGTTCGGACCAATACCAGTCACTCTATACGAAAGTTATATTGAGTAGGAATTTTGGAGATTTGTTAGAAACTATTGACTTGCCAATGAACAAATTATGTCATTGAAATCAATACCACAAGGACTTCCATCGGAAAAAAATCAATACCCATCAACTTAAGCGAAGTTTTTAAACTTTATTATAGAGAGGAACTAGAAGGTGTGGATCCACCTCATTAAAATTGAAGAAGAAATATTAAGCTACGGGACGTGGCTTAAAAGAAGCGTGAATTAACTAGAAACGCAACTTAAGCTGCTGGACGTAAAAGTCAGGTGATTACTTGGGGAAAAGATCTACCAGGCCGTGTCCTATTAGGGACGGATTAGACCTAGTATATGATAGGCGTGGTTTAAAAGGGGTGCTGCGTGGTTTACTAGGTGTATGTCAAATGTTTGGAGTTGTTTCAAAGGGGCGAGGCGTGGTCTATTAGGGGGGTGTTCCATTAAGGATTTGGTCTATTAGAGGCGTAATCTAAAAGAGGCGTGGTATACTCGTATTAGGGCTGTTTCTTAAAAATGCGCGGTATATTAGGCATGTGGCTTAAAAGAATAAAATTAGGGTGCGTCTTAAAAGAAACGTGGTCTAAAAGGTGTATGGTTTAAAAGAGGCGTGCTTCAAAGAAGCGTGACTTAAAAGAGGGGTGCTTCAAAGAGACGTGGTCTATAAGGGGTGTGGCTTAAAATAGACGTGGTCTATAAGGGGTGTGGCTTAAAATAGACGTGGTCTATAAGGGGTGTGGCTTAAAATAGATGCTGTCTATAAGGGGTGTGGCTTAAAATAGACGTGGTCTATAAGGGGTGTGGCTTAAAATAGATGCTGTATATAAGGGGTGTGGCTTAAAATAGACGTGGTCTATAAGAGGTGTGGCTTAAAATAGATGCTGTCTATAAGGGGTGTGGCTTAAAATAGACGTGATCTATAAGGGGTGTGGCTTAAAGAAGGCGTGGTATATAAGGTGTGCGACTGAAAATGGGCGTGGTCTATAAGGGGTGTGGCTTAAAGAAGGCGTGGTATATAAGGTGTGCGACTGAAAATGGGCGTGGTCTCTAAGGGCTATTGCTTAAAAGAGACGTGGTCTATAGGGGGTGTGGCTTAAAAGAGGTGTGGTGATAAAGGGTGTGGCTTCAAATAGACGTGGTGTATAAGAGGTGTAGCTTAAAAGAGGTGTGGTGATAAAGGGTGTGGCTTCAAATAGACGTGGTGTATAAGAGGTGTAGCTTAAAAGAGGTATGGCTTAAGGGAGGCGTGGTCTATAATGGGTGTGACTTAAGGGAGGAGTGGTCTATAAGGGGTGTGGCTTAAAAGAGGCTTGGTCTATAAGGCGTGTTTCTTAAAAGCAGTGTGGTCTAAATGGGGTGTTGCCGCCAACTGCATAACTTTTATTTAGTGTATAATTTGTTGTCATACGCTTAGCTTTTATCTAAAATAGTTTATATTAACTCGTCGAATAATTTTTCGGAGTTAAATTTTTGGCATTCACGTCAATAGCTAGGCGCCATTTTCGGGTCTTTGGAAATTGGTACTTAGCCTGGCCGGACGCTGCGATATTTTCAATTAGAAATATAATCTTGAATAATCTAGTAAATCATAAAATATTCTAGTGGTTTCCATACCAAAAAGTAAGCTATATGGTGAACTAAAACTGGATATATTTGAATTAATGTAAACCAAATTATTTTATAGGAATTTTAATATAAGAAATATTGGATTGAAATAAATTGAATTTCTTTTGATAAACCAATATCTTCTTTATTCAAAATCCCGTGGAAATCACTAGCGAAATCCGTGGAAATCCTCACCCAACATTTTTAAAATTCTTTTTGTGCCAATCAAGCATCTACAACTCTATCCGTGGAAGTATCTATATTCAGCACCTATTTGCCAATCACAGTAAGTACCAATGGAGGGTCAACTATTTTGTCCTAAATCTCCACCTTGCCCAAACCCACTTGACTAAAACTTGATTACCTGCACCATTTGCCACAAGAGCTTCGAATCTCCACAAAATAATGGAAACGACGAAGTATCAAACTCAGTTTTCAAATGCCAAACATGCATATCGAATCAAGTTGATGTTACGTCACCCCGCTCTTCTAGCAGTGTAAGTAATCATTCTTCGAGACATTCTGGTAACTCCCAATCACGGAGCCTTCAACTGGATCTTCAACGTTTAGAGGAGGAAAGGTCTCTTAACCAAAAATATTTAGAGAAGAAATATAGGTTACTAAAACGCCATGAAAATGAACGTCTTAGTACCACTTCTACGTCAAGTTCATTGTCTGTCCACGATTGGTTGCAAAACCAGCCTCAAGCGGATTGTGCAACTACGAATCCAAATAAAACAACACAAGAGCCGCTATCGGATCAACGTCATGCAAATCCGCATCAACAAAATAAAACGGCCCAACCGCAAGCGTCAAACAACTTGCCACAAAAATCTGTTTATTTTGGAAACAATTCAGAAGCATGTACTCATTTCAACAACCAGATGTTAAATAATAATATTGAACCGATGCTTACCAATGTTCCTGCAAACACATCGCAAGGAATTTTTAACTCAACATTTCCATCAGGTTTCGCATCAAATTATATTAATCAACGGAGACACTCGCTTCCTTATACGTCTGGTCACAATCCATCAACTGGTACAAATCTTGCCAACGATCCCTCATACATTCCTATTTCACAAGGTCCGCCAGTTCCGAATACTTCTATACACTCAAATTCACGAGGCCGTACGAATACATCCCACAGCAACAATTTTAATTGCACACATCACTCTGCACAACAAAATATATTCACAAACGATATTGAATTTACCGAACCAACGACATCAACGAGATACATGGAAACAACACAGCTGAATCACAGTCAACACCAAGCCCGTAAATCCGTTCCCAAGGAATTGCCAAACTTTTCCGGACATCCGGAGGACTGGCCCTTATTTTCATCCACGTATGAATGGTCAACAGAAGTGTGTGGATTTACCGACAGCGAAAATCTCATTAGACTACAAAAGGCTCTATCTGGTGATGCATTAAAACAAGTTCAGCACATTTTGGTACATCCAGCAAACGTGAATTGGGTTATGTCAATATTGCGCCTTTTATATGGCCAACCTGAAAAAATTGTAAATTCCATTAAAACCCGAATAAGGAACACACCGCCTCTTGATGAGAGCAATTTAAATTCATTTACCACATTTGCTATTAATGTAAAAAGTTTAATTGCCACAATCGAATCATCTAATTTGTTAGATGAATTGAACAACTTTTCACTACTCCAAGAATTAATACAAACAAGTAAGAAAAGTCTATAGTCGGACGGAGCCGACCATGGGATACCCTATACCACTATCCCTGGACAATCGCTCTCCACGGAACTTCTTTTCAACGATTGTGAAAATTTAATTATCAAATATCAGAGATGTAATGTATAATACTTATGACCAAAACCAAAAAGTTATCTACGAGTAGCATGACAAAGACATTTTTGTAGCAGGAAAGGAAAATTTAGTTCACACAAACTAAAATGCAATGAAACCCACTTACGTAGTACTACTACTTCCGTTGTTTAACCGCTACGTTATTGAAATTTTTACCAATTTCACACAAATGTTTCAGTCCATTTAACCCGCTAAGTATTATCTGATCTTCACGTTGGTTTGTACGCTTTTTCTTCATCATAAACTCAAACTTTGTTTAAAATTTTGCGGGTTATTATTTTGACCTTCAGAGCCGCTACAAAATTTGTTAAAATGTTGTTTTTGGTCCATTTCACCCCCTGAACATTTCACGATCATCACCAAAAACTAATCAATTCTATTCTGGCCCGAACCCAACCTCCTTAAAAAATTCGTTACAATCGGTCCATAATTGCGGCCTTAAGCTTGTTTACAATTTTTAATGGACGGACACACATCGCTAAATCGCTTTATCTCGTCGAGATATGAATTTTGGCATACCAAATAAGGGGTCTAGGACGAATATTTCGTGGTGTTACATAAACTTTTGGAGAGACAATAAGTAGCATGGGATAAAAATGTGGTTCTCTACAGTAGGCAGTAGGCCCGTTATCTAGCAAACACTTTATTGCAATTTACATCAGAGAAAAGGTCAGTAGTTTTTTTTTTCCATATGTAGGCTACTTTGCGAAATATATATGTCCTCAAGGAATTAAAATATCGACCAAAAATAAAATTTTTATATTTTTCATACAAAAGTAATGGTCCATTTCACCCGCTAAAGAATATCAGATCATCATTCAAAATTGTAGGCATCTTTTTCGAACTATACTCTTACCCGGTGCAAAATTTCGTGACTATTGATGTATAATTGCGACTTCTATCGAGTTTATTATTACACTACAAACAAATAACGGGATATATTAGGCTGTAACTCTGTTATCTGATCATGCACATCAACATAATTGACATCAATTGAAAGGTCAAGCGTTCCACTTTCAAGTATATCTCACTTGTCCGGAATGTCACTTCCAGGAATTAAGATATATGCTGTATATTAAACATTTTCACAATTTTCACACAAAAGTTTTGGTCCATTTAACCCTCTAAATATTATCCGATCGCCATCTCAAATTGCAAGCTTCTCCTTTGTCATATACTCTTACCTTATTTAAAATTACGCGTTGATCGGACTATTATTGAGACCTACAGAGCCGCTAGAAAATTGGATAAATATTATGTTTTTGGTCCATTTCACCCGCTAAATATTTCATGATCATCACCAATAAGAATAGGGATCTATTCTGATCTGAACCCGACCTCCATACAAAATTTCGTGACGATCGGTCCATAATTGCGGCCTGGAGCGTGTTTACAATTTATAATGGACAGACGGACGGACGGACGGACGGACACACATCTCAAAATCGCTTTATCTCGTCGAGATATGAAAATTAGTATACCACATTGGGGGTCTCCGACGAATATTTCGCGGTGTTACATGAATTTTTACCAAAACAAACTTATAATACCCTTTTCCACATTGTGGTATAGGGTATAAAAATGCCACCATTCTATCAGCTGCAGTGGGGAGCACAAAAATTGCAAATATTGAATCAAAACAAAACCCCCAATATGTGTGCATTCGCTCAGTGAATATTTGACATTGGTATCTCTGCCAGCTGTATAACAGTTGAAAACTCTTATACGAACAGAAGAGAACGAACGCAATTAAACAACAATAGTAAGAGAGCGTACATTCACACTCACAACGAAGGCCGCAAGTGTTTTGTATGTAATTTGAGTAATTGCAAATCGATTGCCAACTGTTCTAAATATGTTTCTCTTAATCGTACTGATAAGTGGAATATTGTTAGAAAACACAAACTCTGTAAGAGTTGCTTATTCAAACACAAAGGTGAATGTAAGAAGAGATCACAATGTGGGGAGCAGGGATGTCAATATTATCATCATCCCACTTTACATCGATATTCTTTATCAAATGACAGCGATAAATCAATTGATCATAATAAAACAAAAGAAAGCAATATTTGCCATGTGGATAAAGTGGAAACAATTAATGCACATCGTAGTGATTTTATAGAAGTGTTATTTAAAATAATTCCGATAAAAGTGTATGGAAATAATAAAATGATTGAAACGTTTGCTTTTATAGACGAAGGATCGTCAATAAGTTTAATGGATGAATCGTTATTAGATAGATTGGGACTGACTGGTACGGCCAGCCCTTTGTGTCTACGGTGGACAGGCGGTATGGAAAGATGTGAAAATAATTCAAAAAAGTTAACCATACATATTTCAGGTGAAAATGGAAAACGTATACCTCTGAATGTAAGCACTGTGACATCATTGGATCTTCCAAGCCAAACGTTAAATTATGGAGACCTCAAGCAAAAATATCAACATTTAAGGAACTTACCAATAAAAAGCTACCGAAATGCCGTGCCAAAGATTCTTATTGGATTGAATCATTTTAATTTGGTGATTTCATCAAAAATAAAACAAGGGTGTCTAAATGAACCAGTGGCTGTCCTTACACAGATTGGATGGATTATATACGGTGCAGTATGTCAAAATACGGAGGCAAGTAAAAACTTTTGTTATCATGTATGCGAGTGTAGTAAGGAAAATCGAGACTTAGATGATTTGGTGAAAAGTTTTTATTTCCTTGATAGTATAGGGATTAGTCATAAAGATCCACTAGTAGGGAAGGATGATGAGCGAGCTCTTACACTCTTAAAAACATTTGTGAGACATAGGGATGACGGTCACTTTGAAACTCCGTTGTTGTGGAAATTTGACATTTTGAGTCTGCCCGACAGTTACCCAATGGCCATGAAAAGATTGCTTTGCCTCGAGCGGAAGTTGAATCAAAATTCCGAACTCTTAGATGTATTTAAGAGTACAATTTCCAAATACCAGTTAAAGGGATACATCCGAAAATTAACCACTAAAGAGGTCAGTACAAATCGAAAGGTGTGGTATTTGCCTATTTTCGCGGTTTTCAATAAAAATAAGCCTGGGAAGTCTCGAGTGGTATGGGATGCCGCAGCCAAGGTAAATGGTGTATCACTCAACTCCTTTCTACTCAAAGGCCCAGATATGCTAGCTTCATTGCCAACAGTTTTGTTTGCTTTTCGTCAAAGGAAGGTGGCTGTGTGTGGTGACATTGAAGAAATGTTCCACCAAATATTTATACGACAGGAAGATCGTGATGTCCAACGTTTTTTATGGAGGGACTGTAATCGAGATATAGAGCCGGAAGTCTTCGTTATGGATGTTATGATTTTTGGTGCTTCATGTGCACCTAGCATTTCACAATACATCAAAAATTTGAATGCTGATAGATTCGAAGAGGAATATCCTTTTGCTGTTAAAGCAATCAAACAAAATCACTACGTAGACGATCTTCTTATATCATGCGATACTCCCCAAGAGGCTATTAAATTAGTATCTGAAATCAAAACTATTCATCAAAAGGGTGGATTTAACATTCGTAATTGGATTTCAAATAGCAAGGAAGTTTTGCACTCTAATTCAGACTCGCTTCAAAGCAATGGCAACAAATGTTTGAATCTAAAGGACTCTGGCCAAGTTGAGAAGGTTCTTGGTGTATTCTGGGAACATGGTGAAGACGTAATTACTTTTAAAATATCTAAATGGCTATTAGATAGCGACATATTCAGCAAACGATATCCAACTAAACGCGAAATGCTTCGTTTAGTTATGTCAATTTTTGACCCACTTGGTCTTATCGGCAATATTATTATGTACGTTAAAGTTTTGCTCCAGGAGGTATGGAGAGCCAAAACAGATTGGGATGAAGAAATATCCCCGGATTTGGCGAAAAAATGGACTCAATGGATTAATGTTTTACCAAATGTTCAAGAAATAAAAATATCACGATGCTATCTGCAAACGTTTTCCAGCTATAATGGTGTCGAAGTGGAACTGCATACATTTGTGGATGCTAGTAAGGACGGGTACGCTGCTGTATGTTATTTTCGATTAACAACATGTGGCAACATAATTTGCACTCTGATTGGATCCAAGACTCGTAGCTCCCATAAAGATTACGTCGGTGCCACGATTAGAGCTAATGGCTGCATTAATTGGTGCTCGTTATTCTAAGTATATTTCCGACAATCATGAGATAAATATATCGAGGAAATTCTTCTGGTCGGACTCCAAAACGGTTTTGAGCTGGATAAATTCCGATCATAGGAAGTATAACCAGTTTGTAGCTTTTCGAATAAGCGAAATTTTAGAGCTCAGCTCACCTAACGATTGGCGATACATACCTACCAAACAAAATGTCGCAGATGAGGCCACCAAATGGTCTCGAATACCTCGAATTGACAGCTTTAGTAGGTGGTTTATGGGTCCTAAGATGTTATACCAGGATAAAAGTACCTGGCCGGATTCACCCACAGCCTTAAAGGATACATGTGAAGAAATGATTCATAACACTTTAAAGATAACAATGTTGAATAAAATCATAGATGAGACACGTTTTTCAAAGTGGAAGCGCCTGCTAAGAACTACAGCATATTTTCTACGATTTGTAGATTATATTAAAAGTTTGAAAATTGAGAAGGGAGAATTCGCCCAAGAGGAGTTGGTGAATGCATCAAACTTTCTTATGCGGCAGGCTCAACAAAAGAAATATTTCCATGAACTTTCCTGCTTGCGGACTGGGGAAAGTATTCCGAAGTCTAGTGAAATATATAAGAAGTCGCCATTCATAGATCTCAGTGGTGTTCTTAGAGTTGATGGACGGATTGATAAAGCTAAGATACCAGAGGAGCAGAAAAATCCTATAATCCTCCCTAAGTCAAGTTATATTACCAACCTCCTAATTATGGATTATCACATTAAGTATCACCACATGAATCACGAAACGGCAGTGAACGAAATTCGACAGCAGTATTCTATAAATAAACTACGTACTGCATATAAACACGTTACCAGGAATTGTCAATGGTGTAAGGTGTATAAGGTTAAGCCAAACGTTCCACTAATGGCTAAATTGCCTCGTGCTAGACTGGCCTCTTTCGAATCACCTTTCTCTTACACAGGCTTGGATTTCTTTGGACCTTTAATGGTAACGGTTGGTCGTCATAAGGAAAAACGATATGGTTGTCTATTCACATGCTTAACGATGAGAGCAGTCCACATTGAGCTTGGGCATTCTCTTAATACTAGTTCCTGCATACTAGCTATACGTAATTTCATGGCCAGAAGAGGCATTCCAAGAGAATTTTTTAGCGACAATGGCACCAATTTTGTCGGTGCCGAGCGGGAGCTGAGAGAAGCTCTTAATGACGTCGATAAAAATGCGTTTGTTAGAGAATTTACAACCACTACTACAAAATGGAACTTCAATCCACCATCTTCTCCGCACATGGGAGGTGCTTGGGAGCGATTAGTGCGTTCAATAAAAACAGTTTTATATAAAATAACCCCCTCAAGAGCTCCAAGTGACGAAGTACTCTTCAGCAATTTAATTGAGGTTGAGAATATTATTAACTCAAGACCTCTGGCATATGTACCTATAGGTGATGAAGTTGAAGAAGCGATTACGCCGAATCATTTTTTAGTGGGAAGCTCCAATGGACTCAAACCAATGTCTATGTGTGATGATAGTGGTGTGGTGCTAAGGCAAAGTTGGTTAATTTCTCAGCAGTATGCTAATATGTTCTGGAAAAAGTGGTTGGCAGAATATCTGCCCTCGTTAACGTGCAGGTCAAAGTGGTTTGAAAGGCATGCTCCTCTTCGTAAAGGAGACTTAGTGGTGATTGTTGATCCCTTTTTCCCTCGTAATGTCTGGCCCCGAGGTAAGGTACTGGAGACTAGATTGGCAAAGGATGGGCAGGTTAGAAGTGCGAAGGTTCTCACTGCTACTGGAATACTGGAACGACCTGTGGCGAAACTGGCAGTTTTGGATGTGGCTTCCCAAAAGTCGTATGCCGGCGATGATTCCCCTTGTCATACTGGGGGGAGGATGTTGCCGCCACCTGCAAAACTTTTATTTAGTGTATAATTTGTTGTCATACGCTTAGCTTTTATCTAAAATAGTTTATATTAACTCGTCGAATAATTTTTCGGAGTTAAATTTTTGGCATTCACGTCAATGGCTAGGCGCCATTTTCGGGTCTTTGGAAATTGGTACTTAGCCTGGCCGGACGCTGCGATATTTTCAATTAGAAATATAATCTTGAATAATCTAGTAAATCATAAAATATTCTAGTGGTTTCCATACCAAAAAGTAAGCTATATGGTGAACTAAAACTGGATATATTTGAATTAATGTAAACCAAATTATTTTATAGGAATTTTAATATAAGAAATATTGGATTGAAATAAATTGAATTTCTTTTGATAAACCAATATCTTCTTTATTCAAAATCCCGTGGAAATCACTAGCGAGGCGGATTCCTCACCCAACATGGGGTGTAACCTAAAAGAGGTGTGGTCTATAAGGGGTGTGACCTAAAAGAGACGTGGTCTATAAGGGGTGTGACCTAAAAGAGGCGTAGTCTAAGGCGTGTGGCTTAAGGGAGGCGTAGTCTAAGGCGTGTTTCTGGAAAGAGGCGTGGTCTCTAAGGAGTGTGGCTCAAAGAAGGCGTGGTCTATAAGGAGTGTGGCTTAAAGGAGGCGTGGTCTATAAGGGGTGTGGCTTAAAGGAGGCGTGGTCTATAAGGGGGGGGCTTAAAGAAGGTGTGGTCTATAAGGGGTGTGGCTTAAAAGAGTCGTGATCTATAAGGGGTGTGACTTAAAAGAGGCGTGGTCTATAAGGTGTGTGACTTAAAAGAGGCGTGTTTCTTAAAAGAGGTGTGGTCTATAAGGGGTGTTGCATAAAGGAGGCGTGGTCTATAAGAGATGTGACTTAAGGGGTGTGGTTTATAAGGGGTCTGGCTTAAAAGAGGCGTCTTCTATAAGGGGTGTGGATCAAACGGGGTGTGGTTCCAAAAGAAAGGGTGCTTATTAAGACCCTTTCCTAAGGAAAGGGAGCTTCTTCAGACCCCTTCTTAAGGAAAGGGTGCTTTTTAAGACCCTATCTTAAGAAAAGGGTGCTTTTTAAGACCCTATCGTAAGAAAAGGGTGCTTCTTAAGACCCGTGCCAACGGAAAGGGTGCTTCTTTAGACCCTTGCCAACGGAAAGGTTGCTTCTTTAGACCCTTGCCAACGGAAAGGGTGCTTCTTTAGACCCCTTCCAAAGGAAGGCTGCTTCTTAAGACCCTTGCCAACGGAAAGGGTGCTTCTTTAGACCCTTGCCAACGGAAAGGTTGCTTCTTTAGACCCTTTCCAAGGGAAAGGGTGCCTATTAAGACCCTTTCTTAAGGAAAGGTTGCTACTTAAGACTCTTTTTTAAAGAAAGGTTGCTACTTAAGATCCTTTCTTAAGGAAAGGTTGCTACTTAAGACCCTTTCTAAAGGAAAGGATGCTTCTTAAGACCCTTCCTTAAGAAAATGGTGCTTCTTATGGCCCTTTCTTAAGGAAAGGGTACTTCTTAAGTCCCTTTCCGAAGGAAAGACCGTTTCCAAAGAAAAGGGTTCTTTGTAAGACCATTTCCAAAGGAAACGGTTCTTCTTAAGACCATTTCCCATGGAAAGGGTGATTCTTAAGACACTTTTCAAAGAAAAATTATGCTTCTTAAGACTCTTTCCTCGGGAAAGGATATTTTTTGGCTATTTCTAAGCGAAAGGATACTTCTTTAGACGCTTTCTTAGGGAAAGTATACTTCTTCAGAGGCTTTCTTAGTAAAAGTTCGCTTCTTTAGACCCCGTGTCCTTTAGAAAATTGCAGGTACTTCCTTTGTTCACTGGGTTATGCTTAGTGTAGGTTCAGTTCAGTGTAGGTTAGTTCATTAAAATGTATATCTTAACTAATTTTAATAATTTACATAACACGATTTTGTTCCATTCAGTATTATTTTGTAATATTTGAAAAAGTTTTTTTTTTCAAAACCCCCACTCTAACAGTTAATAAGGCCATGTCCATAAGATTGAAGTGCAGCTAAATAAATATTACAAGGAGGGGTAAAAAAAGTTCCTTTTAAGTTTGGCTCTTGTATGCCAGTGAAAATACATTTATGGTCATATACAACACTTGTGGGGGTCTATAACAGCATTTTAGGTTCTCTAACATGCCCAATAGAAGGATAAATAATCTTTTATGTAAACATTTACGAACATTACATTTAATGGCTTATTTTAGATTGTATGTGTCTGTGGATAAGTGTGCGTAGAAGCAGGACAAGGGTATCATTAGTAGCAATATTAGCACCAATACCAATTATCCTTGACATACATTTAACAAGGTACTGCTTCGGTGTGTGAGTAAACCGCTACCACTTACGATTTTTAACTAATGACTATTGCCTGAGATGATACAAGACAAGAATTGCTTCAGGGTGCCGTAATAGTAAATGGCCAAACTTTGGGCATAAAATACAACTAAAATCATTTTAAATTTACCCAAAAAGACATAATATCACAAACACTTGTACCGTAAGGCCAGACAAATAGCTTCACATAGGGCTGGCAAAATAAAGTTCTTTAAGAATGAGAGAGAAAATGTAAAAAAACAGCAACTCTTACGACGTACATAAAACTGTAAACCTTTCGCCATCAGTTTTAACAGATGCATATTTCATGTATCCAACGCACAACAACCTCCCAATAGTAGAAATATTCCAAAGTAGATTTAAAGCGGTTTTCTGTTTAATGGCGATGGTTCTTGCTGGCTGTTGGGGTATGAAACGAAGGAGGTGGCCACTTTATAAGTGATGGCAGTAAAGTGAAATTAATTGAAACTGAAGAGAAAATCCCATTTACAATAATTGCCAATTGGAAAAAAATGTATCAGGTTATAGACAATGTATTTAAACGCACATACAAATATGTGTGCTTGAGTGCCCATTTGTGTGTGCAAGAGGTTACATAGCATAAACCCAGTCAGCCATGCACCATTTTTATCTATAGTTTTCTAGACTTAAGTTGTGCACGGGAAAAAAACAAACACACACACAGGACGTTGCCATATTTTAGTTGCCATGGGTTTTAAAACTTTCTATATCAGCACAAAATATAAGCGAGTAAGTATGTAAAGCTTAAAAAAACAATGCAATTCCATGCGGGACGAATATGCATTTTCTGGGTGTGTGTGCTTTTCCATTTATGGATTTTTAATGTTGGAGTTTTTCGTCCCTTAACTCAGGGAGACCGTTTAAATTTAACCACAACATTCTAGGGTGGAATACAAAATAAAAAGATTTAATATTTGGTGCGTTTCCGGATACCATCGGAAATATGTGTGTCATTAAAAAAATTACAAGGTGCTTATAAAATATTCTTTAGAAAATCCACGCTTGGTGTTGTGTACGTCCTTATAAGATATTCTTTAAAAAATCCAGGTTTAGTGTTGTGTAGGTCCTTATAAAATACTTACTTAGTTACATAACTGGTCCATTGCAGAACATTTGTTCCATAGGCCGTGTTTATAAATTCGTAAACTTTTGCTCGCTACTGTCGGTTGGAGTTAGCGGTGACTGCGGCAAAAATTAGAAAATATGTAAAACCTAAAAGGTGTAAACATGGTAAATAGTTCACACACACTCATGCGCAGTCACCGGTAAATTCCAACCGATTGGAAGTAAATAAGCATAAAGTAGATTTGTAAATCGGTTAGCTAAGCTGATGCAAATTATTGCATCGGCCAGTTCTTTTTATAACCGCGATCGCGTAAGTTTGAAAGTTTCCTCCCCCCAGTGACAAGTGCAAAACAGTGAACATTTATAACACACTTAAAATTATTACAGAACATTGAACATACAAAAAGCTAAATTTTAAACTAAAGTGAATTTACACAACAGAAATATACATTGAATTTATAAACATAAAGAAACAACACACAAATACCAAAAGTACAAAATAAGTTAAAGTACAAAACACGAAAATATTGTTGAAACTTAAAACCTAAATTTACCTAATTAAAACTACTTAAAACCTACAATTTACTAATTAAAACTTACAAGCTGAAAATAAGTTAAACACACACACAAATACTTACCTTAACTTACTTGAAATTTGCCTAAAAATTGCCCTAAAACTTACCTGCTAAAATTGCCTATTTAAAATTTACCTAAAAATTGCCTAAACTTAAAACCTAAAGAATTGTGAATAAAAATTTGTAAATATTGCCTACTTAAAACTAAAACCTACATCAAATTTGCTACTTAACCTAAATTGTAAATAAAAATCAACACCTTGAATTTAAAACGAAAAACAACAACTCTTGTTATTGCAAAAAGGCATACAAAAGGTAAGCCGCGAAACATTTGATCCTTCAGTGCCGGATAAAAGTGACGTTTTTTAAATAACTAAAAACACAAAAAAAGTACATACATACATACATACAAAAAGTGCGGGCAATTACAAAAAAATACAACAAGAACAGTGAGTGGACGAAAAAGTGGCAAAATATACATAAATACATACATACAAAAAGTGTGGTTAAACTACAAAAAAATATACAAACATCTGTGAGTGACACAAAAAAGAATTTACAAGAAATATAAAAGAAACAGTGAATACATACATATTTACACGAAAGTGCGAAAAAAAATTTACAACAAACACATAACCCCGTGAGTACATAAAGTACAAGATCGACATAAAAAAGAGAAAAAAACAAAAAAAGTTTAAATAGTGGTTCCCTTTAGTGAACAAAAAATTGAACTTTTATAAAACAAAACGGAACAAGGAAAATAAATACATTTAGAAAACAAAAGGGAACGAAGATAACTACACTAAAACACAAAAGTGAGGAAATACAGTGCGGCACAAAAGTTTATATACAAAAAATTAAAAATATAAAAATAAAATTATTAACAAAAAATATCGAACAAAAACAGTGGTACAAACAGTAAAACAGTGCACAGTGGTACAAACGACAAAATTAGAACAGTGGTACACAGTGGAAAAAATACTCAAATAAAAAATTACAATAAATACCAATTTTTACATACACAAAGTGACCCTACACAAATATAAAACAAATTAACGTTGCACAGTGGTACGAACATAACACAGTGGTACGAGTTACAAAAAATTTAGAAAAATTTAAATATACAAATTTACACAAATTAATACAAAAAGTTAACATACATAATCATACAGACAAAATAGACGTTATATACAGTGCACAGGGGTAGGAAACAATAAAAATCGAAACACAACCGAAAAACGCAAAAGTAAATTTCTACAAAAAACTACACCAACCAACACTAAAACATCACCAACACCAAGGAACGACCCAAATTCAACGTCAAAGTGAGTACTTGTGGAAGTTTTTTATATCAAACGCATATTTGGAGCAGGCAAATCGTTAATATTTGCCCTGAGCCATATATGAAAATCCTTTGACCCTCTTTTTGGAGCCTGCTTATTGCCCCACAGACTTTTTTTCGCGCAATTTTTGGAAATTCTAACCTAAAATTGGGAAAAATTGTACTTTGGAGCCATTTTGTCGGACGGACAGACTTGGAAATTAGTGGAAACGATATATTTTGTGCTGAACGTGGAGTTCGGCTTAATACATAGACGCCATATTTTTATATACACAAAATTCGTCATATAAAAATAGCTTTGGAAAGTCGGCGTCCCTAGAAAAATACATAATCGCCATATTTTTTTTGTGGAAGTTTAGAAAAATACATAGTCGCCATATTTTTATATACACAAAATTCGTCATATACAAATAACTTGGGAAAGTTGGCGTCACTACGAATACATAAACCGCATATTTAATTAGTACATACAAATATTGGAAAAACATAACGCCATATTTCAAAACAATACATAGCGAATTAAATAGCAAGGTCTGGTGGACAGACAAATGCTTGTGCAATAAATCTTAACCTAGAATATTCTACGAAAATATGGAAGAGGACAGAAACTCAAGCAGCTAAAATTAAATCAAACTTTTTTGGATTTTTTCTGATATTTTTAGCGGACAGACATATCATTATTTACTAACCTAAAAATATTTTTTGATTTTTTCTGGCAAAAATACTTTCTTTTTGAAACATAACTTGAACAACAATCATAACCTAGAAAACATTTTTGGAGAAAATATACATTACGTCTGGTGGACAGACACAACGATTACATGCATATACTTAACATATCAACGTTTTCTTGGATTTTTTCTGAAAATAAGTTTGTCTGTTGGAACGATACAGAGCTTTTTACACAACAATACATAACCTGAAATCATTTTTTGGAAATTCGTTTGGAACAAGTCTGGTGCACAGACATACAAAACTACATAACCTAAATTTCATGCGAAATCTAATAAGAATCCGTTGGACAGACGGCCCATCAACCCAGCATACAAAACGTCGATAATTTTGAAAAAGTATTTTTTGCCAAAGTAGTTAGTCTAACCCTTTACTATATTGTTTCATGATTTCATAAACTTCTATAAATTTTCAGCAACTTTATGTGACCCAAGATATTTCTGTGATTTATTGCAGAAATATTTTGCTGGTAAAAATTTGTTCTTATTAACCACTTTGTGGTAAATTATACTTTTTTTCTTGAATTTTGCGTTGGTTTTTAATCGTTTGGAGACCTGTTGGTATTCCACGTTGCTTGTTTAAACCAAATTACTGTCGTCTACCGCAATTTTTTTGCATTGTTGGAAAAATATTTAGCGTTTACTTAGAATATTTGCCGATTTAGACAAATATTCTGGCTCTACACAAATTAAAACATATTTTTTGGAAAAACAAAAATATTTCGAAAAGCCATAAAATCCTCCTGGTAAAGGATACTTAGAAAGAGATTTTATGCAATTGTGGAATATTCGGATTTACAAATCGTTATTTTTCGACTTTTGGATTTTTGCGGCAACCCAGCAAACATTTTCGACGATGGACTAAATCTCGTTTGGTGGACGGATGAAGCAGCCAATCACTACAAATTTTGCTGGATATTTCTTCAATTTCTCCGACATTTCTTTTTGGATTTGGACTTTTATTCGTTTTTATTCGGTTTTTTCTTCGCTTAATTGATTTTTTCTTCGTTTATAATTGGATCAAGCTACTCTCGTTTGACTTTTCGCTCAATCAAAAATTATTTGCAATCGTTTTAAAAACGATTTTCCTTGAAAATTCAAGATTTTCTCCAGACTTTGGATTGAGGAACTACAGCGGTGATCAGGACTAAGAATATATTTTCAATTTTCTTCAAATATTTTCAAGATTTTCGCGTAGTTTTGGAAAAAATTGACCCACTATTTCGTTGTCAGCTATTGTAAAGAGAAAACTTTCTAACTTTTGATAATCAAAAGGTTAAGAAAAGTTCAAATCTTTTTCAAAGTAAGTCCTTTTCGTTGGGCTTCTTTCGGATTTTGTAGAACAACAAAATTTTTGAAAAGTTTCACGCACCATTAGCGAAATGGACAAAACATTATGCGATTAATTCGCGAACAGCGTCAACGATCTTTCGGATTTTATTTCAATTTTTTCAATTATCAATCCAGATGACACCGTGGAAACATTGGAGACAACACGTTTGGAATTAAAATCAAATTGGAGCATAGTAAAGGAGGCTTATATAGCTTGCCGGGAGCATGATACAAAGGAAGGAGAAAAGGTCATTGATAAAAACAAGTTAAGGGAGAAATATATGAAGGCGATGGACTCGTATAAGAAGACTTTGAGTTCAATAAATATTCAATTACAAAATGCTCGTGATAAACAAATGTTGGAGACTACAAAACGAGAATCGTTGGTGACCCAACAAGCCACGGAAAAGGAGTTTACTGGTGTATCTCGCTTACCACCATGCGACACAAATATATTTAAAGGAGGATATCAAGAATGGCCAACATTTCGAGACTTATTTACGGCGATTTACATCACAGGATCAAAATTAAGCAATGTTGAAAAATTATTTCATTTAAAACAAAAAACCACTGGGGAAGCAAGGGAGATTATCAGCCACGTTCCATTAACGAATGATGGATTCGAATTAGCTTGGAAAAATCTTACGGATAGATACGAAAATAAAAGAATGCAAGTAAATGAGGAGATAAAGACTCTTTTTAACCTGCCAGGAGTTTCGGCCGACTCAAGCCATTCACTACAAAAGTTACAAAGAACTGTCAATAGTTGCATTCAGACCTTGGAATTATTGGAAGTCGATGTCAAAGGATGGGACCCTCTTCTAATATACATTTGCTCTTCAAAGTTACCGAGGAATTTTTTGGAAGAATTCGAGAACTCACTTAGCAATTGTAAACTACTCCCAACATGGGAACAATTTAACACATTTTTAACCAACAAATTCAAAACCATGGAATCAGTTGGAAATATAAAACCATCGACTTCGAAATTCAGTCAGCCGAAACAACCTACTTACAACAAACCTAGATTTTTGAATACATTTCAAGCAAATGTCACAAGGAATACGAATAATTCTGGAGGAAGACCCAATTCTAGTCAGAATCTACAACAGAATAGAAGCCAAAATAGTACACAGATTGCTCAAACCTGCCAAGTTTGCAGATCTAAACATTTTATACGAGATTGTACGGAATTTCAAAAGAAGAATGTAAATGATAGAATTCATATCGTGAAGACATCTCACTTATGCTACAACTGCTTGTCAGCGAACCATGGAGTAAAGGATTGTAAGAGTCGTTTTGGATGTCGAACTTGTACGATGAGACATCACACTTTGTTACATAAGGGAACGGAAACCCAATCTTCAAATACATACCTAGCTCGAGTGGAGACACAACCTAGAAACAGTGCCGCCGCTCATACACAACAAATACAGTCCACAAACAATTTAGAACCAGCAACAGTTACAACTCTGACCCTTCAGGAAAAGCAAATTAGTCAGCAACAACCTGGAGGTACACTACTCTTTACTGCCATGGTACAAATAGAAACCAGAGGACAACTTTATGATGCAAGAGCACTCATAGACTCTGGATCACAATCCACTTTCATTTCGGAAAAACTAAAAAATCTGCTGAAGTTACCAACAAAGAACAACTTAGTACATGTCACTGGATTAAATCAATTTGTCTCGGAGACTTCGACGAAATCTTGCCTGTTTACATTGAAATCCAAGTTCGACCCTAGCTTTAAACTGGACGTTTGGGCTCCGGTTTTAAAGACTCTACCATCAAATCTACCACCACAAAACTTAGATAAATCACAACTTCGAGATATAACATCATTGGAGCTAGCTGATCCAAAGTTTTACATCAGTCAACCTATTGACTTACTCATCGGTATGGATATAGGACCTTTGATATTTACACTTGGAATTCCCATGAACACTTTTGGATCAATTTTAACTCAAAGAACTAAATTTGGATGGATCGTTGGAGGACCCATTCCTGGAAATGTTATCCAAAGAAAACAAATTGCCTTGCTGAATACAACTTCAATTGAGAAAATACTTACACGTTTTTGGGAGGTGGAAGAGACCCCTAAAAAAGTTTTACGGTCAGAAGAAGACCAATTTTGCGAAACCAACTTCGTTGATACAACAATACGAAACAAGGATGGAAGATATGTTGTGACTCTCCCATTTAAAAAATGTGAGGAATTGGGAAATTCCCGGAACATTGCCTTAGCACAATTCTATAGAATGGAACGGAAACTTATGAGAACACCCGAAATAAAGGAAGAATATGATAAATCATTGATCAAGCCTGAGGAAATCAATTACACACCAAACTATTATTTGCCACATCACGCAGTAATAAAACCTGATCGAATAACAACAAAACTAAGAGTCGTATTCAATGCTTCGTGTCCATCATCGAATAAAACAAGTCTCAATGACATACTATTTCCTGGACCCATACTACAACAGGACTTAGTACTACAAATTTTGAAATGGAGATTTTTCAAATATGCTTTCAACGCCGACATCACGAAGATGTATCGGCAAATACTTTTGGATTCAAAGCAAACAAAATACCAAAGGATTTTATTCAGAAAATCACCGGCAGAACCTGTAGAGGATTTCGAGTTATTAACAGTAACTTTTGGAGTAAATTGCGCGCCATTTTTAGCATTGAGAACGCTCATTAAGTTAGCAGAGGATATTAAAGACCTACACCCGAAAGCAGCAGAGATAATACTAAATAACTTATACGTTGATGATGTATTGGCTGGCGGTCATACATTAGAACAAGCGATCACGGCCAGAAAGGAATTAGTCTCAGCTTTGGACTCTGCTGGTTTTACGCTCATGAAATGGGCTTCGAATGATCATAACGTTATAAAGGATATTCCGGAGGAAAAGTTACTACCACTGAATTGGTTGGATATTTCTGAGGATGCTTCCACAAAAACACTGGGCATTAGATGGAATATTTCTGGAGATTTCTTCTCTTTTACGCCACCACAAATGGAAAATCAAGACAAATATACAAAACGAGAAGTTTTATCAACAATAGCCAAATTGTTTGACCCATGTGGATGGCTCGCGCCAGTGGTAGTAGTAGCGAAGCTTATTATGCAGCAAATCTGGCTGGATAAAATCGATTGGGATGACTCACTGAAGCCAGTAACTCATATGAATTGGAAAAATTTCGTCATAAATAGCCAAAAGATTGAAAAACTCAAGGTTCCAAGATGGATAAAATTCACATTAGATGGCTCTGTAGAAATTCACGGATTCTGTGACGCATCCGAAAGCGCATATGGAGCTGCGATTTACGTACGCATTGAAAATAATGATCACAGCACTCATACCTTCTTATTAGCCGCCAAGACACGAGTAGCTCCGATAAAAAAGCTTTCTATTCCTCGACTTGAACTCTGCGGTGCGGTTCTGCTGTCTAAATTGGCAGTTTCCATAACGAGCAATTTACAAATAGCCAACTTTTCGACCCAATTTTGGACAGATTCCACAATTGTTTTGGCGTGGTTGAAAAAGCCTCCTTGTCATTGGAGCACATTCGTGGGAAATAGAGTATCGGAGATCTCTGAGAGTGTTGGCCAAGAGAATTGGAGGCATGTTGACTCGGAGGACAATCCAGCGGATTTAGCAAGTCGAGGATGTTCGCCTGCCGACTTGAAGACTCAGGACCTCTGGTGGCATGGACCTCATTGGCTCAAAATGCCCAAAGAAAAATGGCCATCGAATCAAATACTAAGCGATACAAATTTGGAAGCAAAAGCTGTTAGAACTCTCACGCTTTTTGAGGAAAAGGATGACCCTCTAAAAAACTTCTCATCGCTAGCAAAGGTTTACAGATCATATGCGTATGCCTTACGTCTTTGGAAAAATACCGGATCAAACCGACAACAACTTAGAATATCTTCAACGGAGCTTTCAGCTACCGAGATTCAAGATGGAAAACGAGCTAGCATAATACAGACTCAAAAGTTCTTCTATTTGAATGAATATGAATCATTGGAGAAAAAGACTCGGATTTCATCGACAAGTTCGCTTTTGACATTAAATCCATTTTTAGACTCGAAAGGAATATTGAGAGCCAATGGAAGATTGGTACAATCTACAGCACTTACATACAATGAGCGCCATCCAATAATTTTGCCGCACGGAGCGGTCTTTAGTCAGTTATTGGTCGACTTTGTTCATAAACTCACGTTACATGGTGGAAATCAATTGATGACCCGAATAATAAGATCCGAATTTTGGATATTTGGATTGAAATCGTTGGTCAAAAAGACGCTTCGGAATTGTAAAACATGCATAATACATAAAAAGAGGACACAGGAACAAATAATGGCCTCTCTTCCGCCTGAGCGTACATTTTTATCTAGGCCTTTCACGAACACAGGTGTCGATTTCGCTGGACCTTTTAACATTAAAAGTTATTCGGGAAGAGCGTGTTTTATCACAAAAGGATATGTGTGCCTTTTTATTTGTTTTGCTACAAAGGCAATACATTTGGAGCCTACAAGCGACCTTTCAACTCACGCATTTCTCGCTGCTTTTTCAAGATTCGTCAGTAGGCGAGGATGCCCTTCTTGCGTTTATTCTGATAATGGAACAAATTTTGTTGGCGCAGCTGATTTGGTAAAACGAGATAGAATCGCGCTCATGAAAAGCCTACAATCAACTACTGTTGAAAGCAATTTTTATCAAAACCTTAATTGGAAGTTCATCCCACCTGGGGCGCCACATATGGGCGGCTTGTGGGAAGCCGGCGTTAAATCCTTTAAGCTACATTTAAAGAAAAGTTTACCAAAAATGAATTTTACATTTGAGGAATTCACAACAATTTTAGCCCGAATTGAGGCTTGTCTCAATTCGCGACCTTTAAGTCCAGCTAGCGACGACCCTGATGATTTTTCACCCCTGACTCCAGGTCATTTTCTCATCGGAACTTCTATTCTTGCTCCAGCGGAGCCTGATGTCTCAGACACTGACATTAATTTAGTAAATCGTTGGAAACGACTTAGAATCATATCTCAATATTTTTGCAACCGATGGAAGTTAGAATATTTGCACGAACTCCATCGACGAACCAAATGGAAATACGAAAAGGAAAACGTTAAAGAGGGGGATTTAGTTGTTATCAAGGACGATAGACTCGCTCCCAATGAGTGGAAGATGGGACGGATTATAAGGACGTATCAGGGGACGGATCAAAATACTCGAGTAGTGGACATACGGACTTCTGGAGGCAATATAAGCAGACCCATTACAAAAATAGTCAAACTTTTCTCCGACTGACTAGTCGGACCCTTACCTAAAAAACTTAGTACTCGCATTCTTTTTATTTCAGACATGGCAGCCTACCTTCCAAACCAGGATTGGCGCTATGAAGACCGCAGCCGAAGCCCCAGCAGTCCAGCTCGCAGCCCCAATCGCCCAGCCAATAGTAACCGCCCAGCCCACGTACAAAATCAGCCCGCCCGCAGCCCCAATCGATCCCCAAGGAGAAGCCGTTCGGGAGCAAGGCCCAACCCCCGCCTGGTCAACGAAAGGCCGAGTTTCTGGCAATATGCCTGTGGACTGTGCCAGGAGGACCACAACATCAGCTCCTGTCCTCGATTCCGACGCCAGACCCCATTCCAGCGATACGAAACCGTGGAGCGGCGGGGCTATTGCCGCAATTGTTTGGCAAGGAGCCATTTAGCACCCGATTGTCCAAGTTTGGTCGGCTGTCGCAGGTGTGACCGTCGGCACCACACTCTCCTACACGGCGCTTCACAACTGGAAGAAGCTCCTTTAAATGTTGTAGCCATCAATTCCCCAGCGTTTGCGTGGGATTTAGTTTTCGTGCCCACAGCGCTAATAAGACTTATGGCCGAGGGAGTAGAGGGCTTCGTAATGGTGAGGGCGCTTGTGAGCCAATCGGCCACCATGTCGAAAATATCGTACGCTGCCTTCAGACGCTTTGGTCTTCAGCAACGAATGTATAATGGGGCACGAGTCACGACATTCACCATTGCGCCCCGACGCGTTAGCAGCAATTGGACACTCAGGGTCAACGCCTTAATAGTCGACGACCTTCCCAGGCGTCTTTATTCAGAGTCCCTATTGGAAGACCCGACAAGAGGCTTCACAAATTACGCGATTGCCGACCCAGATCCCAGGGGGAACACGCCCGTAGAAGTGGAGCTAGGGGGCGATACCTACAATGCACTGAGGAAGACTGGATGCGTGGCGGTGGGAGTTGGAGATGTGCGGGCCTTACAACACGCAGCTGGGGTACGTGTTTGCTGGACCAATCCGGAATCTGCCAGAGGCTTTGAATTGTATGGAGCAATATATATATATATATATATATATAGAATCGTATAGTAGTTTACACTTGTCACTCGGGGGCCCAGAAATGTTTATAAATTCGTAAACTTTTGCTCGCTACTGTCGGTTGGAGTTAGCGGTGACTGCGGCAAAAATTAGAAAATATGTAAAACCTAAAAGGTGTAAACATGGTAAATAGTTCACACACACTCATGCGCAGTCACCGGTAAATTCCAACCGATTGGAAGTAAATAAGCATAAAGTAGATTTGTAAATCGGTTAGCTAAGCTGATGCAAATTATTGCATCGGCCAGTTCTTTTTATAACCGCGATCGCGTAAGTTTGAAAGTTTCCTCCCCCCAGTGACAAGTGCAAAACAGTGAACATTTATAACACACTTAAAATTATTACAGAACATTGAACATACAAAAAGCTAAATTTTAAACTAAAGTGAATTTACACAACAGAAATATACATTGAATTTATAAACATAAAGAAACAACACACAAATACCAAAAGTACAAAATAAGTTAAAGTACAAAACACGAAAATATTGTTGAAACTTAAAACCTAAATTTACCTAATTAAAACTACTTAAAACCTACAATTTACTAATTAAAACTTACAAGCTGAAAATAAGTTAAACACACACACAAATACTTACCTTAACTTACTTGAAATTTGCCTAAAAATTGCCCTAAAACTTACCTGCTAAAATTGCCTATTTAAAATTTACCTAAAAATTGCCTAAACTTAAAACCTAAAGAATTGTGAATAAAAATTTGTAAATATTGCCTACTTAAAACTAAAACCTACATCAAATTTGCTACTTAACCTAAATTGTAAATAAAAATCAACACCTTGAATTTAAAACGAAAAACAACAACTCTTGTTATTGCAAAAAGGCATACAAAAGGTAAGCCGCGAAACAGGCCGAACTAAGAAAAAATCTCCATTTCTCTCTATTTGTTGCTTCGCAGACTGGAATACCGTGCCTTTTCATCTCTTCACCCACTCGTTTGCGCCATCTATTCCACGGCCTGCCAATTCTGCGTGCACCGTCAAGCGGTCCGTATTTATACGCCTTTTTAGCGGGTTCATCTTCGCTCATTCTTATGATATGGCCTAGCCAACGCAATCGCTGCATCTCGATACGTTTAACTATATTGATGTCGCTGTATAGCAGATACAGATCGTGGTTCATGCGACGTTGATATTCACCGTCAACGCAGGTTGGTCCGTAGATTTTTCGAAGAATTTTTCTCTCAAACACACCAAGCACTGCCATGTCTGCTTGCGCAAGTACCCAGGCTTCGGAGCCATACATCAGCACGGGTAGTATCAGTGTTTTGTAGAGCGTTACTTTTGTTTGACGAGATGTGGCTTTGTTTTTAAACTGCTTTCTTAAACCAATGTGGCATCTGTTAGCCAATACAATTTTTTTTTCACAAATGGTGTCGTTTGTTGTGTTTACGGAGGTGCCGAGGTAGACGAAGTATTTTACTACCTCACATTTATAGGAACCAACTTCCACAGTTGGTTCGAGTTCAATGGACGCATTGCGCGTCGACACCATTAACGTGGTCTTCTCACCGTTTACCGTCAGACCAACTTTAGCAATTTCTCCTTCGACCTTCATAAAGGTATCAGTTACGTCTTTTACTGATCGCCCCATGATGTCTTTATCATCAGCATAAGCAAGTAACATGTGGCTATTGGTGTAGATTGTGCCACTTCTTTTAAAGTTTGCCTCTGGTATAACCCTTTCCAGCAGGATGTTGAAGAGATCGCACGAAAGGCTGTCTCCTTGTCTGAGACCTCTTTTGGTACAAAACTCTTCGGAGAGGTTCTTACCTATTTTAACTGAGGACCTCGTGTCAGTTAAAGTCATTTTACAATGCTTTGCGGGAATACCAAATTCAGACATGGCTTGGAATACCTTTGAACGTAGCGGGCTGTCGAAGACTGCTTTATAATCGACAAAAAGGTGGTAGTTGTCGATCTGCATCTCTTGTGTCTTCTCCAGGATTTGCCGTAGGGTAAATATCTGGTCAATCGTGGACTTGCCAGGTATAAAGCCGCATTGGTTTGGTCCAATTATCTCGTTGACCTTTGACTTTAGTCGTTCGTGCAATATCCCTGACGTGATCTTTTAGGCAATAGGGAGTAGACGTATGCCCCTATAGTTAGAGCACAGGGACGTAGGCAGGATTTCATTTCGGGAGGGGTGGGGGGTGGTGTTGTTGTTTCCACCTGACCAAAATGTTGAAAGTTCGTGTTAGCAAAAATGTGTTATTTAGCAATGATGTAAACCTTATTTTATACTTATATTACTGATGAAATAATTTTCATTACTATTTTTAATTTAAATGGCGTCAGACTTTTTTGCCAATTTCCTCTTGTTTTCAGAACTTTTTGGACAACGTATCAGAGTTAATATAAGTTCAAACAATAGATATATTAATAGTCGCATATACTTTCGGGTGTATCATTTATCAAATAACTCACAACTACAGTGAATGTTATGTAATTCAGTGATATCGCTTCGGTAAGACCAAAAGAAAGAGTATACAATCGGAAAACCTTAGAAATATCTTAACCTTTCCTTTGTTTCCTACTTCACAAAAGTTTAAAATCATGGCTTCAATTTTCCACTCCAATTTTATTGAGTAATTTATGGAAGGAAAATGGGATTAGTAGAGAATTGATTTATGCAGAGAAACGTTCGAATATCATGGCGTTATCCACTAGTAGTTTTTTATATTTGCAGGTAGACTTAGGAGTTTATATAACTTTATAATAAAGGAAAAAATGCCGAGACACGTGTTTTTTTTGTCTTTTATCACGCTGCGGTGTCAGAATATGGTCAGTTTTTCGGAAATTCAGGTGTCCAATCGTTGTTACTATCATTGAAGTTATTCCCTAAAGATATTTTGGTGTCCAATCGTAGATCTTATCACAAAGAATTCCTGAAGGCCGATAGTGGTTTTCTTGATAGAGAACTAATGCTGAGCAAAGTCATATCCATGATGAAATTCTAGAACCCAATCGTGGGTATGTAATGACAATAATAAAGCATACAGTCGTATCTCCCTTCTTGTGCACGGGGCACAGGATACTCAGGTTCCAATCGTCGGGAACTTGTTCTTCCTGCTAGCTGATGAATACACTTTATCAGGTCCTTATAAAATATTATTTAAAAATTCACGTTTGGGTTTGTGAAGGTCCTTATAAAATATTATTTAAAAATCCACGTTTGGGTTTTGTGAAGGTCCTTATAAAATATTATTTAAAAAATCCACGTTTGGTGTTGTGTAGGTCATTATTAAATATTCTTTAAAAAAATCCACGTTTTGTGTTGTTGATTGAAAATATTCTTTAAAAGTCCAGTTTTGTGTTGCTTGTGTTGTGTTGTTCCTTGAAAAATTTTCTTTAAAAAAATTTGGATTTGGTGTTGTGTTGGTCCTTACAAAATATTCTCTTAAAAATCCACGTTTGGTGTTGTGTAGGTCCTTATAAAATATTCCTTAAAAAATCCACGATTGGTGTTGTCTGGTCCTTAAAAAATATTCTTTAAAAAATCCACGTTTGGTGTTGGGTAGGTCCTTATAAAATATTCTTTAAGAAATCCACGTTTGTTATTGTGCAGGTCCTTATAAAATATTCTTTAGAAAACCAACGTTTGGTGTTGTGTATGTCCTTATAAAATATTCTTTAAAAAATCCTCTTTTGGTTTTGTGTAGGCTCTTATAAAATATTCTTTAAAAATCCACTTTTGGTGTTGTGTAGGTTCTTATAAAATATTCTATAAAATGTGTTGTGTAGGTCCCTATAAAATATTCTTTAAAAATCCCTGTTTATTGTTGTGTAGGTTCTTATAAAATATTCTTTAAAAAATCCACGTTTTTGGTCTGTTGGATCTTTTTATACCCTATACCACAATGTGAAAAAGGGTATTATAAGTTTGTTTTGGTAAAAATTGATGTAACACCGCGAAATATTCGTCGGAGACCCCCCTATATGAATCTTCATATCTCGACGAGATTAAGCGATTTTGAGATGTGTGTCCGTCCGTCCGTCTGTCCATTATAAATTGTAAACACGCTCCAGGCCGCAATTATGGACCGATCGTCACGAAATTTTGTATGGAGGTCGGGTTCAGATCAGAATAGATCCCTATTCTTATTGGTGATGATCGTGAAATATTTAGCGGGTGAAATGGACCAAAAACATAATATTTATCCAATTTTCTAGCGGCTCTGTAAGTCTCAATAATAGTCCGATCAACGCGTAATTTTAAATAAGGTACGAGATATCACAAAGGAGAAGCTTGCAATTTGAGATGGCGATCGGATAATATTTAGAGGGTTAAATGGACCAAAACTTTTGTGTGAAAATTGTGAAAATTTTTAATATACAGCTTATATCTTAATACCTGGAAGTGACATTCCGGACAAGTGAGATATACTTGAAAGTGGAACGCTTGACCTTTCAATTGATGCCAATTATGTTGGTGTGCATGATCAGATAACAGAGTTACAGCCTAATATATTCCGTTATTTGTTTGTAGTGTAATAATAAACTAGCTAGAAGTCGCAATTACACATCAATAGTCACGAAATTTTGCACCGGGTAAGAGTACAGGTCGAAAAAGATGCCTACAATTTTGAATGATGATCTGATATTCTTTAGCGGGTGAAATGGACCATTACTTTTGTATGAAAAATATAAAAATATTATTTTTGGTCGATATTTTAATTCCTTGAGGACATATATATTTCGCAAAGTAGACTACATATGGAAAAAAACTACTGACCTTTCCTCTGATGTAAATTGCAATAAAGTGTTTGCTCGATAACGGGCCTACTGCCTAATATATAATGGGTTCTGTGTAGAGAACCACATTTTTATCCCATGCTACATATTGTCTCTCCAAAAGTTTATGTAACACCACGAAATATTCGTCCTAGACCCCTTATTTGGTATGCCAAAATTCATATCTCGACGAGATAAAGCGATTTAGCGATGTGTGTCCGTCCATTAAAAATTGTAAACAAGCTTAAGGCCGCAATTATGGACCGATTGTAACGAATTTTTTAAGAAGGTTGGGTTCGGGCCAGAATAGAAATGATTAGTTTTTGCTGATGATCGTGAAATGTTCAGGGAATGAAATGGACCAAAAACAAAATTTTAACTAATTTTGTAGCGGCTCTGTAGGTCAAAATAATAACCCGCAGAATTTTAAACAAAGGTTGAGTTTATGATGAAGAAGAAGCGTACTAACCAACGTGAAGATCAGATAATACTTAGCGGGTAAAATGGACTGAAACTTTTGTGTGAAATTGGTAAAAATTTCAATAACGTAGCGGTTAAATAACGGAAGTAGTAGTACTACATAGGTGGGTTTCATTACATTTTAGTTTGTGTGAAGTAAATTTTCCTTTCCTGCTACAAAAATGTCTTTGTCATGCTAGATAACTTTTTGGTTTTGGTCATAAGTATTATACATTACATCTCTGATATTTGATAATTAAATTTTCACAATCATTGAAAAGAAGTTCCGTGAAGAGCGATTGTCCAGGGATAGTGGTATAGTGTATCCCATGGTCGGCTCCGTCCGACTATAGACTTTTCTTACTTGTTTTAATAGTCACCCAGAAATACATCATTAATTTTGAAGGCAGTATATTTATATATGAAAATCAGTTTTAAACTTCCCAATTTATTTTCCTCTTAAAAATTTTGTCTTTGTCTTTCTTTTCTTTTCATTTAGTTAGAAAAAATAATTTTACTGTGTCTTAAATTGCTTTCCGCTTGGATAAAGCTGCTTATTCAAATTTTCCAATTTTCCCACTTAAGATGATTGTCGAATAAAACGAGTCGACACAAGCACACACACAGAATTGCTTTAGTACAAATTCTCCGCACTTCAAACCAAAAAAACACACACACATAAACACATTCACTGCGGAGACATGTTTAACGACTGGATTTTACAGCTGCTCACTTTTTTTGGATAAGCAACATTGAGTCAGGCCACGATTACAGGCAGAGTTAACTGCAATCGAATGCCGCGCCAATTTGCCACATCTGTGTTAGCTTCTCAGTCTTTTTATGTACATGTGTATGTATGTTTGAGGTGCAAGTGTGACAGTGCAACAGACTACAAAATCCAAGTGATTTCACAAATAGTCTGTAAGACATTGTTTTAAAGGTATAATATGATGCCTTAACAAAAATATGCACTATGGGTTGGCAAAAATCTAATAGGAAACGTTCTGAGGGGTATTGGAAAACATAATGTTGTGTCCCAATCAGTTGGTTAGATTATGAAATTTTTGTTTTTTTTTTGTTTCTTTTATGCAAATTTTAAGGCTATTTTTGTGCCATTGTGAAAATTGGCGCCTGACCGTAACCATTCATTTGTTGGTTCAATATGCCTAAAGAATGCTGACACATCACGTTCACTTCGGTATGTGTCTGTTTGTGTACGTGGGCGTAATTTGAGAAAGCTTACAATTGATATTATCTTCGTTTTGTGTCAATTTGCTGCCCGCCTTGTATTATTTTTGTGAGAAGAGATGGGGTTGGCAAATTAGTGTCATATTGTCTTCTCTACTTTTACTACGTTTGCTTTGCCGCCAGCTTTCCCGTTGTCTTGAAAACATATTTCCTTCAATTGCACTTCCATTTCATGTTAATGGATATAATTTCGCTAAACGAAATCGTGCAGTAAACTCCTATTCTCGTTGCAGGAAACTAAAGAAAAACCTGTTATCGTGGTGCTAGCAGATATCGAGAGAACATTTATGAGCATGTACGTTCAACATTTATGAGCATGTTACGTTCAACCGGTAAGTACCTTTGCTGCAACATGTTAGGGATTCGAGTCAATATTTGCTCCGTGGATCGATCGTATATCCACCAGGATCGATGAATATGTTCTATATATCACAACGTGATGAATATAGTTTCTAGTTTTTATCTTGTGCCAGTCACGTACCTTTATGAATGTCGAAATGCTGATATCTGGTGCTGCCTACTACCATTTTTTTGCCGCTGCGAACCCTATCAGACTCATTCCGCTGTGAGCTGTTTCATTGTGGAAATTAAATTACCCGATCTATTCTGTTTCCGGTATATCAGTAATATCGGGATTATTCTTTAGCAAATCGACGTTTATTGGCCTTTTGGTCCATGAAAAATATTCTTTAACAAATCCACGTTTATTGGTCTTTTGGTCCATAAAAAATATTCTTTAACAAATCCACGTTTATTGGCCTTTTGGTCCTTGAAAAATATTCTTTAAAATTTCACGCTTATTTGCTTTTGGTGCTTGAAAATTATTCTTTAAAAATTCAATGTTTATTGCCCTTTTGGTCCTTGAAAAATTTTCTTTAAAAATCCATATTTATTTGCTTTTTGGTCCTTGAAAAATATTGTTTAACAAAACCACATTTATTGTCCTTTCGGTCCTTAAGATATATTCTTTAACAAATCCATATTTATTGTCCTTACGGTCCTTAAGATATATTCTTTAAAAAATTCACGTGTATTGGCCTTTTTGTCCTTGAAAAATATTCTTTAAAAATCCAGGTTTATTGGCCTTTTGGTCCTTAAAAAATATTTTTTAAAAAATTCACGTTTATTTTACCTTTTGGTCCTCGAAAAATATTCTTTAACAAATCCACGTTTATTGGCCTTTTGGTCCTTAAAAAATATTCTTTAAAAAAATCCACGTTTGTTGGCCTTTTGGTCCTTGTAAAATATTCTTTAAAAAATCCACGTTTATTGGCCTTTTGGTCCTTGAAAAATATTCTTTAAAAAATCCACGTCTATTGGCCTTTTGGTCCCTGAAAAATATTCTTTAAAAAATCCAGGTTTATTGGGCTTTTGGTCTTTAAGAAATCCATGTTTATTGGCCTTTTGTTCCTTAAAAAGTATTCTTTAAAAAATCCATGTTTATTGGTCTTTTGTTCCTTAAAAAGTATTCTTTAAAAATCCATGTTTATTGGCCTTTTGTTCCTTAAAAAGTATTCTTTAACAAATCCACGTTTATTGGCCTTTTGGTCCTTAAAAAATATTCTTTAAAAAATCCAGGTTTATTGGCCTTTTGGTCCTTGAAAAATATTCTTTAAAAAATCCAGGTTTATTGGCCTTTTGGTCCTTGAAAAATATTCTTTAAAAAATCCAGGTTTATTGGCCTTTTGGTCCTTGAAAAATATTCTTTAAAAAATCCAGGTTTATTGGCCTTTTGGTCCTTGAAAAATATTCTTTAAAAAATCCAGGTTTATTGGCCTTTTGGTCCTTGAAAAATATTCTTTAATAAATCCAGGTTTATTGGCCTTTTGGTCCTTGAAAAATATTCTTTAAAAAATCCAGGTTTATTGGCCTTTTGGTCCCTGAAAAATATTCTTTAAAAAATCCAGGTTTATTGGGCTTTTGGTCTTTAAGAAATCCATGTTTATTGGCCTTTTGTTCCTTAAAAAGTATTCTTTAAAAAATCCATGTTTATTGGCCTTTTGTTCCTTAAAAAGTATTCTTTAACAAATCCACGTTTATTGGCCTTTTGGTCCTTGAAAAATATTCTTTAAAAAATCCAGGTTTATTGGCCTTTTGGTCCTTGAAAAATATTCTTTAAAAAATCCAGGTTTATTGGCCTTTTGGTCCTTGAAAAATATTCTTTAAAAAATCCAGGTTTATTGGCCTTTTGGTCCTTGAAAAATATTCTTTAAAAAATCCAGGTTTATTGGCCTTTTGGTCCTTGAAAAATATTCTTTAATAAATCCAGGTTTATTGGCCTTTTGGTCCTTGAAAAATATTCTTTAAAAAATCCAGGTTTATTGGCCTTTTGGTCCCTGAAAAATATTCTTTAAATAATCCAGGTTTATTGGGCTTTTGGTCTTTAAGAAATCCATGTTTATTGGCCTTTTGTTCCTTAAAAAGTATTCTTTAAAAAATCCATGTTTATTGGCCTTTTGTTCCTTAAAAAGTATTCTTTAACAAATCCACGTTTATTGGCCTTTTGGTCCTTGAAAAATATTCTTTAAAAAATCCAGGTTTATTGGCCTTTTGGTCCTTGAAAAATATTCTTTAAAAAATCCAGGTTTATTGGCCTTTTGGTCCTTGAAAAATATTCTTTAAAAAATCCAGGTTTATTGGCCTTTTGGTCCTTGAAAAATATTCTTTAAAAAATCCAGGTTTATTGGCCTTTTGGTCCTTGAAAAATATTCTTTAATAAATCCAGGTTTATTGGCCTTTTGTTCCTTGAAAAATATTCTTTAAAAAATCCAGGTTTATTGGCCTTTTGGTCCCTGAAAAATATTCTTTAAAAAATCCAGGTTTATTGGGCTTTTGGTCTTTAAGAAATCCATGTTTATTGGCCTTTTGTTCCTTAAAAAGTATTCTTTAAAAAATCCATGTTTATTGGCATTTTGTTCCTTAAAAAGTATTCTTTAACAAATCCACGTTTATTGGCCTTTTGGTCCTTGAAAAATATTCTTTAAAAAATCCATGTTTATTGGCCTTTTGGTCCTTAAAAAATATTCTTTAAAAAATCCAGGTTTATTGGCCTTTTGGTCCTTGAAAATATTCTTTAAAAAATCCAGGTTTATTGGCCTTTTGGTCCTTGAAAAATATTCTTTAAAAAATCCAGGTTTATTGGCCTTTTGGTCCTTGAAAAATATTCTTTAAAAAATCCAGGTTTATTGGCCTTTTGGTCCTTGAAAAATATTCTTTAACAAATCCAGGTTTATTGGCCTTTTGGTCCTTGAAAAATATTCTTTAAAAAAATCCAGGTTTATTGGCCTTTTGGTCCTTGAAAAATATTCTTTAAAAAAATCCAGGTTTATTGGCCTTTTGGTCCTTGAAAAATATTCTTTAAAAAAATCCAGGTTCATTGGCCTTTTGGTCCTTGAAAAATATTCTTTAAAAAATCCAGGTTTATTGGCCTTTTGGCCCTTGAAAAATATTCTTTAATAAATCCAGGTTTATTGGCCTTTTGGTCCTTGAAAAATATTCTTTAAAAAATCCAGGTTTATTGGCCTTTTGGTCCTTGAAAAATATTCTTTAAAAAATCCAGGTTTATTGGCCTTTTGGTCCCTGAAAAATATTCTTTAAAAAATCCAGGTTTATTGGGCTTTTGGTCTTTAAGAAATCCATGTTTATTGGCCTTTTGTTCCTTAAAAAGTATTCTTTAAAAAATCCATGTTTATTGGCCTTTTGTTCCTTAAAAAGTATTCTTTAACAAATCCACGTTTATTGGCCTTTTGGTCCTTGAAAAATATTCTTTAAAAAATCCAGGTTTATTGGCCTTTTGGTCCTTGAAAAATATTCTTTAAAAAATCCACGTTTATTGGCCTTTTGGTCCTTGAAAAATATTCTTTAAAAAAATCCACATTCATTGGCCTTTTGGTCCTTGAAAAATATTCTTTAAAAAATCCAGGTTTATTGGCCTATTGGTCCCTGAAAAATATTCTTTAAAAAATCCAGGTTTATTGGGCTTTTGGTCTTTAAGAAATCCATGTTTATTGGCCTTTTGTTCCTTAAAAAGTATTCTTTAAAAAATCCATGTTTATTGGCCTTTTGTTCCTTAAAAAGTATTCTTTAACAAATCCACGTTTATTGGCCTTTTGGTCCTTGAAAAATATTCTTTAAAAAATCCAGGTTTATTGGCCTTTTGGTCCTTGAAAAATATTCTTTAAAAAATCCAGGTTTATTGGCCTTTTGGCCCTTGAAAAATATTCTTTAATAAATCCAGGTTTATTGGCCTTTTGGTCCTTGAAAAATATTCTTTAAAAAATCCAGGTTTATTGGCCTTTTGGTCCTTGAAAAATATTCTTTAAAAAATCCAGGTTTATTGGCCTTTTGGTCCCTGAAAAATATTCTTTAAAAAATCCAGGTTTATTGGGCTTTTGGTCTTTAAGAAATCCATGTTTATTGGCCTTTTGTTCCTTAAAAAGTATTCTTTAAAAAATCCATGTTTATTGGCCTTTTGTTCCTTAAAAAGTATTCTTTAACAAATCCACGTTTATTGGCCTTTTGGTCCTTGAAAAATATTCTTTAAAAAATCCAGGTTTATTGGCCTTTTGGTCCTTGAAAAATATTCTTTAAAAAATCCACGTTTATTGGCCTTTTGGTCCTTGAAAAATATTCTTTAAAAAAATCCACGTTCATTGGCCTTTTGGTCCTTGAAAAATATTCTTTAAAAAATCCAGGTTTATTGGCCTTTTGGTCCTTGAAAAATATTCTTTAAAAAATCCACGTTTATTGGCCTTTTGGTCCTTGAAAAATATTCTTTAAAAAAATCCACGTTCATTGGCCTTTTGGTCCTTGAAAAATATTCTTTAAAAAATCCAGGTTTATTGGCCTTTTGGTCCCTGAAAAATATTCTTTAAAAAATCCAGGTTTATTGGCCTTTTGGTCCTTGAAAAATATTCTTTAAAAAATCCAGGTTTATTGGCCTTTTGGTCCTTGAAAAATATTCTTTAAAAAATCCAGGTTTATTGGCCTTTTGGTCCTTGAAAAATATTCTTTAAAAAATCCAGGTTTATTGGCCTTTTGGTCCTTGAAAAATATTCTTTAATAAATCCAGGTTTATTGGCCTTTTGTTCCTTGAAAAATATTCTTTAAAAAATCCAGGTTTATTGGCCTTTTGGTCCCTGAAAAATATTCTTTAAAAAATCCAGGTTTATTGGGCTTTTGGTCTTTAAGAAATCCATGTTTATTGGCCTTTTGTTCCTTAAAAAGTATTCTTTAAAAAATCCATGTTTATTGGCATTTTGTTCCTTAAAAAGTATTCTTTAACAAATCCACGTTTATTGGCCTTTTGGTCCTTGAAAAATATTCTTTAAAAAATCCATGTTTATTGGCCTTTTGGTCCTTAAAAAATATTCTTTAAAAAATCCAGGTTTATTGGCCTTTTGGTCCTTGAAAAATATTCTTTAAAAAATCCAGGTTTATTGGCCTTTTGGTCCTTGAAAAATATTCTTTAAAAAATCCAGGTTTATTGGCCTTTTGGTCCTTGAAAAATATTCTTTAAAAAATCCAGGTTTATTGGCCTTTTGGTCCTTGAAAAATATTCTTTAACAAATCCGGGTTTATTGGCCTTTTGGTCCTTGAAAAATATTCTTTAAAAAAATCCAGGTTTATTGGCCTTTTGGTCCTTGAAAAATATTCTTTAAAAAAATCCAGGTTTATTGGCCTTTTGGTCCTTGAAAAATATTCTTTAAAAAAATCCAGGTTCATTGGCCTTTTGGTCCTTGAAAAATATTCTTTAAAAAATCCAGGTTTATTGGCCTTTTGGCCCTTGAAAAATATTCTTTAATAAATCCAGGTTTATTGGCCTTTTGGTCCTTGAAAAATATTCTTTAAAAAATCCAGGTTTATTGGCCTTTTGGTCCTTGAAAAATATTCTTTAAAAAATCCAGGTTTATTGGCCTTTTGGTCCCTGAAAAATATTCTTTAAAAAATCCAGGTTTATTGGGCTTTTGGTCTTTAAGAAATCCATGTTTATTGGCCTTTTGTTCCTTAAAAAGTATTCTTTAAAAAATCCATGTTTATTGGCCTTTTGTTCCTTAAAAAGTATTCTTTAACAAATCCACGTTTATTGGCCTTTTGGTCCTTGAAAAATATTCTTTAAAAAATCCAGGTTTATTGGCCTTTTGGTCCTTGAAAAATATTCTTTAAAAAATCCACGTTTATTGGCCTTTTGGTCCTTGAAAAATATTCTTTAAAAAAATCCACGTTCATTGGCCTTTTGGTCCTTGAAAAATATTCTTTAAAAAATCCAGGTTTATTGGCCTATTGGTCCCTGAAAAATATTCTTTAAAAAATCCAGGTTTATTGGGCTTTTGGTCTTTAAGAAATCCATGTTTATTGGCCTTTTGTTCCTTAAAAAGTATTCTTTAAAAAATCCATGTTTATTGGCCTTTTGTTCCTTAAAAAGTATTCTTTAACAAATCCACGTTTATTGGCCTTTTGGTCCTTGAAAAATATTCTTTAAAAAATCCAGGTTTATTGGCCTTTTGGTCCTTGAAAAATATTCTTTAAAAAATCCAGGTTTATTGGCCTTTTGGCCCTTGAAAAATATTCTTTAATAAATCCAGGTTTATTGGCCTTTTGGTCCTTGAAAAATATTCTTTAAAAAATCCAGGTTTATTGGCCTTTTGGTCCTTGAAAAATATTCTTTAAAAAATCCAGGTTTATTGGCCTTTTGGTCCCTGAAAAATATTCTTTAAAAAATCCAGGTTTATTGGGCTTTTGGTCTTTAAGAAATCCATGTTTATTGGCCTTTTGTTCCTTAAAAAGTATTCTTTAAAAAATCCATGTTTATTGGCCTTTTGTTCCTTAAAAAGTATTCTTTAACAAATCCACGTTTATTGGCCTTTTGGTCCTTGAAAAATATTCTTTAAAAAATCCAGGTTTATTGGCCTTTTGGTCCTTGAAAAATATTCTTTAAAAAATCCACGTTTATTGGCCTTTTGGTCCTTGAAAAATATTCTTTAAAAAAATCCACGTTCATTGGCCTTTTGGTCCTTGAAAAATATTCTTTAAAAAATCCAGGTTTATTGGCCTTTTGGTCCTTGAAAAATATTCTTTAAAAAATCCACGTTTATTGGCCTTTTGGTCCTTGAAAAATATTCTTTAAAAAAATCCACGTTCATTGGCCTTTTGGTCCTTGAAAAATATTCTTTAAAAAATCCAGGTTTATTGGCCTTTTGGTCCTTGAAAAATATTCTTTAATAAATCCAGGTTTATTGGCCTTTTGGTCCTTGAAAAATATTCTTTAAAAAATCCAGGTTTATTGGCCTTTTGGTCCTTGAAAAATATTCTTTAAAAAATCCAGGTTTATTGGGCTTTTGGTCTTTAAGAAATCCATGTTTATTGGCCTTTTGTTCCTTAAAAAGTATTCTTTAAAAAATCCATGTTTATTGTCCTTTGGTTCCTTAAAAAGTATTCTTTAACAAATCCACGTTTATTGGCCTTTTAGTCCTTGAAAAATATTCTTTAAAAAATCCAGGTTTATTGGCCTTTTGGTCCTTGAAAAATATTCTTTAAAAAATCCAGGTTTATTGGCCTTTTGGTCCTTGAAAAATATTCTTTAAAAAATCCAGGTTTATTGGCCTTTTGGTCCTTGAAAAATATTCTTTAAAAAATCCAGGTTTATTGGCCTTTTGGTCCTTGAAAAATATTCTTTAAAAAATCCAGGTTTATTGGCCTTTTGGTCCTTGAAAAATATTCTTTAATAAATCCAGGTTTATTGGCCTTTTGGTCCTTGAAAAATATTCTTTAAAAAATCCAGGTTTATTGGCCTTTTGGTCCCTGAAAAATATTCTTTAAAAAATCCAGGTTTATTGGGCTTTTGGTCTTTAAGAAATCCATGTTTATTGGCCTTTTGTTCCTTAAAAAGTATTCTTTAAAAAATCCATGTTTATTGGCCTTTTGTTCCTTAAAAAGTATTCTTTAACAAATCCACGTTTATTGGCCTTTTGGTCCTTGAAAAATATTCTTTAAAAAATCCAGGTTTATTGGCCTTTTGGTCCTTGAAAAATATTCTTTAAAAAATCCAGGTTTATTGGCCTTTTGGTCCTTGAAAAATATTCTTTAAAAAATCCAGGTTTATTGGCCTTTTGGTCCTTGAAAAATATTCTTTAATAAATCCAGGTTTATTGGCCTTTTGGTCCTTGAAAAATATTCTTTAAAAAATCCAGGTTTATTGGCCTTTTGGTCCCTGAAAAATATTCTTTAAAAAATCCAGGTTTATTGGGCTTTTGGTCTTTAAGAAATCCATGTTTATTGGCCTTTTGTTCCTTAAAAAGTATTCTTTAAAAAATCCATGTTTATTGGCCTTTTGTTCCTTAAAAAGTATTCTTTAACAAATCCACGTTTATTGGCCTTTTGGTCCTTGAAAAATATTCTTTAAAAAATCCAGGTTTATTGGCCTTTTGGTCCTTGAAAAATATTCTTTAAAAAATCCAGGTTTATTGGCCTTTTGGTCCTTGAAAAATATTCTTTAAAAAATCCAGGTTTATTGGCCTTTTGGTCCTTGAAAAATATTCTTTAAAAAATCCAGGTTTATTGGCCTTCTGGTCCTTGAAAAATATTTTTAAAAAAACCAGGATTATTGGCCTTTTGGTCCTTGAAAAATATTCTTTAAAAAATCCAGGTTTATTGGCCTTTTGGTCCTTGAAAAATATTCTTTAAAAAATCCAGGTTCATTGGCCTTTTGGTCCTTGAAAAATATTCTTTAAAAAATCCAGGTTTATTGGCCTTTTGGTCCTTGAAAAATATTCTTTAAAAAATCCAGGTTTATTGGCCTTTTGGTCCTTGAAAAATATTCTTTAACAAATCCAGGTTTATTGGCCTTTTGGTCCCTGAAAAATATTCTTTAAAAAATCCAGGTTTATTGGGCTTTTGGTCTTTAAGAAATCCATGTTTATTGGCCTTTTGTTCCTTAAAAAGTATTCTTTAAAAAATCCATGTTTATTGGCCTTTTGTTCCTTAAAAAGTATTCTTTAAAAATCCATGTTTATTGGCCTTTTGTTCCTTAAAAAGTATTCTTTAACAAATCCACGTTTATTGGCCTTTTGGTCCTTAAAAAATATTCTTTAAAAAATCCAGGTTTATTGGCCTTTTGGTCCTTGAAAAATATTCTTTAAAAAATCCAGGTTTATTGGCCTTTTGGTCCTTGAAAAATATTCTTTAAAAAATCCAGGTTTATTGGCCTTTTGGTCCTTGAAAAATATTCTTTAAAAAATCCAGGTTTATTGGCCTTTTGGTCCTTGAAAAATATTCTTTAATAAATCCAGGTTTATTGGCCTTTTGGTCCTTGAAAAATATTCTTTAAAAAATCCAGGTTTATTGGCCTTTTGGTCCCTGAAAAATATTCTTTAAAAAATCCAGGTTTATTGGGCTTTTGGTCTTTAAGAAATCCATGTTTATTGGCCTTTTGTTCCTTAAAAAGTATTCTTTAAAAAATCCATGTTTATTGGCCTTTTGTTCCTTAAAAATTATTCTTTAACAAATCCACGTTTGTTGGCCTTTTGGTCCTTGAAAAATATTCTTTAAAAAATCCAGGTTTATTGGCCTTTTGGTCGTTGAAAAATATTCTTTAAAAAATCCAGGTTTATTGGCCTTTTGGTCCTTGAAAAATATTCTTTAAAAAATCCAGGTTTATTGGCCTTTTGGTCCTTGAAAAATATTCTTTAATAAATCGAGGTTTATTGGCCTTTTGGTCCTTGAAAAATATTCTTTAAAAAATCCAGGTTTATTGGCCTTTTGGTCCCTAAAAATATTCTTTAAAAAATCCAGGTTTATTGGGCTTTTGGTCTTTAAGAAATCCATGTTTATTGGCCTTTTGTTCCTTAAAAAGTATTCTTTAACAAATCCACGTTTATTGGCCTTTTGGTCCTTGAAAAATATTCTTTAAAAAATCCAGGTTTATTGGCCTTTTGGTCCTTGAAAAATATTCTTTAAAAAATCCAGGTTTATTGGCCTTTTGGTCCTTGAAAAATATTCTTTAATAAATCCAGGTTTATTGGCCTTTTGGTCCTTGAAAAATATTCTTTAAAAAATCCAGGTTTATTGGCCTTTTGGTCCCTGAAAAATATTCTTTAAAAAATCCAGGTTTATTGGGCTTTTGGTCTTTAAGAAATCCATGTTTATTGGCCTTTTGTTCCTTAAAAAGTATTCTTTAAAAAATCCATGTTTATTGGCCTTTTGTTCCTTAAAAAGTATTCTTTAACAAATCCACGTTTGTTGGCCTTTTGGTCCTTGAAAAATATTCTTTAAAAAATCCAGGTTTATTGGCCTTTTGGTCGTTGAAAAATATTCTTTAAAAAATCCAGGTTTATTGGCCTTTTGGTCCTTGAAAAATATTCTTTAAAAAATCCAGGTTTATTGGCCTTTTGGTCCTTGAAAAATATTCTTTAATAAATCGAGGTTTATTGGCCTTTTGGTCCTTGAAAAATATTCTTTAAAAAATCCAGGTTTATTGGCCTTTTGGTCCCTAAAAATATTCTTTAAAAAATCCAGGTTTATTGGGCTTTTGGTCTTTAAGAAATCCATGTTTATTGGCCTTTTGTTCCTTAAAAAGTATTCTTTAACAAATCCACGTTTATTGGCCTTTTGGTCCTTGAAAAATATTCTTTAAAAAATCCAGGTTTATTGGCCTTTTGGTCCTTGAAAAATATTCTTTAAAAAATCCAGGTTTATTGGCCTTTTGGTCCTTGAAAAATATTCTTTAAAAAATCCAGGTTTATTGGCCTTTTGGTCCTTGAAAAATATTCTTTAAAAAATCCAGGTTTATTGGCCTTTTGGTCCTTGAAAAATATTCTTTAAAAAATCCACGTTTATTGGCCTTTTGATCCTTGAAAAATATTCTTTAAAAAATCCACGTTTATTGGCCTTTTGGTCCCTGAAAAATATTCTTTAAAAAATCCAGGTTTATTGGGCTTTTGGTCTTTAAGAAATCCATGTTTATTGGCCTTTTGTTCCTTAAAAAGTATTCTTTAAAAAATCCATGTTTATTGGCCTTTTGTTCCTTAAAAAGTATTCTTTAACAAATCCACGTTTGTTGGCCTTTTGGTCCTTGAAAAATATTCTTTAAAAAATCCAGGTTTATTGGCCTTTTGGTCGTTGAAAAATATTCTTTAAAAAATCCAGGTTTATTGGCCTTTTGGTCCTTGAAAAATATTCTTTAAAAAATCCAGGTTTATTGGCCTTTTGGTCCTTGAAAAATATTCTTTAATAAATCGAGGTTTATTGGCCTTTTGGTCCTTGAAAAATATTCTTTAAAAAATCCAGGTTTATTGGCCTTTTGGTCCCTAAAAATATTCTTTAAAAAATCCAGGTTTATTGGGCTTTTGGTCTTTAAGAAATCCATGTTTATTGGCCTTTTGTTCCTTAAAAAGTATTCTTTAACAAATCCACGTTTATTGGCCTTTTGGTCCTTGAAAAATATTCTTTAAAAAATCCAGGTTTATTGGCCTTTTGGTCCTTGAAAAATATTCTTTAAAAAATCCAGGTTTATTGGCCTTTTGGTCCTTGAAAAATATTCTTTAATAAATCCAGGTTTATTGGCCTTTTGGTCCTTGAAAAATATTCTTTAAAAAATCCAGGTTTATTGGCCTTTTGGTCCCTGAAAAATATTCTTTAAAAAATCCAGGTTTATTGGGCTTTTGGTCTTTAAGAAATCCATGTTTATTGGCCTTTTGTTCCTTAAAAAGTATTCTTTAAAAAATCCATGTTTATTGGCCTTTTGTTCCTTAAAAAGTATTCTTTAACAAATCCACGTTTGTTGGCCTTTTGGTCCTTGAAAAATATTCTTTAAAAAATCCAGGTTTATTGGCCTTTTGGTCGTTGAAAAATATTCTTTAAAAAATCCAGGTTTATTGGCCTTTTGGTCCTTGAAAAATATTCTTTAAAAAATCCAGGTTTATTGGCCTTTTGGTCCTTGAAAAATATTCTTTAATAAATCGAGGTTTATTGGCCTTTTGGTCCTTGAAAAATATTCTTTAAAAAATCCAGGTTTATTGGCCTTTTGGTCCCTAAAAATATTCTTTAAAAAATCCAGGTTTATTGGGCTTTTGGTCTTTAAGAAATCCATGTTTATTGGCCTTTTGTTCCTTAAAAAGTATTCTTTAACAAATCCACGTTTATTGGCCTTTTGGTCCTTGAAAAATATTCTTTAAAAAATCCAGGTTTATTGGCCTTTTGGTCCTTGAAAAATATTCTTTAAAAAATCCAGGTTTATTGGCCTTTTGGTCCTTGAAAAATATTCTTTAAAAAATCCAGGTTTATTGGCCTTTTGGTCCTTGAAAAATATTCTTTAAAAAATCCAGGTTTATTGGCCTTTTGGTCCTTGAAAAATATTCTTTAAAAAATCCACGTTTATTGGCCTTTTGATCCTTGAAAAATATTCTTTAAAAAATCCACGTTTATTGGCCTTTTGATCCTTGAAAAATATTCTTTAAAAAATCCAGGTTTATTGGCCTTTTGGTCCTTGAAAAATATTCTTTAAAAAATCCAGGTTTATTGGCCTTTTGTTCCTTGAAAAATATTCTTTAAAAAATCCAGGTTTATTGGCCTTTTGGTCCCTGAAAAATATTCTTTAAAAAATCCAGGTTTATTGGGCTTTTGGTCTTTAAGAAATCCATGTTTATTGGCCTTTTGTTCCTTAAAAAGTATTCTTTAAAAAATCCATGTTTATTGGCATTTTGTTCCTTAAAAAGTATTCTTTAACAAATCCACGTTTATTGGCCTTTTGGTCCTTGAAAAATATTCTTTAAAAAATCCATGTTTATTGGCCTTTTGGTCCTTAAAAAATATTCTTTAAAAAATCCAGGTTTATTGGCCTTTTGGTCCTTGAAAAATATTCTTTAAAAAATCCAGGTTTATTGGCCTTTTGGTCCTTGAAAAATATTCTTTAAAAAATCCAGGTTTATTGGCCTTTTGGTCCTTGAAAAATATTCTTTAAAAAATCCAGGTTTATTGGCCTTTTGGTCCTTGAAAAATATTCTTTAACAAATCCAGGTTTATTGGCCTTTTGGTCCTTGAAAAATATTCTTTAAAAAAATCCAGGTTTATTGGCCTTTTGGTCCTTGAAAAATATTCTTTAAAAAAATCCAGGTTTATTGGCCTTTTGGTCCTTGAAAAATATTCTTTAAAAAAATCCAGGTTCATTGGCCTTTTGGTCCTTGAAAAATATTCTTTAAAAAATCCAGGTTTATTGGCCTTTTGGCCCTTGAAAAATATTCTTTAATAAATCCAGGTTTATTGGCCTTTTGGTCCTTGAAAAATATTCTTTAAAAAATCCAGGTTTATTGGCCTTTTGGTCCTTGAAAAATATTCTTTAAAAAATCCAGGTTTATTGGCCTTTTGGTCCCTGAAAAATATTCTTTAAAAAATCCAGGTTTATTGGGCTTTTGGTCTTTAAGAAATCCATGTTTATTGGCCTTTTGTTCCTTAAAAAGTATTCTTTAAAAAATCCATGTTTATTGGCCTTTTGTTCCTTAAAAAGTATTCTTTAACAAATCCACGTTTATTGGCCTTTTGGTCCTTGAAAAATATTCTTTAAAAAATCCAGGTTTATTGGCCTTTTGGTCCTTGAAAAATATTCTTTAAAAAATCCACGTTTATTGGCCTTTTGGTCCTTGAAAAATATTCTTTAAAAAAATCCAGGTTCATTGGCCTTTTGGTCCTTGAAAAATATTCTTTAAAAAATCCAGGTTTATTGGCCTTTTGGCCCTTGAAAAATATTCTTTAATAAATCCAGGTTTATTGGCCTTTTGGTCCTTGAAAAATATTCTTTAAAAAATCCAGGTTTATTGGCCTTTTGGTCCTTGAAAAATATTCTTTAAAAAATCCAGGTTTATTGGCCTTTTGGTCCCTGAAAAATATTCTTTAAAAAATCCAGGTTTATTGGGCTTTTGGTCTTTAAGAAATCCATGTTTATTGGCCTTTTGTTCCTTAAAAAGTATTCTTTAAAAAATCCATGTTTATTGGCCTTTTGTTCCTTAAAAAGTATTCTTTAACAAATCCACGTTTATTGGCCTTTTGGTCCTTGAAAAATATTCTTTAAAAAATCCAGGTTTATTGGCCTTTTGGTCCTTGAAAAATATTCTTTAAAAAATCCACGTTTATTGGCCTTTTGGTCCTTGAAAAATATTCTTTAAAAAAATCCACGTTCATTGGCCTTTTGGTCCTTGAAAAATATTCTTTAAAAAATCCAGGTTTATTGGCCTTTTGGTCCTTGAAAAATATTCTTTAAAAAATCCACGTTTATTGGCCTTTTGGTCCTTGAAAAATATTCTTTAAAAAAATCCACGTTCATTGGCCTTTTGGTCCTTGAAAAATATTCTTTAAAAAATCCAGGTTTATTGGCCTTTTGGTCCCTGAAAAATATTCTTTAAAAAATCCAGGTTTATTGGCCTTTTGGTCCTTGAAAAATATTCTTTAAAAAATCCAGGTTTATTGGCCTTTTGGTCCTTGAAAAATATTCTTTAAAAAATCCAGGTTTATTGGCCTTTTGGTCCTTGAAAAATATTCTTTAAAAAATCCAGGTTTATTGGCCTTTTGGTCCTTGAAAAATATTCTTTAATAAATCCAGGTTTATTGGCCTTTTGTTCCTTGAAAAATATTCTTTAAAAAATCCAGGTTTATTGGCCTTTTGGTCCCTGAAAAATATTCTTTAAAAAATCCAGGTTTATTGGGCTTTTGGTCTTTAAGAAATCCATGTTTATTGGCCTTTTGTTCCTTAAAAAGTATTCTTTAAAAAATCCATGTTTATTGGCATTTTGTTCCTTAAAAAGTATTCTTTAACAAATCCACGTTTATTGGCCTTTTGGTCCTTGAAAAATATTCTTTAAGAAATCCATGTTTATTGGCCTTTTGGTCCTTAAAAAATATTCTTTAAAAAATCCAGGTTTATTGGCCTTTTGGTCCTTGAAAAATATTCTTTAAAAAATCCAGGTTTATTGGCCTTTTGGTCCTTGAAAAATATTCTTTAAAAAATCCAGGTTTATTGGCCTTTTGGTCCTTGAAAAATATTCTTTAAAAAATCCAGGTTTATTGGCCTTTTGGTCCTTGAAAAATATTCTTTAACAAATCCAGGTTTATTGGCCTTTTGGTCCTTGAAAAATATTCTTTAAAAAAATCCAGGTTTATTGGCCTTTTGGTCCTTGAAAAATATTCTTTAAAAAAATCCAGGTTTATTGGCCTTTTGGTCCTTGAAAAGTATTCTTTAAAAAATCCATGTTTATTGGCCTTTTGTTCCTTAAAAAGTATTCTTTAACAAATCCACGTTTATTGGCCTTTTGGTCCTTGAAAAATATTCTTTAAAAATCCAGGTTTATTGGCCTTTTGGTCCTTGAAAAATATTCTTTAAAAAATCCAGGTTTATTGGCCTTTTGGTCCTTGAAAAATATTCTTTAATAAATCCAGGTTTATTGGCCTTTTGGTCCTTGAAAAATATTCTTTAAAAAATCCAGGTTTATTGGCCTTTTGGTCCCTGAAAAATATTCTTTAAAAAATCCAGGTTTATTGGGCTTTTGGTCTTTAAGAAATCCATGTTTATTGGCCTTTTGTTCCTTAAAAAGTATTCTTTAAAAAATCCATGTTTATTGGCCTTTGGTTCCTTAAAAAGTATTCTTTAACAAATCCACGTTTATTGGCCTTTTAGTCCTTGAAAAATATTCTTTAAAAAATCCAGGTTTATTGGCCTTTTGGTCCTTGAAAAATATTCTTTAAAAAATCCAGGTTTATTGGCCTTTTGGTCCTTGAAAAATATTCTTTAAAAAATCCAGGTTTATTGGCCTTTTGGTCCTTGAAAAATATTCTTTAAAAAATCCAGGTTTATTGGCCTTTTGGTCCTTGAAAAATATTCTTTAAAAAATCCAGGTTTATTGGCCTTTTGGTCCTTGAAAAATATTCTTTAAAAAATCCAGGTTTATTGGCCTTTTGGTCCTTGAAAAATATTCTTTAAAAAATCCAGGTTTATTGGCCTTTTGGTCCCTGAAAAATATTCTTTAAAAAATCCAGGTTTATTGGGCTTTTGGTCTTTAAGAAATCCATGTTTATTGGCCTTTTGTTCCTTAAAAAGTATTCTTTAAAAAATCCATGTTTATTGGCCTTTTGTTCCTTAAAAAGTATTCTTTAACAAATCCACGTTTATTGGCCTTTTGGTCCTTGAAAAATATTCTTTAAAAAATCCAGGTTTATTGGCCTTTTGGTCCTTGAAAAATATTCTTTAAAAAATCCAGGTTTATTGGCCTTTTGGTCCTTGAAAAATATTCTTTAAAAAATCCAGGTTTATTGGCCTTTTGGTCCTTGAAAAATATTCTTTAATAAATCCAGGTTTATTGGCCTTTTGGTCCTTGAAAAATATTCTTTAAAAAATCCAGGTTTATTGGCCTTTTGGTCCCTGAAAAATATTCTTTAAAAAATCCAGGTTTATTGGGCTTTTGGTCTTTAAGAAATCCATGTTTATTGGCCTTTTGTTCCTTAAAAAGTATTCTTTAAAAAATCCATGTTTATTGGCCTTTTGTTCCTTAAAAAGTATTCTTTAACAAATCCACGTTTATTGGCCTTTTGGTCCTTGAAAAATATTCTTTAAAAAATCCAGGTTTATTGGCCTTTTGGTCCTTGAAAAATATTCTTTAAAAAATCCAGGTTTATTGGCCTTTTGGTCCTTGAAAAATATTCTTTAAAAAATCCAGGTTTATTGGCCTTTTGGTCCTTGAAAAATATTCTTTAAAAAATCCAGGTTTATTGGCCTTCTGGTCCTTGAAAAATATTTTTAAAAAAACCAGGTTTATTGGCATTTTGGTCCTTGAAAAATATTCTTTAAAAAATCCAGGTTTATTGGCCTTTTGGTCCTTGAAAAATATTCTTTAAAAAATCCAGGTTCATTGGCCTTTTGGTCCTTGAAAAATATTCTTTAAAAAATCCAGGTTTATTGGCCTTTTGGTCCTTGAAAAATATTCTTTAAAAAATCCAGGTTTATTGGCCTTTTGGTCCTTGAAAAATATTCTTTAACAAATCCAGGTTTATTGGCCTTTTGGTCCCTGAAAAATATTCTTTAAAAAATCCAGGTTTATTGGGCTTTTGGTCTTTAAGAAATCCATGTTTATTGGCCTTTTGTTCCTTAAAAAGTATTCTTTAAAAAATCCATGTTTATTGGCCTTTTGTTCCTTAAAAAGTATTCTTTAAAAATCCATGTTTATTGGCCTTTTGTTCCTTAAAAAGTATTCTTTAACAAATCCACGTTTATTGGCCTTTTGGTCCTTAAAAAATATTCTTTAAAAAATCCAGGTTTATTGGCCTTTTGGTCCTTGAAAAATATTCTTTAAAAAATCCAGGTTTATTGGCCTTTTGGTCCTTGAAAAATATTCTTTAAAAAATCCAGGTTTATTGGCCTTTTGGTCCTTGAAAAATATTCTTTAAAAAATCCAGGTTTATTGGCCTTTTGGTCCTTGAAAAATATTCTTTAATAAATCCAGGTTTATTGGCCTTTTGGTCCTTGAAAAATATTCTTTAAAAAATCCAGGTTTATTGGCCTTTTGGTCCCTGAAACATATTCTTTAAAAAATCCAGGTTTATTGGGCTTTTGGTCTTTAAGAAATCCATGTTTATTGGCCTTTTGTTCCTTAAAAAGTATTCTTTAAAAAATCCATGTTTATTGGCCTTTTGTTCCTTAAAAAGTATTCTTTAACAAATCCACGTTTGTTGGCCTTTTGGTCGTTGAAAAATATTCTTTAAAAAATCCAGGTTTATTGGCCTTTTGGTCGTTGAAAAATATTCTTTAAAAAATCCAGGTTTATTGGCCTTTTGGTCCTTGAAAAATATTCTTTAAAAAATCCAGGTTTATTGGCCTTTTGGTCCTTGAAAAATATTCTTTAATAAATCGAGGTTTATTGGCCTTTTGGTCCTTGAAAAATATTCTTTAAAAAATCCAGGTTTATTGGCCTTTTGGTCCCTAAAAATATTCTTTAAAAAATCCAGGTTTATTGGGCTTTTGGTCTTTAAGAAATCCATGTTTATTGGCCTTTTGTTCCTTAAAAAGTATTCTTTAAAAAATCCATGTTTATTGGCCTTTTGTTCCTTAAAAAGTATTCTTTAACAAATCCACGTTTGTTGGCCTTTTGGTCGTTGAAAAATATTCTTTAAAAAATCCAGGTTTATTGGCCTTTTGGTCGTTGAAAAATATTCTTTAAAAAATCCAGGTTTATTGGCCTTTTGGTCCTTGAAAAATATTCTTTAAAAAATCCAGGTTTATTGGCCTTTTGGTCCTTGAAAAATATTCTTTAATAAATCGAGGTTTATTGGCCTTTTGGTCCTTGAAAAATATTCTTTAAAAAATCCAGGTTTATTGGCCTTTTGGTCCCTAAAAATATTCTTTAAAAAATCCAGGTTTATTGGGCTTTTGGTCTTTAAGAAATCCATGTTTATTGGCCTTTTGTTCCTTAAAAAGTATTCTTTAACAAATCCACGTTTATTGGCCTTTTGGTCCTTGAAAAATATTCTTTAAAAAATCCAGGTTTATTGGCCTTTTGGTCCTTGAAAAATATTCTTTAAAAAATCCAGGTTTATTGGCCTTTTGGTCCTTGAAAAATATTCTTTAAAAAATCCAGGTTTATTGGCCTTTTGGTCCTTGAAAAATATTCTTTAAAAAATCCAGGTTTATTGGCCTTTTGGTCCTTGAAAAATATTCTTTAAAAAATCCACGTTTATTGGCCTTTTGATCCTTGAAAAATATTCTTTAAAAAATCCACGTTTATTGGCCTTTTGATCCTTGAGAAATATTCTTTAAAAAATCCACGATTATTGGCCTTTTGGTCCTTGAAAAATATTCTTTAAAAAATCCACGTTTATTGGCCTTTTGGTCCTTGAAAAATATTCTTTAAAAAATCCACGTTTATTGGCCTTTTGGTCCTTGAAAAATATTCTTTAAAAAAATCCACGTTCATTGGCCTTTTGGTCCTTGAAAAATATTCTTTAAAAATCCACCTTTATTGGCCTTTTGGTCCTTGAAAAATATTCGTTAAAAAATCCACGTTTATTGGCCTTTTGGTCCTTGAAAAATATTCTTTAAAAAAATCCACGTTTATTGGCCTTTTGGTCCTTGAAAAATATTCTTTAAAAATCCAAGTTTATTGGCATTTTGGTCCTTGAAAAATATTCTTTAAAAAATCCACGTTTATTGGCCATTTGGTCCTTGAAAAATATTCTTTAAAAAAATCCACGTTTATTGGCCTTTTGGTCCTTGAAAAATATTCTTTAAATAATCCACGTTTATTGGCCTTTTGGTCCTTGAAAAATATTCTTTAAATAATCCACGTTTATTGGCCTTTTGGTCCTTGAAAAATATTCTTTAAAAAATCCACGTTTAGTGGCCTTTTGGTCCTTGAAAAATATTCTTTAAAAAAATCCAAGTTTATTGGCATTTTGGTCCTTGAAAAATATTCTTTAAATAATCCACGTTTATTGGCCTTTTGGTCCTTGAAAAGTATTCTTTAAAAAAATCCAAGTTTATTGGCATTTTGGTCCTTGAAAAATATTCTTTAAAAAATCCAGGTTTATTGGCCTTTTGGTCCTTGAAAAATATTCTTTAAAAAATCCACGTTTATTGGCCTTTTGGTCCTTGAAAAATATTCTTTAAAAAATCCACGTTTAGTGGCCTTTTGGTCCATGAAAAATATTCTTTAAAAAATCCAGGTTTATTGGCCTTTTGGTCCTTGAAAAATATTCTTTAAAAAATCCACGTTTATTGGCCTTTTGGTCGTTGAAAAATATTCTTTAAAAATCCAAGTTTATTGGCCCTTTGGTCCTTGAAAAATACTCTTGAAAAAATCCACGTTTATTGGACTTTTGATAGTTGAAAAATATTCATTAAAAAATCCAGGTTTATTGGCCTTTTGGTCCTTGAAAAATATTCTTTAAAAAATCCACGTTTATTGGCCTTTTGGTCCTTGAAAAATATTCTTTAAAAAATCCACGTTTATTGGCCTTTTGGTCCCTGAAAAATATTCTTTAAAAAATCCAGGTTTATTGGGCTTTTGGTCTTTAAGAAATCCATGTTTATTGGCCTTTTGTTCCTTAAAAAGTATTCTTTAAAAAATCGACGTTTATTGGCATTTTGGTCCTTAAAAAATTAAAAACTTCAAGTTTATTGGACTTTTGGTCCTTGAAAAATATTTCTAAAAAATCCACGTTTATTGGATTTTTGGCCCTTGAAAATATTTCTAAAAAATCCACGTTTATTGGCCTTTTGTCCTTGAAAAATATTCTTTAAATAAACCACGTTTATTGGCCTTTTGGTCCTCTGAAAAATATTCTTTAAGAAATCCACGTTTATTGGCCTTTTGTTCCTTGAAAAATATTCTTTAAAAATCCACGTTTATTGGCCTTGGTCCTTGAAAAATATTCTTTGAAAAATCCACGTTTATTGGCCTTTTGGTCCTTGAAAAATATTCTTTAAAATATCCACGTTTGTCAGCCTTCTGGTCCTTGAAAAATATTCTTTAAAAAATCCACGTTTATTGGCCTTTTTGGTCCTTGGAAAATATTCCTTAAAAAATCGCGTTTATTGGCCTTTTGGTCCTTGAAAAATATTTTTTAAGAAATCCACGTTTATTGGCCTTTTGGTCCTTGAAAAATATTCTTTAAGAAATCCATATTGGCCTTTTGGTCCTTGAAAAATATTCTTTAAGAAATCCACGTTTATTGGCCTTTTAGTCCTTGAAAGATATTCTTTAAGAAATCCAAGTTTATTGGCCTTTTGGTCCTTGAAAAATATTCTTTACGAAATCCACGTTTATTGGCCTTTTGGTCCTTGAAAGATATTCTTTAAGAAATCCACGTTTATTGGCCTTTTGGTCCTTGAAAAATATTCTTTAAGAAATCCACGTTTATTGGCCTTTTGGTCCTTGAAAGAAATTCTTTAAGAAATCCACGTTTATTGGCCTTTTGGTCCTTGAAAAATATTCTTTAAGAAATCCACGTTTATTGGCCTTTTGGTCCTTGAAAAATATTCTTTAAGAAATCCACGTTTATTGGCTTTTTGGTCCTTGAAAAATATTTTTTAAAAATTCACGTTTATTGGCTTTTTGGTCCTTGAAAAATATTTTTTAAAAATTCACGTTTATTGACCTTTTGATCCACGTTTATTGGCCTTTTGGTCCTTGAAAAATATTTTTTAAAAAAATTCACGTTTATTGACCTTTTGATCCACGTTTATTGGCCTTTTTGTCCTTGAACAATATTTTTTAAAAAATCCACGTTTATTGGCCTTTTGGTCCTTGAAAAATATTTTTTAAAAAATTCACGTTTATTGACCTTTTGGTCCTTGAAAATATTTTTTAAAAAATCCACGTTTATTGGCCTTTTGGTCCTTGAAAAATATTCTTTAAAAAATCCAGGTTTATTGGCCTTTTGGTACTTGAAAACTATTCTTTAAAAAATCCACGTTTATTGGCCTTTTGGTACTTGAAAACTATTCTTTAAAAAATCCACGTTTATTGGCCTTTTGGTACTTGAAAACTATTCTTTAAAAAATTCACGTTTATTGGCCTTTTGGTACTTGAAAACTATTCTTTAAAAAATCCACGTTTATTGGCCTTTTGGTACTTGAAAACTATTCTTTAAAAAATCCACGTTTATTGGCCTTTTGGTACTTGAAAACTATTCTTTAAAAAATCCACGTTTATTGGCCTTTTGGTACTTGAAAACTATTCTTTAAAAAATCCACGTTTATTGGCCTTTTGGTACTTGAAAACTATTCTTTAAAAAATCCACGTTTATTGGCCTTTTGGTACTTGAAAACTATTCTTTAAAAAATCCACGTTTATTGGCCTTTTGGTACTTGAAAACTATTCTTTAAAAAATCCACGTTTATTGGCCTTTTGGTACTTGAAAACTATTCTTTAAAAAATCCACGTTTATTGGCCTTTTGGTACTTGAAAACTATTCTTTAAAAAATCCACGTTTATTGGCCTTTTGGTACTTGAAAACTATTCTTTAAAAAATCCACGTTTATTGGCCTTTTGGTACTTGAAAACTATTCTTTAAAAAATCCACGTTTATTGGCCTTTTGGTACTTGAAAACTATTCTTTAAAAAATCCACGTTTATTGGCCTTTTGGTACTTGAAAACTATTCTTTAAAAATCCACGTTTATTGGCCTTTTGGTACTTGAAAACTATTCTTTAAAAAATCCACGTTTATTGGCCTTTTGGTACTTGAAAACTATTCTTTAAAAAATCCACGTTTATTGGCCTTTTGGTACTTGAAAACTATTCTTTAAAAAATCCACGTTTATTGGCCTTTTGGTACTTGAAAACTATTCTTTAAAAAATCCACGTTTATTGGCCTTTTGGTACTTGAAAACTATTCTTTAAAAAATCCAAGTTTATTTGCCTTTTGGTCCTTGAAAAGTATTCTTTAAAAAATCCAAGTTTATTGGCTTTTTGGACCTTGAAAAATATTCTTTAAAAAATCCACGTTTATTGGCCTTTTGGTACTTGAAAACTATTCTTTAAAAAATCCACGTTTATTGGCCTTTTGGTACTTGAAAACTATTCTTTAAAAAATCCACGTTTATTGGCCTTTTGGTACTTGAAAACTATTCTTTAAAAAATCCACGTTTATTGGCCTTTTGGTACTTGAAAACTATTCTTTAAAAAATCCACGTTTATTGGCCTTTTGGTACTTGAAAACTATTCTTTAAAAAATCCACGTTTATTGGCCTTTTGGTACTTGAAAACTATTCTTTAAAAAATCCACGTTTATTGGCCTTTTGGTACTTGAAAACTATTCTTTAAAAAATCCAAGTTTATTTGCCTTTTGGTCCTTGAAAAGTATTCTTTAAAAAATCCAAGTTTATTTGCATTTTGGTCCTTGAAAAGTATTCTTTAAAAAATCCACGTTTATTGGCCTTTTGGTCCTTGAAAAATATTCTTTAAAAAATCCACGTTTATTGGCCTTTTGGTCCTTGAAAAATATTCTTTAAAAAATCCACGTTTATTTGCCTTTTGGTCCTTGAAAAATATTCTTTAAAAAATCCACGTTTATTGGCCTTTTGGTCCTTGAAAAATATTCTTTAAAAAATCCAAGTTTATTTGCCTTTTGGTCCTTGAAAAATATTCTTTAAAAAATCCACGTTTATTGGCCTTTTGGTCCTTGAAAAAATATTCTTTAAAAAATCCACGTTTATTGGCCTTTTGGTCCTTGAAAAATATTCTTTAAAAAATCCACGTTTATTGGCTAGGTCCTTGAAAAATATTCTTTAAAAAATCCACGTTTATTGGCTTTTTGGTCCTTGAAAAATATTCTTTAAAAAATCCACGTTTATTGGCCTTTTGGTCCTTGAAAAATATTCTTTAAAAAATCCACGTTTATTGGCTTTTTGGTCCTTGAAAAATATTCTTTAAAAAATCCAAGTTTATTGGCTTTTTGGACCTTGAAAAATATTCTTTAAAAAATCCATGTTTATTGGCCTTTTGGTCCTTGAAAAATATTCTTTAAAAAATCCATGCTTATTGGCCTTTTGGTCCTTGAAAAATATTCTTTAAAAAATCCACGTTTATTGGCTTTTTGGTTCTTGAAAAATATTCTTTCAAAAATCCACGTTTATTGGCCTTTTGGTCCTTGAAAAATATTCTTTATAAAATCAACGTTTATTGGCCTTTGGGTCCTTGAAAAATATTCTTTAAAAAATCCACGTTTATTGGCCTTTGGGTCCTTGAAAAATATTCTTTAAAAAATCCACGTTTATTGGCCTTTTGGTCCTTGAAAAATATTCTTTAAAAATCCACGTTTATTGGCCTTTTGGTCCTTGAAAAATATTCTTTAAAAAATCCACGTTTATTGGCCTTTGGGTCCTTGAAAAATATTCTTTAAAAAATCCACGTTTATTGGCCTTTTGGTCCTTGGAAAATATTCTTTAAAAAATCCACGTTTATTGGCCTTTTGATCCTTGAAAAATATTCTTTAAAAAATCCACGTTTATTGGCTTTTTGGTCCTTGAAAAATATTCTTTAAAAAATCCGGGTTTATTGGCCTTTTGGTCCTTGAAAAATATTCTTTAAAAAAATTCACGTTTATTGACCTTTTGTTCCTTGAAAAATATTCTTTAAAAAATCCACGTTTATTGGCCCTTTGTTCCTTGAAAAATATTCTTTAAAAAATCCATGTTTATTGGCCTTTGGGTCCTTGAAAAATATTCTTTAAAAAATCCATGTTTATTGGCCTTTGGGTCCTTGAAAAATATTCTTTAAAAAATCCACGTTTATTGGCCATTTGTTCCTTGAAAAATATTCTTTAAAAAATCCATGTTTATTGGCCTTTGGGTCCTTGAAAAATATTCTTTAAAAAATCCATGTTTATTGGCCTTTGGGTCCTTGAAAAATATTCTTTAAAATATCCACGTTTATTGGCCTTTTGGTCCTTGAAAAATATTTTTTAAAAAATCCACGTTTATTGGCCTTTTGGTCCTTGAAAAATATTCTTTAAAAAATTAACGTTTATTGGCCTTTGGGTCCTTGAAAAATATTCTTTAAAAAATCCACGTTTATTGGCCTTTTGGTCCTTGAAAAATATTCTATAAAAAATCCACGTTTATTGGCCTTTTGATCCTTGAAAAATATTCTTTAAAAAATCCACGTTTATTGGCTTTTTGGTCCTTGAAAAATATTCTTTAAAAAATCCAGGTTTATTGGCCTTTTGGTCCTTGAAAAATATTCTTTAAAAAAATATACCTTTATTGGCCATTTGTTCCTTGAAAAATATTCTTTAACAAATCCACGTTTATTGGCCTTTTGGTCCTTGAAAAACATTCTTTAAAAAATCCACGTTTATTGGCCTTTTGTTCCTTGAAAAATATTCTTTAAAAAATTCACGTTTATTGGCCTTTTGTTCCTTGAAAAACATTCTTTAAAAAATCCACGTCGATAGGTTTATTTAAAATACCTCCTTTAACAAAAATATATAAAGCCATGATTTCCATTTCCTGAAAACTTTCTGATTAAGAATTCTATAGAATTCCCTCAAACTCTCATAACTGGGCTTCAACCGTAGTCACTTTTTACAAGCCAGGCATTTTATTTTCAAATTGTTTAAATAACGTAACTTCTCGGTGATAATAAAAGTATCATTGATATCGGATCGGAAAGTATTCCCCCGTTTGTCCTTCTGTGACGATGAAGAAATATTTCGTTTATTGTTTTCCTTAATCCAACAGATATTTCTATTTAACGATAATTAATAATTTTTTGAACCATTTTAAGATTTTCTGCCTATTTATTTTGTTGCAACATACTAATATATACATATGTACACACACACATATATTTTAAAAAATGTCTCATTGCCTCGATTAAATTATATCGAATACCCTTTATTAATCCAGCTTATTTTTACCTAATAAATTACAAGCTAATTAAAAATACCTACTTAAAGCTATACAGCCATAATCCTCTTATAGCTATCTGCTGTAAAAATGAATAATATTTATGGCAAAAATCAAATAAACTATCGAAACATATTATTCACAATATTCAGTTAATTAATAACACTACTTTAAGGACAAGAGAAGCCAAATAAAGTCCTAATACCTACTTATAATTTACTATCGCAAACATTACACCTTGCATGTGTATGTGGATGCGTTAAAAGCGATCTAATCCAAAAGTTTGCAACTACCATAGACCGTAAACCCAACAGGGTTTAGACTGGCTACAGGCCAATTACGGTTTTCAAAACGTTGGCAGGAAGTAAAGTTTTTGTGCGTCGAACACAACCCATTCAAAAAAGAAGCAGAAAAGCAAAAAATTATGGCATAAAAGCAAACAATCCCCAGCACATACTACTATGTTTACAAATGTTGTTGTTGTCGATGGGCGTTCTTTAAATCTCATTTTCCAGAAAATTACTTTAAACAAACTTAAAACATAATTCAAAAAATGTTCCGATACGCCTAGGAAAGTGACAAACCCTTGTCACAAAGTCGACTCATAGAGTATTTGCATACAAATATTAGTTGGCAAATACCCACCTTCCCATCAGCCTTGCCAAAACCATCCATTCTTGAGTGCCTCGGTGTGTATGTGATTGTAGTACCAACTTTATTGGATTAGAATATTATTTTTTTTCTCATATCAGCACTATGTATGGGACCTTGAAGAGCGGCTTTCATCTCTTTCCATCCAGCAGATATTCTCTTGTGGCCAGTCAACAGAACAAACACACACACACCCCTTAGGCTTAAGTTAAAATCCCATGTCTCCGTCATATCAACGGCAATAAAAACACCAACAACTCTATAAAATGTCATATGGCCTTTTAAATTCATATAAAACTGTTTGCTTGGGCAAACAACAATTTGCGTTCATTTGAGAGGGATTAAGTCACCAACATCACGGCACAAAACCCAGCAGCAGCAACAACAAGAAAAAATCAAAGAATTGCCATAAAAGGATAATGTTTACGTAAAACTAATAACGTTCTATATTTCTGCGTATATATGTATGGCATTTAATATGTCTGTATGTGTAAACTGCCGAGGTACTGAACATGTAATTCGAGGAAATCAAAACACAAATAACAAAGTTCAGAGTCTTAATGCCATTGTGATTTTATTTACAGCTCATGTTTTTTGTTAGCTTTGTTGGTTTGTATTCATTGGCTTTAAGGCTTCTTCTGCCAGTTTACTTAATCCACTAACGGGCTGCTTCATTTTTTACCACAATTTCATTGTGGTTGTAATGTCGTGTGAGTCGATTGTTTTTTCCATTTTCCTTTTGCTTCTGGTTTAGGAGCCAAATGAAGAGCTTTATAAAGAACACAGTGGGTGTTATGGTGTAGCCATAAGACGGAGGATTTTTTAAAGAATATTTTTGCAAGGAACTACAACACGTGGATATTTAAAAAAATATTTTTTCAAGGACCTAAAAACTAGTATTTAAAAAAAAAATTTCAAGGACCTACAAAATGTGGATTTTTTGAAAAATATTTTTTCAAGGACCTACAGAACGTGGATTTTTTAAGAATATTTTTTCAAGGACCTACAAAACGTGGATTTGTTAAAAAATATTTTTTCAAGGACCTACAAAACGTGGATTTTTTTATAAGATATTTTTTCAAGGATCTATAAAACGTGGATTTTTTAAAGTATATTTTTCAAGGACTTACAAAACGTGGATTTTTTTAATATTTTTCAAGGACCTACATAATCTGGATTTTTTAATAATATTTTTCAAGTACCTACAAAACGTGGATTTTTTAAAAAATATTTTTTCAAGGACCTACAAAACGTGGATTTTTTAAAGAATATTTTTTCAAGGACCTACAAAACGTGGATTTTTTAAAGAATATTTTTTCAAGGACCTACAAAACGTGGATTTTTTAAAGAATATTTCTTCAAGGACCTACAAAACGTGGATTTGTTAAAGAATATTTTTTCAAGGACCTACAAAACGTGGATTTTTTTAAGAATATCTTTTCAAGGAACTACAAAACGTCGATTTTTTAAAGAATATTTTTTCAAGGAACTACAAAACGTCGATTTTTTAAAGAATATTTTTGCAAGGACCTACAAAACGTAGATTTTTTTAAAAATATGTTTTCAAGGACCTACAAAACGTGGATTTTTTAAAGAACAATTTTTCAAGGACCTACAAAATGTGGATTTTTTAAAGAATATTTTTTCAAGGACCTACAATATGTGGATTTTTTTTTAAATATTTTTCATGGACCAACGCAACACAAAATTTCGATGTTTTTTTCCAAAGATTAACGTAAATTTTTCGTAAATATTTTAACGACCAAAATAGCACTAAACGTGGATTTTTTAAAGAATATTTTTTCAAGGACCTACAATATGTGGATTTTTTTTAAAAATATTTTTATGGACCAACGCAACACAAAATTTCGATGTTTTTTTCCAAAGATTAACGTAAATTTTTCGTAAATATTTTAACGACCAAAATAGCACTAAACGTGGATATTTTAGAGATTTTTTTTTTAAGAACCAGCACAACCTAAATATTGGAATTTTGAGAGATTTTTTAATTATATTTTTAAAGGGATAAAACGGCCAAAAAACTAGGATTTTCCTAATAATTTTTTTAAGGATCAGAAGACCACAAGGCATAGATTTTTTAAAGAATATTTTTCACAACAAAATTTAGATTTTTCAACGAATTTTTAAGTGCTTTTAAACATATTTTTAAGCATAAACAGTCCAAAAATCATGAATTTTTATAGAATTTTTCAAGTATCGCCACAACACAAAAGCGTATTATAAGTTTGTTTTGGTAAAAATGCATGTAACACCGCGAAATATTCGTCGGAGACCCCCTATGTGGTATACCAATCTTCATATCTCGGCGAGATAAAGCGATTTTGAGATGTGTGTCCGTCCGTCCGTGTGTCCGTCTGTCCATTATAATCTCCAGGCCGCAATTATAGACCGATCTTCACGAATGGAATTGGTATGGAGGTCGGTTTCACATCAGAATAGATCGCTATTATAATTTGTGATGATCGTGAAAGATTTAGCGGGTGAAATGGACCAAAAACATAATTTTTATCCGATTTTGTAGATGCTCTGTTGGTCGCAATAATACCCCGATCGCCTCGAAAATTAGAACAAGGTAGCAGTATATGACAAAGAAGATGCTTGCAATTTGAGGTGGTGATGGGATGATGTTTAGAGGCTTAAATGGACCACAACTTTTGTGTGCAAATTGTGAAAATTTTTAATATACCGGTTATATTTTTATTCTTGCAGGACACATTCCGCCCACGTAAATAATATTTTGAAGACCATCTCTTTCCCTATCCATTGATGCCAATTATGTTGATTTACGTGGTCAGATAACAGAGTTACAGCCTAATATATCCAGTTTTTAGCTTGTAGTGTAATCATAAGCACACTAGAGGTCGCAATTATAGCTCAATAGTCACGAAATTTTGCACGAGGTAAGGGCTTAGGTCGAAGAAGATGCCTACAATTTTGGATGATGATCTAATATTATTTAGCGGGTGAAATGGACCATAACTTTTGTATGAAAAATAAAAACATTTTATTTTTGGTCCATATTTGAATTCCTGGAGGGCATATACCGGCAAAGTATATATGGAAAAATAACTACTGAGCTTTCCTCTGATGAAAATTGCAATAATATGTGTGCTTGATAACGGGCCTACTGCCTTATATATAGACAGCGGAATTTTATGCAAACCCTATTTTTGGTCCGAATTATGTCAAATTTTGGGACTGGGCATATTTTTGGCTTCTGATTACATTGCAATCGAAACATATGACATATGCAAAATTATGCAAAATGCATACATTTTTGCATATGCAAAATTTATGCATTTTACATATTTTCGTATGCAACATATATTTCAATAACAGGTACAAAAATGTTTGTATTTACAATCTTTCTGTTTAAAATTCTCTTCAGACAAGTCAATAAAATAGGGAAATGTATAACCACAGCCACAACCGAAAATCGGGAGGTATCGTTCATGGGGGCTATATGAAGGCCTGAACCTAAACCGACAAATGTTAGGTGGAAAGTTTTTTACCCCTAAGGAAGACTTAATATCAAATTTCAACCATTTCGGAGGGATATTGAGGGCACAACCTTCAAAATACCAGAAATCCGGAGGTACCGTTCTATGGGGGCTATATGAATGCGTGGACCTGTGCCGACAAAATTCAGGTTGAAAAGCTTAATACCCACAGCGAAGACAAATTGCCAAATTTCAGTCATTTCGGTGGGATATTGAGGCCACAACCTTCAAAATACCAGAAATCCGGAGGTACCGTTCTATGGGGGCTATATGAAGACGTGGACCTGTGCCGACAAATTTCAAGTGGAATGTTTTATACCCCCAACGAAGACTTAATACAAAATCTCAGCCAATTCGGTGGATATTTAGGCCATAAATCCTTGCATATGGTTTTGCATATGTTCATTTTATGAAAATATGTCAAAGTATGCAAAAAATTTGGTCCAGACTTACTGGGACTTACTGTTTATCGCCGAGTCTACACCACTTGTAGAGAAGTTGTTCATGACTGAGATACTCCACCGTTGTGCCCGTGGTACAATTGTATGCACACCTGCCAATTGTATGCACACAGATGGTGTCTTAACCCTTTCTGACTCGGCGATAAACTTTAGGCCCCATATCGTTGATGTAATATGAATCGTGGTGCCCTCTCTATCCCTTCTGAGATGTTTGTGAAACAATTATTATATTGATATTTAAACTTGATGCGATAAGGTGGCAGACTCCACAAAGTTATTTCTTACAATAACTTTATTCGTCCAAAAGGAATTTTCATTTGCTGAAATCTAATTCGCAGGGTAATGGTGTAGGGTATCGCATGGTCGGCCCTGTCCGACTTTAGCCTTTGCTTACTTGTTTTTTAAAGAAAACATTTTTTACTGTTTTTAAGAGGTATGCAAACAAATCGTGGATTTGTTTAAACTATTTTTCACTGATCAACAGAATACAAAACGTGAATTTGTTAAGGTATTTTCCAGGAAGTTGGAATTTGTAAAGAATATTTTTGTGGATTTTTATAAAATAAGTTGATTTTTTAAGAATATTTTCCAACGACCACCACAACAAAAAACTTGAATTTTTTAAGAAAATTTTTTAACGGCCAACACAACACAAAATGTGGATTTTTTAAGAATATTTTTCAACGGCCAACACAACTCCGAACGTGGAAATTTAAAGAATATTTTCAAACGTTAACATGGATATTTTTCAAGGACCAACAAAACACAGAACGTGGAAATTTAAAGAATATTTTCAAAGGTTAACGTGGATTTTTCTAGAAATATTTTTCAACTACCAAAACAGCTCAAAACGTGGACTTTTTGCAGAATATTTTACAACAACCAACACAGCTTAAAACGTGGACTTTTAAGAGATTTTTCGTAGAATATTTTTCAACGGCCAACACAGCCAGAAACGTGGATCTTTGAGATCAGAAGATTACAAAACAAAAATTTTTTAAGAATATTTTAAACAACAAAATTTGGATTATTCACATGAATTTTTAAAGATAAACAGTCCACAAATTATGTATTTAATAAAGATTTTTTTAAGCACCACCACACCATAAAACAAAAACTGTTTAAAAAAAAAACATGTTTTTTAGCATTTTTGAAGAACTTTACCATGTTTTCTTTGCAAAATATTTTTCAAGGATCAACAGAATACAAAACATGGAGTTATGAAGGATTTTTTCAAGGATCAACATACCAAAAAAAAAATAAATTTTTAAAGAATATTTTTCAAGGACCAAATTGTACAGATCATGGTTTTTTAGGAATAGTTTTTCTATGTTTAACTTCTGTAATCTTTCTGTTGTAGACACGCTGTTTCTTATGATAACTGTTCGTTCTTTCATCTATGCGTATGAGTTTTATCATAACTTATACGCATCAATACACTTTACGCTTGCCTTACGTTTAACCCACTGTACAATATTTGACTTTCTCTAATGGAAACAAATCTCAAATCGCAACTCAAGTATCAGGAAAAAATTTAGGTTGTTCTTGTTCTTGTTTTTTTTTGCAATTTACATAATCCTATGGGTAAATTAAAAGGAAAATATGTATAAATATTTACGATGGAACATTTTCCCTTACACACTCGCACGCCTTCTTAGCTGAAATCAAATAAGCGCGTTCACAAAGCACACGCATTAAATCTGAGGCCTATTATAGTGCGTTGTGCGGGGGATTGCTGAGGAATATGAAAAAGAAAAAAAAACAAAAACACTCCACCATGTTGAGAATGAAGGCTTAGATGTGATACGAAACTGGATGTTGGCCTGAAAAACACAAAATCCAATCACATCCGATAAATGTTCATAAAATCACATTAAAGTCGATTGGAAAAATTAAGTCGTTTTATCGGAAAAGTTCAAAAACATAAACATAATAAGGCAAAACAAAAAAAAAATGATTTCAGCATGAGCCAGGCTGGGATTCGAACCTGGGACCCCCAACAACCAAGTGACACGGTTGCAGGCGTCTTAGCGTTCTAAGCCACCATCAACTTGTCAAAGATTCCGATGACAAATATTGATGATCAAAATCTTCTGATACAGAAGAACAAATAAAATAAAGGTGGAAAAAAGCTGCCTTAGTATTTGTAATAAAGCATTGAAAAATAGGGTTACCAGCCAAGTCGGACTATAGGAAAGGTTTGGAATTAAATGACTAACATTAAAATAAATAAATAATTCGAATATACAAATTTCGAATGATTTGTGATATAAATGCTAGTCTCCAAGCTTAGCCTTCGTCCACCCACTAAAAAACACCATTCAATATGCCTGATGATCGGTCTAACCACCCGTGAAACGTAGCATAGTGGTTGAATGTGTGGGACTTCGGTGGATTCCTAATTTTTCAATGTAACTATTAGGTCTAAATAGCTCAACTCGAAAGAGAATTAATTCATAAACATAAGCAAATTATGCAAATTTAAAAAAATATTAAAACGTGTAAGTATTATGTGACAAATATTGTGAATTTGTTTGAATGCATATTTAGTTGAATATTTAGTTTTTTTTCTTTACATATTATGTACAAAATAAAATTCATTGAATTAATTTTTTGCTTCTTATGAATTGATGTGTTTGACTTTCAATGCTGCATTTAAGTATTCTTATATTCTGCTTTTGTTATTATCGTTGTTGTTGTTGCTGCACTGTATTTGTCGTTACGAAAATAAAACTTAAAAACTTTACAATTCGTTATTTATAAACATGAAGTTGTCAGTTATATTTATTCATACAACAACATTATCAAGTACAACAAAACAGAATATGATTTTTTTCTTTTTTCCATATTTGTTTGTATTGTTTTTGTTGTTGTTAATAAACATGTTTTTAAATTGTTATGAGTTGAAAATGTTCACAGGTAGTTACACAGAGAAAATTTATTGTGTACATCCAAGGGTATAACTGATGTTGGTACTTATACGTCACACAGAACAAAAGGTTATCATCTTCACAATTACTTATTAATAAATATCCACGGTTTATTATTAACTGGCCCTTGACAAAATGTTCTTTAAAAAATCCATGTTTTGTGTTGTGTAGGTCCTTGAAAAAATATTCTTTAAAAAATCCACGTTTTGTGTTGTGTGGGCCCCTGAAAAATATCCTTTAAAAAAGCAATGTTTTCATTTGTGTGGGTCCTTTAAAAAAATATTCTTTAAAAAAAATCCAATTTTTGTGCTGTGTCGGTCCTTAAATAAATATTCTTTAAAAATCCACGTTTTGTGTAGGTCCTTGAAAAAATATTCTTTAAAAGTCTACATTTTATGTTGGTCCTTGAAAAAATATTCTTTAAAAAGTCTACGTTTTATGTTGGTCCTTGAAAAAATATTCTTTAAAAAATCCACGTTTTGTGTTGTGTGGGTCCTTGAAAAAATATTCTTTAAAAAATCCACGTTTTGTGTTGTGTGGGTCCTTGAAAAAATATTCTTTAAAAAATCCACGTTTTGTGTTGTGTGGGTCCTTGAAAAAATATTCTTTAAAAAATCTACGTTTTGTGTTGTGTGGGTCCTTGAAAAAATATTCTTTAAAAAATCCACGTTTTGTGTTGTGTGGGTCCTTGAAAAAATATTCTTTAAAAAATCCACGTTTTGTGTTGTGTGGGTCCTTGAAAAAATATTCTTTAAAAAATCCACGTTTTGTGTTGTGTGGGTCCTTGAAAAAATATTCTTTAAAAAATCCACGTTTTGTGTTGTGAGGGTCCTTGAAAAAATATTCTTTAAAAAATCCACGTTTTGTGTTTTGTGGGTCCTTGAAAAAATATTCTTTAAAAAATCCAAGTTTTGTGTTGAGTGGGTCCTTGAAAAAATATTCTTTAAAAAATCCACGTTGTGTGTTGTATGGGTCCTTGAAAAAATATTCTTTAAAAAATCCACGTTTTGTGTTGTGTGGTTCCTTGAAAAAATATTCTTTAAAAACATCTATGTTTTGTGTTGTGTTGGTCCTGGAAAAAATATTCTTTAAAAAATTCACGTTTTGTGTTGTGTGGGTCCTTGAAAAAATATTCTTTAAAAAATCCACGTTTTGTGTTGTGTGGGTCCTTGAAAAAATATTCTTTAAAAAATCCACGTTTTGTGTTGTGTGGGTCCTTGAAAAAATATTCTTAAAAAAATCCAAGTTTTGTGTTGTGTGGGTCCTTGAAAAAATATTCTTTAAAAAATCCACGTTTTGTGTTGTGTGGGTCCTTGAAAAAATATTCTTTAAAAAATCCACGTTTTGTGTTGTGTGGGTCCTTGAAAAAATATTCTTTAAAAAATCCACGTTTTGTGTTGTGTGGATCCTTGAAAAAATATTCTTTAAAAAATCAACGTTTTGTGTTGTGTGGGTCCTTGAAAAAATATTCTTTAAAAAATCCACGTTTTGTGTTGTGTGGGTCCTTGAAAAAATATTCTTTAAAAAATCTACGTTTTTTGTAGTCTGTGTCCTTTTGTGTTGTGTAGGTCCTTGAAAAATTTATTTTTTAAAAAATTCAAGTTCTGTGTTGTGTGTTAAGAAAATATTCTTTAAATAATCAAATTTTTGTATTGCGTGGGTCCTTAAAAAAATATTCTTTACAAAATCCAAGTTTTGTGTTATGTGGGACTTTGAAAAATATTCTTTAAAAAATCCAAAAATCTTCATAAAATCCACAATTTATGTTGTGTGGATCCTTGAAAAAATATTCTTTAAAAAATCCACATTTTATGTTGCGTAGATCCTTGAAAAATATTCTTCAAAATTATCCACAAATTAATCCACAAAGATATCTTAATATTTTATCATAAATTTAAGCAGTGGAAGTATCCTGCAGTAATTCACTCAAACAAATTTCACACCTGATTACAGATATCATCTGGCAAAGCTGACACCAAACAATGTCAAAAATCAAACCATAATCGCTGCGGGTTACATCAAGCAGCAGCAGTTGACCATGAAGTCTATTGAAATTCATTGATTTTTTATTATACCCTCAGCCTTTAGGCTAAAGAGGGTATTTACACTTTGATACGACCAAAAATGTGCCTCATCGAAATAATGGTTTTAGACCCCAAATATATTTGTACGATATCCGTTTCAGACAATTTTGAGTAGATCTAGCAATGTCCGTCCGTCTGTCTGTCTGTCCGTCTGTCTGTCTGTCTGTCTGGCTGGCTGGTGCGCACGATAACTCTCGAACGGATCAATCGATTCGGTTCAAATTTTGGGTATCGAAATATTTTGTCCAGATTCGATTTAAGTTCGAAGATGGGCTATATTGGTCCACTCCTTCAGGTACCTCCCCCACGAATGTTCAAAAATTGTCGCAAAACTTGTGCGCACGATAACTCTTGTAGGGAATAACCGATTTGGTCCATACTCTGCACATCGTGTAATTTCTACCAAACTTAGATGAGGTTCCAATATGGACTCAATCGGTCCACTCCTTCGGGTACCTCCCACACAAAATTTCGGAAAAGTTCAGTTTAGGACCTGGTCTCGAATCGCTTTGATTTTTGTTTACGCAAGTTGTATTCGCTGTCCTCTATACGACGCTGTAAGATTTATTAGGGGCAAGTCCATACTTCCTGAGAAAATAGCCTGAAAGTTACAAAAAACCCTATGACACCGTGTATAGTGGTTGGAGCGCAAGATAACTCTCGAACGGATCTGTCGATTCGATCCAAAATTTGGCTTTCGTATTATTTTGTCCAAACATAGTTCGAGTTCAAGGATGGATTATATCGGTCCACTCCTTCCGGTACCTCCCCCACAAAAGTTCGAAAATGTTCGGAAAATTTGTGCGTACGATAACTCTTGAAGGGAGTAACCGATTTGGTCCATACTTTGCACATTATGAAATTTCTACCAGACTTAGATGAGGTTCCAATATGGACTCAATCGGTAAACTCCTTCGAGTACCTCCCACACAAAATTTCGGAAAAGTTCAGTTTAGGACCTGCTCTCGAATCGCCTTGGTTTTTGTTGTAACATCTTGTATTCACTGTCCCCTATAGGAAGGTACAAGTTTCCTCAGGGGCAAGTCCATACTTCCTGAAAAAATATCCTGAAAGTTGAAAAACAAACCCTATGACACCATGTTTATGGGTGAAAGCGCAAGATAATTCTCGAACAGAAATGCCGATTCCGGCCAAAATTTGGCCTTCGTAATATTGTTTCCAAACTTAGTTTAAGTTCGTAGATAAGCCATATCGGTCCACTCCTTCAGGTACCTACCCCACAAAAGTTCAAAAATATTCGGAAAAATTGTGCGCACGATAACTCTTGATGGGAGTGACAGATTTGGTCCATACTTTACACATTCCCATAATATCTACCATATATAGATCAGGTTCGAATATGGACTATATTTGTCCACTCCATCCCGTACCTCCCACACAAAATTTTGGATAAGTTCACTTTAAGACCTGCTATTCAATCACGCTGATTTTTGTTGAAGCAACCTACATTCGCTGCCTCAATTACGATGGTAAAAGTTGTTACAGAGGCAAGTCCATACTTCTTGAGAAAACAGTCCGAAGGGTGCAAAAACCCCCTATGGCACCCCCATGGTCTATGTCGGTCCATTCCTTTAAGTAACTTTTCCGCAAAATTTTTGAACTTTTATCCTAATCAAATTTTTTGTCGGTTCATACGACCAACATTTTGAAAGCCCCTAAATACATAAGTTTTTTGTGAAAAAGTGTTTCAATTTGCACAGGCTGAGGGTATATCTCTGTCGGCAAAGCCGACTGATACTTTTTTACTTGTTCATTCGCAGAATTGTCAGAATTTCATCTTTTCCTTCATGTTTTGCTTTTGGATATTTTTGTTCTGTGCATCATGCTGTGATTATCCTTTGGAAAAAAGAAATTGACACGAAATTTAAATTTAAACTTTGATATTTGAGTTTCTAGGTGTGAGGGTGTATGTGTGTTTTATATATAGACTTTGTTATGAAAAGGGTGTTTCTTTCTTTTTGAACTGAGAGCTGAATATACGAAATATGAACTGCTGCTTATTACTGTGAAAGATGAGAATGCTTCAGTGAAATAATTAATAGGTGAATTTTAAGAGATATAAGGATATGGATATGAGAATATTTAAAAAAAAAATTAATAATAACAACATACGAATATTATTTTAATTTGAAAATAAATAAAAACAAGCAGGAATTCCTGGGAAATATTTAAGAAGGTTTTTTCGCAACATTACTACTGGACCCAAAGTCCATTAAATATGCACCCTTTTCCACTTCATAAACATTTAAAAACCATAAACTTTTCCAAATCTTTGCGGTTGTCACCTATTTTCCGTCAACCGGAAATTGTAGTTTAAGTAAAACCGTGAAAATGTTATTAAAGTAAAGTTCATACTGCAAAATACATTTAAGACATTACCAAGTAAAGGACAGTGCTGTTGCATTGGAATGTTGTTGCTGTTGCATCCTGTAAGGCTCAGTAACGAAACCCCTTAACATGATCTAGAATATTTTTCCCACTTTCTAGAATCAAATTGAATGTTCAAAACTGACAGAGACCAGAGAGCCAGTTCTTATACATAAAAGGCTATAATAAAATATAAATCAGGATGAAACAAGAATTTTTCATTTCTTGTTGCCATTATGACACTCATAATCGTACGCAACTTGGTCCTCGACTTGGCTACATATTTTTTATGGTAAATTTCATGGAAAAAGTATTATGCTTTTTTTCTATTTTGTTTTTTTTTTAATATTCGTTGTTGGAAAACATGTTGGAAACGAGTTTTTTTCTTGATGCTGTTTTCTACTTCATTCTGATAGTTGTATTTCTAAGAAACTCTTCTAAGAAACTTAAAAAAATAATTTGTTCTTTAAGTCCCAACAAGCCTTTTTTAGATCTTTTCAATATAGTTCGGTGAAGTGGAGAAAATTTACAAGATAAATTCATAATAAGAGGGACAAGCTAAAAAAAAACAAGTAAAAAGTCGTTAAGTTCGGCCGGGCCGAACTTTTTATACCCTCCACCATAAAATAGTCTTAATTAAAATGGAATAATAAGGGTCCTTTCACAATTTTAGGTGAAACAACTTTTCGACAATGGATAGAAACCTACTGCCTCCCACTATTGCTTAAATTACACTGTGAACACAAATGTTGGGGAAGAGATAATTCCTTTTGGAGATGAAAACCCTTGGTGTGTGTATATTAAAAACCCCGAAGGACAGATGCGCTGTGAGTCGAACTTCCGCGTTATGGCGTGATGAAGTTTTTGCAAGAGACCCTGTAAGCCATCATGAATTAGCATTATATCTTTGTTTGTTGTTTTTGTAGAGCACTTAAGCAAAAGTGAACAAAGATATAACGCTAATTCCTGATGGCCCACAGGGTCTCTAACAAAAATTTCATCATGCCATAACGCGGAAGTTCGACTCACGGCGGATCTGTCCTTCGGGGTTCATAATATACTCACCAAGGCCTTTTTTCCCCAAGAGGAATTTTCTGTGCCCCAGACTTTCACCTCCATTTTGTTGCACATTGTTATCTAATCTAATCTAAAAGAATGTGCTCAGCTAGGTGAAAGGTACCACCTACGGGGTTATATCAAAGAGTCAACCTATCTTTAATTTTTTTGGCGAAAAGTTTTATAGCTGCAGGGAACTTCAAGAGTCAGATTGAGGGTAGTTTCATCAAAACAATGTAGACCCTCAAAAATGGACCCATGTTGACGAATTTTAGTGAAGAAATTTCGTGACCACTGAAAATTCCCGAAAATCGGGAGGTACAGTTACATGGGGGGATATACCAAAACATGGACCTATGTATATTGACGATTATTTTTGAATAGACAAAATTGTAGCTAAAATTCTCAAAATACCGATCATTACAGCTAGTTCGGTTAAAAATTGCAGCTAAAATTCTCAAAATACCGAAAATCGGGAGATACCGTTATATGGGGGCTATACCAAAACATGGACCTATGTTGGCGATGTTTGGTGGAGATGTTTCATGACCACTGAGAACCTCAAATGGCAAATTACAGCTAGTTCGGTTAAAAATTGTAGATAAAATTCTCAAAATACCGAAAATCGGGAGGTACCGATATATGGGGGCTATACCAAAACATGGACCTATGCCAATATCCTTTGGGATATAAGTTTGTTGGTCACTAGGAACCCTAAGTGCCAAATTATAGCTAATGTGGCGAATAACGTCAAAATACCTCAAGTCCGGAGGTACCGTTATATGGGGGCTATACCAAAGAGTGGACCGATATAGCCCATCTTCGAACTTGACCTGCCTATGGAAAAAAGGCCCTCGGGTGCAAAATTTCAGCACTCTATCTCAATTATTGCGGACGCTAGAGTGATTACAACAGACGGACAGACGGACGGACAGACGGACATGGCTAAATCGTCTTAGAATTTTATCCTGATCAAGAATATATATACTTTATAGGGTCGCAAATGATTAGTTCGATGTGTTACAAACGGAATGACAAACTTAATATACTCTCCATACTATGGTGGAGGGTATACAAAATTATGTAACATATCACAGCTGTTTAAAAAAGCGTAGTAACTCAAAATTGCATTGTTGCATTGTTCAGTACAGACAAAACACTGTAGGGACTTTGAAGACATGAAGAGTGGCATAACATACTTTATTGACGAAATAGTGGGCAAAATATTGTGAGGTTTTTACAATTGGTGGAGTAGATCATTATTTATAATTTTTTAACCAAAACTGGAAATTTCAAAATTTTGAGTTTCTACACTTTTGTTGAACAGGTGCGTTACATAAAGTAAAAGGACCAGCACAAATCAAAACCTGGATTTTTGAAAGAATATTTTTCAAGGAACACCACAACACAAAACGTGGATTTTTTAAAGAATATTTTTCAAGGAACACCACAACACAAAACGTGGATTTTTTAAAGAATATTTTTCAAGGAACACCACAACACAAAACGTGGATTTTTTAAAGAATATTTTTTCAAGGACGCACACAACACAAAACGTGGATTTTTTAAAGAATATTTTTCAAGGAACACCACAACACAAAACGTGGATTTTTTAAAGAATATTTTTCAAGGATCACCACAACACAAAACGTAGATTTTTTAAAGAATATTTTTCAAGGAACACCACAACACAAAACGTGGATTTTTTAAAGAATATTTTGCAAGAATCAGCACAACACAAAACTTTAATTTTTTAACGAATATTTTTCAAGGAACACCACAACACAAAACGTGGATTTTTTAAAGAATATTTTTCAAGGAACACCACAACACAAAACGTGGATTTTTTAAAGAATATTTTTCAAGGAACACCACAACACAAAACGTGGATTTTTTAAAGAATATTTTTTAAGAAACACCGCATTACAATACGTGGATTTTTCAAAGAATATTTTTCAAGGAACACCGCAACACAAAACGTGGATTTTTTAAAGAATATTTTTCAAGGAACACCACAACACAAAACGTGGATTTTTTAAAGAATATTTTTCAAGGAACAGCACAACTCAAAACGTGGATTTTTTAAAGAATATTTTTTAAGAAACACCACAACACAAAACGTGGATTTTTTAAAGAATATTTTTTAAGAAACACCGAATTACAATACGTGGATTTTTTAAAGAATATTTTTCAAGGACCCACACAACACAAAACGTGGATTTTTTAAAGAATATTTTTTCAAGGACCCACACAACACAAAACGTGGATTTTTTAAAGAATATTTTTTAAGAAACACCGAATTACAAAACGTGGATTTTTTAAAGAATATTTTTTCAAGGACCCACACAACACAAAACGTGGATTTTTTAAAGAATATTTTTTCAAGAACCCACACAACACAAAACGTGGATTTTTTAAAGAATATTTTTTCAAGAACCCACACAACACAAAACGTGGATTTTTTAAAGAATATTTTTTCAAGGACCCACACAACACAAAACGTGGATTTTTTAAAGAATATTTTTTCAAGGACCCACACAACACAAAACGTGGATTTTTTAAAGAATATTTTTTCAAGGACCCACACAACAAAAGCGTGGATTTTTTAAAGAATATTTTTTCAAGGACCCACACAACACAAAACGTGGATTTTTTAAAGAATATTTATCAAGCAACCTCAACCTCAGACCTCAAAACGTAGATTTTTTAAGCAATATTTTTTAACTTTTTTCAGGGGCCATATGACTACGAAATGTGTATTTAAAAAAAATTAAGATTTTTTTTTATTTTTTTAAGGACTATCTGACGACGCACAATGGTTCAGGAATCGATTTTCCTGGCCAAAAATCAAAATTTTGTTTTGTAACAGATATTTAATTTCTATATGGTATTCGATAGTAAACATATTGAAACTAAAGAAACCAAAAAATTAGGTCAAAATATTGGAAGGTGCGCCTAAAGACGAACATTTTTCCAATTTTTGAGAAATACGTAATTTTTGAAAACTTCTGGAGAAAGAAATATCTATTTCTAGGAAACTGTAACATAAATTGCGTTCGCTGTTTTTTTGTTAGGTAGGGAGGATTGTGGCCTTTAGAAATAAATTAAACAAATTACCGTGGCGTTTACACAACATGATCTATTTTATTTTTCCTCAGGTACTAAAGTTTATGAAATTCCAAATTAAGTGGACTAGAACTTTTGTGGAACAACATGGAACAATGTTCTGTTTCCACAGAAATATGCCCGAAAGTCTCCTCTTTTAGCCCATATATACTTTTGTTCCCATCCCGTTCCGTCCGTTTAACACTTTTTTAAATTTATTGAAATTACATGGGTAAAAATGTGTGTTTTTCCATACCAATTCCCATTTGAATTACAGATTTTTTACACAAATTAAAATTTTTTGGAGCATATGAGTTTTCATATGAGTTATATAAGTTTTATGAACACCCAAGGAGCATTTTATTTTAATTTTTGACAAAATTTAAATTTTTTCCATTTTTTAATGTGAAAAATTTGTGAAAATTTTTTTTTTAATTTTTTTTTTTCGAAAAATTTTTTTAAATTTTTTTTTGGAATTTTTATAGTGTATTTATTGGCGTTTGACCATCTTTAATATATACGAAGATATAAAAACACAAAAGCACTGATATTTTGATGAAAAATAGTAAAAAAATTCAAAAGTTTAACTTTGACATTGAATTCCTCTGCAACTACCAGACCGATTTTGACCGCTTATAATTAACCGGAAAGCTGATTGTGTTGTCTGTCTAACAAAAAAAGAATTGTGAAAATATCTCTATCCGTTCAAAAGGAACGGATGACCAGGAAAAAACGATTCTGAACCACTGTGCGACGAAGCTTGGATTTTTAAATAATATTTTTCAAGCTACAATTTTTAAAGCATTATTTGAAAATTTGTTTTCAAGGGCCATTTAAAATCTTTTTTTTAAAAAATTTTTACCAGTTGAATATAAGATTCAGTGCCTTCCTCCTTCTTCTTCCTTTTCTCTTTCGCTAAAAATTTAAATTAAATTACAAGTTTTCTAAAATAAAAATTTATCACTTTGCTACATTGGCGGTGATTTGGCATCTGTAACGAAAATTAGGAACAAAAACGCTTTAACCACATTTGTTGTGTTGTGTTGCCATCGTTGGCATATATCAGTATATTTGTGTGTAACTAGTCTTCTTCTTTTTTGCGAAAAATTGGATTTGAAGCATCTAAAATCCGCTTCTTATTGATGTAATTCCTTTAAAGCCCGAAACGAAAACTGAACAGTACTTTGATATTATTCCACTACTAAGAATACTGCTGTCGTATGGTGATGTTTTTATTACAACATTAACTGTTACTCTATAAAGTGGATGATGATATGGTAGAGATCCATTGAAACCTCCCAAGAAGGCTGGAAGTAGTCTGTGCAAGATTGCTGTTACTTAAAGGATGTGGAGATGGATGTGACATTTATCTTTCGTTCTTTCTTGTGGTCGTTTTGTTTTCTTTCGGGTTGTGAGTGTGTGTGAGTGTATTTGAGTTTTATTTCCGTGGATTTATTTTCGATTCACTTCTTCTGTTTTTCTTGGTATAGAGAAATATAATATAGTGTTTGTATGTTGGTTTGCACGTGCGACAATTCGTTCATATCTACGGCTGTTCTGTTAAACATTGGAAAAACATCAGCAAGAACAAAGCATAGACAAATAAATCGGTAAATGACATGGTGCGATATCAGAAAAATTTGCCATCGATAAAAAATATAAAAATACTATCAACTGCAAAGTAAATTTGCCGCCTCTTGACTTTCTTCTTTCTTTGGGTTTCTTTCGCTGTTTTTTTTTTTTTCATTTACAATAGCTGTAAAATTAGTTTGAATTTCAACATACGAATTTGAGTTTTTAAAGTTAGATTGTTTTTTTTTTTAGAAAAAACATTAACAAATAAAATTTTCAATTAAAAATTTTCTTTCGTTAAGCCAAAGAAAGTGTGAAAGCATGTAAAGAAAATTTGAGTTGATTTTATGTAGAAAATTTAAAAAAAATGTTGCTTCATATAAAAAGCTCTGTTAACTGATATCGATATGTGGTTTCCAGGAATACTCCAAACAAAGTTCAACAATTTTTAATTAATTTCTCGATAGAGTCGAGCTTAATGACCGATGGTTTTTTTGCAAATGAAAAAAGAAAGCCGAATGTTCGAATCCACACAAGCACAATTATGTGACATGTTTCGCTGTTGGTAGTAGCTCATCAGACATATCGGCTGTGCAGTGGCTTCTCTATTATCGGACTTTTCATTTTTCAAATGCAAGTTGTTATACCTTCAGCCTTTAGGCTAGGAAGGGTATATACACTTTCATACGGGCAAAATTTGCCTCATCGAAATAATGGTTTTAGACCCCAAGTATGTTTGAACGAAATGTGTTTCAGACAATTTGGAGTTGATTTAGCAATGTCCGTCCGTCTGTCTGTCTGGCTGGCTGGTGCGCACGATAACTTTCGAACGGATGAACCGATACGGTTCAAATTTTGGCTTTCGTATTTTTTTGTCCAAACTTAGTTTAAGTTCGAAAATGAGCTATATCGGTCCACTCCTTCCGGTACCTCCCCCACAAAAGTTCCAAAATGTTCGGAAATTTTGTGGGCATGATAACTCTTGAAGGGAGTAACCGATTTGGTCCACAAAACTTAAAAAATGTTCGAAAAAAATTTGTGCCCGATAACTCTTGAAGGGAGTGACCGATGTAATCTATACTTTGCACATCCTAATATAGCTACCAGATATAGATCAGGTTCGAATATGAACTACTCCTTCTGGTACCACTCACACAAAATTTCGGACAAGTTCACTTTAGGACCTGCTCTCGAATCACTTTGATTTTTGTTGAAGGGATTTGCATTCGTTACCCCCATTACGACGGTAAAAGTTTTTTCAGGGGCAAGTCCATATTTCTTGGGAAAACAGCCCGAAAGTATTAAAAAACCCCTATCGAACTGTTCGTCATATTATATCCAAACTTAGTTGCATGGGCAATACCGGTCCACACCTTTCGGTACTTCTCCCCAATGTTTAAAAAATGTCACTAAAATGCTAGGACGATATCACTTGAATGGGGCAACCAATTTGGACCAAACTTTGGATCTCCTAATATTTTATCAAAATTTAGTTTAACTTCTAAAATGGCCCATATCGGTCCTCCCTACAAAAGTTCAACATTTGTGTCTTAGTGCAGTTAATTCATAATCCACATTTTTGTCGGCAAGTTCAAATGTCCGAAAAGGGCCACAAAATTCTGAAGAGACTTTAAATACATCTCGCTTCACATTGGCTGAGGGTATATATCTGTCGGCAAAGCCGACTGACACTTTTTTACTTGTTTTTTACAGTGATGAACTTTTTTCTCATTCAACCTACATGACTTTCCACGACAAACGAGTTTTTAGCTCAGCCTTCGGAAGTTATGGTTTTGGCTCTGAACGCAAGAGAGATCTCAAACACTTGACTTCGCCCGGTTTCTATGGGGGGATAATAAATTTGTTGTCTAAAATAACTATTGCGTCTCTTCGATTCTGTCACTGCCACGCCGATATGACAGAAGTCCATTATCTCTTTTCTCATTGTTCGATAACGCCTTTACAGCTGTTCATAATTTGTAACTAGCTTTTCCAAAGTTGCAGCACTTCGGATGCTCTAGTCTCCTTTTCCTGATATTATTCCACTACTAAGAATACTGCTGTCGTATGCTGATGTTTTTATTACAACATTAACTGTTACTTTGTAAAGAGGATGATGGTATGGTAGAGAACCATTGAAACCTTCAAAGAAGGCTGGCAGCAGTCTGTGCAAGATTGCTGTTACTTAAAGGATGTAGAGACGGATGTGACATTTGTCTTTCGTTCTTTCTTGTGGCCTTTTTGTTTTCTTTCGGGTTGTGAGTGTGTGTGAGTGTATCTGTGTTTTATTTCCGGGGATTTATTTTCGATTCACTTCTTCTGTTTTTCTTTGTCTAGGGAAATATAGATGTAGTGTGTGTGTTGGTTTCCACGTGCGACAATTCGTTCATCTCTACGGCTGTTCTGTTAAACAGTAGAAAGACAACAGCAAGAACAAACCGTAGACAAATAAATCGGCAAATGACATCGTGCGATAATCAGAAAAATTTGCCATCGATAGAAAGAAGAGAAATACTATCAACGGCAAAGTAAATTTGTCGCCTCTTGACATTTTTCTTTTTCTTTCTTTGGGTTTCTGTCGCTGTTGTTTTTTGTTTTGTTTTTTGTTTCTCCATACATCCACGATACACAATAAACAAGACATTATTGACAATAGCTGTAAAATTAGTTTGAATTTCAACATACGAATTTGAGTTTTTAAAGTTATATTGTTTTTTTAGAAAAAAAATAATAAATAAAATTTTCTTTCGTTAAGCCAAAGAACATTTGAAAACATGTAAAGAAGATTTGAGTTCATTTTTATGTAAAAAATTGAACAAAAACGTGCTGCTGCATATGAAAACCTCTGTAAACTGATATTGATATGAGGTTTCCAGGAATATTCCAAACAAAGTTGCACAATTTTTAATTATTTTCTCGATAGAGTCGAGCTTATTGACCGATGGTTTTTTGCAAATGAAAAAGGAAAGCCGAATATTCGAATCCACACAAGCGCCATTATGTGACATGTTTCGTTGTTGGTAGCAGCTTATCAGACATATCGGCTGTGCAGTGGCTTCTCTATCATCGCACTTTTCATTTTTCAAATGCAAGTTGTTTTTTACAGTGATGAACTTTTTCTCATTCAACCTGCATGACTTTCCACGACAAACGATTTTTTAGCTCAGCATTCGGAAGTTATGGTTTTGGCTCTGAACGCAAGAGAGATCTCAAACACTTGACTTCGCCCAGTTTCTAAGGGGGAATCAATAATTTGTCGTCTAAAATAACCATCGCGTCTCTTCGATTCTGTCACTGCCACGCCGATATGACAGAAGTCCATTATCTCTTTTCTCATTGTTCGATAACGCCTTTGCAGCTAATCATAATTTGTAACTTTCTTTTCCAAGGTTGCAGCACTTCAGATGCTCTAGTCTCATTTTCCTCTTTGTGGTTTACCTACTAACTTATAAACTTTTTCTCTGATTAATCCTGTCGCTTTAGCTGGGAAATTAGTTCTAATTTCTGCAGTGATGATGCCTAAGATCAAAAGCGCATTTTAATCTCCTAGGACCAGCTAGTTATCGTATTCCAACAACAGCTTAAGGAAAGCTAGATACCAATGGACCAAAAACTCGAGAAGCGGTTTCTAATGGTTTCAAAGAAAACAATTGTAAGACATTTTTAAAGATAAATTTTATAGGAACTCAGATTTTACAAGGAAAATGTTTATAAGGACTGTGATTTCTTTATAGAATAAATTTTTTGGAACGTAAGTATTTTTAAATTTTTAAAAAAAATTAAAAGCTGATATTTTAAAAGAAAATTGAAGAATTTAGTAGTATTTGTAATCTTTAAAGAAAAATTTTATAAGGACGTGGATTTTATAAAATTTAATTTTTAGGACATGATTTTTTTAATAGTTTTTGGATTTTTTTCAAAATTTTTTTAAGACATGGTTTTTTAAGCACATGGATTTTTTAAAAATATTTTTTGAGGACAGGGGTTTAAAATAAAATTAAGGACATGGCGTTTTTAAAACATGATTTTTAAGGACGTGGATTTTTTTAAGTATTTCTAAGGACGTGGATTTTTTAAAAAATGTTTTTAAAGACGTGGATTTAAAAAAAATTATTTTTACGGACGTGGATTTAAAAAAAAAATATTTTTAAGGACTTGGATTTTTTAAAACACTATTATTCAAGGACGTGGATTTTTTAAAAAACTATTATTCAAGGACGTGGATTTTTTAAAATCTATTATTCAAGGATGTGGGTTTTTTAAAATCTATTATTCGAGGACGTGGATTTTTTAAAAAATATTTTCTATGGATGCGTATTTTGTAAAAAATTTCAATTCAATTTATTTAACATGTAATACAAAGGCATTTGATTTTTTAAAAAATAGTTTATAAGGATGTGGATTTTTTAAAAATATTTTTTAAGGACTTGGATTTAAAAAAAAAAATAATAAATCTTAAGGACGTGCAATAAAAAAAATTATTTAAGGACGTGGATTTTTTTAAATATTTTTAAGGATGCATATTGTTTAAAACCCATTTTTAAGGACGAGTAATTTAAAAAAAATAAAGACGCATATTGTTTAAAAACTATTTTTACGGACGTGATTTTTTTAATAGTTTTGAGGACATGCATTTTTTAAAAAAAAAATTTTAAGGATTTTTTTAAAATAATTTTTAAAGTTTTAAAAAATAGTTTTTAAAGACATGGATTTTTTAAAAATAATTTTTGAGAATAGGCATTTAAAAAAAAAAAAATTTTAAGGACATGGTTTTTTTGAAAAATATTTTTTTTTTTAAATTTTTTTAATGACGAATTTTTTTAAAAAATATATTTAAGCAGGTGGATTTAATAAAAAAATTTTACGCCACTGCATTTTTTAAAAAATATTATTTTAGAACGTGGATTAAAAAAAAATTATTAAAAAACGTGGATTTAAAAAAAATATTATTTGATGTTGTTTATTTTTTAGAAAATAATGATTTTGTGATTGTGATTTTTTTTAAATATATATTTGAGGAGGTGGATTAAATAAAATAATTTTTACGGTCATGGATATTTTAACAAATATTATTTAAGACATGGATTTAAAAAATAAATTATTAAAGGACGTGGAGTTAAAAAAAATATTACACAAGGACGCGGATTTAAAAGAAAAAAGTTATTTAAGGACGTCTATTTTTTAAAAAATAATTTTTATGGATGTGGATTTTTTAAAAAATAAAAACGTGGATTTAAAAAAAATATTTTATTGGCGTTTTTATTGTTGGACTGCAGAATTTTACATCTTTGTGTTTATTTCAGCTTGAGTCCATATTTTGTTGTAATTCAATTGTTTGAATAACAACAAAATATTTTAAAAGTGGATATGAAATTGATAAAAAACGCCAACAACAATAATAGGCATCAGCACGGCCTTGTTGACCAATGCGTAATGCAAAAACAACTTTCTTGTTGTTTTTACCCCCGCTTATTGAAGCAACACTCCTATGTTCGCATTCTTTGCGAAGCAAAGACGACATAAAAGCAGTGGTGGATATGAAATTCTTTAGTTCGACTCAAATTGTAGGGTAAACAGCTTTAGGGCCATAAAGCAAATTTCTCATTTTATTTAATTTGCTAGATGGCTTTATTGACCTGTTTATCGATACAGAGTCGGCGAAAAAAGGGAACTGATGAAGTTGTTTGGTGACAACTGAAACTATAGTATTCCCTACCCTTCGTCCGCAACTAATCAATTTCATATCCACTTTTAAAATATTTTGTTGTTATTCAAACAATTGAATTACAACAAAATATGGACTCAAGCTGAAATAAACACAAAGATGAAAAATATTTTATATCGATTTTTAAAAAATAATTTTAATGGATGTGGATTTTTTAAAAAATAGTTTTATGGACATGGATTTTGTAAAAAATAATTTTTACGGACGTGGTGTTTTTAAAAAATAATTTTTAAGGACGTTGATTTTTAAAAAAAAAATAATTTTTATGTACATGGATTTTTTAAAAATAATTTTTATGGGCGTGGTATTTTTAAAACATATTTTTTATGGACCTGGATTTTTTGAAACATATTTTTATGGACGTGTATTTTGTAAGAAAATTCAATTAAATTTATTTTGACTTGAAATACAAAGGCCTTTGATTTTATAAAAAATAGTTTTTAAGGAAGTGGATTTTTTTAAAAATATTTTTTACGGACTTGGAATTTTTATAAAATAATTTTTAAGGACGTGGATTAAAAAAAAATATTTAAGGACGTGGATATTTTTAAGGATGCATTTTGTTTAAAATCCATTTTAAAGGACAAGTAATTTTTTAAAAAACATTAAGGACGCATATTGTTTAAAAACTAGTTCTACGGACGAGATTTTTTGATAGATTGCTTTTTTTTAAAAATGTTAAGGACATTTAAAAAAACAATTTTTAAGGTCATAAAGTTTTTAAAAAATAATTTTTAAGGACATGAATTTTTTAAAAAAGATTTTTTGAGGATAGGGATTTTTTAAAAAACAATTTTTAAGGACATGCCGTTTTTAAAATATAATTTTTAAGGACGTGGATTTTTTTAAATTTTTTAAGGACATGAATTTAAAAAAAAAATATTTAAGGAGGTGGATTTCATAAAATATTTTTTTCGGTCGTGGATTTTTTAAAAAATATTATTTCAGCACGTGGATTAAAAAAATATTATTAAAAAACGTGGATTTTAAAAAAAATATTATTTGAGGTTTTTTATTTTTTAAAAAATAATTTTTATTGTGTGCCATGAAAATAACTATTAGGGGTTGTAGTTAATTGTCAACGATACAATGGCAATAAAATGCGCGTGGCATTTTAACAACATTGAAATAAAGCAGCACCAACAATGAACATAATGACTAGCTGGGGAGTAGAACCAAAGAAAAATACCTTTCAAAATTTATTTCTTGTAACTTATCTGAAAATTAAGTTTTTCTCACCCATACCCCGCTCGTTAACTTCTTTGTTTACCAGTTGGTAATTAATTCGTAAAGTTTTCTAAAATGAATTTAATGTAGGTGCTGCTTTGTCGTTGTCGTCGCCATATTGGCCATATTGTAAAGTGTAAGCGTGCCATGGTGTAGTTTTGTTGCTGCTTCTGAAAATGAACGCTAAGTTTTTCTATTTTGTTGTTTATGTTTTGTTTCGCCTTTAACGTAAAACTATGGCTTGGCCTTAGTCAACTCAACTCCAACATACCTCATTCTTTAGGAATAAAGATAAATAAAAATTAAAATACAAGGGGAATTAAATGGACTTTGAAAGGGGAAGGTGCAGAGATGTGTGAACTGAAAACTTAGATAAAAGTTGTTATGGAATTGCTCAGGTTTCAGAAATCGATGAAGAATAAACTGTTATTCAAATCCAAAAAACAAACAAAAATTATTAAAAAAGATGTAAATATATAACATTATATGCACTTAACTACCAGGGCTTAGTAATTGTTATGAGCTCTTTTAATAACAATTTTGACAAGAAGGGTAAAATGGCAATGCATAATAACCCAGTAAAATTTGAAGGAAGGGGTTCCATGCGATGACGTGATTTCATGGCATCTTTTGCATTGGTTTAAACGAAGTCGTGAAAGATCCGATCATTTCATTAGAATGTAAAGGAAGTCGTGAAAGATCCGATCTTTTCATCAGCATTTGAACCCATTCCATCGATCCAATAGAGATGAATTTAGTGTTTTTATTTATACAAATTTTTCTAAATATATAAGATTAATTATTTACAATAGGCTTGATGTTGTCGGAGACTCGAAATCGCAACCAACGTTGTTAAAACTCTCGTCGCAATGATAAAGTCATTGCAAAGGTTTGGTAAAATGACATGCAAAAGCATTGGTGAAAATGACTTGTCAAAGCATTGGTGTAAATGACATGCTTTGGATCCAGAAATGAATAGCATCTTTTGGGGTCCACGCTCATATAAAATTCATCGATGAAGATGCTAAAAAGATGACATGCCAGATCACTTGCACCCATGATTGAATGACATCTTTGGCATCGAACATTTTGCTGGGAAAGCATTGGGAGGGGTTTGCTTAAAAGAAAAAATTTAAAAGGAAGAAATAATTGGTCAAGTTTTATAGGTACTTACTTAGCTGGCCCATTACAGAACATTTGTTCCATAGACCGAACTAAGAAAAGATCTCCATTCTTCTCTGTTTTTCGCTTCTCTTTTTGGAATACCGCGCCTTTTCTTCTTCATCCACTTGTATGGTCCATCGAAGATTAGGCCTGCCGATTCTGCATGCACCGCCATGTGGCATGTACATATTCATACGCCATTTTAGCGGGTTCATCATCGCTCATTCTTATGATATGGCCCAGCCAACGCAATCGTTGCATCTCGATACGTTTAACTATATTCTTGCCTTTGTTTAGCTGATATAGCACGTGGTTCATACGACGTCGATATTCGCCGTCAACGCAAATCGGCCCGTAGATCTTTTGAAGAAATTTCCTCTCAAACACACCAAGCACTGCCTTATCTGCTTGCGCAAGTACCCATGCTTCGGAGCCAGTGTTTTATAGGTAGATTTCTAGTAAAATAACGATAGTGAAGGTGGAAATAATTTTAAATGACGTGGACATTTTTTAATAATTTTTAATTCCGTGGATTCTTTTAAAAGTAATTTATAATGACGTGGATTTTTTATAAACAAATTTTCAATGACGTGGATTTTTCAAAAATAATTTCTAATGACGTGGATCTTTTAAAAATAATTTTTAATGACGTGGATCTTTTAAAAATAATTTTTATTGACGTGGATCTTTTAAAAACAATTTTAAAGACGTGGATTTTTTTAAAAATAATCTTTAATGACGTGGATTCCTAAAAATAATCTTTAATGACGTAGATTCCTAAAAATGATTTTAAATTACGTGGATTTTTAAAAAATATTTTTTAATAATGATTTTTAAAAAATATTTTTAATGACGTGGATTTTTTAAAAAAAAAAATTAATGACGTGAATTCTTTAAAAAAAGTTTTAATGACGTGGATTCTTTAAAAATAAGTTTAAATGACGTGGATGTTTTAAAAATAATTTTTATGACGTGAATTTTTTCAAAATAATTTTTAATGACGTGGATTATTTAAAAATAATTTTAAATGAAGTGGATTTTTTAAAACTAATTTTAAATGACATGGACTTTTTAAAAATAATTTTTAATGACGTGGATTTTTTAAAAATAACTTTAAATGACGTGGATTTTTTATAAACAAATTTTCAATGACGTGGATCTTTTAAAAATAATTTTTAATGACGTGGATCTTTTAAAAATAATTTTTATTGACGTGGATCTTTTAAAAACAATTTTAAAGACGTGGATTTTTTTAAAAATAATCTTTAATGACGTGGATTTTTAAAAAATATTTTTTAATAATGATTTTTAAAAAATATTTTTAATGACGTGGATTTTTTAAAAAAAAAAATTAATGACGTGAATTCTTTAAAAAAAGTTTTAATGACGTGGATTCTTTAAAAATAAGTTTAAATGACGTGGATGTTTTAAAAATAATTTTTATGACGTGAATTTTTTCAAAATAATTTTTAATGACGTGGATTATTTAAAAATAATTTTAAATGAAGTGGATTTTTTAAAACTAATTTTAAATGACATGGACTTTTTAAAAATAATTTTTAATGACGTGGATTTTTTAAAAATAACTTTAAATGACGTGGATTTTTTAAAAATAATTTTGAATGACATGGACTTTTTAAAAATAATTTTAAATGACGTGGATTTTTTAAAAATAATTTTGAATGACGTGGACTTTTTAAAAATAATTTTTAATGACGTGGATTTTTTAAAAATAATTTTAAATGACGTGGATTTTTTAAAAATAAATTTTAATGCTGTGAATTTTTTAAAAATAACTTTTAATGCCGTGGATTATTTTAAAATAATTTTAAATGACGTGGATTTTTTAAAAATAAATTTTAATGCTGTGAATTTTTTAAAAATAACTTTTAATGCCGTGGATTTTTTTAAAATATTTTTAAATGACGAGGATTTTTCTTTAAAAAATAATTTTTTAAGACGCATTTTATACCCTATATCACAATGTGGTAAGGTAATGACGGGGATTTTCTAAAAGTAAATTTTAATGCCTTGAATTTTTTAAAACTAATTGTTAATGTCGTGGATTATTTTAAAATATTTTTAAATGACGACGATTTTTCATTAAAAATATTTTTTAAATACGCATTTTATACCCTATATCACAATGTGATAAGGGTATTATAAGTTTGTTCTTGGAAAAATGCATGCAATTCATGCGCTACCAGGATGAACACAATGGACCATAAGATCTCCGGGTGGAGCGGCTGTTATGACAGCCGCGCGTCCTTTAACCTAACCTATCTTATGTACATATGTGTGATGTGAGGGCTAAAAACAAATTCCGTAGAAAACTAGTGCACAGAGGTATCACATGCTTGGAGGTTTTAAGGACATGGACTTAAAAGAATACGTTTAAAGATAAAATGGATTTTTTAAGGAAAATAATTATGTTAAAGATATTTTAAGGACGAGGATTTTCTAAAGACATTCTAAGGACGTGAGTGTTTAAAGACATTCTAAGGGCGTGAATTTTTAAGACATTTATTTTTATAAAACCTTTTTAAAGGACATGGATTTTTGTTACAAAAGTTTTAAGATTTAAAAAAGTAAAACGGTTTTTTTAATTAGTTTTAAGGTCGTTGAATTTTTTAAGATATTTTTAAGGACGTGGATTTTTTAAAGGCATTCTAAGGACGTGGATTTTTAAAGACATTCTAAAGATACAGATTTTTTTAAGACATTGATTTTTACAAAGCATTTTTAAAGGACATGGATTTTTGTAAAAAGTTTTAAATTTTAAAAAGTAAAAACTGTATATTTTGGGTGTATTTTAAGGACTTTAATTTTTTAAAGATATTTTAATGACGTGGAATTTTTAAGTATATTTTTGAGGACGTGGAGTTTTATAAAAACATTTATAAGGGCCTGGATTTTTAAAAATATTTTTTCAAGGACAAAATATTTAAAAAAAATTGAGACGTGGAATTATAAAAATATTTTTTCAAGGACGTTGAATTTAAAAAAAAATATGGGACGTAGACTTTTTAAAAATATTTTTTAAGGACTGAGGATTTAAAAAAAAATTGAGACGTGGAATTTTTAAAAATATTTTTTCAAGGACGATGAATTTAAAAAAAATATGGCCCGTGGACTTTTTAAAAATATTTTTTCACGGACGACGATTTAAAAAAAAATATGGGGTCTTTTCGGCAAATATATTTTTTCAAGGACGGATTAAAACCAGTAAGGAAAGGATCAAAGTCGGGCGGGGCCGACTATATGATAGCCTACACCACTGTGAATATGTAAAATATAAATCGGAGCTATATCCAGATCTAAACCGATTTTGATATAATTTGGCACATTTATTTCCAGACCGAATTCAGTCACACATTCCAAATATCATTGAAATCCGACTTATATAGCGTGTTTGGAGCAGCAAATACGCGAAATCGGCCGAAAATATATATGGGTGCTATATCCAAATCTGAACCGATTTCGATATAATTTGGCACATTTATTTCTAGACTGAATTCAGTCACACATTCCAAATTTCATCGAAATCGGAAAAATATAGCGTGTTTGGTACAGAAAATACGTGAAATCGGCCGAAAATATATATGGGAGCTATATCCAAATCTGAACCGATTTCTATATAATTTGGCACACTTATTTCTATACCAAATTCAGTCAAACATTCCAAATTTCATTAAAATCGGACGTATATAGCGTGATTGGTACATCGCATACGTGAAATCGGGCGAACATATATATGGGAGCTATATCCAAATCTGAACCGATTTCGATATAATTTGGCACATTTATTTTCAGACCAAATTCAGTCACACATTCCAAATTTCATCGAAATCGGACATATATAGCGTGTGTGTTACAGAAAATACGTGAAATCGGCCGAAAATATATATGGGGGCTATACCAAAACTTGGACCGATATAGCCCATCTTCGAACTTGATCTTCCGACGGCTAGAAAAATGGTATTCCCCAATTTTCAGCGAAATCGGTCAACAAATGCGACCTGTATGTTGCGAACGGACGGACGGACGGACGGACATGCATAAATCGACTCAGAAAGTGATTCTATGTATATCCCTAGAAGGAACTATGGGTCTATCTCGCTTCCTTTTGTATGTTACATACAAATGCACTAACACATAATACCCCTTACCACATAGTGGTGTAGGGTATAAAAAAAATTGGGACACGAATTTTTTAAAAATACTTTTCAAGGACGTGGATTTTTTAAAAACATTTTTAAGGACGGTGGATTTAAAAAAATTGGGACGTGGATTTTTTAAAAATGCTTTTCAAAGACGGTGGACTTAAGAAACAAATTGGGACGTGGATTTTTTAAAAATACTTTTCAAAGACGGTGGATTTAAGAAACATATTGGGACGTGGATTTTTTAAAAATATTTTTCAAAGACGGTGGATTTAAGAAACAAATTGGGACGTGGATTTTTTAAGAATACTTTTCAAGACGGTGGATTTAAGAAACAAATTGGGACGTGGATTTTTTAAAAATACTTTTCAAAGACGGTGGATTTAAGAAACAAATTGGGACGTCGATTTTTTAAAAATACTTTTCAAAGACGGTGGATTTAAGAAACAAATTGGGACGTGGATTTTTTAAAAATATTTTTCAAAGACGGTGAATTTAAGAAACAAATTGGGACGTGGATTTTTTAAGAATACTTTTCAAGGACGGTGAATTTAAGAAACAAATTGGGACGTGGATTTTTTGAAAATACTTTTCAAAGACGGTGAATTTTTTTAAAATATTTTTTCAAGGACGCAGGTTTTTTTTTTCAAGGAGGTCGTCTTTTTAAAAAAATTTTTTCAAGGACCGATGATTTAAAAAAGTTGGGACGTGGACTTTTTACAAATATGTTTTTCAAGGAAGGTGGATTCAACAAAATATGGGACGTGGACTTTTTAAAAATATTTTTTCAAGGACGTGGACTTTTTAAAGATATTTTTTCAAGGACGGTGGATTTAACGAAAATGGGTCGTGGGCTTTTTAATAAAAAAAGTTCAAGGACGTGGACTTTTTAAAAATATATTTCGAGGACGGTGGATTTAACGAAAATGGGCCGTGGATTTTTTAATAAAAATTTTATAAGGACGTGGACTTTTTAATAAAAACTTTATAAGGACGTGGTCTTTTTAAAAATATTTTTCGAGGACGGTGGACTTAAAAAAATGGGTCGTGGACTTTTTAAAAAAAAATTTAAGGACGGTGGATTTAATAAATTGGTACGTGGATTTTTTGAAAATATTTTTTCGAGGACGGTGGACATAAAAAAAATTAGTCGTGGACTTTTTAAAAAATTTTTTAAGGACGGTGGATTTAATAAATTTTAACGTGGATTTTTTGAAAATATTTTTTTAAAGACGTGAATTTTTTAAAAATATTTTCAAGGCCGTGAATTTTTGTAAAAATATATTTGAAGGATGTGAATTGGTTTTAAGGGCGTGGATTACAAAAATGTATTCAAGGAAGTAGATTTTTAAAACAATTCTTCAAGGAAATGGATTGTTTAAAACGCTTTCTCAAGGACGTGTTTTTTTAAATCAGAATTCATAGATTTAGCAAGGACATGCGTTTTTTAATGAATATTTTCATGGATTTTGTTTTTTCAATGACCTGGTTGTTTTAAAAATGATTTAATAAGGACGTGTATTTTTTTTTTAAACTTGGACTTGGATTTTGTAAAATGTTTTACAAGGACGTGGATTTTGTAAAATGTTTTACAAGGACGTGGATTTATTTGTGTTTCACCAGGCTAAAAAGTATATTAATGCGTTGCTGTGTGCGGTTAGGAAGCCCCCAAAAGCAACTCATAAATATTAATGTTCAACAATGTGCTCTTTTTTATCGTCCACTATCCTCACATCATATTACACACATATCATTAGCAACATAAACATTAAATACGACCTTCCTAGTACAGTTCAAATATAAACAGCATTACATTTCCAAAAAGGACATATGCAATAGTAACCTTGGTAGTAAGGTTATGACAATTATACAAAAAAAAATACAAAACTCTGAAATCTGAAAACAAAAAAATTTATGTATATCCTAAATGACACGAAACATATTTTTGTGAAATTAAAATTCCACCTTGTAGACAACAGCAAAAAACATCAGCGTACGAACCACCCCCCATTTGAAGAGACAATGTCAAACATTGTTAAGGGAAAAACAAAACATTGTACAAACACTTGAAAATGTCGTCGTAGCGCAGTGCAAATAAAAGTACGCAATTATTAAGAAAGAAAAACAATTTTTGAAATTAATGATGTTTTCGGTTCATGGGCCAGAATGAGAAGGACATTTGTTGTCAGTTCATCATCCAAACATTCATCCATCCGACGTGTCATTATCATGAAACAATTTCTCTGCTTCATCCAATGATTAAAATTATAACTTTGTGCAAATTGAGGCGGAGAGTGAGAATGAGTGAAGGCCTACAACATGTGTGTACAAGGTCACTAGTAAAGCATTTCATTAATATTAAATGGGATACAAATATTTGATAGCCTTCTGGATGATGAACAAGAGGAATGAGAACTAAGTGATCCATTTGAAATATGACAATTTCCTAAAAAAAGAAGAATATGTACTCGCTTTTATTGTTTGGGTAGCATAAGTATAATGAATATTGTAAAAAAGTTTCTGTGTCCAAAGCATCAACTGTCACAGCTAAATATAAAATGAATTTTCCACTGCGGGAACGATGTGGTGGTTGTCATATTTTAGGTCTTTGGAGTTAGAATTTCCCTCCTTATCGACATAGTAAATATTATCAGTACAGTTACCATTACAGGATATCACCATTTTAAACGTTCTTCAAAGATCTTTAAAGGGAGATAAATAACGTTAAAAACAAATTGTTATCTATTAAAAATCTGGGTTATTCAATTCCTATTCCTGATTCAATTGCGCATCTCTCATTGCATTCTAATCACAAACTTCCCTCTATAGTCTTTATCTATGTATGAGTCATTTTAGATTAGCTGCCGTCACAACCTAAGTGCAAATGAATGCAATTTTCATTCAAACTAGAACATCAACAGCAGCAGTTGGACACGTTGACATAGACACACACACACCCATTCAAACCAACTGAAATATGTGAAAGAAATGAACTGCCTCGATTACTGTGGTTGGCCATAAAACAAACTGTTTGTAGAGTTGTCGTTTGGTTGACCAACATTTTATAGTGTCATGTTGTCTGTAGTGGTGTTTGTGCTGGTAGTGGAATGTAGTGTCGAACGCAAATTGTGTTCTTACCACAAACTACACAAATACAGACATGTCCGCAACATGTGCGGCAATAAGAACAACAAGAGAATACAATCAAATGCAATTTTAATATGCCTCTAAAAAAGTTATCACTGAGAAAGGTTTGTTGTATATGGTTTTGTTGTTATTTTAATGTATAACAAACAAAATAGAGCTTGTTATGGGTATCACGTAGTAGTAGGTAAGTACTAATGACATAATTCAGAAGTGTGGCTAACAGAATATTGATAACCGTATATAAGTGAGTGACCTACTTAATTTCACATCATCGGATTGGGTCACCAGTAAACGTGAATGAGAAGCTTACATATAGCACAAGCATTTTCCACACTTTTAGTGCCACAGGCATAATAGAGCTGAAGGTGTATTCGAATGGTAGCGTTTTATGTCCTATACACAAAAAGATGACCAAGAAATGTAAAAACTAGAGCAAAACCAGACTCCTCTCCATTCTTTACAAGACTTTTTTCTACAATTTGGATTTTTTAAACAATATTTTTCCCAAAAAGTGAATTTTTAAAGAATATTTTTTCACAAAACGTGGATTTTTAAAGAATATTTTTTCACAAAACGTGGATTTTTAAAGAATATTTTTTCACAAAACGTGGATTTTTAAAGAATATTTTTTCACAAAACGTGGATTTTTAAAGAATATTTTTTCACAAAACGTGGATTTTTAAAGAATATTTTTTCACAAAACGTGGATTTTTAAAGAATATTTTTTCACAAAACGTGGATTTTTAAAGAATATTTTTTCACAAAACGTGGATTTTTAAAGAATATTTTTTCACAAAACGTGGATTTTTAAAGAATATTTTTTCACAAAACGTGGATTTTTAAAGAATATTTTTTCACAAAACGTGGATTTTTAAAGAATATTTTTTCACAAAACGTGGATTTTTAAAGAATATTTTTTCACAAAACGTGGATTTTTAAAGAATATTTTTTCACAAAACGTGGATTTTTAAAGAATATTTTTTCACAAAACGTGGATTTTTAAAGAATATTTTTTCACAAAACGTGGATTTTTAAAGAATATTTTTTCACAAAACGTGGATTTTTAAAGAATATTTTTTCACAAAACGTGGATTTTTAAAGAATATTTTTTCACAAAACGTGGATTTTTAAAGAATATTTTTTCACAAAACGTGGATTTTTAAAGAATATTTTTTCACAAAACGTGGATTTTTAAAGAATATTTTTTCACAAAACGTGGATTTTTAAAGAATATTTTTTCACAAAACGTGGATTTTTAAAGAATATTTTTTCACAAAACGTGGATTTTTAAAGAATATTTTTTCACAAAACGTGGATTTTTAAAGAATATTTTTTCACAAAACGTGGATTTTTAAAGAATATTTTTTCACAAAACGTGGATTTTTAAAGAATATTTTTTCACAAAACGTGGATTTTTAAAGAATATTTTTTCACAAAACGTGGATTTTTAAAGAATATTTTTTCACAAAACGTGGATTTTTAAAGAATATTTTTTCACAAAACGTGGATTTTTAAAGAATATTTTTTCACAAAACGTGGATTTTTAAAGAATATTTTTTCACAAAACGTGGATTTTTAAAGAATATTTTTTCACAAAACGTGGATTTTTAAAGAATATTTTTTCACAAAACGTGGATTTTTAAAGAATATTTTTTCACAAAACGTGGATTTTTAAAGAATATTTTTTCACAAAACGTGGATTTTTAAAGAATATTTTTTCACAAAACGTGGATTTTTAAAGAATATTTTTTCACAAAACGTGGATTTTTAAAGAATATTTTTTCACAAAACGTGGATTTTTAAAGAATATTTTTTCACAAAACGTGGATTTTTAAAGAATATTTTTTCACAAAACGTGGATTTTTAAAGAATATTTTTTCACAAAACGTGGATTTTTAAAGAATATTTTTTCACAAAACGTGGATTTTTAAAGAATATTTTTTCACAAAACGTGGATTTTTAAAGAATATTTTTTCACAAAACGTGGATTTTTAAAGAATATTTTTTCACAAAACGTGGATTTTTAAAGAATATTTTTTCACAAAACGTGGATTTTTAAAGAATATTTTTTCACAAAACGTGGATTTTTAAAGAATATTTTTTCACAAAACGTGGATTTTTAAAGAATATTTTTTCACAAAACGTGGATTTTTAAAGAATATTTTTTCACAAAACGTGGATTTTTAAAGAATATTTTTTCACAAAACGTGGATTTTTAAAGAATATTTTTTCACAAAACGTGGATTTTTAAAGAATATTTTTTCACAAAACGTGGATTTTTAAAGAATATTTTTTCACAAAACGTGGATTTTTAAAGAATATTTTTTCACAAAACGTGGATTTTTAAAGAATATTTTTTCACAAAACGTGGATTTTTAAAGAATATTTTTTCACAAAACGTGGATTTTTAAAGAATATTTTTTCACAAAACGTGGATTTTTAAAGAATATTTTTTCACAAAACGTGGATTTTTAAAGAATATTTTTTCACAAAACGTGGATTTTTAAAGAATATTTTTTCACAAAACGTGGATTTTTAAAGAATATTTTTTCACAAAACGTGGATTTTTAAAGAATATTTTTTCACAAAACGTGGATTTTTAAAGAATATTTTTTCACAAAACGTGGATTTTTAAAGAATATTTTTTCACAAAACGTGGATTTTTAAAGAATATTTTTTCACAAAACGTGGATTTTTAAAGAATATTTTTTCACAAAACGTGGATTTTTAAAGAATATTTTTTCACAAAACGTGGATTTTTAAAGAATATTTTTTCACAAAACGTGGATTTTTAAAGAATATTTTTTCACAAAACGTGGATTTTTAAAGAATATTTTTTCACAAAACGTGGATTTTTAAAGAATATTTTTTCACAAAACGTGGATTTTTAAAGAATATTTTTTCACAAACGTGGATTTTTAAAGAATATTTTTTCACAAAACGTGGATTTTTAAAGAATATTTTTTCACAAAACGTGGATTTTTAAAGAATATTTTTCACAAAACGTGGATTTTTAAAGAACATTTTTTCACAAAACGTGGATTTTTAAAGAATATTTTTCACAAAACGTGGATTTTTAAAGAATATTTTTCACAAAACGTGGATTTTTAAAGAATATTTTTTCACAAAACGTGGATTTTTAAAGAATATTTTTTCACAAAACGTGGATTTTTAAAGAATATTTTTTCACAAAACGTGGATTTTTAAAGAATATTTTTTCACAAAACGTGGATTTTTAAAGAATATTTTTTCACAAAACGTGGATTTTTAAAGAATATTTTTTCACAAAACGTGGATTTTTAAAGAATATTTTTTCACAAAACGTGGATTTTTAAAGAATATTTTTTCACAAACGTGGATTTTTAAAGAATATTTTTTCACAAAACGTGGATTTTTAAAGAATATTTTTTCACAAAACGTGGATTTTTAAAGAATATTTTTTCACAAAACGTGGATTTTTAAAGAATATTTTTTCACAAAACGTGGATTTTTAAAGAATATTTTTTCACAAAACGTGGATTTTTAAAGAATATTTTTTCACAAAACGTGGATTTTTAAAGAATATTTTTTCACAAAACGTGGATTTTTAAAGAATATTTTTTCACAAAACGTGGATTTTTAAAGAATATTTTTTCACAAAACGTGGATTTTTAAAGAATATTTTTTCACAAAACGTGGATTTTTAAAGAATATTTTTTCACAAAACGTGGATTTTTAAAGAATATTTTTTCACAAAACGTGGATTTTTAAAGAATATTTTTTCACAAAACGTGGATTTTTAAAGAATATTTTTTCACAAAACGTGGATTTTTAAAGAATATTTTTTCACAAAACGTGGATTTTTAAAGAATATTTTTTCACAAAACGTGGATTTTTAAAGAATATTTTTTCACAAAACGTGGATTTTTAAAGAATATTTTTTCACAAAACGTGGATTTTTAAAGAATATTTTTTCACAAAACGTGGATTTTTAAAGAATATTTTTTCACAAAACGTGGATTTTTAAAGAATATTTTTTCACAAAACGTGGATTTTTAAAGAATATTTTTTCACAAAACGTGGATTTTTAAAGAATATTTTTTCACAAAACGTGGATTTTTAAAGAATATTTTTTCACAAAACGTGGATTTTTAAAGAATATTTTTTCACAAAACGTGGATTTTTAAAGAATATTTTTTCACAAAACGTGGATTTTTAAAGAATATTTTTTCACAAAACGTGGATTTTTAAAGAATATTTTTTCACAAAACGTGGATTTTTAAAGAATATTTTTTCACAAAACGTGGATTTTTAAAGAATATTTTTTCACAAAACGTGGATTTTTAAAGAATATTTTTTCACAAAACGTGGATTTTTAAAGAATATTTTTTCACAAAACGTGGATTTTTAAAGAATATTTTTTCACAAAACGTGGATTTTTAAAGAATATTTTTTCACAAAACGTGGATTTTTAAAGAATATTTTTTCACAAAACGTGGATTTTTAAAGAATATTTTTTCACAAAACGTGGATTTTTAAAGAATATTTTTTCACAAAACGTGGATTTTTAAAGAATATTTTTTCACAAAACGTGGATTTTTAAAGAATATTTTTTCACAAAACGTGGATTTTTAAAGAATATTTTTTCACAAAACGTGGATTTTTAAAGAATATTTTTTCACAAAACGTGGATTTTTAAAGAATATTTTTTCACAAAACGTGGATTTTTAAAGAATATTTTTTCACAAAACGTGGATTTTTAAAGAATATTTTTTCACAAAACGTGGATTTTTAAAGAATATTTTTTCACAAAACGTGGATTTTTAAAGAATATTTTTTCACAAAACGTGGATTTTTAAAGAATATTTTTTCACAAAACGTGGATTTTTAAAGAATATTTTTTCACAAAACGTGGATTTTTAAAGAATATTTTTTCACAAAACGTGGATTTTTAAAGAATATTTTTTCACAAAACGTGGATTTTTAAAGAATATTTTTTCACAAAACGTGGATTTTTAAAGAATATTTTTTCACAAAACGTGGATTTTTAAAGAATATTTTTTCACAAAACGTGGATTTTTAAAGAATATTTTTTCACAAAACGTGGATTTTTAAAGAATATTTTTTCACAAAACGTGGATTTTTAAAGAATATTTTTTCACAAAACGTGGATTTTTAAAGAATATTTTTTCACAAAACGTGGATTTTTAAAGAATATTTTTTCACAAAACGTGGATTTTTAAAGAATATTTTTTCACAAAACGTGGATTTTTAAAGAATATTTTTTCACAAAACGTGGATTTTTAAAGAATATTTTTTCACAAAACGTGGATTTTTAAAGAATATTTTTTCACAAAACGTGGATTTTTAAAGAATATTTTTTCACAAAACGTGGATTTTTAAAGAATATTTTTTCACAAAACGTGGATTTTTAAAGAATATTTTTTCACAAAACGTGGATTTTTAAAGAATATTTTTTCACAAAACGTGGATTTTTAAAGAATATTTTTTCACAAAACGTGGATTTTTAAAGAATATTTTTTCACAAAACGTGGATTTTTAAAGAATATTTTTTCACAAAACGTGGATTTTTAAAGAATATTTTTTCACAAAACGTGGATTTTTAAAGAATATTTTTTCACAAAACGTGGATTTTTAAAGAATATTTTTTCACAAAACGTGGATTTTTAAAGAATATTTTTTCACAAAACGTGGATTTTTAAAGAATATTTTTTCACAAAACGTGGATTTTTAAAGAATATTTTTTCACAAAACGTGGATTTTTAAAGAATATTTTTTCACAAAACGTGGATTTTTAAAGAATATTTTTTCACAAAACGTGGATTTTTAAAGAATATTTTTTCACAAAACGTGGATTTTTAAAGAATATTTTTTCACAAAACGTGGATTTTTAAAGAATATTTTTTCACAAAACGTGGATTTTTAAAGAATATTTTTTCACAAAACGTGGATTTTTAAAGAATATTTTTTCACAAAACGTGGATTTTTAAAGAATATTTTTTCACAAAACGTGGATTTTTAAAGAATATTTTTTCACAAAACGTGGATTTTTAAAGAATATTTTTTCACAAAACGTGGATTTTTAAAGAATATTTTTTCACAAAACGTGGATTTTTAAAGAATATTTTTTCACAAAACGTGGATTTTTAAAGAATATTTTTTCACAAAACGTGGATTTTTAAAGAATATTTTTTCACAAAACGTGGATTTTTAAAGAATATTTTTTCACAAAACGTGGATTTTTAAAGAATATTTTTTCACAAAACGTGGATTTTTAAAGAATATTTTTTCACAAAACGTGGATTTTTAAAGAATATTTTTTCACAAAACGTGGATTTTTAAAGAATATTTTTTCACAAAACGTGGATTTTTAAAGAATATTTTTTCACAAAACGTGGATTTTTAAAGAATATTTTTTCACAAAACGTGGATTTTTAAAGAATATTTTTTCACAAAACGTGGATTTTTAAAGAATATTTTTTCACAAAACGTGGATTTTTAAAGAATATTTTTTCACAAAACGTGGATTTTTAAAGAATATTTTTTCACAAAACGTGGATTTTTAAAGAATATTTTTTCACAAAACGTGGATTTTTAAAGAATATTTTTTCACAAAACGTGGATTTTTAAAGAATATTTTTTCACAAAACGTGGATTTTTAAAGAATATTTTTTCACAAAACGTGGATTTTTAAAGAATATTTTTTCACAAAACGTGGATTTTTAAAGAATATTTTTTCACAAAACGTGGATTTTTAAAGAATATTTTTTCACAAAACGTGGATTTTTAAAGAATATTTTTTCACAAAACGTGGATTTTTAAAGAATATTTTTTCACAAAACGTGGATTTTTAAAGAATATTTTTTCACAAAACGTGGATTTTTAAAGAATATTTTTTCACAAAACGTGGATTTTTAAAGAATATTTTTTCACAAAACGTGGATTTTTAAAGAATATTTTTTCACAAAACGTGGATTTTTAAAGAATATTTTTTCACAAAACGTGGATTTTTAAAGAATATTTTTTCACAAAACGTGGATTTTTAAAGAATATTTTTTCACAAAACGTGGATTTTTAAAGAATATTTTTTCACAAAACGTGGATTTTTAAAGAATATTTTTTCACAAAACGTGGATTTTTAAAGAATATTTTTTCACAAAACGTGGATTTTTAAAGAATATTTTTTCACAAAACGTGGATTTTTAAAGAATATTTTTTCACAAAACGTGGATTTTTAAAGAATATTTTTTCACAAAACGTGGATTTTTAAAGAATATTTTTTCACAAAACGTGGATTTTTAAAGAATATTTTTTCACAAAACGTGGATTTTTAAAGAATATTTTTTCACAAAACGTGGATTTTTAAAGAATATTTTTTCACAAAACGTGGATTTTTAAAGAATATTTTTTCACAAAACGTGGATTTTTAAAGAATATTTTTTCACAAAACGTGGATTTTTAAAGAATATTTTTTCACAAAACGTGGATTTTTAAAGAATATTTTTTCACAAAACGTGGATTTTTAAAGAATATTTTTTCACAAAACGTGGATTTTTAAAGAATATTTTTTCACAAAACGTGGATTTTTAAAGAATATTTTTTCACTAAACGTGGATTTTTAAAGAATATTTTTTCACAAAACGTGGATTTTTAAAGAATATTTTTTCACAAAACGTGGATTTTTAAAGAATATTTTTTCACAAAACGTGGATTTTTATACCATACACCACAATGTGGAAAGGGTATTATAAGTTTGTTTTGGTAAAAATTCATGTAACACCGCGAAATATTCGTCGGAGACCCCCAATCTTCATATCTCGACGAGATAAAGCGATTTTGAGATGTGTGTCTGTCCGTCCGTCCGTCTGTCCATTATAAATTGTAAACACGCTCCAGGCCGCAGTTATGGACCGATCGTCACGAAATTTTGTATGGAGGTCGGGTTCAGGCCAGAATAGATCCCTATTCTTATTGGTGATGATCGAGAAATGTTTAGCGGGTGAAATGGACCAATAACATATTTTTTATCCGATTTTAATGTTTAGCGGGTGAAATGGACCAATAACATATTTTTTATCCGATTTTGTAGCTGCTCTGTTGGTCGCAATAATAGCCCTATCGCCTCGAAAATTCGAACAAGGTAACAGTATATGACAGAGAAGATACTTGCAATTTGAGATGGTGATCGGATGATGTATAGAGGGTTAAATGGACCACAACTTTTGTGTGAAAATTTTGAAAATTTTTAATATACAGCTTATATCTTAATTCCTGGAAATGACATTCCGGACAAGTGAGATATACTTGAAAGTGGAACGCTTGACCTTTCAATTGATGCCAATTATTTTGGTGTGCATGATCAGATAACAGAGTTACAGCCTAATATATTTCGATATTTATTTGTAGTGTAATAATAAACTCGCTAGAAGTCGCAATTATACATAAATAGTCACGAAATTTTGCACCGGGTAAGAGTATAGGTCGAAAAAGATGCCTACAATTTTAAATAATGATCTGATATTCTTTAGTGGGTGGAATGGACCAGTACTTTTGTATGAAAAATATAAAAATTTTATTTTTGGTAGATATTTTTATTTTAGATAACGGGCCTACTGCCCGGCCGCAATTATGGACCGATTGTAACGAATTTTTTAAGGAGGTTGGGTTCGGGCCAGAATGGAAATGATTAGTTTTTGCTGATTATCGTGAAATGTTCAGGGAATGAAATGGACCAAAAACAACATTTTAACCAATTTTGTAGCGGCTCTGTAGGTCAAAATAATAACCCGCAAAATTGTAAACAAGTTTGAGTTTATGATGAAGAAGAAGCGTACAAACCAACGTGAAGATCAGATAATACTTAGCGGGTTAAATGGACTGAAACTTTTGTGTGAAATTGGTAAAAATTTCAATAACGTAGCGGTTAAACAACGGAAAAAGTAGTACTACATAAGTGGGTTTCATTACATTTTAGTTTGTGTGAAATAAATTTTCTTTTCCTGCTACAAAAATGTCTTTGTCATGTATAAGTAAGTATTATACATTACATCTCTGATATTTGATAATTAAATTTTCACAATCATTGAAAAGAAGTTCCGTGGAGAGCGATTGTCCAGGGATAGTGGTATAGGGTATCCCATGGTCGGCTCCGTCCGACTATAGACTTTTCTTACTTATTACATATATATTTATTGATATATAATCGTCTTAATTATTGCAGAAACTTTTTGTATCGAGCGTACAATATCTCCTTGATATATTCGTATCGAAAAACAGACAAAAAATATTTATTTGTATCCGAAAATAATAAAAGTCGTAAAAAACGATTTTGAGCTATATCACAAAAGCAAGAGCAGATGGAGGAAAAATGAGACCAGATTCGAAAATAGCTCGCCGTTTTCAGTTAGAAACGCAAAAGAATTCGGATGAAACAAACGTCGTGTTGACTAGGGTTATTATTTAAGCTTTTTGTGATACGGTACCAGAATCCACAAATTTATTTCTTACAACATGTTTTTTTGTTCCATAAAGAAATTTTGATTTGTGGAAAACAAATTCCCCATGTTACAAAATGTCGCAATCATTATAGAAAAGTTTTTAAATCATGAAAGAAGGATTCCCAGGCTTTTAAATTGTTACAAATTACAATGCTGTACGGGGTCTTGAAATTTTTGTGACACCTTTGGTAAAAAGTAATGTAATAGTACCTCGAAATATTGGTCTTTTTTCATTGATCGATTCGAAAAAATCATCGAAAACTATTTCTAAAATTCTTTTAATATTTGTTTATACCCTCAACATTTAGGCAAACGAGATTAGTGAAATATGTTTGGACGAAATCCATTTCATACAAGTCTGAGTTGATTTACGGTAAAGAGAAAGAGAATCACACTACAGTTCTCTTAAACATCTCGCTTCGTCGATTATCGGCTACTATCGCCTTAATATTCCTTAGCCGGCTTATTACTTACATTCTGCCTAAGTGGTATGTATTCAATACCATCTTCTAACAAAGGTTTTCGTCATCGTTATCGGCATAGGAAAGTTTATTTCAGATTGTTCGTATGCTTATATGGAGTGGGCAATATTTTGTCATTACGCTGATATGTCCATATTCATTTGAAAGAAAATCTGTATGGGGGTATATCTGGAGCTGATAAATTTGAGCCCCAGACTTAACACAAATCTCCAGCCTAATTCATATCTAGTTTAATGGTGGCTATAATACGATGTTATAATTTTAGATGTACACATACCACTCACATTTACTAGAGGCTATGATATCGATCTTAAACATTGAAAGTACACCTACCTATGCGTAAACTGCATTTACCCTATATAAATATTCCAGATAGTTCGAGATTATGGACCATTACACCTAACATTCTAATATGACGAAGTGGTATCAGGTATTTATGCAACGTCAAAGACTCTAAATTATTCTCGAATGTTTATTAAATTAGCAATCGTTCACAATACCTACAGCATTTGGACGCTTTCGGAGGCCGGAAATTCATATGTATATATAAAGTTTGTAAATACTTTTTGTTCCCCAATAGGTTGGCAGATTGACAGCGTAAAATAAAGAAACGCTGTATTTTCATGTTTCAACCGATGTAGTTGTTTCAAATACAGAAAATGTTATTTAAATGTGTCACGTCAACGAATGAATAACATTTCGTTTGAACTATGATGTTGTTATAGTTTTTGTTGCATTCATTAAATATAATGAGTTGCGTATGTTTGTTTGTACGCGAAGCTCGTAACATTGTGATATCTGATTATGTTGCACATTAATTAGTTTTGTTGTTTGTTATGTACGGTTTGACTATTTGGACCTCGCTCCTAAGAGGTTAAATGTACAGTTGTTGTTTTGTAAATAAACGTTTTTGCCGTCAGATGAGGTCAACAGTTATTGCTTATTAAAGAGATAATGTTTACGGATAATTTAAGTCGAACTCGTTATATTAGGTAGGATGTTGTATTAGGTAGGATGTTTTAAAAACATTCACTGTATCTCAAAAATGTATTAATGTATATATCTTTGGTATTTTTTCTGTGTAGCATATCGGCGATTGTTGTGATATTCGTGTTATCAGTAAAGGTTAAAAGCATTTGACATAAATATTCGTGTGTGTGTGTTTTCAAAGTGATTGCTATTAAATTATTTATTAAACGTGATATATGTGTATTCACATATATGTATGTGTGAATTTAATATTCTATTACTACAAAAAAATAATATGTCCAAACTGTCAAATTGTAATGACAACTGACCAAAAATAATTACGTTTATTAATATAAACTTGGCAGTTATTAAAGTTCGTATTCTATCTACAAATAAATATGTATATACATACATATAAAACTATGCGCACACATATTAACCTGGTAACATAGTTAGCATCATAAATACCACATAAGATTTAATTAATTTTTCATTAAATTGTGAATTGATTTTTATGTCAATTTAAATATAAAATTTTATATAGTGGATGGTGTCAAAAGCAAATTTAGAATATATGCGAAATAAAACAAAGTGACAATAACACTTTGCAAAATGTTCAAGATATTCTTGTGCAAACAATTTGAGCAGAGGATTTTTAGAAAGTACAGACCCAAACGACAAGAACCCTAGTTGGGTTTCGTTATGTCAGATTCAGCTTGGATTTTATGGCCCCTTCTAAACTTGGTTAAATATTGACTTTTTAAAGAAATCCTGTGCTATATCTCAGAAACCTATGTGAATCTTCATCACACCTCTGAAGCATTTGCCCTTATATACAAATTCTTCAAATAATTCAGTCAATTTTGTCAGAGCAGGTGTAGTTGCCATCATTATAGTATTTTGGACCATGCCAAAATCAGGACTCGTAAGTCAGATGTATATTCACTGGGCAATAGCCGTAGACTATCCCCGAATTTTCACATTCAATATCAGGAACCTACGACTTATCCTGATGACTTTATTTTAGTTTATAGTACTAAAATACGTAATTTTACAAAGTCCGATCTGGGTTGTCAATATTTTCCCTATATATATTCACCATAGATATTTCAAAAACAGTTTGGATCGAGCACACATAATCTTCTGAAAGAATTTATTATGAAAAAACATCATTAAAATATATTTTGTGACCGCAGATAACGAAAATGTGAATAAAAACGGTATAATATGGTCCTAAATCATATATAAAAAGCGAAAGCTTTTGGAGATGTTAAATATTATAGCTACAAATTTCTTTTATTCAGAGACTCGTAATGAAATTTGATTTGAAACATTTCTTATTTTGACACAATCCCCAAAAAGTGAAGTATTTTAGGAGATTTTGACTCAGTATGGAATAAATTTTAATTAAGAGTCTAAAAGTTTAACAAATAATTTCTACCTATAATATCTACTTATGTAACGTCATTTTCTTAACAAAGTATTTTACTTAGATATATAGTTTGTTCTAGGACTTACAATGAAATTTTGCGTAGAATATTTCTTCTTTTAACACCTTTCGTCTAAAACTAAATTTTATGTTACTTTCATGCATCAACTCGAAAAAAGAACAAAACAAATTTATTTAAAAAATATTTGGGTATTTTGTTGGCAAAATTGATGTATATATTTTCTTGATATATATTGTAAATACATATTTTATTTATTCGGCGACTTATATTAAAATTTGATGGAGAATATTTTTGTCTTTGACGTCTTCTATCTAGAATGAAGTTTTGTGGGACAAAACTTAATAAACTCAGATAAAGTACAACATTAACCCTAAAACGGGATTTTACTTTTGGCAGATTCCTGGCGTTTAGGTACGATTTAGAGTTTTGATGTATTCGGGGACCTATTTTATGACAAATAGTTTTGTAGAATATTTTGATCTGATACGAACTCATTTTAAAGGAGTTTTTAAACGTTTTTGGAAAAATGGGCCAAAAAGACCCCTTTTTTTGTGTTGTACAGTGTAATTATACCGTATATAAAATATATTGATTTAGTATTACAAGTTTGCATAAAAATTCTTGGAATCGGCATGTACCGTAATATGGGGCATATACCAACAATTTTAATAAGCAAATTTCTGATTCAAACCAATGCTGAAAAAATCAAAACGATCCGAGAGGAGCTCTTAAACTTCAAATTCTCCATATTTTGTGTGGAAGGTACTCGAAGGAGTGGATCGATATAGTCCATATTCGAACCCGATCTATGTCTAGAAGGAATAATATGATGTGCTACTTTGGGACCAAATCGGTTGCTTCCTTTGAGAGTTCACACCAGTTTATAAAAAACTGTTGAATATTTGAGGGGGAGGTAACTGAAGTAGTGGACCGATGTGGCTCTTCTTCGAATTTAAACTAACTTTTGGAAAATGTTATGAAGTTCAATATTTAGTTCAAATCGGTTGAACCGTTCGATTCCAAATTGTCTGAAACTAATTTCCTTCAAACATACTTAGGGTCTAAAACCCTTATTTCGATTAGGCACACATTTGGTCAAAGTGTATAAAACCTCGTTAACCTAAAGCCTGAGGTATAAAAATACCAACATTTCTTGGTATTGCATTGGTGCAATGTGGTACACGAATATCAGACCCCGTACAGCATAGTAGTTGCATTAATTTATTGATATATTTTGCATTAAAACATTGAAAACTGCAATCAAACTAAATGCCGCAATTATGCACCGATCGTCAGTGGACGTCAGCTTCAAGCCAGAATAAACACCTATTGTTTTTTGCGATGGACGTGAAATGGACTAAAAACGAGTAAAAAAGTATCAGTCGACATTGCCGACAGAGAATTATGTTTGATATCCAAAAAAGAAAAAATCCTGTTACACCTCCAAATATTGGTTCGACACATTTGGTGGTACTGATCTTCAATTTAGCTCTTGGACCTTCTAGTAATGACAATGTACAAAATGCTATGTATTCCGCGGCCAGATATAGTGGTATAGGGTATCACATGGTCAGTCGCGTCCCTCTATAGTCGTTTCTTACTTGTTAGAGAAATATATTTTCTTCCATCCGACACATTGTCATTATATGATGGTAAAGGAATTGTCGGAATCGTGACAGAGAAAATCCTAGATTTCCATTTATGCATAGCGCCCAAAAGTTTTTATGTTACTTTTGGTTTTATTTTGTAGCAAATATTGGTCCCACCTGGCTTTATATGTGTCGGCCCGTATGTTCATTATAAATTGTTATGAATCTTCAGAACGCTATCATATAGAAATCGTCAAAAAATTTCGCATGGAATTCGGGACTTTATGACAAGGACGAACCCTACTTTTAGATATTGCTCATGAGCTACTGGACAATACATCTTGTGTGAAACATTTCAAACTGTATGTTGTAGTTCTGTGAAACTAAATTATAAGAAAGAGGAAATTTTGACCCTTCAACATAAAGTATGTGGTCGGTATTGTATACATATGATTTCAATAATGTGGTCGATATGGTATACAGTCAACATTTTCCTATATTGATTACCACTAATATATTGATCACATACCATCTGAAATTTAATTTAAAGTACACGCAATTATTTATATATTGCATGTATCTTAACTTGTATGAGGATCTACTGTTTCTCCAATATAATTTCACGTCTCTTGAAAAAGTATCTTTGATTAAAAATGTATTCTTATCCACCAAAAGATCATGCAAAAGTTGTGGAGTAGGGTATCAGATAGTCGGCCCCGTCCGACTATAGTCTTTTCTTACTTTCGAAGAAAAATTACGATATCCAAAGTGTGGACGAACGCAGTATTCGGTTCGAGCTCTCCAGTCACAACATATGGTGTCATAGGGGGATTTTACAACTTTCGGGCTTTTTTCTCAAAAAGTATTGACTTGCCATTGAAAAAACTTTTACTGTCGTAAATGAGCAGCGAATCCGAGAGCAGATCTTAAAGTGAATTTATATTTGAACCTGACCTATACCTGATATATACATTAGGATGTGTAAAGTATGGACCAAATCTGTCACTTCCATCTAGAGTTATCGTACGCAAAATTTTCCGAACATTTTTGAACTTTTGTGGGGGAGGTACCTGAAGGAGTGGACCGATATGGCTTATCTTCGAACTTAAACTAAGTTTGCAAAAAATATTACGAAGGCCACATTTTGGACCGAAACGGCAGATCCGTTCGAGAGTTATCTTACGCTCCAACCACAACACACGGTGTCATAGGGGCTTTTTTTGCACCTTTCAGGCTATTTTCTCAGGAAGTATGGACTTGCCCCTGATGAAACTTGTACCGTGGTAGGGGGGGGGGCAGTGAATATAAGTTGCTACAACAAAAATCAAAGCGATTCGAGAGCAGACCCTAAACTGAACTTTTCCGAAATTTCGTGTGGGAGGTACCCGAAGAAGTGGACCTATTGAGTCCATATTGAAACCTTATCTAAGTCTGGTACACTTTTCACGATGTGTAGTTCAGTACCATAGTTCGTTTGCGTATTAGTTATTTCATAAAAACAAAGAGAAGAAGGTCGTTCAAACGAACTAGATTTTAATAGCTCTACATTCAAACTGGCATAGCCTATCTTACGTAACAATTATATAAAAGAAATTCCGTGGTAAACTAGTGCACAGAGGTTGTAGTGTAGGGTATCACATGGTCGGCCAAGTCCGACTATAGCCCTCTCTTACATGTTTATACCCTACACCACTATGTGGAGAGGTATTATAAGTTGGTTTTGCCCAAAAAGTTTGTAATGCATCGAAATAATGGTCGTAGACCCATACTTATATATACCAAATTGAATGCCTCGACGAGCTGAGTCGATCTGGCTATGTGTGTCTGTCCGTCCTTCTGTCCGTCTAAACCTTGTAATCACGCTATAGGTCGCAATTTTAATCCAACCGTCACCAAATTTTTGGTGTTGATGAAGGTCCCGGAGGGGAAGAAGCCTATTGATTTTGGTGATGGTCGGATAATATTAGGGGTCGGAATGGGCAAGAAACTTATTTGGAGACAAATTCAACATTTTGTTTCCAAGGGAATATCTCCGCTTCTATATGGGGTATATCAAAAGCAAAACCTGCTAATGAAAGTAGAAAATATCACATTTGCAAATATGTAACGTAGGTTGTCAAACAACGAAGATATCGCAATAGCCGCTAATAGAACCCAACTTTTCATTTTTGGGATTTTAGTTATAATGACGAATATCACAGCTTTGGTTAAGGACCTTCCAAAAGCAAAGCATAACTATGAAAGAAGAAAATACCTTCTTTACAGTGATACAAAGTAGGTTGGTGTAGGTGACCAAATATATGAGATATCGGAATAGTCGGTAATACATCCCATTTTTTCATTTTGAAATCACGTTACAGGTCGCAATTGTGATCGGATCGTTAAGAAATTTTGTGGAAAGCCCTTCAATGGAAGAAGAAAAGTTATCTGTACATTGATGTAAAGTAGGTTGGCGTAAGTAGTCAAACAACGGAAATATCGCAAAAGTCGGTAATTCATCCCATTTTTCAATTTTTGGTTATCAAGCTACAGTCGGAATTTTAATCGGATAATCACGAAATTTTGGACGTTGATTGGAGTCTCACATAGGAAGAAGCCTATTGATTTTGGTGATGCCCAATTTAAGGGGTCGGAATGGGTAAACAACTTATGTATAGAATATTCAAAGTTTTATTCACATGCGAATATCTCCGAAGAAGAAAAGTTCTCCTTTACATTGATGCAAGCTAGGTTGGCGTAGGTGGTCAAAATATGGATATATTACAAAAGTCGGTAATGCATTTAATTTTTCTATCCAAATTCATGTGGAGAAAAATTCAAAGTTTTATTGTTTTGCGAATATCTCGGCTTCTAGTAGGGTATTCCAACGGCAAAGCCTATCAATGTAAGAAGAAAATAACGCCTTTACATTGATGCAAAGTAGGTTGGCGAAGGTGGTCAAAGAAGGGAGGTATCACAATAGCCCGTAATGCATCCAATTTACCATATTTTCTCATCCTAGTCGAGTGCTGATTTTATGTTATTTCTTTGAAAATCTCTCATTCAATCATTTTTACGATACCAAAGACAAAGAAATATGCTACGTACCAAGTGGCCACCTGCCTTCACAAGGGAATGAATGACAATTTGGTATGACCCATAACAATATCGATAAACTGAAAATTATTCTTTAAACTTTTCAGAAAAATCGTTAAAAGGAATTTTCATCCTCGATGTGTATTTGATGTAGAGTACAATATCAATTAGATGGATGATTTTTTAATTTTTCGCCAAAGTAATAATTAATTATATGGCCAAGAAATTAAGCGGAGTGTTTCTTAATTTTCACAAAGATTTCATTTTATTCGAGATTTGTATTCCATGATTCAGCAAATTAGGTTTCAAATACCTTGTGTGAATATTGCCTTTAATAATTTTTGTTATTCTCAAATGGCAACGTTTAAGTGTCATTAAACAACAGCAGACACTTCAGCAAAATACATGCCTCATAGACGGCAAATGCCACTCGACGAATGTAATAGAATATTTAAGCTAGTGGAGAGCCAAACAGACAATTGCAGCACTTTTGGTATTTTTTTCTAACGGTATTAAATATTATAGTGTCAAGTGGAATATAAAAACATATTTTTTGGCGAACACCCCTGTTTTACTCTCATTACCCTAGTAAGAGAGTACCGTAAAAAAATGGAAACCCAAACTTTGTCATTTTACGGTTTTATTTTTTTGTGAATGATTTAAATTGTTCATTGTGCAATTCCACATTAGAGTTTTATGAATTTTGTTGTTGCAAAATAGTTTATGCTGCCATGGTTGTGGATGACACTTATGCATTTTATGTTTTGCTAAATTAACTCTAAATTATTGTACACTGTTAGTTTCAAAATATTCAGCGGTTGGTCTTGGTTTTTTTTTTGTGCTACGTAATTGATTAAAATGTATTTTTTTATTTATTTTTTTATTATTATAAAATTGCTGAAACCTAACTCTAAAGTTTAAAAAATATAAAATTAATCTACTGGATTGTCACAACCAGTGAAAAGGTGAGTTAGCTTCTCCTCTTATTATATTTTATCAACGGAGTTAACAATGCTAAACAGTTATAACTGCAACCAAAATGCACTTGTTACAATTACAACTCTACATACATAGTTACATTTTTGAATAGTTTCAAAACAGTTATTTATTAATTTTTTTTTCGTCTTCAGAGTTGTGTGCCTTTGGATAAATCTTTTACTGCAATTTTAATAAAACCCAAAATGTTTCTGTCATAAAAACGTATTGGCTTGCTTATTGGAGTGTTTAAATTTTGCTTTTTTTTCTGTTTTTAATTTTTTTTTAATTCACTTCAAACTTTTTCAATTGTCATAATGCATCTTAGTCGACTGTTGACCACGACCACGATGGCGTATACTTTATTTGCTTTCTTTGTACACAAAGTCAATGATCACTCATTCGCCCATACTCACGGCGCCAGACAAAGACATATGCGACATCTCAAGTGTTCATCTGTCTTCACAAGAAAATAAAACGGAAAAATTGTTATGACCAATAACAGAATTGTCATAAAATCGATAAGCCAAGAGAACGACTCGAAATTAAATTAATTTGTATATCTGTCAAACACATTTGACAGTTGTTGGGTTTTATGTATTTGTAAAATTAATAACATTTATTCTTATCAGAAACCGTGGAATTAATCTGTAGCAACTAAAACTATTTGGGTAATAATCCACTCTAATAACCGTCGAGAAAATAAAAACGACAGCGACTAAGAAAAAAAAAATAAATAAAATAAAAAAATGTAAGTGCTGGACCATCATGTCCTGTGAACGGATACACATTTTTAAAGAAAAAACCATTCCGACAAAAGGAGTTTTTATGTATCCAACAAAAACGAGATAAATTTGTATAATTAGCCCTAAAGAGTGTGTCATTTCGGCACTCAAACCTAAAAAAATTCATATGATCGGATAAATTAGCTTAAAGTGAATTTGCGAAGAGGTGCCTGAAAAATGCATCATAGTCCATCTTGAAACTCTATCGAAATTTAGGAGTCACTCCTCTCAAAAGTTGTCGTGGCAAAATACCATTTTAGTGTTCAACTATTTACTGTCTGAAAGCATGACTGTCTCTACGAAAACACCCCTATCGTTCTAATCAGAATCACATGTACTACCTTCGATGAAAATTTGTCAACGATCCTCGAACAGCACTTAAACTGAACTCAATTTTGAACTTTTGTGGAGGAGGTACCCGAAGGTGCTGTTCGATATAGACTTGCTTCGAACTTAGATATCCGTTTAAGACAAATATTTCCATGGCAAAAGTTGGACCAAAATCAGTCATGTCGATTAATGTGGCCACCAGACATTTAGCTTTGTAGCTGTAGAATTTTTTGAGCTTTTGAATTAATATGTTATGAAGTATGGACTTGTCCGCAAGACACGTTATATCACTGTAAACAAGACCATAAAGGGTACATGCAGCAAAAACTTCCAAACGATTCTCAAACATCCCTTAAATTGCATTTAAGCGAAAATGTTTAACTTTTGTGAGGGAGGTACCCAAAGCTGCTGTGCGATGCTTGGTTTGGCTGTACAGTTGAAAAGGTGCAAAGTATTATGCGGACTTCTGTTGCATGCTGGGCAGATGTTCTGCGAAGTGCCATCAATCCTGGCCAGTAGGAATAAGCTTGTTGACCCAGAGGTAATCCTTTGTATCTTTTGACCTTCCACTCTAGATCATGAAATCTTCCCTGACATGCTTGGGCGGGAGGTACCTTTCGTTTGTTTGGACGGTTTTGTCTATAGCATCCAAGCAAATATTGCATCCACAACCCGCAAGTTTTTCCATGGTTTCTTTCTCTACTCCACAAGTGCTGCCGGGTAGGTACTTGAGGAGCTTGTTGCTGCTTCTCATCTTATTGCAGATAGCTGTGGTATGCTCGAACGACTTATAAATGATATCGAATGTGTTCCCAGCATACTGGGGTAGTTTCTGGTCGGAATTATTGACCCATCGACCTGCACATTCACTGGGAGGTTCATTTCCGCCATCCATATGGTGAACAGTGTGGCTGTTGACATAATATATAATTGTTCCACAAACATCCCAGACGGGACAATGGAGACTTCTCTCATATCAATGAGTGCATCCCGAGTCACATTAGCTCAATGATATGGGACCTACAGTTTATCGCCGAGTCCGAACAGCGTGTCTAAGACACCACTGAAAATGTCGCCAACGTTACTGAGAGGTATTTTGCCACCGTTGAAAACTTGATGTTGCCTAGCCGGGGAAACTAACGCACGACCTTCTGCGTGCAAGGCGGGTGTGTATACCATTGCACCACGGTGGCACCCGTGGCTGTTGACACAGTGCCGGATATTTTCATATTCCTTGTGTGGAAGACCTCAACAAGATCAAGGAGATAGGCCTTTAGCCTGACACAAATGTTATCAATGGTCGGACATGACACATGAGCGTCCAATCATCTGCGCACCTGATTAACTGAAAGCCATCAAGAGGGCGTAAAATTGCAGAAAGCTAGAGGTTAAACAGTTCCGGAGATGCCACCCCTCCTTGGGAAACTTCCTGTTTCATTCTACGGGGTTTGGACTTCTTTTTCCTGAATTCTAGGTATGACCGGCAACCGAACATAAAGCTGGTGACCCAACGTTTCAAACAAATCCGGAGGGTAGTATTGCCGACATCCTCGAACAGCTTAGCTTTGCTGACCGTATCAAAAGCTTTAATCATATCCAATGCTACCATCACTGTTCTGGTGAGACATCGGCTAATATGTGTAGAAATGGCTTCCGGAACTCAGGTTTATGAGTCGCAACTGGATAACACGTTTTGATGTTGGGGAGGAGTAATACCTCAAGTATCTTTGCTACTGGTGACAGAAGTGTCATCGGCTTGTACGATTCACCTTTGCTGGCATCCTTGCCTGGTTTCAGCAACGGGACAACCCTGCCCATTTTCCAGGCTTCGGGAGATATTAGGGTCGCTAATAATAGGTTGAAGACATTGTTCACATACTCTACTTCGGAGTCATCTAGTTCTTTTAGAATCACCACTGTAACTCCAAGCGCTGTGGAAGATTTTGCTTCTCGGATAACATCTGCTACATCACATATCGTAAATTATGGTGGTTCCTCCTCGAAGAAATCCCAAAAGACGTCTTTCCATCCCGGTTACTATCAGAGTCCTCAATAAATTGTCAGCTAAAGTTGGCCTTGCACCTCTTCGAATCTGTTATAACCACGCTGTTAAAACATAAGAGATGTCCGATCATCCTTTTTACACAGGGTTCGATAACGCCTTAACCGTTGTCCAGAGTTTCCTACTACCGGTTCCTATGTTGCCGCACTTCAGATGCTCTAGCCACGTTTACCGCTTTTGTTCACTGACTAACCTATTTTTTTTTATTTATTTATTTGTTTATTTTTACCGGAACAACAAGACAAGGTCTTATAGGTTACAGTTCAGGTTTTTAATATAAGAATAACATCCATCTTTTTGAATTCCATTGTCAATTCTCTGGCTCTGGGTTCACTAGAATTCGTACCGCGAAGCACACCTCGCTCATTTGCTAATCCCGTTACCTCTGCTGGTAAATTAGGTCTTAATTCAGATATTCGACCAGCAGAAATATGGCGAGCGGCTGCAGCAGTTATGATGTATAGGAAATGCCTCTCTACCACTCGAACATCAGAGGGATTGGGCAGTTCTCTGAACCTTTGGTTGGTAAATTCTCTGAATCCTTGCCAATTGGCTTTTCCCATGTTTAAGGAAAATACAGCGTTCAGAAGTTATGAAGTCGGGAGATATATTGCTGGAGATGAGTAGGGGGAGATGGTCCAATCTAAGGGTTGTGAAGAGTTTCCAAGTCACGTCATTCGTCAGACCAGGTGACACAAGGCAATCTGTTGCAGGTGGAAAATGGCAAGCTATCTATTTGTTCAACCAGTGCAATGCTTCTTTTTTTCAATCCCTAGGGTTGAATGTCATAACTCATGATGCGCATTGATATCTCCTAGGACCAGCCAGCTATCTCCTTCCAACAGTGGTCCGATATCAGGCGAATATCCCGGAACATAGCTATTATTTGGTGTGATATACACATTAAGCAGCTCTTTCTCTGTGGTTCCATACTATACTGCTACTGCACTCCGCCACCACCCACTTCTCGAATTATCCAGGCGAAGATTATTGTATCCATCACATCTCCGAAGATTGCAAGTGCTGTTCAATTTCGTTTCTTGAATCGCCGTAATTCTTCGGCTCATAAAATTCGTTGATCTTGCCACGAAGACCATCGCAGTTCAACTGCACACATTGTCAGGAACTACAGCAGCAATACGCGGTGTTAAAGACTGCAGCTGGCACTGCTGTAGAGGATATTGCGAGATAGTTTCATAATCCGATGATGACGAATCAAAATAATTCTTATTGCTATACTCCCTCAGCAAAGTCAGACCCGAACAATTCCTAAAATTTACCCATTTACGGCACACGTTGCATCTTACCGACACGTACTACCTACGGTGGATAAGACGGTGACAAACGGGGCAAATGTATGGTCCGGGGTTACTCTCTATACCGGCACAGGCAAAAAGAATATGGTGCAGGCATTCCGGGAGCGAACACGAATATATAGTTGCTGAGATGACTGCCCCTGTCCGAAATAGTGTAATGCAAACATTTATTAATGGAATAAAAAAGAAAAACTAAATAGTCAAACCTCATGTCTTATTATAAAATTAAAAAAAATAAAACTGTTCGTGCGTTCAAAGAATACCTACAAAAAAATAATAAAGTAATTCTGTAGTGTCACTGAATAACAACGAATGCATGACATACAACCACTACACGCACAATTGTTTTATTATTCGATTTTCTTCGATCCGCTAAAGCCATTTTTTTGTGTTTAGTCATCATTAGGAAAGAAGAAAAAACGCGGAGGACAATTGACCCATTTTACAATGGCTGCTATCTCGACTCTCTTCCACCTGTTTTCCCCTCTTATCAGCAGGACAGAGGTATCATGGACTCATTGCTTTAGTGGTGCTTAAACTTTCATATTATTTCTTTTTTTATTTTTTATGTCCTTTCTTTTGAATTTTTTCTTCGCTGCACATCTCAAACGTTTTAGTAGCAAAATGAGTACAAAGGAGAAAACGAAGAAACACTTTTTGATGGATGAGTAAAAACTTTAAATTGTCAAAGAAAATATGTTTTATTTCAGAAAATTGCATGCTTTTATTTTATGCCCACGATATATGCGAGTCACCATGTTCCAATCAAGGCAAAAAGCTTAGGAAGCTTATGGTCTCCTCTATGGAGCAAACTTAATGGAATGTTTTTTTTAAGATACTGCATCTAAAAATAGGCTTTTGAAATATCTGTTGGGTACCTAATACCAAAAGTCGGTTTCATTCGAATTTAATCCTTTTTACGAATATTAGAATATTTTTATACCCTCGTCATTTATGATAACGAGGCAAAATGGGCCTCATCGAAATAAGGGTTTTAGATACCAAGTATGTTTGGACGAAATGTGTTTCTGACGATTTGAAGTTGATTTAGCCATGTCCGTCCATCTGTCTGTCTGGCTGGAGCGCATGATAACTCTCGAACGGATCAACCGATTCGGTCCAGAATTTGGCTTTCGTAATATTTTGTCCACACTTAGTTTAAATTCGAAGATGGGTTATATCGGTAAACTCCTTCCGGCAACACCCCCACAAAAGTTCGGAAATGTTCGAAAAATTTGTGCGACGATAACTCTTGAAGGAGTTAACCGATTCCCGTTGTTGCACTTTATCACTAACATTACGAATGCATGAGACACAACACGCCAATGACTTACTTACTTACTTAGCTGGTCCATTACAGAACAATTGTTCCATAGGCCGAACTAAGAAAAGATTTCCAATACTCTCTATTTGTTGCTTCGCACTCTGGAATACCGCACCTTTTCATCTCTTCATCCATTTGTTTGCGCCATCTATTCCTTGGCCTGCAAATTCTGCGTGCACGGCCAAGCGTTCGTATTTTTACGCCTTCTTAGCGGGTTCATCTTCGCCTATTCTCATGATATGGCCTAGCCAACGCAATCGCTGCATCTCGATACGTTTAACAATATTGATGTCGTATAGCAGATACAGCTCGTGGTACATACGACGTCGATATTCACCGTCAACACAGATTGGTCCGTAGATCTTTCGAAGAATTTTTTTTTTCTCAAACACACAAAGCACTGCCATGTCTGCAAGTACCCAGGCTTCGGTGCCATACATCAGCACGGGTAGTATCAGTGTTTTGTAGAGCGTTTTTTTTTTTGTTTGACGAGATGTGATTATAGGAACCAACTTCCACAGTTTGTCCGAGCTCAATGGACACATTGCGCGTCGACACCATCAACTTGGTCTTCTCACCGTTTACCGCCAGACCCACTTTAGCAGATTCTCCTTCGACCTTCATAAAGGTATCTGTTATTTCTTTTACTGATCGTCCCATGATGTCTATATCATCAGCATAAAGTAACATGTGGCTATTGGTGTAGATTGTGCCACTTCTTTTGAGGTTTGCCTCTCGTATAACATTTTCTAGCATTATGTTGAAAAGATCACACGAAAGGCTGTCTCCTTGCCTGAAACCTCTTTTGGTACAAAACTCTTCGGAGAGGTTATATCCTATTTTAACTGAAGATCTTGTATCAGTTCGAGTCATTTTACAAAGCCAAATGAGCTTTGCGGGGATACCAAATTCAGACATGGCCTGGAATACCTTTGAACGTAGTGGGCTGTCGAAGGCTGCTTTATAATCGACAAAAAGATGGTAGGTGTCGATCTGCATCTCTTGGGTCTTCTCCTGGAATTCCCGCAGGGTAAATATCTGGTCAATGGTGGACTTGCCAGGTCTAAAGCCGCATTGGTATGGTCCAATTATCTCGTTGACCATAGGCTTCAGTCGTTCGCACAATATACCTGACACGATCATGTAGGCAATCGGGAGTAGACTTATGTTCCTATAGTTAGAGCATACAGTCTTATCTCCTTTCTTATGGACAGGACAAAACATTACGTTTTTATTTTATAGGAAAACTTAAAGACAAAATGTTTCGAGTTCTTTCTCTTTTTCGTCAACATTTCGTGCAATAAGGAACACATTCGGTTGCAACCTATTTTTGGAAATGACATCATGCGCATCCGATTTTCCAACATTTTTGATATACACTTTGTAGAATTCTATTTGGCGACAACGATGTAGCACCAGTTGCATATTAGGGTGCAAAAAAAAAAAAACAGTAAACTTACCATTATTTCCAGGAAGTACATTTACATTTTATGCGCATCCGATTTGAATGATCACTATTAAATAAAATATAATTTAAAAAAAATTAAGTTTCAGTGTTTTATTTAGAAATGCACTTGAAACTAAAACTAGGAAATAATTTGTCGCTTAGCCTCAATAAATATATTCTTTCTCATGATGGAATCTCTCAAATAAAACGGTTGCAGTTTAATTTTGCCACCATTTATAATTTAAATGCAAGCGTTTTATTTGAGAGATTCCATCATGAGAAAGAATATATTTATTGAGGCTAAGCGACAAATTATTTCCTAGTTTTAGATTTAAGTGCATTTCTAAATAAAACACTGAAACTTAATTTGTTTAAATTATATTTTATTTTTAACTTTTTAGTAAATACATTTTTGTTGACCACTGAGAACAAAATTACAGTCAATTTAGATAAAAACTTTAAAATGCCTGAAATCGTGTAGTACCGTTATATAAAGGCTATACCAAACCCCAGACTTATATCCATAATTTTTGGCGGGGAAGTTTCTGTACCATTAAGGACTCGAAATGCCAAGTTATAGACAATTCTGGCTAAAAATGAAGATAAAATCCTTAAAACACTTGAAGTCGGGTGGTACCACTATATGGGGCCTATATCAAAACCGGAAATGTGTCAACCATTTTTGGTGGAGAAGTTTCTGTACCAATGGGGACTCAAAATGAAGATAAAATCCTCATAATACTTCAAATCGGGTTGTACCGCTATAAGGGTGCTATACCAAAACCTGGACCTATGTTCACAATTTTTGGTGGGGAAATGTCTTTATCATTGGAAATGCCAAATGACAGCTAATTCGGGCACAAATGAAGATAAAATCCTAAAAATACCTGAAATCGGGTGGTACCGCTATATGGGGGCTGTAGGAAAAATTGGGGCCATATTCATTAATTGTCATCCAAATCTGAAAAGTGTGCAAAGTTTTACTCCGATTGGTCAACTGCAACTGTGTCAAAATTGAGTTACCAGATATGAAATGCAATTTAAATAAAACACCGTAAAACACTGTAAAATGGAACAATATTGGTTTTGATTCCATATTCATGTATTGTCGTCTAAATCTGAAAATTCATTTTTTTTTTCAATTCAATTCGTTTTATTATTTAGATAATATTTACACTTTTTACAAACTTTGACATTAGAATTTAAGAGCTTAAGGCTTAGCCTTTTTCTACTTAGATATCATAACAAGTATATATGCAATCAATCATTTTCAAATAATATGCTAAGTGGAGTAAAAAATTTTACAAAAACCTTTATGATTTTTTTTTAATATTTATAAAATACTTAACCTACCTTAATTCTAATTATGAAGCCAGTTCATATATGTGATTGTGTTCTGAATAAGAACATTTGGCGTTGAAATTTGAAGTTAATTTGTTAATTTTATCAGACACTAAGTCTACATTTGCAACTTGATGGAGGATCGAAGTCGAAAATAATCTAGGACGTTTGTATATTAATTTAAGAAGTTTATTTTGCAAAACTTGGAGTTTTCTTATATGGCAGTTTGCACTTTCTGCCCATACTGGAGATGCGTAAAATATTACGGCTTGAAATACACACTTAAAAATTAACATTTTGTTTTCTAAGTTCAGCGCCGAAGTTCGATTTAAAAATGGGTATAAAGTTCTGATAAGAATGTTACATTTATTTACAATGTATGCAATATGGTCTTTGAAAGTTAATTTTTTGTCTAAAATTATACCTAAATATTTAACATTGTTGTCCCATTCAACATCCCTATTGTTTATGCGTACATTCGTTTGAGGAATAAAACATGCTTTTCTTTTTCTTGTAAAATATATCGCTTGACATTTTTCTGAGTTTACTACTATTCTCCATTTCGCGTAATATTCTAATAATTTGTTCAATGATATTTGTAGGTTTGTCAGTATATCGCATGAAAGTTTTCCTGAACATAGTATTGCTGTGTCATCGGCAAACATTGACAACGTGCAGTTTTCCAAATTGGGTATATCTGCTGTGTATATATTATAAAGTATTGGTGATAGGCATGATCCCTGAGGGCAGCCTGCATTTATTTCAAAAATTTGTGACATTACAGATCCGATATGAACTCTAAAAGTTCTTGAATTTAGGAAACTTTTTATGATGCGTACTATAAATGTTGGAAAATTCAAGTCAATCATTTTGTATATCAGAGCATCGTGCCATACTGAATCGAATGCAGCCTTAATATCAAGTAAAATCATACCAGTAGAGTTCTGGCGATCAAAATTAGATTTAACAATGTTTCTAATTCGAACTAAAGGATGAGTGGTGTTGTGTTCCCTCCGGAATCCAAATTGTTCAGATGGTAGAATATTTTTATCCTGGATGAAATTTATCATCTGATCTTTTACAGTTTTTTTCAAGGACTTTACTTATTGACGATAAGAGACTAATTGGCCGATAAGAGGATGGACAATCTCGGGGCTTATTAGGCTTGCTTATAGCGATTACTTTTGCTTCTTTGAATTTTTGCGGAAAATAGCCAAGTTTGAGACAGCTATTTATAAATATAGTTAGGAATTGCACACCTTTTCTAGGAAGTGATTTAAGACATATGTTATTTATTCCATCCGTCCGGGAGACTTTCTGGTCCGGGAGACTTTCTGGTTTTAAGACATTTAATAATTTTATATATCTGGTTATATGGAACGTTAATATGTTGAGTTAAACTCTCGGCAGAACCTAATCTGTGTAAATGGTTATTCACAATATCTTCAGTTTCTGTGTTGTCCAAATTTGATGAAAATGAATTGTTATCATAAAAATGTTGGCCTAGAATTTGGCATTTCTCGGTTGTCGTCGAGTAGCGCTCATCACCATGTCTTAGTGTGGGAATATTTTTTGATTTCTTACGTATAATTTTGGTTAAATTCCAAAATGGCCGGGATCCTTTGTCTAATGTGGATAACAAATTATTCCATGAGGTGTTTCGAAATCTTTCAATTCTACTTTTTATTATTGAGTTCATGACTTTAAATTCATAGTAATCGTCGGTCTCGCGGTAGCGTATCCATCGTCTGCGGAAATAATTTCGTCTCTGGATTAACATTTTAATATCCAACGGCAATTTTCTGCCTCGAATACGTTTTATTTTGAAGGGAACACTTACGGCAATAGCTTCATTTAAAGTACCAGTGAAATGCTCAAGTGCAGAATCTATCAATTCCTTTGTGGTTAATTCAGAGCTAGGAATATTAAGATTTCGATTTATATGCTGACAATACCGCCTCTAGTTTGCATGTGTAAAATCAAGATATTTTGGTTGAGAGTTTCTACAATCAGTATTAAACGACAGCTTTACTGGAAGATGATCAGATCTCAGATCGTTAATGACTATAGGTGTGTCAAACTTATCGATTATGTTAGTTAGAAATATGTATATCAAGTGTTTAACTTTGACAATTTAATTGAGATGGAATGAATGTACTATCATTAGGATAAAGAATGTCAAAACAATATGAGTCTTGTTTTTCGTACAGAATGTTTCCCCAGCAATTTGCCCTGCAGCATCCCCATAATTGGTGTCGGCTATTAAAGTCGCCACCTAAAATATACCTTTCACTTCTAGTTATTTTATGGATATCAGAAGCAAAAGCTCTTTTGCGCGATCCGTCAGATCCTACTAATCCACCTGGGAAATAGCACGAGTAAATGTTAACACTGCCAATGTCACTGATAATTTCTATACCTATGTTTTCTACAAGAGACGTATTTACAATAGGAATGGTAGAATGGTTAATATGTTTTCTTATTAATATTGCTACGCCTCCACCTCTATTTGAAGTTCTATCGTTTCTATATATATAAAATTGTGGATGACTAAGGGTGATGGTAGGTTTTAGCCAGGTTTCTGATACTAAACATATTTGTACATCGTTACTTAATAAAAAATCAAACAATTCTATGCTTTTATTTTTAATGCCTCTAGCATTCCATGTTAAAATATTTATATTGCTAATCATTATTATATAAATTTGCTAGCAATGCTAGTTATAACTTCGAATTGATCGAGTTTAGATTTACAGTTTCTGCGTTTGTTGATTAACTCCAATGTAATTTGTTGAATTTCTTGTACAGAAAATAATTCTTCAGCATTTGTTGCTGTATTGTTAAAATTTGGACTGTTTGTGTTGTCGTAGTTCAATTGGTTGTTGTAATTTCTCTGCTGTACCCACGCAGATGGTTGTTGAGCCATACCTTGGTTCAGTGAATTGGGGAAGTTCTTATTGTTGTGAGTAGTGAAGTTACGATCCACTTTGCGTTGTTTAATGTTTTTGGGTCTGTTTCGTTCCTTTATTTCAAGGTACTGCATTTTACTTGGACAGTTGACGTCAGTAGATTTATGTGAGCCCGTGCAGTTTGCACACTTTACTGTATTCTCCTTACATTCGCTGGTTTTGTGATTGCCGGCACAATTTGCACAGAATGTCTTAACGTTACAGCGACTCTGACCGTGGCCAAACATTTGACAATTATGGCATTGTGTTATACGGTTTTTGCGAACCGATTGAAAGTCCCAACTGATTTGAATTTTATCAAACTTTGAATAATTATGTCTAAGCTCTCTCATAGTAATAGTCTTCCTCTTGAAGTACACTACATAGATAATAAACGATCCATATCTTGATTTTTGGTGTACAATTTTAACATCTGTACATTGAAGGCCCATGTTGATTAACTTAGTTTTGACGGACATTGGATCTTGGGTTTCTAAACCGAAGAGCAAAGCCTTATAAGGTTTTTCTTCTTTGGTTGCATATGTGAAGAATTCATATTTGTTTTCCAAAATTTTGCACATTTCCTCAAAATCTTTTTTATGATTGCAAAAGAATTTGAGACCGATGGTCATTTTACGTATAGAGTAATCATTAATTTTACATATTTTGCACAATTCATGTACTTCTTCTATTTTACATTTTAAAATAGTAATAAGTGGAATGTGTGTTTTTGTTGCACTAGGCATTTCTTCACTTTCGATGTCATCGTCGTTTATGGTTTGCAATGGTGCAAAGTAATTGTTGTTTTCTGCACTAGGTGCAGTGATATTGTTTTTGGGTTTTTTCCCTTGCATTTTAACTAGATGTGCATTCACATCATTGGTTTCGTATGATCGTTTTATTTTGTTATTGTAACAAGTACAATTGTTGTTTTAAAAAGTACTTTTTATGGCTTTCAGTTTTGAAGAGTAATAGTTTTTTTTTTTTTTTTTGAAGAATAGAACAAACTGAGTTTGAAACACAATGCGCGAACACGTCCGATGGTGTTGATTGCAGATCATTGACTGGCTAAATCTGAAAAGTGTGCAAAGTTTCAGTTAGATTGGTCAACTGCAACTATGTTAAAAATTAATTACCAAATTTGAACTAAACGGACCAAAGCAAGTTAAATAAAACACTGTAAAAAGTATAAAATTACACTACTGGGTTGTCACAACAAGTCAAAAGATGAGTTAGCTTCTCCACTTATTATATTATATCAACGGAGTTCACAACGCTAAACACTTATAACAGCAACCAAAATGCACTTATTACAATTAAAACTCTACATAGTTGCATTTTTGAATAGTTTCAAAACACTTATTTATACAATTTTTTTCGTATTCACAGTTGTGTGCCATTGCCTAAATCTTTTTCTGTAAATTTAATAAAACCCAAAATGTTTCTGTCATAAAAACGTATTGGCTTTAGAGAGTGCTTAAATTTTGCATTTTTTATGTTTTTCATTTTTTCAAATTCTCTTCAAACTTTTTCAATTGCCATAATGCATCTGAATGGATTGTTGACCACGACCATGATGGCGTATACTTTCTTTGTACACAAAGCCAATGACCACTCATTCGCCCATACTCACGGCACCAGACAAAGACATATGCGACATCTCAAGTGTTCATCTGTCTTCACAAGAAAATAAAAATGAAAATTTTTTATGACCAATGACGGAATTGTCATAAAATCGATAAGCCAAGAGAACGATTCGAAATTAAATTAATTTGTATATCTGTCAAACACATTTGACAGTTGTTGGGTTTTATGTATTTGCAAAATTAATAACACATTTATTCTTATCAGAAACCGTGGAATGAATTTGTAGCAACTAAAACTACATATTTGGGTAGCATTGATTGTTTAGAAAAAATTCTAAAAAATTGCGGGTTTGATATAATAAGCTGTTATATGTCATTACCGTTAACTGAATTTGTACTCTTTGCGATGATGCAAAAATAATCCCCAAATGTCTAAATGGATACGCGAGAAATCATTTTAATGATAAAACATTACGTATTTATTTTATAGGAAAACTTGAAGACAAAATATTTAGAGTTCTTTGTCCTTTTCGTCAAAATTTCGTGCAATAAGGAACATATTCGGTGTTTAGGGTTGGGGTTTATTTGTTTTTATTTTGTTTATATTTTTTACGTCTTTATTTTACCCTTTTTATTTTTCCTCTTTGTTCAAAAGAAAGATTTTATGTGTAATTTTCTATTTTAACAATTCAGTTTATTTCATGTTTTTATACCCTACACCACTATGTGGGAAGGGTATTATAAGTTTGTTTTGGTAAAAATTCATGTAACACCGCGAAATATTCGTCGGAGACCACCAATGTGGTATACCAATCTTCATATCTCGGCGAGATAAAGCGATTTTGAGATGTATGTCCGTCCGTCCGTCCGTCCGTCCGTGTGTCCGTCTGTCCATTATAAATTGTAATCAAACTCCAGGCCGCAATTATGGACAGATCGTCACGAAATTTGGTATGGAGGTCGGTTTCACATCAGAATAGATCGCTATTTTAATTGGTGATGATCGTGAAATATTTAGCGGGTGAAATGGACCAAAAACATAATTTTTATTGGATTTTGCAGGTGCTCTGTAGGTCGCAATAATACCCCGATCGCCTCGAAAATTCGAAAGAGATAACAGTATATGACAAAGAAAATGCTTGCAATTTGAAATGGTGATCGGATGATGTTTAGAGGGCTAAATAGACCACAACTTTTGTGTGAAAATTGTGAAATTTTTTATTTACCGGTTATATCTTTATTCCTGGAAGACACATTCCGGTCACGTAAATAAATTTGGAAGGCCAACTCTTGCTCTTTCCATTGATACCAATTATGTTGATTTACGTGGTCAGATAACAGAGTTAGAGCCTAATATACCCAGTTTTTTGCTTGTAGTGTAATCATAAGCACGCTAGAGGTCGCAATTATAGCTCAATAGTCACGAAATTTTGCACGAAGTAAGGGTTTAGGTCGAAGAAGATGTCTAAAATTTTGGATGAAGTTCTGATATTGTTTAGCGGGACCATTACTTTTGTACGAAAAATAAAAAAAAATATTTTTGGTCGATATTTGAATTCCTGTAGGGCATACATCGGCAAAGTCGCCTAAATATGGAAAAATAACTACTGACCTTTCCTCTGATGAAAAATGCAATAATATGTGTGTTTGATAACGGGCCTACTGCCTAATATATAATGAGTTTTCTGAAGAACATCTTCCTCCCATGCAACAAATTGTCTCTATCATGATAGAGAAATTCCCAGTTTTTTTATTGCGTCCAATTGTCCAAAAGTAAAAAATGTAGCAGAAGGGACTAAAGAACGCCAATTTTCAAATTTAAGATAATTTATTAGAAATGTATAATATATAACTGTTCCACTCATATCAGTGAGTGTACCCCAATTAATATTAGCTCAGTGATATGTAGACAGCGGAATTTTATAAAACCTCTACTTTTGTCAAATTTTGGGACTGGGCATATTTTTGGCTTCTGATTAAATTGCAATCGAAATATACGTATCAAAGAAAAATTCGTGTATTTTACATATTTCGCATGCAATAAATATTTCAATAATATCTTCTAAAATGTTTGTGGGCACATTTTTATACCCTCAGCATTTATGCTAACGAGGGAGGGTATATACACTTTCATACGGGCAAAGTGTGCCTCATCGAAATAATGTTTGGACGAAATGCGTTTCAGACAATTTGGAGTCGATTGAGCAATGTCCGTCCGTCTGTCTGTCTGTCTGGGTGGAGCGCACGATAACTCTCGAACGGATCAATCGATTCGATCCAAAATTTGGCTTTCGTAATATTTTGTCCAAACTTAGTTTAAGTCCGAAGATGGGTTATATCGGTCCACTCCTTCCGGTACCTCCCTCACAAAAGTTCGAAAATGTTCGGAAAATTTGTACGTACGATAACTCTTGAAGGGAGTAACCGATTTGGTCCATACTTTGCAAATCGTGAAATGTCTATCAGACTTAGATGAGTTTCCAATATGGACTCAATCGGTCCACTCCTTCGGGTACCTCCCACACAAAATTTGGGATAAGTTCAGTTTAGGACCTGCTCTCGAATCGCTTTCATTTTTGTTGTAGCAACTTGTATTCACTGACCCCTATACGACGGTAAAAGTCTCATCAGGGGCAAGCCCACACTTCCTGAGAAAATAGCCCCAAAGTTGCAAAATAACCCTATGACACCGTGTGAGGTGGTTGGATCGCATGATAACTCTCGAACGGATCTGCTGATTCGGTCCAAAATTTTGCCTTAGTAATATTTTGTCCAAACATAGTTTAAGTTCGAAGATAAGCCATATCGGTCCACTCCTTCAGGTACCTCCCCCACAAAAGTTCAAAAATGTTCGGAAAAAATTTTCGTACGGTAACTCTTGAAGGGAGTGGCCGAATTGGTCCATACGTTACACATCCTAATATATCTACCAGATATAGATTAGGTTCAAATATGGACTATATTTGTACACTCCATCCGGTACCTTCCACACAAAATTTCGGATAAGTTCACTTTAAGACCTGCAATCGAATCACGTTGATTTTTGTTGAAGCAACTTGCATTTGCTGCCTCAATTACGATGGTAATATTTTTTTCAGGGGCAAGTCCATACTTCTTGAGCAAACAGCCCGAGGGGTGTAAAAACCCCCTATGGCACCATATGTATGTAGTGGCTTGCATAACGGTCAATGTCGATCCATTCCTTTAAGTATCTCCTCCGCAAAACTTTTGATCTTTAATCCTAATCAACATTTTTGTCGGTTCATACATCCAAAATTTTTAAAACCCCCTAAATACATACGTTTTTTGGAAAAAAATTGTTTCAATATACACAGGCTGAGGGTATATCTCTGTCAGCAAAGCTGACTGATACTTTTTTACTTGTTTCTGTTAAAATTCTCTGTAACCACAGCCACAACCTTCAAAATATCGAAAATGGGGAGATATCGTTCTATGGGAGGTATATTAAGACTTAGATCTATACCGAAAAATTTCAAGTTGAAAATCTTATACCCCCAAAGAAAGACTTAATACCAAATTCCAGCCATTTCGGCGGGATATTGAGACCATAACCTACAAAACACAGAAAACCTGCAAATTTCAGGTTGAAAGTTTCATACCCGCAACGAACAATTAATAGAACATGTCAGCCATTTGAGTGGGATATTGAGGCCACACCCTTCAAAATGCCGAAAATCGAGAGGTATCATTCTATGGGAGCGATATGTTGACGCGGACCTATAACGACAAATTTCAAGTGGAAAGTTTTATTCCCCCAACAAAGGCTTAATACAAAATGCCAGCCATTTCAGTGGGATATTGAGGCCACAGCCTTCAAAATACCACATATCGGGAGGTACTGTTCTATGGGAGCTATATGAAGACGTGGACCTATACCGATAAATTTCAGGTCGAAAGTTTTATACCCCCAACGGAGATTTAATACAAAATGTCAGCCAATTTGTGGGATATTTGGGCCACAAATCCTTGCATATGTTTTTGCATATGTTCATTTTAATGCAAATATGACAAAATATGCAAAAAATAGGTCCAGACTAATTCGTTTTATTTTTTATAAAACGAGTTTTTGTCTAATCACATTACGTCTACGACATTCCTAACCATATATGCATTTGCATAGGATTACGCTGTCTGATGATATGGGACCTACTGTTTATCGCCGAGTCCGAAAGGCGTGTCTAAGACACCACTTGTAGAGAAGTTTTTCATGACTGAGATACTCAGGAAAAAACGCCAAAATTACTGAGAGGTATTTTGCCATCGTTAAAATTTTGATACCATTGCACCACGTTGGCACCCTATTAGAAATGTCATAACATGGAAATTTTACATTTTCTGATTTTTAAAGAATAGACGTCCTATACATTTAATATGATCAATGCCAAAAAAATCATTACGTATCTTCGTTTTTAATATTATGCCACAGAGTGGAGCTATATCAACTTCCTCAAATTTCCATGGTAAAGTTATTTATTGGTGCCACCGTGGTTCAATTGTATGCACATCCGCCTTGCACGCTGAAGGTCGGGGTTTCGATTCCCGGCCAGCCAACATCAAATTTGCAACGATGGCAAAATATCCCTCAGTAAAGTTGGCGACATTTTTTGAGAATTTCAGGCATGTAAAACTTCTCTACATGTGATGTCTTAAGACACGCCTTTCGGACTCGGCGATAAACTGTTGGCCCCATATGATTGATGTAATATGAATCGAGGTGCACTCCCTGTCCCTTCTGGGATGTTTGTGGAACAATTATTATATTGTTATTTAAAATCGATGTGATAAGGTGGCAGACTCCACAAAGTTATTTCTTACAATAATATTTGTCCTAAAGGAATTTTGATTTGCTGAAAGCTAATTCGCAGGGTGGTGGTGTAGGGTATTGCATGGTCGGCCCTGTCCGACTATAGCCTTTGCTTACTTGTTTTTTTAATATTTGTTTGCAGTATTTAATTCTAATTTGTTTTTGTTCATAACTTATTATTCGTTTTTAATTTTACTATAGCAAATTTCTTTAAGTTCAAATTTATGTTGTAAATATTATGTTATGTATGTACACTAATAATATTGTAGGTCTGTTTATACGTTGAAGTTTTGTTATTCTAATTTGCCTCCTGTTCTTATTGTTGTTATTATTTTTATTTTCTCAAGGTCTACGATGCGTTGTGATCGTAATGATGGTATTTTGCGAACTACTCAAATGCATCGATGACGAGAAAGATGTTAGCGCCATTGAAAAAGAATTTGCAACAAAAAACACTAGGTCCGTTATTTACTTTGGAGAGTTGAGTATTGTTGTTGTTGCTAATTTCTCGTTTAGTGGATTCAACAAAGCAAAGAAATGGAGTACATAAGAAAAGGAATACAATGAGAGAGGTCGTTGAACATATAAATATGACATTGAAAAAGAATGTCTAAATATGAAATGACTACATATAGGTCTCTCCATTACGTTTTTACGTTAAACTAGGATTAAATTTTTTAAGATCTAATTTCAAAGTAATTTGAAAATGTGGCATACAAATACAATACAAATTAATGGTTTAATGACGATGATCATTAAACATTCGGTATTTTTGGAAGTGACATCATCCGCATCCGATTTTCGCGTTTTCTGCGAGTCACTTACACAGCAATGAAAAACTGGTACTGCATTTTCGTTTTAGAGGAAACAGAGATTTAAAAATTTCATTGATAAGGGAGCTGTATTCATTTTATCCCATAAATTGTGTGTGATGCTACATCCACGGTTCTTTACCGACCGCCAAGGAATGGATATACATCGATGTAGATTTTTATGGTGGACGCTGAAATCGGATGCGGACAAAAATTGTATGCACTTTGCGCAAATTTGCGAAGTTTTATACGTTTTTAAATACTTAGATGCAGTCGATGCTACATCTTAGCCACCAAATTAATTTTCGAAAACTATATTCAAATTAAAAGATACGATATTGCTGTACATGAAAATCACATGCGGACAAACTGATTTTGATAATTACGCTATTTACGCGTATTTTAAAATGCAAGTAATGGATTATTAATGGAATTAGTAATGGAATTATAAATGGAATTATTAATTAATGGAATTAGTAATGGATTATTTGACCTCTATTTCCATTTCAGAAGCTTTGCGATATATCCTCCGCAAACCAATTATCTTCCCAATGGGAAAGCTTTAATATAACTGTCTATATAGCAAAATCCATATATTTTATTGGGAGATTTAAGCAAAATGAAGGAAGTTTTCCTGTAGATTTTTCCAATATTTTCTAGTACAACAAAACATTTTTTTTTTTTCAAACAAAAAATTATTTTTTTATTTGTTTTGTTTTTGGTTGAAGTTTCAATCTCATTTGATTGTTTTTAAGTCTGGAGTGTTACCCCCAATGGCTTAAACTTCATCATTATTCTCTATTACAGAGAGTAATGTTTTTCAAAACGAACTGACAGTGTTGCAAAATTTTACTGATCGCTACCAATATCATGATTTCATCCCGGCGAAGGGAATTATCAATTGGCTTCTCAGTTTTTGAAATGATGCCTTTTTTACCAAAATATGTGCTTACTTCGGCTGTAACATCGAAACTATAACACAAATCTGTATGATTTTAGTCTCATTTGATTCGTCGTGAAGTTTTGATCCACAGCAAATTTTAATGTAACTTTATGACCGCTAAATGGGCCTTTATTTTGGAAAAAGTTAACTTAAATCCAATAATTTATCAATTTTTTGTAAATTCAGCGAATTCTGAGTAGCATTATGCAATCTACTCTCTGAAGTTGCTTCGAGAGAACTTTTTAGTAACAATTGTGCTCATTAAAATAATTAGCGTTTTTATAATATTTTTTTCTTAAAAGATGAAATAAATCTGCCGTTACTTTTGTCCGCAACAACCAAAAAATGGCTCGCGAGCAGATTCGTACTGGTGAATTTTTTCTTAACCTATGAACCAAAAATCTTTGACGTAGCGCAAAAAAAAATTAACATTTTTTGAAATGGAATATGAAATATTTGACAACATTTGTGATATACACTTTCATATGGGCAAAATGTGCCTCATCGAAATAATGGTTTTAGACCACAAAATGTTTGGACGAAATGTGTTTCAGACAATTTGGAGTTGATTTAGCAATGTCCGTCCGTCCGTCTGCTTGTATGTCTGGCTGCCTGGAGCGCACGATAACTCTCGATTCGGTCAAAAATTTGACTTTCGTAATATTTTGTTCAAACTTAGTTAAAGTTCGGAGATGGGTTATGTCGGTCCACTCCTTCCGGAACCTCCCCCACAAACGTTCGGAAATGTTCGGAAAATTTGTGCGCACAATAACTCTTGAAGGAAGTAACCGATTTGGTCCATACTTTACACATAGTGAAATTTCTACCAGACTTTGATAAGGTTAAAATCAGTCCACTCCTTCGGGTATATCCCACACAAAATTTCGGAAATGTTCAGTTTAGGACCTGCTCTCGAATCGCTTTGCTTTTTTTCGTAGCAACCTGTATTCACTGCATCTCATACGACGGTATAAGTTTTATCAGGGGCAAGTCCATACTTCCTGAGAATATAGTCTGAAAGGTAGAAACCCCTATGACATCGTGTGAAGTGGTTAGAACGCAAGATAACTGTCGAACGGATCTGCCGATTTGGTCCAAAATTTGGCCTTCGTAATATTTTGTGCAAACTTAGTTTAAGTTCGAAGACAAGCCATCCCCCACAAAAGCGGAAAAATGTGCGCACGACAACTCTTGATGGGAGTGACCGATTTGGTCCATACTTTACACATCCTAAAATATATACCAGATATAGATCAGGTTCGAATATGGACTATATTTGTCCATTCCTTCGGGTACTTCACACACAAAATTTTGGATAAATTCACTTTAAGACCTGCTCTCGAATCACTTTGGTTTTTGTTGAAGCAACTTGCATACGCTGCCTCACTTACGGCAGTAAAAGTTTTTTCAAGTTCATACTTCTTGAGAAAACAGCCCGAAAGTTGCAAAAAAAACCCTATAGCACCATATGTAGTGGCTGGAAAGGTCAAAACGAATACTGCGTTCGTCCACACTTTGGATATTGTAATATTTCTTCGAATATTAGATGAAATTCGAATTTGGTGCTTATAGGTCCACTCCTTCCGGTACCTCCTATACTTTTGTCGGTTTATACGCCTACAATTTTGAAAACCCCCTAAATACATGTTTTTTTTTGGGAGGGGGAAGTATTTCAATCCACACAGGCTGAGGTTATATCTCTGTCGGCAAAGCCGACCGATATTTTTTACTTGTTTACGTTAATACGACCACAGCTTCTGCTCAAATTATTATTTTAAAAAATCCATCGGAGAATCGTGCTAAAACAGTTGATTTTCCAGAAAGGCGTTCAAAAATTATGGTATTGTACAATTGTTCGCTAGTTACAATACCCCATACCTCACTTTCAACATACATATGTTAATTTTCTACGTGTGACCAGGTTGCAATTAAGGCAAAAAATCTTTGGAAGTTTACGGGCCCCCTATGCAGCGAAGTTAATGGAATGTTTTTATTTATTATTGTCTTTTTAGGACGAAGGCCATTATTTATGAAAGTTTTCGCTAGAATTCATTTTTCAATACAAAACTCCTTAGGCCATGTTAGCTCGATTAATCCAATTAATGGAATGTTGTTTTTTAAGAAACCGGATCTTAAAATAGCCCAGCAAAAATTCGGATCCGTTAGTCATTATGTAACCCATAACAAAGTAATGTAAACAAAAATAACTACTTATATTACTCCTTACTATGTTATGAGTACGGTGGTACAGAGCTAGTGTGTCCGACTACAAATCAGAGGGTTGTGTGTTCAACGCTCACCGCCGGCCGGGTACTTTTTGTTAAACAAAACATCGAATATTTGGTGGTGCTTATGTCAACGTTTTAACAACCCTTAATGTTCGTGTGCATGGTCTAGTCTGTAGTGTGTTCGGCTACAAAGCAGAAGTTCGTGTGTTCAAATCCAGCAAATAGCGAAATAAAATAAAAATATCGACACCTCCAAATAATAGTATGCTAAATCTAATAAGTGAGTTTTGCAGGAGAAGCTCTCAAAATTTGGAAATTTTTTTAACTTCAGTACTATGCTATGTCAATATTTGTTTATAACTTCTTTTCGGATTGACCGATCATTACCAAAATTAGACATAATTTAAGTTAAAGGACGTTCGACACCTCCAAATAATATTTTGCTAATTCTGAAAAGCGAGTTTTGCGGGATAAGCTCTAAAAGTTTGGAAATTTCTTTGACCTTCAGTACTATGCTAAGTAAATATTTGTTTATAACTTCTGTTCGGATTGTCCGATCATTAGCAAAATTTTACAGAATTTAAGTTAAAGGACGTTAAATATAAAAATGTAAAGAACTTGAAAACATGCTAACTAGACTTAGCATACTTTTGTTTGGAGGCGTCGATATGAAGTGTGTTGAAATAGAAAATAAATTCCACCTAAACTGATCTATAAATAAATTTTTTTTTAGCTTATAGATTATTTTTCAACTTCCATTGACCACAGAATAACTAGTTATTCTAGTGGTCATAGTATAACTAGTAATTCAGTGCGTCATGCCTTTGTTAAAATAATGGGTTAGAAGGGGGTTTTGTAAATAGTTTCGGCCATCAAAAACCTCTTACGAAACCCATTATTTTGGGAGGATTTTTTTTTTTTTTGGCTGGGAGGCTTTTGAAATATCCGTTGGATACCTAATACCAAAAGTCGGTTTCATTCGAATTTAATACTTTCTACTAGTTTTAGAATACTTTGTCAATAAGGTATTTAAGGGGACATTTTATACACCTGTCGACATCAAACTTCCAAAACAAAATGCTGAATAATTAATAATGAACAATGTATTCCAGTTGTTGCACTTTATCACGAACATTATTAATGTATAAGACACAACAAGCCAATGACAGAAATGCGAAATTGTGCAAATAATCAGCTATGCAAACTTTGACACTTGTATCGCATTTAACCCACTTAGCGCCGAGAATTTTTTTTGCGAGAAAACTTAAAATTGTTTATGAAAATTATATTTTTGAGACTTTTTAAGCATTTTTTAAAAAATAACTTTTTTCTCTAAAATGTATAGTTTTCCTGCAATCGGTGGAGGGTAATATTGGTGTATCCTTACATGCCAATCCCTTGGTTTTTGATTGAGAAAATACTCTTACTATATTCCTAACAAATCCCTGACTTTATATGATTCTAACATTTATAATTAAATTTTTATCGCATATTTAAATTTTTCATCAAAGTCGAAAATTACAAAAAAGTCGATTTTTTTGAATAGCTTGGGTTTTAGGCCAATTGCGTGGAAATGGGTGGGTCAAATGAGGCGTTATAAGCGTGAAATGACAGATAACAGACAATACTTTAACAAAATGCAAAAAACCCCACAAAAATATTCGAAAAAAACAGAGTTTTACGTCAATTTTTGCAACCATTTTTTGTGGCGTTTAAACGACCAGTGGCTTTATCTGGGTTAAACAGAAGTTATCTAAATGTGCGGAAGAATTATCAACGAGAAATGGATGGATGCAAGAAGAAAATCCATCAGTAAAACATCTTTAATGAACAACTTGACTTACGCCAATTCATTTGATATTCTGTTGGATGTTGTGTAAAACTAAATATTTCATATAGGAAACTTGCCAACAGCTACAACTGCTCTTCTACTTTTCCAGTTGAATGAATGTAACGAGGAAGGAATGGATGAATGAATATACGAAGGGCTGAATGGGTTAATGACTTTATTATTGTTCATGTGTATGTGTGTAGGAGTCTTAAGTTACTAATAAAGACTTAAAAGATGTTACAACATCAGCAATAACAAAATGCTAATGATAAGGAAGAGGAATACCTTTGATATCTTCTCTCTGACTATCTATTTGAGATGTTCAACAAGCATTTTAGGTGTTGATGACTCTTTGATGAATATAAGTAGTTATTGTTCAAAAATTCCTATCCAATTGTCACTTTGATGAATGTTTTCTGGATGATCACAACTTAATAGTTAATGAATGTCTGGCATGAAGAAAGGCAGCTTACACATACATACATATTTAAAGGCAAACTACTTAAGATGTCCATTATGATAAACAGGCAGACAGATTTACATTATGATTATTTGTAATATCAACAATATTTATCCTTAAAATACAGGAACAGGAACAGAAGTGAAAACTGTGAAATCATGGAAACATAAAACGTTGGCACGAACTTCAAACAATTTCACAAAGGAATGGAATGGAGTATTCCAATTGTGTCATTGCATCACTGTCTAAAAATAAAAGAACATCATATAAAATCATCTTTCCGTAGTCTATTTTAACGTTAACTACTAATCCTACCATTTGCGTTATTTTGGTGACTCAACAACTACAAAAAGGAATCAGCCGGCAACAAAAGACATTTTGGAACCGCAAACTTTTAGTCTGTTGTGGGGTGAGTTAAAAGAAAACACAATCCTTATTGCACTGTGAACCGAAATTTTGGGGCAGAAATAATTCCTTTTGGGGATGAAAGCCCTTGGTGAGTATATTAAGAATCCCAAAGGACAGATCGGCCGTGGATCGAACTTCCGAGTTATGGCGTGATGAAGTTTCTGCTGAAGACCCTGTAAGGCATCTGAAATTAGCGTTATATCTTTGTTAACTGTTGCTTTAGTTTATTTATGGGATGTTATGTGTTCAGTCAAATCGAATGAGGATTAGTTTTGTAGAGCATTTCGACCTTCTAAATCGCTTCCTTCAATGTCATTTTCGTCCTTTACTTTAAGAACCGCTATAAAAGTACTACAAGATGACGTTATTCAGCTTCGAAATGTTCTGCAAACATGTCGCTGAAGAAGAAGTATTAGCACAACGTTAACCGCTTTTAAAGATCCAGCACTATCCGAGAAATAGGCTTGAACTTGTTTACAGATGCCCCCCACCATAGAACATTCAAAAAAATTTTGAAAATTTATGCTGTTATACAAAAGTTGAAAAAAAATTTTGCAGATTTTCTGGTGTACTATTTTTAACTTTTTAAAACGGCAAATACCTTTCTAACAAGCTATATTTTTTTAAAACCGGTAAAAAATGGTTAGGTTATAGTGGTTGAAGTGCAAAAAACGCAATAAAAAGTGAAAATGCTCATCCTCGTGCTCTAGGCACCTTAGAAAATGCCAAACAGTATAATTTATTTCTTATTTTATAATATTTAATTTATTATTTGTAAGTAAGCTTTTTTAAAACACTCACAAACCACGAAATAAGTCTCAAAACGAAGGCAAGACGATGCTACATTTCGTCTATATAGTAGAAACGTGGACCCTAAAAAGTGCAGATAAGAAAAAAATTTAAGCATTTGAGATTTGGGTATATCGAAGAATACTGAAGATACCCTATACATCGCATATTAGAAATCAAGGAGTTCTAAGACGAATGAACCTCGACAGACAACTTCTAAGCACCGTCAAATCAAGAAAAACCGCATACCTGGGACATCTGATGAGGAATCACAAATACAAGTTTCTACAAGCCATTATAAAATGTAACATAGAAGGGCACAGAACTAGAGGCAGAAGAGAGACATACTGGCTATGAAACATTCAAGAATGGACAGGATACAGGGATGAAACAAACTTATTACATGCTGCTACGAATCGAGAACTGTCAATAATTTCATAATATAAAACATTAAATTGTAACACTTATAATATTGTATGATCGCTTATATCCGAATAACGGATCTGCAAATAAAGAAGAGAAGAAGCTTTCGAAAATTGGAAAAACCAATGAATTCGATCGAAAAATATATGACATATATATTTTATACCCCCCCACCATAGTATGGAAGGTGTATGAAAGTGTTTTTTCCTTTTGTGACGCATTGAAATACTTATTTGTAACCCTATAAAGTATACATGTTTTTGATCAGGATAAAATTCTGAGTCGATATAGTCATGTCAGTCAGTCTGTCGAAGTCAAGATAAAAATTTAAATTTTTAAGATAGAGCTTTATAATTTGGTATAGAAGTTTCTATTTGATAGGTCCAAACTAAGTTTAAGTTCGAAGTGGTATTAAAATGTGTTGTGCCAGTTTTAAATAGATATTTTGGTTTAATCATTGAAAACGGTCTTATTCAAAAACGCATAGATGGAATTCTTTAAAGTATGTTTGGATGATCTATGTCTCGTAGAAATATTGCGTTGTGCGAAGAATGGACCAGAGCTGTCGCGCGAGCCATTTTAGCGAAAAGTGTGGATTGTTTATGTGGAATGTACCTGAAGGAGTTGACCGATTTGGCTCATCTTCGAACTTAAACTAAGTTTGGACAAAATATCACGAAGGCCAAATTTGGACTGAAACGGTTGATCCGTTATTGTGCGTCCAGCCAGCCAGACGGAAGGAGATGGCTAAAATAGTCTTAATTAAAATGGAATAATTAGGGTCCTTTCACAATTTTAGGTGGAACAACTTTTCGACAATGGATATACTCCTACTGCCTCCCTTTTGGAGATGAAAGCCCTTGGTGTGTGTATATTAAAAACCCCGAAGGACAGATGCGCCGTGAGTCGAACTTCCGCGTTATGGCGTGATGAAGTTTTTGCAAGAGACCCTGTAAGTCATCATGAATTAGCATTATATCTTTGTTTGTTGTTTTTGTACAGCACTTAAGCAACAGTGAACAAAGATATAACGCTAATTCCTGATGGCCCACAGGGTATCTAACAATAATTTCATCACGCCATAACGCGGAAGTTCAACTCACGGCGGATCTGTCCTTCGGGGTTCATAATATACTCACCAAGGCCTTTCTTCCCCAAGAGGAATTTTCCGTGCCCCAGACTTCCACCTCCATTTTGTTGCACAGTGTTATCTAATCTAATCTAAAAAAATGTGTTCAGCTAGGTGAAAGGTACCACCTACGGGGCTACATCAAAGAGTCAACCTATCTTTAAATTTTTATAGCTGCAGGGAACTTCAAGAGTCAAATTGAGGGTAGTTTCATCAAAACAATGTAGACCCTCAAAAATGGACCCATGTTGACGAATTTTAGTGAAGAAATTTCGTGACCCCTGAAAATTCCCGAAAATCGGGAGGTACAGTTATATGGGAGGATATCAAAACATGGACCTATGTATATTGACGATTATTTTTGAATAGACAAAATAGTAGCTAAAATTCTCAAAATACCGATCATTACAGCTAGTTCGGTTAAAAATTGCAGCTAAAATTCTCAAAATACCGAAAATCGGGAGATCCCGTTATATGGGGGCTATACCAAAACATGGACCTATGTTGACGATGTTTCGTTGGAGATGTTTCATGACCACTGAGAACTTCAAATGTCAAATTGCAGATAGTTCGGCTAAAAATTGTGGCTAAAATTCTCAAAATACCGAAAATCAGGAGGTACCGTTATATGGGGACTATACCAAAACATGGAGCTATGCCCATATCCTTTGGGATATAAGTTTGTTGATCACTAGGAACCCGAAGTGCAAAATTATAGCTAATTCGGTCTGCAAATGTGTCGAATAACGTCAAAACACCTCAAATCCGGAGGTACCGTTATATGGGGGCTATACCAAAGAGTGGACCGATATAGCCCATCTTCGAACTTGACCTGCCTCTGGAAAAAAGACCCTCGGGTGCAAAATTTCAGCACTCTGTTTCAATTATTGCGGACGCTAGATTGATTACAACAGACGGAAGGACGGACGGACGGACAGACGGACATGGCTAGATCGTCTTAGAATTTTATCCTGATCAAAAATATATATACTTTAAGGGGTCGCAAATGATTAGTTCGATGTGTTACAAACGGAATGACAAACTTAATATACCCTCCATACTATGGTGGAGGGTATAAAAATACCATACTTAAAGGTGGACATATGTTCGCAATTTTGATATTGATATGTTCGCAGCCAATTTAGACCGAAAATTTAGGTAATAACTTCTAAATACCTTAACCCTAAATTCAAAATGAAAGCAAATATAGATGTAGATAACATCTTGAAAATAAATCGGCGGTACCGTTATATCGGGGCTACACCTATGTCCATAATTTTTGGTCCCGAGACAATTTTTTTATTTATTAAAAAAATACTTTTTTAGGGTAATTAGGAACCACTGATGTCAAAAATCTATTCAAAAAATTCCGATTTTTCGTTTTCCCGGAAAATGGTGTTCGAAATTTCGAACACTGGCGCGAACTCTATATGTGCAGAAGTAAAAAAAAAAATAATTTATTTGCTGTTTTGTCTTGGATTACCCCCCACAGAAGAGTACCGCCCGATTTTATGAAGTCTTTCAGTAGTTTGCTGCATAATCCTATAGAAATGGTGGTAATTTAATGCATGTTTAATCTTCTTTGGGGCTACTAAATTTCCCTCTAGAAATGTATCAGCACTGGTCCGTTTTTAATAGCCTTAGTACCTTCCGATATTAGAGTTTTTCAGGATTTTAGCCGTACTATCATACACAAATGGCTGAAGTGTAGTATTTAGTCTTCTAAATCATCTTCTCTATATTTTGTGAAAGTAATTCACCATGATTACTTTTTAATTTTTTTTTTTATTTTTTTTTAAATTAATGTAAAAAGTATCGAAAATATAGGTTTCAAAAATGTGCCACTACCATCGAGGAGAAGGGGAAGTTTTGAAGGGAAGATTTTTTTATTTGCTGACAGATTAGACTATATACATACTATAACTTGCATTTATGCTAACGAGGGTATATACACTTTCTCGAATCGCTATGATTTTTGATGTAACAATTTGTTTTCACTGCCCCCCATACGACGGTACAAGTTTCCTCAGGGGCAAGTCCATACTTCCTGAGAAAATAGCCTGAAATGTGCAAAAAAAAACCCCATAACATCGTGTGTAGTGGTTGGAGCGCAAGTTAACTTTCGAACGGATCTGCCGATTCGGTCCAAAATGTGGTCTTCGTTATATTTTGTGCAAACTTAGTTTAAGTTCGAAGATACGCCATATCGGTCCACTCCTTCAGGTACCACCCCCCACAAAAGTTCGAAAATATTTGAAAAATTGTGCGCACGATAACTTTTGATGGGAGTGACCGATTTGGTATATATCACATACAGATCATGTTCGAATATGAACTATATTTGTCCACTCCTTCGGGTACCTCCCACACAAATTTTTGGATAAATTCACTTTAAGACCTGCTGTCAAATCGCTTTTATTTTCGTTGAAGCAACTTGCATTCGCTGCCTCAACTACGACAGTAAAAGTTTTTCAGGGGCAAGTCCATACTCCTTGGGAAAACAACCTGAAAGTTGTAAAAACCCGCTATGGCACCATATGTAGTCCTGGAGAGCTCGAACTGAATACTGCGTTCGTCCACACTTTGGATATTGTAATATTTCTTCGAATATTAGATGAAATTCGATGGCTTATAGGTCCACTCCTTCCGGTACCTCCCCCACAAAAGTTCGAAAATATTCGCAAAAGTGGTACGCACGATACCTCATAGACGTAGCAACCGATTTGGTCCAAAGTTTGGATTTCTAAATATTGTCGAAACTTAGTTTATGTTCAAATGTGAGCCCTCTCTGTCCAATCCTTGGGGTACCACCCACACAAATGTTCAACATTTTTGTGTGGTTAAGGGTCTGTTTGAGGATTCTTTGGACATGTTTACCTATGAAAGTGGCCCTGTTTACAGCGATATTATGTTTTTCGTAGGCTAGTGTGATAAAAAAGCGCTTTAATTCTTTCCATACTTTTGTCGGTTCATACGCCCAAAAATTTTGAAAACAATCTAAATACATAAGTTTTTTTTTTTTGGAAAAAAAAGTATTTCAATCCGCACAGGCTGAGGGTATATCTCTGTCGGCAAAGGCGACTGATACGTTTTTAATAGTTTTTTTTTTTTAAGTGATTTTACTGTTCGCAAAAATCGAACACCAAGTACGAAATGAGTTAAACATATAAACAGAGACAAAACGCATTCTTAGGAAATTCCGATTCAAATCGTCTTTTGGATAACGAACTATGTCGTTATAAGCGATGTCGTGTGAACGTTAAATTATATATTATTAACATATTCTAGGTATGTTGTATGTATCTGTTAAGAAATTACTATGCTAGCTGTATATTTCGCTTGTTCGGTAATATATTCTGTAAAATGGTGTGAACGATAACTTTCAAAGGGAGCAATCGACTTGGTCCAAAATTTGCACATCCTATTATTTCATCCATTCATGTATTATGTCGGATATATTCCATATCAATCCCGTCCTTCGGGTCCCTCCCATTCAAAACTTTTATTTACATTTTCTTTAAATTGGGTGAAATTAGGATTAAAAGTTCGTAGTGATCAAAAGACTTCTCCGGCAATATTTGTGGACATAGGTCCACGTTTTGGTATAGCCCCTAAACAACGATACCGCCCAATTTCAAGTATTGCAAAAAAATTTAGCTGACCAGATAAGGTTAGGTTTACGCAGTGGTCAAGAAAATTCACCTAAAATTGTGGGAAATGGTATTTTCGCAACGGAAGGAAAACTAATTATTCCATATTAGTTCAGAATATTTTATGATGGACGTTTTTTACTTGTTTTTCATTAGGTATGCACCTAAATAAAGGTTTTAAAATTTTGTATGTAGAAACTATACACATCACCAAAAAAAAAGAAGTTGCCCTCCCCTAGATTTGATCCTGGCTACGCCCTTGTCTCTTACCTTAATAATTGCATCCCGATTAACATTAGCTCAAGGATATGGTACCTACTTTTTATCGCCAAGTCCTAACGTCGAGACTTACGACCCCTCTTGGTAGTTTTTCATCGCTGAAATGTCGCCTACATTAGACTGAGGGTATTTGCCATCGCCGAAAATTTTGATGTTTCGGTCAGGTATTGAAGCGAAGATCCTCTGCACCACGATGGCTTATTAAAGTGTAACAAATAAAAAAGCGTTAAGTTCGGCCGGGCCGAACTTTTTGTACCCTCCACCATAAAATACATATTATTTAGTTTTCTTTCCAGTCCAAAATTTTAAGTGGAGATAAGTAAGGTCAGAAAATGTATCAATAAAAGTATGGACCCATGTTGACAATTGTTGGTGGAGAAATTGTGTGACCACTGGGAACCTCAAATGTCAAATTACAGATAGTTCGGTCAACACATATAGCTAAACTTTTGACAAATGAAATTTTTTTTGGAAAAGTTTTGAGATAAAAAGAATATTGACAAATTTTAGTAGAGAGGTGTTGTGATCGCTAGTAACACCAAATTGGGGCAAGTTTGGTTATAGCTAAAAATTGTAGCTAAAATCCTCAAAATAGCACTGCGAGCCTCAAATGTCCAGTAAGAGGTAGTTCGGTCAATAAGTAGTTCAAATTCATAAAATACCTGTAATTGGGAGGTACCGTTACATGGAGGCTATACCAAAACATGGACTCTTTGGTGGGTAAGTGTTGTGAAAAATTACAGCTAGTTCGGCTAAATCTTTTAGCTTAAATCCATAAAAACAACTAAAGTAGGGATATATCGTTACAAGAAGGCTATACCAAAATACGTAGTGTTGACAAGTATTGGTGGAGAAGTTTTGTGGCCACTGGGAGCCTCAAATATCAAAAAACAGGTACTTGGGTAAAACAGTATTAAAAATTTTCGTAATAGCTATAATTGGAAGGTACCGTTATATGGGGGCTATACCAAAACATGGACCTATGTTAACAGTATTTGGTGGAGATAATTTGTGACCACTGGGAACTTTAAATGTTAAATTACAGGTAGTTCGATTTAAAAATTTTGCTAAAACTCTCAAATTACCAAAAATTGGGAGGTACCATTATGGCAAAAATATGGACCCATGTTGACAATTTTTGGTGGAGGTGATTCGTGACCCCTGGGTCAAACGTCAAATTTCAGGTAGCTCAATCAAAAAATGTTACTACAACCCTCAAAATACCGAAAATCGGGAGGTACCGTTTTATGGGGTCTATAGCGAAACATGAACCTATGTTGAAAATTTTTGGTAGAGGAATTTTGTGACAACTGGGACCCTCAAAAGTCAAATTGCAGGTACTTCTGTCAAAAAGGTAGCTAACATCCTCAAAATACTGAAAATCGGGAGGTACCATTACAAGGAGGCTATACCAAAGCATGGACGGAGCTAAGACTGTGTTCTCTAACTATGTGGGCATAACACTGTTCCCTATTGCTCATAAGATAGTGTAAGGTATATTGTGCGAACGACTGAAGTCTATGGTTAACGAAATAATTGGGCGATACCAATGCGGCTTTAGACCTTGCACATCCACCATTGACCAGATATTTACCCTGCGGTAAATCCTGGAAAAGACCCAAGAGCTACAGATCGCCACTTACCATATTTTTGTCGGCTATAGAACAGCATTTGTTAGCCCTTTAGGTTCATACGTATTCCAAGCCATGTCTGAATTTGGTGTCCCTGCAAAGCTCATTTGGCTTTGCAAGATGACTTTAACAGGTATCCGGTCATCAGTTGACAAGGATTCAGCCTTTCGCGCGATCAGTAAACATCGACAACACCAAGTTAATTGTACAGAAGTGCAATGCCTCCATAGAACTCGGGCCAACTGTGGAAGTTTGTTCCTACAAATTTGAGGTAGTTAAAGATTTCGTCTTTCTGGGCACCGCCATAAACACAACAAATAACATCAGTTGTTAAATAAGAAGAATAGTATTGGACAACAGATGTCACTTTGGCTAAAGTAAGTTTATACATAAAGTCACATCTCGTCAAACAAATATAACACTTTACAAATCACTGCGTCTACCCATGCTAATTTATGGCTCCGAAGCATGGGCAATTGCGCGAGCAGATAAGGCTGTAATTGTTGTGCTTATTTCTCCAATTTGGGGTACCGCTCTTTTCGATCTCGTCTTCCATTTGTCACTCCATCATACAACGTCAATATTCACCGTCAACGCATATTAACCCGTAGGTAGATCTTTCGAAGAAAATGGCTTATAAATACGTGCCACGTGGCCAAGCCTTCGATGGAGTAAACAAGTGGAAAAGGAGATCGAAAAGAAATCTTAGTTCGGCCTATAGGATAAATGTCCTGTAGATGGTCAAATAAGTAAGTAAGGTCTATTAGCCGTGTGCCCAATGAGGATTAAAATATGCGTCGTATATTAATGGCGAGTCCAATCAGGATTAAAAAGTTGTGGTATATTTGTGGCGTGGCCATTGCTTATTAAATAGGCGTGGTCTATCAGGGGCGTATTTTATGAAGGCAGTGATTTAAAAGAGGCTTATTCCATTGGGAGCGTGGTCTATCAGGGCCGTCTTCTACTCGGTGTGGTTTAAAAGAGACTTGTTCTAAAGGGGGCATTGCGCAAAAGAGGCACTTTCTACAGAGTCGTGTTCTATGGGAGCCGTGGTCTATCAGAGGCGTTCTCGTAGTTATTATTTTGATAGTAATTTCTTTGGGGCCACCGTGATGCAATGGTTAGCACGTCCGCCTTGCACTCAGAAGGTCTGCGGTTCAAATCCCAGGCCGAGCAACATCAAATTTACAACGGTGGCAAAATTCCCCCCTCAGTAATGCTGGCGACATTTCCTGAGTATTTCAGCCTTGAAAAACTTCTCCACAAGTGGTGTCGTAAGACACGCCGTTCGGACTCGGCGATAAAAAGTAGGTCCCATATCATTGAGCTAATATGAATCGGTGTGCACTCATTGATATGAGAGATTTCTCCCTTGTCTCTTCGGGGATGTTGTGGGAACATACATACATACAATTTCTTCTAAAATTGCCCGCAAAAAATATATCATTGTAATCAGGTTCACAAGTACTTGAATGGAATTACAATGTAATCATCGAGCATGCACTTTACCGATAATGGTTACCATTGAGATGTACTATTAGAAAAACAATTACGATTTGCCAATTTTTCGCCAAATCAGTTATTCAATTCGTAATTTATCGTCTTAATCAGTCATTAAATACGGTACCATTGAGGTCGTGGAGCTTTTAGGAAGTATGGACTCGCACCAGAAAAATGTTCCGGTTGTCATAAAGTCCGCAATAAAAACTCTCCGTAAAAAATTAAATTGGCCTGACTAATGTACTTAAACATTACACAACATCCCAAAAAGGGATATAACATTGTTAACAGGCGACCTGAACGCCAAAATTGGTAACGATAAAGCCGGGCTAACACAAATTATGCGAACTCACGCCATTGCAATGGCTCAAAAAATTCTAACGGAGAACGGTTTGTTGAGCTCTGCCAAACATTCAACCTGGTAATTGGCGGGACAATCTTTCCCCACAAAATCATCCATAAATATACATGGACCTCACCTAATAGAACAACAAGAAACCAGATCGATCATATATGCATCAGTGGAAAGCGGAGAAGGAATTTAGAGGACGTGCGTTCCAAACGAGGAGCAGATATCGACAGCGACCATGAGATAGTGGTAGCTACAATAAAACTAAAACTCGAAAATATCCACAAAAAACGAAGGCAAGCGACCAAAAAAAATCTTGATGTAGCAGCGCTACGAAACGTAGAAACAAAACATGAGGTCGGACAAAGATTAATACACTATCGCCCTTAAATAATAAACCATGGGACGAAACCTGCAGCCAACTATATGAACTAGGATAAAACTTCATAGGATACACCCAAACAACCAAGCGTAAACCATGGATATCAAACGAAACATGGAAACTGATAGAAAAGAGAAACCTCCTCAAACCGCAACAAATAGACAACCCTGTCATAAAAGAACAATACAAAAATGTTGCAAAGAAGGTCAAAATATCAGCACGAAACGATATGAGGACATACTTTGACAACCTAACAAACGAAGTAGAGGCAGCAGCAGGAGCCAACAATATGAAAGAGTTACATCAAATAATCAAACAATTATCAAACCAAAGGAAACCCCACAACCATTTAATCAAAGACAATAATGGACAACTTCTTACCACAACCGAAGAGCAAACTGAAAGATGGAAACAACATTTCGAGAATATAAGTAACGATACTGAGGATTTAACACATCAAGCCATATTCGAAAGATCCGCGGTCGACCAAAGAATTAATGTTTTCGTTCCAGACGCTGAGGAAACAAAATCTGCAATTCTAAAGCTAAAGAGAAATAAGTCCCCTGGAGAGGACGGCATACCCGCAGAGCTTCTTCAGACCAACTCGACAGCAGCTGCAGAAATACTGCTACCATACATTCAACAAGCGTGGATAGACGAGGAATTGCCTGAAACTTGGACGAAAGGAATACATAATCATAAAACTTCCAACGAAAAACGATCTGACAGATTGCAATAATTGGCGGGGCATTACCCTCCTCAATACCATATATAAAATACTTGCAACAATAATAAATGACAGGCTAAAGATCGTGGAAAGGGGACTAAGAGATGAGCAAGCTGGATTTAGACCCCACAGGAGCTGTCAGGATCAGACGAACACCATCCGGATAATCATTGAGCAATCGATAGAGTGGAGAACCCCGCTATACTTAGTCTTTATCGACTTTAAAAAAGCCTCTAAAAAAGCCAAGTCCGACACAATGGGATGGCGAGCGAACCTTTCTACACCATGGCCGGCGTGAAACAGGGCTGCCTATTGTCACCACTGTTGTTTGCGGTGGTACTAGATGAGATCATGCTAATTCTAAGCAAGAAAAAAAGAGGAATAACTTGGAACTTTCAACAACATCTGGAGGACCTCGACTATGCAGACGACATATGTCTATTATCCCACAAATTCAATGATATGCAGAGAAAATTAAATGACCTGGTGAAACTTGCGAAAATGGTTGGACTGGAAATCAATGAAGAAAAAACATATGCAATGCGCCTAAACCATATAACTGACAACAACCTCACTGTCAATAATCACCCGATTTCCTATACTAAAAAGTTCTGTTACCTGGGAAGCTAAATGTCAGTAGATAATGGCGTGGAAGAAGACGTTACAAATAGACTTAAGAAAGCACGATCAGCATTCGGTCGCCTCAATAAAACATGGAGAGCAACGAGCATATCAACAAAAACAAAAATGAGACTATTCAATGCATGCGTAAAAAGCACACTCCTCTATGGAAGCGAAACGTGGTTGATGACTAAGATCATAGCCCAAAGACTGCAAACGTTTATTAACAAGTGTCTACAAATAATACACAGAATATTTTGGCCAAGAAAAATCAAAAACGAAGAACTACTCATATTAGCCAATGAGGAACCTATAGGAAAGCAAATAAAAAGACGGAAATGGATAGGACACACACTTCGTAAAACACAAGAAAGTATTGCAAGAATGGAACCCACAAGGCACAAGAAGACCGGGAAGACCATAGAACACATGGCGACGAACAGTGCTTGCCGAATTGAATAAGATCAACAAATCATATAATCAAATAAAAGTAATATGTAATGATAGAATAAGTTGGAAAAACATTGTAGAAGTCCTATGTTCCCATGAGGAATAAATAAAGAAAAAAATGTACTTAAACTGCCCGCCCCACAATATTGGTTTAGATTATCACATGGTCATCCCCGTCCGACTACACTTTGTCCTTACTTGCTTTCTGTAAAAAGTAAATGGCAAAATTAAAAAAAGTTTTATGTTGAAAACGTTTTCGAACTAAATTATTTTTTTATATTCGTCATATGATTTGTGGGCATATATCACTATCGTATGAACCAGAGACGCTTATATGTTGCCGAGTCGCAAAGATTTCGTTGGCTAGGTCATATCATGAGAACGAATAAAGAAACATTAATACAGGCTTTTTGAGATAGTACTTAACATTGGTATATTGACTATCAGCAAATATTAACAAAATTCTAGAATTCATAGTAAGTTGTTCCTAGGATATATTACAAAAATCCGAAATTTTTTCTTTGATTAAAAAAAAAAAATAAAAAAACTATTTTTGGGCTGTTAGAGGACTAAAGTTTTGTTTTATGTTCTGCAACCCAATAAAGTTGGATATACTTGAAGAACTCCTCAAATGCTTCATACCAATTAAAAAATATTTTCAGTTATCAAACACCATATCTGTGGTTCATTGGTGTTCTTAGAAGTATTTTTTCCAATCATTGATTTATTTTTTTTTCTTTTTGATAAATTCCAATTTCTCCTCAAACATGTTTCCAACCAGCCATGTTTCACTGCCATGTAACATTCGATAAAATGTTCGAATTTTTGACTTAACAGCAACAAAACCAAAAACCACCATCAACAATTTGTGATTTTTTTCTAAAAAGAATTCCAATAATTTTTGGTTTCTTTTCGAAAACATCGAAACATACAAATTGTATCAACTATTTTATGCAAACATGTTAACAAGGCTAAGGCCAAGAATTGAATCAAGCTTGCCACAAAACACAAGCATGTGAACACACATACATGCATCATACATGTTAAAGATATGCAATTCGCATGGAAATGGGTTTATTGGCAGAAAAAATAGATTACTGGAGGAGTCTCACACAGATATACTCGTACACTACACTTTTTAGTTCTGCTTTCTGTTTTTGAATAAATAAGCGAGAGTTGTAGTCGAAAAAGAAGATGACGAGGAAATATGTAAAAGTTTTTCACGACTTCCAGTGTGCCTTAAAATATGTTTTAAAACTTGTTCTTTTAACGTGGCAACACAAACACACTCACATATATTCTTTGTTTTGCATTTGTTTTGGGTTAAGCCGCAGAAATGTGTGTGCGGGTATATAAGGGTGGTGGGGCAATTATTGAAATTCGTCGTTTGAAGCATTCCGTAGAGGCTATATCTAAACGCACATCTAAAATTTTGACAAAGAGAAAATATGGAGGGTTGGCGTTTTTATTTGGGATGATGACTTCTATTTTGTTTTACAAAATAGTCAGGATTGATCCCATAGTCGTTGTTTTAATATTTTTTTTAAACAACTTTAATCTATTATTGGAAAAAATTGGCGACGTTTACCAACAACGATCAATCGCTCGACACTTCAGTATAAAAAGTTTCTTGTTGAAAAACAATGCGATATCTGAAACTATAGTCTTCCCTACCTTACCCCTTGGTAAACATCGCCAATTTTTTCCCACTAATAAATTAAAGTTGTTTTAATAAAATATTAAAACAGCGACTATGGAATTAAGCCTGACTATTTTGAAAAAGAAAATATTTTGTTTATTTTTTAAAAATTAATTTAAACAAGGCTATTTTCGGACGGGGCCGACCATTTGATACCCTACACCACAACCTCTGGGAATTAGCAATGTACAACTGCCATCTACGCTGAATGTCCGCTTTCGATTCCCAGGCCTGGCCACATCAAATTTTCAACGGTGGCAAAATACCCCTTAGTAATGTTGGCGATATTTAATGAGTATTTCAGCCACGAAAATCTTCTCTACAAATGGCAACTTAGGACACACCTTTCGAATTCGGCGATATAAACTAAGTCACATATCAATGACCTAATATGAATCCATTGATGTAAGAGAAGCCTCCCTTGTCCCTACTAGGATGTTTGTGAAACAATTAGATTATTTATACATTTCTAAAACATATGCCAAAATTGGAAAATTCACTTTCATAAGCATTTCCTGCTAAATCTTTAAATTGTGTTTAAATATCGGGTTCCTTTTTGGAATACACCTAATATAAACAAATATATATACAGTGCAATTTGCCATATCTCTGATATTTGATATTTGGGAAAATTGTAGTTTTGTTATTTTCAGGGCATTTCGAAAATAGTTCATTGTGGTTATATATTGTGATATCAAACATATGTTTTATACTGGTAGAAATAACTAATAATGAATAGAAATTCAAATAATTTGCATGCAAACAAATTTATAAATCCCAAAATTATTCATAATCAATTACACACCAAAGAAGATAGTATAAGTCAGCTGCGCTAACGGTGATATACCCTCAGCATCTGACCAAAAAAGAAACAAAGACAATAATTATACCGTATAAAAATATATTGATTTTGTGTCACGAGTTTGCTTCAAAATACGTGGAATCTGTAGTTATCGTAATGTAAGGGTATACCAAATCAATTTCAGTAAGCTGACTTCTGATTTTTGAAAAAGTTTGAGAATTATTTTTTGGAAATTTTGGACCATTATCTCAGGAAGTATGGACTTACTCCAGAAAAGTTGTACCATTTCAATAGGGACCTTGAAAAGAACCTTCTTCAAAACAAGTAAGCAAAGGCTATAGTCGGACGGGGCCGACCATGTGATACCCTACACCACAACCTGTAGGAATTAGCTATGCACGTTGATTGTCCGGGTTCGATTCCCATCAAATTGTCTACGGTGGCAAAATACCCCTTAGTAATGTTGGCGATATTTCCTGAGTATTTCAGCCATGAAAAACGTCTATACAAGTGGCAACTTAGGACACGCCGCTCGGACTCGGGGATAAAACTAGGTCACATATCAATAACTTAATATGAATCTACTGATATAAGAGAAGCCTCCTTTGTCTTTACTGGGATGTTTGTGGAAAAATATATAAATTATACATGTCTAAATAATATTCGAAAATTGGAAGATTCACATTGATTAGGGACCGTAAAAAGAACCTCCTTCAAAAAAAGAAAATAATTATCAAATAGATCCGATACGGGTCCTCAAACTGCACTTTTCCCGACATAGCCGACATTCGAACTTAAACAAAGTTTGGGCAAAATATTACGATGTATAAAATTTGGTTCTAATCGGTAGATCCGTTCGAGAGTTATCGTGCGCACCAGCCAGCTAGACATTCAGAGCGACAGATGAACGGACAGAGCTAAATATACTCCAAATTGTCTGAAACGAATTTCGTCCAAATATACTTGGGGTATAAAACCAATATTTCGATGAGACAGATCTTTGGTCGTATTTTGTTTGTATCCCCTTTACCCTAAATCCTGAGGTATAAAATAGGAGGCGAGGCAAACCCATGTTGCAATATTTGTATAAAAAATGCAATTTGACAACTGAACTGAAAATTTCTCTGTCATGATAGAGACAATTGTCTGTCATGATAGAGGAAATTGTGGTTATCTACACAAAACACATTATATATCAGGCAGTAGGTGCGTTATCTAGCAGACACATTATTGCAATTTGCATCAGGGGAAAGGTCAGTAGTTATCATTCCATATGTAGGCTACTTTGCCGGTATATGCCCTCCAGAAATGAAAATATGGACCAAAAATTAAATTTGTATATTTTTCATACAAAAGTAATGGTGCATATCAACCGCTAAATAATATCAGATCATCATGCAAAATTATAGGCATTTTCTTCAACGTAAACTCTTACTTCGTGCAAAATTTCGTGACTATTGAGCTATAATTGCGACCTCTAGCGGGTTTATGATTACACTACAAACAAAAAAACTGGATATATTAGGCTGTTACTATATTATCTGATCACGTACATCAACATAATTGACACCAATTGAAAGGTCAAGAGATCGTCTTCCAAATAGAACTCACGAGTGGGGAATGTCTCTTTCAGGAACAAAGATATAAGCTGTTTATTAAAAATTTTCACAATTTTCAGACAAAAGTTGTGGTCCATTTAACCCTCTAAATATCATCTGATCGCCATCTCAAATTGCAAACTTCTTCTTTGTCATGTACTCTTACCTTATTAAAAATTTCGAGGCGATCGGACTATTATTGCGACCTACAGAGCAGGTACAAAATCGGACAAAAATTATGTTTTTGGTCCATTTCACCCGCTAAATATTTCACGATGATCACCAATTAAAATAGCGATCCATTCTGATGTGAAACCGATCTCCATACCAAATTGACGATCGGTCCATAATTGCGGCCTGGAGTTTGATTACAATTTATAATGGACAGACGGACACACGGACGGACGGACACACATCTCAGAATCGCTTTATCTCGCCGAGATATGAAGATTGGTATACCATATTGGGGTCTCCGACGGATATTTCGAGGTGTTACATGAATTTTTCCCAAAACAAACTTATAATACCCTTTCCACATAGTGGTGTAGGGTATAAAAATCAAATAGATCCGAGACGTGTCCTCAGACTGCACTTTTCCCAAATTTTGTGTGGGAGGTACTCGAAGGACATGACTGGATGAAATAATAGGATGTGCAAAGTTTGGACCAACCACAAAATCTCCTTGAGAGTTATCTTGCGGATTTGCCATTTTAGTTAGGTTTCTTATTTGTTCTTCAGGGTTTCTTGGAGCTTTCGGCCATAATCTCAGGAAGTATGGAATTGTTATTGCAATTGTACCATCGCGAAGGGGACCGCAAGGATAATCTGCTGAAAAAATTCAAAACGACTCGAGAGGACTCTTAAATTTAACTTTTCCGAATTTTGTGAGGCAGGTACTCGAAGGTGTGGACCGATATAGTCTTACCCGATCTATATCTGGAAGAAATAATAATATATAGAAAGTTTGGACCAAATCGATTGCTCACTTCGACAGTTCTAGTTCACACAATTTTTCAGACAATTTTTTTAACTTTTGTGGGGAAGGTGACCGAAGAAGTGAACCGATATAGCCTATATTCGAAATAAAACTAAGTTTGGGCAAAATATTACGAAGTGAAAAATTTTGTTCGAAACTGTAGATCCGTTCGTGAGTTATCGTGTCCACTAGCCAGCTAGACATAAGGAGAGACAGATAAACGGACAGGGCTAAATCGACTCCAAATTGTCTGAAACGAATTTCGGCCAAACATATTTGGGTTCAAAAACCATTATTTTGATGAGGCACATCTTTGGTCGTATTTTGTATATATTCCCTTTACCCTAAAGGCTGAGGGTATAAAATAGTTGGGGAAGCGACCCCATGCTGCGATATTTGTATAAAAGTATCCAATTGGACAACTGAACTGAAAAATTCTCTGTCATGATAGAAACAATTTGAAGTGTGGGAGGAAATTGTGGTTCTCTACACAAAAGCCATTATATATTAGGCAGTAGGTTCGTTATTTAGCAGACATACTATTGCAATTTGCATCAGGGGAAATGTCAGTAGTTATTTTTCCAAATGTAAGCTACTTTGCCGATATATGCCCTCCAGGAATTAAAATATGGACCAAAAATAAAATTTGTATATTTTTCATACAAAAGATGTGGTCTGTGTCACCCGCTACATAATTTCAGATCATCATCCAAAATCGTAGACATCTTCTTCTACCTAAACTCTTACCTCGTGCAAAATTTCGTGAGTATTGAGCTGTAATTGCGACCACTAGCGTGTTTATGATTACACTACAAACAAATAACTGGGTATAATAGGCTGTAACTCGGTTATTTTATCATGTACACCAACACAATTGACATCAATAGAAAGGTCAAGCGTTCCTCTTCCAATCATAGCTTACTTGCCCGGAATGCCTCTTCTACGAATAAATATATAAGCTGTATATTAAAATCTTTACAATTATCACAAAAAAGTTGTGGTCCATTTAACCCTCTAAATATTATCTGATAGCCATCTAAAATTGCAAGCTTCTCCTTTGTCATATACTCTTACCTTATTTAAAATTTGATCGTCGATGGGACTATTATTGCGACCTACAGAGCCGTTACAAAATTGGATAATTATTATGTGTTTGGTCCATTTCGCCCGCTAAATATTTCACGACCATCACCAATAAAAATAGGGATCCCCAGCAAAATGTTCGATGCCAAAGATGCCATTCAATCATGGGTGAAAGTGATCTGGCATGTCATCTTTTTAGCATCTTCATCGATGAATTTTATATGAGCGTGGACCCCAAAAGATGCTATTCATTTTTGGATCCAAAGCATGTCATTTACACTAATGCTTTGACATGTTATTTTCACCAATGATTTGGCATGTCATTTCCACCAATGCTTTGGCATGTCATTTTCACCAACCCTTTGCAATGACATTATCATTACGACGAGAGTTTTAACAACGTTGGTTGTGATTTCGAGTCTCCGACAACATCAAGCCTATTGTAAATAATTAATCTTATATATTTAGAAAAAAATTTTATAAAAAACACAAAATTCATCTCTATTGTATCGATGGAATGGGTTCAAATGCTGCTGAAAAGATCGGATCTTTAACGACATCCTTTGAATGGGTTCAAATGCTGATGAAAAAATCGGATCTTTCACGACTTCCTTTGCATTGGTTCAAATGTTAATGAAAAGATCGGATCATTCACGACTTCGTTTGAACCAACGCAAAAGATGCCATGAAATCACGTCATCGCATGGAACCCCTTCCTTCAAATTTTGCTGGGATCTATTCTAGTCTGAACCCGACCTCCATACAAAATTTCAAGACCATCGGTCCATAATTGCAGCCTGGAGTTTAATTAAAATTTGTAATGGACAGACGTACGAACACACATCTCAAAATAGCTTTATCTTGTTGAGATATGAAGATTGGTATACCACATTGGGGGTCTCCGATGAATATTTCGCATTGTTACACGAGACGAGTCCTTAAACGGCACTCTTTCCAAATTGTGTGTGGGAGGCACCCGTAGGAGTGTTTCGAAGTAGTCCATATTCGGACGTAATCCAAGTGTCTAAGAAATAATACGATTTACAAAATTAAGACCAAACCGGCTTCTCCCTTCGAGGGTTATCTTAGGCAACTAGGTTTAGTGGCGTCATCTCAGGAAGTATGGACTTGCCCCAAAAAAAAATTGCACCGTCATAAAAGGGGCAGCAAGGCGAACATGTTTCAAACAAATTCAAAGCGGTTCGATAAGAGATGTTAAACTATACTTTTCCCAAAGGAGTGGGCCGACATAGTCCATATTCGAAACTGATATATGCATGGAAGTAATATTTCCACACCCATAGTTTAGAACAATTCGGTTAGTCCCTTCCGGAACTATCGTGCCAATAATTTTAGCGAAAAGTTTTGAACTTTTGTTGGGATAATTAACGGAAGGGGTAGACCGATATGGTCCATCTTGGAACTTAAACTAAGTTTGGACAAAATTGACGAGACCTAAAATTTGAACCAAATAGATTGATTCTTCGAGAGTTATCGTGCGCACCATCCAGCCAGACAGACGGACGGACATGTGTAAATCGACTCTAAATTGTCTGAAATGGATTTCGTCCAAATATACGTCGGGTCTAAAATCATTATTTCGATAATCTCGTTGGCCTAAATATTGAGAGTATAAACACATATTAAAGGAATTTTAGAATGAACAAATAGTTAAGGATCAATGAGTGCAACATTTTGTAACATGGAATGTAAATGTAGTTCTATGCAAGAAAATCACAACAATAACAAGTAAAAAAGCATTAAGTTCGGCCGGGCCGAACTTTTCATACCCTCCACCATAAAATATTCATTCCTGTCCCCAACTTTAAGTGAGTACGTTAAAATGTCAGATAATGTACATAAAATGCTTCATTCGGGAGGCCCTTTTTTATGGTGCCTATATCTTACTGTTGACAATTTTTGGTGGGCTAGAAATTGGGAGGTACTGTTATATAGGGGTTATAATAAAACATGGGCCTATGTTGACAGTTTTTGATGGGAGCCTTTAATGTCAAATAACTCCTAATTCGGTTAAAAAATTTAGCTAGAATCCTCAAAATATCGAAAATCGGTACATAACGTGGGAACTTCAAATGTCATTAACAGCTAGTTCGGAGGTATCTGGGCTATACAAAAATATGAACTTAAATGAACAATTTTTGTTGCAGAATTTTTGTTGACTTTTAAATTTCAAATCACAGAAAGTTCGTCCAAAAAATAAAGCTAAGGTACGGAAAATCGGGAGGTTTGTTTTGGGGCTATACAAAAACATGGACCTACGTTCAATTAAACATTTTAAGTAAAATCCTCAAAGTATCGAAAATAGGGAAGTATCGTTATATTGGGGCTATGTTGAAAATTGTTGATGCAGATGTGTGGTGACCACTACAACCTTCAAATGTCAAATTAAAGTTAGTTCTGTTAAAAATTGTAGCTAAAATTGCCAAATTACTGAAAATTGGGAGGTACCGTTACATGGGAGCTATATCCGAACATGGACCTATGTTGACAATTTTTGATGGAAAGGTGTTGTGACCACTAAGAACTTCAAATGTTAAATTATTGCTTGCTCGGTTTAATATTGTAGCTAAAATCATCAAATTACTGAAAATCGGGAGGTACCGTTATATGGGGGCTTTCTTGACAATTTTTGGTGGAGAGGTGTGTTGACCACTAAGAATTTCAAATGTCAAATGTTCAAATTACAGATAATTCGGTTAAAACTTGTTGGTAAAATTCTCAAAATACCTGAAATCGGGCGGTAACGTTATATGGGGGCTATTCCAAAACATGGACCTATGTCCACTAGTTATATAAGTTTATTGACATTTAAGAACCCTAAATGTCAATTGATAGCTAAATCGGTCTGAAAATGTAGATAAAAACGTCAAAATGCCGTAAATCGGGGGTACCGTTATATGGGGGCTATACCAAAACTTGGACCTAGGTCCACAACTTTTGTTATACAAGTTTAGTTACAATTAAGAACCCTAAATATTAAATTATAGCTATATCGGTCTGAAAATGTAGCTAAAAACGTCAAAATACCGTAAATCGGGGGGTACCGTTATATGGGGGCTATACCAAAACGTGCACCTATGTCCACAAGTTTTGTCACATAAGTTTATTGACATTTAAGAACTTCAAATGTCAAATTATAGCTAAATCGGTCTGAAAATGTAGCTAAACCCGTCAAAATACCGTAAATCGGGGGGTATCGTTATATGGGGGCTATACCAATACGTGGACCTATGTCCACAACTTTTGTTATATAAGTTTATTGACTTTTAAGAACCCTAAATGTCAAATTGTAGCTAAATCGGTCTGAAAATGTAGCTAAACCCGTCAAAATACCGTACATCGGGGGGTACCGTTATATGGGGGCTATACCAATACGTGGACCTATGTCCACAACTTTTGTAATATAAGTTTATTGACTTTTAAGAACCCCAAATGTCAAATTATAGCTACATCGGTCTGAATATGTAGCTAAAAACGTCAAAATACCGCAAATCGGGGGGTACCGTTATATGGGGGCTATACCAAAACGTGGACCTATGTCCACAACTTCTAATTTATAAGTTTATTAACACTTAAGAACCCTAAATGTCAAATTATAGCTACATCGGTCTGATAATGTAGCTAAAAACGTCAAAATACCGTATATCGGGGGGTACCGTTATATGGGGGCTATACCAAAACGTGGACCTATGTCCACAACTTTTGTTATATAAGTTTATTGATACTTAAGAACCCTAAATTTCAAATTATAGCTAAATCGGTCCAAAAATGTAGCTAACAACGTCAAAATACCGTATATCGGGGGGTACCGTTATATGGGGGCTATACCAAAACGTGGACCTATTTTTGTTGCCACTTAAGAACCCTAAATATCAAATTATAGCCAAATCGGTCTGAAAATGTAGCTAAAAACGTCAAAATACCGTAAATCGGGGGTACCGTTATATGGGGGCTATACCAAAACGTGGACCGATATAGCCCATCATCGAACTTGACCTGCCTGCAAACAAAAGACACATTTTCCAAAAATTTCAGCGTCCTATCTCTATTTTTGTGGATGCTAGAGTGATTACCACAGACGGACGGACGGACGGACGGACGTGCTCAGATCGACTTAGAATTTTACCCTGATCAAGAATATATATACTTTATAGGGTCGCAAATGAGTATTTCAATGCGTTACAAACGGAAAAACAAACTTAATATACCCTCCATACTATGGTGGAGGGTATAAAAAAACCACCTACACTGCCGCTCACTTGAATAGAACCCCCCTGCAAAATTTTATTCAACCATCATTTTTTCCGAAGTATACAAGATATGAAGTTTTTAACTTTTATTATATTTAGCTTCATGTGTTTGGAGTAAACTTAGTCATTCATTTCCATTCAAATCCAATTTATATAAAAATTATACAAGAAAAACCAAATAAAGTCAAAAATTGGAGTAAAAAATTTGGCTCATTTGAATAGAACCCCCCTTTAAAACTTGTGAATACAGAAAGATTGTATTAGAATATCGATGCATATTTACTCTATATTGAAAACGAAGTACTTTCAGTACTATTCAGTAAAAGGATATCCCTCCTGATTAAGGATACACCCGTATATCCTGCTTTGGTAAGGATTCTTTAAATAATCAGATGTAATGCCATACAAAGCTTGCTTTTTTCTGTCAACAAGTTTATTTTTGGAAGCGTACTGTCTCCTAGAGTCGTATATTTTACGCTTAAGTCATTCCCATACAGTTTAGAGAACATTTACCACTGTAGAATATGGTGGCCCCTCCAGGATATCCGCATTTCTATTGAAATCTTTAAGTTTTGATGACTCGAAGTGTACAAAAGTTTATAAAATAGTGATGAAATTCCCACCCGGGATATCCGAAAATGTTTCTCAATACTGGAAATTCCTGTTTTAGAACTCCTTTATAAGTTGTCGTGCGCATTTAAGGTGAACTAAATTGACGCCCAAGTCCTTGATAATTAGTAATGCGTTCCAGCACAATAAAAACACCTTCATCGCTACAGAAACAGTTTAGAAGATGGTCTTCCATTCAATAGAAGTGAAAATAATAGTTATAGAGTTATGCAATTGTTTACTTAATGAGGAGAGTCCTTAATAATTATGAAGGACTTGGGCGTTATTTTCTTTCACCGTAAATGCGCACGACAATTAACAAAGGAGTTCTAAAACAGGAATTTCCAGTATTGAGAAACATTTTCGGATATCCCGGGTGGGAATTTCATCACTATTTTATAAACTTTTGTACACTTCGAGTCATCAAAACTTAAAGATTTCAATAGAAATGCGGATATCCTGGAGGGGCCACCATATTCTACAGTGGTAAATGTTCTCTAAACTGTATGGGAATGACTTAAGCGTAAAATATACGACTCTAGGAGACAGTACGCTTCCAAAAATAAACTTGTTGACAGAAAAAAGCAAGCTTTGTATGGCATTACATCTGATTATTTAAAGAATCCTTACCAAAGCAGGATATACGGGTGTATCCTTAATCAGGAGGGATATCCTTTTACTGAATAGTACTGAAAGTACTTCGTTTTCAATATAGAGTAAATATGCATCGATATTCTAATACAATCTTTCTGTATTCACAAGTTTTAAAGGGGGGTTCTATTCAAATGAGCCAAATTTTTTACTCCAATTTTTGACTTTATTTGGTTTTTCTTGTATAATTTTTATATAAATTGGATTTGAATGGAAATGAATGACTAAGTTTACTCCAAACACATGAAGCTAAATATAATAAAAGTTAAAAACTTCATATCTTGTATAATTCGGAAAAAAATGGAGGTTGAATAAAATTTTGCAGGGGGGTTCTATTCAAGTGAGCGGCAGTGTATATGTTAGGAAGTAGTTCAGTTATCTAACCGCTATATTCATGTTGGGTTTCAAGTTTATTTTCGTGGATTGTCGAAATATGTCTCCTAGAAATAAAATATGGGCTAAAAATTTAATTTGGATATTTTTCCCACAAAAGTTCACCAGCTAAGAACTACTATCCAAAATTGTTGGCATCTTCCTTGACCAAAATTCTTACCTCGTGTTAAAATTTGTCAGTATTAAACTATAACTGCGAACTCTAGCGTGGTTATGGTTATTATACACACAATTAAAACTGTGGAATTTCTGTATATACTAGGCTGTAGCTCTGTTATCTGAGTGCGTACATCAACATAATGGGCACCTATGGAAACGTCGAGAGATCGTCTTTCCAAAATAACAAACGTGGGCTGAATGTGACTACCAAGAATAAAGATATAAGATATATATTTTTTCGAATTTTTACACGAAAGTTTCGGCCCATTTCACCAGCTAAAAACTATCTGATCATCGTGTAAAATTGCAAGCTTTTTCTCTGTCATTAGCACCTTATTAAAATTTCGCGCTGATCGAACTATGATTGCAACATACAGAGCAGATAAAAATTCGAATAAAAAAATATTTTGGTCCATTTCACCCCCAAAATATTTCACGATCATCACCAATAACAATAGCGATCTATTCTGATGTGAAACCGACCTCCATACCAAATTTCGTGACGATCGGTCCATAATATCGGCCTGGAGTTTGATTACAATTTATAATGGCCAGACGGATAGACGGACGGACACACATCGCTATATCGCTTTATCTCGTCGAGATATGAAAAATGGTATATATCATTGGGGGTCTACGATAAAAATTTCGCGGTGTTACATGAATTTTTGGCAAAACAAACTTATAATACCCTTCCCACATTGTGGAGTAGGGTATACAAATGTTTACCGTTTAAAAGGTTATGCACGCAGGGTAGTGGTGTAGAGTATCACATAGTCGGCCCCGTGCCGACTATAGCCTTTGCTCACTTGTTTCTTATTTTATTTTGTGCATTTCGTTAGTTTTGCAGGTATTGTCGAACAACCGCTACACCTTCACAGTTGTTGTGTGCTGATGCTGCACAACATTAACATGAAATGGCAGGGCCAAAGATGTTGCTGCTGCTGGTGCTATATTTCTGGCTTACTAAAGCTTGTGTGTTCGAGCAACATCTTTCTCTTTGATGTAAATGTTTTCCTTCGATTTTTTAGTTGTATTATTCATTTTTTTCTTTGGATTCTACTGGTGTTCCTCTTTATCCAGCAGATGTCTTCTTGCCAGTCATTTTGAATATTTCAAAGAAAGGCGTTACATTTACCAATGACATGATAAGATGGGGTCTTGCACGTAACGTGGAAATTACTTCCGCTTTACAGTGAACTTTATTTCTTTGAATTTCATGTCATCACCTGTCATTATGTTGCATTCTCACCTAGGGGACACCTAGAAATAAGGAGTATATATCAGTTTATTAAAAAAAATTGGCGATTGAGAACTCTCTCTCTCTCTCTGTTATGTCCCGTACAGAAGAAAGGAGACCAGACGGATGTTGCCTGTTCTCAAGCAATAACTCACCTTTAGGTCCATTTATATTAAATTCTATCAACAACCGAAATGTTATTTCTTTGCATCCTCTGAAATGTCAAAAGACGACGATGTGTGTTTATTTTTGTGTCGTTTGCAGTCTCAATTATCAATATTTGCCATTTTTCTGGGATATTCTCAAAGGCTATGTTGTTGCTGGTCAGTGTCAAGCAGGCAGCAAGTAAGAACAAGAAATTTGAAAAATGTCCACAGACCAGCACCGAAGAAAATGTAGACAACAGGATATGAAGAAGTAGAAGACAATGATGGAAAATCAATTAAAACGAAATAATATAAAGTAATCATTTATGTGTGTCTCAGTGTGTGTGTGAGTGGTTGTCATTTCTGCCAACACAGTTCTACATCATCATCACCAACTTCTTTGTGGCGGACTTGTCTCTTTTAAAATTCCTCAGTTGCAACTTCAAGTACTGCGTGCAGCATATTCGTCTGTCCCATAGGCTTTCATGTTTCTTGTGGTCGAATCTCAACTGGGTTTGTAGGAAAGGAATCTCATGATATTGTCGATGCCATGAACCCGTTATATTATATCCTTGTTATCAACATCATCATCGTCATCATACCAACGTAATGTCGACCATAAGTGTCAATGTATTTAGGCCACAAGATTACTAAATCAATTAACCATTGAAATTGGCTACCATTAAATCTGCATAATTTATTATTGAACACATTTTTGTGAAATGAAATACTTAAATGCTTGGGGATTTTAAATGAAATCCTTGTATCCAACAGCTGTGTGTAAGAAGGATGTAGCCTTCGAATGGCCTACAATGTCAGCAATTGCAATAACAATACCTGAACGACATTTTCTGATGCTGTTGCCACTGCTTTTGTTGCTGTCTTTTGCGGATACGAAATAATGAAGAGAAATGCATTCGTTAAATGGCCAAGAAGATGTCATTTGGTAATTCGATATTAAGGCTAGCAGAGAGATGATTGATTACAAAGAGATTTAAATATTGATAAAGCTTATATTAAATACGAACAACAACAGCAATACAATTTTGCTGGCAATAGAAAATATTAAAGTGATTGTTTTGTTGTGTGTAAATCTTCCAGCAACTTTGTCACAGTTGTTAACACACCCTACTTCAAAATAAATTTCAATTCCATGTTTAGACACAATTAAATTTTTTAAGCAGTGAAAAACCACGCCGTGGTTCTGTGGTAAGTATTTCTTGCATTCAGAAGGTCTGGGGTTCAATTCCCCACCAGAATATCAACATTTTCGGCATGGGTTATATCGGTCCACTCCTTCCGGTACCTCCCCCACAAAAGTTCGAAAATGTTCGGAAAATTTGTGCGCACGGTAACTCTTCAAGGGAGTAACCGATTTGGTCCATACTTTGCACATCGTGAAATTTCTACCAGACTTAGATGAGGTTTCTATATGGACTCAATCGGTCCACTCCTTCGGGTACCACACAAAACTTGCAACTTGTATTCACTGCCGCCTTTACGGCGGTACAAGTTTCATCAGGGCCAAGTCCATACTTACCGAGAAAATAGCGTGAAATATGCAAAAATGTTCGGAAATATTGTGAGCAGGATGACTCTTGAATGGAATGACTGTTTTGGACCATACTTTACACACCCTAATATGTCTACCAGATATAGGTCAGATTTGAATATGAACTATTTTTGTCCACTCTTTCGGGTACCTCCCACACAAAATTTCGGTTAAATTCACTTTAATACCCGCCCTCGAATCACTCTGATTTCTGTTGAAGAAACTTGCATACGCTGCCTCCTTTACGTCGGCAAGAGTTTTTTCAGAGGCAAGTCCATGCTTCTTGAGAAAGGCGCAAAAAAACCCTATGACACCATGTGTAGTGGTTGGATCGCAAGATTACTCTGGAGCGGATCTGACCGATTTGGTCCAAAATTTGGTCTTCGTCATATTTTGTCCAAACTTAGTTTCTTATTTAAAAAATTTCACTAAAATGGTATGTATATCTTGAACGGGGCAACTAATTTGGTCCAAACTTTTGATCTCCTAATATTTAGTCCAAATTTAGTTTAACTTCTAAAATGGTCCATAACGGTCCTCTCTTTAGTGTACCTCCCCCACAAAAGTTCAACATTACCGATGCTGTTCCTTGTGGTCCGTTTATAGCGAGATTATGTTTTCCGTAGATAAGTCCATGCTTCCAGGCATTATGATCCAAAATTATACTGTGACCCACTAAAGTGACTAGTGGGCGCTATATCAATCGAAAAGATATGACCCCCAAAATAAGATCAACTTCCATAATGGACTATGTCGGTCCATTCCTTCAAGTACCTCCTCTGCAACATTTTGAACTTTAATCCTAATCCACTTTTTGTCGGCTAGTTCAAATGTCCCAAAAGAGTACGTAGATTAAAGTTTCGATTCATATAGGCTGAGGGTATATCTCTGTCGGCAAAGCCGACCGATACTTTTTTACTTGTTATAAAAGTGTTTTTCGGTGCCAACTCGAAAACTAAGCCGATTGCCATATATGTTGTGGGCTTATCAATAACATCAAAATCTTGACCTACATTTATCGATTTTGTAAAAAATATTACAAAATATTAATTTTACGGAAATTGTGGACAGAAAAAGTCAAAATATTAATATTTGATTTCGGATCCGACATAGGACGTAGCGTCCGAATTTCGTACCGATTTCGTTACGATATTTATACGATTGGTATGCTGGGTATGTACATATGTATGGAAAACCACACGGCGTAATATTGGCTAATATTTCCTGAGTATTTTAAAAGGGCAAATATTAAGATATATATTGATTTGGGCTGCACTCTTTTACTCTAAACCAAACAATAAATTTTAGCAAATGGGACCAGATTTAAGCAACGTTTGTTTATAATGAAACCTTTCAAAACTGCTACGCAATTTTAAATCTAAAATTTAAATGGCTTAAATTTTATCCCAAAATTTCCCACAGTGATCCCTTCATCTGGCTTTAGAAAGATGTTGAAAATGTGCAAAACAGATGTCAAAGTCATTTTGAAAACCGCAACCAAAGCAAATGACCGTTGAATTGAACCACTAGACCGACCATTTTCATTATCATCATTGTAGCAGACATTCTACTCGTTGTTGTTGGTGCTGTTGTTGTCATCAGAATACAAAAAAACATGAGAGATATCAATACTCACAGTTGGCTGTCTTATTCGAAAAGACGGTTAAATTTTACTTTGTTGTTTAGATTCGACTTCCAATATAATCTTTATGGATTTGTGGTCTGCGATAGTAAGATTTATGTGTCTTTTACAAGAAGAATAGTGTAGTCTCCTATGAAAATACTTTAGGTCTTGTATAAGAAAACTTTGCAGTCTTGTGTAAGAATACCTTGTGAATATCTATAAGAAGATTTTCTACTGCTGTCTAAGAAGTCTTCGTGGGTTTGTAAAAGAAGAAGAATTGTTTAAAGAATACTTTGTGTTTTTCTACAAGAAGGCTTTGGGGCACTCTTTGAGAAGACTTTGTGTTTTCTTTAAGAATACCGTAAAATATTTTTAGGCGACTTTATGGTCTTCCATGAGAAGAACCTGTAGTTTTCTGTAAGAAGACTTTGTGGCCTTCCATAAGAAAACTTTGTGATCTTCCATAAAAAGACTTTGTGATCTTCCATATGACGACTTTGTGGTCTTCTATAAGAAAAGTGTGATGTTCTATAAGAAGACCCTTTGGTCACATAAGAAGGTTTTTCTTTCTTATAGAAGAACTTTGTGGTCATCTATAAGAAGATCGTGGGGTCTTTTATAAGTAGAGTGATCTTCTATAAGAAGACGTTGTGGTGGAAGACTATATGGTGTTCTATAAAAAGACCTTGTTGTCTTCTATAATAAAAACTTGAAATCTTCTATAAGAAGACATTGAGGCCTTTTATACGAAGACCTTGAGGTCTTCTAAACGAAGACCATGAGGTCTTCTAAACGAAGACCTTGAGGTCTTCTAAACAAAGACATTGTGATCTTCTACACGAAGACCTTGAGTTCTTCAACACGAAGGCCTTGAGATCTTCTACAGGAAGGCCATGAGGTCTTCTATACGAAGACCTTGAGGTCTTCTATACGAAGACCTTGAGGTCTTCTACACGAAGATCTTGAGGTTTTCTACACGAAAACCTTGAGGTCTCCTATACGAAGACCTGGAGGTCTTCTATACGAAGACCTTGAGGTCCTCTAAACGAAGACCTTGAAGTCTTCCATACGAAGACCTTGAGGTCCTCTAAACGAAGACCTTGAGGTCCTCTATACGAAGATTTTGAGGTCTTCTATTCGAAGACCTTGTGGTCTTCTATACGAAGGCCATGAAGTCTTCCATACGAAGACCTTGAGGTCTTCTCTACGAAGACTTTGAGGTCTTCTATACGACGACCTTGAGGTCTTCTATACGAATACGTTGAGGTCCTCTAAACGAAGACCTTGAAGTCTTCCATACGAAGACCTTGAAGTCTCCTATAAGAAGAGTTTATGATGAAGAAGAAGCGTACAAACCAACGTGAAGATCAGATAATACTTAGCGGGTTAAATGGACTGAAACTTTTGTGTGAAATTGGTAAAAATTTCAATAACGTAGCGGTTAAACAACGGAAATAGTAGTACTACATAAGTGGGTTTCATTACACTTTAGTTTGTGTGAACTAAATTTTTCTTTCCTGCTACAAAAATGTATTTGTCATGCTAGATAACTTTTTGGTTTTGGTCATAAGTATTATATTTGATAGTGGTATAGGGTATCCCATGGTCGGCTCCGTCCGACTATAGACTTTTCATAACAAAATAGTTCAGTTTTCTGGTCAGCAGTCATGCTTGACATAAAGGATTATTTAATTTGAAAAGCAAAGAAAGATGAAGAATATGGCGGCGAACTACAATAAAATCAAATGTTATAAAATCAGACACACGCAGAATAGACACAATAAGGCTAAAAGCAACAACAACGACAACTACAACAACTTTATCTATAGGATTGAATTGGACTGACTAATATGGAGTGGTATTTTGGGACAAATTTTTATTTTAACACCAAAGCTCAAAAAATAAAAAGAAAGAGAACCAAAAAAATCCAATGATGTCAAATCATATCATTCAACTGCACATCACTTTTATGATTGGCAGCAACATCCGCATCATCGTCAGCATCATCATTGTTGTAAAAATGTGCTCAAAAGTGACATGATTGCTGTTTCCACATTGAAACAAAAATAACATTTGATTATGATTAGTAGCTACGCTATTCTTTTTCATTCGGTCATACGTTGGCATGACCGAGTCAATTTCAATGTGTTATGTGTGTGTGTGTTTTTTTTAACTCCAAGTGCCAAATATGGATTTTAGTCACGTATTAAAAGTTATGGACCTACCCCGTCACATGATGCGGTTGCATAAATAATAATATGATATTCATTACAGGGAACATGGAAGTTGTGGATGTGTGTCCGTAAGTGTGTGAGTGTTGTTGTTAACTTATGTTTTTTGCTGGGCTTCGTCGCTTAATTGAAATTAGATTTCTGTTGTTGTTGTTGGCCTGGATGACCATCCATCCATATATCTTCTTATGTTATTATTTCATTAAGATGATAAAGGTAAGCTGTGCATTAATCCTGTTAATGATGAGCTAAGGCACCATTAAACAGCTGATGTAAATGAAACATAATCTCCGGTAAGTGTGTGTGTGCATCTGTTAGTGGTGGTAAATTTTAATATACCGTCGGAATGGAATGGAATTTGGCGACATATTAATTTTGATCAGTTTTGCATTCACGCATTTGTATATACAGTATAATCTCGAAAATCCGGACACCACATGTTTCGGCGGTGTCCGGATTACCGAATTGTCCGGATTACCGAGTAGTAACAAAAACATATAAAGTTGTACGTTTAAATCATTAATAACAGACTTTCACTAGGTAATAACCTGATATATAAAGTACACGAATTAATGTTTAGCAAATATCACGAGTTGCGACCACCTTAAGACCGGGTGCAGCTTCCCGGGCTACAAAATGTTATTATATTCTTCCAGCGTAATTTAGGTGAAATTTACTGAATATTTTTGTCATGTAAAATTTCTCTATAACTTGTGTAATTTATTCATAGTTTTTTTTTTAAGGACATTAACTTCGTAGTCCGTGTAAATATATTGATTTACCTTGCCCATGGGACATGAGCCTCTTACGACTCGCGATAGAACTTCAGAATTCAATTGCACTCATCTCATTATGGTGAATATTTAGCCATTTCTATTAACATCAAATAAATATTTTCATCTCGTTGACGAAACCAAAAAGAGATTTCGATTCAAAAAATGTTATAGCTTATGAATAAGATAAAATTGAATTTATATGTATTGGTTGCATAATTACGAGAATGCAATAAAATACTTAGTTACCGGTTATTTTCAATGCCAAAGAAAGAAAATAAAAGGGACCATACGATTATTTGAATTTATTGAAATGTTTATATTAGGTCTCTACTCGTTTCCAAGTTTAGCTACATAGTAAAAACTAAGCTATTCCCAGCGCTTTAAATGATTTAATAATTTCTATTCACTTCATATTCTTGGAATACATTACATGCCCCAATGGACTTTCTCCCTGATTTGAGGGCTAATGAACTAATTCCTTTACAGGAAAGGAACACGCAACATGAAATTTTAGGGGAACTACGCTACCCAACACTAGCTTTAAAATACTATTGCTTATCATATCCAGTCATCAATGGTTGAACGATGTGAAAATCATTTGGCAGATTCAGATAGTTAATCACATATTGACTATATAACTGAGTTAATAGTGACTATATAGAAAGTCAAGTTTTGCACCGAGAACTTTAAAAAACTTACCGCCTGTTCATGTATGTCGCAGGGAAACCTGTACGAAAGGAAAGCAGCCACTCACTTCCATCTAAAAATGCGTTCATGTATTTCGCAAACTATCGTGCGACTGCCGTTACGTATCCTATGCGAAATACTACTAATTTGAATGTACATTTGTACAACTATGTTTATAAATGAGAGCCAAATGAGAAATGAAAACAAAATCCACATATACATACAAGCATTGGAATATGTGTGATTTGTTTTGTTTGAAAAATAAAATGTGTCGGTATTTTCAATTATTTTATTTTATTGATTTCTTCCAAAAAATGAATGAAACCGCCATTCAAACGTGTCTATAAAATTTTTAATTTGTTTCAAGAATGTATTGCATAAATTTGTTTCAAGATTTTCGGCGTCATTCGCGAGTTTACGTTCTACTCGACAGCTACAAAGCAAGTGAGTGATTTTGACATTCTCTTTCTATAAGAGACAGTCCTTTCGAAATACATAAACCCAAATTTAATGGAAATGTGTACGTTTACGTGTTATTTCGTATGGCTTGTCGGTCGCATAGATTTTCGTTTCGAAGGCGTTTACATGAACAGAAAATTATTTTTTTCCACTTCCGAAGCGCAAAAAACCTTTCGGTTAATTTTTCTTCTGCATACACCAATTACTATTGCTAAGAACAAAAACTTAAATTAAATAAATAAGAATCTAAAGCTCAAGATAGGAAAAAATATTGGTGTCCGCATTATCGAGGTAAGAAAAATATGTGATGTCCGGATTACAGAGTCTACAATGTAAAAAATTCTAGTGTCCGGATTACCGCGTTGTCCGGATTAACGACTGTCCGAATTATCGAGACTATACTGTATATACATACGCACATACATAGTTGGTAATTCAGATTCATATACCCATAAAGATATCTTGTGTCGTGATGTTAGTGGCGGAAGACCTGTATTCCCAGTTAACACATTTTTCCGAATTTAGACAGAGTCTCTGCACAAATTTCCGAATCTGATGCCGAATTCGTACCGAATTCTGTACGAAAGTTGATTGGCAGTAGTCATCGAATTCGGAAAAAACTTTCTAAAAAAAATTCTACAAAAAAAAAGAATTAGGGAGTAAATTCTTGGAAAAATCGGAGGAAAATTTAGATTTTCTGACAGAAATTGGTCCGAATTCGGAAAAAATTCTGGAAAATTGGGTAGAAAATTTAGGTTTTCTGGAAAAAATCGGACATAATTCAGAATGAAAACCTGGAAAAATTCGAAGAAAAGTTTATATTTTCTGAAAAAAAATTGAAAAAAATTATGTTGAAGTTATCAATACTAGCTTGAATTATTATATGTTGCATTTATATTAAACAAATTTAAAAATATCGTATCATTGAGCTAATATTAATCGGGGTTCACTCATTTATATGAGATAAGTCGTAACGTGTTGGACTTTTACAAGAAGATCGGAACCAAAACATTCATATTCTTGATAAGTGAGCAACGTATGATAACCAATTTTATAGCCTCCAGGAATGAGGGAGGTTGTACTAACTTTACTTCTTCCATTTGTACCGCATTCAAAGAATCATTTACGACCATACAAAGTCTATGCTCTTATATGCTTGATAAGGATTAAATTTTGAGTCGATATAGTCATGTCCGTCTGTACTAATCGCTCCATGTCCACAACACCTGAGTAAGAACGCAACATTTTGGCACCCAAGTGCCTTTTTCCATTGGTAGGCCAAGTTCAAAGATGGGATTTATCAGCCCACGTTTTGGTAAAGTCCAATTAAGGATTTAAATAAAATTCTTAACCGAACCGAACCGAACTTTAAGTTTCCTAGTTTTCACAACACTTCCCCGTATACATCCCGCCAATAAATAGCCTTAATATAGGTTAAGACCCAACATTAGGCCGCTTTTGGAAGGCCATAACCCTCTGGTCTTGGGGACTTTAATGCTCATCATGAGTTGTGTCACTCGGTCCTCGGAAACGATCAGAGGAGTTTAATGCTGATTGAGATTGATAGCTCTACGTTTTGCACGCTAATGAGGACGCCCCTAACAAAAGTAGCGGAGAGTGTCACAGTTCGGAAAATATATAACCTTCGTGTCACCTGGTTAGACAAATGACTTCACCTGGCAACCCGTCGTCTCTCTTGGATCTAACCATCTCCCCATAATTGTCTCCATCAGCAGACCACCCGATTTCATCACCTCTGAACGCAGCACTTTCGTCAAACATGGGACAGCTAATTGGCCGAGTTTCTGATGTTCTGGTAGCAAAAAGACGTTCACTGTTGCAACTGCTAGGCATACGTGCTGGTCGAAACCCCGAAGTGAGACCAAACTTCCTAGCAGAGGCGACGGGACTAGCAAATGAGGTTGAAGAGTTTCGTCGTGCCAGACACTGGTGCGCTGACACCGGAAGTCAACCGGTTGGTCGGGGAGCATAGACGAAATAGGTGGTTAAATCATCTCAACAGTTGCAACATTGGAGCCAAAATAAGTGAATTGTGGGCAACGCTTAAGTCACTCTCGAACCCTAGAAAGAAGGAAGATAGACCTCAGTCACGGTTGGCGACATTACCCTGACTGATCCGAAGAGGAGCGCAAATTATTTCAATCGACAGTTTGTCGAGCACCCCCGAGAGGGAAAATCTGAGAAAAGAGTACTACGTCGCATTAGATCTCTTCCTGCCTAGGATGGACCACCACAATTTACAATGAATGATGCTATCAATGGCATCAGAAACGCTAAATCATCCAAAGCGTAAGGTCCTGATGGATTCTCCATGGTAATGCTGAAACTGCTGGATGTACCGGGAGTCAAGTATCTCAGATTATTCCCGAAGTCTGGAAAATGGGCAGGGTGGTGGCGCTACTGAAGCCAGACGAGGATGCAAGCAGAAGTGAATAGTACAGGTCGATTTCGCTTTTGTCGCCCATAGCAAAGACCCTTGAGGCTTTAGTCCTCCCCAACGTCGCAAACACGTATCCATTTGACTATCATCAGCATTGATTTCGTAAGAAGCACAGCACAAGAACAGCGCTGCAAGCCATCTCCACACATATTAGTCGGGGACTCAACCAGAGAGAGCAGTGTGATAGAACAGTGGCGCTTGATTTACACTGTGAACACAAATTTTGGGCAGAGATAATTCCTTTTGGAGATGAAGGCCCTTGGTGAGTATATAAAGAATTCCAAAGGACAGATCCGCCGTGAGTCGAACTTCCGCGTTATGGAGTGATGAAGTTTTTTCTAGAGACCCTGTAAGACATCAGGAGTTAGCGTTATATCTTTGTTCACTGTTTTTTAGCTTATCTTTGAGATGACATGTCTGCAGTCAAATCGAATGAGGATTATTTTCGTAGAGCACTTCGACATTCTAACTCGCTTCCTTCAATGTCCTTTTCGTCCTTTATTTTAAGAGCCGCTATAAAAGTACCACAATATGACGTTTTTCAGCGTCGAAATGTTCTGCAAAAATGTCGCTAAGAAAATGTTAGGTACGGCTCTCATTGACAACTAATCGAGTTTGTCTCGTTTTTGACATTTACCCGTGTTTGCTCAGAAAAATCAGTGTTTTGTGTTTTTGTATGTTCTGTAACGAATATACCAAATACAAAATATAGTCTTTTTCTGAACAAAAACAGGGTAAAAGCACAAACCGACCACAAAAACGCGACAAAATCGATTAGTTGTCAATGAGAGCCGTACCTAAAATTTTCTGAGCGACATTTTTGCAGAACATTTCGAAGGTGAAAAACGTCATCTCGTGGTACTTTTATAGCGGCTCTTAAAATAAAGAACGAAAAGGACATTGAAGGAAGCGAGTTAGAAGGTCGCAGTGCTCTACGAAAATAATCCTCATTCGATTCGACTGCAGACATGTTATTTCAAAAATAAGCTAAAGCGACAGTGAACAAAGATATAACGCCAATACCTGATGGCTTACAGGGTCTCTAGCAAAAACTTCATCACGCCATAACGCGGAAGTTCGACTTACGGCGGATCTGTCCTTCGGGGTTCTTAATATACTCACTAAGGCCATTCTTCCCCAACAGGAATTTTCCGTGCCCCAGACTATCACCACCATTTTGTTGCACAGTGTTATCAAAAGCCTTTTATATTGTCAATCACTCCACACTGTTTGGGGTCATCGACCCGACAGCCCTCCGTCTAGGTTTGAAACCTTGTATAATCAATTAAATATGTGGACGCCAGTCGTACGTGGAATTTAGGAACATGAAGTCCAAGCCTCGTAGATCAAGACAGGGAGTTCCCCTATGTGGGCTGATATCTCCGGAACTGTTTAACTTCTACCTCTCCTGTCAGGAGGGATCTACATGATAAGGTGGGATCCACAAACCTATCAAGCAGGTTTAATTAGCGTTCACACGGATGCAGTCGCTTTGGTAATATTTTTCTCCAACCTTAGTTCAATTTCAAAGATGGGTCGTATCGGTCCACTCCTTCGGGTAAAATGGTGCCCACGATAACTCTCGAAGTTGGTTCATATTTGTTGTACATCGTAAAATTTCTACCAAACATAAATGATATTCGAATATCACGGTGCTCTTGAAGCAACTTTAAATGAAAGGTGCTTACACATGGGAAGTTTTTGCGGATTCTGAAACTACAATGTTCATAGGTTAGAAAAATCCAAAAACAAGAAAAAAATCGATGGAGGGATTTTTAAATAAATCGCGGCCAAAATTCACATTTGTAGGTTTATTTTAGGTTTTTGCTTGGAAACCGCTATTCCTATCGAAATGGGGCTAAAAAAATGTTGTAGCAGTGAAAATTCTCTAGAGGATTTGTTCCTAGGTTTTACAATTTTTGAGATTTATAGATGTTCAAGTCACATTTTTAAGTTTTTTGTTAGGTTTTCACGATTGGCTTGAAACGGTAAGTCTTATCGGAACGGGACTAGAGCAAATCTTTTAGCTGTGAAAATTCTCTACAAGATAGGCTTTCGTAACTATTTCCTAGGTTGTACCATTTTCGAGATATATAAATTTAAGTTGGAAAATTCAGTCATGACATGTTTTATAAGGAAATGCATTGTCCCAATGTGAACTTCTATATCTCAATAACGGTAAAACCTACGAAATTCTCATAAAGGTTAATTTCGTAGAAAATTTTCATAGCTACAACATTTACTTCGTCCCGATTCGATGAATCGCGATTTATTTAAAAGCACTCCTGCGATTTTTTTTTTTTTGGTTTTTGATTTTTCTCATCTATAAACATTGTAATTTCAGAATCCGCAAAAAAATCCAGGTGTAAGCACATTCCATTTAAAGTTGCTTCAAGAGCACCGTGATATGTCCACTCCTTTGGGTACCTCCCACACAAAATTCCGTAAAAGTGCAATTTAAGACCTGCTCTCAAATCGCTGTATTCGCTGCCCCCCTTACGATGGTACAAGTTTTTTTCAGAGGAAAATGGCCGAAAGCTGTAAAAAGCATTACGACACCAAGTGTAGTGACTGGAGCGCATGATAGTTCTCGGACAGATCAGACTATTTAGTCCAAAATTTGGAATTCGTAATATTGTTCCAAACTCATTTTAAGTTGGAAGATGGGTCTTAACGGCCCATCCCTTCGGGTATCTCCACTAAAAAATTTTAAAACTGTTCGCTAAAATAATTTAATTCGCTAAAATAATTTAATTTAAATGTGACCAACATACGTAGGTGTACTTATAGTCGTAAAAAATTTAGGAGGAGTATGACCTCCTACAACATATAAAAATACCAAATCATAAGCTCCATACACAGAACTGAACGCGTATGGAACGTCTTTATACTTAAAAATTTTAACATTTAAAGTTAATATAATTATCGTCATTCCCTTATAATTTATCTTAGTCGGGGTAGCGAAGCGCAGCGGGTTCAGCTAGTTAAATATAAATTTTAGAAACAAATTTCACATAACACTAAAATACATCATTTAAACTATTTTGAACACAAAGTTTTGTAATAAACATTCGCTCATGTAAAACAACACAAAAATTAGTAACCTAAAATCAATTTTAAATGAAAAATTGTTTTGAGTCAGATTTGGCACATAGTATGTAAAACTGAACAGTTTGTGGTTTGTTGTTAACAACTATTTCAAAAAAAAAAAATGATCACGTACCGCAATAGAAATAGAACAAAAACCTCGAGAATGTGCACTAACCAACATTTTAATAAAACTATTCAATAATATTGTTGTTCTGGGAGTTTTATTAGACCATCCGAACAAGGAATGTTTTTGAAAGTGCAATGATTAAAACAAAAGAGCGAGTGTGTGCGCGTGTGTGTGTGGAAACATATAGAAACTACAATATATTAAATTTCTTTGGTAGATATAGTTCGGAATATACGAGATTTTACTATTATGTATAATAGGATGTTATTTTCTTAAGGATCAATGGGACCAAAATAAAACAAGTAAGAAAGTATCATTAGCCGATGTTGTTCATATTTAGTCCATTATTACCCACGGACACAGACTGAGTTTGTGCAAAATTTCAGAAAGATATCTCCATTTGTTTTCAAGTTATTAATTTCGCGCCGCTATATCAGTGATTTCGACCACTGTGCGTCGTAAAGAGAGCCGTAATGACAACCAGCTGAAAAAAATTTTAAGACCATTCGAGAAAAGTTCCTAAACTTAAATTTTTTCCGAATTTTGAGTGGACCGATATAGTTTATACCCGAACCCGATCGATTGATTCCTTCGAGAGTTATCGTGCACACCAGTTTACATAAAAATTTTGAACTTTTGTGGGGGAGGTACTCGAAGGAGTGGACCGTCTTCGAACTTAAACTAAGCTTGGGCGAAATATTATGAAGTGCAAAATTTGGTTCGAATCGACTGAACTTTCGAGAGTTATCGTGCGCACCAGCCAGATAGACAGTCGGACGGACATGGCTAAATCGACTCCAAATTGCCTGAAACGAATTTCGTCCAAACATCTTGGGGTCTAAAACCATTATTTCTATGAGGAACATTTTTGGTCGTATCAAAGTGTATGTATATACCCCCTAAAGGCTGAGGGTGTAAACATCTGCCGAGCAGAACTATTTATCCCCTTTCCCAAAAAATATTCTAAACTAAAATAAAATAATTATTTTTCTTTTCCGTCCACGATTTTAGATGGAGATATATTATGACCACGAATACACCAAATGCCTTCAATCGGGCGGGTCCTTTATATGGGGGCTATATCAAAGTGAGGGCCGATGTTGAAAATATTTGGTGGAGAGGTTTTGTTATCACTGGGAACTTCAAATGTCAAATTTCAGACAGTTCGGTCAAGAACTGTAGCTAAACTCCTTAAAACCCCTATAATCGATCGGATGTACCGTTAAGTGCGGGATATAAAAAAACATGGACCTGCATTAACAATTTTTTGCTGAAAAAGTTTTGTGCCCGACAGGAACCTCAAATTGCAAATTACAGCTTATTCGGTAACATGGACTTATGGTGAATATTTCTGGCGGATAATGTCTAATGTCTAATTACAGGTAGTTCGCTCAAAAATTTAGCTAAAATCCTCAAAACCTCGAAAATCGGGATGTACACCAAAACGTGGAATGAACAAACATTTTAGGTTAAACATTTTAGCTAAAATTGTCAAAATATGAAAGTACCGTTACATGGGGCTATACCAAAACATTGGACGATATAGCCCATCTTTGATCTTGACCAGCCTTTGAAAAATACACTCGTGTGCAAAATTATTGCGTTTAGTTCCATTTGTTGTAACAGTATTTATGCATGTGTTTGCATCAGGGACGTACGCACGGGCCCCCAGTGCCCCCCCCCCCGAAATGGTTTGGTCGACTACAATTTTTTGAGCTACTTTAACAAATTAATACGTCTTTTCTCTAAATAATAAAAATAATAAAAAATATTTTTGGAATTTTGAAAAGAAACTTAGATTGTTCTGAAGGTTATGAACTAAAAATTTACTTTATGAACAAGTTGTCTAAGAAATATTTAATTTTTTTTTTTTGTTTGAATACTATTTTTGAAAAAAACTTCCAGTAAAATCTGAATTACTTTCATATCTCATGTTATTTTATAATAAAAAATAATAAAGGCTCGATTAAATCTATAATTAATATAAAGGTCTTGAGGCTTTAAACTCTTTCTGTATTCAAAAAATTACGAGTTTAGTATTGTGCGGATTGGAAGTGCATGAAATGACTATTTACTGGACAAAATGTAAGATATATCAAGTGTTTTCCGTGGAGTATATCTTTAAAACCAATTAGAAAATTGTTTACTACCTTAATTTTTTATTATTTATTTAATGGAGAAAAATTTATTATTGTGCTTTATAAAGTTCTAATATCTGCTATAAGTAGCATACCCACCAGAATTTTTTTTCTATCATTAACAAAGTTGTAGTTGAAACGAAATTAATGCTCAAACATTAGTTAAATTGTATTAAAATCTGCTGTAATTCCGGTCTTTAGGCTAACGATAAAAATGTACCTCATCAAATAATTGGCGTCGATTTAGCCCAGTTCGGCCGTCTGTCTGGCTCGAGCGCATAACAACTCTCAAACGGATCAACCGAACTTTAAGACATATCGGTCCACTCCTTTTTTCCCACAAGACTACAAAATGTTTCGCTAAAATGGTGCGCACAATAACTCTCAAAGGTCCAAATCGATTTCTTCGAGACAAAGATTAGGTACGGATATGGATTATATCGTTCACTTCTTCAGGTACCTCCCACTCAAAATGTCAATATCCGATTTCACCGAAACTTAGAACATCCTAAAATTACTTCCGGACGTACATATGTATATCAAGTACCAAGAAGGTCTATATGCGACAACATCTTCCGATACCCCCAAAAAAAATTTCAACATAAGTACAATATAAGGGCTGTTTGAGAATCCATTGGACATTTTGACCTACGCTACTGCTTGCGGTCTTGTTTACAGCGATATTCTATTTTTCGTGGGTAAGTCCATGCTTCCTGACATAACGGTTCAAAAGCTCTAAATCTTAGCATGACCAACTAAAATGACGGCTTGACACCATAATTATCAAAAGGAATTACTTCCAAAATTAGGTCCACTTCCAAAATGGGACATTATTTCAGGTATCTTCTCCACAAAAGTGCAAAACTTTTGCGCTCTTATTGAAGTCAATTTTATGAGTTCAACATAAGCATTTATTCGCAACGCCCACAATCGTGAAGTTTTATACCCAAATGTTTCGATATTTTTGTCGGAAAGTGTATACGTCCAAAAAAGGCCATGAAATTCTGAAACTTCCTGACTACACAATTTTTAGGACAAAGATTTTGGTTATGAAGCCCGTATTCGATCTGGCTATAGATTAAAGTCTCAACTCACACAGGCTGAGGGTATACCTACGTCGGCAAACCCGACTGATACTTTTTTAACTCGTTTTCGAGAAAACAAAAGATATGAATGTTCATATGTTTGCCTCCGCTGTTCCGACAGAAGTCATAGTCCTTGGAAAGTTTTTAATGTCATCGAGTTCATAAACATCTAATCGTACAATTAAGATTGAAAAAAGGCGGAACAACAACCATTGGAATATCAGTTGATGCAGTTTTTCGGCTTAGCCCATTTTGTCAGGACTTAGCTAAAATTTTGCCCAGACTTAATGTGGATTTCGTAGTCTCAAACAGTGCTGCGAGTAGAATTCGGAGTCTATGAGTCGTAGTTGGTACCGCCCGACTCCTGTTTTTTTTTCTAAATGGCTGATCCAGAACCAGCAAGAATCTACACATTTTTACTACTAAAAATGTGTAGATTCTTGCAGTACTGAAACAGGCCATAAATGTAATTTTCTGAATTTTTTAGTTGTCTTACATGGACTCTATCACTTCTAGTAAAATAGTAAAGTTTTAGTGTTTTTATGACAAAAAAAATATTATTTTCTTACAATAGTTCGGTACAAGTCCAATCTGCACTCGCGGATTCGAGTTATTCTTTTTGTGGAGTTATTTATTTCAATTAGTTATTGGTATACAAATAACATTAATAGGGTTTTTAGATAGATCTTCTTATCAGAATCAGTCATCGCGTTAAAAATGTGTTCAATTTATAACTTAATAAAGCAAAAATAAGACAAAACTTGTTTAATGGGACTGAAGTTAATGTGTGATATATGGATATGTACTTTAAAGAAGAAGATATACTGAAAATCTTTGAAATAGAATCGAAAATGCCAAATAAGAGCTACTATGGTTAAAAATTCTGGGATACATTAAAACTTAAACCTACATGGGTAATATTCATTTGAAAGAATTTTTAGTTATTGCGTCAATTCTGTTGGAGAATTTGGTTAAAAACTTGAGAATACCAGGCGGAATTTTTGTATGGGGACTATACTGAACGTGTTCTGAAATGGTTCATTTCAATTCTAAACATCCAAAGTCTAATTTATTATAATCTGTTCCAAATTTCAAAGTTATATCTAAAATATTGTAAACTCTCTCTATTGAAATTATATACTTTGTGTCAATATTTCATATAAAATCAACAAAAAACCCTTTAAAATAGCTTTATGTAACGCTACACAACATTTTTTAATTTCATAATTTTTGGTCAAGGTGTGCCCCCCCGAAATAAAATCCTGCGTACGTCCCTGGTTTGCATGTTCGTTTTGCCGCTTAATCTGGCTCTGAGTATCTTCAGATCTTACTTACTTACTTAGTTGGCCCATTACAGAACATTTGTTCCATAGACCGAACTAAGAAAAGATCTCCATTCCTCTCTGTTTTTCGCTTGATCTTCAGATCTACTTGAGTTAATTGAGTAGGTTTGGCAGGGCAGCTAAAAAGGTACAGAGTGTCGTGCGCGCCCGTGCTGCTTGTTGGGCAGATGTTTTCCACGGTTGCATCAATCCTTGCCCTATAGGAATTAAGAGTGTAGTTGAGCCAAAATTACTCTGGTTTGCAGCTGACGCTCTTAAGCTGCTATATGTGAGGGATGCTCTCCGAGGACCGCATTGACACGATTGTCGTTTCTGGCAACTGTGACTGCATCTGTGTGAATCCTATTCAGACCGCCATGGTTGGCTTGCTGATCTAGAAATGCTCTCACTTATTGTTGAAATCTCTTTCTAGGTCATGTAGATCTCCCCTGGGTGAGGTGATCCTATCCAACATTAAGATGGCTTTCACGGTAACACCCGGGCAAGTAATGCAACGAAAACATGCCACTGTGTTGCTGTATTAAAATAATCTTTATCTTCTCATGTAGATGTACACTGAATACATGAGGAGGTACCTTGTTTCAGTTCTAAGGGCGTGTTGCACGTATATTCGCTAACCACACTGGCGCCAAATAACTTTCCACAGACCAACCTATTGCATTATATGTGCCCAACATTGTTTCTTTATATGCCCCGTTGAGACTTGAGGACCTTGATCCTACATCTCATCTTGTCACAGATAGCAATGGCATGCGCAGACGAGGTGAAAATGCTGTCAAATGTGAACCCTAGAGTCTTGGGTAGTTGGTGGTATTAATTTTGCTACTGTTCAGAACTGTTTTTTTTATATTTTTTGACGACTATTTGACAATAAAGAATGAAGAAGAAAAGGCGAACGCTGACAAAACAAAAATAAAAACTGTGAAATAAAAGAAGAAAATTTAATTTATTTGTTTCTTTTTGACATTGCTACCAGATCTACCATTTTTTCGTTCCTTTTTTTGTTACTTTTCTGGTAAAACTGTTCATGAGAGAGCAAGGACCACGCTACTCATTTTTCAGACTTCTGGAATGAGTTGGTGAGTTACTCGGCTGTTTCAGTATTACACTGAGATTCTGTCGGGGCTCATTGCTTTGGTTGGCTTAGCATTCCTGATGGCATTCGCAACATCGTCCATTGTAGTGGTTCCTCCTCGGCAGAAAGAAGTCTGATGAGAAGTAATACTTTTCTTTTCACATTGTCACGACAGGTGTGCTCTAAAAATGTCGATTAAAGTAAATTGCGCACCTCTTCGGATCAGACAGCGCAACACCGACAAACTTTATTGATGTCCTATCTTTCTTCTTCCCAGGCTTCGAGAATGATTTAACCGCTGCCCACAATTCACTCATTTCGGCTCCAATATTACAACTCTTCAGATGATATAGGTACTTTTTACGCTTATAATTCCCGACCAACCTGTTAACTTTTAATGTCAGGATTTTGGTCCCTGGGGTTGGCACGACGAAGTTCATCACGTTCATTTGATAATTCCGTCGCCTCTACTGAGAAGTTTAGTTTCACTTCGGGTATTCGACAAGCATGTCTATGGCGAGCGGCAACAATAGCTACGATGTCTCGGAACCTCCTTTCTGCTACTCGGATATCAGAAGGGTTTGGCAGATCTCTGAAGCGGTGATTACTGGGCTCTCTGAAACTAGGCCATTAGCTTTTCCATGATAGATGAAAGTGCAGCGTTCAGAGGTGTTGAAATCGGGCGGTCTGCTGATGGAGACAATTATGGAGAGATGGTCTGAGAAACAATGACGTGCCATGTGACGTCATTTGTTAGACAAGGCACTATGGTTATATTTGTGACACTATTCGCTAATTGTGGACATGTACAACGTAGAGCTATCATCTGCTCATCAAACACTATACCCCTCCGCTCATTGTTGAGGACCGTATGCCACAACTCATGACGAGTATTAAAGTCCCCTAATACCACACGGTTATGACCTTCCCAAAGCGAGCTAAAATTGGACCTTTAATCTGAAGATTTATAGGCTGGATGTATACGCTAAGCAATTCTACCTCGAAAATTCCAAACCTGATTGCTACCCCCATACATTACATGTACGAGTCATTAGAGCCAAGCAGACGCAAGCATTATATGTCGGAATTGAACAGAATATTGTAAAAGGAAACCTAATCCCCCACCTTCATTCCTGGTGCGATCCTTCCTTAATGCAATGTAACCATCACAACGCAGTAAGCTGCATTTGTTGTTTAGCTTGGTTTCCAGTATCGCTAGTATCCTTCACATGGACTAGTCCAGAGTAACGCCTAAGATGCACCCACAGCCGGCATCTATTGCATCTCACCGAAGTTTGAGTATGGTGAATGCGGATGTGACAAACTGAGCACATATAAATTGGTCCTGCGTTTTCTTCCCTCACGACACGGACAAAAAGAGTCCGTATCTATAATGGATTTTGGTCTTAACTTAATTTTCATTTATGTTCTCTTTCTCTCTCTATTTTTCTCCAAAACACTGTAACGATGAGAAGGTAAAACAGAATTTCCACGTTATCTTACTTTTAAATTTGTAGGGAGGACGAGCCAACTAAACTACTCACATGCCTTAACAAATATATCGTCACCATAAATGCCCGAAGTCGTATCTCCAAAAAATCAAAATAATTTTTTTGATTGAATCTAATACATAAGACTAAAATACATTCTCTTGCAAAATTTCAAGTTTCTACGTTAAAAAACATAACGATCCTATTTAAGAAAAGGCATTTCGGAAAATGGGATAACATTGCAGATTTTGTTGTAATGACGGATCCCAAACCAAGCGTTTCCGCTGTTTTGGTTTCATTACTTACTCCCATTCGCACATGATTGATATTCCATAAAACGGTTTTTCATTTTATAATGTTTTTTGCTTCTCTTGTAAAATTATTATTTTGTTAGTTACGACTTTTGGCATGTATGGCGACGATATGCAATTTTCAGTTAAAAGACCTCAATCAACATTAGCAGAGGATAGATATAAAGAAGAATAACAAAATTACAAAGAAAATGTAACTGCAAAAGTTTCAATACGACGGAGTATGTTAGAATAACACACATTTTGAGTGGATCACGTAATGTGAACCAAGTAGCCACCTAACCCGACCATTCTGTTAGTCAGTTAGCATTATCACTGACCACAAATGTAAATTTAATTTAATACTAAGCTCGGTTAAGCTTAGCTTAGTTCAGTTTTATAGTTTTGCAACAGCAGCAGAATCATTATCGTCATCATCATCAAGAATGCTACAAATGTGCAATCTTCAGTATGTGTGTTAATGTGTGATAGGGTAGACATGTGTGAGTTTGCACACACACACTAAAAGAAAAAAATCATTTTGAAAAATAACAGTAATGAAACAGACAAACAAACTTCAATAAATCCGATTAGTCTTATATAGAAAATCCAATATGAAATATTATTAAAGTTTTTTATCTCTTCTTTTATGTTGTTCCTGCAGTTATTAAGTGTTGTTAAGAGAATTATTATAGACATTTGAGTTTTCTACGAATTCTAAAAATACTAGTTTATTATTTTCTATGGGAATATGAAAAACAAAACAGAATTTATTTTTTATTAACTTAAAACAATAAGATTTGTTTCGTATTCTTAGTAAGTCAAAAGAGAATAACATAAAATACTGCTTAGTTTTAAAATATGTATGTAAGTAGGTAGGTATGTACGAGTATGTATCTGTGTATCAGAGCACTAAATAAATAATTTAACAAGTCTTAATAAGTTTTCAGCTTTATATAAAGTAAGGGATTAACGATACAGATTGTGGTGTATTGAATATATATGGTTATTGAAAAAAAGTAATAATAACTAGTAAAATAGTAAAGAAATGAAAAAATATAGTAAAATTAGAAAGAATAAACATGTTAAATCTCAGTTTCAGCCAATATTAAATAACTTTAGAACTTTCCAGTTTTTATACCCTCAGCCTTTAGGCTAAGGAGGGTATATACACTTTGATACGATGAAAATGTGCCTCATCGAAATAATGGTTTTAGACCCCAAGTATGTTTGGACGAAATGTGTTTCAGACAATTTTGAGTCGATCTAGCCATGTCCGTCCGTCTGTCTGTCTGTCTGTCCTGCTGGCTGGAGCGCACGATAACTCTCGAACGGATGAACCGATTCGGTTCAAATTTTGGCTTTCGTAATATTTTGCCCAAACTTAGTTTAAGTTCGAAGATGAGCTACATCGGTCCACTCCTTCCGGTACCTCCCCCGCAAAAGTTCGAAAATGTTCGGAAAGTTTGTGCGCACGATAACTATTGAAGGGAGTGACCGATTTGGTCCATACTTTGTATGGCGAAAACCTTCTACCAGAGTAATATAAGGTTCCAATATGGTCTCAATAGGTCCACTCCATCGGGTACCTCCCACACAAAATTTCGGAAGAGTTCAGTTTTGGGCCATTTCTCGAATCGCTTTGATTTTTGTTTTAGCAACTTGTATTCACTGCCCTCCATACGACGGTACAAGTTTTATCAGGGGCAAGTCCATACTTCATGAGAAAATAGCATGAAAGTTGCAAAAAACCCCTATGACCCGGTGCCATAGGGGTTTTTGGTGGTTGGAGCGCAAGATAACTCTCGAGCAGATCTGCCGATTCGGTCCAAAATATGTCCTTAGTAATATTTTGTCCAAACATAGTTTAAGTTTGAAGATAAGCCATATCGGTCCACTCCTTCAGTTACCTCCCCCACAAAAGTTCAAAAATGTTCGGAAAAATTGTTCGGACGGTAACTCTTGAAGGGAGTGGCCGAATTGGTCTATACCTTACACATCCTAATATATCTACCAGATATAGATCAGGTTCAAATATGGACTATATTTGTCCACTCCATCCGGTACCTCCCACACAAAATTTCGGATAAGTTCACTTTATGACCTAATAACGAATCACTTGCCTCAATTACGATGGTAAAAGTTTTTTAGGGGCAAGTCCATACTTCTTGAGCAAACAGCCCGTATAGTGTAAAAACCCATGGCACCATATGTTGTGGCTGGAGATTCACTTCCATAACGGTCAATGTCGATCCATTCCTTTTAGTATCTCCTCCGCAAAACTTTTGATCTTTAATCCTTATCAACATTTTTGTCGGTTCAAACGCCCAAAATTTTTAAAACCCCCTAAATACATACGTATTTTGGGAAAATTTTTTTTCAATATACACAGGCTGAGGGTATATCTCTGTCGGCAAAACCGACTGATACTTTTTTACTTGTTTAATTAATTATTAATATATACTATTTACATATAATAAATGAAAGGAACGAGGGAATTTTACAGCATCAACCTGTACACTCCATGACTCTGTACTCTGTGGGCAGAACACAAAGAAGCTTATAATTATTTTCTTGCTTCCAACAATTCACAATTCCTTCGCAATGTTGATACAACAAGTTAACATGTCTGTTGTATGAATACTAGGGTTAAGACTTTTTGCAATTTTTTCTCAACAATGATTTTCTGTAGTGGGAATGAATAACCTTTTGGCAATAATGTCTAAAATAACATTCATTATATTTTATTACTAAAAAGGTTCTGCACAAACCACTTTACGATATTTTTTTATCTACTATGAAAATAAAATACTAATAAATGCTATGAAAAAAAAAATCTCAAAAAAATATTTTCAGTTGCACGAATGAATGACCTTTTGCCTACTAAAGACTAAAATAACTTTTATTCCATTTTAATATTAAAAAGTCCCCGCACAAACCACTTTTAATTTATATACATAATACATTAAATAAAATCTATATAATATAAAATTATATATATGCATGGGCGTAGCCAGCTATGGGCAGGGAGGGGTAGCTGCCCCCACCCCCCTTGAGCCTTAAAAAAGTTTTGGAAAATAATAATGTGATACAAAAGTTGAAAAAAAATGTTGCAGGTGTTCAGATGTACTATTTTTTATTCTATAACGGCAAATGTGCGACGAATATCTTTCGAATTAGCTATATTTTTTTAAAAGCGGTTAACAAATGGATATATTATAGTGGTTGAAGTGTAAAAAACGCATTAAAAACAGGAAAATGCTATTCCTCGTGGTCAAGGCTGCTTAGAAGATACCACACAGTATAATTTATTTCTTCTTTTATAAAATTTAACTTATTATTTGTAAGTAAGCTTTCGAAAATTGGAAAAACTAATGAATTCGGTTGAAAAATAGATGAGATATGCAATTTTTATACCCGCCACCATAGTATGGAGGGTATATTAAGTTTGTTTTTCCGTTTGTAACGCCTTGAAATCCTTATTTGCAACCCTATAAAGTATACATATTTTTGATGATGATAAAGAAAAGCTTTAAATTTTTAAGATAGAGCTCTATAATTTGGTATTGCAGTTTTATTATATCGGTCCAAACTTAGTTTATGTTCGAAGAGGACCATATCGGTCCACCTCTTAATTATTTGTGATGTCAAAATGTGTTGTGCCACTTTTAAACAGATATTTTGGTTTAATAATTGAAAACGGTTTTATTTAAAAACGCATAGGTGAAATTCTTTAAAGTAATTATAATATAATTGTTCCACAAACATCCCAGATGGGACAAGGGAGACTTCTCTCATATCAATGAGTGCACGCCGATTCATATTAGCTCAATGATATGGGACCTACTTTTTATTGCCGAGTCCGAACGGCGTGTCTTACGACACCACTTGTAGAGAAGTTTTTCAATGCTTGAATACTCAGGAAATGTCGCCAGCATTACTGAGGGGGAGTTTTGCCACCGTTGAAAATTTGATGTTGCTTGGCCTGGGATTCGAACCGCAGACCTTCTGAGTGCAAGGCGGACGTGCTAACCATTGCACCACGGTGGCCCCCAGTTTGAAAATCTATGTCTCGTCAAAATATTACGATGTGCAAAGCATGGACCAGAGTTGTTGTGCGAGTTATTGTAGCGAAAAGTTTTTAAAGTGTATGGGGGAGATAGCTGAAGAAGTGGGCCGATATGGTTTATTTTCGAACTTAAACTAAGTTTGGACAAGATATTACGAAGGCAAAATTTTTGACCGAATCGGTTGATCCGTTCGAGAGTTGGTGTGCGTCCAGCCAGCCAGACGGAAGTACATGGCTAAAACATGGCTATTGTCTGAAACAGATTTCGTCCAACCATAACTGGGGTCTAAAATAATTATGTCGATAAGGCACATTTTGATCGTATGAAAGTGTATATAACTTCGTTAGCCTAATATAACTTCGTTCGCAATTTTAAGGGGGCTATTGTCTATAATTCGGTGGATACATTTTTTGACCACCTTGAACTTAGAATAACTTCAAAATACCTTAACCCTAAATTCAATATTAAAGCAAATATAGATGTAGATAATATCTTGAAAATAACTGATATCATCTCACGGTGCGCTTTAACTAATTTTAAATGAAAGGTACTTACACCTGGGAAGTTTTTGCGGATTCTAAAACAGCAATGTTCATAAATGAGAAAAATCCAAAAACAGGAAAAAATCGCTTTAATTAAATCGCGGTCAAAATTCACAATTTTAGGTTTATCTTAGGTTTTTAGGATTTTCCTTGGAAACAGCAAGTCCTATCGAAATATCACTAAAGAAAATGTTGTAACAGTGAAAGTCCTCTAAAAAATTTTCTTTAGTCCCATTTCGATAGGATTTGCCGCTTCCAAACAAAATCCAGAAAACCTAAGATAAACCTAAAATTGTGAACTTTGACCCTCCGGCGATTTTTTGTTTTTTATATATGAACATTGTAGTTTCAAAATCCGAAAAAACTTCCCAGGTGTAAGTACTTTTTATTTAAAGTTAGCTAAGGCGAGCGTGATCTGTTAAGAAATTACTATGCTCTAACAACAAGAAGGTGTGCTTCCAATGTCATTAGCTGTATATTTTGCTTGTTTCGGAATATATTTTCTAAAATGGTGTTAACGCTAACTCTCGAAAGGAGCAATCGATTTTGTCCAAAATTTGCCATATTATTTCATCCAGTCATGTATCAAGTTGGAAAATGGACAATATCAATCCCGTCCTTGGGGTACCTCCAATTCAAAATTTGGGAAAAGTATAGTTTGAGGATTCGTCAGGGATCTATTTCATTTTTTCAGAAGGTTGTTTTCTCGGTCCCTTTTACAATGGTAAATTTTTTTCTGGATTAAGTCCATACTTCTTGAGATAATGGCTCAAAAGCACCAAAAAACCCTGCAGAGACATTCTAAATTAGCTAGTATACAAGATAACTCTCAATATACTTAGTTCAACTTAATTTAATATTTCGAGTTCTCTGTGAACCAGACCAGTGCTTACTAAAAACTTTTAGACTATATGTCAATGATTTAGTATAGCTCAACGGTACAGATTCCACATATTTTAAAACAAACTCGTGATCAATATATTTTGTATATAGCATAATTATTGATTTTGCTTCTTTTTCAGAGGCTATAGGGTATAGAGAATACCGCCCAATTTCAAGTATTTTACAAAATTTTACCTGACCGAATTTGGTTAGGTGATAGGTACTTGGTTTACGCAGTGGGCAAGAAACTTGACCTAAAATTGTGGGCAATGTTGCTTCCGTAACGGAAAGAAAACTAATTATTCCATATTGGTACAGAATATTTCATGGTATACGTTTTTACTTGTTTTTTATTAGGTAACTAGGCGTTTACACACAGACAGTATTGGCAAGACAATAGCAAAGTTACAAACCATTCTCACCAATACATTCATACTTTTCTCTATACATATTTAAACATTTATAAATGTATTTGTGAAAAAGGTTTGTATTTTTACTATTGTCTTGCCAATACTGGCATTTGTAAACGCAGGGTTAGTACCTAAATAAAGGTTTTAAAATTTTATATGTAAAAACTATACTCATCACCAAAAAAATAAAAAGTTGCCCCCCTAATTTTGATCCTGGCTACGCCCTTGTATATATGTTATAATAGTATGATAAAATTAGTGAGAAACAAACGGTTATGTAATTTGGTTATGGCATGTGCCCGTATACCTTGTTTTCAGTTGAATATCTGCTTACAGTGACTTCAAAAAATTGTCGAAAGTTCTGAAAAATAGAAAATTTAAAAGCTTTTTGTGCGGAAGCTTTTTTATCGAATCACTTTATAAAAAAATGTCATACAGGGATACGAGGGTGTAAACAAGTCATAACCCTAATGAATACCTCAAGAGATCTTAGGCTTACAGAAGACGTCAAGAGATCGTCTGCTTAAAGAAGACCTCATGAGGTTTTCTGTCTATAGAGGGACGTCTCGAGAGCATATTCTGTCTATAAAACATCTCAAGAGGTCTTCTTCTACGTACAGAAGACTTCAAGAAGTCTTTTTCTGTCTATAAAAGACCTCAAGAGGTCTTCTTCTTTCCATAGAAGAAGACCCCCTTGTGGCTTCTTTGGTCTATAGAAAACCTATAGGGTTCTCCTTCTGTCTATAAAAGAACCCAACAGATCTTATTTTGTCAACAGGAGAGTTTATAATGTATTCTTCTATCTACAGAAAACCTCGCGAAGTCTTTTTCCGTCTATAGAAGACCTCAAGAAGTCTTCTTCTGTCTATAGAAGACCTCATTAGGTCTTCTTCTAGAGCTTTTCCTCCGTCGATAGGAGAGATCAAAAGTTCTTCTTCTGTCAACAGGAGACTTCAGGATGTATTATACTGTCTATAGAATACAACAAGAGGGTTTTTCTGTTTAAACAGACCGCAAGAGGTCCTTCTTCTGTCTACAAAAGACCTAAGGATGGTTTCTTCTGTCTTCAGAAGACTCTTTTTCTTTCTTCTAAGGAACCTCGAGAGGTGTTCTTCATTTCGTTTCTTCGTTCGTTTAGAGACAGAAGAAGGCCTCATGATGTCTTTTTCTATGTCCACAGAATACCTCAAGAAGTTTTATTCTTTTCATAGAAGACTTCAAGAAGTCTTCGTATGTCTATAGAAGAAGGTATTGTTCTTGAAGAACTCAACAGGACTTATTTTGACAACAGGAGACCTCAAAAAAGACAGAAGACTGTCTACTGAAAACCTCTCGAAGTTTTTTCTGTCTATAGAAGACCTTCTTCTGTCTAGCAAAGATCCCTAGAGGTTTTCTTCTGTCTTCTATTGATGGAGGAAGAACTCTAGACTTCCTCCGTCAATAGAAGACCTCAAATGGCCTTCTTCTGTCAATAGGAGACTACACGATGCATTCTACTGTTATAGAATACAACAAGAGGTCTTCTTCTGTCTATGGCGTACCCCAGTACGCTACCTGTCTATAGAAGACCTCAGGAAGTCTTCTTCTGTTTACAAGAGGTATTTTTCAGTTCGTTTCTTCGTTCGAGACAAAAGATGATCTCAAGATGTCTTCTGTCCATAGAAAATCTTCTTCTGTCCTCAAGAGGCCTTCTTCTGTCCCCAGAGTACCTCAAGAAGATTTATTCTGTCTAAAGAATACCGCAAGAAGTCTTCTTCTGTATTTAGAAACCGCAAAAGGTGCTGTCCATAGAAGACCACAAGAGGTCTTCTTTTTTTATATAGTAGAGGTCTATCTATAAAAGATATCAAGAGGTTTGCTTTTGTCTACATAAGTCTTAAGAAGGACTCCCCATGTGTATAGGAAACCTCAGGCGGTCTTCCTTTGTCCAGAGAAGCCTTTAAGAGGCCATCTTCTGTCCATAAAAAACTTCAAGAAGTCGTCTTCTGCCTGTAGATGACCTCAATATGTTTTCTTTTATCCATAGAAGACCTCACAAAATTTAGTTCTGCTTATAGAATTCCGCTAGAAGTCATTTCCTGCGTATAGAATTCCTCTTGCGGTACTGTGTATATAGATGATCTCAAGAGATCTTCTTCTGCTTATAGTAGACTTCAAGAGGCTTCTCTGTCCATAGAAGTCCTCAGGAGGTGTTCTTATGTCTATGAAAGACCACAATAAGTATTCTTCTGTCTATATGAGACCTCAAGAGGTCTTATTATGTCTATAGAAGACTTCCAGAGTCTTCTTCTCTCTGTATAAGACTTTCATAGGTCCTCTTCAGCCTACAGAAGACATCAAGAAGTCTTCTTTTGTCTATAGGAGACCTCAAGAGGTCTCCTTCTGTCTGTAGAAGACTTCAAGAGGTCTTCTTCTGTCTATAGAAGACCTCAAGAGGTTTTCTTCTGTCTATAGAAGACCTCAAGAGGTTTTCTTCTGTCTGTAGAAGACCTCAAGATGTTTTTTCTGTCTATAGAAGATTTCAAGGGAGTATCTTCGGTCTAAAGAATACCTCAAGAGGCCTTCTTGTTTCTGTAGAAGACTTTAAGATATGGTATTCTGTCTTTGCGATACCCAAGACGTTTTCCTCTGTCTTCGGAAGACTTCAAGGGTTCGTAGAAGACCTCAAGAAGTTTTCATCAGTCTGTGGAAGACCTAAAAGGGCCTTCTTCCGTCTATGGAACACTTCAAAAATATAGAATAACATGTGAGGTGCCTCTAGAAGTCATCAAAAGGTGTTTCATTTCAGTCTTTTAAGGAGCATAAGAAGTTTTGTTCTGCCTACGGAAGACCTCGAGAAGTCTTCTGCTGTCTATGGAAGACCTCAAGAATGTTTTTGCGGTCTTTGAAAGCCCTAAAGAGGTCCTTTTCTGTCAATGGGAATGCTCAGGAAGTGTTTTTCAGTCTTCGGATGTTTAAAACAGGTTTTATTCTGTCGATAAAAGACCTCGAGGGGTCTTTTGGTTTCTATAGATGACAGCAAAAAGTCTTCCAGCGTCAAAAGGTCTTCTTATGTGTATAAAAGACCTCAGACAATTTTCTGTTTTTAGAAGACTTCAAATGGACATATCGCTCATTTACTCACAGAGTGACATAACTCAAAAAATTCGTTTTCTGAGTTAGTAATTTCTATTTTTTCTATGACTTCTACTTTATCTTGTGTCAAATTTTCATGCTGATATCTCTAAAACTCGACGAGTTACGGCTCATTTACTACTAGCATAATTCAACAGAAAAGTTTTTTGAGTTTATGAAGCACTGAAACACTTCAAATGCACAGAAATTTAGCGCTGTTATCTGGCAATCTGGTTGCAAAATATGGTCCAAGTAGTTATTTTAGTTTTAGTGCAAAAATCTTTTTAAGTTGGGAAGTCAAAATTCAATCGCAAACTTTCGAGATGTGCCACTCTTTGAGTAAATGAGCGATATGTCATCACAAGAGCTTAAGAAATCTTCTTTATATAGAAAAACTCAAAGATCTTCAAGTTTCGGAATACCTCAACGGTACTCTATTTACAAAAGACCCCAGGGGGTTTTCTTTTGTGTATAGAAAACCTTAAAGAAGGTATTCTTCTGTCTACGGAAGACTTTTAGAAGAATTCTTTTGTTTTCTTTTGTGTATAGAAAACCTTAAGCGGTCTTGTTTTGTCTTTAAAAACTTTAAGCAGTCTATGGGAGACCTTACGAGTTTTTTCTGTCTATAGAAGACCTTAAGAGGTCTCCCTTCTATAGAGGACCTCAAGTCGTATCTTGTCTATAGTAGATCCCAAGACGCCTCTTGTCTATAGAAGACCTCAAGAAGTCTCCTTTAGAGGACTTCATGAGTTATTCTGCCTCTTAAAGGTCTCAAGAGTTCTATTGTCTATAGATGATCTGAAGTGAGCTGGATGTATTTATCTTCTAAGCATTTCTCTCAGTGTCTTTCTTAGTTGCAGATATAGACAATTCAATTTAAAGAATACGAATGATGTGAGTAAATACTATAAAGCAACAGCAAAAAACAGGAAAATATAAAAATCTAAAAAGGAAGAAACAACAACAAAAATACCACGAAAAGTGAAGAGAAAAACATTTTAAGAAAATTAAATAAAATTAAATTATTTTCCTTGCAAACTTGTCTTTTTTGCCACATTTCAGTGTGTTTTTGATGTGGCACACATTTTCACAGCTTCACACAAAGGGAGAGAGGGACATACCTAAACACAAAGTTCTGCACATTCACTCAAATGGAATTATCCGAAAAAATAGGTGAAAGAATGGGCAACTAAAATGTGTAAAGCATTCCAGATAAGCTATCAAATAAATATACAAACATATTAAAAATTTCATTCTTCCTTATCTTCTACTTCTTCTTCGTCGTTTTGTAGTTTTTGTGTGGGATTAAATAGATAGAGTGATGCTGTGGCCAGAGTTGAATGTGGCATTGACAAAAGCAGGTCCGATAAGAATATTTGCAATCTTGAACCTCTACAACAGCAACAACAAGAAGCAGGAACATGAAATGCGAAATGCCAAATGCAAGGATAATAGTGTGTATTTTCGACTGACACCCAAGCATCTTTATCAACTCCATTTCTATAATTTGAAGAGGATTTGTGAAATGGATATGAGGTGTGTTCCCATAAAGACTTGGCAAATGGTCCAATGTGTACAAACATACAAATGTACCTTATAGGGGGAGAACATGTTCAGCTTGCTGCTTCTTTTCATTTACCCCGTGATTCTTGTTAACATGAGTTTTTGTATAACCATTATCCAGACAAACAAACGAATGTACGTCTGTACGAACAAACATCGACAAAGACCACGATTGCGTTGGGCGATAGCGATTACTATGGCGACGATGAGCTTAGTTGAGCATATTGAGACGAGCGACCTCATTATTTATGCATTCATATGTTGTAATTTCCGCAAGTAAATGTTTCAACGATATGGGTAAATTGTATATGTGTTTGTGTGTGAGCGCACGTGTGTTTGTTTGTGATTGAGTGTATTTTTAATATACCTACATGTGTGTGTTGTGTTATTAAATCACCTTTAATTGGTTTTATTTTAATGAACGTGGGATATCCGAGATACATACAGCACACATATATACAAATAGCATATGTATGTTGAAGCTTTAATGGTATTCAGACTTTTGATAAGGAAAAAGTATTTTAAAATCGTATTAATTTTTGTTTTCAAGAGATTTTGTAGCCAGCGTAAAAGGGAGTTTAAGAGATTTTTGTTTGAGTTTACCATTAAAGAAAATTAATTATTTTCTTTAATAATTAAAAAGTTCAATTTGTGATGATGAAGAATAAGAGAGAAAAGTTAAGAACTGAGCAATTTAATTGCAACACGTGTCGACGAATTGCGATAGCAATGAACGTGTGTCTTCAACATTGTTAATTGAAAATATTAACAGTATACAGTGTTGGTCACAGAATTAGCACACCCCTTTGGGGCAAAATGATTTCAGTCAGCTAAGAGTTTTGATAGGGCAAATTGAAATATTTTCGTAAACAAAATCCTTTTCTATAATGTTTTTAACAGATTTAATGATATAAGTGAATAGTATTATCAGTGGTTTTTTGAAAATAAAAGTTTTGTGAAGACGACCAAATTATCAAGGGGACATATAATTAGCACACCCTAAGATTTTTTAATTTAATTCAATTAATATACAAAAATTAATTTATATTGAAGTTAATTCATATTCAAAACGTATTGAACAAATCATTTTTTGAAAGAAAAAATAATTTATCACCCCGGAATCTCAAAATATATCCCAATAGCGGACCATTTTTCGTAATGTACACTTAAACCTCAGAAAGTCGCCATAACTTTAAAAAACAAATGTACAATTGGATTTGAAATTTTTGGAATTGTTAACCAATTACCGAAATTGAAATATAAAGTGCAAAACCTTTTCAAAAAGTGTTTAAGGTCGATGATTCATTCAAGAAAATTTTCGATTTGGAAGGGGTTTATAGAAAGAAGATCAATAAAATGCACCCTTATTTGAAGAAGGATCAACTTATAACACCATTTGTTATTCAAACCTACATGTCTGAATAACACCAAAGACCTATCACTACAAAACTGCCAACAAAGCACTAGATGGAACACGTAGCACATGAGTATGTTTAAATGTTTAAACTCTTTCTAACAATAAAGGATTTTGAGGTTTGCTGAAATTGGTTAAAATCCATGAAAGTAAGCATATACTATTCAAAATAAATGTTTTCTGGGTTATTGATTTTAAATTTAATCGTTTTAGGCTCCGGGAAACATATTATCTTGCGGTCTCACTAGACTATCTCCCATTTGCCTTATGTTTAGAAACTTATTGAAATTTGCGCAGGTCCCATAGAGATGAACATAGGTTTATCGTGGCATACATCACGACATATCGGTAAAATTCAGTCCAGATGGATAAGTATTTATAATATCAATAGCTCAAAGCATCATATTACAGTTTTTTAATGACAATTTTTGTGTCAAACGGACTTTACAGATGCACACTGCTGGTGGGTACATCCCACTATTCGCAAATTTACAAAGATTAACAAGAATATGATGTTTTATTTGATGTTTCTATGAACTACTTGCCTCAATTAATTTGGTTACATGTGAAAAAGTCGATATAAAACACTAAACAACTGAAATTTCCATCAGTTCTTGGGACCCAAGGTGTACTGAAATTTCGAAGACTGGTGGAGAGTATATCTAGCAGACTGGAACTTATTCCCAAACGAAAGGGATTTAAAACTGAATATGGACAAAAATACTGAAACTATTCACAATATTAGTGATTCTTTTAAGGTGTGCTAATTACATGTCCAATGAATTTAGGACATTTTTTACATTTTTGGAGGTTATTCAAATTGACAGTTATGTTTCAGTTTCTGTATTGCCTTGTATTCTTTAAGCATACTACTGAGAATATATTAGTACAAATACTTTATTAAATACAACTACTTTTGAAGGTCTTTTTAGACAAAATAAATATTGGTAGTTGGGTGTGCTAATTATGTGACCAACACTGTAAATTATGGCAAATTTAAAAGTTTGAAAGGTGATAATAGAAAATCTTAAATATTTTTGCAAAAACAACAAGTAAAAAAGTATCAGTCGGCTTTGCCGACAGAGATATACCCTCAGCCTATGCGAATTGAAACTTTTATCTACGGTCAGATCGAATGTATTTATGGTATTTTTATTATTATGTGGCCTTTTTTGGACATTTGGACTTGCCGACGAAAATGTGGATTAGGATTAAAGTTCAAAAGTATTGCAGAAGAGGAAATGGACCGACATAGTCCACTATGGAAGTGGATCTTATTATGGGAGTCATATTTTTTCGATAGACATCACTCCCATAAGTCATTTCAGTGGGTCATCGTATAACTTATGGACCAGTATTCCAGGAAGCATGGACTTGTCCACGGAAAACATAATACCGCTGTAAGCAGGACAACAACGAACAGCATCGGTATACATTTCCAAAGGATCTTCGAACACACCTTCAATTTAGAAGTTTAACTAAACTTGGACAAAATATTAGGAGATCCAAAGTTTGGATCAAATTTGTTCAAGAGATACCGCGCATACCATGTAAGTGGCATTTTTTAAATATTGGGGAAATTACCGGAAGTTGTGGACCGGTATTGCCTATCTTCGAACTGAAATTATGACAAAATATGAGGAAGACCAAACTTTGAATCAAATCTGTTAGTTCGAGAGTTATCGTGCTCTCCACCCACTACCTATGGTGCCATAGCGTTTTTTTTGCACCTTTCGGGCTGTTTTCTCAAGAAGTATGGACTTGCCCCTAAAAAAAACTTTTACCGTCGTAAATGAGGCAGCGAATGCAAGTTGCTTCAAAAAAATTAAAGTGATGCTAGAGCAGGTCTTAAAGTGAACTTATCGGTAATTTGGTGTGATAGGTATCCGAAGGAGAGGACAAACATAGTCCATATTTGAACCTGAATATACATATGTGGTCGATATATTAGGATGTGTAAAGTATGGACTCAATCGGTCACTCCCTTCAAGAGTTGTCGTGCGAATAATTTTTCCGAACATTTTTGCACTTTTGTGGGGAGGTACCTGAAGCAGTGGACCGATATGGCTTATGTTCGAACTTAAAATATGTTTGGACAAAATATTACGAAGACCAAGTTTTGGACCAAATCGGTTGATCCGTTCGAGAGTTTTCTTGTGCTCCAACCACTAACACGGTGTCATAGGGGTTTTTTCAACTTTCAGGCTATTTTCTCTGGAAATATGGAGATGCCCCTAATAAGACATGTACCGTCGTGAGCGGGGCAGTAATACAAGTTGCTACAACAAAGAGATTTGAGAACAGGTCCCAAACTGAACTTTTCCGAAATTTTGTGTGGGAGGTACCCGTAGGAGTGGACCAAGTGAGTCCATACAAGAACCTCATCTAAGTCTGGTAAAAATTTCACGATGTGCAAAGTATGGATCAAATCGGTTGCTCCCTTCAAGAGTTATAGTGTGCACAAATTTTCCGAACATTTGCGAACTTTTGTGGGGGAGGTACCGGAAAGAGTGGGCCGATATAACCCAAGCCAAGTTTTGGACCAAATCGGTTCATCCGTTCGAGAGTTATCGTGCGCACCAGCCAGACAGACAGACAGGCGGACGGACATTGCTAAATCGACTCCAAATTGTCTGAAACGGATTTCGTCCAAACATACTTAGGGTCTAAAACCATTATTTCGATGAGGCACATTTTACCGTTAGCATAAATGCTTAAGGTATAAAAATATAAATAATAAAAAAGTAAAAGAGGGCTATAGTCGGACGATTCGATCAATAGAAGAGATCAATATTTTGATGCTTTACATTACATCTAATCAAAGGTAGCATAAAAACTTTAAAACCCCGTAAAGCATCGTAATTTGCATCAATTTATAAAAAGAATTCCTCTATCATGATGTTAATTATTTTTTATCATGGTTGCAAAATTTTGTAGCATGGAAGGTAAACGTAGTTCTTTATAAACAAACCAAAACCATAAAGGAAAACACATTTATATGTCACGGTTCACCTGAACCAACTTTAAATGGAAGGTGGTTACACCTAGGAAGTTTTTGCGGATTCTGAACTACAAAGTTCATAGATGAGAAAAATAAAAAAGTCGGCTTAAATCGTTTTTAAATTAATCGCGATCAAAGTTCACAAAATCTTGTTAGGTTTTCACGATTTTGCTTGGAAACCGCAAGTCCTATTGAAATGGGATTAGAGCAAATGTTGTAGCTGTGAAAATTATCTACAAGATTGACCTTTATGACTTTTCCCTAGGTTTTTTCATTTTTGGGATATAGAAGTTTAAATTGGGACAATGAACTGACTGTGTCGCCTCATTACAAAACAATGTAATGCACAGTGCGTCTTAACTAATTTTAAGTGGAAAGTGCTTACAGCTGGGAAGTTTTTTTTTTGTGTGGGAAGTTCCCAAAGGGGTGGACCGATAACATCCATATTCGAAATTGATATATGACTGCTAAAAATATTTCTATGTGCAAAGTATGAACCAAATTCGTTAGTGCGCATAATTTCTGCGACCAATTTTGAAACCAATTGGTTGATCCGTTCGAGAGTTATCGTGTGCTCCTGCCACTACACTACACTATGGACTAAAAAACTTGTACCGTCGTAAAGGGGACAGCAAATACAAGTTTTTACAACAAAAAGCAACGCGATGCGAAAGTAACTCTCAAACTTCACTTTTTTCAAAGTATTGTGTGGAAGGTATTTGATATAATCCATATTCGAACCTGATCTATATCTGGAAGTATTACGATGTGCAAAGTATGGACCAAATTCTGGAGTTATTGTGCACACCATTTTAGCGAAAAATTTTGAACTTATGTGAGTGAGGTACCCGAAGGAGTGGACCGATAGACCAATCTTCCAACTTAACCTAAATTTGGACATATTTTGCACCAAATTGTATCATCCGTTCTAGAGCTATTGGGCTCCATCCAGCCAGACAGACATACGGACGGACATTGCTAAATCGGCACCAAATTTTCCGAAACAGATTTCAACCAAACATTTTAGGGGTCTAAAACCATTAATTCGGTGAGGCACACTTTTGGTCGTATCAAAGAAAACACACTTTTTGAAACGCTCCCAAGGTGTACGTATTAGTTACGTAACTTCATTCATGAAATGTGACATCAACGGATGTGCCACAGTTGCAAAGCCAGGCACGAAGCGGTGATTCCAGGACGGCACACCCAAATTTGATTTTCTTATTGCGCTTACTTTACCCTGATCCCTCTGGATGTCATCCTCATCCTTTGGAAAAATTGGTACCTGTCTGAGTTGACTAAAATGCATTATCCGTCATTGGAATAAACCTGTTCCTGCTACCGTAAACAACCTGATTTTTTTAGGTAAGTCTTTTTTGAGAAGACTTCAGGGTTGGGTAGTATGATTTGCCATTATGATGTCGGAACCCCATGCAGAGACGCCATGTTCCGTTTTTTCTCTCGAGTGAGCGTGATCTAACTACTCGCCGCTTACGGTACAATTAATCCGTTTGCCAATACCACATTTATCTTGGGATCAATATTTTCCTGCATTGCCGAGTTGCAATTAAAATGACCGATAATCGATCACAACGATGCGATGCGTTGGAATGTTTGAAGTTCATGATTCCAAAAGTTATTAAATTCGTTGCTGGTAATCGTTTGAGTTAGGAATTTCCCTGTAAAACTTACAAGTGGTAGTGTTCTAATTATATTGGTTCTCGGGAGTAGTCAGCATCGGTAAAACCACACGACAGCCCTGCCATAGCGAGGCAAGCTCCACCCTTTTCCAACCAGATAATAACGTCCTCGGTTGCCTGCAGCATGGCCAGGAAACGAGTTTGCTCAAGCTGATGGCCCAGATTGATCATAGATTCTACTGCGAGTTCTATGGTACACTAAGATCCCTTTGTCAAGGTCAGGCCCGTTGCTCGTTTCCGGCAACAATCTATGGTGGGTATACCTTTCTGCCCTAACCCCCAGCAAATGGGTCAGGGTAGACGGAATTTAGGTAGGATTTAACGACAGATCTTGTTCGCTCGCTTGCACCGCTCTCCAAGTCGTGCAGGGTTTGGGAATCCCGCTGTTGGCAATACATCCTTGAATATAAGCTCCAGTTCCAGCTCCTTATTAAATTTTGCATACTGAACAGGTAGTCGCGTGATGTTTCTCGTGGCCGCTGGCGCGGAATCTACTAATTTTCCTAATGCAGAAACTAACGCTTTCTAGAAATCTTTTTGAAAATCTACCCAGGCTTTTCATCGTCGGTTATTGTTCCGGAACAGATGAAAGCCTTACCCCTCATTATATTTCGCATTATCTTAGGTAGCATATCATTGCATAAGGAGTACATGCTAGATAGCTTCTCTGCTCTTTCCAAGATTTCCAGGGGGTCCTGCTCAACATCAAAGCCAGTGTTAAATTTCAGACCTTAATCAGCCACACCATTTGGGGACACTGGTCATGTTGGGGTTTCACATAGGATTTTCTTCGGTGAAGCGCTTGTCTTGCTTTTATGTAGCTTGCTCCTCATTATATCTGTCATTATCTTGGGTAGCGTATCAATGTGTACATGCTAGATAGCTTCTCTACTCTTTCCAAGATTTCCAGCCGGTCCTGCTCAACATCAAAGCAGGGTTAAATTTCACTACCTTAATCAGCCACTTTCCAGATATCTATGTTGGGAGGAGCTCTAGATAGACCATTTGGAGACACTCGTCATGTTGGGTTTTTTCTATATAAGGGTTGTGATAATGATGTCCAAACTTAGGAGTTTCTACGGTGAAGCGTTTATGTAGCTTGCTCCTCCGCGCTATATCCTTCGAATTCCTTAACCGTTCCCCTTTCGTCGAGGCCAAAATAGTTCAGATAGTTTCCTAGTTCTTTTTAATGTAGGCTGCAAATAAGGAGGGCAGCGTGGTAGACATCCCTTATTCTCCCTCTTTCCTTGTTTACGGTATGTTCCTTACTCGTGTCCCTGCTGAAGCGCCACTGTAACAACACAATTGCCTTCGTATTCTGAGATTAGCTCGCGGTGACAAGAGTACATCACAGAAAATTATTTCTGTCCCTGACAGGAGGTAGGTGTTGTATTTTTAGATGTTGTGACAAGTCACCAGGCTTGCAACCTGCTACACAGTGTGTTTGGAGGTGGCGTTTTAACTGTTCTCCGATCCGGTAACATCATGGGGATTCATACCTAGTATAGAAGTTCAAAAGTAAAAAAGTATTCGAGAAGAAATTGTTGGACTTTTGCTGAGGAGCTACCTAAAGAAATGGTCTCAAAAAGTTCATGTTTGAGCTGAATTTTAGGAGTATTTTGTTCATAGCCTTCGTACCAACTAGCCATTTCACTTGCTAACCGTAAAATTTTTGGAAGCATGTATTAGCCCACGAAAAACTCAAGGTAAACAGGACTACAAGAAGTAACTTCCATAACCATTTCAAAACCATCCGAGAATAAACCTTAAACTGCACTAATGAGAAAATTTGGAATATTTGGGAGGGATGAACACTAAAGTGTTGTACGAAATACACCTTCTAGGGCCTTGACATACGTTTGGCAGAAGTTTTAATATCTGCTATGTTTCGCGAAAACGGATACTTAATTTACCTAAGTTATCATGCTGATCAGTCAGTTTTGTTGGTGGCGGCAGTTCCTGAATCATATGGAATATGGATTTTTTTCGCGAAAACAATTTACTGTCGAAATAAGGACAATATGCTACAAAAATTTCAAAACGAGCCGGGACCTACACATGTGCGAAAGATTTTAAAATTTTGTGTGAGCAAGAGTTTTTATTAATCTTGCATATATTTGATCGCATTCTCACAACACTGGTTACTTCTGGCAATGTTGATTAGGGATTTATCTTTTTTCCAGAACTTAAAGAATTTGAGAGCTTTTAGAGAACGCCATAGTGTATGTCCGTCCGTCCATCCAAAGCATGTGTTGGGGGCACTCACCAACTCTTCCAAAGTTGACCACCACGGATTCACAATCCCTGGCCAACTCGTTTTGCCTGTAGTGGATTCCCGATGCTGAGCAATTGAAACTTCCCGTCTCTGGCTGGAGCAAACGAACACCTTTTCCTCAAGGCGATAGGGCAACAACAATTCTTACCCGTGAGGCAGCAACAATTCAATTCTTCTTGTAGGGCCAATGCCAAAGTTATTTTCTCCACAATAATTAAAAGGCAGTTGGAGCAAGCTTTAATATTGCCCCACGGGCGATTTATTTAATATTTTCACTAAATATCTTGACTATCAAATTAGTATTTATTACTTTATATTATCTTTGGCTCTTTTTGCCATTTTATTAAATTCACAATTCAAAGTAATATTTATCGAACTCTCTTTCTCTTCTGCTTGTGCCACTTTCAAAGTTATTTTGCTAGTGATGTTATGTGCAATCGAATGCAGTATTGTGGCCCCAAAACTGGTTTTAGTCATTATTAGAATAGCAGGAGAGAAAGAGAGTAAGAAATGGTGATAATGAGGAACACCGTTTATGTGAGGTATGTTCAGTGGAAGCTACAGTGATGCCACTGTAGCGTTTCTCACATAAACAGCATGTAATCACACTACGGGATGCAATTTGGATTCCGATTTTTTTAACCCCATAACAACAAAGAGCATAACATTGGGTGAAACGTTATGCGCGATTTCAATGAAATTTACTTTTATTTGTTTATGTTAGAATTGATTATTTAATTTAAATTGGTCCTATGAATTGCATAGGTGTATTCGTTGAAATCTCCTCATACCCATTTATTACACCCCTGTAATAGTATGAGAGATTTCAACGAATATGGATTTGACAACCGCCCCCTTTAAACATACAGGCAGATGTAAACATAAACAAATAAAAAAAAGAATCGATCAGCTTGACTTGCAAGCAACACCCGCGCTTTATCGTAAGCCTTTTTACATATCGTTGTACTTTATTCAAAAAGGTAATATTGTTTTCCATTAAATAAATACCGGCAATTGAGCCAAACCCTTTACTAAAAACTATTGTGTTTTATTTCTTCTAATTTCTTTACATTAATTTACCGACGGCCATCCGTACGCATTGGGCGTACTGGCTCTATTGGGAGAGCCTTGATACACTTGTTTCCCCCAAGTCCATATAGTGCGGACTAAACAACTACTATATAATATTGAGATTCCCTCAAATTTTCTTTACGGCCTTATTTAACACTTTCACCTTTACAATTATGATTTTGCCTTCAAAAGACACAAAGTTGCCCAAGTACACACTCAAATACAAATTGCAGCGATATGAGGATTTTACTATCACTTCTTCCGTCCGTTCATCCATTCGTCTATCAGTCAGCCTATGAACATTTATCACATTACAATTGTAGTTTGCAATTTGTTGTGTTTTTTGTTGTTGTATTAATAAAACAGTTAAACAGTGATTTTGTACTGCATTTCCGGTTTCCGGTTGAAATTTATAGCATCGTTACATTCATTCACATTTGCATATTTATTGTTTGCCCGTTCGCTCGTTCGTTCGATTGTATGGCATTAAAAGCTAACCACAAGAAACAGAGGACAAAGCAAACTGATAAAGAAGTAGGAAGACACACAAACATATATACAGATAGAGAACCAGTCGACTAAATCGCCTGAAAGCGGTTTGAATGTGCTAAGGCAATGAATGTCACATAAAGACATAAAAACAAGTAACAGATGGCTAAAGTCGGACGGGCCGACCATCTGATACCCTATACAACTTCCCCTGGGGAACTAGTTTTCCGTGGAATTTATTTATATAATTGAAAAGTCTCCCTTGTTCCTTCGGGGATGCTGTGGAAATATATGTATGATTGCGACACGTTGTGTATTATTTTCATTATTTCGTAATGAGCAGAAGGCCAAATTTGACTACAGTACATTAGGGTGACCCAACAAAAATAAAATTTCTTTTTTTTTCTTGGATTTCCTACCACCTACATTTTGCCATTTGATCCAAAAATATTAAATATGAAATTTTATGGCTATCGGATAACGTAAACCCGTGCCATCCTAGCGGTCTTCGTTTCCATAGTAATTTGTATGGGGCCAAAGGCACATTTTGACCATTATTCTGTAAATGCCACAATTATGGTCCGATCGATTAAAAAACTCTACCAGGTCATTATTGTGGCTAAAAAACTATTTCTACAAAAAAATTGGAATCGTATCGGATTTTGATACATATAGGTATATAGGTCCTTTTTTAGCCACAATAATTACTACGGAAACAAAGATCGCTAGGTTGGCACGGGACTGACTGACTGACTGATAAAAAGCCCAGACTACACGGCTGATGCTAGAATTTTGAAATATTGGGTGAGGGTCACTCTTGGTGCGAAGGTGTCAGATAAGGCTTGGTTTTTGGAAATTCGTCCTAGAAGAGTACGAAAAGTACTAAATAGGTTACCCTTTGTAATAGGTAATCGGGAAGAGCTAGAATTCTGAAATTTAGAACGAGGGTCACTGATGGAGATTTAAAAACATGTACCAAAGGGTTTTTGGAAATTCGGACTAGAAGTGTACAAAAAGTACTAAAAGTTACTAAATTTAGTACCAATTGTATTTCTTGAGTGAATATAGCTAGAATTTTGAAATTTGGTAAGGAAATCAAGATTGGGAAGTGGTGTTGATATGAGGAAATGCTTGTGGAAATTCGTACTAATGTGTACGAAAAATACTAAATGGTACTAAATTTAGTACAACTTGGATTTGGGTGAACGGTTAGAGATGTAATCTTGACATTTGTAATTAAGATTACTGTTGGAGTGTAGGATTGAGGCAGTTTCGGAAATTAGTACTTATGTATCCGAAAAGTACAAAATGGTACAAATTTTGTACAATTTGAATTCGGGTTAACCGTTAGAGATCGAACCCTTAAATTTGGAGTTAAAATTATTGTTGGTATATAGAATGTAAGTAGTTTTGAAATTTTGTACTTTTATGTACGAAAAGTACTAAATGGTACAAAATATGGTACAATTTGAATTTGGGTGAACGGATGGAGATGGAAACTTGAAATTTGTCGGAGTGAAAGTTTGTACAATTTGGATGATCGGATACAGCTGGTATCCTGAAATTTGGAAAGAAGGCTACAGTTGGAGTGTGGAATTGCGGTAGTTTTGGAAATTCGTACTTAGGGGTACGAAAAGTACTAAATGGTACACAATTTCGTACAATGGGGATTTGGTTGAACTGATAGAGCCGGAATCTTGAATTCGTAATTGAGATTACTGTTGAAGTGTAGGATTGAGGTAGTTTTGGAAATTCGTACTTATGTGTATGAACAGTACTAAATTTAGTACAATTTGGATTTGGGTGAACGGATAGATCCTGATTCCTCAAATTTGGACTGATGGTCACTGATGAAGATGAAAGATGTACCAACGGGTATTTGCAAACTATGAGTGTACGAAAAGTACTAAGTTTAGTACAGCTTGGATTTGGGTAAACGTATAGAGCTGCAATCCTGAAATTTGGAACTGATATTACTGTTGGAGTGTAGGATTGAGGTAGTTTTGGAAATTCGTACTTATGTGAACGAAAAGTTCTAAATGGTACTAAACTTGGTGCAATGGCGATTTGGGTGAACGGATAGAGCTAAAATCCCGAAATTTGGAATTGAGGATACTGTTGTAGTGTAGGGTTGAGGTAGTTTTGGAAATTCGTACAATGTAAAAGTTCTAAATGGAACTATATTTGAAACTATTTGGTATTTGCTAAAATATAGAACTAGAATTCTGATCACTGTTGGCGAGTAGAATAGTGGTAAACATGATTTTGGAAATTAGTGTTTATGTGTACAAGGAGTACTAAATGGTAAAAATTTGGAATTGGGTGTGGGAATCGAGGGGAATTCGGTAATTTAATATTAAAATCGCTGTTGGTGAGTAGAGTGTCATAGGTATATGAAAAGTACTAAGTGGTACTGAATTAGAAACCTGTATTTTGGGTCAGTTAGGGTCAGAGTTGGTGAGTTGTTTTGATGTTTATCAAATACATACCATTAATAGACCAAAAGTACTAAGTCTTTCTAAATTTGGTATTGCATGTAGGGACTCAGCTGGAATTCTATGTGTGGGTGGCTTTGGAAATACTTGCGATGAAAGGCACTAAATGGTACAGAATTTGGTACAATTTGTTATTGGCTAAAGGGGTAAGCTGGAATTTTGAAATATTAGGAGTAGGAGTTTTCGGAAATTCGTGTTATGTGTCTGAAAAGTAATAAATAGTACTATAATTGGTTATGGGGTACTATAATTTTGTATATTGGTTTGACATAAGAAGGTAATTTTTAATGCTTATACCTATGTGAACGAAAAGTACAAAATTTGGTACACGTTTGGTATTACATAAACGTTAAGATAAGAAGTGCTTTGTTTGTTTTGAAATGCGTTAGAATTCTGACATTTGGTTATTAATGTCGGTGTGGTCTGGGCTGTATGATATTGGGTACGAAATGTATTAAATGATACTAAATTTTGGTGTTGGCTTAAGGAATAAAGTTGGAATTTGAAATTATAAAAGTTCCAAAGGGTAATAAACAATAAGTGTAATAGTACTAATCATTAAGTCACTGATATGAGTGAATTGAAAATCCAGCGATCTGAAATTTGTTATGAGGGTCATGGTTGGGATAAGATCAAAATGGTTATGAAAATTCACACATAAAATGTATGGCATGTTTCTACATGTAATACAAACGGGATTGGGCGAACAAGTAGGGCTAAGTCTGTAAAAATGTAGATAATTTCCTGTGTTTGAAAAATTATATTAGTTATTTTTACAAGAATGTTTTATCCACTGAAAACAGAAAGCCCTAAATTGAAATACCGCACTGTTTATGTATAGGATGCGATACTGCCGATTTTATTGCAAATTCGATCCAAAGGGGTACGAACAGTATTCAAATGAAATTAAATATCGATTAAAACAGATATTAGTACAACAAACTATTCAGTGTTCACGATTTCCATATTAAACATCGTTTATTTGTCTCTTTATTGCCTTTCCGCATACAAAGTAGCGGGCAATTTGCTAGTTTCACATAAAAGGTTTTGGGATCAAACGGAAAAAATACGGAGTAGGAAATCCAGAAAAAAGATTTTTTGCATCATTCTAATATACATATTTCTACAAAAAAATTAAAAATTTGTGATAAGAAAGAAAAAAAAAATACTAAATACTAGCTTCTGGTGACTTTATCCGATCAATGAAAGAGACCAATATTTCGAGGTATTACATTACTTCTAATCAAAGGTAGCATAAAAACTTTAAAGCCCCCGTACATTGTGGATTCCTCTATCATGATTTTAATACTATTCTATTATGGTTGCGAAATTTTGTAGCATGAAAGTTAAACGTAGTTCTTTATAAACAAACCAAAACTATTAAGGAAACACACCTATATGTCACGGTACGCTTGAAACAACTTTAAATGGAAGGTGCTTACTGAACAGGGATTAGTGTAAATGTTGTAGCTGTGGAAATTCTTTAAGAGATTGGCCTTTATGACTTTTTCGTTGGTTTTACCTTTTTGATATATAGAAGTTGAAATTGGGACAATGAACTGACTGTATCGCTTCCTTACAAAACAATGTCATGCACCGTGCGAGTTAACTAACTGTAACTGGAAGATGCTTACACCTGGGAAGTTTTTGCAAATTTTGAATCACAATGTTCATAGATGAGAAAAATCAAAAAAGCCAAAACATTGACGAAGGTATTTTTAAATAAATCGCGATCAAAAGTCACATTTTTAGGGTTTTTTAAGTTTTTAGGATTTTGTTTGGAAACCGCAAGTCCTATCGAAATGAGACTAAAGAAAATGTTGAAGAAGCGAAAATTCGCTACAACATTTTCTTACTTCCATTTCGATAGGGCTTGCGGTTTTAATGCAAAATCCTGAAACCCCAAAAAACCCTAAAAATTTGGACTTTGACCGCGTTTTACTTAAAAATCCTTCCAGAGATTTTTTCATGTTTTTGGATTTTTCTCCTCTATGAACATTGCTGTTTCAGAATCTACAAAAACTTCCCAGGTATAAGCGGGTTTTATTTAAATTTAATTAGGTTTATGAGGAGGTGCAGATGTAAGCACCTTCCATTCAAAGTTAGTCAAGGCGCACCGTGCGTGCATGACATTGTTTTGTAAGGAGGCGATACAATCAGTTCATTGTCCCAATTTGAACTTCTTGCTCCAATCCGATGTCAATAGGTTTCCAAGAAAAATCGTGAAAACCTAAAAATTCTAAAATTTTCACACAAAAGTTCTGGTTCATTTAACTCGCTTAATATTATGTGATCTCACGCTAAATTGCAAGCTACTTCTCTGTCGTAAACCCAAACCGATAAGACTACAATTGCAGAGCCGCTACAAAACTGGATACAAATTTTGTTTTTGGTCCATTTCACACCCTAAATATTTCACGATCATCCCCTAAAGGGGTCTATTATGGTCTGAACCCGACCTCTAAACAAAATTTCGTGAAGATTGGTCCATAAATGCGGCCTGTAATATTTTTAATGGACGGACGGACACACATGAATTTTGGTATATCACATGGGGGGTCTACGACGAATATTTCGCGGTCTTACATTCATTTTTCAAAAAAAAAAAAGTAATAATAATAATAAACTTATAATACCCTTTCCACATTGTGGTGTAGGGTATAATAAATTCAACATATGAACAGCATCCGACAAGAAATGCAAATAAACTTCATCCTTTGTTCAGCAAACAAAAAGTACAAATGAGTGATTTTTCAGAAAAGAATGCAAGATAATGATGACACTCACACGCACACACACTAATAGAAACAGCAATAAAAATAAATATTATCAAGATAATCACAATAAAATACACACATATTTACAGATAATGCGTCAGTTTTTGACACATTGCTTCATCTTTTTGTCAGAATCTTCATTGGCGTTTTTTTTTCTCTCTTTTGTTTCAATACATTCAGCCGTACATTCATATGCCATCGCTAGCTTGTTCGTCTGGCAGTCTGTTGGCTGATCAGCTCACACTTAACGTTCATCATTACATGAAATACTTTTCTTATATCTTTGTCTGATCATATTTTTTTGCATTGTTCTTTGTGTTTCGGTTTTTACACTGAACACCTCCAGCTGGAAAATGTTTTATTGAAATGTAAGAAAAAAATTTACATTTTAATTGAACTGATTTCTGAGATAAAGAAAAAGAAGAAAAAATCAGGACAATTAAATGTTGATGTTATTTTTTCGTTTCGTCTCAATTATGGAGTGAAAGGAGAATGCTGGAAATCTTGGTTATGTGATATATGGCTGATGTTTCTGCTTTTAATGAGATTCATTTGTTAACGATTTTTTTGTGTAAAGTAAATGAAGATGAAACAACTTGTAAAAAGATTCGAGAGATACACCTATAGTTTTTTGAAAAATTAAAATGAATATAATCGAGCTTGGGGTCAATGTTTGTGTTTTTCTTTATTTCATATTTCTTCCAATATTTCGAAATTCATTGAATTTCATCTTCAGGGGGATCTACAACATAAATTATTAAAATAAAAGTTAATTTCTATATCACAGCATTGTTTTTAATTACTAGTAGAACATAAAAACACGTAAAAATTGACGATCGCTTACTTGTAAATAATTATAATAATAACTTAAAAAACTAGCGTAGTGTGTCTACATCTGTCAAGTGTTATTATTGCACTGATAATTATCTACTTATTGCATGATCTCTTCTCCGTATTAAATGTCTGTAGCAGTAAGCTGTGTTGTCTGTATCGGATTTGCTGTTTATTCGTTTTGTTGTTGGCAGGTTATTAATGTGGAGCATCTCTATGGTCAATCTCTTATTGTAGTTATGCTCTGTTTGTAGCACTCTCACCTCATCGATATTGGGTGTATGATTGTTGTGCTTACAGTGGTCAGCTAAAGCAGTCTTTTGTATTGTATTAATATTTCGTAATTTTATATCCGATTTGTGTGCAGACATTCGCGTTTTTAATTTATTCTTGGTTGTGCCAACATATAATTTTCCGCAGTTTTCTTCCTTATTACCACCACATTCAATCTCGTATGTATATGACATTATGTTGATCCATTTTTGGAATTTTGCATTTTACATGGCTGAAGATAGATTTTGTTGTGTTGTACGAGCTATGTGCGATTGTATATTTTGTTTTGTCATAAATATCCGATTTCTAATCTTTCTGATATATTCGGTAAATAAATCAGAGATTTATAAATCTTGTTTGTTTCAGTTTTCGTCGATTCCAAATTTGAAGGTTTGTATTCATTTATTAGAGATTTCGTTATGTGTAAAGGGAAGTTATTTTTTGTTAAAATGTCTTTGATTTTGAGTTTGTTTTCATAGTGAAATTGTTCGTCGCTAATATTAAGTACTCTGTTTATAAAGTTTTTCGCCGTGTTGATTATTGTGCGTTTTGTATGCTTTGAATAGTAATTTATCAATCTTCCTGAGGCAGTGGGTTTCTGATACCAGTTTATGTATATTTGGTTATTTGGATTTCTTATCACCAGCGTATCCAAGTATGGGATTTTTCCATTTCTTTCTTCTTCCACTGTGAATTTTATGTTTTTATTAAAAAAAAAACTTTAATTTATAGAACATATTTATACCTTACACCACTATGTGGAAAGGGTATTATAAGTTTGTTTTGGGAAAAATTCATGTAACACCGCGAAATATTCGTCAGAGACCCCCAATGTGGTATACCAATCTTCATATCTCGGCGAGATAAAGCGATTTTGAGATGTGTGTCCGTCCGTCCGTCCGTGTGTCCGTCTGTCCATTATAAATTGTAATCAAACTCCAGGCCGCAATTATGGACCGGTCGTTACGAAATTAGGTATGGAGGTCGGTTTCACATCAGAATAGATCGCTATTTTGATTGGTGATGATCGTGAAATATTTAGCGGGTGAAATGGACCAAAAACCTAATTTTTATCAGATTTTGTAGCTGATCTGTAGGTCGCAATAATAGTCCGATCGCCTCGAAATTTTAAATAAGGTAAGAGTATATGACAAAGAAGAAGCTTGCAATTTGAGATGGCGATCAGATAATATTTAGAGGGTTAAATGGACCACAACTTTTGTGTAAAAATTGTGAAAATTTTCAATAAACAGCTTATATCTTTGTTGCTGAAAGACACCTTCCCCACTCGTGAGTTATATTTGGAAGACGATCTCTTTACCTTTTAATTGATGTCAATTATGTTGATGTACGTGATCAGAAAACAGAGTTACAGCCTAATATATGCAGTTTTTTGTTTCTAGTGTAATCATAACCGGCTAGAGGTCGCAATTATAGCTCAATAGTCACGAAATTTTGCACGAGGTAAGAGTTTAGGTTGAAGAAAATGCCTACAATTTTGCATGATTATCTGATATTATTTAACGGTTGACATAGACCATTACTTTTGTGTAAAAAATATACAAATTTTATTTTTGGTCCATATTTTCATTCCTGGAGGGCATATACCGGCAAAGGAGCCTACATATGGAAAAATAACTTCTGATCTTCCCCCTGATGCAAATTGCAACAATGTGTATTAGGGTGGGCGATTTGAACATCACCACGGGCGCCTGTATTTTCTGATTATTGGGATTGTACTGAGCAAAAAAGTCCACTAGAGATATGCTGAGATATGGTTTGGCCAAAATATTCTTAAAAAAAATTTCAAGTCAAAATCCGGGGGCTCGATTTTCACCGTAGACATATGGTCAAGTAGACATTTGTGCTCAGTGCAATCCCAAGAATCAGAAACTCCAGGCGCCCACTATCACTTTTTTCCTTCCATACAAATCGCCCCGGCCTAATGTGTATGCTAGGTAATGCACCTTCTGCCTGATATATAATGTGTTTTGTGTAGAGAACCACAATTTCCTCCCATGCTTCAAATTGTCTCTATCATGACAGAGAAATTTTCAGTTCAGTTGTCAAATTGGATTTTTATACAAATATTGCAACATGGGTTCGCTTCGCTACCTATGGTATACCTCACGATTTTGGGTAAATGCATGCACAATTTTTGAATTTCTATTCATTATTAGTTATTTCTACCGGTATAAAATATATTTTAGATATCACAATATATGCCAACAATGAACTATTTTTTATGGCTGAAATACTCAGCAAATATCGCCAACATTACTAAGGGGTATTTTGCCAATTTGATGGGAATCGAACCCGGACATTCAGCGCGCAAGGTGGTTGCACATAGCTAATTCCGACAGGTTGTGGTGTAGGGTATCACATGGTCGGCCCCGTCCGACTATAGGCTTTGCTTACTTGTTTAAAGAATATTTTTGTATGTACAGAAGACCTTCTGATGTACAGAAAACCCTCTGATGTCTTCTTTGAAAAGAAGACTCTATTTGCGCCTAAAACACTGTGCCTTGTTTAGTCACATACACACTCCTTGTTATTCCTCTTGATTTTAGATGAGAAAAAAAGGCTTGAATATTCAAATTTGCCAAATCCTGATTGTTTGGTTTTAGATTTCTTAATACCCAAATAAACAGTTAACACAGAAACACGCACACAAACTCTCCGGCATATTAACATTCTTATGCTTGTTTTTTTTTTTTTTTTATCAGGAGTTAAAGAATATATTCTCAGATAATTGCATATAGCTGAGGCATAAGCGAGTGACTTGTAAATGGTGTTCGGGATTATTTTACAGTCGATCTGAACATTCAGCGACGTCATCTGGATTGCCTTCTCCAGATTCTTTTGGTCTGTACCGGGAAGAAAGAAAACCCAGGATCATATAGACGTGCTCAGTTTGTCACATCCGCATCCACCACACCCAAACTTCGTTGAGATGCAAAAAATGCCGGTAGCGGGTGCACCTCAGGGCTTTTTCTGGACTTGTCCATGCGAGAGGCAACGAAAAAGACTATGTTATTGCATGCTGCGTAAACACAGCCCCCAGAGAGTCGTCATGTTACTACTCTTCTCCCCGCAGTCCCCCCAACAGCACCAGCACACGCGGCCCTTAACACCAACCGTTGTGGTTCCAAACCCCAAAAAATGCAAATAGCGGATTTAATGAGTCGGAAGAATATCATGGTCGCGGCGGTGCAGGAAACTAAGCTCTACAACAACTGCAGCTAACAGCGCTGGATGGCCACAACATACTGGGAAAGGATCGCACCCGCAGTAGAGGTGGGATATTAGCTTCCTATTGCACCAGTCTGTTCCGTACAGACCTATATCGCTTGAGCCTGGCTCTAATGACCCATACATGGAATGTATTGGGATACTAATAAGGTGCGGAACTGCCGAGGTAGAGTTGCTGATTGTATACATTCCCCCGATAAATAGCTGTACTCGAGATTATATGCTCAACATTAGCCGGCTTATGGAAGGTCATAACCGTCTTGTCTTGGGGAAATTTAATGCTCATCATTAGTTGTGGCTTTCGGTCCTCTCTGAGCAGATAGATTGCTCTACGTTTTGCACTGTCTATGAGGACGCCTCTATCAGAATTAGCGGTCAGTGTCACAGCTGGCCATACATAACCATCGTGTCAACTGGTCTGAAAAATTACGTCACCTACCAACCCGTCTTTTATCTTGGGTCGGACCATCTCCCCATAGCTGTCTCCATCAGCAGTTGTGGCTTTCGGTCCTCGGAAACGACCAGAGGGGTATGGAGCTGGCTGAGCAGATAGATAGCTCTACGTTTTGCACTGTCAATGAGGACGCCTCTATCAGAATTAGCGGAGAGTGTCACAGCTGGCCAGACATAACCATCGTGTCAACTGGCCTGAAAAATTACGTCACCTACCAACCCGTCTTTTATCTTGGGTCGGACAATCTCCCCATAGCTGTCTCTATCAGCAGGCCGCTCGATTTCATCACCTCCTAACCCCGAACTTTCGTCAATCATGGGAAAGCTAATTAGCCAAGTTCCACAGAATTCACTAAAACCTCTTCAGTGATTTGTCCAATCTTTCTGCAGCCGCTGCAGCCGTTCCCAATATTCCTACTGGTGGAATAACCGAAATGAGCCCAAATGATGAGTTCGTCGTACAAAGCCCAGTGACCCCAGAGTCAATGAACTGGCACTAGAAGTGAGGTTGGTCGATGATCATAAGAGTTGCAACCTTGAAGCCGGAATATTAGGAATAGGACGTCAGTCACGTTTGCGAAGTTTCTCTTTGTCGAGCACCCCAGGAGTGACAGGACGAAGGTACAAGTACTATGTCCTACTACGTTCATCATGCCGAGGATGAGCTACCACAATTTACAATGGATGATGTTACGAATGTCATCAGGAACACTAAATCATCCAAAGCGTTGTTCCCTGATGGAATCTCCATGGTAATGCTGAAACAGCTGGATATCCCGGGAGTGAAGTATCTCACTAAAGTTCTCAACCTGTCGCTTGGCAACCATATCGTTCCCGAAATCTGGAACATAGGCAGGGTGGTCCCACTACTGAAGCCAGGCAAGGATGCCACCAAGGGTGAATTGTACATGCCGACTTCGCTTGTGTCGCCCATAGCAAAGACTTTCGAGGCCTTAGTTCTCCCCAGCTCCAAAAATAGTTTTCCAATTGCCGATCATCAACATGGATTTTATTAGCAGTGCAGCACGATAACGGAGCAGCACGCTATCTCCACATATATTAGTCAAGGGCTCAACCACAGCAAGCCGTGTCACACAACAGTCATGGTGGCACTTGACTTTGATACTTTTAAGCACTCCACGCTGTTTGATGACATTGAACAGACAACCCTCCGCTTGAAACGTACGGCCATAGCCGTACGTGGAATTAAGGAGGAAGAAGTCCAAGCCCCGTAGAGTGAAACAGGGAGTTCCCCAAGGTAGGGTGATATCTTCGAAACTCTTTAACATCTACCTCTCCTGTATTCCAGCCCCTTCAGACGGCCTTAACATCGTAATGCATGCGAATAATTGTACGATCTTGGCTTCAGAAACCTTCCCTGATGTCGTTTGTGAAAGGCTGAACTCCTGTTTGACCGATCCTACGACCTTTTTTCACGATCCACCACTAAATCTACGGCCACTTGCTGTACTTGCTCGGGTGTTCACCACATGGATGGCACAGCTGAGTACAAAGTTGAATGTCATGGTCGATGGTAGCAGAATTCGGACCACAAACTAACTCAAAATTCTAGAGGTCCCATTTAACAGCTGTTCTGCGACAACCTAAAATGCAGGAAGAAGGCCCACAAATCCATAGCCGGCAGCACTTGGAGTGCAGATAAAACAGTGTTCGGCAACAAAAATTTTAGCAAAGTCTGTTGTCATTGTGTGTGTGCTTTTTTCAATGAGTTAAATTGTGTGAAGAAAGTGGAGAAATAAATTCCCTTTGATTGCTCTCGACTAAAGGGCCCCTAATTGCTGAGATAAATAAACCTTGTTACCACTTATAACGCGATAGGTGGGTGTGTGGTTACCTATGTGGTGCCAGTTTCGTTCGAGAATGTAAGTTCAACGCGATGGAAAAATATTCAAACTAGTCAGAATTTGCCCTGAAAGGTGAGATACCTCCAGTGGACCATCTATATGAGGAGGCAAAGATTTTTTCAGTACATAAACACAATGGCATGTTATCGTTGCAGAACTTGCTCGGGTGATACCGTCCTAATCACCATATGGTGGATAGGACCCCCACCCAGGAAGGTCAAGAGGGATCTTCATGATGTAGAGAGAGGTTCAGAGGTCCTAGATCAACAGGCATATCAATTCAAACCTGATTGCATCAATACGGATGCAGTCGCAGATGCTATAAACAACTATCGTATGAATGAGGTCCACGGAGGAATTCTCCATCTATCGCAGCTGAGGAGCGTAAGCTGCAACAACAAATCAGAGTAGTTTTGGCTCAACTACACTCGGCATAATGCCCAGCATGCGGTACAGGCCCTCACGCAGACTGCCCTGTCAAACCAACTCAGGTTGTTCCAATAGATCTGTGGTTATATCCCATCGAAGAAGCCGCTTTCGTAGACCCAGAGCCAGATTAAGCAGAAAAATAAACATACAAACATATAATAACAAGTAAGAAAGTATCAGTCAGCTGTGCTGACGGAGATACGCATTTAGCCACTGACCAAAAAAAAAACAGCAACAACAACCACACAAAGCACAATAATTATGCGTTATATAAATTATATTGATTTTGCATCACGAGTTTGCTTTAAAATCTGTATGCAGCGTAATGTGAGGCTGCACCAAATCATTGACATATACCAAACATTTTTAGATACCAAACTTCTTAATAAAGAACTTGAAATATTACATTACGTTAAACTAAGTTTGAAAGAAATTTTTAACAAAGTTTTAGGGTTATCTTGCACAATATCCATTGTGCCGGCAGGGTTTTAGAGCTATTGGCTATTATCTCAGGAACCATTGACTTACTCCGGAAAAAATGTACCGTTGTAAATGAGGCCGCTATAAGAACCTACTGAAAAAAAAATCAAAACGTTGCTAGGGGAGCTTTTAAACTTTACTTTATACGAATGTTGTGTGGGAGGTACCCGAACGGGTGGACCGATATAGTCCATATTCCAACCTGATACAAAACTGGATGGAATAATACAATGTGCAGATTTTACCAATCAGAAACTCCCTGCGAGAATTATCTTGCGGATCTAAAACCGTTATTTCGATGAGGCACATCTTTGGACGTATCAAAGTTTATATGTATACTCATTCTAGCCTAAAGGTTGAGGGCATAAAAACACTGTTACAACAACAAGAACGGACAGTTGCTAGTCACGTTGCCTCTTTAATTTTAGTTCAGAAAAGTTCTTGGTGGAGAGTATAAAATTTTCGGAGAGTATAAAATTTGTTTACCCTCCACAATAGAATGGAGGTAATATTAAGTTTGATTATCTTGTCTTGTCTCCTATCCGTTCCATTGTGTTTTCTGTTAGGTACTACATGGCTTTCGTACTTTGCAGGTACGAGTATATACATACATATGTATATCAAGCTTTTTGTAGAAAATTAACTTATGTTAAAACTGAGGTTTATTGTAAGTCGCGAAAAGTTGTAATATACCACGATCTCTGAATGTTCTTAGGTAAACTGAAGTGTTTTAGCTCGATTCACCGATGGATTTGTAAAAATTACAATTTAAGCGGAAGCTGTGGTCGTATTAATTTAAGAAAATCGAAAAAACAACGTTGAAGGAAACGAGTTTTTTATGTTAATTTCCAATTAATGGTTTTACAACACAATGTACAGCTTAATGCTCAAAGGAGAAGTTAAAGAATACACTTCAAAGTTGAAGTTTCTAATGTATGATATTTATACCCTACAACACTATGTGGAAAGGGTATTATAAGTTTGTTTTGGAAAAAATTCATGTAACACCACGAAATATTCGTCGGAGACCCCCAATGTGGTATACCAATCTTCATATCTGGGCGAGATAAAGCGATTTTGAGATGTGTGTCCGTCTGTCCATTATAAATTGTAATCAAACTTCAGGTCGCAATTATGGACCGATCTTCACGAAATTTGGTATGGAGGTCGGTTTCACATCAGAATAGATCGCTATTTACAATGGTGATGATCGTGAAATATTTAGCGGGTGAAATGGACCAAAAACATAATTTTTATCCGATTTTGTAGCTGCTCTGTAGGTCGCATTAATAGTCCGATGGCCTCGAAAATTCGAACAAGGTAACAGTATATGACAAAGAAGATGCTTGCAATTTGAAATGGTGATCGGATGATGTTTAGAAGGTTAAATATACCATAACTTTTGTGTGAAAATTGTGAAAAATTTTAATATACCGGTTACATCTTTATCCCTGGAAGACACATTCCGCCCACCTAAATAATATTTGGAAGACCAACTCTTGCCCTTTCCATTGATGCCAATTATATTGATTTACGCGGTCAGATAACAGAGTTACAGCCTAATATATCCAGTTTTTTGCTTTAAGTGTAATCGTAAGCACACTAGAGATCGCAATTATAGCTCAATAGTCACGAAATTTTGCACGAGGTAAGGGTTTAGGTCGAAGAAGATGCCTACAATTTTGGATGATGATCCGAAATTATTTAGCGGGTGAAATGACCATGAAATGGACCATTACTTTTGTATGGAAAATATACAAATTTAATTTTTGGTCCAAATTTTTATTCCTGGATGGCATATACCGGCAAGGTAGCCTACATATGGAAAAATAAATACTGATACTTCCGCTGATGCAAATTGCAATAATGTGTCTGCTAGATAACGGGCCTACTGCCTAATATATAATGGGTTTTGTGTAGAGAACCACTATTTCCTCTCATGCTACAAATTGTCTCAATCATGACAGAAAAATTTTCATTTCAGTTGTCCAGTTGAATTTTTATAGAAATATTGCAGCATGGGGTCGCTTCGCTACCTATTTTATACCCTCAGCCTTTAGGTTAATACAAAATACGACCAAAGATGTGCCCATCGAAAAAATGGTTTTAGACCCCAAGTATGTTTGTACGAAATTCGTTTCAAACAATTTGGTGTCGATTTAGCCCTGTCCGTTCATCTGTCTCTCTTACTGTGTAGCTGGCTGGTGCGCACGATAACCCCCGAAAGGATCTACCGATTCGAATCAAATTTTGCGCTTCGTAATTTTTTGCCTAAACTTAGTTTAATTTCGAATATGGGATATATCGATTCACTTATTCGGGCACCTCCCCCACAAAAGTTCAACTGTCGAAGCGCGAAATTGATTTGGTCCAAACTTTCCATATATTATTATTCCTACCAGATATAGATCGGGTAAAACTATATCGGTCCACACCTTCGAGTACCTCCCACACAAAATTTGGAAAAGTGAAATTTAAGAGTCCTATCGAATCGTTTTGATTTTTTCAGCAGATTGTCCTTGCGGCCGCCTTTACGACGATACAATTGCAATGGCAAGTCCATACCTCCAGAGATTATGGCCGTAAAGGTCCAAGAAACCCTGAAAAACAAGCAAGCAACCTAACTAAAATGGTAAATCCGCAAAATAACTCTCAAGGGGATTTTTTGATTGGTCCAAACTTTGGACATCCTATTATCATCCAGTAATGTATCAGGTTGGAATATGGATTATACGGTCCCGTCCTTCGAGTACCTCCTATACAAAATTTGAGAAAAATGCAGTTTGAGGACCAGTCTCGAATCTATTTGAATTTTGTGAAGAAGATTCTTTTCACGGTACCTATTGCAACGGTACAATTTTTCGGGAGTTAGTCCATACTTCCTGAGATAATGGTCCTAAATTTCCAAAAAATAATTCTCAAACTTTTTCAAAAATCAGAAGTTAGCTTACTACAATTGATTTGGTATAGCCTTCCATTACGATACCTACAAAATACAAAATATATATTTTTTTATACGGCATAATTATTGTGTTTGTTTCTTTTTATACCCTACACTACTATGTAGAAAGGGTATTATAAGTTTGTTTTGGGAAAAATTCATGTAACACCGCGAAATATTCGTCGGAGACCCCCAATGTGGTATACCAATCTTCATATCTCGGCGAGATAAAGCGATTTTGAGATGTGTGTCCGTCCGTCCGTCCGTCCGTCCGTCCGTGTGTCCGTCTGTCCATTATAAATTGTAATCAAACTCCAGACCGCAATTATGGACCGATCGTCACGAAATTTGGTATGGAGATTGGTTTCACATCAGAATAGATCGCTATTTTAATTGGTGATGATCGTGAAATATTTAGCGGGTGAAATGGACCAAAAACATAATTTTTATCCGATTTTGTAGTTGCTCTGTAGGTCGCAATAATAGTCCGATAGCCTCGAAATTTTAAATAAGATAAGAGTATATGACAAAGAAGAAGCTTCCGATTTGAGATGGCGATCAGATGATATTTAGAGGGTTAAATGGACCACAACTTTTGTGTGAAAATTGTGAAATTTTTGTATAAACAGCTTATATCTTTATTCCTGAAAGACACATTCCCCACTCGTGAGTTACATTTGGAAGACGATCTCTTGACCTTTCAATTGATGTCAATTATGTTGATGTACGTGATCAGATAACAGAGTTACAGCCTAATATATCCAGTTTTTTGTTTGTAGTATAATTATAAACCCGCTAGAGGTCGCAATTATAGTTCAATAGTCACGAAATTTTGCACGTGGTAAGAGTTTAGGTAGAAGAAAATGCCTATGCCTTTATGCAAATTGCAATGCCTTTATGCAAATTGCAACAATGTGTCTGCCAGATAACGGGAATACTGCCTTATATGTAATGGGGTTTCTGTAGAGAACCATAATTTCCTCCCATGCTACTAATTGTCTTATATCATGACATCCATATATTAGTATTCCTTCCAGATATAGATCCGGTAAGACTATATCATTCCACAACTTCAAGTATCTCCCACACAAAATTTGGAAAGGTGAAATTTAAGAGTCCTATCGAATCGTTTTGATTTTCTTCAGCAGATTGTCCTTGCGGTCCCCTTTGCGATGGTACAATTGCAGTGGCAAGTCCATACCTCCAGAGATTATGGCCGAAAAGGTCCAAGAAACCCTGAAAAACAACCAAGAAACCTAACTAAAATGGCAAATCAGCAAGATAACTCTCAAGGGGATTTTCTGATTGGTCCAAACTTTGCACATCCTATTATTTCATCCAGTCATGTATCAGGTTGGAATATGGACTATATCGGTCCCGTTCTTCGAGTACCTCCTACACAAAATTTGGGAAAAGTGAAATTTAAGGACCAGTTTCGGATCTATTTGAATTTTTTGAAGAAGGTTCTTTTCACGGTACCTATTGCAGCGGTACAATTTTTCCGGAGTAAGTCCATACTTCCTGAGATAATGGTCCAAAATTTCCAAAAAATAATTCTCAAACTTTTTCAAAAATCAGAAGTTAGATTTGGTACATTACGATACCTACAAAATATATATTTTTTATACGGCATAATTATTGTGTTTGCTTCTTTTTTGGTCAGATGCTGAGGGTATATCACCGTTAGCGGAGCTGACTTATAAGTACTATCTTACTTAGTGTGTAATTGAATATGAATAATTTTGGGATTTATAAATTTGTTTGCATTCAAATTATTTGAATTTCTATTCATTATTATTAGTTATTTCTATCGGTATAAAATATGTATATAACCACAATGAACTATTTTCAAAATGCCCTGAAAATCACTATTACCAATCATATGAGAGGACGATAGATCTTCAATAAACCCACAATCAATGTGAATTTTCCAATTTTGGCATATTGTTTAGAAATGTATAATTTAAAAAATTGTTCCACAAAATCCCAGTAGGGACAAGGGAGGGAATGAATTCATGTTATGTCATTGATATGTGACGTATTTTTATCGCCGAATCCGAAAGGCGTGTACAAGTTGCCACTTGTAGAGAAGTTTTTCATGGCTGAAATAATCAGGAAATATCGGCAGCATTACAAAGGGGTATTATGCCACCGTTGAAAATTTGATGTGGCCAGGCCTGGGAATCATACCCGGACATTTAGCGTGCAATGCGGTTGCACATAGCTAATTCCTACAGGTTGTGGTGTAGGGTATCACATGGTCGGCTCCGTCCGACTATAGCCTTTGCTTACTTGTTTGGATTCATGTTATGTCATTGATATGTGACGCATCGCCGAATCCGAAAGACGTGTCCTAAGTTGCCACTTGTAGAGAAATTTTTAATGGCTGAAATACTCAGGAAATAAGTTGTGGTGTAGGGTATCACATGGTCGGCCCCGTGAGACTATAGCCTTTGATTATTATACCCTATACCACAATGTGGAAAAGGGTATTATAAGTTTGTTTTGGTAAAAATTCATGTAACACCGCGAAATATTCGTCGGAGACCCCCAATGTGGTGTATCAATCTTCATATCTCGGCGAGATAAAGCGATTTTGAGATGTGTCCGTCCGTCCGTGTGTCCGTCTGTCCATTATAAATTGTAAACACGCTCCAGGCCACAATTATGGACCGATCATCACGAAATTTTGTATGGAGGTCGGGTTCAGATCAGAATAGATCCCTATTCTTATTGGTGATGATCGTGAAATATTTAGCGGGTGAAAAGGACCAAAAACATAATATTTATCCAATTTTCTAGCGGCTCTGTAGGTCTCAATAATAGTCCGATCAACGCGTAATTTTAAATAAGGTAAGAGTATATCACAAAGGAGAAGCTTGCAATTTTAGATGGCGATCGGATAATAGTTAGAGGGTTAAATGGACCAAAACTTTTGTGTGAAAATTGTGAAAATTTTAAATATACAGCTTATATCTTAATTCCTGGAAGTGACATTCCGGACAAGTGAGATATACTTGAAAGTGGAACGCTTGATGGCAATTATGTTGGTGTGCATGATCAGATAACAGAGTTACAGCCTAATATATTCCGTTATTTGTTTGTAGTGTAATAATAAACTCGCTAGAAGTCGCAATTATACATCAATAGTCACGAAATTTTGCACCGGGTAAGAGTATAGGTCGAAAAAGATGCCTACAATTTTGAATGATCATCTGATTTCTTTAGCGGGTTGAATGGACCATTACTTTTGTATGAAAAATATACAAATTTTATTTTTGGTCGATATTTTAATTCCTTGAGGACATATATATTTCGCAAAGTAGCCTGCATATGGAAAAAATCTACTGACCTTTCCTCTGATGTAAATTGCAATAAAGTGTTTGCTAGATAACGGGCCTACTGCCTTATATAATGGGTTCTGTGTAGAGAACCACATTTTTATCCCATGCTACATATTTTCTCTCCAAAAGTTTATGTAACACCACGAAATAGTCGTCATAGACCCCTTATTTGGTATGCCAAAATTCATATCTCGACGAGATAAAGCGATTTAGCGATGTGTGTCCGTCCATTAAAAATTGTAAACAAGCTTAAGGCTGCAATTATGGACCGATTGTAACGACTTTTTTAAGGAGGTTGTGTTCGGGCCAGAATGGAAATGATTAGTTTTTGCTGATGATCGTGAAATGTTCAGGGGATGAAATGTACCAAAAACAAAATTTTAACCAATTTTGTAGCGGCTCTGTAGGTCAAAATAATAACCTGCAAAATTTTAAACAAAATTTGAGTTTATGATGAAGAAGAAGCGTACAAACCAACGTGAAGATCATATAATGCTTAGCGGGTTAAATGGACTGAAACTTTTGTGTGAAATTGGTAAAAATTTAAACAACGGAAGTAGTAGTACTAAATAAGTGGGTTTCATTACATTTTAGTTTGTGTGAACTAAATTTTCCTTTCCTGCTACAAAAATGTCTTTGTCATGCTAGATAACTTTTTGGTTTTGGTCATAAGTATTATACATTACATCTCTGATATTTGATAATTAAATTTTCACAATCATTGAAAAGAAGTTCCGTGGAGAGCGATTGTCCAGGGATAGTGGTATAGGGTATCCCATGATCGGCTCCGTCCGACTATAGACTTTTCTTACTTGTTTTTTTACCTTAAATATAGCCACAGCTTTAACGCAAATTAACTTTTAAGGCCAATATTTTTTGCCAAGTCTAAAAACATTCCATTTTATCTAAAAGCACTTAATTTTTTAATATACAACAGCAATTCGAGAATTATAAAAGGGTAAACCTTGGCTTCAACTATGTTAAATTTTCAAAAATATTGCCCATATACCCTTTCTAGCCTAAAGGCTTAGGGTATAAAATCACTGTTACAACAACAAGAAGGTCAGTTGCTAGTCCCGTTGCCACTTTAATTTTAGTTCAGAAAACTTCTTGGTGGAGAGTATCAAATCTTCGGCCTATACATATATCTGTAATAGAAATACGTAATCGGCATTGTTTCTGGAAAATATCTCGACATTCCAGTTTCAGATTCCCAAACCACCATTTTAAATACCCACACTATTAAACCAGTACTAAATTTAAATTTAACAAATTAGTTCCACCAGAAAGTACTATGACACACTCAATTATTGTTGTTGTGTTTTTGCACACTGACAAAACCTCACATATCCGCAGTTTTTCCCCAGTAAAACCACATTTGATATTGTTGTCGTTTGTTGGTTGGTTACATTATTCTGCCCAAAAGAATAGCAAAAAATCGATCATTTTACAAAAAATTGTTTAGCTATTAGTTCGATTAGTAACCTCAGTATGCTGCTATGTTTTGAACTTTTGCATTTGGGTAGAGGCAATAAATCTCCTGCACAATATTCGCTAGAACAATGAAAATAAATGCACCAAACGTGTCATAAATTTCTAAAATATCGGGACTTAACATTTAACAGTGAGGGAGGAAGTTTATAGATAAGGGAGACGGGATTTGGAACGATGTGTGTGGGCCATATGTTATATTTGTTATGTTCCATTAAACAACCTATCATTTATGGTGGATACAAACGGAGGATGGCAATTTAACGCCGTTGAAAAATTGTTAACGACCAGAGATATTTGAGCAGGCACTTTAGACCTGGTATTAGATTTTGAGTTTATTTTTTTGTTTTATTTATTTTTTTTAATGGAACGTAACAATAATAATAAATGGAGCTTTAGCTTAGTTGAAATTAAATTGCCTTAAATGGAAAATGTATATTGTTTTAACATCAATAAAAACATTGAAGATGTCTATTGGGTGTAACTAAACATGTCTGTAGGTGACACATATGTTAATATTTGTGGAAATGTCACGGAAGTTGGTGCATGATGTCGCCTAGATTAGACTAAGGGATATTTGTTGCCACCATTGAACATTTTATATTTTCTGGCCTGGGAAAACAGATTCTGTTATACGGTATAAAATGCGGTTGTGTGATAACATATCAGTGCAAAAAAAATATTGCCCACTTCTTTTATGAAAAAAGTCTAGTTACTAAATTTTTCCAATATTCCATAATTTATTTTTTAGATTTCAAAAATATCATTATGCATTAAATTTATTTTCACCCGTTATTGGCATATTATAACCAATTTTTATTTGCTATTTTATAAAAAATATTTATGTTCTTTGTTTAGTTAAATGCAAACTTTATACCCATAAAATCTAAGAACCAACAGTTTTTAGAAACATTAAATATCCCATTTTTCCACTAATAAGAGGACAACTGACATCGATGGGCGTTTTCTGTTGAATTTGTTCATTATTCTAACACCCAAACACACAGCTCAGACAACAAAGCAACATTGTTGCTATTGACAACGTGACATGTCGTGTCTAGCGCTTACTCCCCTAGCGAGTCAAACAAAATCATATATTTTTTAATTAATTTTTGTTTAGGGAGCATTGACCAAATTTTACCATCATTGTTGTCATCATCAATAGTATCGTGAACATCATTGTAATTGCCGAGGATGTTTTTTCTGTATTTTGTTACCCACCCCATATTTCAATTTGGCTAAATAAACATTATTTAGCTTTTATTTGATCGGCGATTTTAAGTGAGCTGACGTTAGCATATTTTTCCTTTCATTTTATTTTATTGTGTCATTTCATTTATTTTTATTGAATTTACTGGCCTATTGTTTATTTTATTTGAAAATTTTGTTAGCGGGATGAGTCGCTTTTTACTGACATTAAATTGTAATAGTCACAGATGTATGGGAAGGAAATTAATAGCGGTCATGGAAATTAATAGCGGTTGATTGTAAAATGGTGCGGAAGAAGAAGACGGTCCCGATGGGCACGTTCGACTATTCTTGAATGACAATCGGCTCAAATCACCACTTTGTTGCTACATATTTAATATTCCGCTATGTGTAATGTAGAAGCCACAAGGTTTTCTTCTTATATAAGACCCTAAGGTTTTCTTCTTATAGAAAACCGCAAGGTCTTCTTCTTATTGATGACCACAAAGTATTTTTCATATAGAAGACCACAAGGTTTTTTTATAGAAGACCGCAATATCTTCTTATTGAAGTTTTCAAGGTCTTCTTCCTATAGAAGACAACAAGGACAAATTAAGGAAGAACACAAGGACTTCTTAAAGAAGATCATATAGATTACCCGAAAGTCTTCTTCTTCTTCTTATGAAAGACAAGAAAGACTTCTTTTTATAGAAAACTGCAAGACCTGCTTCTTTAGCAAGACCACAAAGTCTTCTCATAAAAGGTCACAAGGTCTTCTCATAGAAGGCCTTCATATAGCAGGACACATGGTCTTCTCATAAAAGACCAAAAAGTTCTTTTAGAAGATCATAAGGTCTCCTCATAGAAGACCATAAGGTCTTCTGATTGAAAGAATTATTACACAAGACCACAACCTCTTGCCAAAGAAGACTTCATCATCTTCTTATAGAGACTACAACATCTTTTTATAGAAGACATGTTCTTTCATAGCAGATCTCAAGTTCTTCTCATAGAAGACCACAAGGTCTTCTCATAGAAAACCACAAAGCCTTCTCATAGAAGACCAAAAGGTCTTCTTAAAGAGAACCACAACGTCTTCTCACAGAAGACCATATGGTAATCTCGTTGAAAGAATTCTTATAGAAGACTACAACGTCTTGTTATAGAAGACAAGAACATCTTCTTATAGAAGACAATTTCTTCTCATAGAAGACCGCAAGATCTTCTTAGCGAAAACACAAGGTCTTCTCATAAAAGGCCAAAAGGTTTTTCTTTGAAGGCCACAAGGTCTTCTCATAGAAGACCAAAAGATATTCTTATAGAAGACCACAAGGTGTTCTTATAGAGGACCACAAGGTCTTCTTATAAAAGACAACAAGGCCTTCTTATAGAAGGTCTTCTTAGAGAAGACCAAAAGAATTTATATAGATGACCACAACGTCTTCTTATAGAAGACTACAACATCTTCTTATAGAAGACATGTTCTTTCATAGAAGATCTCAAGTTCTTCTCATAGAAGCCCACAAGTTCTTCTCATAGCAGACCACAAGTTCTTCTCATAGAAGACCACAAGTTCTTCTGAGAGAAGTCCACAACGTCTTCTCATAAAAGACCACAAAGTGTTCTCATAGAAGACCACAAAGTATTCTCATAGAAGACCACAAGGTCTTCTCATAGAAGACCACAAGGTCTTCTCATAGAAGACCACAAGGTCTTCTCATAGAAGACCACAAGGTCCTCTCATAAAAGGCCACAAGGTCTTCTCATAGAAGGTCTTCATATAGAAGGACACATGGTCTTCTCATAGAAGACCAAAAGGTCTTTTTAAAGAGGACCACAACGTCTTCTTATAGAAGACCAAAGGACTTCTCATTGAAGGTCTTCTTCTCCTAGAAGATAAGAAGTTATTCTCATAGGAGATCACAAGCTATTCTCATAGAAGACCACAACGTCGTGTTATAGAAGACTACAACGTCTTCTTAAAGAAGACAAGGTCTTCTCATTGAAGGCCACAAGGTCTTCTCATAGAAGACCACAAAATGTTCTTATAGAAAACCACAAAGTGTTCTTATAGAAGACCACAACGTCTTCATATAGAAGACCACAAGGTCTTCACATAGAAGACAGCAAGGTGTTCCTATAGAATGCCACAAGGTCTTCTCCTAGAAGACCACAAAGTGTTCTTATAATAGACCACAAGGTCTTCCCATAGAAGACCACAAGGTCTTCCCATAGAAGACCACAAGGTCTTCCCATAGAAGACCACAAGGTCTTCTCATAGAAGACCACAAGGTCTTCTCATAGGAGACCACAAGGTCTTCTCATAGAAGACCACAAGGTCTTCTCATAGAAGACCACAAGGTCTTCTCATAGAAGACCACAAGATCTTCTCATAGAAGACCACAAGGTCTTCTCATAGAAGACCACAAGGTCTTCTCATAGAAGACCACAAGCTATTCTCATAGAAGACCACAACGTCGTGTTATAGAAGACTACAACGTCTTCTTATAGCAGACAAGGTCTTCTCATTGAAGGCCACAAGGTCTTCTCATATAAGACCACAAAATGTTCTTATAGAAAACCACAAAGTGTTCTTATAGAAGACCACAACGTCTTCATATAGAAGACCACAAGGTCTTCTCATAGAAGACAGCAAGGTGTTCCTATAGAATGCCACAAGGTCTTCTCCTAGAAGACCACAAAGTGTTCTTATAATAGACCACAAGGTCTTCCCATAGAAGACCACAAGGTCTTCCCATAGAAGACCACAAGGTCTTCTCATAGAAGACCACAAGGTCTTCTCATAGGAGACCACAAGGTCTTCTAATAGAAGACCACAAGGTCTTCTCATAGAAGACCACAAGGTCTTCTCATAGAAGACCACAAGGTCTTCTCATAGAAGACCACAAGATCTTCTCATAGAAGACCACAAGGTCTTCTCATAGAAGACCACAAGGTCTTCTTATAGAAGAACACAAGGTCTTCTTATAGAAGACCACAAGGTCTTCTTATAGAAGACCACAAGGTCTTCTCATAGAAGACCACAAGGCCCCACAAGGTCTTATCATAGAAGACCACAAGGTCTTCTCATAGAAGACCACATGGTCTTCTCATAGAAGACCACAAGGTGTTCTTATAGAAGACCACAAGGCCCTACAAGGTCTTATCATAGAAGACCACAAGGTCTTCTCATAGAAGACCACAAGGTGTTCTTATAGAAGACCACAACGTCTTCATATAGAAGACCACAACGTCTTCACATAGAAGACCACAAGGTCTTCTCATAGAAGACAGCAAGGTGTTCTTATAGAATGCCACAAGGTCTTCTCCTAGAAGTCCACAAAGTGTTCTTATAGAAGACCACAAGGTCTTCTCACAGAAGACCACAAGGTCTTCTCACAGAAGACCACAAGGTCTTCTCACAGAAGACCACAAGGTCTTCTCATAGGAGACCACAAGGTCTTCTCATAGGAGACCACAAGGTCTTCTCATAGAAGACCACAAGGTCTTCTCATAGAAGACCACAAGGTCTTCTTATAGAAGACCACAAGGTCTTCTCATAGAAGACAGCAAGGTGTTCTTATAGAATGCCACAAGGTCTTCTTATAGAAGACCACAAAGTCTTCTCATAGAAGACCACAAGGTCTTCTCATAGAAGACCACAAGGCCCCACAAGGTCTTATCATAGAAGACCACAAGGTCTTCTCATAGAAGACCACATGGTCTTCTCATAGAAGACCACAAGGTGTTCTTATAGAAGACCACAAGGCCCCACAAGGTCTTATCATAGAAGACCACAAGGTCTTCTCATAGAAGACAGCAAGGTGTTCTTATAGAATGCCACAACGTCTTCTCATAGAAGACCACAAGGTCTTCTCATAGAAGACTACAAGGTCTTCTCATAGAAGACCACAAGGTCTTCTCATAGAAGACCACAAGGTCTTCTCATAGAAGACCACAAGGTCTTCTCATAGAAGACCACAAAGTCTTCTCACAGAAGACCACAAGGCCCCACAAGGTCTTATCATAGAAGACCACAAGGTCTTCTCATAGACGACCACAAGGTGTTCTTATAGAAGACCACAACGTCTTCATATAGAAGACCACAAGGTCTTCACATAGAAGACCACAAGGTCTTCTCATAGAAGACAGCAAGGTGTTCTTATAGAATGCCACAAGGTCTTCTCCTAGAAGTCCACAAAGTGTTCTTATAGAAGACCACAAGGTCTTCTCACAGAAGACCACAAGGTCTTCTCACAGAAGACCACAAGGTCTTATCATAGGAGACCACAAGGTCTTCTCATAGGAGACCACAAGGTCTTCTCATAGAAGACCACAAGGTCTTCTCATAGAAGACCACAAGGTCTTCTCATAGAAGACCACAAGGTCTTCTCATAGAAGACCACAAGGTCTTCTCATAGAAGACCACACGGTCTTCTCATAGAAGACCACAAGGTCTTCTCATAGAAGACAGCAAGGTGTTCTTATAGAATGCCACAAGGTCTTCTCCTAGAAGACCACAAAGTGTTCTTATAGTAGACCACAAGGTCTTCCCATAGAAGACCACAAGGTCTTCCCATAGAAGACCACAAGGTCTTCTCATAGAAGACCACAAGGTCTTCTCATAGGAGACCACAAGGTCTTCTCATAGAAGACCACAAGGTCTTCTCATAGAAGACCACAAGGTCTTCTCATAGAAGACCACAAGGTCTTCTCATAGAAGACCACACGGTCTTCTCATAGAAGACCACAAGGTCTTCTCATAGAAGACCACAAGGTCTTCTCATAGAAGACCACAAGGTCTTCTTATAGAAGACCACAAGGTCTTCTCATAGAAGACCACAAGGTCTTCTCATAGAAGACCACAAGGTCTTCTCATAGAAGACCACAAGGCCCCACAAGGTCTTATCATAGAAGACCACAAGGTCTTCTCATAGAAGACCACAAGGTCTTCTCGTAGAAGACCACAAGGTGTTCTTATAGAAGACCACAACGTCTTCATATAGAAGACCACAAGGTCTTCACATAGAAGACCACAAGGTCTTCTCATAGAAGACAGCAAGGTGTTCTTATAGAATGCCACAAGGTCTTCTCCTAGAAGTCCACAAAGTGTTCTTATAGAAGACCACAAGGTCTTCTCACAGAAGACCACAAGGTCTTCTCATAGGAGACCACAAGGTATTCTCATAGAAGACCACAAGGTCTTCTCATAGAAGACCACAAGGTCTTCTCATAGAAGACCACAATGTCTTCTCATAGAAGACCACAAGGTCTTCTCATAGAAGACCACAAGGTCTTCTCATAGAAGACCACAAGGTCTTCTCATAGAAGACCACAAGGTCTTCTTATAGAAGACCACAAGGTCTTCTCATAGAAGACAGCAAGGTGTTCTTATAGAATGCCACAAGGTCTTCTCCTAGAAGACCACAAAGTGTTCTTATAGTAGACCACAAGGTCTTCCCATAGAAGACCACAAGGTCTTCCCATAGAAGACCACAAGGTCTTCTCATAGAAGACCACAAGGTCTTCTCATAGGAGACCACAAGGTCTTCTCATAGAAGACCACAAGGTCTTCTCATGGAAGACCACAAGGTCTTCTCATAGAAGACCACAAGGTCTTCTCATAGAAGACCACGAGGTCTTCTCATAGAAGACCACAAGGTCTTCTTATAGAAGACCACAAGGTCTTCTTATAGAAGACCACAAGGCCCCACAAGGTCTTATCATAGAAGACCACAAGGTCTTCTCATAGAAGACCACAAGGTCTTCTCATAGAAGACCACAAGGTGTTCTTATAGAAGACCACAACGTCTTCATATAGAAGACCACAAGGTCTTCTCATAGAAGACAGCAAGGTGTTCTTATAGAATGCCACAAGGTCTTCTCCTAGAAGTCCACATAGTGTTCTTATAGAAGACCACAAGGTCTTCTCACAGAAGACCACAACAGGGTCTTCTCACAGAAGACCACAACAGGGTCTTCTCATAGAAGACCACATGGTCTTCTCATAGAAGACCACAAGGTCTTCTCATAGAAGACCACAAGGTCTTCTCATAGAAGACCACAAGGTCTTCTCATAGAAGACCACAAGGTCTTCTCATAGAAGACCACAAGGTCTTCTCATAGAAGACCACAAGGTCTTCTCATAGAAGACCACAAGGTCTTCTCATAGAAGACCACAAGGTCTTCTCATAGAAGACCACAAGGTCTTCTCATAGAAGACCACAAGGTCTTCTCATAGAAGACCACAAGGTCTTCTCATAGAAGACCACAAGGTCTTCTTATAGAAGACCACAAGGTCTTCTTATAGAAGACCACAAGGTCTTCTCATAGAAGACCACAAGGTCTTCTCATAGAAGACCACAAGGTCTTCTCATAGAAGACCACAAGGTCTTCTCATAGAAGACCACAAGGTCTTCTCATAGAAGACCACAAGGTCTTCTCATAGAAGACCACAAGGTCTTCTCATAGAAGACCACAAGGTCTTCTCATAGAAGACCACAAGGTCTTCTCATAGAAGACCACAAGGTCTTCTCATAGAAGACCACAAGGTCTTCTCATAGAAGACCACAAGGTCTTCTCATAGAAGACCACAAGGTCTTCTCATAGAAGACCACAAGGTCTTCTCATAGAAGACCACAAGGTCTTCTCATAGAAGACCACAAGGTCTTCTCATAGAAGACCACAAGGTCTTCTTATAGAAGACCACAAGGTCTTCTTATAGAAGACCACAAGGTCTTCTCATAGAAGACCACAAGGTCTTCTCATAGAAGACCACAATGTCTTCTCATAGAAGACCACAAGGTCTTCTCATAGAAGACCACAAGGTCTTCTTATAGAAGACCACAAAGTATTGTCACAGAAGACCACAAGGTCTTCTCATAGAAGGTCTTCTTATAGAAGATCACATGGTATTCTCGTTGAAGCTCTTCTTATAGTAAAACACATGGTCTGCTTATTGAAGCCCGCAATCTCTTATTGTAGAAGATGACAAGGTCTTCTCATTGTAGGATATCTTATTGAAGCCCAGCAAAATGTTCGATGCCAAAGATGACATTCAATCATGGGTGCAAGTGATCTAGCATGTCATCTTTTTAGCATCTTCATCGATGAATTTTATATGAGTGTGGACCCCAAAAGATGACGTTCTTTTCTGGATCCTAAGCATGTCATTTTAACCAATGCGTTGACATGTCATTTCCACCAATGCTTTGGCATGTCATTTCCACCAATGATTTGACATGTCATTTTCACCAATGCATTGACACGTCATTTTCACCCATGCTTTGACATGTCATTTTAACCAATGCTTTGGCATGTCATTTTCACCAACCCATTGGCATGAAATTTTCATGTCTTGTTTGGAAAATGGAAATGCTGTATTGAAATATGGTTTTCATAAAAACAAAACTCTTTATTAATTCAAACGAATTCATGAAATAGCTACAATTAATTTATCAGTTTAGTTTTTCAAAAGTTTACATCCAAAATTGCAATGTAATCACCACCGCTGAAACGCAAAAGATTACTTCCTCCGTTCTCCGCAACTGATATTATTTCATCTTACAAAAGGTTTTTTCAAGTATCTTCCCATCACCAGTTCAGATTTCAACATGGACTCCAAATGCACTCCTTTAAGTATTTTAATTTCGTAAATTACTTTTATTTTATAATTTTGTTATTTTATAACAACATTTTGGTAATTTATACTCTTTTGTTTAGTGACGGAAATATGTAGGGATCTAAAACCCGGCTTGCTTTAGGGATCTCTAAGAACAAAATGTAACGAACGGGGAGGAGAGACTTTTTATGGAAAATACCATTTATGCTTAATTAATTTATTTTTAATTGTTTCATTCCAAAAGTAGTTTCTTCTTTATTTTCAGATTCTTGTTCCTTTTCGTTTCGGACTTTTTTTTTCAAATTCCAAGAAGCGAGATTTGATTGATTTCATTCTATGTCAGATTTACAACAGACAATGGAACTTTTAAAATAGCAATGTGTGCAGTCCGATTCTATTTTTAGCTCGATGGTTGGGACTTCATATAATACCAATTGTTTAAAAGTTTTAGTTGTTTGATATGCAGGAAATGTAAGACAACATCACGACGACAGTTTTAACAACTTTGGTCTGTTCCAGAAACTGCAAGAATCTACTTATTTTTACTACGATAACAATTTTCCTTTATGTTATCGGAAAAAATAGAAAAAATTAGTAGATTTTTGCAGTACTGGAACATACCAAAATGAAAATAAACAGGTGTGTAAATAAAAACACAAACATCATCTCTATTGGATCGATGGAATGGGTACAAATGCTGATGAAAAGATCGGATCTTTCACGACTTCCTTTGCATTGGTTCAAATCCTAATGAAAAGATCGGATCTTTCACGACTTCCTTTGAACCAATGCAAAAGATGACATGAAATCACGTCATCGCAAAGAACCCCTTCCGTCAAATTTTGCTGGGAGGTTTTTTTAATAGGACCATAAACTCTTCTTATAGAAGACTACAGCGTTTACTCATAGAAAACCCATCATATCAGGCTCTTCTTATAGAAGGCCACATGTTCTTGTAATAGACGTCTTCTTATAGAAGGACAAATGTTCTTATTGTTGAATGGCACAAGGTCATCTGACAGAAGTCCATATTTCCTGAGATAATATTCCGAAAACGTGTAATGGTTTCCCCTGTAATTCTTTCTCTGTTTTATCACAGTTACTGCCTAAGGTTATTTTGCAGTCGGCCAAGCCGTCCCAACCATTTTGACTCGTGCTTTGTGTCACTTAAATTTGATGATTTAGTTTGCAAACACTTCTTTCATGGAACAACTAATCATTGTCCCAAATTTCATACAATACCAGCTCCCCCTCTCTCCCCCTCTTCACAGTATTATTACATCATCAATTTCTTTGATTTCTCCTTCCTTACTCATGGATTTTTCCTTTATGTTTTGCAATTGATTTATTATTTAGCTTTGATGATTCGTTTATTATGAAATCTTTGCCAAAGCCCTTTTTACAACAACATGGCAGCCATCACATTATCCCACTCCCCATCCCATGGCACTGATAAGACTAAAATACAGCTTGAATACAAAAAGCTGAAGCCTTTAAAGAAAAAAAAAAAAACACATTTTACAAGTTGTTCGTATTATGTGAAGATAAGAAGAGAAGAAACAAACAACAATCTGGTACATACTTAACAACAGGATTGAATATGTGTAGAGACGATGAAGTGTGAGTTTGTGTGAGTGTGTATTTCTCTGTCTGCTTAAGACTTTATGCAGCCAGAAATTGGAAATCTTTTCAAGAGACTCCTTTTTCCTATACAGCCAATGCTGCTTGCATTTGTTTCACTTAACTTGACATTGTGGTGCTGTTGTGATTGAAAGATTTTGGTTTCTTCTTTTTTGTAGATGTTACTGCAATACCACAACATTATGTGTGAGTGTATGTGTGTTTATGTGAGACTTCATATGTTGGCCCATTGATTGTACTTTCTTTGTGCTCATTTAAATTTTATCGTCTAAAAGCAATAACTGTTTATGTGTTTCTAAGAAGGTACCAATGATTGTAAAACAAAACGAAAACAAAGAAATACTTATGCATATATTTGCATGTTCTTTGTATTAATGTTTGAAATATCGTGGAATATACATACATATAATGTGTTATTGTCGATTATCGATCAGTACATATGTTGCTACATATGTAATATTTGTACTTATGAATAATTACTTTGCTAAACTGCATATAAAACAGGTACACCAAGATCTCGCTTTGCAACGTTTCACTTTGCGTTGTTTTCGAAGTTGCACCGTTGCCCAATTAGTACAAATTTTCACTGTGCGTCGTATGATTTTCGATTTTGCGCTGTTTTGGGTTCGAAGCTTTATTTTGGAAAACTTGTAATAAAATAATTTTTTTTTCGAAATCGTATAAGTTTTAACCATCTTGAATGCATAGTGCCTGGCTGGCGCTAAGAAGTTTCGTTCAATGGATATCTCTGAGGAGCAATGTTTTACTTTCAAACCTATTTTCAAAGCGATTATGGAAGTGATTATTTTTAACAAATGAATTTTTTAGAGAGCTTATGTAGTTTGAATTGAATATTTTTTTTATACCCTACACCACTATGTGGAAAGGTAAAAATTCATGCAACAACGCGAAATATTCGTCCGAGACCCCAATGTGGTATACCAATCTTCATATCTCGGCGAGATAAAGCGATTTTGAGATGTGTGTCCGTCCGTCTGTCCATTATAAATTGTAAACAAACTCCAATCGTAACGAAATTTTGTATGGAGGTCGGGTTCATATCAGAATATATCCCTATTTTTATTGGTGATGATCGTGAAATATTTAGCGGGTGAAACGGACCATAAACATAATATTTATCCAATTTTTTAGCGGCTCTATAGGTCGCAATAATAATCCGACCAACGCGAAAATTTAAAAAAGGTAAGAGTATATAACAAAGAAGAAGCTTGCAAATTGAGATGGCGATCAAATAATATTTAGAGAGTTAATTGGACCACAACTTTTGTTTGAAAATTTTTAATATACTGCTTATATCTTTATTCCTGGAAGAGACAATCCGCCCACGTAAATAACATTTGAAAGGCCATTTCTTGAACATTTCATTGATGACAATTATGTTGATTTACGCGCTCAGATAACAGAGTTACAGCCTAATATATCCAGTTACTTGTTTGTAGTGTAATCAGAAGCACGCTAGAGGTCGCAATTATAGATCAATAGTCACGAGATTTTGCACGATGTAGGAGTTTGGATCGAAGAACATGCCTGCAATATTGGATGATGATCTCATATTATCTAGAGGGTTAAACGGACCATTACTTTTGTATGAAAAATATAAACATTTAAAATTTGGTCCATATTTTACTTCCTGGAGGGCATATACCAGCAAAGTAGCCTACATATGAAAAAAGAACTACTGACCTTTCCCCTGATGCAAATTGCAATAACGTGTTTTATAGATAACAAACGGGCATAATTTGTAATACGATTCGTATAGATACAACATTTTCCTCCCATGCTACAATCTATCATGATAGAGAAATTCCCTGCATTATTGCAAATTACGTGGAGCCCTAGCATATTAATTGACCAATTGAATTTTTTATACATACATATGCAGGTATATTGCAGCATGGGGTCGCTTCGGCACCTATTTTCAAAATGCGCTCGGTGTCGCTACCGTTAAAGTTTTTTTTTTATTATTTTTTTTTTTTTTGAAATATTCAGTTTTCAATACCACGGACACTTCGAGTAATATAAACTTCTCTACAAATTCTATCTTAACTAATGCGAGGGTTATGACAAACCATCGCGTTATTATATGATGTTTCAAGAAGAATATATTCTAATCGTCAATTCGATTCGAACATCAAGAGATATCAATAGTAGATATATAAATATGAAGATAAATTACTAAGGGTTGCACAGAAAACCCAAAGAACGGGACAACAACGCGGACCCGGGTCGGCTAGTGGTTTAACCACTGGCAAAAAGACCTACATTGTCCTATCGGAAACTCAAACTCGTTAGTGTTCTAGGCTAACATAAAAACCACGGTGTTATCTCATCGTTTTATAAACTTTGGGGTTAAATGGTGACCTCCAGTTGTAAATGTCAGAAAATCGAACATTTTTACTAGCTTATTTTAAGGTAGAAGTAGCATAGAATATGTGGTAACATTTCCAAGTCGAGATATGAGCATTGGAAGAGAAAAATTTATTGTGTTTTGTATGCAACATAAAAACTAAAAATTTAAAAAAATGTTTTGCCCCTTTTATGACCAAAAATGTGCAGTTTTTAAGCAAAAATAAAAATTTTGATATTTTTCGTCCACCATTTCAGTAAAATCAAATAATTATTAAGAAATATAAGTCCACAAAAATATATGACACTAGGTTATTTAATTTTCGAGTAGAGTTGGCATCACAAAAAGCATATACAAAAAAAAAAAAAAATGTGGACGGGGGATTCTATCTATAGATCTGTAGATAGAGGAGCCATTTGAGGAGGCTTCTATCTGCAGAAGAGCCCTGTGAGGAGGCTACTATCCAGATAAGATATCTTTGAATGGCTTCTATCTGTAGGAGATTCCTTGAATGTGCTTCAATCTATAGAAGAGGCCTTTGAAGGGGCTTCTATCCAGAAAAGAGCACTTTAAAGGGGCTTCTAACTATCGAAGATACTTTGATTGTGCTTCTATTGAAGATCCTTTAAATGTGCTTCTAGAAGAGCCGTTTGAAGGTTCTTCTATCTATAGATGAGCCCTTTTAGAGGGTTTCAATCTATAGAAGAGCCCTTCGAGGGGGCTTCTATCTAGAGAAGACCTCTTTGAATGTGCTTCTTCCTATAGAAGAGCCCTTGGAAGGTGCTTATGTCTGTAGAAAACCCCTTTAAGGGGGCTTCTATCTATAGAAGAACCCTTCAACGAGCCCTTTGAGAAGGTCTTCTATCTGTAGAAGAATCCTTCGAAGTGGTTTATACCCATAAAGGACTTTGTATGGGTGCCACCATGGTGCAATGGTATGCACGCCCGCCTTGCACGCAGAAGGTCGGGGGTTCGATTCCCCGGGCCAGGCAACATCAAAAATTTGTCAACGGTGGCAAAATACCCCTCAGTAATGTTGGCGGCATTTCCTAAGTATTTTAGCCTTCAAACACTTCTCCACAAGGTCCCATATCATTGAGCTAAATATGAATCGGGGTGCACTCATTGATATGAGAGAAGTCTCCCTTGTCCCGTATGGGATGTTGTGGAACAATATGTTGTTATGCTCTTCTATCTATAGAATAACCCTTGGAGGGGGCTTATATTTATAAAATACCCCTTTATAGAGGCTTCTTCGAAGAGTGCTTTGAGGAACTTCTATCTAAAGAAGAGCCATTGTTAATGCTTCTATCAATAAAAAAGTAAGGCTTCTATGTATAAAAGTGCTTCAACGTTATCTATAGAAGAACCCTTCGAAGACCACTATGATAAGGTTTTCTATTTATAAAAGAATCCTTTGAGGTGGTTTATATCCACAAAGGGCTTTGAAAGGACTTCTATCTATAGAAAATCCCTTTGAGGGAGATTTCTATTTCTTTATATGTATCTCCAAAAAGGGCTTACATCCACAGGCCACGTTTTTTAAAAAAATCCTATAGAAGAACCACTTAAGGGACATATATCCATAGAAGAGTCCTCCTTCTAAAATCTACTTATGTATAGATGGTCATTTGGGTCACTTTTACCTATAAAATAACCCCTTCAACAGCCTTCTATAGAAGAGGCCTACAAAAACGCGTCATTATAAAAAATAAAGATAAGCAATTTTTGTTTTCATTTGAGTAATCCGACCATAAAAGGGCCTCCTTAAGGGCCTATATCCTTGGAAACGCTATTATAGGGGTTTCATTCTATAAAAGGATATTTGTAGATGATTTCCTTATACGGAAGATTCCTCACATTCCTTCCTCCTTAAGAAGTACCCCTTCCTTTGAAAAGGGTCCGAAGAAGCACCCTTTTTCTTTGAATGGGTCCGAGGAAACATCCTTTCTTTGGAAAGGGTCCGAAGCAGCATCCTTGCCTTTGTAAAGGGTCTGAAAAAGTACCATTTCCTTTGGAAAATGTTTTAAGAAACAGTTTTGCCTTTGGAAACGGTATGAAAAGCACATTTACCCTTGGAAAATGTACGAAGAAGCACTCTTTTCTTTAGAAAGGTTCCGAGGAAACACTTTTTGTTTTTTAAAGGGTCCGAAGAAGCACTCTTTGCTTTGGCATGGGTTCGAAAAAAACACACTTCGCTTTGAAATGGGTCCGAAGAAGAGCACTTTCCTTTGGAAAGGGTCCTTTGGACCAAAAACAATTCAGACACTAGATTATTATGTGCTCTTTCAGATGAAGAAAAAGCATCCAAAATAGTTTGTTGTTTTCGTGAAAAAAGAACACGAACAGTTGCCTTTTTTGGGGTTTACAAGTGGAAGTCACCATTGTATACCTAAAGTGCGTATGAAAATATTTGCCTCATCTAAATATGTATACGTCACCTGATCCATTGGCCAATTGTAACGCACTCCAAAATTCCGATTCACATGGAAATTTTATATATGTACATATTTACATACATATAAAACAGTTGTTTTGATTCCTTTATTATATCTTCATTAAAAATCCTATCAAAATATACATACGAATGTATGTATATTGAAATCTTTTGACTTCCGTTCTGTTATAAGATATTTGAAATATTTATTTTTTATATTTTCTAAAAATTCACAATATTTTGAAGGCCTTTGTGGATTTTATTAAATTCTGGGAAAATATACACAATACAAGAATGAAACGAAGAAGCAATAACATAAACAGCAGCAACAACACAAAGCCTTAAGAAAATGATAGACATTACAAAGAAATAAAATTATTTACGAGTATAACACCATCAAAGAGAATGGCTTTAATAATGGGGCAATATGCGCTGTCAGAGAGTATAAAGAAAGAAGCCAATGAAATGAAGGAAAAAGGCAAATCGAGTGGAAAGATGGGCGGAAATAAGTTATGAACAATTGGTACAACGATAACAGTTATCCAAACAAGTTACACAGCCCCTCGTCATACATTCACCCATCTATCCATTCGAACATCTATCCATACATATGTTATCGATTGAGTATTTCCTTTGGTTGTATATTGGAAGTTGATGGGCCTGATGTGAAATGTGTTCAGTACTTGTAGTAAGATAAATATACATATACCAACATATCAAAAAATCAATGTGAACAAATAATATAGGTTTTCTTTTAATTTTGCACAACAATTATTGAATTATGAATAAAGATTAATATTATTTTTTCACAATTACGGTTTCTCAATGTCTACTCTTTGGGAAAAACTTTGTTTTATGAACATGTACTTTGAATCAAATGTAAGTGTTGAATGACAGCGAAATATTTGTCGTAGACCCCCATGTGGTATACCAAAATGCATATCTCGACGAGATAAAGCGATTTTGAGATGTGTGTCCGTCCCTCCGTCCATTAAAAATTTTAATCAATTTTAAGTCGCAATTAGGGACTACATTTGGTATGGAGCTCGGTCTAAGACCTGAATAGATCCCTATACACAGAAAAAAATAATTATCCCATTTCAAGAATAGTGTCCATAAAGTCTTTCCAAGGTTCAAATTTCTGCATTTCATGAACGCCTTTCATAAAGCAAAAAAAAAGAAACTGTTTTTTTCTGAGAGATTAAGAAAACAATTTTGACGAGTTGTTGTTTTTGTTATTATTAGACTAACAACCACCACACACCACCAACCAAACCAGAGACAAATTTTTCTACTTTTATTAATTCTTTTATTTTGTATTATTGTAACTTACCGTTTCTTCTAATGATTTTCACTGTAGTTATTATCGTCTTGTGAACATAGCCGAACAATACGAAGCATATGTACATACATCTTGAGTCACTAGGCACTAGGTTGAGATATTAGATGTTGCCTTTATATTAAAGGAATTAAAAATTTGTAGTTGCGAACTATACAGCCAAACAGTTTGTTATTTCGACACCAAACGCACTGTAGTTGTTTAGTTTGTCAGTTAAGAGGTAGTTTACACTATGTCATATGACATAAAATTTTCCATCGTTATACAGTCGCTAATGTGTACAATATTGGGGATTTCCCTACCTATCATATCAATTCACTAGTTACAGGTAATGCGGCGTGTAATATATTGACTATTTTATAGACTACCGATGGATAGTGTAATCAACAATGTTTCTTGTAATCTCTTTTCAACATTATTTCTTTTTGCAACAAAATAGAAAAAAATGTGACATTTTATTTATTCATAATTTAAAAACTTATTTTGATGCGGTTGTTGTGCAAAAATTGAAGATGTAAAAAGAGAACGTGTTACTAGCTAAATCATAGAAAGGATGAATAATTTAAGAAGAAAATTTATAATATATCTATGGTAGGTATTGATCTTAACACAATTCATTATCGCGTCATTTCATTAAACATCTTTACATTTTATTTCAGGAATTTTTGAATGCTCTGAAGGACACACGAGAAAAACATTCCAAGGACCAAATAAACATAAGTCGATGTATCAAGTAGTCACACACAATTTCCAGCATCAAGGATCAAGATGAACGTATCATATCCATATATATACAAGATTATATTGTCCTTTGTAAAATTTTTGCACTCCATGTAATAAAATAAATTTTTTCTGGCTTCAGGTTACTACTAATTTTGACTATCATTTCCGACTACCGAATTGACTGGTTACTGGTAATGCAATGAAGGGACAATTGGGTTTCCTAAGACTATGGTAATGCAGTGAGGGGACAATAGACCCCTTCCTATGACATCCCCATGTTAAGTTCACCAGTCTATAGCATTGCGAGTAGATTGGGTGGTAACTAGTGGTGTTTACCAGTAGCCAGTAAAATTGCTAGTTATTCCCTAGTTACCCGAACAACTGGGTATAGTCTCAATGTGATGGTGAGGGCTGTGCTGTGGTTTGTTGATACATTGTCAATACGATGGTGAGACGACGAGACGATTCGATTACCAACAAAGAGAGGAAATATGAGAGCAAATAGTGAAATATAGGGAAAAATAGGAAAGTGATTTCGTATCTCATGAAAATCTTACATATTTTTGAAAAAGATAGTGGCTTTCGGATGGATATAAGAAACTGCACATGTATCTTATATGAGGTACATCACGAACGAAAATTTGTAAAAATTCTTGAAATATTTTTTTCTGTGTAGTTTTTGGTAAAATGATGACAGTGAAATATTTAGGTTGTGATAAAATGGACCAAAAACAAAGTTTTTATCCAATTTTGAACCGGCTCGGTAGGTCGCAGTGGTACTCTGATCGGCGCGAAATTTTATGTACGTTTTGGGTTTACGACATAGAAGTAGTTTGCAATTTAACGTTATGATTAGATAATATTTAGAGGGTTAAATTGGCCAGAACTTTTGTGTGAAAATTGGTAAAGTTATCAGTGAAATGACTATATCTTTATTCATGGAAACTATGTTAAACACATGTAAGTAATATTCAGAATATTCTTGACCTTTCCACTGATGCTAATTATGTTGATGTACGCGGTCAGATAACAGAGTTAAAGCCTCGTATATGCAAGCATCCCTCAGTTTTAATTAGCGCTAGATATCGAAGTTATAGTTCAATACTGACAAATGTTTGCATGAGGCATTATTTTTCATCAAATATAGTGCCAAGTCAGAGCAAATGTTGTAGCTGTGAAAATTCTCTACAAGATTGACCTTTATGATATTTTTGTAGGTTTTGCCATTTTGAGATATAGAAATTCAAATTGGGACAAGGCACTTATATAACAATATCATGTACGTTGTGCCCTAACTAACTTTAAATGAAAACCGCTTAGAATTGCGTGGAAACTGCAAGCCCTATCGAAATGTGACTAAAGAAAATGTTGTAGAGAATTTTTACTGCTACAACACTTTTTTAAGTCCCATTTCGATAGGACTTGTGGTTTCCAAGCAAAACCCTGAAAACCTGAACTTTGACTATTTTTTGGTTTATATGATTTTTGTCATCAATGAAAATTGTAGATTCAGAATATGTTAAAACTTTGTGTAAGCACGTTCCATTTAAAGTTAGTTAAGGCGCACCGTGCATGACATTGTTTTGTAAGGAGGCGATACAGTCAGTACATGTCCCAATTTGAACTTCTATATCTCAAAAATGGGAAAAACCTACGAAAATATCATAATGGACAATCTTGTAGAGAATTTTTATAGCTACACTATTTTTTATACCTTCCACCATAGTATGGAGGGTATATTAAGTTTGTTTTTCCGTTTGTAACGCATTGAAATACTCATTTGCGACCCTATAAAGTATATATATTCTTGATCAGGGTAAAATTCTGAGTCGATCTGTGCACGTCCGTCCGTCCGTCCGTCTGTGGTAATCACTCTAGCATCCACAAAAATGGAGATAGGACGCTGAAATTTTGGGAAAATGCGTCTTTTGTTTGCAGGCAGGTCAAATTCGATGATGGGCTATATCGGTCCACGTTTTGTTATAGCCCCCATGTAACGGTACCCCCGATTTAGGGTATTTTGACGTTTTTAGCTACATTTTCAGACCGATTTAGCTACAATTTGACATTAAGGGTTCTTAAATGTCAATAAATTTATATAACAAAAGTTGTGGACATAGGTCCACATTTTGGTATAGCTCCCATATAACGGTATTTGAGATTTTTGTCTACAAGTTTTAACCGCATTAGCTGTAATTTGAACATTTGACATTTGAAGTTCTTAGTGGTCACCACACCTCTCCACCAAAGTTCTCGGAAATTTTGGGAAAATTCGTCTTTTATTTGCAGGCAGGTCAAATTCGATGATGGGCTATATCGGTCCACGTTTTGTTATAGCCCCCATGTAACGATACCCCCGATTTAAGGTATTTTGACGTTTTTAGCTAAATTTTCAGACCGATGTGGCTATAATTTGACATTTAGGGTTCTTAAATGTCAAGAAACTTATATAACAAAACCTGTGGACATAGGTCCACGTTTTGGTATAGCCCCCATATAACGGTACCCCCGATTTACGGCATTTTGACGTTTTAAGCTACATTTTCAGACCGATTTAGCTATAAATTGACATTTAGGGTTCTTAAATGTCAATAAACTTGTATAACTAGTGGACATAGGTCCATGTTTTGGAATAGCCCCCATATAACGTTACCGCCTGATTTCAGGTATTTTGACGTTTTAAGTCACATTTCTAAACCGAATTTGATATTTAGGGTTCTTAGTGACCAAAAAACTTATATTCGAAAAAAATATGAACATAGGTCCATGTTTTGGTATAGCCCCATATAACGGTACCTTCCGATTTTCGGTAATTTGAGAATTTTACCTACAAGTTTTAACCGAATTATCTGTAATTTGAACATTTGACATTTGAAATTACTAGTCGTCACCACACCTCTCCACCAAAAATTGTCAAGAAAGGTCGATGTATTGATAAATCCCCCATATAACGGTACCTCCCGATTTTCAGTAATTTGATGATTTTAGCTACAATATTAAACCGAACTAGCAGTAATTTGACATTTGAAGTTCTTAGTGGCCACAACACCTCTCCATCAAAAATTGTCAACATAGGTCCATGTTCAGATATAGCTCCCATATAACGGTACCTCCCAATTTTCAGTAATTTTGCAATTTTAGCTACAATTTTTAACCGAACTAACTGTAATTTGACATTTGAAGGTTGTAGTGGTCACCACACATCTGCATCAACAATTTTCAACATAGCCCCAATATAACGATACTTCCCGATTTTCGGTACTTTGATGATTTTACTTAAAATGTTCAACCGAACGTAGATCCATGTTTTGGTATAGCCCCAAAACAATCCTCCCGATTTTCCGTACCTTAGCTCTACTCTGCAAAAAAATTGTTCATTTAAGTTCATATTTTCATATTTTTTTCATATTTTCCACATACCTCTGAACTAGCTGTTAATGACATTTGACGTTCCCACGTATTTTTTTAATTTTTTTGATTTTTCTCATCTATGAACATTGCTGTTTCAGAATCCACAAAAACTTCCCAGGTGTAAGCTCCTTTCATTTAAAGTTGGTTTAAGAGCACTGTGTATTGTTATATAAATTAAAACATATTGAATTGGATTTTTTGTAATATTTTATTGCTTTATAAATATTTAAATTTTCGCCAATAAATTTGGTTGCCTCGAAGTGTTTTACCCCTCCGTATTAGAAATACCTTTTCAAGTGCAATTCGTTAAGACAACTTGAATGGCAAAATTGAATCCACCTGAAAGCCAACCAAAAGGCTACAATAAACCGATATTGGCAAACAGTAGACATTTCAGAAACAGCGACAATCTGTCTGAAAGTGACTTACATACAGTGCTGCTCAAAACATTTGCAACTGGAATGACTAGTTCATATTTTATATAGTTCTGAGGTATTTTCTGGATTTGAAATGCATTTTTTTGTATATTGATTGCTATTTGGGTCCTTTTTAAATATTTAAAAATTAATTTGCAAAAATTGCACTTATTTTACAAAAATATACAAAACAAAGCTCGAACTCACTTTTGGTTCTGCTCGTTTGCAACTGAGAAAATTTGATTCAAAATCCGAAGAAATTATTTTTGTTTTGATAATAAACTGCGAGTTAAACATTTTATTTGTTATTATAAAGGAAACTAGTTAACTAAATAAACTTATATACCCTTTGGAATCCTGGGCTATAAGGATAATTGTTAAATACCCAGGTTTTATTCAATATTTAATAGTCTAGACTCCAGATATGAATTTAGATTACTTAAGCTGACCGGGTCCGATAATAACTTAAACATAGTTGCAAAAATTACTAGCTTTACTTGGTTATATAGACGTTTAGAGGCGGTATTATGTCAAAGCACCCTGTTATACGATACTTCTGGTTTGTACATGGTGCGATTTTGACATGTTATCTGTCCGGTTAGTTCTTGGATCTGATAAAAATCTTGACCTCATGCACCCAGTACCATTTCTGTCCATAAAAATACCTCCAGGACAATATAAAAACACCTTCTACATTTAGGGTCCGCTTTTTTGTATTCTATTCTTTTATCTATTCTATTATCTAATTCTATTATATTTCGACCTGGTGATCAGGTAAATTTTTTCAAGTCATAACTTAAATATTGATTTAAATCGACGAGAAGTACTCAGTTTTACTACTCCAAAAACAATACAACACATTTTTTGAGAAATTTCTATGAAAAAATTCCATTCTTCCTGGAAATTACTGTTTTCTCAAATTTTTTCTATTTTGGTATACAGATATCCTTGGAATGTATCGGAGGGGTTTGTATAGATATACCAGTGTCAAGTCTTATTTTAACATCTGTTGATGATCTCTGAGAGATCTGCTTAATGATTGGTATAATTATTTGATCATCCCCTGCAGGCAGGGACGTAGCCAGGATTTCATTTCGGGGGGGGGGGGGGGGCACCTGACCAAAATTTTGAAAGTTCATGTTAGCGAAAATGTCATATTTAGCAAAGATGCAAACCTTATTTTAGACTTATTCTACTGATGAAATAATTTTCAATACTATTTTTTAGTTCGTATGGCGCAAGACTTCTTGTTCAATTTTATTTGTTGGAATTTTTTTTGACAATATGTCACAGTTAATATATGAATATGACATTATTACCATATATTTTTCGGTGGATCATTTATCAAATAATTCACAACTACAGTGAATGTTATGAAATTCAGTGATATCACTTCGGTAAGGCCAAAATAAAGCGAATACAATGGAAAACCTTAGAAATATCATAACATTTAATTTTCAAATATCTTAACATTACAATTTTCAAAAATATGCAAAATTCCGATGTACATATCGCAAAGAATTTCTGAAGGCCGAGAACTAATGCTGAGCAATAGTTAGTCTATCCATCAAGAAATTCTAGCACCTAATCGCGGTTATGTAAATGACAAATTCTGTCGCCAAATCGTGCATCTGTCAATACTAATGACTAATTTTGGCGTCCAATCGTCGGACTTCACTTATAGAAATTTTGGATCTTCTCATAAATTTATCAGGAACAAGGGAATCTCTGGAAACCAGTCTTAACTTCGTTAAAAAAAAAAACCAATCCAAGGTCTATACATGTATACGAGTACATTCTTTTAGCAAAAATCCATAAACACAATTTTTCCCAATCTAACTTTTATATACTCTCAGTCTTTAGCCAAAATAGTCTCATCGAAATAATGGCTTTAGGGCCAAAGTGTGTTTGGAAGAAATCTGTTTCAGAAAACTTGGAGTCGTCTTAGCTCTGTCCGTTCGTCTGGGTAGCCGCCTGGGGAGCACGATTAATTCTCAAACAGATCAACCGATTCGGTCCAAAATTTGGCCTTCGTGATATTTTGATCTATCTACTCTTTCGGCAAACTTCCGCAGAGTATTTCAAAAATTTTCAGCGAAATGTAGTTTAAGACCTCTTTGGATAAGCTGTGTAACCTTAAGACCTCAATAGTCATGGCTTCACTACCCTTATGCTAATAATTAGTTATAAGTAAATATAAAATAAATTAATAAATAAAAAACTCTCTGGAAACGCTTTGATTTTTTGCAACAAGTGTTCTTGGGGCTCCTATTACTACCGTACAAGTTTTGCAGAGGAAAATGACACGAAAGCTGTAAAGAACACCTAAGGCAATCATGTGTAGTGGCTAGTGTACACGACAAACGTGAACACTGCCCCCAGTGACTCGTCGTCGTGACCAGAATAAGATAAGCAGCCGTACACGCAAAACTTAACACCAGCGGTTTCTGTTCAAATCCCTGAAAATGCATACATTTTGCAATTTAATTCCAATGGACTTCGAGGTGATATCAAGGAATTAGTGGATTTTATGAGTCGGAAGAATATCTTGGTCGCGGAAGTGCGGGAAAGCCAGCAAAACAAAAACTATAACATCCAGCGTTGTTCGCACCAGAAGCGGGGTTAGGGGATTAGATTTCTTATTGACCCATACATGGAATGTATAGGGGTAGCAGTCAGGTTCGAAACTGCCAAGGTCGAGTTGCTAAGGTATACATTCCGCCGACAAATATATATGATTCAGGAAATATGTACAATATTATCCCGCTTGTGGAACGTCATAACCATATTGTCGGGGGGACTTTAATGCCTATCATTGTACTCGGAAACGACCAGAGGGGTAAAGTGGTAGCTGAACAGAGTGTCACAGCTCGCCAGATATAAACATCGTGCCAATTGGTGACAAATGACGTCTTCTGGCAACCTATCATTGCTCTTGGGTCAGACCATCTCCCCGTTATAGTCTCCATCATCAACCTGCCCGATTTCACCTCTGAGAACGACACTATCATTCCATCAAGGGAATGCTAAGTCACAGTCAACATTAGAACCGCAATAATTGAATTGTGGTAAACGGTTTAGACACTCTCCAACCTAGGAAAAAAGGAAGGGTGCTCGACAAACTACCGATTATAATAACTGCGCAGGTTATTATAATCGGCATTTTGTAGAGCGCCCGTGGGGGACTGGGCGAAGAAAGAGGTACTTCATCGCATTAGATCTCTTCCTGCCGAGGAGGAACCACCACAATGTACAACAGATGTTGTTGCGAATGCCAACAGGAAAGCTAAGTCATCCAAAGCGTTGGGTACTGATGGAATTTCAATGGTAATGGTGAAACAGTTTAATGAGCCAGGAGTGGAGTATCTCACGTTAACGAAGTCTGGAAAAACGACAGGGTGTTCCCGCTATTAAAACAAGCAAGCATATTAAGAAACGTGAATCCTACACGAATTTCGCTTTTGTTGCTCATACTCCTCCCCTTACAGGAAGTGCGATGGAACCAGACAGACGTACAAATCACAAATGATTACGCACAAGGCCACGTGGATATCCCCAGATGGAAAAACAAGAAAACAGATTGATTATGTTCTGATAGACGAAGATACTCGTCCAGTGTGTTAGATGTCTGATCGACTCGAGGAGCGAACATCGATTGGGACCATTTCCTTGTAACAGCAAAGGTACGTACTCGCCTTAATGTTGCGGCAAAATTGCGATCTAACACGGGACGCAAGCTGGATATCGAGAAGCTGCAAACACAACAGATAGCACAAGCTATTCCGCTCAAATGACCTACATGCTGGAAGAGGCACACTTGAAACCACCGCAAAATATGCGCTTGGGTACCAAAAACCAACATCTAGAAATCTTTTGGAGAGCAACCTGTATTCAGTAGCAACACAAATCGCGAAAGGAAAATATCGGGAGAAGAGGAGAAGCGTATTTTCCGAAGAAAAAAAGAAAGAGCAAGAAAAACGTGAGCGTGAGGAACTCGAGATGTTCAGGAGTCAGAATGAAATCCGAAAATTTTACCAGAGTGCAAAACACCAGACTGAAGGGTATGGTATAGGCACATTATCCTACAAAGATCATGAAGGGAATCTGGTAACTGATACAGATAGCGTAGTGAGGATCTAGAAGGAACATTTTATGAAGATCTTAGTATCGAATATGGTCGGCGATGAAGATACACCAGAACCAATCGCAAACGATGACGTTGTATGTCTACCACCTTGCCAAAGCCAGGTCAAGACCGGTGGCGAAATGCTGATAAGGAGTATGCATCAGTTAATTAATTGGCAGGAAGAAAGCATATCCAACGATTGGAACCTCTGCCTCCTATGTCCCGTACACAAGAAAGAAGACAAGGCGGTGTGTACAAACTACAGTGGGTTATGTCAGCTACCAATCGCATACAAAGTGCTGTCTAGCGTACTGTGTGAGCGTCTTAAATAATCGGGTCATATCAATGCGCTTTTAGTCCTGGTAAATCGGCAATTGACCAAATCTTCACACTGTGTCTAATACTGGAGAAGACCCACGAAAGACAGATCGACACATACCACCTGTTCGTTGGCTATAAGGCCGCCTTCGACAGCCCAATTCGATCGAAGGTGTTCCAAGCCATGTATTAATTTGGTATCTCTGCAAAACTTATACGATTATGCAGGATGACATTGGCTAACACAAGATCAGCTGTTAAAATAGGAAAGAACCTCTCCGAACCTTTTGAAAAAAAAACGAGGTTTGACGAAGGTGACAGTCAATCGTGTGACCTACATATTTAACATTCTACTGGAATAGGCGAATGTATATATGGATAGAGATAAAAATAGCACTATATACAATAAGGATATAATGTTACTGGCCTACGCAGACGATTTTTACATAATAGGTCGATCAACTCGATCCGTAACAGCCACCTTTGCGAAAATTGAAAAAGAGTCTGTCAAAGTGGGTCTGACAGTCAACGGCTATAAGACAAAATTTACGAATCAACACGCAAGATGTCCAGTAGACTCGGACCAACTGTGGATGTTCAGAATTAAAATTTTTAGGTAGTAAATGTCTTTATCTACCTCGGCACCGCCATAAATAAAACTAACAACATCAGTTAAGAAATCAAGAGAAGAAGAATTTTTGCCAACAGATGCTATTTTGGTCTAACTAAACAGTTCAAAAGCAAAACCACCTCTCGTCAGACCAAACTTACACTCTACCAGACGTTGATACTACCCGTACTTATGTATGGATCTGAAGCATGGGTACTTGGTGTGTTGGAGAGAAAAATTCTTCGAAAGATCTATCGACCAACTTGCGTTGACGGTGATTACCGACGTCGTATAAACCACGAGCTGTACCAGAAAAAACGTCTCGAGCTACAACGATTGCGTTGGCTACCTCATGTCACAAGGATGGATAAAGATGCCCCCGCCAGAAAGGTATATGAATACGAGCCACTCGACAGTATGCACCTCAAGGAAAGACCAAACTCCGATGGAATGACCAAGTCAAATATGATATCACAAAACATGGCATCCAAGATTGGAGAATTAAGGCAGCAGATCGGTGCGTTTGGAAATCTACTCTTAGTTCGGCTTGTGGAACAAGACGTTCTGTTTAGTATAAAATCCATATACGTAAGTAAGTGGAGTGAAACAGGGAGTTGCCCAAGGTGGGGTGATGTCTCCGGATCTATTTACTGTATACCTCAACTATATTCTACCGCCTTCAGACGGCATTAAGAACGAACCGTATGCGAATGATTGTACGATCTTGGCGTCAGGTACCTTCCCTGATGTCATTTGTGAAAGGCCACGCCACGACGTCATACATGAAATTCAGGAACAATAACACCAAGCCTCGTATAGAGAAAAAGGAAGTTCGCCAAGTTGGGGTGATATTTCCGGAACTCTTTAACCTCTACTTCTCCTGTATTCCAACCCCTCCAGATGACATTGAGATCGTAATGTATATGTACGATTGTAAGATCTTGGTGCCATGTACTTTCCCTTTGGTGATTTATGAATAGCTGAACTCATATTAGACTTATTTTATCAACTTTTTTCCAAGCGAGGGATACGCAAATATCCGCCACTAAATCTACGGCCACACAGTTGACCACATGGACTGCAGACATGAGCACTGAGGTTATTGCCATGGTCGCTGGTAGCAGAATTCGGACTACAAATATTTCCAAGGTCAGGTTTGACAGTATGTTCGCGTCGTCCGTGCATGCTGCAGCTATCTGCGACAAGGTGAGATGTAGGAACATGTTTCTCAAGTCCTTAGCCGGCAGCAATCGCGGTGTATGTAAAGAAACCTTGTTGACCACATGTAACGGAATAGGTCTGTCTGTGGCAAGCTAGCTAAGCATCACCAGTGAGGTCCTCGTATATAAGTGCAACGCGATGAAAAATATTTAAACCTGTCAGAATGCCATCATGAGAACTGCAACAGGGGACCATCTACAAGAAGAGACAAAGATTCTTCCGCTACAGCAACATAATGGCATGCTCTCCTTGCAGTACTTGTGCTCGAGTGTTACCGTGAAAGACGTCGTATCCACCATATGGTGAATACAACCCCCAAACCTAGTCATATCAGGAGAGATCTTCTTGATCTAGAAGGACCAACGGTCAAAGAGAGAAATTCACATTAACAAGCCTATCAAATAGATTAAAATATCATTCGAAAAGAAGCAGTCGCAAATACCATAACCAACTATCGTGTGAATGTTGTCCTCGGAGAACATTCTTCATCTATCGCAGCGTCAGCTGCCACAACAGAAATAGTAGTTTTGGCTCAATTACAAAACAACTAGGGAAGGTGCAGCCGTCTAAATTCCTATAGAATGACGATTGATAACACTATGCAAAACTGCGGCACCGGTACATACGACATACTACACAAAAAGGTAGTAGCCAAATTTCTAAAACTGGAGCTAGAGCCAGAGTCAGATTAAGCAGAACAATTAAAAAATCGTTAAGTTCGGCCAGACCGAACTTTTTTACCTTTTCATACCCTCCACCATAAAATATTCTGAACTAAAATGGAGAAGTTTTTAGACCACGTATACCCTAAATGCCCAAGTTAGGACCAGAGAATCGAAAAACGTCTCCAATCGGGTGATACCTTTGTACGGTAGCTAAATCAAAGTGTGGTACTTTAGCAAAAAATTTACATAAAACACTCAAAATACCAAAAATCGGGAGGTACCGTTATATGAAGGCTAAACCAAACCATGGATCTATGTTGAACATTTTTGATGAAGAATTTGTTGTGGCCACTGGGAACCTCAAATGTCAAATAACGGTTAGTTTAGTCAAAAATTTAACTAAAAACCTCGAAATATCGAGAATCGGGGGATGCCGTTATATAGGGTATATACCAAAACATGGACCTATGTTGGCAGCATTGGCGGAGAAATTTCGTGACTGCAAATTTTAGGTAGTTCAGTCAAAAAATGCAGCAAAAACCCTCAAAATACCGAAATTCGGGAGGTACCTTTATAAAGGGGCTATACCAAACCATGACCTATGTTGACAATTTATGATGGAGAAGTTTTGTGACAACTGAGAACCGCAAATATCAAAGTATGTAGTTAAAACCCTCGAAATTCCGAAAATCGTTAGGTACCGTTCTATGGGGCTATACCTAAACATGGCCCTACGTTGGCATTTTTCGTGAAGAAATGTAATGACCCCTAAGAACCTTAAATGTCAAATTACAGATAGTGCGACTAAAATTGTTAGCTAAAATCCTCAAGATACCGTAAATCTACATGTACTGTACTTTAATGGGGGCTATAGCGAAACGTGGACATGGACCTATGTTGATAATTTTTGATGGAGAAGTCTTGTGTTTTCGGGGAACCTCAAATGTCAAATTAGGGGGAGTTCAGTCAAAATATGTGGCTAAAAACTTCAAAATACTGAAAATCGGGTGGTACCGTTATATAAGGACTGTTGCAAAACGTGTACCGATATAGCCCATCTTCTAACTTGACCTGCCTATGGAAAAAAAGATACTCGGCTACAAAAATATTGCGTTCGATCTCAATTATTGAGGACACTAGAGTGATTACAACAGACGGACATGGCTAGATAGACTCAGAATTTTATTTTTATCTACGCGTTACAAACGGAAAAAACTAACTTAATGCACCCTCAATACTATAGTGTAGGATATACAAATGAAGAAAATTCCGAAAATTCATTACCATAATATGCATATGTTTCCACATTTTTAAATTTTTTCAAATGCCAAAGTAAAGCTTGTTCGCTTAAAAATGTTAGCTAAAATCCTTAAAGTAACGAACAGCGGGAGGCACCATTATATGGGGACTAACAAAACATTGATCAAGAATATATATACTTTATAGGGTCCCAAGTTATTACTTCAATCCGTTACAAACGGAAAAACAAACTTAATATACCCTCCATACTATGGTGGAGGGTATAAAATAAATACATATGTACTATTTTATGGATAATGGAATATATTGAATACTTGCCTAGAAATTTATATTACAGCATTTAAGATTCCTATAAGATACTTCATGTACTCGTATGTCCTCAGGCAGTGTGTACAATAAACATTACAAACAAATCTCCAAACAACATCATCCGCATTACACCATTAAAACGTGATCGATATTGTCGTCACATTAAATATTTATTCAATTTACTTTTATGATTGATTTTTTTTTAATTTATTTCTTCTTCTCACATTTCATTCATCTAGCATCTTGCCCAGCGGAAATTTTTTTCATTAAAATCAGCCTAAGAAAAAAAACATGAAACGAAAGAAAACGCCAATGTAAAGATGGCTTTTGAATCGAAGGCAAATATTTCTTTTATATTGATGTAATGAAGAAGTAAATTGCCATCAACAGCCGTTGGTAAAAAGGCACAGGAAATTGAAGGAAGAAATAAAAAACCAACCAACAATAAAAAAACAAACAGAGAAAAATCAATAATTCATTTCATTATAAACTCAATATTTATTACTGTTTATCTTAGTTTTGAAAAAGAAGCAAAGTAAAAACAATTCTAGATGGCCACCATATTGAAAATGTTAATAAAGTGTCATTTTTCTTCAGTTTATCACCAACTCCGTTGTCGCCATTATCATGATTTGTCAATAACAGCGTGTCAAAAAATTCAACGCTTAAAAATCAATAACATTTGTTAAGGCCAATATGAAATTGTTGAAAAGAGACACTTTTGGTGGGAATGGGTGGTATCGTCAGCTGTGTACTAAATATTTTATTGGCTAATAATTAGAAATTACATTTTATAAATTTACTGAAATTGATGTGACAAGCCGCGACAGGAAATTAATAATTTTTAAAGAAAATAGTCTAAGAATATTTTTAAAGCTAAACATTTGGAATGTGTACATAAAATTTATGTAAGTAGCCATAAAAACGAACTAAACTACATTAAGACTAACCAGAGAACCTGAGTAGGGGTATTAAAAGCGCAGTAGATGTTCATTCCCCAATCTACGGAAAGTTTTTTTAGGAAAATAAGGTGGCCATCTGAAACTAGTAGATCTATCAGAGAACTCACAGAAGTCAGACTTTCTGCTTTAAACAAAAAGGCTCCAGAAATTATTTTAAAAATTTCCACGCCTCGTTAAAGGCTTAAGAAATTATTTTAAAAAATGCCACGCCTTCTTAAAGGCTCTAGAAATTATTCTAAAAAATGCCACGCCTCCTTAAAGGCTCTAGATGTTATTCTAAAAAATGCCACGCCTCCTTAAAGGCTCTAGAAATTATTCTAAAAAATACCACGCCTCCTTAAAGGCCCTAGAAATTATTTTAAAAAATTTCGCGCCTCCTTAAAGGCTCTAGATATTATTCTAAAGGCTCTAGATATTATTCTAAAAAATGCCACGCCTCCTTAAAGGCTCTAGATATTATTCTAAAACATGCCACGCCTCCTTAAAGGCTCTAGAAATTATTCTAAAAAATGCCACGCCTCCTTAAAGGCTCTAGAAATTATTCTAAAAAATGCCACGCCTCCTTAAAGGCTCTAGAAATTATTCTAAAAAATGCCACGCCTCCTTAAAGGCTCTAGAGTTATTCTAAAAAATGCCACGCCTCCTTAAAGGCTCTAGAAATTATTCTAAAAAATACCACGCCTCCTTAAAGGCCCTAGAAATTATTTTAAAAAATTTCGCGCCTCCTTATAGGCTCTAGATATTATTCTGAAGGCTCTAGATATTATTCTAAAAAATGCCACGCCTCCTTAAAGGCTCTAGATATTATTCTAAAACATGCCACGCCTCCTTAAAGGCTCTAGAAATTATTCTAAAAAATGCAACGCCTCCTTAAAGGCTCTAGAAATTATTTTAAAAAATGCCACGCCTCCTTAAAGGCTCTAGAAATTAATTTAAAAAATTCCACGCCTCCCTAAAGGCTCTAGAAATTATTCTAAAAAATGTCACGCCTCCTTAAAGGCTCTAGATATTATTCTAAAAAATGTCACGCCTCCTTAAAGGCTCTAGATATTATTTTAAAAAATGCAACGACTCCTTAAAGGCTCTAGAAATTATTTTAAAAAATTCCACAGCTCTTTAAAGGCTCTAGAAATGATTTTAAAAAATTTCACAGCTCTTTAAAGGCTCTAGAAATTTTTTTAAAAAATTCCACAGCTATTTAAAGGCTCTAGAAATTATTAAAAAAAAAATCCACAGCTCTTTAGAGGCTCTGGAAATTATTAAAAAAATTCCACGCCTCCTTAGCGGCTCTAGAAATTATTAAAAAAATTCCGCGCCTCCTTAACGGCTCTAGAAATTATTTTAAAAATTCCGCGCCTCCTTAACAGCTCTAGAAATTATATTAAAAATTCCACGCCTCCTAAAGGCTCTAGAAATTATTTTAAAAAAATCCACACCTCTTTAAAGGCTCTAAAAATGAATTTAAAAAATGCCAAGCCTCCCAAAGGTTCTAGAAATGATTTTAAAAAATTTCACGCCTTCTAAAGGCTCTAGAAATTATTAAAAAAAATCCACGCCTTCTTAAAGGCTCTAGTAATTATTTTAAAAAATGCCACGCCTCCTTAAGGGCTCTTGAAATTATTTTAAAAATCCCACGACTCCTTAAAAGCTCTAGAAATTATTTTAAAAAATTCCACGCCTCCTTAAAGGCTCTTGATATTATTTTTAAAAATTCCACGCCTCCTTAAAGGCTCTAGAAATTATTTTAAACAATTCCACGCCTCCTTAAGGGCTCTAGAAATTATTTTGAAATCTTGTAATCAGGATATAAAAGGCACTTTGCGGCAAAAACGGCAACACGATGTAAGAAGTGGTTTTAAACTGAGTTTAATCCTAAGTATGGAAGATACCTGAATGAATGGACAATCTTCTCACTTGGTTCAAGTTAAAGGAAAATCTTACCATGCGCACCACTTCCACGATGTTAGTTAATCCTGTAGAAAGTTATCGAACATACCAACCATTTGAGCTGACGATTGTAGATCTTTCGGCACATTATCTCAGGAAGTACGCACTACTTCAGGAAAAATGCCCTATAGTTGGAATCATCCGGACTCTGCGGATCTTCGACATTCTCATTCATGGAAGAGCTCTTCTCACAGAAGATATGTAGCGCTTCTGCTAGAAGATCTGTAACCCTTCTACTAGCAAAAAATCCATAGCATATCATAGAAGAGCAATAACCCTTCTCATAGTAAAACAGTAGCTCTTTCCACATATGAGCGCAGCTCTTCTTATTCAAAACAGAAGAATTAGTTCTTCTCATGGAAGACAAATACTTCTTTTCATATAAGAGCAGTAGCTTTAAAATAAAGGAGGAGCAGAAGTAGCACTTCCCATTGGAAAAAATTTGATCTTTCCATTCAAGAAGAGTATAGCTTTTATTAAAGAGGAATGGGACTTCATATAGAAGAGCCATAGCTCTTCCCATAGAAAAGCAGTAGCTCTCATTACTGAAGATCTGTAACCATTTTCTAAAGAAGATATACAAGAAGAAAAGAAGTAGCTCTTCTCGTATAAGAGGAGTACCTGTTCTCGTAGGAGAGCAGTAGCTCTTCTCATAGAAGAACAGAAGCTCTTCTCATAGAAGAGCAGAAACTCTTCTCATAGAAGGGGAGTGGCTCTTCTCGTAGAAGAGGAGTAGGTCTACCCATAAAAACATTAGGACGTCCTATAGAATAACAGTAGTTTTCTTCATAGAAGAGCTTTAGTCCTTTTCGTAGAAGGCTGTAGTTTTTTCTTCTCATAGAAGAGCAATAAAATTACTCCTAAAAGAGCAGTAGCTTTTCTCACAGAAGAGCAGTTGCTCTTCTCAAATGAGAGCAGCAGCTCTTCTCATAAAAGAGAAGTAGCTCCTCTCATAGAAAAACAGTAGCTTTTCCTATTGAAGAGGAGTATGTCTTCCATTGAAGATGAATAGGTCTTTCTAAATAAAATCAATAGCTCTCATCAGAGAAGAACAATAGATCTTCTTATAGAGCAGCAGCAGCTTTTCTTATAGAAAAGTAGCAGCTCTTCTTATAGGTCTTCTCATGGCAGAAGCTCTTCCCATAAAAGAGCAGTAGCTCCTCTCATAAACGAGGAGTGGCTTTTCTCATAAAAGATCAGTAGCTCAGCTGTAAATCTTCTCCTAACTAATCAGTACCTCTTCTCCAAGAGCCCCTCCTATAGAAGAACTGTATCTGTTCTCATAGAATATCAGTAGATCTGATTTGACTTGGAGACGATGTTTATACCCTCCACCACAATGTGGAAAGTGTACATATTAAAAGTTTTTCCGAAAATTCATGCAACACCCCGAAATAGTCGTCGTAGTCCCCCCTGGTGTTATACCAAAATTCATATCTCGACGAGATAAGGCGATTTTGAGATGTGTGTCCGTCCGTCCGTTGGGGGCCACCGTGGTGCAATGGTTAGCACGTCCGCCTTGCACTCAGAAGGTCTGCGGTTCGAATCCCAGGCCAAGAAACATCAAATTTTCAACAGTGGCAAAATTCCCCCTCAGTAATGCCGGCGACATTTCCTGAGTATTTAAGCCATGAAAAACTTCTCTACAAGTGGTGTCGTAAGACACGCCGTTCGGACTCGGCAATAAAAAGTAGGTCCCATATCATTGAGCCAATGTGAATCGGCGTGCACTCATTGATATGAGAGAAGTCCCCCTTGTCCCTTCAGGGATGTTGTGGGAACATATGTATGTATGTATGTATGTCCGTCCGTCCAGGCCGCAATTTTAAACCAATTATCATGAAATTTTCTATGGAAGTCGTTTTCCGACCAGAATAGAAACAATTAGTTTGTGGTGATGATCGTGAAATATTTAGGGGGTGGAATGGACCAATGGATGATCTCTTGATCTTTCCATTGGTGCTAATTATCTTGATTTATGTTGTCAGATATTTGAGTTACAACCTTGTATATACATAATCACGCTAGAAATCGCTTTCTTAGTTCAATACTAACAGTATTGTACACGAGATAATAGTTAAGGTCAAGGAAGATGCCAGTAATTTTGGACAATAACTCTTGTGGGGAAAATATCCAAATTTAATTTTTGGTACATATTTTAATTTCTGAAAACCAACTCTTGACTTTTCCTTGATACAAATCGTCAATGTATCTTTGTTCTCGTGTATATCAACTTATGTCGGCTAAATATGTCACAATCATATAATCTACATTCCGTGAAAAACAAGTACCCATAGGTAGTGGTGTAGTATATCACATGGTCAGCCTCGTCCGACTATAACCCTATTTTACTTGTTTTATTTTCTTGTGACAAAGACTTCGACTCAACAAAATTGTTATCGATTTTTTACCGTTTTATTTTAATGTTAAGGTCTGTATATTTTACTTCAGACCGTTTTCGTTAGACCATCCACAAACTAGAATTTAGTTTGAGAGCTAGGATTTGTCAATGTTCTAAAAGTCCCAATCGATCTCATTTCTGCAAAATTATTCGGGTTAAAAGGTAATGTCTTAGCACCTTCAATTTGGTTTTTGGATTTTTCTCACAAACCGAAATTTTATTTAAAAAAAAAACGAGTAGGGCGAATATTTTAGATTTAGAAATTATCTACAAGAATGACATTTATGACATTTTTCTAGAAGATACCATTCTTGAGAGATTACACTGTACAACACAAAAAATAATTACAAGATAATTCGGCCAGATTATGAAAGAGGACCGAAATAAGAAGACACGTGTATCGGCGTTTGGAAAGTTTACGTCGGGAAGTAACCTAAATAGGCGTGGCAAGTTCCGCTTATTTCTACAGGTTTTGAAATATTCGACATCAGATTCCTTGGAATCCTTGCATTTTACGTATAAAGTGTGTTTGGCAATATTACGAACAACAATGCGGGCTATCTTTTTATGAAAAAAATTAACCCTCATGCGAGTCACTATAGGGGTCTTTTTGGTCCATTTTTTCAAAAACGTTTAAAAAGTCCTTTAAAATGAGATCGTATCAGATCAAAATATTCTACAAAATTATTTGTCATTAAATTTTACTATATGTCCCCGAATATACCAGAACTCTAAATCGTACCTAAAAGTAAAATCACGTTTTATGGTTAATGTTGTACTTTATCTGAGTTTATTAAGTTTTGTCCCACAAAACTTCATTCTAGATAGAAGACGTAAAAGCAAAAATATTCTCCATCAAATTTCAATATAAGTCGCCGAATAAATGAAATCTGTATTTACAATATATATCAAGAAAATATATACATCAAATTTGCCAACAAAACACCCAAATATTTTTTGAATAAATTTGTTTTGTTCTTTTTTCGGGTTGATGCATGAAAGTAACATAAAATTTAGTTTTAGACAAAAGTTGTTAAAAGAAAAAATATTCTACACAAAATTTCACTATAAGTCCCAGAACAAACTATATATCTAAGTAAAACACTTTGTTAAAAAAATGACGTTACAAAATGACGTTTATGCTTCCTGACAAAGCTCTAAATACTACGGTGGCCAACTAAAAAGCTTATGGGCGCGGTAACTATCGAGAGGAGTGTCTCTCAAATAATTATTAGTGACTAATTATGTGGGGTTCAATAAGGATCGATTGTTATTTGTCAAAACTATATAGAACTAAGTCCATAGTGTCCAAAGTGTTTATCATCGAGTCCAAAAACTTCTAATCGTACAATTAAGAAAACAAATTATAACGCTTCTTTTGTAACATAATATTAAAAGTAAAAATAATCCTGGTATCAGAATCTATCTCTTTCGGTAAATAACACTGTGCAACATTTTTAAGGTAATGTTGTGCAAATAATTTGAAGTGAGGATATTTTGAAAGTACAGACCCAAAGTACAAAAGCCCTAGTTCCGTTTTGTTGAGTCAGATACAGCTTGGATTTTATGGCCCCATCTTAACATTGTTATATATCGACTTTTTAAACAACTCGGGGCTATATCTCTGAAACCAATGTAAATCTTCTTCTGACCTTTGCAGCAAATTTGTAGATAAGGGTTAAAATAAAATATTTGGAGAAATGAAAAAAAATAATTTTATAATATATCTAAAAATTCCATAATTTGTATACATTTCGCACCATATCTCCAAAACTGTTAAATTTTTCTTAATGTTTTCATTTGGAAACATATCAACGACAATGACAGCCGATATTCTTAAAAATTAGGCTAAGATCACCGAAATTGTGAAAATTTTGCTATAGCAAAGACAACGGCAATTCTTTGTGGTTTTAAAATTCTTCGATAAACCATAACGTGGACCTGTATGATTAAAAACTTCAATATACTTCAATAAATTTTACATGGCGACATTACCGAACGTGGCCCGATATTGTCTATTTTCAATTCTAAATATCCTACTCTGTAAATATTTAAAATTGTATCCTTAGTCCCAATTTACATTAAACGATTTTTCTTGCGGCAATTTTTCTCGTTCTCTTTTAAACTTGCCTCTTGCGTTTATACAGGCAATTTTGTTTCTGCAAGTTTTGTTTTCAAAACAATGAAAATAATGTCAAAAACGAAAAATATAAAAGGAATTGCCTGAAAATTGCCGGTAAGAGCAATTTTCTTCCACTTCCATACCCGTTACGTGTCTCTCCTACAAACTGAGACTTGCCGCAAGTAAACTCGCCTAATGTAAATTGGGACTAAATATTATGAATTCTTTCTATTGAATTTATATACTTTGTACCATTATTTCATATAAAATGTAGAATAGAATATGTGCCAAAAATTATTATATGAGCTTTCGAAGGGAAACATTTATTGTGTTTTGTATGTAGCATAGAAACAAAAAACGTCTTTTCCTCGAAGTGGCACTTTATATGTTTTTGTGGGACTATTGTACACATAAATCATGTGCTTAACCGAGAGAGTCTTTAAAAAAACTGCTGACGGAGTCAGAAAAAAAAATCAATTTTGTACAGTGTTTGGTTTTTGTTAAAATCGAAATTTTGATTTTAACTGTTCAAAATTTTGAAAAATTAATTTTTTTAATTCCTTTTCGATAATGGACAAGATTATTAGGTTCGTAAGGATCCCACAAAAATATATGCTGATCGGTTTATTCTTTTTCAAACTACAGTGGGTACCGCAAACTGCTTTAGTAAAAACAGTGCTTTATATGCGGGCATTTGAATGTAAGATTTTTCAAAAAAAAAAAAAAAAAATAGAATGTAACTTAAGGTTTAATAGATTTTTTATAAAAAATGCATGAAAATGGCATTTCTCATGCTTATAAGTGGTCATAACCCCTTAAAATAGCTTTACGTAACGCTACACAACATTTCAATTTTTCATGATTTTTGGTCAAGTTGTGCCCCCCCCCGAAATGAAATCCTGCGTACGTCCCTGATGGGGGCTATACCAAAACGTGGACCTATGTCCACAAGTTTTGATATATAAGTTTAGTGACGCTTAAGAGCCCTAAATGTCAAATTATAGCTAAATCGGTCTGAAAATGTAGATAAAAACGTCAAAATACCGTAAATCGGGGGGTACCGTTATATGAGGCCTATACCAAAACGTGGACCTATGTCAACAACTTTTGTTGTATATGTTTATTGACACTTAAGAACCCTAAATGTCAAATTATAGCTAAATCGGTCCGAAAATGTAGCTAAAAACAGCAAAATACCGTAAATCGGGGGGTACCGTTATATGGGGGCTACACCAAAACGTGGACCTATGTCAACAACTTTTGCTATATATGTTTATTGACACTTAAGAACCTCAAATGTCAAACCTTAGCTAAATCGGTCTGAAAATGTAGCTAAAAACGGCAAAATACCGTAAATCGGGGGGTACCGTTATATGGGAGCTTTACCAAAACGTGGACCGATATAGCCCATCATCGAACTTGACCTGCCTGCAAACAAAAGACGCATTTTTCCAAAATTTCAGCGTTCTATCTCCATTTTTGTGGATGCTAGAGTGATAACCACAGACGGACGGACGGACGGACGTGCACAGATCGACTCAGAATTTTACCCTGATCAAGAATATATATACTTTATAGGGTCGCAAATGAGTATTTCAATGCGTTACAAACGGAAAAACAAACTTAATATACCCTCCATCCTATGGTGGAGGGTATAAAAATCGTCGTAGTGTGTTTTAAATAAATCGCGATAAAAATTCACATTTTTAGGGTTTTTTAGGTTTTCACGACTTTGCTTGGAAACAGCAAGTCCTATCGAAATAGAATTAGAAAAAATAGTGTAGCTGTGAAAATTCTCTACAAGACTGTCCATCGTGATATTTTTGTAGGTTTTACCATTTTTGAGATATAGAAGTTCAAATTGGGTCATGTACTGACTGTATTGCCTCCTTACAAAACAATGTCATGTAGGGTGCGCCTTAACTAACATTAAATAAAAACCGATTTTATTAATTTTCTCGTTTAGAGTTAAGCTTAATGATCTGAAATTATTTGCAAGTGAAAAAGGAAAGCCATGGACTCGAACCCACATAGTCACCAAATTACGTTACCTGGTTTCATTGGTGGTAAAGCAAATCTTCGGACGTATCGACTATGTAATGGCTTCTCTGTCCTAGAACTTATCGTTTTTCAAATGCAAATGTGTTTTTATACATTAACGGATATTTGGCCGTTGAAATGTATTTTCTTCACAACAACCGCTTTTTGCGATGCCTTTGAAGTTATGAGTTTTGGCTTTGAACGCTAACACGCCTTGACAACATTTTTTTGATATGTTTTCAAGGACGTGGGTTCAAATCCCAACAGGGCTCAGCCTATTTTTTATTTTTTGAAATTTTGCCTGTTTTTTGAAATTTTGCCGATTACACCAGCATAGGAATTCTGTAACTTTTATCGATTGAAAAGTTGTTAAAATTTCTTTTGTTTTTGTAACAACTACAAAACAAACAAATGAAACTGTTGTAAAATAAACAATGAGTAAAGTTGTTAAAAAGTTACAGAATAGGCCTACAGGGAAGTTTTTGCGGATTCTAAAACAGCAATGTTCATAGATGAGAAAATCCGAAAACAAGAAAAATCGCTGAAGGGTTTTTAAATAAATTGAGAACGAAGTTCACATGTTTAGAGTTTTTTTTTTAGATTTCACGATTTTGCTTGAAACCCGCAAATCCTATCGAAATGGGGCTAAAGAAAATGTTGTAGCTGTGAAAATTCTGTAAAGGATTGACCGTTATGATTTGTTCCTAGGTTTCACCATTGAACAAAGATGATGTCTTGTGGGTAGAGCCAAAGATATAAACCAACAGGAACATCAACGAGCAGAGAATAGTGGACTGTACTTTTTATAAATTTTTGTTTTTTTTTTTTTATTTTTCTCATCTATATTTCAGATTGTAGTTTCAGAATCCGCAAAAACTTCTCAGGTATAAGCTCCTTTCATTTAAAGTTTGTTCAAGAGCACCGGGAATATTTGATGCACAAATGGGGAAATATGTTTCCTGTTCAGACTTAATATATTTGTTCATAAAATCAGAATTTCAAACAGTGAACCATATAAATGCCATAATAAAGCTAAAATTGCCCGCAAATAAATTTTACCTTTCAGTCTTTTTTATTCCAGCCTAACATTCGTAACATTTAAGTAGCGTTAAAGTAAAGAAAAAAGTTTTAAATTTTTAAAATTTGTATTATTTCTTTTTATGTGTAAACTGTGGCTGCGAATGCCTATAGTCGAACAAGGATTCGCAAGGACAAATAGGTATACAACACCAAGTACAACAAAAAACATCTCTTTAACTTCCGGTCTGATGACAGTTGAGGAATGAGGTCAACAACCATTTACAAGAGCAGCTTAATTAAACGCAACAAAGCAGGGCAGTGGCAGTCAAAGAAAAAAAAACACAATTTTAGAAACTGAAAGTAATCAGCGGCTGAGGAACTTTTGTAAATAGCCAAGGGGTACTTTCAGAAAAAATAAAATACGGGAGAGAAAACTATACTTTTTCAATTTTGCTTCTTGTTTTGTTTTGTTGCAGCAATAAAAATAAATAAAACGTGTCGAATGTTATGAAAGGCACAAATACAATAAAAACAGCAAAAATAAAACACCAATTTCAACAGCAATAATATTCAACGGAAAGGCGGCATAATAACTTGGCGATTTGGCTATAATGCAAATGTCAGCTCTCATTGGTGACAGATACAGTCACAAGTCAGCAACAAGCAAGTTTGTTTTTAATAAGCCCCAACAGTGAAACGATTTGCATTTTTGCACTAGCTGAAATACACATTTTATCGTTCACTTTTGCGGAACAACAGAACACAATCAACTACGCCCAACCATAATCCCGGCGTTGTAATCATCACCATCACTACGTAACAAGTGTATAATAATATATTAAGCAACGAACCAAAAGAACAAAAGCGCAACTTAAATAACAGATTAAATAACAACTATTGACTCTAACAACCCGAGATCTCTCTGTTGCAGAGCAGAAACTTTGTCAGAAGCTTTTCAGTAATTCCAAACTAAAAAGAAGATTAATTAACAGTATAAACTATCTCTGCTAAGCCTCTTTTGTTTTTAATATTGAATCTAAGTAAGATTAGACATCTAAAATTACCACAATAAGGCAACGGGTGAGGATGATGATGATGAAGAGTTTAAAAATTTGATAGAAATTATTAGGCGTATAACTGTCAGCTTAAAATTCTGGAAATACTTACAACTTAATATTTAGTTTGAAGAAGAAAATATTTTTAATCTTTACAAGCGCAAATTTATAAACTCTAAGCCTATAGTCTAATGATGTTGATACAGTTAACTCGTTTTTTCTTGTCTATTATATCCAAGATAATCAAGTAAAAGGCGGTTAAGTTCGGCCGATTGAATTGAACCTTTTCCACGATTTTATTTTAGTTTATGTAAGTACTAAGCCCCTCTGCCACGGTCTCCAAAACATTGTTCTGTATTCATTAGAGTTGTGTAGTTCCGGAACGAACTAGATCCAAGGAACTATTCCGAATGAGGAACTATTGGAACTATATCCAGCTCTTTCTTTTATATAGTTCCTTTAGTTCACCTCATTCCTTTAATGTATCACCTCACATACGTCGATCTTTTTTCGTTGCGTTAATTTTTCTTATTTTACATTGGCAAATAAACATAAATGACATACACCTAACATCACTGCAATTCATTTATTATTATTATGTCAATTCCAACAAACGATGAAAACAAAAGGTACGATATATTTCGCTCTCGGAACTATTTTTAAACGAAGGACACAGAAAGAACGGTGAAAGAGAAAGATTCATGGAACTATATCGCTCTCGGAACTATTTGGAACGAAGGAAACAGAAAGAACGATGAAACAGAAAGATTCACTGAACTATATCGCTCTCGGAACTATTTGGAACTATGGAAACATATTAAGGAACTAGTTCCTTTTGGGAAAAGGAACTAGAAAGATCGATCCGCTCCGGGAACTAGATTGCCCAACTCTAGTATTCATGTGGCAAAGCACAGAAGAAATACAAGAAAACGGGCGGTACCGTTACATGGGAGTTATATTAAATTGTGGATCTTATAGGGTATAGCAACAAATTTATCTGGGAAAGTTCTGTGAACCCAATGAAAAGTAAATTCAAAAATTAAGCCAATTCGGCGTGATATTGAGGCTAAAACTTTTAGAACACCAAAAATTGGTTGGCACAGTTTTATGAGGATTATATTAAAACGTAGACCGATACAGCCCATTTTCAATACCAAATATCCTAGGAGTAATATAAACTTTTTGTTTAGATATCAACAGACAGACAGGCGGTTGGAAAAAAATTATACCCTTCGTGGAGGGTATAAACATGTGTGGCATTGAATAAAACCGTTACAGAAACTTTGGCGTCGGTTTATCTCGATACTTTCGGATCAAATGGTCCAAAATAAGATCAAATTCGAACATAGGTCAACCAATCCCCCTACACACAAAAGTTAAACATTTTTGCACATTTGTGCGAAAAAAATATCAAACGATAATTCCACACTTTGCACTTCGTAATATTGACTAGACTACTTCGGTCTACTACTTACCATACAAAATTTTAACATTTTTAGCTGAAGTACCTCGGATCGTTTCGGAATTTTTTTCAACGGGTTTTCGATCATCACACATTTTCACGTAAGTGAAGTTTAAAGGTCGCCTATAATGACGACCATGAGGTCCTATATAATGACGACCATGAGGTCGTCTATAATGACGACCATGAGGTCGTCTATAATGACGACCATGAGGTCGTCTATAATGACGACCATGAGGTCGTCTATAATGACGACCATGAGGTCGTCTATAATGACGACCATGAGGTCGTCTATAATGACGACCATGAGGTCGTCTATAATGACGACCATGAGGTCGTCTATAATGACGACCATGAGGTCGTCTATAATGACGACCATGAGGTCGTCTATAATGACGACCATGAGGTCGTCTATAATGACGACCATGAGGTCGTCTATAATGACGACCATGAGGTCGTCTATAATGACGACCATGAGGTCGTCTATAATGACGACCATGAGGTCGTCTATAATGACGACCATGAGGTCGTCTATAATGACGACCATGAGGTCGTCTATAATGACGACCATGAGGTCGTCTATAATGACGACCATGAGGTCGTCTATAATGACGACCATGAGGTCGTCTATAATGACGATCATGAGGTCGTCTATAATGACGACCATGAGGCCGTCTATAATGACGACCATGAAGTCGTCTATAATGACGACCACGATGTCGTCTATAAAAACGACTATGAGGACGTCTATAACGACGACCATGAGGTCGTCTATAAAGACGACCATGAGGTCGTCTATAAAGACGACCATGAGGTCGTCTATAAGGGCGACCATGAATGAATGAAATCCGTCGACTATAAAGACGATCATGAGGTCGTCTATAAAGACGAACATGAGGTCCTCTGTAAAGACAAACATGTGGTCGTTTATAAAGACTACCATGAGGTCGTCTATAAAGACGACCATGAGGTCGTCTATAAAGGCGACCATGAGGTCGTCTATAAAGGCGACCATGAGGTCCTCTATAAAGACTAACATGATGTGGTCTATAATGACGACCATGAGGTCCTCTGTAAAGACGAACATGTGGTCGTTTATAAAGACTACCAAGAGGTTCTCTATAAATACGACCATGAGGTCGTCTATAAAGATGACCATGAGGTCGTCTATGAAGACTACCAAGAGGTTCTCTATAAATACGACCATGAGGTCGTCTATGATGTCCTGTGTAAAGACCATGAGGTCCTCTGTAAAGACGAAGGTCGTCTATAAAGGCGACCATGGGGTCGTCTATAAAGACGAACATGATGTGGTCTATAATGACGACCATGAGGTCCTCTGTAAAGACGAACATGTGGTCGTTTATAAAGACTACCAAGAGGTCCTCTATAAATACGACCATGAGGTTCTCTATAAAGACGACCATGAGGTCGCCTATAAATACGACCATGAGGTCCTCTATAAAGACGACCATGAGGTCGTTTATGATGTCCTGTGTAAAGACCATGAGGTCCTCTGTAAAGACGAACATGTGGTCTTTTATAAAGACTACCAAGAGGTCCTCTATAAATACGACCCTGAGGTCGTCTATAAATACGACCCTGAGGTCGTCTATAAAGACGACCATGAGTTCATATATGAGGCGGCCATGAGGTCCTCTATAAAGACGACCATGAGGTCGTCTATAAAGACGACCATGAGGTAGGCTACAAAGACGACCATGAGGTCGGCTACAAAGACGACCATGAGTTCATATATAAGGCGGCCGTGAGGTCGTCTATAATGATGACCATGAGGTCGTCAATAAAGGCGAACATGTGGTCGTTTATAAAGACGACCAAGAGGTCCTCTATAAATACGACCATGAGGTCGTCTATGAAGACTACCAAGAGGTCCTCTATAAATACCACATTGAGGTCGTCTATAAAGACGGCAATGAGGTCGCCTATGACGTCCTCTGTAAAAACCATGAGGTCCTCTGTAAAGACGAACATGTGGTCGTTTATAAAGACGACCAAGAGGTCCTCTATAAATACGACCATGAGGTCGTCTATAAAGACGATCATGAGGTCTCCTATAAAGACGATCATGAGGTCGTCAATAAAGGCGAACATGTGGTCGTTTATAAAGACGACCAAGAGGTCCTCTGTAAATACAACCATGTGGTCGTCTATAAAGACGACCATGAGGCCGTCTAGAAAGACGAGCATGTGGTCCTCCATAAACGCGGCCATGTGGTCGTCTATGAAGACGACCAGGAGGTCCTCTATAAATACGACCATGAGTTCACCTATGAAGACGACGATGAGGTCGCCTATGAAGACGACGATGAGGTCGCCTATGAAGACGACCATGATACCGTCTTTTAAGACGACCATAGCATCGTCTATAAAGACGAACATGATGTCGTCTATTAAGACGATTATGAGGTCACCATAGACGAAGTTTATGAGGTGGTCTATAAGGATGACCATTAGGTCTCGTCTACAAATACGGCAATGTGGTCGTCATTAGGTTGCACATAATGGCCTGCATGAGGTCGTATATAGTTATGACCATGAGGCGAACGGTAGGTCGCCTACATGAGCGACTTGAAGTCGTATAAAGTCTATAAAGATGGTCATGAGGACGTCCATAAAGACGACCATAAAGTCGTCGATATCGCGACAATAAAGTCACGACAGCTTGGCCGTCTTAAAGACTATAAAGAGGTCGCCTATAAAACTCCGTTTAGTTCCTCTATAAAGACTCCCTTCATCTCTTTTATAAAGACTCCCTTTACCTCGACTATAACGATTTTCGTCAGCTCCTCTTTATAGAATTCTTTTAGATAATCTATAAACGATCCCTTCCTTTCATATATATAGGCTCCCTTCGTTTCGTATATAAAGCCTCCCTTAAATGGACCTTTTTGAAATTGCAATCATATTGCCCAAAAACTTTATCTTGTCAGGAATATTAAAATTTATAGAGTAATTTAGCACATTCCTTAACCTTCGGCATCTGCGGCTGATTGCCAGCCATTCGCTTTATAAAATCTTTCTCGTGGTAAGGTACTTTTAGAACTTTAGTTCAATTAAAAGTATTCATGGTTTTACTTGGCTTTAAACGTTTTCAACTTAAATGATTTTTATGTTTTCGTAGAACGCCTCCCAACCACCAAAGATTACGATAAAAGCATAAGTAAACTTTTCCAAGAATAGACACTTCATGGCTTATGGAAGCCACAATCATTCATTCCCAAGTTATTTTGCCTTGATTTAAAATAATTTCTCAATTTGTATGTATGGGTGGACGTCTGTGTAAAACAATATTTTTGAAGATCTTTGGCTTTATGTTGGCCAATTTGCTTTGCGCGCACAGATTCTATGCCATTTTGATGGAATACAATTTTGGGCAATTTGAAATTGTATTTGTTGTTAATTTTGTTTTGTATCGCAAACGAAATGAAATCTTTGAAACTTTTCTCTGTAAGGGTGTTTTTCTTTCTTATCTATAGTTCCGTTGCTACTGCTTGCCAATCAGCAGCAGTTTCCGTTATAGTGAAAATATTTAAATAAGTGTTGAAAAAATAACTTTCAAGAACAATTATTAGAAATTATTATTAAAAAGTTTTGCACAAGTTTTAGCAACAAACATTATAGCCATGAGCAAGAAGAACGACACTGCAATTTGATTTGGCTGGCACAGGGCAAAAATCGACAAGTAGACAGCAGTCCAAGGAGGCAGCATAGACGACGCCATAGCAATCATCATCTGTCCTAGCATTGATCGACCAAAAAGCAAATGGAAAATTTATAAATTTGATTTTACACTAGACTGAAGTATTTTTGCTACACAACACAAAGCATATTGTTTTGTGTGCTACAGAGAAGTGGGAGGCATTGATGGTAAAGGCCATGGTAAGGAAAACAATAAGTCTATGAAAGATGAGATGGTCTAAGACACTTATATAAGGTCATCACCATTATGTAGTCTATAAAATCGACCGCGATATAAAGACAACCTTGACTATAATGACGACCATGAGGTCGTCCATAGCGACGACCATGAAGCCGTCTATAATGACGACCATGATATCGTATATAATGACGACCATGAGGTCATCTATAATGACGACCATGAAGTCGCCTATAGTGTCAAGCATGAGGTCGTCTACAATGACGGTCATGAAGTCGTCAATAATGACGACCATGAAGTCGTCTATAAAGACGACCATGAATTCGTCTATGAAGACGACCGTCATTATTGATGACTTCATATCAATAATGACGAACATGAGGTAGCCTATAATGACGACCATGAGGTCGTCTATAATGACCATGAGGTCGTCTATAATGACGACCATAAGGTCGTCTATAATGACGAACATGAGGTAGCCTATAATGACGACCATGAGGTCGTCTTTATAGACGACAATGAGGCCGCCTATAATGAAGATCATGAGGTCGTCTATAATAACGACCATGAGGTCGTCTATAATGACGACCATGAGGTCGTCTATAATGACGACCATGAGGTCGTCTATAATGACGACCATGAGGTCGTCTATAATGACGACCATGAGGTCGTCTATAATGACGACCATGAGGTCGTCTATAATGACGACCATGAGGTCGTCTATAATGACGACCATGAGGTCGTCTATAATGACGACCATGAGGTCGTCTATAATGACGACCATGAGGTCGTCTATAATGACGACCATGAGGTCGTCTATAATGACGACCATGAGGTCGTCTATAATGACGACCATGAGGTCGTCTATAATGACCATGAGGTCGTCTATAATGACGACCATAAGGTCGTCTATAATGACGAACATGAGGTAGCCTATAATGACGACCATGAGGTCGTCTTTATAGACGACAATGAGGCCGCCTATAATGAAGATCATGAGGTCGTCTATAATAACGACCATGAGGTCGTCTATAATGACGACCATGAGGTCGTCTATAATGACGACCATGAGGTCGTCTATAATGACGACCATGAGGTCGTCTATAATGACGACCATGAGGTCGTCTATAATGACGACCATGAGGTCGTCTATAATGACGACCATGAGGTCGTCTATAATGACGACCATGAGGTCGTCTATAATGACGACCATGAGGTCGTCTATAATGACGACCATGAGGTCGTCTATAATGACGACCATGAGGAATGACGACCATGAGGTCGTCTATAATGACGACCATGAGGTCGTCTATAATGACGACCATGAGGTCGTCTGTAATGACGACCATGAGGTCGTCTATAATGACGACCATGAGGTCGTCTATAATGACGACCATGAGGTCGTCTATAATGACGACCATGAAGTCGCCTATAGTGTCAAGCATGAGGTCGTCTATAATGACGGTCATGAAGTCGTCAATAATGACGACCATGAAGTCGTCTATAAAGACGACCATGAATTCGTCTATGAAGACGACCATGAGGTCATCTATAAAGACGACCGTCATTATTGATGACTTCATATAAATAATGACGACCATGAGGTCGTCTATAATGACGACCATGAGGTCGTCTATAATGACGACCATAAGGTCGTCTATAATGACGACCATAAGGTCGTCTATAATGACGACCATAAGGTCGTCTATAATGACGACCATAAGGTCGTCTATAATGACGACCATAAGGTAGCCTATAATGACGACCATGAGGTAGCCTATAATGACGACCATGAGGTCGTCTTTATAGACGACAATGAGGCCGCCTATAATGAAGATCATGAGGTCGTCTATAATAACGACCATGAGGTCGTCTATAATAACGACCATGAGGTCGTCTATAATAACGACCATGAGGTCGTCTATAATGACGACCATGAGGTCGTCTATAATGACGACCATGAGGTCGTCTATAATGACGACCATGAGGTCGTCTATAATGACGACCATGAGGTCGTCTATAATGACGACCATGTGGTCGTCTATAATGACGACTGTGAGGTCGTTTATAATGACGACTGTGAGGTCGTCTATAATGACGACCATGAGGTCGTCTATAATGACGACCATGAGGTCTTCTACTTCCTACAGCTTGCCTTCAGCCTTTCATAAACTCTACCTTTAGCTCGTCCATAAAATTCCCCTTCATCTCATTTTTGAAGATCCCCTTCAACTCATCATGACTTCCTTCGGCTGGTTTATAAAGACTCCCTCTAGCCTGTCTAGAATATAAATGTTCTTCATTGGTATAAAAAGAGTCTTTACAAGTCGTCAAGTACTGCCAAACAGTGTCGTCTTTAGGCTACTAGTTTTGCCATGACTTTACAACTGACCTCTGTTAACGTTGGTGATTTTTTACTTTGTTTGTGTGTGAGTGTGTTTTTGGGAAATTGCTATTCATTCCTCACTTGTTGTTGCTGCTGTTATTTTTCGTTAGTGTTGTTGCTGTGGTGAGGATTTAAACTATTATAACTTGTGCTGTTTGCCGTACTTTTCCTAAATGGCCAGAAAATTTAAAGCCAAAAACTTTGAGGCTAACAACTTTTTCAATGGCTTAAATTCAACTGCTGCCATTGCTGCAATATCAATAACACACAGCGGCATTGGTAACACAGAAAACAAGAGAAACCAGAACCATAGGCCGTCCGTTGAACAATAACAAACGTTGGCTAGCAATAGCTCCAACAACAAACGGCAGCTGCAAATCATTCAAATACAAAAAGCAGGTCATAAAGGTCATTAAACAAATAACCAACAACTTTTATTTTATAACAACAACAATAGTATCAACATAATACTTGCAGTAGCAAACAAAAATAATAATTCCTTGTTTTACGCAAAAAAAAAACTGAAAGAGTAAAAGGGTGAGAAGGATGGGGGTCAAAAAAACGAAATAATAAAATGCAAAAATTCACTCGCAAACATCTATATATCCAGGGTGCTTCACAATGTGTAACTATGGCCACCGAAAAACAAACTGTCCAGCCACAAGAGCATACAACATCAGAGGCTTGTACATAGTTCTTGAAAGCAGTAGCAGCATATCATTCGTTGTTGTTGTTATTGTTGTCGAAAACAAACATTTTGTGGCCGTTTTTGTCAGAATGAATTTCAGATGAGGCAACTATTTCTTCTTGAGGCAACTATTTCTTTCCCGAAATATTAAAACCAATAAAAACTCACAACGAAAAAAAAACATCGTCACAGACTCATTGGACGGAAATATTTAACCTTTAAAGGATTGTTTATGCTTTTCAACATCAATCAGGAGGGAAGTTTTGTAAAATTTCGGATATACACACTAACCAACGATGGCCATTATCGAGGGATCATTGAGTACAAACACTACTTTCAGTTCGTCTATAAATACCCCCTTTAGATCGTCTCTTAAAACTACCTTCAGTCATGTGCTCTATACACTTATCCTTCAGCTCCTCTATAAAAATTCGCTCCACTAACTCTCTCTCTCTCGCTCAATTTCTTTCAATAGACCTCAGTTAGTTCGTCATTACAAATGAATATATAAAAAATCCTTTCTAGTTGTCTACAATGAGTCTCTAGAGATCGTCTATAAAGACTCCCTTCTGGTTGTCTTTATAGTTTCCCTTCTGATCGTCGATAAAAATTTCCTTCTGGTCATCTATAAATACTCCATTCTGTATGTATACAAAGACTTCCTTCCCGTCGTCCATAAAAACTTACTTCTGGTCGTCCATAAAAACCGTCCTTCGTAAAGACTCCTTTCAGATCTTCTGTAAAAATACCTTCTGGTCGTCTACAAAACTCCCTTCTGGTCGTCTATAAAAACAATCTTCTGGGTAGTCTATAAAGACTCCCTTCAGCTCGCTTATAATGACTCCCCTAGCTCGTCTAAAAAGACTCCTCTCAGCTCATCTATAAAGACTCCCCTCAGCTCGTCTATAAAATTTCCCTAGTTCGTCTATAAGGACTACCTTCTGGTCGTCTATAAAAACAATCTTCTGGGTAGTCCCTTCAGCTCGCCTATAAAGTCTCGCTTCAGATCAATAAGGATTCCCTTCAGCTCGCCTATAAAGACTACAACTAGCTCGTCTATTTCTTTCAGCTCATCTATAAAAACTCCCCCCCAGCTCGTCTCTAAAATTCCCCTAGTTCGCCTATAAAGACTGCCCTCAGCTCGTCTGTAAAGATCCCCTCAGCTCGTCTATAATGACTCCCTTCAGCTCATTTATAAAGACTCCTTTAAGCTGGTCTATTAAGACGGTCGGTAGTCAGGTCGTCTATAAAGACCATAAATTCCTCTTTTAAGACGACCATCAACTCATCTATTATTATTTATTATTATGACATGTTTATAAATGATTTTCATATTACAAACTTAGTCTATTTACAAAGTTTCGCCATGTGTTTCTATTATTAGCTAAATATTGTAATTGATCTAGATTTTGGTTAGTTTCTGACATGATTGTTCTTCTCCATGTAGTTCTTGGTCTGCCTCTTTTGCGACGTCCTTGTGAATTCCATCTAAGAGCCGAGTGGGAAATTTCGTCCTCGCTTTTCCTCAATGTATGGCCCAGCCAACCGTATTTTTTCCTGGTTATATCGGATGCTATTCCATGTTGCCGTGTAACGATCCCCAATCGCTCATTAGATATGGTTTGCGGCCACCAATTTTCAAAATTCTCCAGAGACATCTGTTTATGAAAACCTGTAATTTATTGGTGATGTTGCTGGTAACGAGCCATGTCTCCGAACCATATAATAGTGTTGATTTTACACACGCATTGAATATGTCGACTTTTGTTTTCAGATTTATCGTTTCCGAAGACCAAATATTTGCAAGAGATGCAAAAGTACCCTGCGATTTTCGTATGCGTCTTTCAACGTATTCAACTGTTCCTCCCGATATTGATAAAATACTACCGAGGTATTCAAAGCGGCCTACATTTTCAATGTTTTTGTCATAGGTTTTAAACGGGGTATTATTGCTTGCATTAATTCTCATTGTCTTTGTTTTTGTGCAGTTTATTTTAAGCCCGATTTTGAAGGACTCTTCAGATAGTATATTTAACTTGTTTTGCATATCCGAATGTGTTGTTGTCAATAAAACAGCGTCGTCTGCATATTCCAAATCACCAAGATTGCCGAACATTCTCCAATTAACACCAGTTGGGACGGAGTCTAGGTTATTGAATACTGTATCAAGGACTGTTATAAAGAGTAAAGGTGATAGTATGCAGCCTTGACGAACTCCACTAGTGGTAACAAATGCTTCACTCAAGTTGCCCTCATGTAAGACTCAACTCATCTATAATGACCAATATATCTGGGGTTGTTCTGGACTCGATCATGCGAGGGACTATGTCAGGTACCATGTTGCATGAACACAGCCCCTAGTTAGTCGTGAAGACCGGCATCAGAATGCGCGACAGCCACCGCAATCTCCCCAACAGCAGCCGCACACGCAGCGCTTAAGAGCAGGGAGATGACACTGGAAGCTAAAATGTTTGTCGGTGAGCATAAGCGGAACAAGGCTTAAATCATCTAAAGAGTTGCAACATTGAAGCCGGAACAGGTAAACATTTAGCGACGTTACGCTGACTGCACCGAAGAGGTGTGAGATTCGTCTTGCCAACCCCAGTTACACCAAGTCAGGGAGATGACACTGGAAGTTTAAAGGTTGGCCGGTGAGCATAAGATGAACAAGTGCTTAAATCAACTAAAGAATTGCAACCTTGAGCCGGAACAAGTGAATTGTGAGCAACGGTTAAGTCACTCTCGAACCCTGGAAAGAAGAAAGATAGGACCTCAGTCACATTTGGCTACGTTACGCTGACTGCACCGAAGAGGTGTGCAAGTTATTTCAATCGACAGTTTGTCAAGCAGCCCCCGAGAGTGACAGAGCCAGGAGAAAAGTACTTCACCACAATAGTTTTCTTCCTGCCTAGGATGAACCATCACAATTTACAATGGATAATGTTGCGAAGGTCATCAGGAACGCTAAATCATCTGAAGCGTTAGGCTGTGATGGAATCGCACAGGCCGATTTCGTTTTTGTCGCCTCTAGCAAAGACCCTTGAGGATTTAGCCCTTCCCAGCGTCAGAAACAGCTATCTAGTTCCCGATCATTAGTATGGGTTCCGTAAGCAGCACAGCACGACAACTGCGCGGCATGCCATCTCCACACATATTAGTAGTTCTCTACTAACCAGAGCAAGCCGTGTGATAGAACAGTTATGGTGTCGCTTGATTTATCAAAAGCCTTTGATACTATCAAGCAGGGGAGTTCACAGGGTGGGGTAATATTTCCGGAACTGTTTAACCTCTACCTCTCCTGTATTCCACACCCTCCAGACGGCTTTGAGGTCTCACATATGCGGATGATTTACGATCTTGGCGTCAGGTACCCTCCCTGATTGTGACTTTGTTTGTGACCCGCCACCGAATCTACGGCCACTCTGTTCACCACATTGACGGCAGAGGTGAAAACAAAATTCTGGGGGTCACATTCGACAGCAAGTTCATGTTGTTCGCGTATGCCACAGCTATCAATGACAAGCTGAGATGTAGGAACAAGGTCCCTAGCCAGCAGGACTTGGGGTTTAGATATAGAAACCTTGTTGACCACATACAACGTCCCTAGCCAGCAAAAGTTGGGGTTTAGATATGGAAACAAGAGATCGGTCTGTGGTAAGTTACGCGGCGCAAGTTTTGTCCTCGAATATAAGTGCAACGCAATGGAAACCCAGTAAGGATAGGATCAAAGACTATATGATACCCCATACCACTGTAAATATGTAAAATATATATATATATATATATATGGGAGATATAAATAAATATGAACTGATTGCGATATAATATGGTGCACTTATTACTGGACCACATTCCGTCACACGTTCCAAATTTCAGTAAAATTGGACAGATATAGACAGGATGTTTGGTGCAGCAGCATTGACCGAAAATATATATGTGGGAGCTATGTTAAAATCTGAACCGATTTCGATATAATTTGGCACATTTATTATATCCTCCACCATAATATGGAGGGTATAATTAAATTTGTCATTCCGTTTGTAACACATCGAAATATTCCCGGAGGCCATATAAAGTATATATAATCTTGATCAGGGTAAAATTCTAAGTCGATATAACCATGTCCGTTTGTCCGTCCGTCTGTTGAAATCAAGATACAGCTCGCAATTTGTAAGATAGAGCTTTGTAATTTTGTATAGAAGTTTCTATTACTCTTAGGATGTTTGGTATTGCAAATGGACATATCGGTCCACGTTTTGATATAGCCCCCCCACCCAGATTTTCGGTATTTTGAAGGTTGTACCCTCAATATTCCTCCGAAATGGCTAAAATTTGGTATTTATTCTTCGCTGGGCGTATACAACTTTCTCCAAGAATTTTGTCGGTATAGGTCCAGGCCTTCATATAGCCCCCATAAAACGGTACCTCCCGATTTTCGGTATTTTCAAGGTTGTGGCCTCAATATTCCTCCGAAATGGCTAAAATTTGGTATATAAATGTCCTCCGGAATTTTTTTGGTATAGATCCACGCATTCATATAGCGTGGTATAGAACGATACCTCCCGATTTTCGGTGTTTTGAAGGTTTTGGCCTCAATATTACACATAAATGGCTGAAATTTGGTATTTAGTCTTCATTTGGAGTATAAAACTTTTCCCCGGAATTTTGTCGGTATAGGTCCATGTCGTCATATAGCCCCCATAGTACGGTCCCTCCCGATTTTCCGAATTGGTTGTAATTTGGTGTTTAGTCATTATTTGGGTTATAAAACTTTCCATATAAAATTTGTCGGTATAGGTCCACGCCTTTATAGACCCCCCTAGAATGTTATGGCCACAATAATCCATCGAAGTGGCTGAAATTTGGTATTTAGTGTTGGTTGGGGGTATTCAACTTTTCCCTCTAATTTTGTCGGTATAGGTCCACGCCTTCATATGGCCCCCATTGAACGGTACCTTCTGATTTCGGTATTTAGAAGGGTTGCCTCAATGTTCTACCGAATTGGCTGAAATTTGGTGTTTAGTCTTCATTTGGGTTATAAAACTTTCCATATAAAATTTGTCGGTATATGTCCACGCCTTTATATAGCCCCATAGAACGGCACCTCCCGATTTTCGTAATTCTAAAGGTTGTGACGTCAATATCCCACCGAAATGACTGAAAATGACGATGGGACCTACTCTTTATAGCCGAGTCCGAACGGCGTGTCTTAAGACACCGCTTGTAAATAAGTTTTACATGTTTGAAATACTTAAGAAATGTCGCCACCATTGAAATTTTTGATGTTGACTGCCCGGGGAATCGATCCTACGAACTTCAACACAATGGCATGATTTCGTTGCAGTACTTCCTCCGGTGTTACCGAGAGAGCCATCCTAATCACCATATGGGGGACAAGACATGTAGCATATAACATGGCATTTAATGAGAAGGTGGTCGTATGGCCTAAGTCAGAAGTGAGAGCACGACAGTGACCGGCCTTATTGCTTGTCGCAATGGGGTGGGTTCAATACTTCAGGCCTTTCCTTTCTACTACACCAGACTACTTTAAATTACGTGCTCATTACTTTATGAGAGACATCAAAGAATAGATTGTAAATATATTGATAGATACCCCTGACCCTATGTGGCTATTAATAATGACAAGACGACTAGGTGGTTTGCGTTCTGTTTACCAGCCCTTTCTAATCTCATATTTTACCTTCCTGATAAATAGAACAAAGCTCGTGATTCCCAAACTTCATTGTAACCAATCTACCTTATTTCACCATGGAACAAACAATAAACCCTTTACTCAAAAAGATACATATTGTATTTATTCATATAAGAAGGGAACTTCATAATCTATAGAGAGGTCCAACGTTGCAAAAAATAACCCCCTAGATCAACAAGCCTAGATCAAGTTGTAGTCGCAGATACCAAGCCTACTCAACTAACTCCATTAAATCTGTGGTTACATCGCATAAAAACAGCCACATTCCTAGAACTGGAGATAGCTCCAGAGCCAGATTAAGCAGGAAATCGAGCATACAAGCATATCGAAAACTTTTACAACAACAAAAACAACTCTTCATCTCGTATTTCAGTTCTTCTATAATTTCTGTTTCCTGGTCACCAATTTTTCTCATTTTCATACCGTCCAACATAATTTTCCATCACAAATGAATGAAACAGTTGTTAAGTAGATAGCAAAAAATCCAGACAGATTTAAAGAAATTTTTGCGGAATAAAAAAACACAAGTACAATTTCCACCACTTGAGCTTTTATTACTTCAGTACGGCCATGTGTGTGGCGGTATTTGTACACCCCTTATCATAACGGAGGTACGCAGAGCAGATATTTTTTATTTCGTCGCCTTTCATTGGCTACCAAAATCGTTTAAGTTTTCTAACCATCTTCCCTGTTGTCTACCGGCATCTATGGAAAATCGTCGGGCTTTGTAAAAATATGAAATATTTGTTACTTCCTCAAGTTGTTAAGTAGATAGCAAAAAATCCAGACAGATTTAAAGAAATTTTTGCGGAATAAAAAAACACAAGTACAATTTCCACCACTTGAGCTTTTATTACTTCAGTACGGCCATGTGTGTGGCGGTATTTGTACACCCCTTATCATAACGGAGGTACGCAGAGCAGATATTTTTTATTTCGTCGCCTTTCATTGGCTACCAAAATCGTTTAAGTTTTCTAACCTTCTTCCCTGTTGTCTACCGGCATCTATGGAAAATCGTCGGGCTTTGTAAAAATATGAAATATTTGTTACTTCCTCAAGTTGTTGTTGCTGATGTTTTGGAGTTTCATATTCAAATATTGTTTGCCTTGTTAACTGAAAACCATATTTCACACCGGCGGCACTTTCATCTTCATCGCAGTGGTGGTCAGTTTTTTTCGCCATACTTTTAGCGAACATCGTTTTTACCGTCAGAACATTCTGCTCTCAGTCATCTAATGGTTGTTGGCAAATTTGTTGTTTTGTTGTTGCTGCTGCTGTGTAGTTGCTACGTTTTTTTGGTCCTCGTTTTATTGTGCCATCATCGTACCGGGTGTAGAGTAAGAAAATATTGAAACTTTGTTTCCATATATATTGCTGTTACTGTTGTTGTTATTGTAACAGTTCAAGCCATATTTTCAATGCCCGTTTGCAAAAAATAAATAAAGGACCATCTTAACGCCAGTTATAACCAGCAATATAGCCATAGGGAGAAAGAGTTTTCTGTGCTTTGGAAAAGTAGGCATAAAATTTGTTGTGGCTAACAATTAAAATTGTTCGCCACATACTTCAGCAGTTGCTTCAGCCGCTGATTTTGTTGTTGTTGGTATTGCAGTAGTAACTGTTACATTTACAACAACATTTGGTTACAAGTTTGTCTATTTTTTTTTTAATTTTTTTGTATGATTGTGAAAACGGAGTGATGGTAGATTTTACATGCGTTTGACATATTTGGCTGAACAATTACCAACGACATAACAATTTCATTTACGTAGACGATATTTATGGTTACCCTTGTTCGTTGTTGAGTGCGTTTTTTCTCTTTGCTGCTTGAAAAGTAATAAAACCGTCAGAGTTTTTTTGGAAATTCTTTATAGTGCTTTTTCTTTCACAAACAAGTTGTTTAAACATTGTTTTGTTTTAAAAAGCTCACTTCTGATCAATTACAAGTTGAGAAATTAATAAAAAATTCTTTAAAAAATACACATTGGTAGAAATATTATTCCTTAAAAAATCCACGTTATTAAAAAGATATTACTTAAAAAATCCACGTTATAAAAAAATATTACTTGAAAAATCCACGTTAGTAGAAAAAAATATTCTTTAAAAAATCCAGGTTAGTAAAAAAAAATATTACTTGAAAAATCCAGGTTAGTAGAAAAAAATATTCTTTAAAAAATCCAGGTTAGTAAAAAAAATATTCTTTAAAAAATCCACGTTAGTAGAAACAAGTAAAAAAGTGTCAATCGGCTTTGCGACAGATATATACCCTCAGCCAATGTGAAGCGAAACTTTAACCTCCGGACAGATCGAATGTATTTAAGGTCTCTTCAGAATTTTGTGGCCCTTTTTGGACATTTGAACTTGCCGACAAAAATGTGGATTAGGAATTAACTACACTAAGACACAATTGTTGAAATGTTGTACCGCAGGTACCCTTAGGGTGGACCGATACGGGTCATTTTAGAAGTTGAACTAAATTTTGATAAAATATTAGGAGATCCAAAGTTTAGGCCAAATTGGTTGCCCCATTCAAGTGATATCGTCCTAGCATTTTAGTGACATTTTTTAAATATTGGGGAGAAGTACCGAAAGTTGTGGACCGGTATTGCCCATCAAACTAAGATGGATATAATATGACGAAGACCGTGCTCTCCGAACGCCACATATGGTGACCTAGGGGTTTTTTACACCTTTCGGGCTGTTTTCCCAAGAAATATGGACTTACCCTGAAAAAACTTTTACCGTCGTAATGGAGGTAGCGAATGCTAGTGGCTTCAACAAAAATCAAAGTGATTCAATTGCAGGTCTTAAAGTAAACTTATCCGAAATTTTGTGTGGGAGGTACCGGATGGAGTAGACAAATATAGTCCATATTTAAACCTGAACTATATCTGGTAGATATATTGGGATGTGTAAAGTATGGACCGATTCGGCCACCCCTTTCAAGAGTTACGGTACGAACAATTTTTCCGAACATTTTTGAACTTTTGTGGAGTTGAAGGAGTGGACCGATAGGGCTCATCTTCGAACTTAAACTATGTTTAGACAAAATACTACTAAGGCCAAATTTTGGACCGAATCGACAGATCGGTTCCACCTCACACGGTGTTATAGGGTTTTTTTTTGTAACTTTCTGTGGGGAGGTACCGGAAGGAGTTGACCGATATAACCCATCTTCGATCTTAAACTAAGTTTGGACAAAATATTACGAAAGCCAAATTTTGGATCGAGTCGGTTGATCCGTTCGAGAGTTATCGTGCGCTCCAGCCAGCCAGACAGACGGACGGACGGACATTGCTAAATCGACTCCAAACTGTCTGAAACACATTTCGTCCAAACATACTTGGGGTCTAAAGCCATTATTTCAATGAGGCACATTTTGCCCGTATGAAAGTGTATATGAGGAAAAGTCAAAATTTTTTAGTTTCCATGAAGCTAAGGTTTGCACTATTATAATACGCGAACTATTGTAGTTCACCAGTAACTATGACTATTGCTGGATTAATTTAGATGTTTTTGTACAAAGCTCAAAAATTTAGCAAAAAAATTTAATTTACGTGGAAGTTACGAACGCGTAAAGGAAAAAACATAGGTAAAAACACGTTGAAGCTAAACAGGTTTTTTACATTGGTATTCGATTTCTGATTAAACCATTCAAATGACGGACATCTGTCCAAAGTAAAAGTAGGAGAATACAAAATGAAGATTACACTTCTAATGTATCACTTTCCAAAATTTCCACTGCATCCACCTTTTATGGGTGCTGACATTTTGAAGCCGGATTTCAGGTGTTTTTTGTATTTTTTATGTAACTGGGACGCGCATTCGTATATTTCGAAAAACCAATGATAGGATTAAAGAACTCGCGATTTCGCATAATCTGATATGTATATTGAGTATGTAGCCCACACAGCAGCAGAGTAATCTACTGCCAAAGGCCAAAATTTAGTGCGATATTTTTTCTAAAAAACCTATTTTTTGGGTACAGTATTTACAATATCGTTTTGAGTGTGCTGGTACCCCGCGATATTTTAGTTTTTCGACGATCCGGATCATATGAATCACAGATCGTAAAAATCCATTTACTAGAACGGCGGAAATGGCTACTGCAAAAATTGAAAAATTTACAAAAAATGTTTTTCAAAATATCGCTGACTAATTCGCGTTTTATGTGGATCGTTTCCATTTCAATGAAGAAAGTGAATCATCACTCGCGTTTGTGCGAAAACAGCGCTTTGAAACATTTAGTGGCATGGGAGCTGTATCCGATTTATCCAAAAAATACTGTGTGATGCTACATCCACGGTTCTTGATGGATTTTATTGAAATATGTTTAGATCGATGTATTTTTTTACGGTTGATAGTGAAATCGGATGCGCATAAAAAGTGTATGCACTTTGTGCAAAATATAAGTGTTATACAGTTTGTTGCACACTAAACTGCAGACGATGCTACATCTTAGCGGCCAAAGTAAATCCTGGCAAATGTGTACAAATTAAAAGAGAAGAATTCGCTGTATTGGTAAACCGCATGCGCATCAAGTGATTTTGAGGATTTCGCGATTTACACGCATTTCAAAATGAACATTACCCGATACAATTTTATTTCAAGATTATACCCCATTTAAAGGAACCCAACATTTATTTAAAAGATATCCATATCTTCTGCTAGATGTTAGCGTGTTTTCGAGAAGTGATTAGAATAAAAAATGTGATTTATTGCGTGAAATTTAACTAAAATAGAAGAAAAACTCCGACCTATTTTTCTTACATTTTGTTCAACTAACTCACAAAATAAATTTTGATAAATATTTTCTCTTACAAACATTTTATAAATTTCCTCAATATATTTTTTTGTTTTTTGCTATAATATGCAAACCGCTAAACGGATTTGTATAGTTTTGGTTTCATTTGAATCTTCGCGATGTTTAGATTACGTACATATTTTTTATATATTTTTCAGATGCATAAACAGCTTGAATTTTATTAGAACAAGTTGTAAACTACCAATTGTTTTGAATGCTTTCCTAATTTCCGCGAAAATTTACAACTTTTTCACTAAAGTTATGGGACCTCAGTAAACATATAGTATGTAGGGAGCCCCTAATTAAGAGAGTTTCTCAATATAATGATTAGAGCCTTTTAAAGATTTTTTTCTTTTTATCAGAATTGAAACCGCCATAACTTTTGCGCGCAACAACCAAAATTAGTATCTCGAACAGATTTAAGAATGGGATTTTTCCCAATCTATGTACCAAAAATCTTTCATGTAGCTTAAAAAAAGTTTTTTTAATTTTTTTTTATGGAAAACTAAAAAATTTTGTCTTTTCTTCATATACCCTCGTTAGCATAAATGCTGAGGGTATAAAAATATTCTGTAAAAAACCCACTTTTATTGGAAAAATATTCTTTAAAAATCCACATTAATTAAAAACAAGTAAGCAAAGGCTATAGTCGGACGGGCCGACCATGTGATACCCTACACCGCAACCTCTAGGAATTAGCTATGTTCAACCGCCTGGGACGCTGAATGTCCGGGATAGATTCTCAGGCCTGGCCACATCAAATTTTCAACGGTGGCAAATATTTGGCGATATTTCCTGAGAATTTCAGCCATGAAAAACGTCAGGAAGTATGGACTTACAACGGAAAAATTGTACCGTTGCAATAGGGACCGGGAAAAGAACCTGCTTCAAAAAACTCAAATAGATCCGATACGAGTCCTCAAGCTCAAGGACGGGACCGATATAGTTCATATTCCAACCTGATACATCACTGGATGAAATAATACGATGTGCAAAGTTTGGACCAATCAGAAAATACCCTTGAGAGTTACCTTGCGGATTTGCCATTTTATGTAGGTTTCTTGCTTTTTTTAGTGTTTCATGGAGGTTTTTGGGCCATAATCTCAGGAAGTATGCACTTGCTATTACAATTGTACCATCGTAAAGGGAACCACAAGGACAATCTGCTGAAAAAAAAAATTCAAAACGATTCGCGAATTTTGTGCTGGACGTACCCGAAGGTGTGGATCGATATAGTCTTACCCGATCGATCGATTTTTTTTTCGAAAAAAATTTTGAACTTTTGAGGGGGAGATGTAGACCTGTAAAGCTTATATTTGAACTTAAACTAAGTTTGGGCAAAATATTACGAAGTATAAAATTTGGTTCGAATCGGTAGATCAGTTCGAGAGTTATCGTGCACACGAGCCAGCTAAACAGTAAGAGAAACAGGTGAACGGACAGGCCTAAATCGACTCTAAATTGTCTGAAACGAATTTCATCCAAAAATACTTGGGATCTAAAAACATTATCGATGAGACACATCTTTGATCGCATTGTATGTATCCCCTTTACTCAAACTGCTGAGGTATAAAATAGGAGGAGAGGCGACCACATGCTGCAATATTTGTATAAAAAATCCAATTGGACAACTGAACTGAAAATTTTTTCTGTCATGACAGAGACAATTAGTATCATGGGAGGAAATTGTGGTTATCTACACAAAGCCCATTATATACTAGGCAGTAGACCCATTATCTAGCAGACACGTTATTGCAATTTGCATCAGGGGGAAAGGTCAGTAGTTATATTTCCATATGTAGGCTACTTTGCCGGTATATGCCTTCCAGGAATTAAAATGTGGACCAAAAATAAAATTTTTATATTTGTCTTACAAAAGTAATGGTCTATTTCACCCGTTAAATAATATCAGATCATCATGAAAAACTATAGGCATTTTCTTCAACCTAAACTCTTACCTCGTGCAAAATTTCGTGGCTACTGAGCTATAATTGCAACCAATTGAGCTATAATAGCGTGTTTATGATTACACTACAGACAAAAAACTGGATATATTAGGCTGTAACTCTGTTATCTGATCACGTATATCAACATAATTGACATCAATGGAGAGGTCAAGAGATCATCTTCCAAATATAACTCACGAGGAAGGAATGTGTCTTTCAGGAATAAAGATATAAACTGTATATTAAAAATTTTCACAATTTTCATACAAAAGTTGTGGTCCATTTAACCCTCTAGATATCATCCGATCGCCATCTCAAATTGCAAGCTTCTTCCTTGTCGTATACTCTTACCGTATTTAAAATTTCGCGTTAATCGGACTATTATTGCGACCTACAGAGCCGCTACAAAATCGGATAAAAATTATGTTTTTGGTCGATTTCACCCGCTAAATATTTCACGATCATCACAAATTAAAATAGCGATCTATTCTGATGTGAAACTGACCTCCATACCAAATTTTGTGACGATCGGTCCATAATTGCGGCCTGGAGTTTGATTACAATTTATAATAGACAGACGGACGGACGGACACACATCTCAAAATCGCTTTATCTCAACGTGATATGAAGATTGGTATACCACATTGAGGGTCTCCAGCGAATATTTCGCGGTGTTACATGAATTTTTACCAAAACAAACTTTCCACATAGTAGTGTAGGGTATAAATATTATTTATAAATCCACCATTCTTCTAAAGAAATCTTTGGTAAAAAAAATATTTTATATCAAAATGTTAAACAAAATCCTTTCGTTTTGCCATTTGCCAATCTTTTCCACTTTATCAGAAAATTGCTACTACATTCATATGTTTCACTTAGCACAAGGACGCACATAATGACACTTGCCTTATACCTACCTCCAGAGTTTACCTGATTTCTGGCATCTACAATTGGAGCAACAGCTACCAATGAAAGTGTGCCACCCGTAAGTGGAATTTGTGGTAATGTTTCACTTTATTCTCAAAGTAACTTTAAGTGTGTGCTTCACAATAATTGAAGTGGGTAGATTGACTGGTCGGAGAAATCACTGGCAAGTAAAACTTTTTATTTTCCTTTTTTTGATTGATTTCAACTAATTGGTATTTCCATTATTATGTTTTAACAGTTATCGTTTAGCACTTGATTTTGTTTTTAATTGATGGTTTGTAAAGGTAAACGATGAAATGACGACAACAATTGGTGTTGCATCTTTGCTATTGTCCTAGTTACAGCTAATTGGAGGGATTAATCTAAAGGAATTTCCCTTGAATTGCGCTAGGGAAATTTCATTTAGCAATTAATTAAAGTTTGCTTGTTGTTCAAAATTGGAAATTCGTTAAATGCTCTTTAGCACAATGAAACATTCTTATAATTTACAAAGTAAGACGTTAATGACGGCGAAGCCAGGGGAAACATCGAAAGCGATTTCTAATTAAATTGTGGGTAGGTGGAGAATCAATTTAGGAATACCCTACAACAGCGATTAGGTATTTAGCGTTTTGTGAGATAACCCACTAGATATTCTGCCTTTAAATACCTCAAGAAGACTTTTAACGCAAAAAGTCCTTATGTATTTGATTGGAAAAAGTCTTTTCGGCTTTTCTCTTACTGAGAAAATCATTTCAGTTAGTCATAATTTCTATGACGTTACCACAATTTTCCTAACTAATAAGTGGCTCCTTTGAAATTGCTACCTGGCACAACAAATAACATGCCAAGTTAGTGCAAAACCAAAGTAAGGTGTTCAAATTAAACGTGTAATAGAGGCTACAGTCAGAGGATAACCACATGCACTCACGCACGCAAATGTAAATTGAACAATCACACAAACATTTGCAATGTCATTTCAACAATATTCAGACACTTCCTCGTGGCAGTTAAACGTGTGTGCGTATGTGTGACGACAAAGGAAATTCACATGATACGAATTTTCATTTTCATTTTTCGTTCTGACGAATGCCACATAATTATATATGAAAATGGAGGTTGCCTGCTTGAATTGGTTATACGACTGTTGCCATAATTTTTTGTCAACGTACAAACATCAAAGGAAATGGCAGGGGACAAACGGAAACTATGGCAGCGTCAACGACAATACCAAGTGAATTGTTGTCAGCTAAACTTAATGGTTAAGCATTGAAGTGTGTAGATTTGCGGTTAAGAGTGAAATGAAACTGCGTAGAGAAGTTCAAGAGGTTATGGTTTTGGATATTTTGAGAGTAAAGCGAATTTTTAAAGTGAATTTGTAAGGATGTTTTTAATTAAGGTGGATTGTTTAAAAATATTTTTTTTAATTAACGTGGATTATGTTTCTAAAACGTGGAATATTTTTTTCAAAAACGTGGTTTTTTTAAAGAATATGTTTTCCAAAAATGTGGATTTTTTAAAGAATATTTTTTAAAACGTGGATTTTTTAAAGAATACTTTTTCCTTTACGTAGATTTTAAGGAATATTTTTTCCTTTAACGTGGATTTTTTAAAGAATATTTTTTCCAAAAATGTGGATTTTTTAAAGAATATTTTTTCCTTTAACGTGGATTTTTAAAGAATATTTTTTCCATTAACGTGGATTTTTTAAAGAATAGTTTTTCTTTTAACGTGGATTTTTTTAAAGAATATTTTTTCCTTTAAGGTGGATTTTTTAAAGAATATATTTTCCTTTAACGTGGATTTCTTAAAGAATATATTTTCCATTAACCTGGATTTTTTAAGAATATTTTTTCTACTAACGTGGATTTTTAAAGAATATTTTTTCCTTTAACGTGGATTTTTTAAAGAATATTTTTTCCTTTAACGTGGATTTTTTAAAGAATATTTTTTCCTTTAACGTGGATTTTTTAAAGAATATTTTTTCCTTTAACGTGGATTTTTTAAAGAATATTTTTTCCTTTAACGTGGATTTTTTAAAGAATATTTTTTTTTTTTCTTTAACGTGGATTTTTTAAAGAATATTTTTTCCAAAAATGTGGATTTTTTAAAGAATATTTTTTCCCTTAACGTGGATTTTTTAAAGAATATTTTTTCCTTTAACGTGAATTTTTTAAAGAATATTTTTTCCTTTAACGTGGATTTTTTAAAGAATATTTTTTCTACTAACGTGGATTTTTTAAAGAATATTTTTTCCTTTAACGTGGATTTTTTAAAGAATATTTTTTCCTTTAACGTGGATTTTTTAAAGAATATTTTTTCCTTTAATGTGGATTTTTTAAAGAATATTTTTTCCTTTAATGTGGATTTTTTAAAGAATATTTTTTCCTTTAACGTGGATTTTTAAAGAATATTTTTTCCTTTAACGTGTATTTTTTAAAGAATATTTTTTAAAACGTGGATTTTTTAAAGAATACTTTTTCCTTTACGTAGATTTTAAGGAATATTTTTTCCTTTAACGTGAATTTTTTAAAGAATATTTTTTCCAAAAATGTGGATTTTTTAAAGAATATTTTTTCCTTTAACGTGGATTTTTAAAGAATATTTTTTCCATTAACGTGGATTTTTTAAAGAATAGTTTTTCTTTTAACGTGGATTTTTTAAAGAATATTTTTTCCTTTAAGGTGGATTTTTTAAAGAATATATTTTCCTTTAACGTGGATTTCTTAAAGAATATATTTTCCATTAACCTGGATTTTTTAAGAATATTTTTTCTACTAACGTGGATTTTTAAAGAATATTTTTTCTACTAACGTGGATTTTTTAAAGAATATTTTTTCCTTTAACGTGGATTTTTTAAAAAATATTTTTTCCTTTAACGTGGATTTTTTAAAGAATATTTTTTCCTTTAACGTGGATTTTTTAAAGAATATTTTTTCCTTTAACGTTGATTTTTTAAAGAATATTTTTTCCTTTAACGTGGATTTTTTTAAAGAATATTTTTTCCTTTAACGTGGATTTTTTAAAGAATATTTTTTCCAAAAATGTGGATTTTTTAAAGAATATTTTTTCCCTTAACGTGGATTTTTTAAAGAATATTTTTTCCTTTAACGTGGATTTTTTAAAGAATATTTTTTCCTTTAACGTGGATTTTTAAAGAATATTTTTTCCTTTAATGTGGATTTTTTAAAGAATATTTTTTCCTTTAACGTGGATTTTTTAAAGAATATTTTTTCCTTTAACGTGGATTTTTTAAAGAATATTTTTTCCTTTAACGTGGATTTTTTAAAGAATATTTTTTCCTTTAACGTGGATTTTTTAAAGAATATTTTTTCCTTTAACGTGGATTTTTTAAAGAATATTTTTTCCTTTAACGTGGATTTTTTAAAGAATATTTTTTCCTTTAACGTGGATTTTTTTAAAGAATATTTTTTCCTTTAACGTGGATTTTTTAAAGAATATTTTTTCCTTTAACGTGGATTTTTTTAAAGAATATTTTTCCTTTAACGTGGATTTTTTAAAGAATATTTTTTCCTTTAACGTGGATTTTTTAAAGAATATTTTTTTTTTCCTTTAACGTGGATTTTTTAAAGAATATTTTTTCCAAAAATGTGGATTTTTAAAGAATATTTTTTCCCTTAACGTGGATTTTTTAAAGAATATTTTTCCTTTAACGTGGATTTTTTAAAGAATATTTTTTCCTTTAACGTGGATTTTTTAAAGAATATTTTTTTCCTTTAACGTGATTTTTAAAGAATATTTTTTCCTTTAACGTGGATTTTTTAAAGAATATTTTTTCCTTTAACGTGGATTTTTTAAAGAATATTTTTTCCTTTAATGTGGATTTTTTAAAGAATATTTTTTCCTTTAACGTGGATTTTTTAAAGAATATTTTTTCCTTTAACGTGGATTTTTTAAAGAATATTTTTTCCTTTAACGTGTATTTTTTAAAGAATATTTTTTCCTTTAACGTGAATTTTTTAAAGAATATTTTTTCCTTTAACGTGGATTTTTTAAAGAATATTTTTTCCTTTAACGTGGATTTTTTAAAGAATATTTTTTCCTTTAACGTGGATTTTTTAAAGAATATTTTTTCCTTTAACGTGGATTTTTTAAAGAATATTTTTTCCTTTAACGTGGATTTTTAAAGAATATTTTTTCCTTTAACGTGGATTTTTTAAAGAATATTTTTTCCTTTAACGTGGATTTTTAAAGAATATTTTTTCCTTTAACGTGGATTTTTTAAAGAATATTTTTTCCTTTAACGTGGATTTTTTAAAGAATATTTTTTCCTTTACGTGGATTTTTTAAAGAATATTTTTTCCTTTAACGTGGATTTTTTAAAGAATATTTTTTCCTTTAACGTGGATTTTTTAAAGAATATTTTTTCCTTTAACGTGGATTTTTTAAAGAATATTTTTTCCTTTAACGTGGATTTTTTAAAGAATATTTTTTCCTTTAACGTGGATTTTTTAAAGAATATTTTTTCCTTTAACGCGGATTTTTTAAAGAATATTTTTTCCTTTAACGTGGATTTTTTAAAGAATATTTTTTCCTTTAACGTGGATTTTTTAAAGAATATTTTTTCCTTTAACGTGGATTTTTTAAAGAATATTTTTTCCTTTAACGTGGATTTTTTAAAGAATATTTTTTCCTTTAACGTGGATTTTTTAAAGAATATTTTTTCCTTTAACGTGGATTTTTTAAAGAATATTTTTTCCTTTAACGTGGATTTTTTAAAGAATATTTTTTCCTTTAACGTGGATT